>NC_090445.1:142075155-143312298 GCF_031143425.1 Pleurodeles waltl | reverse complement strand
AAGTGCAATACATTCTCAGGTTTTTACATTCTAAACGTTTAGAAGGGTGAATACGAAAAGATTATGTCATGTTTTCAGACTATATGCACCACTTTAATGGAATGCTTACAGCAAGTGAATGTTATTGTGACTTTCAGGCTGGCTGGCTTTTAGACAGTTTACTCTCTAAGTGACCTTCGAAGGACGCATAAAGCAAATTGTATATAACAAGTGTGTTTCATTGTGACGTTGAAGCACAATCATATTTTAGAGTGTATGCACATGTAACTTTCAGGCACGGGTGCATACAAGTCACTTGTCAAGTGCATGTCCTTATGACTCTTAGCCACAAACACGTTTTCTGACTATCTGAGTGATCTTAGCAGGCTTGTTGGAGGTGGCATGTTTTGTTTGGCTGAGGCGAGGCCCTAGCCAGGCAGAATCTACCACTTACGTCACGGGTGCATGATTACACTCACTGTATAACCTGAGCTCACCCTTGGGCAGTTTTGAACAGAGCAGTCAGGCTTATGACAGGGGCAATGTATAAAGCATTGGCACATTACTACCACTCCAAAAATACACTTAGGCCCATACTTATACTTTTTTAGCGCCGCATCTGTGCAGTTTTTGCGTCAAAAAATGACGTAAATGCAGCGCTAAGAAAGTATACATATTGGCCTAAGCATCACAAAAGAGACTTCACACGAGGTGTATGTAAATAAACTGTGTACTCAAAACATACATTAACAACATGAATATCATGTAAATCTGGGCATAAATCACATTTAGAAATATCACTAGCAGTACTAGACCCAACTGTGATAAAACGACATTAGCAGTATGTGTATGTGAGGAAAATAATATGTTCCCTCCCAGCACCCTCATTGGTACCAACACCCTGTCAGCACAAGACCAACCTAGTGATTTCCCCAATTTACAACAATAGCAGCAATATGTACTTACAGAGAACAGCAGCACTTTAAGAAAGTTCCTCCGCCTAGGCCACACAAGTAACACTCAGTGTCAACCGTGATAGTCCTCAGACCAAGAAACAACATGTACGTCACACCGCTGTGTGGTATAGTCAGTCATAGGCGGTCACTCCCACTCACTTGCTCCGCACTGCTACGCAGTTCTACATATATCAGCGAGGCTAGTATAACATGCACTCGTTCACACCCACTCACAACACCTCAATACGGTATACTGATGTCCAGCAGGCTAGTGGCTAGGCTTTCAGGCCCCCCCTTGGATCCAAACCTTCCTCCACCCTGTTCCGACTACCCCACCCCCCGCACGAGCTGGGGATGATAGCACCCTTTTTCCAGATACTAGGCCACTTGTGGCCAGAATTACACTTATTCAGGATCCTAGGGTAAAGGTGAGGGAGAAGCAAAGAGATAATTGCTGATCAGGCAATAGGCGACAAATGGAGATTTGACCACCACCCGGGAAGTTCACTCATGGGTCTCCACACCGTGCCTTTCGGCGCAGGCTCTGGTCTGCCAAGCAAAGGGGGAGTGTAACTCTAGGACACATGCTGTTCACAGAGGCACCCAGCCAAGCTAGGCACTCCAATATAAAGATAGCTACCAAACCCGCACCTCCCTGGTAGCAGGCATAACATCTGGGGCACGATGACTTGAGTTGTCCCGGATAGTCTCAGTTCCATGCAAAGAGTTACCAAATCTGCACCTCCTTGGAAGAAGGCATAACGTCTAGTGCGCGATGACTTGTGTTGCACCAGACAATTCCGGACATGCATGAAAAGTTACTAATGCCATATCTTCCTTTGCACCAGACAAATCCTGTGATACACAGAAAATTACCAATGCCGTACCTCGATGGAATGAGGCACAACGTCTGGTGCACGATGACTTGAGTCTCACTAGACAAATCTCATCACACGGAACCTTACCAATGTCGTACATCCATGGAATGAGGCACAAAATCTAGTGCGCAATGACTTGAGTCACACCAGACAAATCTGATCACACACTGAAACTTCCCAATGCCATAACTCCCTGGAATGAGGCACAATGTCTGGTGTGCGATGACTTGAATCACACCAGATAAATCCAGTCACACACAAAAAGACACAAGTTCAGTGGTGCTGCACGAGGTAGAATGCAGCACTGCTCTGGGTATACCCCCACCTCCAAGGTTCACAACCAGTCAACCAGACACCACATACAATGAGCATGCAGTCGGGTGTTGCACAAGGGAAATGCAGCACTCTCGACAAAGGTGGGCCAAGTGGAGTCCCACAACCGGTGAATCTGCTCACTACCAACCAGACACTGATGTGTGTCGTGGCCACACAATGAAGAGCCACACTCCTTGAAAGTGGACAGTACTTTGAAGGCTCTGCACCAGGCAAATCCAGTCTCCAACACAATACTTGATTCCATGCCCCCACCGCTGCGGCCAAGTGACATCCAGCAGATGATGTAGGCACGTAAGAGGGCAACACTCTCCAGATGACACAGGTAGAAGGTGTAGATCGTTAGTCAGAGGTCTTTGATGTCCCTGAGACCCCCACCAGAGAACAGATTTCAAGCCAACAAGTCCTCGGAGAGCATACTTCACAGTGCCACACAGCAGCAACCAGTTTGCCCAGGGCAGCCATGATGCAGGAAGAGTGTGCAGTCCTAGGACAGTAATTACTCCTTCTGCACCAGTAGTTATACTGTCGTATGCCTTTGACGTTCTGGGTGGTTTGGGGGGTTCCCCTTTGAACCACAGATGTCTCCCCTCAATTTCAGTTTTCAGTCCTGTCTGCCATGGGGCTGCGGAATGCAGATGTTAATCTTTAGTGGGGCCATGATCTGATTCCGAGAGGCCAGGTTTCAGAACTTCTCCATCCAATCTATCCAGCCAGGCCTACAAATGGCAGAGGTCTTCATTCCAGTTGTGTGCCCAAATTTTAGAGCTGTCGGTGGGGAATGCACAGATGTGCTCCTCCATCCCCCAGTATGGACTTGAGTTGAATTAAAAAGCACACAATGCATTTTAGGGCAGAGAAATGTCCACAATTTAGAAGTGACATTTTTCCTTGATTGTGGGCACAGCCACCTTTACCATAGAAAGGGGTTTGTCAAGACAAATCCAATAATAGTAAACAACATCTGTCCTTTTTGCTTTTGTTGCCCTAGGTGGGAAGGGTAAACTAGACATGGGTCCCATTCTCACTGTGCCACTGGATTCAAGCTAGCCTGGCTGAAGAGGTGTTATACCCTGAAACCGGTTCCAGGATACTTGTTTCTGATGAAGGGAGGACTTAGCCTTGCAGTTCGGGCTTGACTCTTTTCATAGTGAGCAGGGTCAAGACTGATTTGTATATGGCTGGGTCTAATGGTGGGCAGAAAATGATAGACTAAACCCAGATCTGAGACTAGGGGTGAATGTTTGCATTGTTCAGCATTCTTTCCATCATCTGTTCTTTTTACTAGTGGGCTTGCAGCACTGACAGTGCCACCTACTGCAGTAGCCCTTCAAACATGGAACAGATCTGCCAATGCAGAGCCTGTGTGTGCAGTTTTAAACTGCAATGTCGACTTGGCAGGTTAACCATATTGCCAGGCCCAAAACGTCCCATCTATTACATATGTCACTGCTAAGGTAGACCCTGAACAGCCCCAAGGGAAGGGTGCAGTGTATTTAAAAAGTAGAGTTCAGCGATGCAGAGTAGAGTGGCATACAGTGCATTGTGTAGAGTTGTGCAGAGTAGACTGGTGCAGAGTAGAGTGCAGTGGCATAGAGTGCAGTGGCGCAGAGAAGAGTGGTATAAAGTTCAGTGGTGGAGAGTGCAGAATTGCAGAGTGGAGTGGCGCAGAGTGAAGTGGCATAAAGTAGAGTGGTGCAGAGTGGTGCAGGGTAGAGTGCAGTGGTGTTGAGTGTAGTGGCGCAGAGTGAAGAGGCATTCGGTGCATTGGTGTAGAGTGGTGTGGAGTAGAGCGGTGCCAAGTAGAGTGCAGTGGCATGGAGATCAGTGGCATAGAGTGCAGTGGCATGCAATAGAGTGGCAAAGAATTCAGTTGCAGAGAGTGCAGTGTTGCAGAGTACACTGTTGTAGAGTGCAGTGGTGCATAGTGGAGTGAAATTGAGTGCCGTGGCATGGAGAGCAGTGATGTAGAGTGGTGCAGAGTAGAGTGGCATAAAGAGAAGTGGCATAGAGTACAGTGGTGCACCATGGAATAAAGTGGTGTACTGTGCAGTGATGTAGAGTACAATGGTGTAGAGTGCAGTTGGGTAAAGTGTTGCAGAGTAGAGTATAGTGGGGTAGATGTCAGTTGTGCGGAGTAGAGTGGTGTAGTGCAGTTGAGTAAAGTGCATTGATTTTGAGTAAAGTGGTGTAGAGTGCATTGGCATAGAGTGCCGTGATGCAGAGTAGAGTGTAGTGGCATGGAGTAGAGTAGGGTGGCATTGGGTGATGTGGCGCTGAGTGCAGTGGCACCAAGTGCAATAGTGGTGAGTGCAGTGGTGTAGATTGTTTCAGAGTAGAGTGGAGTGGTGCACAGTAAAGTGCAGTGTTCTAGAGTAGCATCAAGTGCACAGTAAATTATAGTGATGTGGAATGGATTGGCATAGAGTGCACTGGCATAGAGTGGAGTGGTACAGAGTAGACTGCATTGGCATTGAGTGCAGTGGCATAGAGTGCAGTGTTGCAGAATAGAGTGGCATAGACTTGAGTGGTGAAGAGTGGAGTGGTGGAGACTGCAGTGACAAAGAGTGCAGTGGTGCACAGTAGAGCAATGTGGGGTAACATGCATTGGCATAGAGTAGAATTATGTAGAGAGGCATAGAGTGAAGTGGCATAGAGTGGAGTGGTGCAGAGTAGAGTGCAGTGACGCAGTGTGAAGTGGCATAGTATGGATTGGTGCAGAGCAGACAACAGTGGTGTGGAGTGGTCCAGAGTAGCGTGGAGTGGGGTAAAGTGAAGTATGCCTGTCGTGGTAGCCATTATAGAAAACACGTCTTCAATTGAAATGACATTTATATTTGCACATATGTACAGTTTTACTCATAAAAGTATTTAGTACACAAATTATAATGTGCGGAAATGTCATCACCTAGTGTATTGAGTTGTTTTGTTTGTAATAAAATATTTGTTCCCACCACTCTTCAGAGTAACATTTGTGCTTTTGTAATTCTGATATATTCTGAAATATCCGCACAGTTAATTTACAGACATTTCAATTTTGTTGTGTGCTAGAAAAATCTAACATCCTACAGCCTTCTTCAAGCACACCCACAGTAGCCAGCATGATTGTCACAAAAGTCCTCTTACTTTGAAGGCAGAGAAAGAAAAGTAAACACTAACCTCCCTGGATCACCGAGCCTGACATGTTGCTTCTGTTTTTTAATTCCAGAGCAAATGTGACAAGACAAGATCAGATTTAAAGGCCTGTTTACAGAAATCGAGCACTGGTGGAGGAATACAGTAAATAGATCTTGAGCAATAGAAGGAACAAACTCAAGCTGAACAGCCTAACAACCTAAAACAAATAGAGCCAAGCATATGTGAGTTGTAAACCACAAAGTCAATGGTAAGCAACGGGAGGAATGCATTCCCAGTTAAGCATTCCGAATGCTCCCAAGATATTGTTAGCAAACCAGACAGCTGTACTGTTTCGTAGGGCTTGACCTCAAATGAAAAAGGTGGAAGGAATAATATTTATATGAACGTTTGGGCTTGCATATTCTGAATGTTTCGTGTCGACAAAAAATGGTCTTGTTGCAGCGAATTTGCACAGTGCAGATTTCTGGTGCAAACTCAAATACAAGCTGCATTCAAGCCAATGCACCTTTAGTCCCAGATTGAAGCGTGATAAATTAAATACATTTAGCATTGGTGAAGTACATTGGGCCCCATAAAAATGAAGGCAAGTGATAGATTTTCAAAACATCAAGGTTTATTAACTAATTAGCAAATTACAATCTACTTTTTTTCAAATTTGTCATAAATCAGTAATCAATTTATGAATTAATTAGTCAGTTTCATTCAAAACAAATTAAAATCACAATTGCAAAGGCAAACTGTTTCAAGTTTTAATAAAGTAAATCAGAGAAGGCACAGTTCCCATAAAAGGAAAGGTCCCTAATTTGCTAAGTTAGAAATGTTGGGTAAATTCGGGTGAAGTCATACAGAAGGTGTCAGCAAGTAAAGCCTGTAAAGGCACAATCAAATAAATATTAATTCAAGTAAGTGAGAAAGGAGTCTGCCTAAGTGGCTAACTCTTTTGGGAAAGGACAAGAAAACGTCTCCGCTGAGGAGAGTATAAGGAGCACCTGAACCAAACTAACTCAACAATGCATAGTTAAATCACATCTTCTACTAGAGTTTCAGCTTCAATGAAGAGAAGCAATCAAAATAGAACATATTACGATAATGAAGGTTATTACATTCCCAGCTACCACACAAGGGAGTCTCTGCTGCATGACCTTCAGTTGGATATCTGTAGTGGTATGATACAATGTGCTCCATTGTTTTAAATTGCAAGTGTGGGGATTACTATTCTGCTCTCGAAGGGACATTCACAGAACATGTACAGATAAACATACACACAGAAGCCAAAACAAGATGATACTGGTGCAACTTGGCTCCTGCAACAAAAAAGAGGAAAAATACAGGGCAGGCAAAAGACAAGACAATGATCCATCAAATATGGCCAACTTAACATGAATATCACACAGTTCATAAGTATGCATGCTGCGTGTGACCCACAAGGACCATTGTGGGTCCCATGCATTGTGGAGACATTATTGATGAGGGGTAAAAGAGTCCCTGAGACCACACCGTATGTGATCTGCCTGGTGTGTCAGTTACGGGAGAGTGCAGATTAGGGTGTCTTGAGCAGGGTGTCGTTTTGCAACAGACCTCGATCTCTAGATGGTGAGACCTTTCGCGATGATTGCCCAGACTATGGCAATTGGTCATTGGAGGGACGACGAATGTAGAATGTTGGCAGAGCTTTATCCTGCAGCAAGCTTTATAACCATGCAGGAAGCATTCATGACATATGGCCTGGCAGTGCTTAATTTGTAAATAAAAACTTGCCGGTGCTCAGAGCTCTCCTCTGAAACAGGCGGCTGCTGCAGTTAAATGTGCGAGCACAGAATACTGAGGCAGCCAAATCCTGAAGCCATCTCGGGCCCCTTAATCCATTTATAGACACTCCCTGCCCCTTCAGCTCACTCTTGCAGCTTTCTGCTTTCTCCCATTGTGACGCTTTTACGTTTTTCTCTTCCTCCATCTTTCCCAAATGTGTATTTTGCTCGCAGCAAATAGTTGAGGCAGTAGAATAAGCGCCGGCCCTCTAAAGTAAGTGCTGGTGCTCAGCACCGGAAACAACAAGCACACATTAAGCACTGTGGCTTGTGAACCGGGCAGTTTCTGGAACTGTGGCTAAGGTGACCACCCGTCCATAAATTTCACTGACTGTCCGTAATTTCGCCCTGCTGTCCGTTGTCCGTGATGAAAGCTTTAACGGACGGCATTTGTCCGTAATTTTAGCCTTTCACCTAAAGGGCAACTGAGGCAGGGCGAAATTACGGGCAGAGGAGTTACCCCAGCAGGGCTGGAAGGCAGGGGGTCTCCTGTGCTCTGAGGGAGGGGCAGACAGATAAGAAAAGGCCTTCTTGCCAGGGAGTCTCCTTCTCTAAAGACTTGCAAATGTGGGCAACTGGTAAATCTGCAAATACAAAGGGGCTTGAAAACCTGCATTGACTTTACTAAAAGGAGTCACTTGAAGTTTTCTGGTGGCAAAGATATTTCTTTCAGAGAGGTATTGTAATGGTGTTCCAAGGTGAGTTGTGGAGTGTGTGGTTTTAATGGAGTGTTATACTTTTTTTAGCACTAGGTATAAACTGTATATTATTCAAATCTGTATTTGAGAAGCACTTTTTTTTTATTTAACCGAAATGTATTTGCACATTTTGTAGCAGCCTTTATTATGATGTAATTGTATTTTTTACAGTTCTTTCAGGTACTTCGGTACCTCATAGTACTAACAAACATTGGCAAAGCCAGTAGGTCTCATCTACAAAAGAGTTATTGGCTTTGCTAATGTGTTTTAGCCATTAGCCATGTTATACACCAGAGTAGCTGCTGTTCAGAATGGCTTAAAGCTAGTGGCATAGTGGTGTGGAGTGGAGTAGAGTAACATAGGAGCAGTGGCGTAGAGCCCAGTGGTGCAAAGTACAGTGCAGTGGGGTACAGTGCAGTTGTTTAGAGTGCATTAGCGTAGAGTGCTGTGGTTTAGAGTGCAGTGGCATGGAGTGGCATGGGACAGAGTAGAGTGGCATAGAGTGCAGTGGAGTAGAGTGGCATACAATAGAGTGGCAGAGAGAGCAGTAGTGTAGAGTGGTGCAGTGGCATAGATTGTAGAGTAGACTCACGTTGCAGGGAGTGCAGTGGTGTAGTGTAGAGTGGTGCAGAGTAGGGCAAAGTGCTGTAGAGTGGAGTGATGCAGAGTAGAGTGGCAGAGTGCAGTGGCATAGAATGCAGTAGTACATAGTACATTGGTGTATAGTACGGTGGTGGAGAGTGCAACACTGCAGAGTAGAGAGTCAGTGCAGTGATGTTGTGTGGAGTAGAGTGGCACAGAGCAGTGGCGTAGAGTACAGTGGTACAGAGTAGAGGGCAGTGGCGTACAGTGCAGTTGTTTAGAGTGCATTGTCGCAGAGTGCAGTGGCATGGGGTAGAGTTACATAGAGTGCAGTGGAGTAGAGTGGCATACAACAGAATAGCAGAGAGTGCAGTAATGCAGAGTGGTGCAGTGTCATAGAGTGCAGAGTAGACTCCTGTGGCATAGAGTGTAGTTGTGTAGAGTGGTGCAGAGTGGAGTATTGTAGAGTGGTGTAGAGTATAGTGCCTTTAGTGCAGTGGCATAGAGTAGAACGGTGTAGAGTGCAGAGTTGCAGAGTAGGGTGTCAGTGCAGTGGTGTAGAGTGGTACAGAGAACAGTGGCATAGAGTACAGTGGTGCAGAGTAAAGGACAGTGCAGTTGTTTAGCGTGCACTGGTGTAGAGTGCAGTTGCATAGAGTGGCATTGGGCAGAGTAGAGTGGCATAGAATGCAGTGGAATAGAGTATATTGGTGCAAAATGCAGTAGTACAGAGCAGAGTGGTGTAGAGTATAGTGGCGGCCAGAGCAGTGTTGCAGAGTGTCAGCTTGCAGTGGTGTAGAGTGCATTGAACTAGAGTGCAGTGGTCAGAGTAGTATAGAGTACAGTGGCGTAGAATAGATTGTTTCAGAGTAGAGTGCAGTTGTATAGAGTGGAGAGGTGCAGGATAGAGTGCAGGGGCATAGAATGCAGTGGCACAGAGTGCAGTGGCATAAAGTAGATTCACAGTAGAGTGAGGTGGCTTAGAGTGGAGAAGTGCAGGTTAGAGTGGAGTTGCATAAAGTGGCATAGAGTGTGATGGCATAGAGTAAAGTAGTGTAGAGTGCAGAGGTGCAGAGTAGATTAGAATGATGTACAGTGTATTGATGTAGAGTGCAGGGGCATAGAGTTGAGTGTTACAGAGTAAAGTGCATTAGCATAGAGTGTATTAGCTTAGAGTGCAGTGGCGTACAGTGTAGCGTTGCAGAGTGGCAGAGAGTGGAGTTGTGCGGATTAGATTGGTGTTGCCTAGACTGGAGTGGTATGGCGTGCAGACGAGCAGAGTGCAGTTGTGCAGAGAGGCGTAAAGTGCAGTGGCATAGAGTAGAGTGGTACAGAGTAGAGTAGAGAGGCATAGAGTGAAGTAGCATAGAGAGCAGTGGCATAATGTGGAGTGGTTCCGAATGCAGAAGAGTGCAGTGGCATGGAGTGGCGTAAAGTGGAGTGATACAGAGTAGGGTGCAGTGGTGTGGAGTGGTGCAGAGCAGAGTGGAGTGGAGCATGCATGGAGTGGTAACACACTGCCATTACAGACAACACATGTTTGATTGAAATGACCATTACATTTGCACAGATATACAGTTTTTCAAATCAAACTATACTGGGCACAGACGATGATGTGCGAAAATTGCATCACCTAATGCAATGATTTGATTTAATCATGTAAAGGTATTTGTTTCCAGCACAGTTCAGAATTAACAAAAATGTGCGTGATTTGTACTTCTAATTCTGAAGTCTATTTAAATGTTGTCATGTGATAGAAAAAACTCTTTCCTAACCCCAGTATCCAGCAAGATTGTCGCATAAATCCTCTCACTTTGAAGTCAGAGAAAGGAAAGTAAACACTAAGTTCCCACCGAAGACAGAGCCTGACATTTGACTTTGTTCTTTGAATGCACAGCAAATATGATAAGATAAGAACAAGGTTTACAGGCCTGTTTACAGAAAGGGAGCACTCGGCAGGATACTGTAAATAAGGTGTTGGCAAGGGAAGGGACGAATTCAAGCTGCATAGCCTAAAACAAATAAAGCCAGCCAATCGAGAGCAACAAATTGTGAGTTACAAACCACAAGGCCAATGACAAGCAACGGGCAGAATGCATTCACAAGGAAGCACTATGAATTTACTTAAAGTGACAGCTGTGGGATACTTTGTGGGGAAAGTCCAGTATTTTAGTCCATATCTTGCAGAGGTTTGGCTACATCAATCACCCAGGTAGTATGACAAGAAGACCTGGAGTGGTTTCCATGTTGCAGGATAGGTCTGTACACCCATTCCATCAATTTGCCACCATTTCCTATGGTACAGAGCTTCTGGCACACCTCTTGTAGGGTTAGTGCTAGGTAGCAGACATGAAATAGGGCATTTAATGATTATTTAAGGTGGTTGTAAGTAAGGAGTTGACCGGGGTGAAGATGGTAGTCTGCCAAAAGGGTTTGGAAATTTAGCTCACTGTTCAGAAACTAAGTCCCCAATTTTAAGACATCTGCAACATGTCACTGATGGAGTTGCTCTGAGCACAGCCATCCTGTGTGAGTGGGAAGGCTTAGCAAAGGTAGTGCAGGAGCATAGGGTTTCTTCGTGTCAGTGAGTTTACAGGTTCTGACAAGGCAAGAGAAAGCCATGCATGATAACCCCGGATGGAGATCCATAGAATGGTCAGTAGGAAACGATGAGCAGTGCATTAAGCCTTCCTTAAAAGTCTTTACTGGTAAACCCCATCTCATGCAGGAAGGTGGGCAGAAAGCCAGTGAGCCACCCATTGGACATCTGCAGCTGAATAAAAACATTCTAAGTCCAGAAGATCTAATCCACCCGCAGTCACAGTTAGCTTTAGAGTGGAAAGAGCTCCCGATGGCACCGCAGCGACCAAATCAGATGTGTGGCCTGTCTGAAGAAGGAATGAAGGACGAGCAGGGGAAGGTTTGCAAAATAATACTATCATTGGGGTAGCACACCATCTTCACTAGCGCCACATGGCCTCTACAGAAAGCAGACGAGAAGACCAAAAAGCAAACTGGGCTTGGAGGGACCGTTCGCTCTGCCAAGATTTTCATCCTGGAAATCAGTGTAAGAATGGTAGATATTAATCACTAGGTATCAAAAGGTAACTGGTTCCCAGTTCAATCTGAGATCTAATTGTGTATGAAGGCGAAAACAGTGCCATATGTTAAAGAAACACTAATTACATTTTAAAATTTGTAAATTTTGTTTGTGCAATTTACATCCCAAATATTTTGAAGATTCTATGTGTACTTGACACTTAGGGATAACTCAGATCTCTAGTTTGGCTTTTGCTCAATTTCAAAACCATATAAAGACATGGACTAAGCAGGCAATTGCCTTGCACAACCTTGCAAGGGGTCTGTCCCCTGCTCACCCTTCACAAGCACTAACAGCGAACCATTGCACCAGAAGAGTTTGCCAAGGTCGATGGGTGTTGATTGTTCAACCACTTGACGATGCCCCTTCTGTTTCGCTCCTGTGTGCAGACAACTCCCCAGGTACCCATTACCTTCAAATAGTCTTGGTGGACCCATCTTGTCTGATTTTAGGAATTGTCCCACCTTGTTCTTCTCTTCTTTATTTATCCAGTTGTTAGCAACAACCCTTTGAATTACTTGCCGTGGATATCCCATTTGATCTTGATTTCATCCTACTCTTTTATTATCTTTGATTGGTAGTCCAGGCTCCCATTTCAGAGATAAATGTAGAGTCCCAAACATACACTCTAGTGCAGTGAGACTACAGACAAGTTATGGGTACATCACATCCTGTCATTAGGTGTGAGACTGTCACCCACACCATCTGCCCTGCCTCTTTAAAAAAAATTAGGTTGAAAGTCCATGGGCGGTTGGGGTAAGCCAGATGTTTTTGTTCAATTTGTTTAAACTAGCATAAGGTTAATTACCTTAATGTTTCCCAAACTGTTTGCCAGGGGTTTTGAAATGTTCAGAAACATAATCAAAATTTTGCTGTTACTTTCTCTTCAGGAAAGATCGGGTAGATTTGGGTAGGGGTGATGGCCTTGCCGTGAGGGGCATTAATTTACTACTGAACAAGGACGTAATGTGACACCTGAATGTAGCACACCAGGAGGCAATCACAAAAGGTCCACAGTGAATAAATAGTGCTATGTTAAAAAAAGAGTAAATAAATGCACTGACAACATAGTGAGGCATGGCCTCTCTTGCGTGTGTCTGTAAAACTGACGTTTGTTTTTGAATTTTTGTCCTGAATTTTGACCCTTTGTCCTGAATTTTTGTCCTGAATTTTGACCCTTTGTCCTGATTTTTTTACAGTCCTGTCCAGAATTTGCCTCAATTCCAGGTGGTCACCCTAACTGTGGCCCTCATTCCCTGAGGCCTCTAAGCTTACGCAAACGTTGGTCACTATGCTATCTATGGCGGGGGTTGGAAATTAATCACTCACCTGTTGCTACCGAGTGCTCCGGGCTGACAGTTTTATACCCTCACAGAAGGATGCAAGGACTTGGCCAAATACATAAGGGGTGCAGGAGACGCTGATAATGCAAAATTCAACCTCATACAATATAACTCTGTACACATTGCCTATCTTTCCCCTAAGCTGCTACAGGATGTACACCCAACATGAGATCTGGGTTGTGTGGTGTTGATGTGTGGTGACTGATTTCTTCCATTTAGTGTGGGGATGTCCGATTATTGTGTGATTCTAGTAAACGATACTAAAGCAGCTGAAAATAATCACAGGCTTGGCTATCATACTCATCATTAAGCAATGCATATTTGGTCTCATTCTAGAAAAAAAGAACAAGTAACTGAACAGAACATTTGTAATGGTAGGGTTGGTCTTGGTAGGAGGCATATTGCCATTAGTATGCTAAGTCCAACCACCCCTAAAGTAGAGGGGTGGTGGAGGGATCTCATGGAGTGGCCGGCTGCAGAGGTGGCACATATGAAATCGAGTTTGTCAGAAGAGATGAGAAGTTGATGGATGACTTAATTGCTTGGGGAGCCATGATTCAAGATCTGACTGACCCTCCAGATCCTAGGTCCACTTGAGGGGCTTAAGGGATAACAATAGCCTGGGGGGGGGGGGGTTCTGGGATATAGTGCCACTGCTGAGAGAAGGGGCGGCTACTCTTCATTGGTTGGGGCAGTAGCAATGGAATGTGGGACCTGGCATTAGGATTTCACAACTGGTTTGAAGGATGGAGCACAGAGTGGTGGTGGGGGGTTGTTTGTTCTGGTTATGAAGTACTTCATGTTATACGCTATATCCTCCATTGCTGTCAGGCGATGCACTGGAATTTATACATTACGTTTAACTAATTAGGGCTACTCTCAGTCAAAACACATGAGGTTGTGCTAAATGTGTGGAATGTCTCTTGAATTGATTATGGTTGTGCCATGTAAAATGGCAATAAACATGTATATAAAAAGTATGCATGCCTGAGATTAATGTGAATATGGGCGCAAAAGCATTTGGAAATAAAATTGCCATCAGTCTCATAATTTGGTCATACAGATATTAGTAAACAGAAGTAGTATGGCTACTAACACTGTAATATTTACTTCTAGTTCCATAAGCAGATTACAGTTCACTCCTGTATACAGCACAAGTAAAGCACATGAGATTAATTTTACAACATGTACTGCAAGAACCCCTACATTTACTCATGAAAGCTTAGAAAAATATGATTAATTTCCTTGTTAAGGACATGTTTTGCACCTTCCCAAGACTAAGGCCCTCATTACAACCCTGGCGGTCAGTGTTAAAGCGGCGGTAACACCGGCAACAGGCCGGTGGTAAAAAAAATGGGATCACGACCACCATGGAACCTGCCAACACAGCCAGCCACTTTAACACTCCGACCGCCACGGTGGTAGCAACAAACATCGCGGCGGTAACCGCCAACAGACAGGCAGGCGGAAGACAATGTACCGCCCACCCCATCACAACCCGCCCATCCGCCAGCTTTTCTGGGGCGGTACCAATGCCATCAAAAGCAAAGCAGAAACAGGACTTGGAAGGGAAACCACTCACCCCTCGACACTCAACGAAGAACCAGGACGCAATGGAGCTCGAGCTGCAGGTCCTGCCCATGCTGGTCTACCCCCTCATCTACCAGGAATACGAAAGGCGGCGACGACGACCACGGTGAGTACTACACCTAGTACACAGGGGGAGGAAAAAGATAGTGAAACACACACGCAACACCCCCACCCCCACCCTCACCCACAACACCATACACACAAACACATGCATCAACATTACATTTACACCCCGTAACCACCTGGAAGAATGCAAGGAAAAAAGGAATTAAGTTAAACAGTGATATTTTAGAAATAGGCAGATATACGTAATAAATAGAAAAACATGATTTACAAAAATATACAACATGTACATAAGACGGTACATTGTCAATTCAAAATGTCCGTGGGCCACTGGGCCAAAAATCATGGGCCAACCCCACACTTGACTCCTGCCTCAATACGGAGAGAACACTGCAGGGGCATCAGGTCAAAAACACACAGGCACCTCAGGGGGAGGGTGAAGAGGGGGTGCACCTCAGCCGGAAGATGAAATAACGCCACTGCTCATTGTGGGGGCTACATGCCCACTCCTTGGTCCTGGGGAGTGCAAGGCCACAGTCTCTCTAGTGGGTGGTTTGCCCACTGCTTGGTCCTGGGGAGTGCAAGGCCACAGTCTCTCAAGTGGGTGGTTTGCCCACTGCTTGGTCCTTGGGAGAGCAAGGCCACAGTCTCTCAAGTGGGTGGTTTGCCCACTGCTTGGTCCTGGGGATTGCAAAATCACAGACTCTCAAGGGTGGTTTGCCCACTGCTTGGTCCTGGGGAGTGCAAAGCCACAGTCTATCAAATGGGTAGGTTGCCCATTGCTTGGTCCTGGGCAGTGCAAAGCCACAGTCTCTCAAGTGCATGGTTTGCCCACGGCTTGGTCCTGGGGAGAGCAAAGCTACAGTTTTCCAAGTGGATGCCTTCTTCCACTGGTTCTAGAGGGGGCTTTGTGCCCTGTGTGCTTCATCCTGCCAAGGAGGGGGTGAGTGGATGCCTTCTTCCACTGGTTCTGGAAGGGGCTTTGTGCCCAGTGTGCTTCATCATGCCACGGATAGGGTGAGTGGATGCATATCTCCACTGGTTCTGGAGGGGGCTTTGTGCCCAGTGTGCTTCATCCTGCCAAGGATAGGGTGAGTGGATGCATATCTCCACTGGTTCTGGAGGGGGCTTTGTGCCCAGTGTGCTTCATCCTGCCAAGGATAGGGTGAGTGGATGCATATCTCCACGAGTTCTGGAGGGGGCTTTGTGCCCAGTGTGCTTCATCCTGCCAAGGATATGGTGATTGGATGCCTTCTTCCATTGGTTCTGGAGGGAGCTTTGTGGCCAGTGTGCTTCATCCTGCCAAGGATAGGGTGAGTGGATGCATATCTCCACTGGTTCTGAAGTGGGCTTTTTGCCAAGTGTGCTTCATCCTGCCGAGGAGGGGGTGAGTGGATGCCTTCTTCCACTGGTTGTGGGGGGAGCTTTGTGACCAGTGTGCTTCATCCTGCCAAGGATAGGGTGAGTGGGTGCATATCTCCACTGGTTCTGGAGGGGGCTTTGTGCCCAGTGTGCTTCATCCTGCCAAGGATAGGGTGAGTGGATGCCTTCTTCTACTGGTTCTGGAGGGGGTTTTGTGCCCAGTGTGCTTCATCCTGCCAAGGATAGGATGAGTGGTTGCATATCTCCAATGGCTCTGGAGGGGGCTTTGTGCCCAGTGTGCTTCATCCTGCCAAGGAGGGGGTGAGTGGATGCCTTCTTCCACTGGTTTTGGAGGGAGCTTTGAGCCCAGTGTGCTTCATCCATCCTGCAAGCATAGGGTGAGTGGATGCATTTCTCCACAGGTTCTGGAGGGGGCTTTGTGCCCAGTTTGCTTCATCCTGCCAAGGAGGGAGTGAGTGGATGCCTTCTTCCACTGGTTCTGGAGGGAGCTTTGTGCCCAGTTTGCTTCATCCTGCCAATGATAGGGTGAGTGGATGCATATCTCCACTGGTTCTGGAGGGGGCTTTCTGCCCAGTGTGCTTCATCCTGCCAAGGATAGGATGAGTGGATGCATATCCCCACTGGTTCTGGAGGGGGCTTTGTGCCCGGTGTGCCTCATCCTGCCAAGGAGGGGGTGAGTGGATGCCTTCTTCCACTGGTTCTGGAGGGTGCTTTGTGCCCAGTGTGCTTCACCCTGCCAAGGATAGGGTGAGTTGTTGCCTTCTTCCACTGGTTCTGGAGGGGGCTTTGTGCCCAGTCTGCTTCATCCTGCCAAGGATAGGGTGAGTGGATGCATATCTCCACTGGTTCTGGAGGGGGCTTTGTCACAGTCTCTCACCTGGGTCTCTGAAGCATGAGATTTGCAGGGAACAGTTTGCATGATAGTCCATGGAATCAGGGCTAGACTCCATTCTGCGGCGGCTAAGGCTGCAAACTGGTGGTAGTGCCGGTGCTGCCAGTGGTGGTAGGCTCCAGCCCGTCTCCTGCAGCCTTGGACAGCTGCCCACTGGGGCTGCTGCTGCTGGTAGTGGTCCTACTTTCAGCGATGCAGGTGGCTGTGCTTGCGGCGGGGCCTGCGGCGGTGCTAGTGGCGGTGCAGGTGACGGTGCTGCCAGTGGTGGAGGGAGGCTCCAGCCCTTCTCCTGCAGCCTCGGACGGCTGCCCACTGGGGCTGTTGCTGCTGACAGTAGTGGTGCTAGCGGCGCTGCAGGTGGCGGTGCTAGCGGCAGGGCTGGTGGTGGTGCTGGCCGCAGTGCAGGTGGCGGGGCTGGCAGTTGTGCTGGTAGCCACCAGGCCTTCACCTGCAGCCTTCGACAGCTGAAGTGCCTTGCCCCTTCCTCACCTTGGCAATCAATCAATCCAAAAATTATAGAGCACTCTACTCACCCGTGAGGGTCTCAAGGCGTTTGTGGGGTGGGGGTTGAGGGAGAGGTTACTGTTCGAACAACCATGTCTTGAGTTTTTTTCTGAAGAGTAGGAAGTCTTTGGTTTTCCAGGGGTGGGCGGGGAGGGAGTTCCAGGTTATGGCGGCGAGATAAGAGAAGGCCCTGCCTCCTGTGATGGTTCGTTGGATGCGGTGGACTGTAGCTAGTGCGAGGTCGGCTGATCGGAGGTTGCAGGTGGGAGTGTGGAAGTTCACTCTTTCATTGAGGTAGGTTGGGCCGGTGTAGTGGAGGGATTTGTGTGCGTGGATGAGGATCTTGTTAGTGATTCTCTTGTCTATGGGGAGCCAGTGAAGGGATTTGAGGTGTGGTGAGATTCGTTCATGGTGGGGGAGGCTGAGGACGAGGCGTGCAGCTGTGTTCTGGATTCTCTGGAGTTTGCGTTTGAGTTTCAGTGTGGTACCGGCGTAGAGGGCATTACCGTAGTCTAGTCTGCATGGGTGACTTCCTTCCTCGTCTCTGGGGGAATCCATTTGAAGGCTTTTTTTAGAGTGCAGAATGTGTGGAAGCAGGAGGATGTTAGTGCGTTGATTTGCTGTGTCATGGAGAGGGAGAGGTCCAGTATGATGCCGAGGTTGCGAGAGTGGTTTGCGGGGGTGGGTGCGGGGCGTAGGACGGTGGGCACCAGGAGTCGTCCATCATGGTTTTGTTGGGGCAGAAGATGAGGATCTCGGTTTTGTTGGAGTTAAGCTTGAGGTGGTTAGTTATCATCCAATTGGCTGTGTCGAGGAGAGCAGCGTGTAGGTTGGTTTTGGCGGTGGTGAGGTTGCGAGTGAAGGAGAGGATGAGTTGGGTGTTGTCTGCTTAGGAGAGGATAGTGATTCCATGTGGTCTGAGGATGTTGGCTAGGGGGATCATGTAAATGTTGAAGAGTGTGGGGCTGAGGGAGGATCATTGGGGGACTCCGCAGATGATCTTGGTAGCGGTGGAGTGGAAAGGTGGAAGGCGGACTCTTTGGGTCCGGTCGGTGAGGGAGGAGGTGAGCCAGTCTAAGGCTTTTTGGCGAATTCCTGTGTTGTGGAGGCGTGTGCGGAGTGTGTGGTGGCAGACAGTGTCAAAGGTTGGTGGAGAGGTCTAGGAGGATGAGTGCGACGGTCTCGCCTTTGTCAACTTTGGTCCTGATGTCGTCAGTGCATGCGATGAGGGCGGTTTCCGTGCTGTGGTTGTTGCGGAAACCGGATTGTGAGGGGTCAAGAGTGTTCTTTTCTCCGAGAAAGTGGGAAAGGCAGGTGTTGACTAGTTTCTCTGCAACCTTGGCGGGGAAAGGGAGGAGGGAGATGGGGCGATAGTTGGAGAGGGCCTCCGGGTCGGCTTTGTTTTTTTTTAGGAGAACGGTGATTCCTGCGTGCTTCCAGGGGTCTGTAGGTAGGTGGGGGAGTCGAAGGAGGAGTTGATTATGTCGCGGAGTATGGGGGCGATGGTTGGGCTGGCTTTGTTGTAGATGCGATAAGGACAGGGGTCAGAGGGGGATCCGGAGTGGATGGAGTTCATGTTTTTTTCGGTTTCTTCGTGTGTTGTGGGGACCTAGGTGGTGAGTGTGGTGGGGGGTCATGAGTGGGGGTTGAGTTGGGTGAGTGCGGGGTGTGTGTGGTGTGTGTGGGTGCTATGAAGCTGTTGTGGATGTCCAGGATTTTGTGGTGGAAGTGGTTGGAGAGGGTGTCACATAGGGGCTGTGTGTGTGTGGGGTCTATGTTGCTGGCTTTGGGTTTGGCTAGCTCATTAATGATGGTGAAGAGTTCTTAGCTGTTTTGGGAGTTGTTGTCAAGGTGTGTCTTGTAGTGATCTCTTTTGGTGGTGCATATGAGTTGGCTTTGAGGGTGGAGAAGTTGGTTGTAGTGGGTTCTTGTCACCATATTTTCTCCGGTTGGTGGCATTTGCGCTTCGAGTCTTGGAGTTCGGGGATGAACCATGGGACGTTCTTGATGTTGCGGGTGGCGATGTGTTTTCTGAGGGTGGCTAGTGTGTCTGCGCAGGTAGTGATCCGTTTAGAGAGGTCGTGTGCTCCTACGTTGGGGTCGTTGGTTTTGGCGGGGAGGTTGTGAGCCAGTTGGGAGTTCAGGTGTTCTGTGAGGATCTTATCCCACATGCGGTAGCGTGTGGTGTGTTGATGGTGGTGAGTGGAGGGTTTGGTGAAGGAGAAGTGGACGCAGTGGTGGTCAGTCCAGTGGAGTTTGGTGGTGTGGGAGTAGGCTATGTGTTGGCTTGAGGTGAAAATTGTGTTGAGCGTGTGTCCTGCTGAGTGGGTGGACGCGGTGACCAGTTGTTTGAGTCCGATGTTGGTGAGGTTGTCTATGAGGGAGGTTGAGTTGTGGTCTTGAAGGTTCTCCAAGTGAAAGTTGAAATCACCGAGGAGGATGTAGTCTGTGGAGGTGAGGGCGTGCAAGCTGATGGTGTCGGTGATGGTGTCGCAGAAGGCGGGGCGTGTTCCTGGTGGTCTGTAGATTAGTGTACCTCTGAGGATGGAGTTGTTGTTAATGCGGATTAGGAAGTGCATGTGTTCTGTGTTGTCGATAGTGTCTTGGGAGCTGGTGGTGACTTTGATGATGTCCCTGTGTAGGATGGCGATGCCACCCCCTGGCCTGTTGAGGCGGTCTTTGCATTGGAGTTTGTATCCCTTGGGGGTGGCGATGGCTATGTCGGGTTGCGAGGAGGGGTTGGTCCAGGTTTCCGTGAGGAAGGCGATGTCTGGTGAGCGTGATGTGATGAGGTCCCAGAGTTCTATGGCATGTTTGTGAAGGGAGCGGGTGTTGAGGAGCAGGCAGGTGAGGTGGTTGTGGTGGGTGGTGTTGGTGTGGTGCATGAGGGTGTTGTTGCGGGGTGTGTTCTGGTTGTGGGGTGGTGTGCGGCGGGGCTGGTTGGTGGGGGGGGGCAGAGCAGGTGAGTATTGCGTTGGGGGTGTTGTGTTTGTTGTTGGGGGGTCACTATGGTTGATGTGTGGTGTGAGGGATGAGGAGCAGGAAAAATTACAGTTGTAGAAGGTGAAGGGGCCATGGGTGTGTGTGGGGCTGAGTAGGGTGCAGGTGAGGCCAGGGCCTGGATTGAGTGAGTGGGGAGTAGATTTGTCTACGGGGGCCAGGGGGACTGGCACTGGGGGGCGGTCTTGGCGCGGATGGGCGCAGATGGGCTTGCCGCGGCTGCCATAAATGGCGCGGAGGGAGGGAGTGGCAGCTGGGAGGAGGGAGGGCTGGGCGAATGGGAAGGCTGGGGGGGTGGGGCCGCAGGGGATGGCAGCGGCGGGAAAAAACAAACAGGAAAGCGGAGGGTGAGGAGGTGGGGGGAGGCGGGAGGGGCCGCAGGGACGCAGCAGCAGGGGCTATGGATGGAAAGGGAAAACGGAGGGTGAGGAGGTGGGGGGAGATGGGAGGGGCCACGGGGACGCAGCGGCAGGGGCTATGAATGGAAAGGAAAAACAGACGGTGAGGAGGTGGGGTGATCTTGGGTCTGGCAGCTGGAGTTTTTGAAGAGGCCTTGCTAGGTGGTTCGTGCTCCTTGCCCTTGCTGCATGCTGTCCCCCTCTTCACCTAGGCAGGAGGCAGAATGGTTTTGTCCTTTGTGGGGGTTGTTGGCTCACTGGCTGGGCTGATGGGTGCCCCCTTTGAGCCTCTGTGAGTTACAGGTACCACAGCGGACGTCAACTTGGTGGCTGAGGTGCTGGCCTGGGTTCTGGACACCCTGGCCCGAGGGGAAGGATGGGGGTGGAGGGGTAGGGAAGAGGTCAATGTTTGCCAGGAAAAGCTTCTTAGAGACACTGGGGTGGGAAGAGGGAGAGGGTTTGGGAGTGGAGGAAGAGGGAGTGGTTGTAGGAGGTGTCTGTCTGCTGTGTTTGGGTGCAGGTGCATGGGCTGGATGCTGTTGTGAGGTGGATGGTTGTTGGGTGGGTGGGTGCTTGCGTTTGTGTACTTTGGGAGGAGGGGTCACAGACACACTGGGAGAGGACACAGGGGACGTGTGCATGGATGTGGGGGTGATGACTGCCAGTGAGGGGTGTGTTGTGATGGGCGTGCTGGTGATGGAGGTAGTGGATGAGGATGTAGTGCATGCAGGTTTGAGTGTAGACGCTACTGGGAGGGAGGTGGATGACAAGGAGGTGCGGGACACAGTGGAGGCAGTGGATGTTGGTGTGTCTGCATGGGGATGGTGCTTGTGTGAGTGCCGGTGAGATGATGTGTGGTGCTTGTGTTTCCCTGAGCCACTTTTGCGTGGTGATTTGGGTGAATGCTGGTCTGAAGGTGTGCTCGGGATAGGCTGGGGTTGAGGGGATTGGGACTGGGTAGAGGTAGTTGGAGGGGGAGGCTAGAGACAGGGACAAGGACTGCCATCAGTGCTGAGGCCGGAACCTGAAATGCTCTCTGTTGGGCCACCACACCAGAGTGAATGCCCTTCAGGTATGCATTTGTTTGTTGCAAATGCCTCTCAACATTCTGAATGGCATTCAGAATGGTTGATTGCCCAACAGTGGGGGATCTCAGGAGGTCAATAGCCTCCTCACTGAGGGCAGCAGGGCTGACTGGGGCAGAGCCTGAGGTGCCTGGGGCGAAAGAGATGCCCACCCTCCTGGGTGATTGGTCACGGGAAACACGATGAGGGGCTGCTGGTAGTGCGGTGCTGATAGGGGGGTGGCGGCTGTACCTGTTGTTGGGGTGTGCACAGAGGTGTCCGCCACCACCAGTGAGCTTCCATCAGAGGAGGAGTCGCTGTCTGTTGTCTCCCCTCCTGTCCCCGTCGTAGTGCTCCCCTCACCCTCCGTCCCACTGGTGCCCTCACCATCGGTGGATTCGACATCCAGGCCCATGTGGGATGCAGTTCCCTCCGTCGCTGGTACTTCTGCTCCTCCGCCAGATGATGCTAATGCACACAAGGACGGGGTGACAAAACAAAAAGGGGGGGAAAGACAGAGGATACACTTTGTCAATGCCAGCAAAACCACTACTGTTGGCGTACACAACACACAGGGAGCAGGCCTAGGCCATGCACTACCAGTTACTAAGACAGTCATCAGCCCATGGGGTACAATGCCTAATGCCATTAGCTGCACACCTAAAACCCACGGGACCCTGCCCAGTAGTAGATGGCCAGTAACACTATTGGGGTAGGAGTGCTTCAGAGCCTGCCCAACAAGGGACCTACCCTGCTATGTTCACCCTGGCTTAGGGGCACCCACAGTCCACATCCCTACCCAGGAAAAACCTTAATGCACGCTAAGTAATGAATCAGATTTTGTACTCATCCCCTTGTGGCTGCTGTGATGCCCTCAAGCGCCCATCCAACTCTGGATAGGCCACCCCCAGGATTCAGAACATCAGGGGGGTCATGGTGCAACGGGCACCCCTTCCCCGTTGGGAGGGCAGCCCCAGCTGGGCCTCCGCTGTCTTCTTTCACCAGCGGTGGAGGTCCTCCCACCTATTGCGGCAGTGGGTGCTCCACCTGTCAAAGACCCCCAGGGTCTGCACCTCCTTTGCGATGGCATGCCTAATACCATTTTTCTGGTGGGCGCTGACCTGTAGGGAAAACACAGCAGAAAAAGGATTAGTCATGCCGTCCGGACTGTCATCCTCATGGCCCACCATATCCCTCTCATCCTCTTCCGCACATACATTGACCACCATTCATGCAGCACTCTTCCCAGGATCCCTCAGCCCCCCCTGCATGTGGCTTACACACACAGCACTCCATACATTCACGGCCCACGCATCATGCACACAGTGTACTCACCTGTTTGTCTGGAGGACCGTAGAGTAACGTGTACTGGGGGAGGACCCCATCCACCAGTTTCTCCAACTCCTCCGCAGTTAAGGCAGGAGCCCTTTTCCCAGGCACAAGAGCCATTGCTGCATCCAGACACAGGTCGCAGCAGCATTTGCAGTGTAGGTCCTCTCCTGTTGAAGGTCAGGTAGCAAGTGAGTGAACATATAGAAAATGGTGATCACGTCCGCGGCGGTGCTTACCGTCACCACCGGCGTACATCTCCATTGGCTCCTGGAACCCATAGGGCCCAATGAGAACCAATGCGAAGTTGCGTGGCGGTCTTTGACCTCCTACCACGACGGTGCACAATGCCAGCGGAATTACCTCATTTCCACTTGTCCCTCCTCACAGGTCATGCAGCTGCCATTTCAGGGGGACACAAGGCATGGCACCTAACTGCATCACAGCAGACACTGGCACAGCAGCTGACTGTCGGATTCACATACTGGTTCTGTAAATGAAAAAAACATCATTAGTGCAATTCATGTGTCAATATGACCCTCTGCTCATCGTTTTCTTCCATAGGCTTCAACCACTGAGGCTGAATATGAGATAGCGACATCCTCCGGTGTACGGACCTCTGGTGGACCTTACTACAGTAGAGGTCAGACACATTATCCTAACTTACAGACTTGATCGGGCCACAATCCAAGAACTGTGTGCCCAATTGGAGCCAGACCTGATGTCAGCTATCCGCCAGCCCACAGGTATCCCCCTCTAGTGCAGGTCCTGTCTGTGTTCCATTTCCTGGCAAGTGGTTCCTACCAAACAACAGTGGCCATGGCATCAGGGATGCCTCAGCCAATGTTCTCCAATGTGTTGACCAGAGTGTTGTCAGCCCTGCTGACACACATGCGCAGCTACATTGTATTCACCCAGGTGGATGATTTGGCCGCTGTGAAAGCTGATGTTTATGCCCTGGGACATATCCCCAACATCACTGGTGCCATTGATGGTACACATGTGGCATTTGTTCCCCCCCCCAGGAGAAATGACCAAGTATACAGGAATAGGAAAAGCTATCACTCTATGAATGTGCAGATGGTGTGTTTGGCGGACCAGAACATCTCCCATGTGAATTACAAATATCCTGGCTCTGCATGACACCGTTATCTTGAGGAATACCAGCATCCCATATGTGATGGGCCAACTCCAGAGGCACCTGGTGTGGCAAATAGGTGAGCGCAAGGTCCCCACACAGTATAAGTAGGTGTCTGGGTATGTGGTTGTCCCTAAGGGTCTAGAGTGTGTCTAACAGGTATCCCTCGATATTTGCAGGTGACTCTGGTAACCCCAACCTTTCATGGCTACTAACCCCAGTGAGGAATGCCAGGACAAGGGCAGAGGAACGTTACAATGAGGCACATGGGTGTACAAGGTGGATTGTTGAAAGGACCTTCGGCCTCCTGAAGGCCAAGTTCCGGTGCCCCCATCTGACAGGTGGATCCCTGTATTACTCACTAAAGAAGGTGTGCCAGATCATCGTTGCATGTTGCATATTGCACAACCTGGCCTTGAAATGCAGGGGCCTTTTCTGCAGGAAGCTGAGCGTGGAGATGGTCCTGTGGCAGCGGTGGAGCCTGTGGACAGTGAGAAAGAGGAGGCAGAGGAAGAAGATGTTGACAACAGAAGTAATATCATACAGCAGTACTTCCAGTGACACACAGGTAAGACTTAACTTGACTGTAACTTGACTTAACTTTTCAGTTTTCTGTTGGACATTTTACATGTCAGCCTGATTTCCTTATGTCTATGGCCACTTACTGTACCCTTTGGCATCTCTATTTTCAGATCTCCGTGTCCCACTCTGGCTCCTGCTATGTGTACTGCTGCCCACTAAAGGTCATCCCAAAGTATATTTACCTGTACATATGACTTGTAATGCTTTGATATTGTTGAACTAATACATATTTCAATCATTTGACAGACTCGAGATTTGTATTTGTTCCAAGGGTGTTTATTTAAGTGCTCATAAGTAGAGGGGGATGTGCAATGGGCTGGGGTGATGGTGGAGGAAAGTCCAGGGTAGAGTCCAGTCTCTTGGTGCATTGTCCAATGGGGCATAGGAAGGGGAGTAATGGCAGTTCAAGGTGGACAGGGTGACAGAGTGGGACAGAAGAGTGACAATCAGGAGAGTCTTATTTCCTGGAGGGGGTCTTGGCAATGTTCTCTGGCTTATGCCTGGATTGCAGGGACCATTTGCGGGGTGGTTCTCCTTCTGCAGGGAGTGAAGTGCTGATGGCCTGTTGATCCTGAGGCGGGACCTCCTGTCCACTAGCGCTGGCGGAGGGGGAGGGCTGTTCTTCGGGGTGGCTAGTGTCAGGGGCCTGTTGGTGTGCCAATGCCTCCCTCATGGTCTTGCCCATGTCAGCCAGCACCCCTGCAATGGTGACCAGGATGGTGCAGATGTTTTTGAGGTCCTCCCTGATCCCCTCGTACTGTCCCTCCTGCAGCCCCTGGGTCTCCTGCAACTTGTACAGTACATGGCCCATGGTGTCCTGGGAATGGTGGTATGCTCCCAGGATGTTTGAGAGTGCCTCCTGGAGAGAGGGTTCCCTGGGCCTGTCCTCCCCCTGTCGCACAGCAGTCCTCCCAGCTTCCCTGTTGTCCTGTGCCTCTGTACCCTGAACTGTGTGTCCACTGACCCCAGGTTCCTGATTGTCCTGGGTTTGTGGGGTTGCCTGGGGTCGCTGTAGTGGTGGACATATTGCTGATTGACGTGTCCTGGGGACAGTGGCATGGGCCCGCTGGGTGGGTGCTGTGCTGGTGTTTCCTGAGGCGGGAGGCTCTATGGTGGTATGGGACTGTGGCAGGGTAACTGACTGTCCAGGGGTCCCTGATGGGCCAGGTTGGTCATCCTGATCCAGCTGTGCAGAGCTACTGTCGTCACTTTGGGCCTCTTCTGGGGGGGGGGACTGGATGTAGCTGGCACCTCCTCTCCGGTGACGTCGAGTAAGGGTCCTGTGGGGATGCAAAAGCAGTGTTATTGTATCTACGTGTGCCATCTTGTGCATGGTGTGTTTCCCTGTATGATTGTGATTTCCCTGTCAGCTTTGCCTTGCATGCGTGGTGATTTTGTGGGCTGGGTGAGTCTCTCTACTGGGCATGCTGTGGTGATGGGTGTCCATGCAGGACGGTGATGGGGGTCCATGCATTGATGTTACATGCAGGGCTTTGTATTAGGATGGGTGGGTTGTGATAGTGGGGTATGTGTGAGGTGGTGGAGTGATGGGGGTGAGGTATAGGGGTTGGAGTTTGTGATGGCATGCAGGTAGGGTGGGGGGAATATAGTAGTAAAGATTTGACTTACCAGAGTCCAGTCCTCCTGCTACTCCTACGAGGCTCTCAAGATGCATTATTGCCAAGACTTGCTCCTCCCATGTTGTTTAGTTGTGGGGGAGGAGGTGGGGGCCCACCACCAGTCCTCTGTACAGCTACCTGGTGTCTTGCAACCACGGAACGTACCTTCCCCCGTAGGTCGTTCCACCTCTTCCTGATGTCATCCCTAGATCCTCTGCCATAGCTCCATCTTCCTTGCAATGAACGTCTGCTGCACCTGTGATCCAAATAGCTGTGGCTCTACCTGGATGATTTCCTCCACCATGAACCTTAGCTCCTCGTCTGAAAACCTGGGGTGTCTTTGGGGTGCCATGGATGTGGTGTGAGTGGTATGTGTGAGGACGTGTGAGGGAACGTGTGGGATGTTGTGTTGTGAGGTGTGGGGATGGTGTATGGGTGATGATGTATTGTGCCTCTGATTGAGTGGGTGCTCCTGGCTTGTCTCTCCCTGCTTGCTATCTTTTTTTTTGCTGTAAGGGGCTGTGGGTAATGTGGGTGTGTGTTTTATAGTGGTGTGGCTGTGTGGGTGTAGTGTTTGTATGTGTGTCAGGTGTGTGTAGTTTGAATTGTCCAATGTGGTGGTGTCTTGTAAGTGTGTGTGTATTTTGAGAGATACTGTACCGCCAATGGTTTACCGCGTTTGAAAGACCGCTGCGGTGATTTGTGGGTTGTGATACTGTGGGCGTATTCCTGTTGGCGTAACGGTGTGGGTATTGGTGCCTCCAGTTTATAACTGACCTTTGGTCTGGCGGACTTGTGTGGGTTTCTGTATAGTGGCAGATTTCTCAGTGTGGGTCATAATACCTGTAGCCGAATACTGCTGCGGTCACGTTATGTTGGTGGCCGTCAGCACGGTGGTAGGCGGCATTTATCGCCAGGGTTGTAGTGTATGTTGACTGAAAGTTCATTTGTTATTCTATGATTGTGCAAAGTTGCATACACAAGTCTCCAGATTTTTCCTTTTATCCAATGACTGACTTTCAAACTAAATGCGTTTTTATAAATATAACCTATAAAACTCTATATAGAATACTAATATTGTTATCCACTTTTGTTGGTTTATTTCTCAATGGTATACAGTAACATGGGTCAATTAATTGTGATGTACTTAAAATTAATGTGTTGTTCCCTAGCAGTAGCGTTCCAGGCATTGTATGGAAATAAAAGGTTCTTTTTTTCTTCTACAAGAAATATATATATCCTTAGTGTTGTTTTTTCACGATTACTTGTACACAAATTATTCTTTTTATTATTTTTCAAGACACTTTACTAGTGACAAAGCAAACAAATAAAAGTGTCAACTCAAGTTCTTCTAGTCTTGTGCGGTGCCATTGTTCCTTGTGATCTGTTGCAGAAAAAAATGCTCTAAATTACATTCTAATGTCCAGGGTTATGTTTTGTTTGGTGTAAATTTATGTTGTACACTATTTTTCTTCCTTGGTTAAACATTTTTGATGGTGACACTGGCATGAGTTGTGTCACTCTATATTCTACTTGGTAAAGAACAAGTTATTTTGCTCTCTGATACTGAGACAGAGATTCTGATACGTGTCACCCAAAGCAGCTCAGCAGTCACAAATGCTGAGCTGCATGACAAGTAGAGAGCAGGAGAGCGCCACATTCTCATAGAAATAGCACTCTCCTACCCTCTCCTTAGCCCTGCGCGCTGATTTCAACTGCTGTGCACCATACACACACCTTAGCACCATTGTGCTCGGGTGGGCACGTGTGTCTAGCATAGGTTTTGTACAGGAAGGATATCATTCTTGTACAAAATACTATGCCTAGACAAGTACAAATGTTTTCCCCACTTGTATGTGTTAGCGTGTCTGTCCTTAATAAGTAAACTTACAAGGTGACGTGTATTGGTTGATGAACCTTTTGATTCGCATGGAGTATCCTAGCTAAGATGTGACCAATGTTGCTTAGTAATCAATGTACAGTATTCAATAACCAATTAGTAAAATCATTAATCAATAGTCAATAATCAATAAACATTGCACTATTGCCTTTCAGCCATGAATAACCACACCTCAGTATACGTTTTAGTAATTTTATTGCACTTTTTGTTACAATACTAAGTCATGAGATTAACTCAAACTCAGTTCAATTAAGTACGTTTAGCATTAATTAGTTGAAGACGCCATAACAATATCTGACCAAAGGTATGTCAGAGCACAATCGAAGCATAAAAGAATTAAAGACAGTAAATCATTTCTAGCAATTGAGTTCAGCAAAACAGTCAGTCAACCATTTGTATCTCGTGTAAGTAACCCTCATCTAATCAAAATTAGCATCAGCATGTGTGTAGGAGGCTGGCCTGGCTTATAGTGGGTACCTTGTGGTATTTACACCTTGTGCCAGGTCCAGTAATCCCTTATTAGCAGAATAGAGGTGTTCTAGCAGCTTTGGCTGATGGAGGTAACTATAGCAGAGCAGCTTAGGCTGAGCTAGGAGACATGCAAAGCTCCTACTATACCACTCATATCATATAGCACTATAGGGGGTCATTACAACAGTGGCGGTAAAAGCCGCTTACTGCCGTGCAGAACACACCGCCGCAGCCACGGAATTCCACCACAGTCATTATGACCCACAGCTCGGAATCCGCCAAAATTTAGACACCCATACAAGTCCGCCGTACCAAAGGTCAGTGTTAAACTGGCAAAAACAAAACCTCCACCGTCACGCCAAAAGGAATACGCCCACACTATCACGACCCACGAATCCACGCAGCGGTCCTTGAACCGCAGTATTCCATTGGCAGTACACACTGCCGCGCTCAAAATACACACACTTTTACAAAACACATCCACATTGGACAATTCGAAATACACACTCCTGATACACATACACACGCCACTCCCACACACCCAATACAATATAAAACACACACCCACATCACTCACAGGCCCCTACTACCAAAAATTCTGAAAGAAGGCCAGAGAGAGACACCACAATCTACAAACAAGCATCCACAGGAACTCTACACCATCACCCACATAACATCCACGCACCTCACACAACACACCACTAAATATCACCCCACACATCACAACACACACCAACCCACATATCACCCACACCACCCCATGGCACGGCAAAGACACCCCAGGTTTTCTGAGGAGGAGCTCAGGGTCAAGGTGGAGGAAATCATCCGGGTAGAGCCACAGCTATTCGGAGCACAGGTGCAGCACACCTCCATAGCTAGGAAGATGGAGCTATGGCGAAGAATAGTGGACAGGGTCAACGCAGTGGGACAGCACCCAAGAAATAAGGATGACATCAGGAAGAGGTGGAACGACCGACGGGGAAAGGTACGTTCCGTGGTCTCAAGACACCACATCGTGGTACAGAGGACTGGCAGCGGACCCCCACCTCCTCCCCCACAACTAACAACATGGGAGGAGCAAGTCTTGGCTATTCTGCATCCTAAGGGCCTCGCAGGAGTAGCTGGAGGAATGGACTCTGGTAAGTCAAATCTTTACAATTACATCCCCCACCCTACCTGCATGCCATCACATACCCCCATCCTCGCCCTCACTCCATCACTCCAACTCCTCACAAATGTCCCAATATCACAAACCACCCATCCCAACACCAAGCCCTGCATGCAACACCAATGCATGGAAACCCATCACCAAAGCATGGCCACTGCACATACCCATACACCCCTCTAAGCCATCATCACACAAGGTCCCACACAGCAATGCAAGCACTGAGGTACACGGTCACCCACCCATTGCACATCATGCCACACACAGATGCAATAATCATTCTTTTACACCCCTGCAGGACCCCTACCCAAAGTCACCGGACAGGATGGTCCAGACATGTCCCCACCACCAACAGAAGAGGCCCACAGTGATGACAGCAGCTCTGTCCAACTGGATCTAGACGACCAGCCCAGCCCATCTGGGACCTCGGGACAGTCGGTTCCCTTGACACAGTCACAGGCCACCACAGAGCTTCCCCCCTCTGGAAACACCAGCACAGCACCCACCCAGCGGGCCCATACCTCTGTCCCCAGGACACGTCAATCAGCAGTGTGTCCACCACCACAGGGAACCCAGGCTAACCCACCACCCCAACAACAACAGGGACCTGGGGGCAGTGGGCACACAGTTCAGGGGACAGAGGCCCAGGGAAACAGGGGAACTGGGAGGGCTGCTGTGCGACAGGGGAGGACAGGCCCAGGGAACCCACTCTCCACGAGGCCCTCTCCAACATCATGGGAGCCTACCACCATTCCCAGGAGACAATGGCAACGGTACTGATCAAGTTTCAGGAGACCCAGCGGCTGCAGGAGGAACAGTATTTGGGGTTCAGGGAGGAACTCAGATCCATCAATTCCAACATGGCCACCATCGTAGGGGTGCTGAAGAAAGTCCTCAACACCAGGAGGGACACTGTGGCACAACAAGGGGCCCCTGACACTAGCCTGGACGATGAACTGCTCACCATCTCCCCCGGCGCTAGTGAACAGGAGGCACTGCCACAGGACCACCACACCAGCACCCCACCCCCTGCAGATGGAGAACCACCCCGCAAACGGTCCAGGACAAAGACAGAGAACGATGCCAAGACCCCCGCCAAGAAATGAGACCACCCTGATTGTCATCCTTTTGTCCCACCTTGTCACCCTGTCCATTCTCAAACTGCCCCAGATCCACTTCCTATGCCCCTTTGGACAATGCACCTGTGAGACTAATAGCTTGGACTCTGCCATGGACATTCCTCCACCATCACCCCTCGCCATTTTTCAACCCCCTCCAATATTGAGACCTTAAATAAACACCATTAAAGCACAAAACAATCTGGAGTCTGTCTGTGATTTTGAATTAGTGTATTAGCAATTACAGTGACAAAATGCTCTTTCAAATGTAATGTTAACATACCTATGTCACACAGCTCTAGTCCATGAGGAAACAAAGCAGATGTCACACAGTGGGACCCACATCTGTGAAATCGCAAGGGAAAGTGAAAACTCAGTGACCATACACTGGGTGAAAAGGACAGACGGTAGAGAGGTAGTAGTGTTAAAGTACATGTAGCTAGCAGGTTTGTCTTCTTACCTGTGTCTCACTGGAATTATTGCAGGATCACCGAGTTCCTGTTGTCGATATCCTCTTCTTCTGCTTCCTCGTCTTCACTGTCCACAGGCTCCACAGCTGCCACAACACCTCCATCTGGACCATCCTCCTGCAGAAAAGGCACCTGTCGTCGCAAAGCCAAGTTGTGAAGCATACAGCAGGCCACGATGATCTGGCACACCTTCTTTAGTGAGTAGAAAATGGAACCACCTGTCATATGTAGGCACCGGAACCTGGCCTTCAGGAGGCCGAAGGTCCTCTCTATAATCCTCCTAGTTCACCCGTGGGCCTCATTATAGCTTTCCTCTGCCCTTGTCCTGGGATTCCTCACTGGGGTCAGTAGCCTTGACAGGTTGGGGTAACCAGAGTCACCTGCAAATGGCGAGGGACAACTGTTAGACACACACTAACTCTTAGGGACATCCCCAGACCCAGACACCTATTCACACTGTATAGGGTCCATGTCCTCACCTAATAGCCACACACGGTGCCTCCGGAGTTGCCCCATCACATAAGGGATGCTGCTATTTCGCAGGATGTAAGCGTCATGCACTGAGTCAGGGAATTTGGCATTAACATGGGAGATGTACTGGTCTGCCAAACACACCATCTGCACATTCATCGAATGGTAACTCTTCCGGTTTCTGTACACCTGTTCACTCCTGCGGGGCGGACCAGGGCCACATGTGTCCCATCAATGGCACCTATGATGTTGGGGATATGTCCCAGGGCATAGAAATCACCTTTCAGTGTAGGCAAATCCTCCACCTGAGGGAAAATGATGTAGCTCCGCATGTGTTTCAGCAGGGCAGACAACACTCTGGACAACACGTTGGAAAACATAGGCTGGGACATCCCTGATGCCATGGCCACTGTTGTTTGAAATGACCCATTTGCTAGGAAATGGAGCACTGACAGCACCTGCACTTGAGGGGTTATTCCTGTGGGATGGCGGATATCTGACATAAGGTCTGGCTCCAACTGGGCACACAGTTCCAGGATTGTGGCACGATCAAGCCTGTAGGTGATGATCACAAGTCTTTCCTCCATTGTCGACAGGTCCACCAGCAGTCTGTACACCGGAGGATGCCGCCATCTCCTCACATGCCCCAGCGGACGGTGCCTATGGAGGAGAACAGCGAGCACAGAGTCAACCAACTCTGAGGTACGTAAACACAGCTTACTCAGAAAACTATTCATAAAACGAAATTTGCCTGTATGAGTGTTGAGCCAAGGCCTAGTTGTGTGTGACACAGTAAAAAATAAAGCCATGTGGTCCCCAAAATGGCGGCAGCCTGACCTGTAAAGTAGGACAATGGGATATGAGGTAACTGCGCTGGCGTTGTACACCGTCGCGGTAGGCGTTCGAACACCTCAGCGCAATTCTGCATTGGTTAACGTTGGACCCTATGGGTCCCAGGAGCCAATGACGATGTACGCCGGCAGTGACGGTACACACCGCCACGGACGTGACCGCCATTTTCTATCTGTTCAATCACTCAATACCTGATCTTCGACAGGAGAGGACCTACACTGCAAGTGCTGCTGTGACCTCAGTCTGGAAGAGACAATGGCTTGTGCTTCTGGGGAAAGGGCCCCTGCTTTCAGCACGGAGGAGTTGGAGAAACTCGTGGATGGGGTCCTCCCCAGTACACGCTACTCCACGGTCCTCCAGACAAACAGGTAAGTACACTGGGAGCATGCTGTATGGGCAATGCCTGTGTGGAGTGGTGCGGATGAAAGATGGGGGGGGAGTGAGGTGTGCATGAAACAACGGTGAGTGCATGTGCCACATGGCAAGAGTAGGGATGCGGGCCAATGACTGTGATGGTGCAGTTGGTAATAACTTCTCTTTTTCCCCTGTACAATTCCTGTAGGTCAGCGCCCACCAGAAGAAGGATATTTGGCGTGCCATCGCCAAGGACGTCCGGACCCTGGGGGTCTACCACAGACGGAGCACCCACTGCCGTTAAAGATGGGAGGACATTCGCCGCTGGAGCAAGAAGATGGCGGAGGCCCAGCAGGGGATGGCCTCCAAACGTGGGAGGAGCACCCGCCGCATCATAACCCCCCTAATGTTCAGGATCCTGGCGGTGGCGTACCCGGAGTTGGATGGGCGCTTGAGGGCATCACAGCAGCAACAAGGGGGTGAGTACACTCTCATTCAGCTGATTTAGCACGCATTGTAGGTGTCTGGGTGGGGGAGGTGGGCTGTGGGTTCCCCTAGGCCAGGGTGAGTTTGCTAGTTAAGTCCCCTTTTTCAGGCAGACCCTGTGGCACCCCACCCCACCTGGGTACAGTGCCAACTACACCAAGTCAGGCTCCTGTGACATCCATGTGTGCAGAAATCAGCCATAGCGTTGTAAGCCATGTCCCAGGTATTGAATAGTGGACCCCAAGTGTGCGGCGTAGTGCAGGAGGCTTCTGTCTCCCCCCCCCCCTTTTTGTGGTCTCCCTGTACTTGTGTGCATTAGCATCATCAGACGGAGGAGCAGTGGCACCGGAGCAGGAGGGAGCTGCATCCCACATGGCCCTGGAGGGTGAGACTATGGACTCCGAATTCACCAGTGGGACGGAGGGCGAGGGGAGCTCCACAGCAGGGACAGGAGCTGACACCAGCGATACGGACTCCTCCTCTGATGGGAGCTCCCTTGCGGTGGCGGGCCCATCTGTGCCCCCCACACCTACAGGTACAGCCGCCACCTCCCCCTCCAGCACCGCCCTCCCAGCAGCCCCTCAGCCTTTGCCCTGTGCCCGCTCACCCAGGTGGGTGGGCATCACCTTCGCCCCAGGCACCTCAGCCCCTGCCCCTGTCACCCCTGCTGCCCTCAGTGAGGAGGCCATTGACCTCCTCTGGTCCCTCACTGTTGGGCAGTCTACCATTTTGAATGCCATCCAGGGTGTAGAGAGGTAGTTGCAACAAACCAATGCATTCCTGGAGGGCATTCATTCTGCTCAGGCAGCCCTTCAGCGAGCTTTTCAGACTCTGGCCTCAGCACTGATGGCAGCCATTGTCCCTGTGTCCAGCCTCCCCCCTGCAACTTCCACTACCCAGACCCAATCCCCTGTACCTCTGCCTATCCCAAGCACACAATCAGACCAGCATTCACCCAAATCAACACACAAGGTAAGCTCTGGCAAACATAAGCACCACACACCCCACAGGCACTCACAAGCATCAGACACATGCAGACATACCAACATCCACTGCCTCCACTGTGTCACCCTCCTCCTTGTCTCCCTCATCCCTCCCTGTCTCGTCTCCACTCACACCTGCATGCACTACATCTTCAGCCACTACGTCCATCACCAGCACACCCACAACCACACCCCGCTCACGTGCAGTCTCCACCCCCACTACCATTCACACATCCCCTGTGTCCTCTCCCAGTGTGTCTGTGAGGCCACCTCCCAAGGTACCCAAACGCAGCCACACACCCCCCCAACAGCCATCCACCCCACGAGAGCCTCCAGCCCATGCACCTTCGCCCAAAGTCACCAAACGTACACCTCCTATGACCACTACCTCTTCCTCCACTCCCAAACCCCCTCCATCTACCCATCTCAGTGTTCCTAAGAAAGTTTTCCTGTCCACCCTTGACCTCTTTCCCTCACCTCCCCCACCTCGTCTGTCTCCTAGGGCCCGACTCTCCAGGTCCCAACCTAGCACCTCAGTCACAACATCAGCTAGACCAGTGGTGCCAATAGTCACCGGATTATGGAGTGGACCAGGCAGCAGGGCAGGCAGTGTGGCAAGGAGCCACAGTACGGACAGACCCCCACCTGTCAAGCATCAAAAGTTGGCCAGTGCCCGGCAGGAGAGGGGGAAGACACCAGCCACCAAAGCCGCTCACAGGGGTACAGTTGGGATTGTGGAGTCAGCTGCGTCACCTTCCAAGGTGGGTAAGGGGCACAAGAAAACCGGCAAATATGGGAAGATCAGCTCGGCAGAGAAGACCGCCATCAGCCCCGCTGCCCAGGAGGCGACCACCAGCAGCCCCACTGCCACAGACAGGACCGCCAGCAGCAGCCCCGTTGCCCAGGAGGCGACTGCCAGCAGCCCCACTGCCCAGGAGAAGACCACCAGCAGCAGCCCCGTTGCCCAGGAGGCGACCGCCAGAAGCCCCACTGCCACGGAGAAGACTGCCAGCAGCCCCACTCCCCAGAAGAAGACCGCCAGTAGCTGCCCTGTTGCCCAGGAGGCGACTGCCAGCAACCCCACTGTCCAGGAGAAGACAGCCAGCAGCAGCCCCGTTGCCCAGGAGGCAACCGCCAGCAGCCCCACTGCCCCAGACAGGACCACCAGCAGCAGCCCCATTGCCCAGGAGGCAACCGCCAGCAGCCCCACTACCCAGGAGGCGACCGCCAGCAGCCCCACTGCCACAGACAGGACCACCAGCAGCTGAAACGCTGCCAAAGACACCGCCGCCACGAGCACCGCTGCCAAAGACACTACCTCCACAAGCACCGCTGCCAAAGACACCGCCGCCACGAGCACCGCTGCCAAGGACACCGCCGCCACAAGCACCGCTGCCAAGGACACCGCCGCCACAACCACCGCAGCCAAGGACACCACCGCCACAAGCACCGCTGACAAGGACACCGCCGCTTCAAGCACCGCTGCCAAAGACACTGCCGCCGCAAGCACTGGTGCAAAGGACACCGCCGCCACAAGCACCACAGGCCCATGAGCGCCAAAAGCTCTGACGCTACTGAGGCCGCCATGAGCAGGATGAAGCACTCTGGGTACAAAGCTCCCTCCAGAACCAGTGGAGAAAGACATCCACTACTTCAGTCCTTGGCAGGATGAAGCACTCTGGGCACAAGGCCCCCTCCAGAACCAGTGGAGATTGACATCCACTTAAGAGACTGTGGCTTTGCACTCCCCAGGATAAAGCAGTGGCCAAACCACCCACTGTAGAGACTTGAGAGACTGTGGCTTTGCACTCCCCAGGATGAAGCATTGGGCAATCCACCCACTGTAGAGACTTGAGAGACTGTGGCTTTGCACTCCCCAGGATGAAGCAGTGGGCAAACCACCCACTGTAGAGACTTGAGAGACTGTGGCTTTGCAGTCCCCAGGATATGGCAGTGGGCAAACCACCCACTGTAGAGACTTGAGAGACTGTGGCTTTGCACTCCCCAGGATTGAACAGTGGGCATGGGACCCCCTTGTGGATTTGGCGTCGTGCACTCAACCGGCTGAGGTGCCCATCCTTTCCCTTCCCCCTGAGGTGCCTGTTTTACTTCTACCTGATGCCCCTGCAGTGTTCTCTCCGTCTTGTCCGGTTATCTTGTGTGGGCCAGTAATCCACGGACTATGATGGTGGACTCCCTTGGACTTGTGTTCTTGGTGTATTTAATTGTATATAAGATAAATGTATATATTTGTAAATATTTTGGATGTATGTAATTGAATATATCAGAATTGTTTGACTCATTTCCTTTTGTCCTTGCCTTCTTCCAGGGGGGTTTGGGGGTATAACTGTGATGTATCATGATGTATTAGTGTGTGTGTTGTAGTGGGTGAGGGTGGGGGTGTTGCGTATGTGTGTCACTGTTTTTTCCCTCCCCCCTCCACCTGTGTCGTAGGTGCAGTGTGTTCCAGGGACCACGCTTGTCAGGATGAGAGGGGACCCAGAGGACCGGTGATGCAGAAGTTTGGTGCCTGCGTTGGCAGGGAGAAGATTCCGTCGACCCACCGTAGATTTCTTCTTGGCTTCCAGTGCAGGGTGAAGGCAGACAGCCCGCAGAGCATGCACCACCAGGAAACAGTCGAGAAAGCCAGCAGGATGAGGCGCTACAATGTTGCTGGTAGTCTTCTTGCTCCTTTGTTGTGCAGTCAGCGGTTGATCCTTGGCAGAAGTCGAAGAGGGAAGTGCAGAGGAACTCTGATGAGCTCTTACATTCGTTATCTGAGAAATAGCCCACAGGAGAGACCCTAAATAGCCACAGAGGAGGTTTGGCTACTGAGAAAGGTAAGCACCTATCAGGAGGGCGTCATCTGCTGGCACTGGCCACTCAGAGCTGTCCATTGTGCCCTCACAAGATGGCAGAGGTCTGGGACACACTGGAGGAGCTCTTGGCACCTCCCCTGGGAGGTGCTGGTCAGGGGAGTGGTCACTCCCCTTTCCTTTGTCCAGTTTTGCGGCAGAGCAAGGCTGGGGGATTTTTGAACCAGTGTAGACTGGCTTATGCAGAGAGGGCACCATCTGTGCCCATCAAAGCATTTCCAGAGGCTGGGGGAGGCTACTCCTCCCCAGCCCTTCGCACCTATTTCCAAAGGGAGAGGGTGTAACACACTCCCTCAGAGGAAATTCTTTGTTCTGCCTTCCTGGGACCAGGCTGCCCAGGCCCCAGGGGGGCAGAAACCTGTCTGAGGGGTTGGCAGCAGCAGTAGCTGCAGTGGAGACCCCGGAAAGCAAGTTTGGCAGTACCCAGGTTCTGTACTAGAGACCCGGGGATGCATGGAATTGTCCCCCCAATATCAGAATGGTATTGGGGTGACAATTCCATGATCCTAGACATGTTACATGGCCATGTTCGGAGTTACCATGGTGACGCTACATATAGGTATTGACCTATGTTAGAAATGGGGTTTTTGGTTGGCAGTCAGGTTATCCCCTGTCCAAGCAAGAACCCTCACTCTAGTCAGGGTAAGTCACACACAATCCAAAATTATCCTGTGCCCACCCTCTGGTAGCTTGGCACGAGCAGTCAGGCTTAACTTAGAAGGCAACGTGTAAAGCATTTGTGCAATAAATCATACGATAACACAATATAGCACCACAAAAATACACCACATAGTGTTTAGAAAAATATATAATATTTATCTGGGTAATTGCAGGTCAAAACAAATAAAGATGCAATATGAAATTGTAGAGATATCACTGAAAAGTGATATAAAGTGTCTTAAGTCTTTAAAAAGCAAACAAAGTCTCTTTCAAGCACAAAGTACCTGGTTTAAAGTGGAAAATCTCCGCAAAGGGCCGCAGAAGAAGAGATACGTGGAAAAATGCCGTGTGCGTCGATTTCTCCCCAGCACACACAGACTTGCGTCGTTATTTTTCAGGTGGGGAAGTCAGGCGTTGTTTCCCGGCGCACGGACAGTCTCTTTCTGTGGTTCGCGGGATTACCAGATGCCCCAGGGTCTGTGCGTGGATTCTTCTGCTTGTTTTCTGGCTGCGCGTCGTTCCGCGAGGCTGTGCGTGGAATTTTCTTTCTCACAGCAGGCGTTGCGTTGATTTCCCTTCTGGAAGTCGGGCGGTGTTGTCCATGCGAGGCCGTGCGAAGAAGTTCCGGCCGCCCGTAGGCATCGCGTCGAGCAGCGTCAGTGTGCGGCGATTTTCTCGCCGCAGAGCACGCTGTGCATCAAAAATGTTGGTGCACGAAGAGTCCAAATTAAAAAGAGAAGTCTTTTTGGTCCTGAGACTTCAGAGAACAGGAGGCAAGCTCTATCCAAGCCCTTGGAGAGCACTTTTACAGCCAGACAAGAGTTCAGCAAGGCAGCAGGTCAACAGCAAGGCAGCAGTCCTTTGTAGAAAGCAGTCAGGTGAGTCCTTTAGGCAGCCAGGCAGTTCTTCTTGGCAGGATTTAAGTGCAAAGAAATGCTCACTTTCTAAAAGTGGCATTTCTAGAATAGTAATATTAAATCCGACTTCACCAGTCAGCAGGATTTTGTATTGCCATTCTGGCCATACTAAATATGATCTTCCTGCTCCTTTCAGATCAGCAGCTGCCACTTCAACAATGTATGAGGGCAGCCTCACTTTTAGCCTATGAAGGGAGCAGGCCTCACAGTAGTGTAAAAATGAATTTAGGAGTTTTACACTACCAGGACATATAAACTACACAGGTACATGTCCTGCCTTTTACCCACACAGCACCCTGCTCTAGGGGTTACCTAGGGCACACATCAGGGGTGACTTATATGTAGAAAAAGGGGAGTTCTAGGCTTGGCAAGTACTTGAGTGAAACTGCACACATAGGCCTTGCAATGGCAGGCCTGAGACAAGGTTAAGGGGCTACTGAAGTGGATGGCACAACCAGTGCTGCAGACCCACTAGTAGCATTTAATCTACAGGCCCTAGGCACATATAGTGCACTCTACTAGGGACTTACAAGTAAATTAAATAGCCAATCATGGATAAACCAAACAACAGTACAATTTACAAAGAGAGCATATGCACTTTAGCACTGGTTAGCAGTGGTAAAGTGCCCAGAGTTCAAAACCAACAACAACAGGTCAGAAAAAATAGGAGGAAGGAGGCAAACAGTTTGGGGATGACCCTGTCAAAAAGCCAGGTCCGAAAACCTATATGTAGTGCACACGTGTAGTGGTGTCCCCGCTCTCACAAAGTCTGGGGAATTTGCCCTGAACAATGTGGGGGCACCTTGACTAGTGCCAAGGTGCCCACGCACTAAGTAACTTTGCACCTAACCTTCACCAAGTGAGGGTTAGACATATGGGTGACTTATAAGTTACTTAAGTGCAGTGTAAAATGGCTGTGAAATAACGTGGACGTTATTTCACTCAGGCTGCAGTGGCAGTCCTGTGTAAGAATTGTCTGAGCTCCCTATGGGTGGCAAAAGAAATGCTGCAGCCCATAGGGCTCTCCTGGAACCCCAATACCCTGGGTACCTAGGTAACATATACAAGGGAATTATAAGGGTGTTCCAGTGTGCCAATGAGAATTGGTAAAATTAGTCACTAGCCTGCAGTGACAATTTTAAAAGCAGAGAGAGCATAAACACTGAGGTTCTGGTTAGGAGAGCCTCAGTGATACAGTTAGGCACCACACAGGGAACACATCCAGGACATGCTTTATGAGCACTGGGGTCCTGGTTAGCAGGATCCCAGTGACACATAGGCAAAAACAAACATACATACAGTAAAAATGGGGGTAACATGCCAGGCAAGATGGTACTTTCCTACAATGTGGGACTTCATGCAAAACAATTTGGGAAACAAGAATTTGGAAAACCATCTAGCTACGAATACTATTTAGACAACGCAGTTGGTACCTAGAAAGGAAAGGCATAAAAAAATGCAATTTGGTCATTGTCATATCTACCTATCTACGATATGGGTCAGCAAGCAGAGTCAGTCTTCGTCCTCAGGTCACCAGTCGATTAGCGTCACATCAGGCTCTCAGTCAGAGAGTATGAGCTCAATGACAGACTCGCAAATCTCTTCTTCTCAGTATCACAGTTCAAAATGGGGTAAGATCAATCTAATCTGTCTCCGTTTTCCTCTGTCACGTTGTTATATCAAAGTCACCCAAACCATCCCCTAATTTCCAATTGGTCAATTAATCATATGTTATTTCTCTAACCAGTAATGTCCATTTACCAAATCTATGAATTCTAACATTTCACAGTTCACATGTCGTTGATTGGTCTGCTTTACGATGTTCTCATTGTCCGGCTTGTCAGGTATCAAAAATGTTGCATCTTCTTCTCCAGTCAGTGTCTTCATTGTTCAAGTCCTGGGAAAGTACATCTCATGCACAATACACATTATTTGATACAATTCTAGAAACATCATCTCCTGTACATCGGTTCTTACAGTAAAACTTCTACTAAGCATTTTATTAAAACAACGAGCAGTTCACGGTTAGTTCACTCTGTCAGCAATTTTCATTGAACGTTAAGAAATACAGCTTCTGCATGAGGCCTGGCAAAACTAGGCCAAGACACTCGCTAAGTTAAAGCCTACAATTATTGCAGAACATGGGTTATAACTCTCAATATGGCATATTACTACATTAATCTAATACGTTTCCAATATTTCATGTGGACTAATTATATTTTAGTACATTTCGTAAAAACTGCTGGCCAATCACTGAGGTCACAATTTCAAACGTGCACATTATTTTTGTACGTTAATTCATTTTCTACCAATTTCATTATTGAAAATACATAAACCTTCATTATTAATTTCTAATTAAGAGTTTTGCGTTAACAATCCCTCCTCTGATGACTAAATGTGTCATCACGCCAAATTTACCATCCACAATTCTACAATTCAATTTGCTCAATATTTTGTCTTCTCCTTGAATTTTTCCTAATGATTCTTTCCCTATTTCGTTCTTCCCTCCTCTGATTATTTTTGGACCTTTTCAATTGAATCCTTTTGCACAATTTACATAATCCCCATATTCCTAATAAGCAAGCAAAAGCAAGCAATCACAATTAATATTCCCTGTATAATTTTTAGTATCACCCCATTCCAAATATTACTAAGCCAATTTCCCACTGAAGCAAATCCTTTCCAACCTTTCCCCAAATGCCTGGTTCTTTCAATTCCTTCAAATCACTACTTGAGTTAGTCAGGTTAGTAAGTAAGTCTTTTATCTCTTTACTATTGTTGAGAATATAAGAACAACAATGCCTAGAGTTACTCATTTTACAGAGTCCGCCGTCCTTCGCTAGAAGGATGTCTAAAGCAAGGCGATTTTGAAGAGTCATAGCTCTATCCGCAGCCAATTCAGTATCTATCAGGAGTATTGTCCCTGCAAAATTTGTCAGCATGTTCTCCACAATAGCAGACAACTTTCGAATCTTGATGGAATTCAGGATGACTCTCAATGAAGGAATCACGGCACAAAATATATCTTCCATTACTGCAGAAGAGGACTCCCTCATCTGTCTCTTATGATGTAATTCAGTCAATTTCGGAAACTTTTTCAAATCCTCTATCTTGTAAATCTTTGGGAATACTATCCCCAATTAACATGTCCCATACCATCCTCTTGGAAGATGGTAATAAGCATTAAATCCACAAATATAATAAATTCCTTGAATTGCAAGGTCGTGACCTTTCAACATAAATGTCCACTTACACCGAAACAGAAACACATGCCTACATTCACTCGTACCCACAAATAAAGTGTCAGTGCGCAACTTTGGCCTATATATACAAAACTTCCCTACGTGTATTGCATCCAAAGCTAATTTCCCTTGCATTCTAATTGCGGTGTAAGCATAATCATTCTTGTAAGTCCTTTTCTCTAAGCCTTTTTCTTTTTTCTCCTTGAATGATTTTCTTCTATCATACGTATGACCTATAAAGTTCTTCTCTAAATTTGTAAGCAAGCATGTTAAGTTATTTTTATGCGCATAGGCCTTTCCAAATGTTAGTGTAAGTTCAAAGAATCTTCTAACCAATACTATGTCATGATCTTTAGCTACTCTACTCAGATACCTAATGTTAGGAACAAATGAAAACACTACGTCGTAGTTGGAGTAAAAATACTATATATACTCCTGGTCATAAAAACTTGTTAGTAGTAGACTACAGCTTATCCTGTAGGTTAGTGGACGACTATGGTAAGTAACTCCTTCCTCGACTGAAGAAGGTATTTGCGTACACACAAGACAATCCCTTGCATCCATTGTCTCATCATACTCACTCAACAAACAATAGAAAATGTTAGAAGAAAGTTCTCCATGAGCATTAGCATAATCATGCAAATATTTTTCATCTAACTTAAACTTCTCCAAAGCCGTTAGTGTAGTAGTCTCAGTAACAAAAGTATGGTTGGCTCCTCTCGCATCAATAACAGACATATCCCCAATCAACACTATAGACAAAATCCCACACATAATTGCTAAACCAATACTCATATTTTTACAGTGCCTAATATTTCTAACCTGCTTATCTACATCAGCCATGATCTGTAACGAATCAGAAAGCAGAAGTAACTTTAGAAACACTTACAGCAAAATTAAAAAATAGACAATTCTTCTTTCGGCAGTTCAGTTTCACATCCAGGAACCATTTCTCCTTGTCAAAATCATAGCTTGTCACATCCGGTTTTCAAATGTCAAATCAGTTTATCAATGTCTTTTCCAGTTTACTTTAACCTCTTAAGTGCGGGCGTCGGCCACTGGCCAACGCCCACACACCCTCCCTGGTGCGGGTCACGACCAGTGGCCGACACCAGGAAGGGCATTATTAAATCCTCGGGTGCATCGCACCCGAGGATTTATTATTATTTTTTTCCCCCCCCCCGGGAGACACGGAAGCTACTGTGTCTCCCCCCGCCCCCCACCCGCTGTGCTGCGATCGGGGGCCAGGAAACACTTTAAGGAAGGCCTCGTAAGAAAGGGGAGACTCTCCCCTTTCTTACGAGGCCTTCCCGAACGTGTAAAAGGCCGTTTTCCCCATGAAAGCAGAAAGCGGGGGGGTCAGGAAACATTTTGAAAAGGCCTCGCTGCGCTGTGCTGCGATCGGGGGCCAGAAACAGTTTCAGAAGACCTCGTAAGAAAGGGGAGAGTCTCCCCTTTCTTATGAGGCCTTCTGAAACGGTTTCCTGCCCCCCGATCGCAGCACAGCTGCGATCGGGGGCCAGGAAACCCCACTAGACACTAGACACCAGGGATTTCACTTTTGGGGGGCGGCACTCCCCTTTCTTACGAGGCCTTCCTGAAAGTGTTTCCTGGCCCCCGGTCGCAGCTGTGCTGCGATCGGGGGCCAGGAAACACTTTCAGGTTTCCTGGCTCCCCCGATCGCAGCACAGCTGCGATCGGTGGGGTCAGGAAACATTTTGAAAAGGCCTCGTAAGAAAGGGGAGACTCTCCCCTTTCTTACGAGGCCTTCTGAAACTGTTTCTGGCCCCCGATCGCAGCTGTGCTGTGCTGCGATCGGGGGCCAGGAAACCCCACTAGACACCAGGGATTTCACTTTTGGGGGGCGGCCCCCCCCGGAAAACGGGCCGCCCCCCCCCCGGCATAATTTTCTTAAAAAAAAAAAAGGTAGGTGCCCCCATTTTGGCCCCCAAGGAAACCATACAACAACTAAAAAAAAAAATATATATATATATCTATGTAGATAGATATATCTAGGTATATGGATATATCTATAGATATATCTATGTAGATATATATTTATATATATATATATATATAGGTAGATCTGTATCAAAGAGATTTATAAAGTGCGCTACTCACCTGTGAGGGTCTCAAGGCGCTGGGGGGGACGGGGGGGAGGGAAAGGGGCTAGGAAGTTCACTGTTCAAAAAGCCAGGTTTTGAGGCCCTTCCTGAAAAGAAGTAGGTTTTGGGTCTTGCGAATGTGGGTTGTGAGTGCGTTCCATGTTTTGGGTGCAATGTAGGAGAAGGATCTGCCCCCGGTGGTGGTGTGTTTGATGCGGGGGTCAGAGGCGAGAGAGAGGTCAGCTGAACGGACGTTTCGTGTGGGGGTGTGGAAGGTGACTCTCGTTGAGGTAGGCAGGGCCTGTGTTGTGGAGTGATTTGTGTGTGAGGATGAGGATCTTGAAGGTGATCCTTTTGTCAATGGGGAGCCAGTGGAGGGATTTGAGGTGTGGAGAGATGTGTTCGTGTCGGTGGAGGTCGAGGATGAGTCGTGCTGCTGAGTTCTGGATGCGTGTAGTTTGCACTTGAGTTTTAGAGTGGTGCCGGCGTAGAGGGCGTTTCTGTAATCAAGCCTGCTGCTGATGAGTGCGTGAGTGACAGTTTTTCTGGTCTCTGTGGGGATCCATTTGAATGTTTTTCAGTATACGGAGTTTGTTGAAGCATGAGGAGGTAAGAGCGTTGATTTGTTGGGTCATAGAGAGGGAGGAGTCTAGGATGATGCTGAGGTTGCGTGCGTAGTTGGCGGGGGTGGGTGCAGGGCCTAGCGTGGTGGGCCACCATGGGGGGTCCCAGGTTTTTTTGGTGAGGGCCAAAGAGGATTATTTCGGTTTTGCTTGAGTTGAGTTTCAGGTGGTTGGCTGTCATATATACATCACCTTTGTCAATATGTGTGTGGTTTCCCTGGGGGGAAAAGGGTCCGACTTGTCTAGTGGCAGTTTTAGTGCCATAAAGAAGTGCAGAATGTTTATATGCCTACTGCAAAGAGCACATCTGTATTTTATGTAAATAGCTGAGTACATTAGTAAAGTCTATGGAGAGATGAAGGGCACTTTTGCTGGGTGGTAATGAGGGAATCCGAGGAGGAGGGAGTGGGAGCACCAATAATGATTGTTGGACTGGGCGCAGGAGGTGCTAAAGACTGTGACGAATGGTATGTGACAAGGTGTTTTTTGAGTGTCTTGAAAGTACGTGCTGATTGAGGGAAGAAGCGCAGGTAAGGTGGCCTCTACTGTTGCACGTATCTCACACACACCATCGATTTTGTGACTGTCTACGTAGGCTAGTGTTTTAGAGCAACAGTTTAGCCAATAGCAGAGATGGCATCTTGATGGATGACTGCTGCCTGCACTCGGGTTATAGAGGACCGCTCTGACATAGGATCAGAGACTGAGACATCAGATACTGAGACAGCATCTGAGGGATAGGACAATGGCGCAGACTCTGGGAGTGATTTTTCAGTCAGAGGAGTCCCATTCGAAAACTCCTCTTCCAGTACATTATGAGGGAGGTGATGAGGACAGTCCTGCTGTCCCTTCGCAAGCTGTTCGTGCAACTGGGTAATAGTGGGTTAGGCCAACCCAGAGAGCAGGTGAATGCGGCGGCAAGCAGAGAGAGAGTGCTCTCTTGGGAGCTCACCAATTTAGTTCAGCCCCAAATTCCAAAACCCAAATCATATTGTGGAGACATCAAAATTGTCTATGGCAAAACAAACTGGTTTTGTAAGGCAGGAACCTGTGTGTTTGGTCCTGGATTCGGCGGCCATATAGAGAAACACACTAAACCCAAACATTTCTGGAAACTAGACATTCGGGGCAGTCCACAGAGGTGTGACTTGTGTGGATTCCCCAAAGTTTTCTTACCCAGAATACCCAGCAAAGCTGAAATGTTGAAAAAAAACTCTATTTTTCTCGCATTTCTGTCACACAAACTACAGGAATATGCTGGGATCCACAACATTCCTACCACCCAGTGACTCCTCACCTGTCCTGATAAAAACACTACCCCACTTGAGTGCCTACACCTAGTGCCTGTGTCAGGAATGGATCACCCCAGGGTCAACACCTGCCTCATGTAAGGACCAACATTGACCGTTGTGTGTTCTATTCCTGTCGCAGGCACCAGGCCTAACCACACAAGTGAGGTATCATATTTATCGGGAGACTTGGGGGAACGCTGGGTGGAAGGAAATTTGTGGCTCCCCTCAGATTCCAGAACTTTCTGTCACCGAAATGTGTGGAAAACGTGGTATTTTAGCCACATTTTGAGGTTTGCAAAGGATTCTGGGTAACAGAACCTGGTCCGAGCCCCACAAGTCACCTCATCTTGGATTCCCCTGGGTTTCTAGTTTTCAAAAATGTGCTGGTTTGCTAGGTTTCCCCAGGTGCCGGCTGAGCTAAAGGCCAAAATCCACAGGTAGGCACTGTTTTCTATGAAAAAATGTGATATGTCCACGTTCTGTTTTGGGGCATTTCCTGTCGCGGGCGATAGGCCTACCCACACAAGTGAGGTATCATTTTTATCGGGAGACTTAGGGGAACGCCGGGTGGAAGGAAATTTGTGGCTCCTCTCAGATTCCAGAACTTTCTGTCACCGAAATGTGAGGAAAACTTGTTTTTTTGGCCACTTTTTGAGGTTTGCAAAGGATTCTGGGTAACAGAACCTGGTCCGAGCCCCGCAAGTCACCCCTCCTTGGATTCCCCTAGGTCTCTAGTTTTCAGAAATGCACAGGTTTGGTAGGTTTCCCTATGTGCCGGCTGAGCTAGAGGCCAAAATCTACAGGTAGGCACTTCTCAAAAAACACCTCTGTTTTCTTCCAAAAATTTGGATGTGTCCACGTTGCGCTTTGGGGCGTTTCCTGTCGCGGGCGCTAGGCCTACCCACACAAGTGAGGTATCATTTTTATCGGGAGACTTGGGGGAACGCCGGGTGGAAGGAAATTTGTGGCTCCTCTCAGATTCCAGAACTTTCTGTCACCGAAATGTGAGGAAAACTTGTTTTTTTTGCCACTTTTTGAGGTTTGCAAAGGATTCTGGGTAACAGAACCTGGTCCGAGCCCCGCGAGTCACCCCTCCTTGGATTGCCCTAGGTCTCTAGTTTTCAGAAATGCACAGGTTTGGTAGGTTTCCCTAGGTGCCGGCTGAGCTAGAGGCCAAAATCTACAGGTAGGCAATTCTCAAAAAACACCTCTGTTTTCTTCCAAAAATTTGGATGTGTCCACGTTGCGCTTTGGGGCGTTTCCTGTCGCGGGCGCTAGGCCTACCCACACAAGTGAGGTATCATTTTTATCGGGAGACGTGTGGGAACGCTGGGTGGAAGGAAATTTGTGGCTCCTCTCAGATTCCAGAACTTTCTGCCACAGAAATGTGAGGAAAGGGTGTTTTTTTAGCCAAATTTTGAGGTTCGCAAAGGATTCTGGGTAACAGAACCTGGTCCGAGCCCCGCAAGTCAACCCTCCTTGGATTCCCCTAGGTCACTAGTTTTCAGAAATGCACAGGTTTGGTAGGTTTCCCTAGGTGCCGGCTGAGCTAGAGGCCAAAATCTACAGGTAGGCACTTCTCAAAAAACACCTCTGTTTTCTTCCAAAAATTTGGATGTGTCCACGTTGCGCTTTGGGGCGTTTCCTGTCGCGGGCGCTAGGCCTACCCACACAAGTGAGGTATCATTTTTATCGGGAGACGTGTGGGAACGCTGGGTGGAAGGAAATTTGTGGCTCCTCTCAGATTCCAGAACTTTCTGCCACAGAAATGTGAGGAAAGGGTGTTTTTTTAGCCAAATTTTGAGGTTCGCAAAGGATTCTGGGTAACAGAACCTGGTCCGAGCCCCGCAAGTCAACCCTCCTTGGATTCCCCTAGGTCACTAGTTTTCAGAAATGCACAGGTTTGGTAGGTTTCCCTAGGTGCCGGCTGAGCTAGAGGCCAAAATCTACAGGTAGGCACTTCTCAAAAAACACCTCTGTTTTCTTCCAAAAATTTTGATGTGTCCACGTTGCGCTTTGGGGCGTTTCCTGTCGCGGGCGCTAGGCCTACCCACACAAGTGAGGTATCATTTTTATCGGGAGACTTGGGGGAACGCCGGGTGGAAGGAAATTTGTGGTTCCTCTCAGATTCCAGAACTTTCTGTCACCGAAATGTGAGGAAAACTTGTTTTTTTAGCCACTTTTTGAGGTTTGCAGAGGATTCTGGGTAACAGAACCTGGTCCGAGCCTCGCGAGTCACCCCTCCTTGGATTGCCCTAGGTCTCTAGTTTTCAGAAATGCACAGGTTTGGTAGGTTTCCCTAGGTGCCGGCTGAGCTAGAGGCCAAAATCTACAGGTAGGCACTTTGCTAAAAACACCTCTGTTTTCTTCCAAAAATGTTGATGTGTCCACGTTGCGCTTTGGGGCGTTTCCTGTCACGGGCGCTAGGCCTACCCACACAAGTGATGTATCATTTTTATCGGGAGACTTGGGGGAACGCCGGGTGGAAGGAAATTTGTGGCTCCTCTCAGATTCCAGAACTTTCTGTCACCAAAATGTGAGGAAAACTTGTTTTTTTTGCCACTTTTTGAGGTTTGAAAGGATTCTGGGTAACAGAACCTGGTCCGAGCCCCGCGAGTCACCCCTCCTTGGATTGCCCTAGGTCTCTAGTTTTCAGAAATGCACAGGTTTGGTAGGTTTCCCTAGGTGCCGGCTGAGCTAGAGGCCAAAATCTACAGGTAGGCACTTCTCAAAAAACACCTCTGTTTTCTTCCAAAAATTTGGATGTGTCCACGTTGCGCTTTGGGGCGTTTCCTGTCGCGGGCGCTAGGCCTACCCACACAAGTGAGGTATCATTTTTATCGGGAGACGTGTGGGAACGCTGGGTGGAAGGACATTTGGTTCTCCTCTCAGATTCCAGAACTTTCTGCCACAGAAATGTGAGGAAAGGGTGTTTTTTTAGCCAAATTTTGAGGTTCGCAAAGGATTCTGGGTAACAGAACCTGGTCCGAGCCCCGCAAGTCAACCCTCCTTGGATTCCCCTAGGTCACTAGTTTTCAGAAACGCACAGGTTTGGTAGGTTTCCCTAGGTGCCGGCTGAGCTAGAGGCCAAAATCTACAGGTAGGCACTTCTCAAAAAACACCTCTGTTTTCTTCCAAAAATTTGGATGTGTCCACGTTGCGCTTTGGGGCGTTTCCTGTCGCGGGCGCTAGGCCTACCCACACAAGTGAGGTATCATTTTTATCGGGAGACTTGGGGGAACGCCGGGTGGAAGGAAATTTGTGGTTCCTCTCAGATTCCAGAACTTTCTGTCACCGAAATGTGAGGAAAACTTGTTTTTTTAGCCACTTTTTGAGGTTTGCAAAGGATTCTGGGTAACAGAACCTGGTCCGAGCCCCGCGAGTCACCCCTCCTTGGATTGCCCTAGGTCTCTAGTTTTCAGAAATGCACAGGTTTGGTAGGTTTCCCTATGTGCCGGCTGAGCTAGAGGCCAAAATCTACAGGTAGGCACTTCTCAAAAAACACCTCTGTTTTCTTCCAAAAATTTGGATGTGTCCACGTTGCGCTTTGGGGCGTTTCCTGTCGCGGGTGCTAGGCCTACCCACACAAGTGAGGTATCATTTTTATCGGGAGACGTGTGGGAACGCTGGGTGGAAGGAAATTTGTGGCTCCTCTCAGATTCCAGAACTTTCTGCCACAGAAATGTGAGGAAAGGGTGTTTTTTTTGCCAAATTTTGAGGTTCGCAAAGGATTCTGGGTAACAGAACCTGGTCCGAGCCCCGCAAGTCAACCCTCCTTGGATTCCCCTAGGTCACTAGTTTTCAGAAATGCACAGGTTTGGTAGGTTTCCCTAGGTGCCGGCTGAGCTAGAGGCCAAAATCTACAGGTAGGCACTTCTCAAAAAACACCTCTGTTTTCTTCCAAAAATTTTGATGTGTCCACGTTGCGCTTTGGGGCGTTTCCTGTCGCGGGCGCTAGGCCTACCCACACAAGTGAGGTATCATTTTTATCAGGAGACTTGGGGGAACGCCGGGTGGAAGGAAATTTGTGGTTCCTCTCAGATTCCAGAACTTTCTGTCACCGAAATGTGAGGAAAACTTGTTTTTTTAGCCACTTTTTGAGGTTTGCAAAGGATTCTGGGTAACAGAACCTGGTCCGAGCCCCGCGAGTCACCCCTCCTTGGATTGCCCTAGGTCTCTAGTTTTCAGAAATGCACAGGTTTGGTAGGTTTCCCTAGGTTCCGGCTGAGCTAGAGGCCAAAATCTACAGGTAGGCACTTTGCTAAAAACACCTCTGTTTTCTTCCAAAAATGTTGATGTGTCCACGTTGCGCTTTGGGGCGTTTCCTGTCGCGGGCGCTAGGCCTACCCACACAAGTGAGGTATCATTTTTATCGGGAGACTTGGGGGAACGCCGGGTGGAAGGAAATTTGTGGCTCCTCTCAGATTCCAGAACTTTCTGTCACCGAAATGTGAGGAAAACTTGTTTTTTTTGCCACTTTTTGAGGTTTGCAAAGGATTCTGGGTAACAGAACCTGGTCCGAGCCCCGCGAGTCACCCCTCCTTGGATTGCCCTAGGTCTCTAGTTTTCAGAAATGCACAGGTTTGGTAGGTTTCCCTAGGTGCCGGCTGAGCTAGAGGCCAAAATCTACAGGTAGGCACTTCTCAAAAAACACCTCTGTTTTCTTCCAAAAATTTGGATGTGTCCACGTTGCGCTTAGGGGCGTTTCCTGTCGCGGGCGCTAGGCCTACCCACACAAGTGAGGTATCATTTTTATCGGGAGACATGTGGGAACGCTCGGTGGAAGGAAATTTGTGGCTCCTCTCAGATTCCAGAACTTTCTGCCACAGAAATGTGAGGAAAGGGTGTTTTTTTAGCCAAATTTTGAGGTTCGCAAAGGATTCTGGGTAACAGAACCTGGTCCGAGCCCCGCAAGTCAACCCTCCTTGGATTCCCCTAGGTCACTAGTTTTCAGAAATGCACAGGTTTGGTAGGTTTCCCTAGGTGCCGGCTGAGCTAGAGGCCAAAATCTACAGGTAGGCACTTCTCAAAAAACACCTCTGTTTTCTTCCAAAAATTTGGATGTGTCCACGTTGCGCTTTGGGGCGTTTCCTGTCGCGGGCGCTAGGCCTACCCACACAAGTGAGGTATCATTTTTATCGGGAGACGTGTGGGAACGCTGGGTGGAAGGAAATTTGTGGCTCCTCTCAGATTCCAGAACTTTCTGCCACAGAAATGTGAGGAAAGGGTGTTTTTTTAGCCAAATTTTGAGGTTCGCAAAGGATTCTGGGTAACAGAACCTGGTCCGAGCCCCGCAAGTCAACCCTCCTTGGATTCCCCTAGGTCACTAGTTTTCAGAAACGCACAGGTTTGGTAGGTTTCCCTAGGTGCCGGCTGAGCTAGAGGCCAAAATCTACAGGTAGGCACTTCTCAAAAAACACCTCTGTTTTCTTCCAACAATTTTGATGTGTCCACGTTGCGCTTTGGGGCGTTTCCTGTCGCGGGCGCTAGGCCTACCCACACAAGTGAGGTATCATTTTTATCGGGAGACTTGGGGGAACGCCGGGTGGAAGGAAATGTGTGGCTCCTCTCAGATTCCAGAACTTTCTGTCACCGAAATGTGAGGAAAACTTGTTTTTTTAGCCACTTTTTGAGGTTTGCAAAGGATTCTGGGTAACAGAACCTGGTCCGAGCCCCGCGAGTCACCCCTCCTTGGATTGCCCTAGGTCTCTAGTTTTCAGAAATGCACAGGTTTGGTAGGTTTCCCTAGGTGCCGGCTGAGCTAGAGGCCAAAATCTACAAGTAGGCACTTCTCAAAAAACACCTCTGTTTTCTTCCAAAAATTTTGATGTGTCCACGTTGCGCTTTGGGGCATTTCCTGTCGCGGGCGCTAGGCCTACCCACACAAGTGAGGTATCATTTTTATCGGGAGACTTGGGGGAACGCCGGGTGGAAGGAAATTTGTGGCTCCTCTCAGATTCCAGAACTTTCTGTCACCGAAATGTGAGGAAAACTTGTTTTTTTAGCCACTTTTTGAGGTTTACAAAGGATTCTGGGTAACAGAACCTGGTCCGAGCCTCGCGAGTCACCCCTCCTTGGATTGCCCTAGGTCTCTAGTTTTCAGAAATGCACAGGTTTGGTAGGTTTCCCTATGTGCCGGCTGAGCTAGAGGCCAAAATCTACAGGTAGGCACTTCTCAAAAAACACCTCTGTTTTCTTCCAAAAATTTGGATGTGTCCACGTTGCGCTTTGGGGCGTTTCCTGTCGCGGGTGCTAGGCCTACCCACACAAGTGAGGTATCATTTTTATCGGGAGACGTGTGGGAACGCTGGGTGGAAGGAAATTTGTGGCTCCTCTCAGATTCCAGAACTTTCTGCCACAGAAATGTGAGGAAAGGTTGTTTTTTTAGCCAAATTTTGAGGTTCGCAAAGGATTCTGGGTAACAGAACCTGGTCCGAGCCCCGCAAGTCAACCCTCCTTGGATTCCCCTAGGTCACTAGTTTTCAGAAATGCACAGGTTTGGTAGGTTTCCCTAGGTGCCGGCTGAGCTAGAGGCCAAAATCTACAGGTAGGCACTTCTCAAAAAATACCTCTGTTTTCTTCCAAAAATTTGGATGTGTCCACGTTGCGCTTTGGGGCGTTTCCTGTCGCGGGCGCTAGGCCTACCCACACAAGTGAGGTATCATTTTTATCGGGAGACTTGGAGGAAAGCCGGGTGGAAGGAAATTTGTGGTTCCTCTCAGATTCCAGAACTTTCTGTCACCGAAATGTGAGGAAAACTTGTTTTTTTAGCCACTTTTTGAGGTTTGCAAAGGATTCTGGGTAACAGAACCTGGTCCGAGCCCCGCGAGTCACCCCTCCTTGGATTGCCCTAGGTCTCTAGTTTTCAGAAATGCACAGGTTTGGTAGGTTTCCCTAGGTGCCGGCTGAGCTAGAGGCCAAAATCTACAGGTAGGCACTTCTCAAAAAACACCTCTGTTTTCTTCCAAAAATTTTGATGTGTCCACGTTGCGCTTTGGGGCGTTTCCTGTGGCGGGTGCTAGGCCTACCCACACAAGTGAGGTATCATTTTTATCGGGAGACGTGTGGGAACGCTGGGTGGAAGGAAATTTGTGGCTCCTCTCAGATTCCAGAACTTTCTGCCACAGAAATGTGAGGAAAGGGTGTTTTTTTTTGCCAAATTTTGAGGTTCGCAAAGGATTCTGGGTAACAGAACCTGGTCCGAGCCCCGCAAGTCAACCCTCCTTGGATTCCCCTAGGTCACTAGTTTTCAGAAATGCACAGGTTTGGTAGGTTTCCCTAGGTGCCGGCTGAGCTAGAGGCCAAAATCTACAGGTAGGCACTTCTCAAACAACACCTCTGTTTTCTTCCAAAAATTTTGATGTGTCCACGTTGCGCTTTGGGGCGTTTCCTGTCGCGGGCGCTAGGCCTACCCACACAAGTGAGGTATCATTTTTATCGGGAGACTTGGGGGAACGCCGGGTGGAAGGAAATTTGTGGTTCCTCTCAGATTCCAGAACTTTCTGTCACCGAAATGTGAGGAAAACTTGTTTTTTTAGCCACTTTTTGAGGTTTGCAAAGGATTCTGGGTAACAGAACCTGGTCCGAGCCCCGCGAGTCACCCCTCCTTGGATTGCCCTAGGTCTCTAGTTTTCAGAAATGCACAGGTTTGGTAGGTTTCCCTAGGTTCCGGCTGAGCTAGAGGCCAAAATCTACAGGTAGGCACTTTGCTAAAAACACCTCTGTTTTCTTCCAAAAATGTTGATGTGTCCACGTTGCGCTTTGGGGCGTTTCCTGTCGCGGGCGCTAGGCCTACCCACACAAGTGAGGTATCATTTTTATCGGGAGACTTGGGGGAACGCCGGGTGGAAGGAAATTTGTGGCTCCTCTCAGATTCCAGAACTTTCTGTCACCGAAATGTGAGGAAAACTTGTTTTTTTTGCCACTTTTTGAGGTTTGCAAAGGATTCTGGGTAACAGAACCTGGTCCGAGCCCCGCGAGTCACCCCTCCTTGGATTGCCCTAGGTCTCTAGTTTTCAGAAATGCACAGGTTTGGTAGGTTTCCCTAGGTGCCGGCTGAGCTAGAGGCCAAAATCTACAGGTAGGCACTTCTCAAAAAACACCTCTGTTTTCTTCCAAAAATTTGGATGTGTCCACGTTGCGCTTAGGGGCGTTTCCTGTCGCGGGCGCTAGGCCTACCCACACAAGTGAGGTATCATTTTTATCGGGAGACATGTGGGAACGCTCGGTGGAAGGAAATTTGTGGCTCCTCTCAGATTCCAGAACTTTCTGCCACAGAAATGTGAGGAAAGGGTGTTTTTTTAGCCAAATTTTGAGGTTCGCAAAGGATTCTGGGTAACAGAACCTGGTCCGAGCCCCGCAAGTCAACCCTCCTTGGATTCCCCTAGGTCACTAGTTTTCAGAAATGCACAGGTTTGGTAGGTTTCCCTAGGTGCCGGCTGAGCTAGAGGCCAAAATCTACAGGTAGGCACTTCTCAAAAAACACCTCTGTTTTCTTCCAAAAATTTGGATGTGTCCACGTTGCGCTTTGGGGCGTTTCCTGTCGCGGGCGCTAGGCCTACCCACACAAGTGAGGTATCATTTTTATCGGGAGACGTGTGGGAACGCTGGGTGGAAGGAAATTTGTGGCTCCTCTCAGATTCCAGAACTTTCTGCCACAGAAATGTGAGGAAAGGGTGTTTTTTTAGCCAAATTTTGAGGTTCGCAAAGGATTCTGGGTAACAGAACCTGGTCCGAGCCCCGCAAGTCAACCCTCCTTGGATTCCCCTAGGTCACTAGTTTTCAGAAATGCACAGGTTTGGTAGGTTTCCCTAGGTGCCGGCTGAGCTAGAGGCCAAAATCTACAGGTAGGCACTTCTCAAAAAACACCTCTGTTTTCTTCCAAAAATTTTGATGTGTCCACGTTGCGCTTTGGGGCGTTTCCTGTCGCGGGCGCTAGGCCTACCCACACAAGTGAGGTATCATTTTTATCGGGAGACTTGGGGGAACGCCGGGTGGAAGGAAATTTGTGGTTCCTCTCAGATTCCAGAACTTTCTGTCACCGAAATGTGAGGAAAACTTGTTTTTTTAGCCACTTTTTGAGGTTTGCAGAGGATTCTGGGTAACAGAACCTGGTCCGAGCCTCGCGAGTCACCCCTCCTTGGATTGCCCTAGGTCTCTAGTTTTCAGAAATGCACAGGTTTGGTAGGTTTCAATAGGTGCCGGCTGAGCTAGAGGCCAAAATCTACAGGTAGGCACTTTGCTAAAAACACCTCTGTTTTCTTCCAAAAATGTTGATGTGTCCACGTTGCGCTTTGGGGCGTTTCCTGTCACGGGCGCTAGGCCTACCCACACAAGTGATGTATCATTTTTATCGGGAGACTTGGGGGAACGCCGGGTGGAAGGAAATTTGTGGCTCCTCTCAGATTCCAGAACTTTCTGTCACCAAAATGTGAGGAAAACTTGTTTTTTTTGCCACTTTTTGAGGTTTGAAAGGATTCTGGGTAACAGAACCTGGTCCGAGCCCCGCGAGTCACCCCTCCTTGGATTGCCCTAGGTCTCTAGTTTTCAGAAATGCACAGGTTTGGTAGGTTTCCCTAGGTGCCGGCTGAGCTAGAGGCCAAAATCTACAGGTAGGCACTTCTCAAAAAACACCTCTGTTTTCTTCCAAAAATTTGGATGTGTCCACGTTGCGCTTTGGGGCGTTTCCTGTCGCGGGCGCTAGGCCTACCCACACAAGTGAGGTATCATTTTTATCGGGAGACGTGTGGGAACGCTGGGTGGAAGGACATTTGGTTCTCCTCTCAGATTCCAGAACTTTCTGCCACAGAAATGTGAGGAAAGGGTGTTTTTTTAGCCAAATTTTGAGGTTCGCAAAGGATTCTGGGTAACAGAACCTGGTCCGAGCCCCGCAAGTCAACCCTCCTTGGATTCCCCTAGGTCACTAGTTTTCAGAAACGCACAGGTTTGGTAGGTTTCCCTAGGTGCCGGCTGAGCTAGAGGCCAAAATCTACAGGTAGGCACTTCTCAAAAAACACCTCTGTTTTCTTCCAAAAATTTGGATGTGTCCACGTTGCGCTTTGGGGCGTTTCCTGTCGCGGGCGCTAGGCCTACCCACACAAGTGAGGTATCATTTTTATCGGGAGACTTGGGGGAACGCCGGGTGGAAGGAAATTTGTGGTTCCTCTCAGATTCCAGAACTTTCTGTCACCGAAATGTGAGGAAAACTTGTTTTTTTAGCCACTTTTTGAGGTTTGCAAAGGATTCTGGGTAACAGAACCTGGTCCGAGCCCCGCGAGTCACCCCTCCTTGGATTGCCCTAGGTCTCTAGTTTTCAGAAATGCACAGGTTTGGTAGGTTTCCCTATGTGCCGGCTGAGCTAGAGGCCAAAATCTACAGGTAGGCACTTCTCAAAAAACACCTCTGTTTTCTTCCAAAAATTTGGATGTGTCCACGTTGCGCTTTGGGGCGTTTCCTGTCGCGGGTGCTAGGCCTACCCACACAAGTGAGGTATCATTTTTATCGGGAGACGTGTGGGAACGCTGGGTGGAAGGAAATTTGTGGCTCCTCTCAGATTCCAGAACTTTCTGCCACAGAAATGTGAGGAAAGGGTGTTTTTTTTGCCAAATTTTGAGGTTCGCAAAGGATTCTGGGTAACAGAACCTGGTCCGAGCCCCGCAAGTCAACCCTCCTTGGATTCCCCTAGGTCACTAGTTTTCAGAAATGCACAGGTTTGGTAGGTTTCCCTAGGTGCCGGCTGAGCTAGAGGCCAAAATCTACAGGTAGGCACTTCTCAAAAAACACCTCTGTTTTCTTCCAAAAATTTTGATGTGTCCACGTTGCGCTTTGGGGCGTTTCCTGTCGCGGGCGCTAGGCCTACCCACACAAGTGAGGTATCATTTTTATCAGGAGACTTGGGGGAACGCCGGGTGGAAGGAAATTTGTGGTTCCTCTCAGATTCCAGAACTTTCTGTCACCGAAATGTGAGGAAAACTTGTTTTTTTAGCCACTTTTTGAGGTTTGCAAAGGATTCTGGGTAACAGAACCTGGTCCGAGCCCCGCGAGTCACCCCTCCTTGGATTGCCCTAGGTCTCTAGTTTTCAGAAATGCACAGGTTTGGTAGGTTTCCCTAGGTTCCGGCTGAGCTAGAGGCCAAAATCTACAGGTAGGCACTTTGCTAAAAACACCTCTGTTTTCTTCCAAAAATGTTGATGTGTCCACGTTGCGCTTTGGGGCGTTTCCTGTCGCGGGCGCTAGGCCTACCCACACAAGTGAGGTATCATTTTTATCGGGAGACTTGGGGGAACGCCGGGTGGAAGGAAATTTGTGGCTCCTCTCAGATTCCAGAACTTTCTGTCACCGAAATGTGAGGAAAACTTGTTTTTTTTGCCACTTTTTGAGGTTTGCAAAGGATTCTGGGTAACAGAACCTGGTCCGAGCCCCGCGAGTCACCCCTCCTTGGATTGCCCTAGGTCTCTAGTTTTCAGAAATGCACAGGTTTGGTAGGTTTCCCTAGGTGCCGGCTGAGCTAGAGGCCAAAATCTACAGGTAGGCACTTCTCAAAAAACACCTCTGTTTTCTTCCAAAAATTTGGATGTGTCCACGTTGCGCTTAGGGGCGTTTCCTGTCGCGGGCGCTAGGCCTACCCACACAAGTGAGGTATCATTTTTATCGGGAGACATGTGGGAACGCTCGGTGGAAGGAAATTTGTGGCTCCTCTCAGATTCCAGAACTTTCTGCCACAGAAATGTGAGGAAAGGGTGTTTTTTTAGCCAAATTTTGAGGTTCGCAAAGGATTCTGGGTAACAGAACCTGGTCCGAGCCCCGCAAGTCAACCCTCCTTGGATTCCCCTAGGTCACTAGTTTTCAGAAATGCACAGGTTTGGTAGGTTTCCCTAGGTGCCGGCTGAGCTAGAGGCCAAAATCTACAGGTAGGCACTTCTCAAAAAACACCTCTGTTTTCTTCCAAAAATTTGGATGTGTCCACGTTGCGCTTTGGGGCGTTTCCTGTCGCGGGCGCTAGGCCTACCCACACAAGTGAGGTATCATTTTTATCGGGAGACGTGTGGGAACGCTGGGTGGAAGGAAATTTGTGGCTCCTCTCAGATTCCAGAACTTTCTGCCACAGAAATGTGAGGAAAGGGTGTTTTTTTAGCCAAATTTTGAGGTTCGCAAAGGATTCTGGGTAACAGAACCTGGTCCGAGCCCCGCAAGTCAACCCTCCTTGGATTCCCCTAGGTCACTAGTTTTCAGAAACGCACAGGTTTGGTAGGTTTCCCTAGGTGCCGGCTGAGCTAGAGGCCAAAATCTACAGGTAGGCACTTCTCAAAAAACACCTCTGTTTTCTTCCAAAAATTTTGATGTGTCCACGTTGCGCTTTGGGGCGTTTCCTGTCGCGGGCGCTAGGCCTACCCACAAAAGTGAGGTATCATTTTTATCGGGAGACTTGGGGGAACGCCGGGTGGAAGGAAATGTGTGGCTCCTCTCAGATTCCAGAACTTTCTGTCACCGAAATGTGAGGAAAACTTGTTTTTTTAGCCACTTTTTGAGGTTTGCAAAGGATTCTGGGTAACAGAACCTGGTCCGAGCCCCGCGAGTCACCCCTCCTTGGATTGCCCTAGGTCTCTAGTTTTCAGAAATGCACAGGTTTGGTAGGTTTCCCTAGGTGCCGGCTGAGCTAGAGGCCAAAATCTACAAGTAGGCACTTCTCAAAAAACACCTCTGTTTTCTTCCAAAAATTTTGATGTGTCCACGTTGCGCTTTGGGGCGTTTCCTGTCGCGGGCGCTAGGCCTACCCACACAAGTGAGGTATCATTTTTATCGGGAGACTTGGGGGAACGCCGGGTGGAAGGAAATTTGTGGCTCCTCTCAGATTCCAGAACTTTCTGTCACCGAAATGTGAGGAAAACTTGTTTTTTTAGCCACTTTTTGAGGTTTACAAAGGATTCTGGGTAACAGAACCTGGTCCGAGCCTCGCGAGTCACCCCTCCTTGGATTGCCCTAGGTCTCTAGTTTTCAGAAATGCACAGGTTTGGTAGGTTTCCCTATGTGCCGGCTGAGCTAGAGGCCAAAATCTACAGGTAGGCACTTCTCAAAAAACACCTCTGTTTTCTTCCAAAAATTTGGATGTGTCCAAGTTGCGCTTTGGGGCGTTTCCTGTCGCGGGTGCTAGGCCTACCCACACAAGTGAGGTATCATTTTTATCGGGAGACGTGTGGGAACGCTGGGTGGAAGGAAATTTGTGGCTCCTCTCAGATTCCAGAACTTTCTGCCACAGAAATGTGAGGAAAGGTTGTTTTTTTAGCCAAATTTTGAGGTTCGCAAAGGATTCTGGGTAACAGAACCTGGTCCGAGCCCCGCAAGTCAACCCTCCTTGGATTCCCCTAGGTCACTAGTTTTCAGAAATGCACAGGTTTGGTAGGTTTCCCTAGGTGCCGGCTGAGCTAGAGGCCAAAATCTACAGGTAGGCACTTCTCAAAAAATACCTCTGTTTTCTTCCAAAAATTTGGATGTGTCCACGTTGCGCTTTGGGGCGTTTCCTGTCGCGGGCGCTAGGCCTACCCACACAAGTGAGGTATCATTTTTATCGGGAGACTTGGAGGAAAGCCGGGTGGAAGGAAATTTGTGGTTCCTCTCAGATTCCAGAACTTTCTGTCACCGAAATGTGAGGAAAACTTGTTTTTTTAGCCACTTTTTGAGGTTTGCAAAGGATTCTGGGTAACAGAACCTGGTCCGAGCCCCGCGAGTCACCCCTCCTTGGATTGCCCTAGGTCTCTAGTTTTCAGAAATGCACAGGTTTGGTAGGTTTCCCTAGGTGCCGGCTGAGCTAGAGGCCAAAATCTACAGGTAGGCACTTCTCAAAAAACACCTCTGTTTTCTTCCAAAAATTTTGATGTGTCCACGTTGCGCTTTGGGGCGTTTCCTGTCGCGGGCGCTAGGCCTACCCACACAAGTGAGGTATCATTTTTATCGGGAGACTTGGGGGAACGCCGGGTGGAAGGAAATTTGTGGTTCCTCTCAGATTCCAGAACTTTCTGTCACCGAAATGTGAGGAAAACTTGTTTTTTTAGCCACTTTTTGAGGTTTGCAGAGGATTCTGGGTAACAGAACCTGGTCCGAGCCTCGCGAGTCACCCCTCCTTGGATTGCCCTAGGTCTCTAGTTTTCAGAAATGCACAGGTTTGGTAGGTTTCAATAGGTGCCGGCTGAGCTAGAGGCCAAAATCTACAGGTAGGCACTTTGCTAAAAACACCTCTGTTTTCTTCCAAAAATGTTGATGTGTCCACGTTGCGCTTTGGGGCGTTTCCTGTCACGGGCGCTAGGCCTACCCACACAAGTGATGTATCATTTTTATCGGGAGACTTGGGGGAACGCCGGGTGGAAGGAAATTTGTGGCTCCTCTCAGATTCCAGAACTTTCTGTCACCAAAATGTGAGGAAAACTTGTTTTTTTTGCCACTTTTTGAGGTTTGAAAGGATTCTGGGTAACAGAACCTGGTCCGAGCCCCGCGAGTCACCCCTCCTTGGATTGCCCTAGGTCTCTAGTTTTCAGAAATGCACAGGTTTGGTAGGTTTCCCTAGGTGCCGGCTGAGCTAGAGGCCAAAATCTACAGGTAGGCACTTCTCAAAAAACACCTCTGTTTTCTTCCAAAAATTTGGATGTGTCCACGTTGCGCTTTGGGGCGTTTCCTGTCGCGGGCGCTAGGCCTACCCACACAAGTGAGGTATCATTTTTATCGGGAGACGTGTGGGAACGCTGGGTGGAAGGACATTTGGTTCTCCTCTCAGATTCCAGAACTTTCTGCCACAGAAATGTGAGGAAAGGGTGTTTTTTTAGCCAAATTTTGAGGTTCGCAAAGGATTCTGGGTAACAGAACCTGGTCCGAGCCCCGCAAGTCAACCCTCCTTGGATTCCCCTAGGTCACTAGTTTTCAGAAACGCACAGGTTTGGTAGGTTTCCCTAGGTGCCGGCTGAGCTAGAGGCCAAAATCTACAGGTAGGCACTTCTCAAAAAACACCTCTGTTTTCTTCCAAAAATTTGGATGTGTCCACGTTGCGCTTTGGGGCGTTTCCTGTCGCGGGCGCTAGGCCTACCCACACAAGTGAGGTATCATTTTTATCGGGAGACTTGGGGGAACGCCGGGTGGAAGGAAATTTGTGGTTCCTCTCAGATTCCAGAACTTTCTGTCACCGAAATGTGAGGAAAACTTGTTTTTTTAGCCACTTTTTGAGGTTTGCAAAGGATTCTGGGTAACAGAACCTGGTCCGAGCCCCGCGAGTCACCCCTCCTTGGATTGCCCTAGGTCTCTAGTTTTCAGAAATGCACAGGTTTGGTAGGTTTCCCTATGTGCCGGCTGAGCTAGAGGCCAAAATCTACAGGTAGGCACTTCTCAAAAAACACCTCTGTTTTCTTCCAAAAATTTGGATGTGTCCACGTTGCGCTTTGGGGCGTTTCCTGTCGCGGGTGCTAGGCCTACCCACACAAGTGAGGTATCATTTTTATCGGGAGACGTGTGGGAACGCTGGGTGGAAGGAAATTTGTGGCTCCTCTCAGATTCCAGAACATTCTGCCACAGAAATGTGAGGAAAGGGTGTTTTTTTTGCCAAATTTTGAGGTTCGCAAAGGATTCTGGGTAACAGAACCTGGTCCGAGCCCCGCAAGTCAACCCTCCTTGGATTCCCCTAGGTCACTAGTTTTCAGAAATGCACAGGTTTGGTAGGTTTCCCTAGGTGCCGGCTGAGCTAGAGGCCAAAATCTACAGGTAGGCACTTCTCAAAAAACACCTCTGTTTTCTTCCAAAAATTTTGATGTGTCCACGTTGCGCTTTGGGGCGTTTCCTGTCGCGGGCGCTAGGCCTACCCACACAAGTGAGGTATCATTTTTATCAGGAGACTTGGGGGAACGCCGGGTGGAAGGAAATTTGTGGTTCCTCTCAGATTCCAGAACTTTCTGTCACCGAAATGTGAGGAAAACTTGTTTTTTTAGCCACTTTTTGAGGTTTGCAAAGGATTCTGGGTAACAGAACCTGGTCCGAGCCCCGCGAGTCACCCCTCCTTGGATTGCCCTAGGTCTCTAGTTTTCAGAAATGCACAGGTTTGGTAGGTTTCCCTAGGTTCCGGCTGAGCTAGAGGCCAAAATCTACAGGTAGGCACTTTGCTAAAAACACCTCTGTTTTCTTCCAAAAATGTTGATGTGTCCACGTTGCGCTTTGGGGCGTTTCCTGTCGCGGGCGCTAGGCCTACCCACACAAGTGAGGTATCATTTTTATCGGGAGACTTGGGGGAACGCCGGGTGGAAGGAAATTTGTGGCTCCTCTCAGATTCCAGAACTTTCTGTCACCGAAATGTGAGGAAAACTTGTTTTTTTTGCCACTTTTTGAGGTTTGCAAAGGATTCTGGGTAACAGAACCTGGTCCGAGCCCCGCGAGTCACCCCTCCTTGGATTGCCCTAGGTCTCTAGTTTTCAGAAATGCACAGGTTTGGTAGGTTTCCCTAGGTGCCGGCTGAGCTAGAGGCCAAAATCTACAGGTAGGCACTTCTCAAAAAACACCTCTGTTTTCTTCCAAAAATTTGGATGTGTCCACGTTGCGCTTAGGGGCGTTTCCTGTCGCGGGCGCTAGGCCTACCCACACAAGTGAGGTATCATTTTTATCGGGAGACATGTGGGAACGCTCGGTGGAAGGAAATTTGTGGCTCCTCTCAGATTCCAGAACTTTCTGCCACAGAAATGTGAGGAAAGGGTGTTTTTTTAGCCAAATTTTGAGGTTCGCAAAGGATTCTGGGTAACAGAACCTGGTCCGAGCCCCGCAAGTCAACCCTCCTTGGATTCCCCTAGGTCACTAGTTTTCAGAAATGCACAGGTTTGGTAGGTTTCCCTAGGTGCCGGCTGAGCTAGAGGCCAAAATCTACAGGTAGGCACTTCTCAAAAAACACCTCTGTTTTCTTCCAAAAATTTGGATGTGTCCACGTTGCGCTTTGGGGCGTTTCCTGTCGCGGGCGCTAGGCCTACCCACACAAGTGAGGTATCATTTTTATCGGGAGACGTGTGGGAACGCTGGGTGGAAGGAAATTTGTGGCTCCTCTCAGATTCCAGAACTTTCTGCCACAGAAATGTGAGGAAAGGGTGTTTTTTTAGCCAAATTTTGAGGTTCGCAAAGGATTCTGGGTAACAGAACCTGGTCCGAGCCCCGCAAGTCAACCCTCCTTGGATTCCCCTAGGTCACTAGTTTTCAGAAACGCACAGGTTTGGTAGGTTTCCCTAGGTGCCGGCTGAGCTAGAGGCCAAAATCTACAGGTAGGCACTTCTCAAAAAACACCTCTGTTTTCTTCCAAAAATTTTGATGTGTCCACGTTGCGCTTTGGGGCGTTTCCTGTCGCGGGCGCTAGGCCTACCCACAAAAGTGAGGTATCATTTTTATCGGGAGACTTGGGGGAACGCCGGGTGGAAGGAAATGTGTGGCTCCTCTCAGATTCCAGAACTTTCTGTCACCGAAATGTGAGGAAAACTTGTTTTTTTAGCCACTTTTTGAGGTTTGCAAAGGATTCTGGGTAACAGAACCTGGTCCGAGCCCCGCGAGTCACCCCTCCTTGGATTGCCCTAGGTCTCTAGTTTTCAGAAATGCACAGGTTTGGTAGGTTTCCCTAGGTGCCGGCTGAGCTAGAGGCCAAAATCTACAAGTAGGCACTTCTCAAAAAACACCTCTGTTTTCTTCCAAAAATTTTGATGTGTCCACGTTGCGCTTTGGGGCGTTTCCTGTCGCGGGCGCTAGGCCTACCCACACAAGTGAGGTATCATTTTTATCGGGAGACTTGGGGGAACGCCGGGTGGAAGGAAATTTGTGGCTCCTCTCAGATTCCAGAACTTTCTGTCACCGAAATGTGAGGAAAACTTGTTTTTTTAGCCACTTTTTGAGGTTTACAAAGGATTCTGGGTAACAGAACCTGGTCCGAGCCTCGCGAGTCACCCCTCCTTGGATTGCCCTAGGTCTCTAGTTTTCAGAAATGCACAGGTTTGGTAGGTTTCCCTATGTGCCGGCTGAGCTAGAGGCCAAAATCTACAGGTAGGCACTTCTCAAAAAACACCTCTGTTTTCTTCCAAAAATTTGGATGTGTCCAAGTTGCGCTTTGGGGCGTTTCCTGTCGCGGGTGCTAGGCCTACCCACACAAGTGAGGTATCATTTTTATCGGGAGACGTGTGGGAACGCTGGGTGGAAGGAAATTTGTGGCTCCTCTCAGATTCCAGAACTTTCTGCCACAGAAATGTGAGGAAAGGTTGTTTTTTTAGCCAAATTTTGAGGTTCGCAAAGGATTCTGGGTAACAGAACCTGGTCCGAGCCCCGCAAGTCAACCCTCCTTGGATTCCCCTAGGTCACTAGTTTTCAGAAATGCACAGGTTTGGTAGGTTTCCCTAGGTGCCGGCTGAGCTAGAGGCCAAAATCTACAGGTAGGCACTTCTCAAAAAATACCTCTGTTTTCTTCCAAAAATTTGGATGTGTCCACGTTGCGCTTTGGGGCGTTTCCTGTCGCGGGCGCTAGGCCTACCCACACAAGTGAGGTATCATTTTTATCGGGAGACTTGGAGGAAAGCCGGGTGGAAGGAAATTTGTGGTTCCTCTCAGATTCCAGAACTTTCTGTCACCGAAATGTGAGGAAAACTTGTTTTTTTAGCCACTTTTTGAGGTTTGCAAAGGATTCTGGGTAACAGAACCTGGTCCGAGCCCCGCGAGTCACCCCTCCTTGGATTGCCCTAGGTCTCTAGTTTTCAGAAATGCACAGGTTTGGTAGGTTTCCCTAGGTGCCGGCTGAGCTAGAGGCCAAAATCTACAGGTAGGCACTTCTCAAAAAACACCTCTGTTTTCTTCCAAAAATTTTGATGTGTCCACGTTGCGCTTTGGGGCGTTTCCTGTCGCGGGTGCTAGGCCTACCCACACAAGTGAGGTATCATTTTTATCGGGAGACGTGTGGGAACGCTGGGTGGAAGGAAATTTGTGGCTCCTCTCAGATTCCAGAACTTTCTGCCACAGAAATGTGAGGAAAGGGTGTTTTTTTTGCCAAATTTTGAGGTTCGCAAAGGATTCTGGGTAACAGAACCTGGTCCGAGCCCCGCAAGTCAACCCTCCTTGGATTCCCCTAGGTCACTAGTTTTCAGAAATGCACAGGTTTGGTAGGTTTCCCTAGGTGCCGGCTGAGCTAGAGGCCAAAATCTACAGGTAGGCACTTCTCAAAAAACACCTCTGTTTTCTTCCAAAAATTTTGATGTGTCCACGTTGCGCTTTGGGGCGTTTCCTGTCGCGGGCGCTAGGCCTACCCACACAAGTGAGGTATCATTTTTATCGGGAGACTTGGGGGAACGCCGGGTGGAAGGAAATTTGTGGTTCCTCTCAGATTCCAGAACTTTCTGTCACCGAAATGTGAGGAAAACTTGTTTTTTTAGCCACTTTTTGAGGTTTGCAAAGGATTCTGGGTAACAGAACCTGGTCCGAGCCCCGCGAGTCACCCCTCCTTGGATTGCCCTAGGTCTCTAGTTTTCAGAAATGCACAGGTTTGGTAGGTTTCCCTAGGTTCCGGCTGAGCTAGAGGCCAAAATCTACAGGTAGGCACTTTGCTAAAAACACCTCTGTTTTCTTCCAAAAATGTTGATGTGTCCACGTTGCGCTTTGGGGCGTTTCCTGTCGCGGGCGCTAGGCCTACCCACACAAGTGAGGTATCATTTTTATCGGGAGACTTGGGGGAACGCCGGGTGGAAGGAAATTTGTGGCTCCTCTCAGATTCCAGAACTTTCTGTCACCGAAATGTGAGGAAAACTTGTTTTTTTTGCCACTTTTTGAGGTTTGCAAAGGATTCTGGGTAACAGAACCTGGTCCGAGCCCCGCGAGTCACCCCTCCTTGGATTGCCCTAGGTCTCTAGTTTTCAGAAATGCACAGGTTTGGTAGGTTTCCCTAGGTGCCGGCTGAGCTAGAGGCCAAAATCTACAAGTAGGCACTTCTCAAAAAACACCTCTGTTTTCTTCCAAAAATGTTGATGTGTCCACGTTGCGCTTTGGGGCGTTTCCTGTCGCGGGCGCTAGGCCTACCCACACAAGTGAGGTATCATTTTTATCGGGAGACTTGGGGGAACGCCGGGTGGAAGGAAATTTGTGGCTCCTCTCAGATTCCAGAACTTTCTGTCACCGAAATGTGAGGAAAACTTGTTTTTTTAGCCACTTTTTGAGGTTTACAAAGGATTCTGGGTAACAGAACCTGGTCCGAGCCTCGCGAGTCACCCCTCCTTGGATTGCCCTAGGTCTCTAGTTTTCAGAAATGCACAGGTTTGGTAGGTTTCCCTATGTGCCGGCTGAGCTAGAGGCCAAAATCTACAGGTAGGCACTTCTCAAAAAACACCTCTGTTTTCTTCCAAAAATTTGGATGTGTCCACGTTGCGCTTTGGGGCGTTTCCTGTCGCGGGTGCTAGGCCTACCCACACAAGTGAGGTATCATTTTTATCGGGAGACGTGTGGGAACGCTGGGTGGAAGGAAATTTGTGGCTCCTCTCAGATTCCAGAACTTTCTGCCACAGAAATGTGAGGAAAGGTTGTTTTTTTAGCCAAATTTTGAGGTTCGCAAAGGATTCTGGGTAACAGAACCTGGTCCGAGCCCCGCAAGTCAACCCTCCTTGGATTCCCCTAGGTCACTAGTTTTCAGAAATGCACAGGTTTGGTAGGTTTCCCTAGGTGCCGGCTGAGCTAGAGGCCAAAATCTACAGGTAGGCACTTCTCAAAAAATACCTCTGTTTTCTTCCAAAAATTTGGATGTGTCCACGTTGCGCTTTGGGGCGTTTCCTGTCGCGGGCGCTAGGCCTACCCACACAAGTGAGGTATCATTTTTATCGGGAGACTTGGAGGAAAGCCGGGTGGAAGGAAATTTGTGGTTCCTCTCAGATTCCAGAACTTTCTGTCACCGAAATGTGAGGAAAACTTGTTTTTTTAGCCACTTTTTGAGGTTTGCAAAGGATTCTGGGTAACAGAACCTGGTCCGAGCCCCGCGAGTCACCCCTCCTTGGATTGCCCTAGGTCTCTAGTTTTCAGAAATGCACAGGTTTGGTAGGTTTCCCTAGGTGCCGGCTGAGCTAGAGGCCAAAATCTACAGGTAGGCACTTCTCAAAAAACACCTCTGTTTTCTTCCAAAAATTTTGATGTGTCCACGTTGCGCTTTGGGGCGTTTCCTGTCGCGGGTGCTAGGCCTACCCACACAAGTGAGGTATCATTTTTATCGGGAGACGTGTGGGAACGCTGGGTGGAAGGAAATTTGTGGCTCCTCTCAGATTCCAGAACTTTCTGCCACAGAAATGTGAGGAAAGGTTGTTTTTTTAGCCAAATTTTGAGGTTCGCAAAGGATTCTGGGTAACAGAACCTGGTCCGAGCCCCGCAAGTCAACCCTCCTTGGATTCCCCTAGGTCACTAGTTTTCAGAAATGCACAGGTTTGGTAGGTTTCCCTAGGTGCCGGCTGAGCTAGAGGCCAAAATCTACAGGTAGGCACTTCTCAAAAAACACCTCTGTTTTCTTCCAAAAATTTTGATGTGTCCACGTTGCGCTTTGGGGCGTTTCCTGTCGCGGGCGCTAGGCCTACCCACACAAGTGAGGTATCATTTTTATCGGGAGACTTGGGGGAACGCCGGGTGGAAGGAAATTTGTGGTTCCTCTCAGATTCCAGAACTTTCTGTCACCGAAATGTGAGGAAAACTTGTTTTTTTAGCCACTTTTTGAGGTTTGCAAAGGATTCTGGGTAACAGAACCTGGTCCGAGCCCCGCGAGTCACCCCTCCTTGGATTGCCCTAGGTCTCTAGTTTTCAGAAATGCACAGGTTTGGTAGGTTTCCCTAGGTTCCGGCTGAGCTAGAGGCCAAAATCTACAGGTAGGCACTTTGCTAAAAACACCTCTGTTTTCTTCCAAAAATGTTGATGTGTCCACGTTGCGCTTTGGGGCGTTTCCTGTCGCGGGCGCTAGGCCTACCCACACAAGTGAGGTATCATTTTTATCGGGAGACTTGGGGGAACGCCGGGTGGAAGGAAATTTGTGGCTCCTCTCAGATTCCAGAACTTTCTGTCACCGAAATGTGAGGAAAACTTGTTTTTTTTGCCACTTTTTGAGGTTTGCAAAGGATTCTGGGTAACAGAACCTGGTCCGAGCCCCGCGAGTCACCCCTCCTTGGATTGCCCTAGGTCTCTAGTTTTCAGAAATGCACAGGTTTGGTAGGTTTCCCTAGGTGCCGGCTGAGCTAGAGGCCAAAATCTACAGGTAGGCACTTCTCAAAAAACACGTCTGTTTTCTTCCAAAAATTTGGATGTGTCCACGTTGCGCTTAGGGGCGTTTCCTGTCGCGGGCGCTAGGCCTACCCACACAAGTGAGGTATCATTTTTATCGGGAGACAGGTGGGAACGCTCGGTGGAAGGAAATTTGTGGCGCCTCTCAGATTCCAGAACTTTCTGCCACAGAAATGTGAGGAAAGGGTGTTTTTTTAGCCAAATTTTGAGGTTCGCAAAGGATTCTGGGTAACAGAACCTGGTCCGAGCCCCGCAAGTCAACCCTCCTTGGATTCCCCTAGGTCACTAGTTTTCAGAAATGCACAGGTTTGGTAGGTTTCCCTAGGTGCCGGCTGAGCTAGAGGCCAAAATCTACAGGTAGGCACTTCTCAAAAAACACCTCTGTTTTCTTCCAAAAATTTGGATGTGTCCACGTTGCGCTTTGGGGCGTTTCCTGTCGCGGGCGCTAGGCCTACCCACACAAGTGAGGTATCATTTTTATCGGGAGACGTGTGGGAACGCTGGGTGGAAGGAAATTTGTGGCTCCTCTCAGATTCCAGAACTTTCTGCCACAGAAATGTGAGGAAAGGGTGTTTTTTTAGCCAAATATTGAGGTTCGCAAAGGATTCTGGGTAACAGAACCTGGTCCGAGCCCCGCAAGTCAACCCTCCTTGGATTCCCCTAGGTCACTAGTTTTCAGAAACGCACAGGTTTGGTAGGTTTCCCTAGGTGCCGGCTGAGCTAGAGGCCAAAATCTACAGGTAGGCACTTCTCAAAAAACACCTCTGTTTTCTTCCAAAAATTTTGATGTGTCCACGTTGCGCTTTGGGGCGTTTCCTGTCGCGGGCGCTAGGCCTACCCACACAAGTGAGGTATCATTTTTATCGGGAGACTTGGGGGAACGCCGGGTGGAAGGAAATTTGTGGCTCCTCTCAGATTCCAGAACTTTCTGTCACCGAAATGTGAGGAAAACTTGTTTTTTTAGCCACTTTTTGAGGTTTGCAAAGGATTCTGGGTAACAGAACCTGGTCCGAGCCCCTCGAGTCACCCCTCCTTGGATTGCCCTAGGTCTCTAGTTTTCAGAAATGCACAGGTTTGGTAGGTTTCCCTAGGTGCCGGGTGAGCTAGAGGCCAAAATCTACAGGTAGGCACTTCTCAAAAAACACCTCTGTTTTCTTCCAAAAATTTGGATGTGTCCACGTTGCGCTTTGGGGCGTTTCCTGTCGCGGGCGCTAGGCCTACCCACACAAGTGAGGTATCATTTTTATCGGGAGACTTGGGGGAACGCCGGGTGGAAGGAAATTCGTGGCTCCTCTCAGATTCCAGAACTTTCTGTCACCGAAATGTGAGGAAAACTTGTTTTTTTAGCCACTTTTTGAGGTTTACAAAGGATTCTGGGTAACAGAACCTGGTCCGAGCCCCGCGAGTCACCCCTCCTTGGATTGCCCTAGGTCTCTAGTTTTCAGAAATGCACAGGTTTGGTAGGTTTGCCTATGTGCCGGCTGAGCTAGAGGCCAAAATCTACAGGTAGGCACTTCTCAAAAAACACCTCTGTTTTCTTCCAAAAATTTGGATGTGTCCATGTTGCGCTTTGGGGCGTTTCCTGTCGCGGGTGCTAGGCCTACCCACACAAGTGAGGTATCATTTCTATCGGGAGACGTGTGGGAACGCTGGGTGGAAGGAAATTTGTGGCTCCTCTCAGATTCCAGAACTTTCTGCCACAGAAATGTGAGGAAAGGGTGTTTTTTTAGCCAAATTTTGAGGTTCGCAAAGGATTCTGGGTAACAGAACCTGGTCCGAGCCCCGCAAATCAACCCTCCTTGGATTCCCCTAGGTCACTAGTTTTCAGAAATGCACAGGTTTGGTAGGTTTCCCTAGGTGCCGGCTGAGCTAGAGGCCAAAATCTACAGGTAGGCACTTCTCAAAAAACACCTCTGTTTTCTTCCAAAAGTTTGGATGTGTCCACGTTGCGCTTTGGGGCGTTTCCTGACGCGGGCGCTAGGCCTACCCACACAAGTGAGGTATCATTTTTATCGGGAGACTTGGGGGAACGACGGGTGGAAGGAAATTTGTGGTTCCTCTCAGATTCCAGAACTTTCTGTCACCGAAATGTGAGGAAAACTTGTTTTTTTAGCCACTTTTTGAGGTTTGCAAAGGATTCTGGGTAACAGAACCTGGTCCGAGCCCCGCGAGTCACCCCTCCTTGGATTGCCCTAGGTCTCTAGTTTTCAGAAATGCACAGGTTTGGTAGGTTTCCCTAGGTTTCGGCTGAGCTAGAGGCCAAAATCTACAGGTAGGCACTTTGCTAAAAACACCTCTGTTTTCTTCCAAAAATGTTGATGTGTCCACGTTGCGCTTTGGGGCGTTTCCTGTCGCGGGCGCTAGGCCTACCCACACAAGTGAGGTATCATTTTTATCGGGAGACTTGGGGGAACGCCGGGTGGAAGGAAATTTGTGGCTCCTCTCAGATTCCAGAACTTTCTGTCACCGAAATGTGAGGAAAACTTGTTTTTTTTGCCACTTTTTGAGGTTTGCAAAGTATTCTGGGTAACAGAACCTGGTCCGAGCCCCACGAGTCACCCCTCCTTGGATTGCCCTAGGTCTCTAGTTTTCAGAAATGCACAGGTTTGGTAGGTTTCCCTAGGTGCCGGCTGAGCTAGAGGCCAAAATCTACAGGTAGGCACTTCTCAAAAAACACCTCTGTTTTCTTCCAAAAATTTGGATGTGTCCACGTTGCGCTTTGGGGCGTTTCCTGTCGCGGGCGCTAGGCCTACCCATACAAGTGAGGTATCATTTTTATCGGGAGACGTGTGGGAACGCTGGGTGGAAGGAAATTTGTGGCTCCTCTCAGATTCCAGAACTTTCTGCCACAGAAATGTGAGGAAAGGGTGTTTTTTTAGCCAAATTTTGAGGTTCGCAAAGGATTCTGGGTAACAGAACCTGGTCCGAGCCCCGCAAGTCAACCCTCCTTGGATTCCCCTAGGTCACTAGTTTTCAGAAATGCACAGGTTTGGTAGGTTTCCCTAGGTGCCGGCTGAGCTAGAGGCCAAAATCTACAGGTAGGCACTTCTCAAAAAACACCTCTGTTTGCTTCCAAAAATTTTGATGTGTCCACGTTGCGCCTTGGGGCGTTTCCTGTCGCGGGCGCCAGGCCTACCCACACAAGTGAGGTATCATTTTTATCGGGAGACTTGGGGGAACGCCGGGTGGAAGGAAATTTGTGGCTCCTCTCAGATTCCAGAACTTTCTGTCACCAAAATGTGAGGAAAACTTGTTTTTTTTGCCACTTTTTGAGGTTTGAAAGGATTCTGGGTAACAGAACCTGGTCCGAGCCCCGCGAGTCACCCCTCCTTGGATTGCCCTACGTCTCTAGTTTTCAGAAATGCACAGGTTTGGTAGGTTTCCCTAGGTGCCGGCTGAGCTAGAGGCCAAAATCTACAGGTAGGCACTTCTCAAAAAACACCTCTGTTTTCTTCCAAAAATTTGGATGTGTCCACGTTGCGCTTAGGGGCGTTTCCTGTCGCGGGCGCTAGGCCTACCCACACAAGTGAGGTATCATTTTTATCGGGAGACATGTGGGAACGCTCGGTGGAAGGAAATTTGTGGCTCCTCTCAGATTCCAGAACTTTCTGCCACAGAAATGTGAGGAAAGGGTGTTTTTTTAGCCAAATTTTGAGGTTCGCAAAGGATTCTGGGTAACAGAACCTGGTCCGAGCCCCGCAAGTCAACCCTCCTTGGATTCCCCTAGGTCACTAGTTTTCAGAAATGCACAGGTTTGGTAGGTTTCCCTAGGTGCCGGCTGAGCTAGAGGCCAAAATCTACAGGTAGGCACTTCTCAAAAAACACCTCTGTTTTCTTCCAAAAATTTGGATGTGTCCACGTTGCGCTTTGGGGCGTTTCCTGTCGCGGGCGCTAGGCCTACCCACACAAGTGAGGTATCATTTTTATCGGGAGACGTGTGGGAACGCTGGGTGGAAGGAAATTTGTGGCTCCTCTCAGATTCCAGAACTTTCTGCCACAGAAATGTGAGGAAAGGGTGTTTTTTTAGCCAAATTTTGAGGTTCGCAAAGGATTCTGGGTAACAGAACCTGGTCCGAGCCCCGCAAGTCAACCCTCCTTGGATTCCCCTAGGTCACTAGTTTTCAGAAACGCACAGGTTTGGTAGGTTTCCCTAGGTGCCGGCTGAGCTAGAGGCCAAAATCTACAGGTAGGCACTTCTCAAAAACACCTCTGTTTTCTTCCAAAAATTTTGATGTGTCCACGTTGCGCTTTGGGGCGTTTCCTGTCGCGGGCGCTAGGCCTACCCACACAAGTGAGGTATCATTTTTATCGGGAGACTTGGGGGAACGCCGGGTGGAAGGAAATTTGTGGCTCCTCTCAGATTCCAGAACTTTCTGTCACCGAAATGTGAGGAAAACTTGTTTTTTTAGCCACTTTTTGAGGTTTGCAAAGGATTCTGGGTAACAGAACCTGGTCCGAGCCCCTCGAGTCACCCCTCCTTGGATTGCCCTAGGTCTCTAGTTTTCAGAAATGCACAGGTTTGGTAGGTTTCCCTAGGTGCCGGCTGAGCTAGAGGCCAAAATCTACAGGTAGGCACTTCTCAAAAAACACCTCTGTTTTCTTCCAAAAATTTTGATGTGTCCACGTTGCGCTTTGGGGCGTTTCCTGTCGCGGGCGCTAGGCCTACCCACACAAGTGAGGTATCATTTTTATCGGGAGACTTGGGGGAACGCCGGGTGGAAGGAAATTCGTGGCTCCTCTCAGATTCCAGAACTTTCTGTCACCGAAATGTGAGGAAAACTTGTTTTTTTAGCCACTTTTTGAGGTTTACAAAGGATTCTGGGTAACAGAACCTGGTCCGAGCCCCGCGAGTCACCCCTCCTTGGATTGCCCTAGGTCTCTAGTTTTCAGAAATGCACAGGTTTGGTAGGTTTGCCTATGTGCCGGCTGAGCTAGAGGCCAAAATCTACAGGTAGGCACTTCTCAAAAAACACCTCTGTTTTCTTCCAAAAATTTGGATGTGTCCACGTTGCGCTTTGGGGCGTTTCCTGTCGCGGGTGCTAGGCCTACCCACACAAGTGAGGTATCATTTTTATCGGGAGACGTGTGGGAACGCTGGGTGGAAGGAAATTTGTGGCTCCTCTCAGATTCCAGAACTTTCTGCCACAGAAATGTGAGGAAAGGGTGTTTTTTTAGCCAAATTTTGAGGTTCGCAAAGGATTCTGGGTAACAGAACCTGGTCCGAGCCCCGCAAATCAACCCTCCTTGGATTCCCCTAGGTCACTAGTTTTCAGAAATGCACAGGTTTGGTAGGTTTCCCTAGGTGCCGGCTGAGCTAGAGGCCAAAATCTACAGGTAGGCACTTCTCAAAAAACACCTCTGTTTTCTTCCAAAAGTTTGGATGTGTCCACGTTGCGCTTTGGGGCGTTTCCTGACGCGGGCGCTAGGCCTACCCACACAAGTGAGGTATCATTTTTATCGGGAGACTTGGGGGAACGCCGGGTGGAAGGAAATTTGTGGTTCCTCTCAGATTCCAGAACTTTCTGTCACCGAAATGTGAGGAAAACTTGTTTTTTTAGCCACTTTTTGAGGTTTGCAAAGGATTCTGGGTAACAGAACCTGGTCCGAGCCCCGCGAGTCACCCCTCCTTGGATTGCCCTAGGTCTCTAGTTTTCAGAAATGCACAGGTTTGGTAGGTTTCCCTAGGTTTCGGCTGAGCTAGAGGCCAAAATCTACAGGTAGGCACTTTGCTAAAAACACCTCTGTTTTCTTCCAAAAATGTTGATGTGTCCACGTTGCGCTTTGGGGCGTTTCCTGTCGCGGGCGCTAGGCCTACCCACACAAGTGAGGTATCATTTTTATCGGGAGACTTGGGGGAACGCCGGGTGGAAGGAAATTTGTGGCTCCTCTCAGATTCCAGAACTTTCTGTCACCGAAATGTGAGGAAAACTTGTTTTTTTTGCCACTTTTTGAGGTTTGCAAAGGATTCTGGGTAACAGAACCTGGTCCGAGCCCCGCGAGTCACCCCTCCTTGGATTGCCCTAGGTCTCTAGTTTTCAGAAATGCACAGGTTTGGTAGGTTTCCCTAGGTGCCGGCTGAGCTAGAGGTCAAAATCTACAGGTAGGCACTTCTCAAAAAACACCTCTGTTTTCTTCCAAAAATTTGGATGTGTCCACGTTGCGCTTTGGGGCGTTTCCTGTCGCGGGCGCTAGGCCTACCCATACAAGTGAGGTATCATTTTTATCGGGAGACGTGTGGGAACGCTGGGTGGAAGGAAATTTGTGGCTCCTCTCAGATTCCAGAACTTTCTGCCACAGAAATATGAGGAAAGGGTGTTTTCTTAGCCAAATTTTGAGGTTCGCAAAGGATTCTGGGTAACAGAACCTGGTCCGAGCCCCGCAAGTCAACCCTCCTTGGATTCCCCTAGGTCACTAGTTTTCAGAAATGCACAGGTTTGGTAGGTTTCCCTAGGTGCCGGCTGAGCTAGAGGCCAAAATCTACAGGTAGGCACTTCTCAAAAAACACCTCTGTTTGCTTCCAAAAATTTTGATGTGTCCACGTTGCGCCTTGGGGCGTTTCCTGTCGCGGGCGCCAGGCCTACCCACACAAGTGAGGTATCATTTTTATCGGGAGACTTGGGGGAACGCCGGGTGGAAGGAAATTTGTGGCTCCTCTCAGATTCCAGAACTTTCTGTCACCAAAATGTGAGGAAAACTTGTTTTTTTTGCCACTTTTTGAGGTTTGAAAGGATTCTGGGTAACAGAACCTGGTCCGAGCCCCGCGAGTCACCCCTCCTTGGATTGCCCTACGTCTCTAGTTTTCAGAAATGCACAGGTTTGGTAGGCTTCCCTAGGTGCCGGCTGAGCTAGAGGCCAAAATCTACAGGTAGGCACTTCTCAAAAAACACCTCTGTTTTCTTCCAAAAATTTTGATGTGTCTACGTTGCGCTTTGGGGCGTTTCCTGTCGCGGGCGCTAGGCCTACTTACACAAATGAGGTATCATTTTTATCGGGAGACTTGGGGGAACGCCGGGTGGAAGGAAATTTGTGGCTCCTCTCAGATTCCAGAACTTTCTGTCACCGAAATGTGAGGAAAACTTGTTTTTTTAGCAACTTTTTGAGGTTTGCAAAGGATTCTGGGTAACAGAACCTGGTCCGAGCCCCGCGAGTCACCCCTCCTTGGATTGCCCTAGGTCTCTAGTTTTCAGAAATGCACAGGTTTGGTAGGTTTCCCTAGGTGCCGGCTGAGCTAGAGGCCAAAATCTACAGGTAGGCACTTCTCAAAAAACACCTCTGTTTTCTTCCAAAAATTTGGATGTGTCCACGTTGCGCTTTGGGGCGTTTCCTGTCGCGGGCGCTAGGCCTACCCACACAAGTGAGGTATCATTTTTATCGGGAGACGTGTGGGAACGCTGGGTGGAAGGAAATTTGTGGCTCCTCTCAGATTCCAGAACTTTCTGCCACAGAAATGTGAGGAAAGGGTGTTTTTTTAGCCAAATTTTGAGGTTCGCAAAGGATTCTGGGTAACAGAACCTGGTCCGAGCCCCGCAAGTCAACCCTCCTTGGATTCCCCTAGGTCACTAGTTTTCAGAAATGCACAGGTTTGGTAGGTTTCCCTAGGTGCCGGCTGAGCTAGAGGCCAAAATCTACAGGTAGGCACTTCTCAAAAAACACCTCTGTTTTCTTCCAAAAATTTTGATGTGTCCACGTTGCGCTTTGGGGCGTTTCCTGTCGCGGGCGCTAGGCCTACCCACACAAGTGAGGTATCATTTTTATCGGGAGACTTGGGGGAACGCCGGGTGGAAGGAAATTTTTGGCTCCTCTCAGATTCCAGAACTTTCTGTCACCGAAATGTGAGGAAAACTTGTTTTTTTAGCCACTTTTTGAGGTTTGCAAAGGATTCTGGGTAACAGAACCTGGTCCGAGCCCCGCGAGTCACCCCTCCTTGGATTGCCCTAGGTCTCTAGTTTTCAGAAATGCACAGGTTTGGTAGGTTTCCCTAGGTTCCGGCTGAGCTAGAGGCCAAAATCTACAGGTAGGCACTTTGCTAAAAACACCTCTGTTTTCTTCCAAAAATGTTGATGTGTCCACGTTGCGCTTTGGGGCGTTTCCTGTCGCGGGCGCTAGGCCTACCCACACAAGTGAGGTATCATTTTTATCGGGAGACTTGGGGGAACGCTGGGTGGAAGGAAATTCGTGGCTCCTCTCAGATTCCAGAACTTTCTGCCACAGAAATGTGAGGAAAGGGTGTTTTTTTAGCCAAATTTTGAGGTTCGCAAAGGATTCTGGGTAACAGAACCTGGTCCGAGCCCCGCAAGTCAACCCTCCTTGGATTCCCCTAGGTCTCTAGTTTTCAGAAATGCACAGGTTTGGTAGGTTTCCCTAGGTTCCGGCTGAGCTAGAGGCCAAAATCTACAGGTAGGCACTTTGCTAAAAACACCTCTGTTTTCTTCCAAAAATGTTGATGTGTCCACGTTGCGCTTTGGGGCGTTTCCTGTCGCGGGCGCTAGGCCTACCCACACAAGTGAGGTATCATTTTTATCGGGAGACTTGGGGGAACGCCGGGTGGAAGGAAATTTGTGGCTCCTCTCAGATTCCAGAACTTTCTGTCACCGAAATGTGAGGAAAACTTGTTTTTTTTGCCACTTTTTGAGGTTTGCAAAGGATTCTGGGTAACAGAACCTGGTCCGAGCCCCGCGAGTCACCCCTCCTTGGATTGCCCTAGGTCTCTAGTTTTCAGAAATGCACAGGTTTGGTAGGTTTCCCTAGGTGCCGGCTGAGCTAGAGGCCAAAATCTACAGGTAGGCACTTCTCAAAAAACACCTCTGTTTTCTTCCAAAAATTTGGATGTGTCCACGTTGCGCTTTGGGGCGTTTCCTGTCGCGGGCGCTAGGCCTACCCACACAAGTGAGGTATCATTTTTATCGGGAGACGTGTGGGAACGCTGGGTGGAAGGAAATTTGTGGCTCCTCTCAGATTCCAGAACTTTCTGCCACAGAAATGTGAGGAAAGGGTGTTTTTTTAGCCAAATTTTGAGATTCGCAAAGGATTCTGGGTAACAGAACCTGGTCCGAGCCCCGCAAGTCAACCCTCCTTGGATTCCCCTAGGTCACTAGTTTTCAGAAATGCACAGGTTTGGTAGGTTTCCCTAGGTGCCGGCTGAGCTAGAGGCCAAAATCTACAGGTAGGCACTTCTCAAAAAACACCTCTGTTTTCTTCCAAAAATGTTGATGTGTCCACGTTGCGCTTTGGGGCGTTTCCTGTCGCGGGCGCTAGGCCTACCCGCACAAGTGAGGTATCATTTTTATCGGGAGACTTGGGGGAACGCCGGGTGGAAGGAAATTTGTGGTTCCTCTCAGATTCCAGAACTTTCTGTCACCGAAATGTGAGGAAAACTTGTTTTTTTAGCCACTTTTTGAGGTTTGCAAAGGATTCTGGGTAACAGAACCTGGTCCGAGCCCCGCAAGTCACCCCTCCTTGGATTGCCCTAGGTCTCTAGTTTTCAGAAATGCACAGGTTTGGTAGGTTTCCCTAGGTGCCGGCTGAGCTAGAGGCCAAAATCTACAAGTAGGCACTTCTCAAAAAACACCTCTGTTTTCTTCCAAAAAGTTTGATGTGTCCACGTTGCGCTTTGGGGCGTTTCCTGTCGCGGGCGCTAGGCCTACCCACACAAGTGAGGTATCATTTTTATCGGGAGACTTGGGGGAACGCCGGGTGGAAGGAAATTTGTGGCTCCTCTCAGATTCCAGAACTTTCTGTCACCGAAATGTGAGGAAAACTTGTTTTTTTAGCCACTTTTTGAGGTTTACAAAGGATTCTGGGTAACAGAACCTGGTCCGAGCCCCGCGAGTCACCCCTCCTTGGATTGCCCTAGGTCTCTAGTTTTCAGAAATGCACAGGTATGGTAGGTTTCCCTATGTGCCGGCTGAGCTAGAGGCCAAAATCTACAGGTAGGCACTTCTCAAAAAACACCTCTGTTTTCTTCCAAAAATTTGGATGTGTCCACGTTGCGCTTTGGGGCGTTTCCTGTCGCGGGTGCTAGGCCTACCCACACAAGTGAGGTATCATTTTTATCGGGAGACGTGTGGGAACGCTGGGTGGAAGGAAATTTGTGGCTCCTCTCAGATTCCAGAACTTTCTGCCACAGAAATGTGAGGAAAGGGTGTTTTTTTAGCCAAATTTTGAGGTTCGCAAAGGATTCTGGGTAACAGAACCTGGTCCGAGCCCCGCAAGTCAACCCTCCTTGGATTCCCCTAGGTCACTAGTTTTCAGAAATGCACAGGTTTGGTAGGTTTCCCTAGGTGCCGGCTGAGCTAGAGGCCAAAATCTACAGGTAGGCACTTCTCAAAAAATACCTCTGTTTTCTTCCAAAAATTTGGATGTGTCCACGTTGCGCTTTGGGGCGTTTCCTGTCGCGGGCGCTAGGCCTACCCACACAAGTGAGTTATCATTTTTATCGGGAGACTTGGGGGAACGCCGGGTGGAAGGAAATTTGTGGCTCCTCTCAGATTCCAGAACTTTCTGTCACCGAAATGTGAGGAAAACTTGTTTTTTTAGCCACTTTTTGAGGTTTGCAAAGGATTCTGGGTAACATAACCTGGTCCGAGCCCCGCGAGTCACCCCTCCTTGGATTGCCCTAGGTCTCTAGTTTTCAGAAATGCACAGGTTTGGTAGGTTTCCCTAGGTGCCGGCTGAGCTAGAGGCCAAAATCTACAGGTAGGCACTTCTCAAAAAACACCTCTGTTTTCTTCCAAAAATTTTGATGTGTCCACGTTGCGCTTTGGGGCGTTTCCTGTCGCGGGCGCTAGGCCTACCCATACAAGTGAGGTATCATTTTTATCGGGAGACGTGTGGGAACGCTGGGTGGAAGGAAATTTGTGGCTCCTCTCAGATTCCAGAACTTTCTGCCACAGAAATGTGAGGAAAGGGTGTTTTTTTAGCCAAATTTTGAGGTTCGCAAAGGATTCTGGGTAACAGAACCTGGTCCGAGCCCCGCAAGTCAACCCTCCTTGGATTTCCCTAGGTCACTAGTTTTCAGAAATGCACAGGTTTGGTAGGTTTCCCTAGGTGCCGGCTGAGCTAGAGGCCAAAATCTACAGGTAGGCACTTCTCAAAAAACACCTCTGTTTTCTTCCAAAATTTTTGATGTGTCCACATTGCGCTTTGGGGCGTTTCCTGTCGCGGGCGCTAGGCCTACCCACACAAGTGAGGTATCATTTTTATCGGGAGACTTGGGGGAACGCCGGGTGGAAGGAAATTTGTGGCTCCTCTCAGATTCCAGAACTTTCTGTCACCGAAATGTGAGGAAAACTTGTTTTTTTAGCCACTTTTTGAGGTTTGCAAAGGATTCTGGGTAACAGAACCTGGTCCGAGCCCCGCGAGTCACCCCTCCTTGGATTGCCCTCGGTCTCTAGTTTTCAGAAATGCACAGGTTTGGTAGGTTTCCCTAGGTGCCGGCTGAGCTAGAGGCCAAAATCTACAGGTAGGCACTTCTCAAAAAACACCTCTGTTTTCTTCCAAAAATTTTGATGTGTCCACGTTGCGCTTTGGGGCGTTTCCTGTCGCGGGTGCTAGGCCTACCCACACAAGTGAGGTATCATTTTTATCGGGAGACGTGTGGGAACGCTGGGTGGAAGGAAATTTGTGGCTCCTCTCAGATTCCAGAACTTTCTGCCACAGAAATGTGAGGAAAGGGTGTTTTTTTTGCCAAATTTTGAGGTTCGCAAAGGATTCTGGGTAACAGAACCTGGTCCGAGCCCCGCAAGTCAACCCTCCTTGGATTCCCCTAGGTCACTAGTTTTCAGAAATGCACAGGTTTGGTAGGTTTCCCTAGGTGCCGGCTGAGCTAGAGGCCAAAATCTACAGGTAGGCACTTCTCAAAAAACACCTCTGTTTTCTTCCAAAAATTTTGATGTGTCCACGTTGCGCTTTGGGGCGTTTCCTGTCGCGGGCGCTAGGCCTACCCACACAAGTGAGGTATCATTTTTATCGGGAGACTTGGGGGAACGCCGGGTGGAAGGAAATTTGTGGTTCCTCTCAGATTCCAGAACTTTCTGTCACCGAAATGTGAGGAAAACTTGTTTTTTTAGCCACTTTTTGAGGTTTGCAAAGGATTCTGGGTAACAGAACCTGGTCCGAGCCCCGCGAGTCACCCCTCCTTGGATTGCCCTAGGTCTCTAGTTTTCAGAAATGCACAGGTTTGGTAGGTTTCCCTAGGTTCCGGCTGAGCTAGAGGCCAAAATCTACAGGTAGGCACTTTGCTAAAAACACCTCTGTTTTCTTCCAAAAATGTTGATGTGTCCACGTTGCGCTTTGGGGCGTTTCCTGTCGCGGGCGCTAGGCCTACCCACACAAGTGAGGTATCATTTTTATCGGGAGACTTGGGGGAACGCCGGGTGGAAGGAAATTTGTGGCTCCTCTCAGATTCCAGAACTTTCTGTCACCGAAATGTGAGGAAAACTTGTTTTTTTTGCCACTTTTTGAGGTTTGCAAAGGATTCTGGGTAACAGAACCTGGTCCGAGCCCCGCGAGTCACCCCTCCTTGGATTGCCCTAGGTCTCTAGTTTTCAGAAATGCACAGGTTTGGTAGGTTTCCCTAGGTGCCGGCTGAGCTAGAGGCCAAAATCTACAGGTAGGCACTTCTCAAAAAACACCTCTGTTTTCTTCAAAAAATTTGGATGTGTCCACGTTGCGCTTAGGGGCGTTTCCTGTCGCGGGCGCTAGGCCTACCCACACAAGTGAGGTATAATTTTTATCGGGAGACATGTGGGAACGCTCGGTGGAAGGAAATTTGTGGCTCCTCTCAGATTCCAGAACTTTCTGTCACCGAAATGTTAGGAAAACTTGTTTTTTTAGCAACTTTTTGAGGTTTGCAAAGGATTCTGGGTAAGAGAACCTGGTCTGAGCCCCGCGAGTCACCCCTCCTTGGATTGCCCTAGGTCTCTAGTTTTCAGAAATGCACAGGTTTGGTAGGTTTCCCTAGGTGCCGGCTGAGCTAGAGGCCAAAATCTACAGGTAGGCACTTCTCAAAAAACACCTCTGTTTTCTTCCAAAAATTTTGATGTGTCCACATTGCGCTTTGGGGCGTTTCCTGTCGCGGGCGCTAGGCCTACCCACACAAGTGAGGTATCATTTTTATCAGGAGACTTAGGGGAACGCCGGGTGGAAGGAAATTTGTGGCTCCTCTCAGATTCCAGAACTTTCTGTCACCGAAATGTGAGGAAAACTTGTTTTTTTAGCCACTTTTTGAGGTTTACAAAGGATTCTGGGTAACAGAACCTGGTCCGAGCGCCGCAAGTCACCCCTCCTTGGATTGCCCTAGGTCTCTAGTTTTCAGAAATGCACAGGTTTGGTAGGTTTCCCTAGGTGCCGTCTGAGCTAGAGGCCAAAATCTACAGGTAGGCACTTCTCAAAAAACACCTCTGTTTTCTTCCAAAAATTTTGATGTGTCCACGTTGCGCTTTGGGGCGTTTCCTGTCGCGGGCGCTAGGCCTACCCACACAAGTGAGGTATCATTTTTATCGGGAGACTTGGGGGAACGCCGGGTGGAAGGAAATTTGTGGCTCCTCTCAGATTACAGAACTTTCTGTCACCGAAATGTTAGGAAAACTTGTTTTTTTTGCCACTTTTTGAGGTTTGCAAAGGATTCTGGGTAACAGAACCTGGTCCGAGCCCCGCGAGTCACCCCTCCTTGGATTGCCCTAGGTCTCTAGTTTTCAGAAATGCACAGGTTTGGTAGGTTTCCCTAGGTGCCGGCTGAGCTAGAGGCCAAAATCTACAGGTAGGCACTTCTCAAAAAACACCTCTGTTTTCTTCCAAAAATTTGGATGTGTCCACGTTGCGCTTTGGGGCGTTTCCTGTCGCGGGCGCTAGGCCTACCCACACAAGTGAGGTATCATTTTTATCGGGAGACTTGGGGGAACGCCAGGTGGAAGGAAATTTGTGGCTCCTCTCAGATTCCAGAACTTTCTGTCACCGAAATGTGAGGAAAACTTGTTTTTTTAGCCACTTTTTGAGGTTTGCAAAGGATTCTGGGTAACAGAACCTGGTCCGAGCCCCGCAAGTCACCCCTCCTTGGATTCCCCTAGGTCTCTAGTTTTCAGAAATGCACAGGTTTGGTAGGTTTCCCTATGTGCCGGCTGAGCTAGAGGCCAAAATCTACAGGTAGGCACTTTGGAAAAAACAGCTGTGTTTTCTATAAAAAAAATAGGATGTGTCCATGTTGTGTTTTGGGGCATTTCCTGTCGCGGGCACTAGGCCTACCCACACAAGTGAGTTATCATTTTTATCGGGAGACTTGGGGGAACACAGAATAGCAAAACAAGTGTTATTGCCCCTTATCTTTCTCTACATTTTTTCCTTCCAAATATAAGAGAGTGTGTAAAAAAGACGTCTATTTGAGAAATGCCCTGCAATTCACATGCTAGTATGGGCACCTCGGAATTCAGCGATGTGCAAATAACCACTGCTCCTCAAAACCTTATCTTGATCCCATTTTGGAAATGCAAAGGTTTTCTTGATACCTCTTTTTCACTCTTCATATTTCAGCAAATGAATTGCTGTATACCCAGTATAGAATGAAAACCAACTGCAGGGTGCAGCTCATTTATTGGCTCTGGGTACCTAGGGTTCTTGATGAACCTACAAGCCCTTTATATCCCCGCAACCAGAAGAGTCCAGCAGACAAAACGGTATATTGCTTTCAGAAATCTGACATCGCAGGAAAAAGTTACAGATTAAAACATAAAGAAAAATGGCTGTTGTTTTCAGCTCAATTTCAATATTTTTTTATTTCAGCTGTTATTTTCTGTAGGAAAACCTTGTAGGATCTACACAAATGACCCCTTGCTGAATTCAAAATTTTGTCTAGTTTTCAGAAATGTTTAGCATTCCGGGATCCAGCATTGGTTTCATACCCATTCCTGTCACTAACTGGAAGGAGGCTGAAAGCACCAAATATAGTAGAAATGGGGTATGTCCCAGTAAAATGCCAAATTTGTGTTGAAAAATTTGATTTTCTGATTCAAGTCTGCCCGTTCCTGAAAGGTGAGAAGATAGTGATTTCAGCACCAGAAACCCTTTGTTGATGGCATTTTCAGGGAAAAAACCACAAGCCTTCTTCGGCAGCCCTTTTTTCCCCATTTTTTTGGAAAAAACTAAATTTTCACTGTATTTTGGCTATTTTCTTGGTCTCCTCCAGGGGAAACCACCAACTCTGGGTACCATTAGAATCCCTAGGATGTTGGGAAAAAAGGTCGCAAATTTGGCGTGGTTAGCTTATGTGGACAAAAAGTTATGAAGCCCTAAGCGCGAACTACCCCAAATAGCCAAAAAAGGGCTCAGCACTGGGGGGGGAAAGGCCCAGCAGCTAAGGGGTTAAACAGTCTCTTTTCTCAAAATATTTCTCAAGTTTGTTTCAACAGTTCAGCTCCTGGATCACCTTCAGGTTACATTAAAATATTGACTGGGAACTTCCCTATTAAAACAAAAAGACATAGGCCCTCATTCTGACCCTGGCGGTTTCTAACCGCCAGGGCAGAGGGCAGAGGAAGCACCGCCAACAGGCTGGCAGTGTTCCGGGGCAATTCTGACCGCAGCGTTAAAGCCGCAGTCAGAAAAGGGGAACCAGCGGTTTCCCGCCGGTTTTCCCCTGCCCCAGGGAATCCTCCATGGCGGCGCTGCATGCAGCGCCGCCATGGGGATTCCGACCCCCTTCCCGCCAGCCTCTTCCTGGCGGTTTACACCGCCAGGAAGAGGCTGGCGGGAACGGGTGTCGTGGGGCCCCTGGGGGCCCCTGCAGTGCCCATGGCACTGCAGGGGCCCCCTAACAGGGCCCCATTAAGATTTTCAGTGTCTGCTTGGCAGACACTGAAAATCGCGACGGGTGCAACTGCACCCGTCGCACCCCAGCAAATCCGCCGGCTCCATTTGCAGCCGGCTTCATCTTTGCTGGGGCTTTCTCGCTGGGCCAGCGGGCGATCTTTTGAAGATCGCCCGCCGGCCCAGCGGGAAAGTTGGAATGCTCCCCGCGGTCATTTGACCGCGGGCGGTGTTTGGGCGGTTTCCGCCCGGCGGGCGGCGCCCGCCGCCCACAGGGGTCAGAATGACCCCCATAAACTCATGTTGCCATTCGTTTGTAGTTTTATACGCCCATTCAGGACCTGTGTATCTTCGACTTCCTATTCTCTTTCTCTTTATTTTTTGATCACCACTCAACTCTCCTTCACTCAATTCTTCTTTTCTTGTGGTATCTACTTATTCCTCTATCGTTTGATCAATAACCACATCTTTCCTTTTCTCTACCTGTGAATCAGGCCATTTGTCTCCTTTCCTTGAACCTTCTGTCAATATTTTCTTCAGGAAGGGACTCGTCTCCTTTTCTTTTTCTATGGTGTTTTCTCTTGATAGACCTGCAGCAGGCTCAGGAGGAGACAGATCACCTTGACTTTGATCCAGCTCAACTCCCTCCCCTTCTGGGTCTACCTCTTGCTCTGTTTGTTTCTCAGAATCGTCTACTTCTGGTAGAACCCCTGCTGTACTAAGCTCTTCTACTGCATCATTTGAGATGGATTCTCCAGCACCCTCCTGTAACTCTTCATCTTCTTCTCTTACAGGGGTGATAACTCCATCTTCCACAAGCTCTGGTTCGGCTTCAGGTTCTCTTTGTTCCTTCCTTGGTTCTGGTGCTGCAACTTGCTTTGCAGTTTTTGGTGCTCTCAACAACGCTTCTTCATGATTCAGTGGACATGCCACTTTATTCGTGTGACTTGCGTGAATCCAGTTCGGAATCCCTGCACACTTCACAGCTGTCGTACTTGTCAAAATCACATGATATGGTCTTCTCCAACGTGGCTCCAAACACGTCTTGTGAACATGTTTTCAGACAACAACCCATTCGCCAGCTCTTAAGTTGTGCCCTGGATCGTGAATTTGTGGCAGTGTGGTGGCTTCAACCTGCTGAGAGAAAGAGCGATCCACATCAGCCAGACCCTTGCAGTAGTCCAACACCATATCATCTATAATATTGACAGGTGCATTGCCTGGAATTGCTGGCAACCTCATTGCTCTGCCCATAAGGATCTCGTGGGGTGACAGCCCTGTCTTCCTGTCAGGTTTCTTTCTCATTGACATCAACACCAAGGGCAATGCATCTGGCCATTTCAAATTCGTGGCAGCACACATTTTAGCAATTCTTGACTTCAAAGTACCATTTATCTGTTCCACTAGTCCTGATGCTTCAGGGCGGTAACTATAATGCAACTTTTTCTCAATGTTCAGTGCTGCACACAAAAGTTAATCACCTCATTATTAAAGTGCGGTCCCCTATCTGATTCTAAAGAGATCGGAAATCCGAAATATGGTATCAGTTCTCTAAGCAATAGCTTTGCTACTGTGAGGCTATCATTCCTTCTTGTAGGGTACATTTCAATCCAGTGACTAAAAATGCACACAGTCACCAACACGTATTTCGAACCTCAACACGCAGGCATCTCAATGAAATCCAATTGCATTCTGCTGAATGGACCTCCTGTTCTTCTAATGTGGCTCTCTGAAAGATCTTCTCCCAGTAATTAGCCAGAAACGTACATGAAAAACACATATGTAACCAATCCCCCTGGGATGTTTGGCAGCGTGGACAAAGACCTGATGCCTCTGAGTGCATTTCCGTTATCCTAGCGGGGGTATAGTAAAGCAACCATTTAGAGAATAAAGCAATCCTTTTAAAGTTTGCTCCTCTAAGTGCTGTATGCAACACCTCGTTGTCTTTCACGAGTGCTGTACCCCTACCTTAAACCCTGTAATATTTGCTATTTGAACCAAGAGTTGGGAGGTTGCCTTGATTGGCCCTGCATCCTGAAGTAGTTTATACAATTTACTGATACCTAATTGATTGTCGTAGAAAGCCAGGCCAATGGCTTCATTAGCTCTATTCGCTGCTTGTTTTATTGAGTTTAAGGAATGCTGAATTTGACAATATGATAATTTCATATTTTCTAGAATATCGCTTGCACCCATTACACACTGCGCCCATGTTTTAATATGATCCGCTGAATAGAAATCCGCTAAAGTCTTAAAACCCAGCGCCTCCCATTGCTGCACATTTCTTTGGCTTAGTTCTACTACTATCATCCACATGTCCCTTACTCGTAATGCCGAATAGGTCTTATCAATTTGGTACTTTGCCTGTATCTGTGATATAGCAAACTGAATCATTACTGGTAACTTGCATCTAACCCTTTTTGGTAGGTGAGGAAATTTCAGAAAACGTGAAAGATGGATGTTGGTTTCTACCAGCATCTGTTTGAGAGAAAAGTTGAGTTTTGGTTTTTGTGCCGCTCTTGACACCCAATCCAATAATGCTGCTTCATAATAGGTTGTAATATTGGGAAGAGCTAGTCCCCCATCTTCCACTGCAAGAGTTAGCTTTGCCAACTGGAGCCGGGCGGCTTCAACTCAATCTCATCACTACAGTATTTTGCATACTGCAACACCTCATCAATTGATTTTGCTTGCCAGCAAATCAAATGACTCTCAACCATCTGACCTATTTCAGGTCTCAGTCCTTCCACGAACCTGAGCACATAATGCAACATGTCTTTCAGTGCAATCGCTTCCTTGCCACTGTACTCCTTGAACGCTTTCAACAATCTTTCATAGTACGATTGTATCGGCTCCTTTACCTCCTGCACTGTCCTGTCAATCCTTTGCCAATCAATATTTTTAGGCGAAATTCTTGTCTTTAGGAATTCAATCACCTTATAATAATGCTTCATTACTTCAGGAGATGGTGCACCTGTGCTTCTATCCCTTTCTGGTTCACTTTTTGGCCAATCTTCTCCTCTCTTACACTCAACCCACAAATCGTCTGGAACCACTATCTCCATAAAGTATTCGGGTTTTCCCATAGGCATTTTGAAAGCTTCACAAAACATGTCTGTCTGTTGATACCACTCAACCGGTTTCTCCCTCCATTTTGGATAATCATTTGTGAATGACAATATATCACTCCTATGCCAAGGAACATAAGCAAACTACCCTCCAGGAATGTCTCTCATTGGTAAAGTCTTTAGAGGATCCTTATCCTTTTTTACACCTTTAGACCCTTCTTGTGAATCTCGTTTCCTCTTATCTTTCTTCTTTGCCCATCTGCCTTCCCACTTTTCTAATGCTCCCCAAATCTGAGCACTCCGCAAGAGTTCTTTAAGGTGCGCCTTCATTCCGGCTGACCTCATGTGTTCAAAATCTTTTGCCTCAAACTCTAACCTGTAGCTCCTTTTCAAATGTTTTGTTTTCCCTATTTCTATATCATGTTTTTCTGCCAGACCTGCCAATCTCTGATGTACCTTGCCCGCCTCTCTTGTATTTCTTGGACATAAGTATCTCAACTCCGCTTCCGTATAGGATTCTAACCTATTCACCCCCATTGTTCCCTCGACCAGTTCAGTTATTTCCGTACTCAACCTAACATGATCATTCTGCTCTTCTCTCTTAGACACATTTTGTGAGGTGTTCAAATTGTGTAACCACTCGTTCAGCTGCTGTGCTGTCAATCCCTGTAACGTAATGTTACTTGCATTTGGTGATGGCATCTGTTGTACCACTGCACTTGGGGGGTTGCGGTGTCATGAGCTTTAAGCTCTGACCTGCACTCGGGCCATTTACGGCATCAGGAAGTGCGACAAGTGGACTGAGATCCAACAATGGCCTTGATCCATCAAAGGTCTGACCCATGGAAGAGACTACTTGAACATGCTCTCTCATTCCTCTCCTTACAAGGCTCTGCAACATATCACCCTGCTCCCCTGTGATTGATTTCTTCTGTGCAAACAATGGTACGGCCGGACCAACAGTAATCGGCAGTGATATTGCATCTGGGGTTCCTCTTGCACCTGCATTTTGTGGAAGAGCAACTCCAATACTCTGATTCATTACCGGAGTCAAATCTGACTGGGTCCCTGTCATTAGTGTAAACCTCAGCATACCTTGTGGCTGTGCCTAGGGCATCAATATCTGAGTTAGCTCAGCCTGAACCAGTAATGGTCTTGGAACCACTTGCTCCGTAAGCACCACTAAGGTGTTCATTCCGACCTAGGCGGGCGGCGGTTGCCGCCCGCCCGTCGGAATCCGCCTGAATACCGCCCCGCGGTCAATTGACCGCGAGGGGTATTCTGACTTTCCCGCTGGGCCGGCGGGCGATCTGATTCAGATCGCCCGCCGGCCCAGTGGGAAAGCGCCTTCCACAAGGAAGCCGGCTCGGAATCGAGCCGGCGGAGTGGAAGGCGTGCGACGGGTGCAGCAGCACCCGTCGCGCTTTTCAGTGTCTGCATCGCAGACACTGAAAAGCCTAGTTGGGCCCTGTTAGGGGGCCCCTGCCGTGCCCATGCCATGGGCATGGGCACGGCAGGGGCCCCCAGGGGCCCCGTGACCCCCCCTACCGCCATCCTGTTCATGGCGGCTTTCCCGCCATGAACAGGATGGCGGTAGGGGGGGTCAGAATCCCCTCGGCGGCGCAGCGAGCTGCGCCGCCTTGGAGGATTCTAAGGGTCAGTGGAAAACCGGCGGGAGACCGCCGGTTTTCCCGTTCTGACCGCGGCCAAAGCGCCGCGGTCAGAATGACCAAGGGAGCACCGCCGGCCTGTCGGCGGTGCTCCCGCCCCCGTTGGCCCTGGCGGTAGGGAACCGCCAGGGTCAGAATGAGGGCCTAAGTTTGAAGTTGTAACAAGAATTGGTACTTCAGGGTAAATTCTCTGTATCAGTGGTGGATGCAACTTTGCCTGGACTACTGAAGCAGTTAACACTTTAGGATTACTCTGTACCACACTTTGTACCTGTTCATTATTAACCTGTACTGGACTCACTGTCCCCATTGACTGAGCCGTGCTGTTGGATCGTAACTAGTACTCGGACCCCCCCTCAAGCACCGCATATGGTGCAGGTCGGTCCCTCAGTATCTGAGTAATAAGATCCTCGTCATCTGATTCTTCCTCTTCTATGGAAGCTCTTTTTGCCTCTTTACTTCCAGATGAACTCTTATCACTTTTGCTAGTCACTTTCTTTCCTTCCGTCTCATCTTCCTGTGTAATAGAAGAAAACAACATAACATCCTGCAATGTCACTGCTCTCCACTTCTTCTGTTCCCAATCCCATCTTACTTCCGCTAGAGACTTCTCTATCTTTCTTACTCTTCTCTTAAATTTTATTTCCTGCCGTTGTCTTGCTATCAGTTCCCAAACTGCTAATGCCTCAAACTGTGCTGGTCTCAGAAGGGGCCTTCTTTCATACAGCGCCATCCGCAACTGGTCCAAAATTCTCAAATTAAACGTTCTGTGCTCAGGAAAGGCTAAAACTCCCTGTTTCTGTGTCAATTTGCACCATTGCTTTAACCAAACACATGGCGCAACACTTTGCTCCTCCATCACAATATAAGCCGGTATATCTTCCGGTGGTGTAGGCTCCCCTACAGTTGCTTTAATATACATATCCCCTCTTAGGGCACTCTTAAATTCTTTGAAAAACTTCATTGTTTCTACTTTTTGTGTATTCGGATCAAATCAGGAAATGACTTTTACTCCCAAGATCCCTTTTACCCACATTCTCAATCAATTGCCCGTCACGGACGGTTGCCAATCCGTGTGCGACCCTTCTCACTAACTAACCTATCCCAGCGCGGCTCCAATGACGTCACACTCACACGTACTGTGGCTGACAAAGTCTTGTGGCTCGTCTTACTAAACTCTGAACCTCAAAAAAGTGATGCAAATTATTGCAAGCACTATCCAGAAACTAATAAGCAAAAATAAGCAAAACAAATCCCCTGGTTTACTACAGGAAGGTAACACTATTGCTTCAGAAACCTTATGGATTTTCACTGATGGCCATTTCGCTCATGCAACTATTCCTCTTTCTCGGTCTCCCAGATTCGCAAGCAAAATTTGACCCGCAAGTTTTACTCTCAACTGATCAATGGGTCTGTCCTGGTGCACATAGGACTCACCAAATTCCAGTCGAAATTTTCTCCCACCCACTTTAACTCACACACTGACTTGTTGACCACACCCGATCAACCTACTAAACCAGACAGATTACAACATGTAACCAGGTGTCTTCTACACTTGTCAATATACTCAACAACCAAGTGGACAATTTTTGAGCACAAAGCACCACACTCGTGAAGTTTGACGACTTCCCTACTCTCATACTGCGGAGTACGCACACTCCTACTAAAATGTCACCCAGACTCCCTAAATTCCCTCACATACATCACAATTCACCTACAATTTGCATAAGCTGTGCAAGCGCAACCTATCTCTCCCACACTATGACTAGAACACCAAAAACATACCCAATACTACTAGCAGGATCCAAGATCTGGAAAAGTCATTTCTGGGCTTAAGGGACATCATTCTTGCTACGATTGCCATTATGAAAAACGAATCCAAATCTCAATAATGATGAATAACTGACCAATCTTAAACTACCACCATAACCATTGTCACCACATAACTAGTTCTTCAGGAAAACTAACCATCAAGCTGCTACCAAAAACTTTTAGCGCGTCGGTTCTTAATAAGTAAACTTACAATGGGACGCGTATAGATTGATGAACCTTTTGATTCGCATGGAGTATCCTAGCTATGATGTGACCAATGTTTCTTAGTAATCAATGTACAGTATTTAGTAACCAATTAGTCAAATCATTAATCAATAGTCAATAAGCAATAAACATCGCACCATTGCCTTTCAGCCATGACTAATCACACCTCGTTATACGTTTTAGTAATTTTATTGCACTTTTTGTTACAATACTAAGGCCCTCATTACAACCCTGGCGGTGAAATCTGCTTACCGCCATGCTGACGGCCGCCAAGATACCGTTCCAGCGGCGGTAATCTGCCATGGGTATTATGACCCACACAGAGAACACCGCCACAATACAGACACCAACAGAAGTCCGCCACACCAAAGGTCAGTGATAAACTGGCGATAGCAAAATCCACATCGTCACGCCAACAGGAATACTCCCACAGTATCATGACCCACGAATCAACGCAGAGGTCTTTCAATCGCGGTAAACCATTGGTGGTACACACCGCCGCACTCAAAATACACACACATTTACAAAACAATACCACATTGGACAATTCAAAATACACCCACCTGACACACATACACACCCCACACACTCAGCCCACTATGAAACACACACCCACAAAACCCACAACCTCTTACAACCCAAAAAAAGATAGCAAGCACAGAGAGACAAGCAAAGAGCACACACCCAATCAGAGGCACAGAACACCATCATTCATACACCATCCACGCACAACACAGTATACATCACAACACATTGCCCCACACATTACCTAACAAATATCACTCACAGCACATCCATGGCACCTCAAAGACACCCGAGGTTTTCTGAGGAGAAGTTAAGGGTCATGGTGGAGGAAATCATCCTGATAGAGCCACAGCTATTCGAATCACAGGTGCAGCAGGCGTCCATTGCAAGGAAGATGGAGCTATGGCGGAAAATCGCTGACAGGGTCAACGCCGTGGGACAGCATGCAAGAACTAGAGATGTGTAGTGCTTTCCTCTTATTTAGTTTCTAAGCACTAACATAACACAACAGAAATGCACTTCTGAGGTCAAAGAAGACTTTTATTGTTGTTAATTCTTCCCCAACCACAATATTTATGAATGACGAATTAGTAGCTTTCAAGTCCGCGTTAATCAAACAAAATATATCAGTTTGCAATATACACAGCAGGTTATATTTATAAGATATTGAATGCAAAGCAAAACAAATACTTCACCGTGTGGGAACTATCTACAGCTTCATCTTTCTAAGGTCTGCAAGCTGATGACCCCTGTCAGCCGCGAGAAAGAGAGATTCATCTACCCACACGGGATTGCTGGCAGCCTGCGCCAAGCTCCAGCACGAGGTCCGGCAGATTCGAATCTGACTCTCTGCAGCCTGTTACATTCGTTACAAAGGTGTGCCCCCTCCTCTCAGACCTGGGAAACTGAGCAAGCCTTTTGGAGACTGGCCAGGTCTCCAAGACTACTCCTGTTCCCAAGCTCAAGCGAAGAGAAAACAACACCCATGTACTCTCTCTCTTATCATGTCTAGTCTACTGTGAGAAAAACATCTTGGTTCTCTGGTGCAAAAACACAGCTTGGAAAAATACAGCTTGGATTCTCAACTGCAATGTCTAACTCCACGTTAAAGGCAATGGGCAGCTAACCTAAATATCAAATGCAATGTCTAGTGTCATGTCAAAGCCAATAAGCAGCTAAGCTGAATACAAAATGCAATGTCTTATATCATATCAAAGCCCATAGGCAGCTGAGCTGAATACAAAATGCAATGTATAATATCATGTCAAAGCCAATAGGCAGCTGAGCTGAATATAAAATGTAATATATGATATCATGTCAAAGCCCATAGGCAGAATATCTAATAGCATGTCAAAGTCAATAGGCAGCTAAATTGAATACATCATGTCAAAGCCAATAGGAATGCAATGTCAAAGCCAATAGGCGGCTAGACTGGATACAGCATGTCAAAGCCAATAGGCAGAATACAGAATGTAATGACTAATGTAATGTCAAAGCCCATAGGCGGCTAAACTGAATACAGAAAGCAATGGCTAATGCCATGTCAAAGCCCATAGGCGGCTCAACTGAACAAAACATACCATGTGCTACTGGTGAACATTGAGCAACTAATATGCGCAGTGGTGAAACACAAAGTCATTGGTCAAAACAAAACTTTATCAAATGGCAGTACAAGATAACATCAGGAAGAGGGGAACGACCTACGGGGGAAAGTGCGTTCCGTGGTTTCAAGACACCAGATTGCTGTACAGAGGACTGGCGGTGGACCCCCAGCTCCTCCCCCATAACTAACAACATGGGAGGCACAACTCTTGGGGATCATGCATCCTGAGGGCCTCGCAGGAGTAGCAGGAGGACTGGACTATGGTAACTTACATTTTTTACTACTTTATCCCCCCCACCTGCATGCCATCACATACCCCCAACCGTTCCCTCACTCCCATCTTTCCATCACCCCACATCTACCCCACCATCACAACCCACACATTCCAATACCAAGCCCTGCATGCAACCACAATGCATGGACACCAATCACCACAGCATGCCCAGTAGAGAGACTCACCCAGCCCACACAATCAGCAATCACACAAGGCCAATGCAACCGGGAAACCACAATTATATAAGGGAAACACACCCATTGCACAAGATGGCATGCACAGATACAATAACAATTCATTTGCATCCCAACAGGACCACTACCCAACATCACCGGAGAAGAGGTGCCAGCTACATCCAGTCCCCCCACAAGAGGCCCACAGTGATGCACGTCTGGATCATGATGGCCAAACTGGCCCATCAGGGACCTCTGGACAGTTGGTTACCATGCCACAGTCCCAACCCTCCACAAAGCCTCCCCCCAGGAAACACCCCCACAGCACCCAGCCAGAGGGCCCATGTCAATCAGCAGTGTGTCCACCACTACAGGGACCGCAGGCAACCCCACAAACCCAGTACGAACAGGGACCTGAGGTCAGTGGCAGTGGGCACACGGTTCAGGGTACAGAGGCACAGGACAACAGGGAAGCTGGGAGGACTGCTGTGTGATAGGGGGAGGACAGGCCGAGGGAACCGACCCTCCGCAAGGCACTCTCAAACATCATGGGAGCATACCACCATTCTCAGGAGACCATGGGCACGGTACTGGCCAAGTTGCAGGAGACCCAGCGGTTGCAGGAGGGACAGTACCTGGGGATCAGGGAGGACCTCACAAAAATCTACACCATCCTGTTCACCACAGCTGGGGTGCTGGCTGACATGGGCAAGACCATGAGGGAGGCAGTGACACAACAAAGGGCCCCTGACACTAGCCAAACTGATGAACAGCCTTCCACCTCTGCCGGTGCTAGTGGACAGGAGGCCCCACCACAGCACTAACAGGCCACCAGCGCCCCACCACCTGCAGAAGGAGAACCACCCGGCAAATGGTCCCTGCGATCCAGACAGAGAACATTGCCAAGACCCCCGCCATGAAACAGGACTCTCCTGATTGTCACCTTTTGTCCCACTCTGTCACCCTGTCCACCTTGAACTGCCATAATTCCCTTTCCTATGACACATTGGACAATGCACCTGTGATACCAAGAGACTAGACTCTACCATGGACTTTCCCCCATCATCACCCCAGGCCTCTGCACGTACCCCCATATTATTTACCACAAAAAATAAACACCATTGAGATATAAACCATACTGGAGTCAGTGCAATGATTTGAAAGATGTATACATTCCCAAAGCATTGCAACGTCTATGTTCATTGAATTATACCAATGTATGACAGTTGGTGGGCAGCAGTACACATAGCAGAAGCCAAAATGGGGTACACAGATCTGAAAAAGGAAACCCAAAGGGACAGTCACTGGCCATACACAGAGGGTAAGAGGCTCCCATGTACAATGTCCTAAAGTATACTGAAATGTGAAGAGGAGTCACAGTCTCTTACCTGTGTGTCACTGGAAGTACTGCTGTATAATGTTTGTTCTGTTGTCCACATCTTCTTCATCTACCTCCTCTTCCTCACTGTCCACAGGCTCCACCGCTGCCACAAGACCATCACCAGGCTCATCCTCCAGCAGGAAAGGCACCTGGCGTCTCAATGCCAGGTTGTGCAACATACAGCATATCACGATGATCTGGCACACCTCCTTGGGTGAGTAGTACAGGGATCCACCTGTCAGATGGAGGCACCGGAACCTGGCCTTCAGGAGGCCGAAGGTCCTCTCAATAATCCTCCTTGTTCGCCCATGTGCCTCATTGTAACGTTCCTCTGCCCTTGTCCTTGGATTCTTCACTGGGGTCAGTAGCCATGACAGGTTGGGGGAACCAGAGTCACCTGTAAATATTGAGGGACAATTGGGAGACACACACTAACCCTTAGGAACAACCCCATACCCAGACACCTACATATACTGTGTGCGGACCTTGGGCTCACCTATAAGCCACACCCTGTGCCTCTGAAGTTACCCCATCAGATAAAGGATGCTGCTATTTCTCAAGATATAGGTGTCATGCACAGAGCCAGGATATTTGGCATTCACATGGGAGATGTACTGGTCTGCCAAACACGCCATTTGCACATTCATCGAATGATAGCTTTTTCTATTCCTGTAGACCTGTTCATTTCTGCGGGGGGAAATGCCACATGTGTACCCTCAATGGCACCAATGATGCTGGGGATATGTCCCAGGGCATAAAAGTCAGCTGTCACTGTGGCCAAATACTCCACCTGGGGGAACACGATGTAGCTGCGCATGTGTTTCAGCAGGGCAGACAACACTCTGGTCAACACATTGGAGAACATTGACTGAGACAGCCCTGATGCCATGTCCACTGTAGTTTGAAAGGAGCCACTTGCCAGGAAATGGAGCACTGACAGGACCTGCACTAGAGGGGGGATTCCTGTGAGCTGGCGGATAGCTGACATCAGGTCTGGCTCCAATTGGGCACACAGTTCTTGGATTGTGGCACGATCAAGTCTGTATGTTGTTATAATGTGTCTGTCCTCCATTGTCAACAGGTCCACCAGGGGTCTGTACACTAGAGAATTCCACCATCTCATCATCTGCCTCAGCGGTTGTAGCCTATGGAGGAGAACGGTGAGCAGAAGGTCATTTACCACATAGATAGTACAACTGTGTTTGCATTAATGTCACACAAGTAGTGTGTGTAATCGAGAGTCAGTATATGTGCCAATATGTGCTGTGACACAGTTAGGTGCCATGCCATGTGCCCCCCTGAAATGGAGTCTGACTGACCTGTGAGGAGGGACAAGGGGAAATGAGGTAACTGCGCTGGCATTGTGCAGCGTCGCAGTAGGCGGTTGAAGACGGCCGCGTAACTCTGCATTGGTTATCATTGGGCCCTATGGGTTCTGGGAGCCAATGCGATGTACTCACGACGGTGACGGTATGTACCGCCGCGGACGTCACCACCATTTTCTACCTATTCACTCCCTTGTTACCTGACCATCAACAGGAGAGGACCTACACTGCAAGTGCTGCTCTGACCTGAGTCTGGAAGCGACAATGGCTAAAGTGTTTGGGGAAAGGGTCCCTGCCTTCACTGCTGAGGAGTTGGAGAAACTGGTGGATGGGGTCCTCCCCCAGTACACGTTACTCTACAGTCCTCCAGACAAACAGGTGATGCGTGGCAATGCTTGTTTGGAGTGGTGTGGATGTAAGCCTGAATGCTGCATGAGAGGTGGTCAGTGTATGTGCATCAGGGCCTGGGCGGGAACTGGTGGGCAATGAGTATGATGGTCCGTACGAGTGAGTAATTACATTTTCCACTGTCTTTTTCCTCTGGGTCAGCGCCCACCAGAAGAAGGGTATTTGGCGTGCCATCGCCAAGGAGGTGCGGACCCTGGCAGAGCACCCACTGCCGCAAGAGATGGGAGGACCTGTGCCACTGGACCAAGAAGACGGCAGAGGCCCAGCTAGGGCTGGCCTCCCAATGTGGAAGGGATGCCCATTGCGCCATGACCCCCCTGAGGTTCCACATCCTAGCAGTTGCCTATCCGGAGTTGAATGGGCGCTTGAGGGCATCACAGCAGCAACAAGGCGGTGAGTATAGTTTCAGAAAGCTCACTTTGCACTCTTTAGGAACTAGCTGTCTGGGGGATGTGGGCTGTGGGTGCCCCTAGGGCAGGGTGATAATGCCAGGGTAGGTCCCTTGTTTGCAGGTTCTGAAGCATCCCTACCCCAAAGGTACAAGTGGCCAACTACTACTGGGCAGGGTCCTGTGGGTGTCAGGTGTGCAGGTGCTGCTGTTAGGCATTGTACCCCATGGGCTGGTAACTGCCTTAGTGAGTGGTTGGGCATGGACTAGTGCATAGGGCAGCTCAGTGTGTGTTGTGTACGCCAACGGTAGTGGTGTTGCTGGAATTGACCATGTCTATCCTCTGTCTTCCCCCCTTCTTCTTTTGTCACTGTGTCCTTGTGTGCATTAGCAGCATATGCTGGAGGAGCAGAGACACCGGCAACGGAGGGAGCTGCATCCCACATGGCCCATGAGGGTGAATCCACTGAGGGTGAAGGCACCAGTGGGACAGAGGGTGAGGGGAACTCCACAAGTAGTACAGGAGAGGATACCAGTGACAGCGACTCCTCCTCTGATGGAAGCTCCCAGGCGGTGGCTGACACCCCTGTGCCCACCCCAACAATAGGTACAGCTGCCACCCCCCCTACCAGCACCACCCTCCCTGCAGCCCCTCAGTGTGTTTCCCGTGCCCAGTCACCCAGGAGGGGGGGCATCTCCTTCGCCCCAGGCACCTCATGCCCTGCCCCTGTCAGCCCTGCTGCCCTCAGTGAGGAGGCTATTGACCTCCTGAGATCCCTCACTGTTGGGCAGTCAACCATTCTGAATGCCATCCAGGGTGTCGAGAGGCATTTGCAACAAACAAATGCATACCTGGAGGGCATTCATTCTGGCGTGGCGGCCCAACAGAGAGCATTTCAGGTTCTGGCCTCAGCACTGATGGCAGCCATTGTCCCTGTGTCCAGCCTCCCCCCTCCAATTTCCACTACCCAGACCCAATCCCCTCTACCTCAGCCTATCCCAAGCACACCTTCAGACCAGCAGGCACACACATCAACACACAAAAGTGGCTCAGGAAAACATAAGCACCACACATCATCACACAGGCACTCACACAAGCACCATATCCATGCACACATACCAACATCCACTTCCTCCACTGTGTCCCCGTCATCCTCTTCGTCCACCTCCCTCCCAGTAGCGTCTCCACTCACACTTGCATGCACTACATCGTCAGCCACTGCCTCCATCACCAGCACGCCCATCACAACACACCTCTCATGAGCAATCACCACCCCCACAACCATGCACACGTCCTCTGTGTCCTCTCCCAGTGTGTATGTGAGCCCTCCTCCCAAAGTACACAAACTCAGGCACACACCCACTCAACTGCCATCCACCTCACAACAGCCTCCAGCCCATGCACCTTCACCTAACCTCAGCAATCGTACACCTCCTACAACCACTACCTCTTCCTCCACTCCAACACCCCCTCCATCTTCCCATCCCAGTGTGTCAAAAAACCTTTTCCTGGCTAACGTTGACCTCTTCCCTACACCTCCCCCCCGTCCTTTCCTTAGAGCCAGGATGTCTAGATCCCAGGCCAGCACCTCAGCAACAAAATCGGCATCCACTGTGGTCCCTGCAAGTCCAAGAGGATCGAAGGGGGCACCTGCCAGGGCTGCCAGTGATGCTAAGGACCACCCAATTCCGCCACCTACCAAGTTTAAGAAGGGGCCGGCATGCAGCAGGGAAAAGACGCATCACCCACCCAGCAAGGCCTCATCCAAAACCAAAGAGTACAGTGCAATGTTCCAGCAGCAACTTCCAAGGTGGGGAAGGGACACAAAAGCAAGAGCAAGTCACCTCAGGGCACAGAGCCTCCTGGTGAGGGACTGGTGACCACCATTTCTCCTGACAGGCCAGCAACCTGTACCACAGTAAGCACCGCCGCAATGACCGCCACCTGCACTGCCACCTGCACCGCCACCTGCCCTACCATCTGTACCACCCCCTGCACCGCTGCTGCTAAAACGACAGTCACCAGCATCCTCCCCATTGGTCAGCCATCCGAGGCTGCTGGAGATGGCCTGGTCTCTCCCTCCACTACTATAGACAGCTGCACCACGGGCAGCATCTCCACCGCTGACACCGCCACAGACACTGCCGCAGACACTGCCACCTGCACCGCCATATGCACCGCCACTTGCCCAGCTGGTGCCACTACATCAACATCAGCAGCATCCCCAGTGGGCAGCCGTCCGAGGCTGCAGGAGACGTCCTGGACCCTGCACACATCACATGAGGCATAACCACCAGCACTGGCACTACCAGCAGTATGCAGCCTAAGTCGCCGCAGGATGGAGTATGGCTCTGCCTCCATGGAGTATCATGCTACCTGTTCCCTGCACATCTCGTGCCTCAGACACCCAGGTGAGGGAATGGGAACTGCCACACCCCAGGTGCAGCATCACTGGGCACGAGGCCCCCTCCAGAACCAGTGGAGAGATGCATCCAGTCACCCAGTCCTTGGCAGGATGAATCAGATTGGGCACATAGCCCCCTCCAGAACCAGTGGAAGAAGGCATCCACTCACCCAGTCCTTGGCAGGATGAAGCACACTGGGCACAAAGCCCCCTCCAGAACCAGTGGAGAAGCCATCCACTTGAGAGACTGTGGCCTTGCACTCCCCAGGAGCAAGCAGGGGCAAACCACCCACTTGAGAGACTGTGGCTTTGCACTCCCCAGGACCAAGCAGTGGGCAAACCACCCACTTGAGAGACTTGAGAGACTGTGGCTTTGCACTCCCCAGGACCACACAGTGGGCAAACCACCCACTTGAGAGACTGTGGCTTTGCACTCCCCAGGACCAAGCAGTGGGCAAAGCACCCACTTGAGAGACTTGCGAGACTGTGGCTTTGCACTCTCCAGGACCAAGCAGTGGGCAAACCACCCACTTGAGAGACTGTGGCTTTGCACTCCCCAGGACATCGCTGTGGGCATGTTGCCCCCTTGAGGAGCAGTGGCGTATTTCCATCTTTCGGCTGAGGTGCCCTCCCTCCCCTTCTCCCTGAGGTGCCTGCGTTTTTTAAACCTGATGCCCCTGCAGTGTTCTCTCCGTTTTGAGGCAGGAGTCAAGTGTGGGCTTCGCCCATGATGTTTGGGCCAACTGGTCCACGGACATTTACAAGGGACAGTAGTGTACGGCCTCCTGTACATAATGTAAATATTTGTATATACAGATTTTTTAAAATGTGTTTGCTATATCTGCATGTTCCAAAATATCACTGATTGAACTCAATTCCTTTTGTCCTTGCGTTCTTCCAGGGGGTAACGGGGTGTATCTGTAATGTTGTTGGATGTGTTAGTGTGTAAGGTGTTGTGGGTGAGGTTGGGGGCGTTGCCTGTGACGTGCGTGTTTCACTCTCTTTTACCTCCCCCCCTGTGTGCTATGTACAGTATTCACTGTTGTCATCGCCGCTGCCTTCTTTCGATTTCCTGGTGTATTATTAGATACACCAACATGGGGAGGACCTGCAGTTCGGGCTCCATGGCGTCCTGGTTCTTCGCTGCGCGACGAAAGGTGAGTGGTTCCCCTTCAGTGTACTGTTTCTGCTGTGCTTTTGATGTTGTTGGTATCGCCCTGGAAAAGCAGCCGGATTGGCCTCTCATAATACAGTGGGCGGTACATTGTCTTCCGCCTGTCTGTTAGCGGTGACCACCGCAGTGTTTGTTGCTACCGCCCTGGCGGTCGGAGTGTTAAAGTGGCTGTCTATGTTGGCAGTTTCTGCTGTGGTCGTAATCCCATTTTTTTTACTGCGGGCCTGTTGGTGGTGTTACCGCCGCTTTAACACCGACCGCCAGGGTTGTAATGAGGACCTAAGTCATGAGATTAATTCAAACTCAGTTCAATTAAGTACGTTTAGCATTAATTAGTTGAAGACGCCATAACATTATCTGACCAAACATATGTCAGAGTACAATCTAAGCATAAAAGAATTAAAGACAGTAAATCATTTCTAGCCATTGAGTTCAGCAAGACAGTCAGTCAACCATTTGCATCTCATGTAAGTAACCCTCATCTAATCAAAATTAGCATCAGCATGTGGGACTTTATGCAAAACAATTTGGAAAACAAGAATTTGGAAAACCCTCTAGCTACGAATACTATTTAGATAGCGCAGTTGGTACCTAGAAAGAAAAGGCATTAAAAAATGCAATTCGGTCATTGTCATATCTACCTATCCACGATATGGGTCAGCAAGCAGAGTCAGACTTCGTCCTCAGGTCACCAGTCGATTAGCAACACATCAGACTCTCAGTCAGAGAGTATGAGCTCAATGACAGAATGGCAAATCTCTTCTCCTCCTTATCGCAATTCAAAATGGGGTAAGATCAATCTAATCTGTCTCTGTTGTCCTCTGTCACGTTCTTATATCAAAGTCACCCAAACCATCCCCTAATTTCCAATTGGTCAATTAATCATATGTTATTTCTCTAACCAGTAATGTCCATTTACCAAATCTATGAATTCTAATAGTTCACATTTCCCATGTCATTGAATGATCTGCTTTACGATGGTCCCATCGCCCGGCTCGTCAGGTATCGAAAATGTTGCATCTTCTTCTCCAGTCAGTGTCTTCATTGTTCGAGTCCTGGGAAAGTACATCTCATGCACATTACACATTATTTTATACAATTCTAGAAACATCCTCTCCTGTCCATTGGTTCTCACAGTAAAATTTCTACTAAGCATTTCATTAAAACAATGAGCATTTTTCATTGAACGTTAAGAAATACAGCTTCTGCATGAGACCTGGCAAAACTAGGCCAAGACACTCTTAAGTTAAGACCTACAATTATTGCAGAACGTAGGTTATAACTCTCAATATGACATATTACTGCATTAATCTAATATGTTTTCAATATTTCATGTGGATTAATTACATTTTAGTATATTTCGTAAATACTGGTGGCCAATCTCCGAGGTCACAATTTCAATCGTGCACATTCTTTTTGTACGTTAATTCATTTTCTACCAATTCCATTATTCAAAATATATAAACATTCGTTATTTATTTCTAATTAAGATTTTTGCGTTAACATATGTGTGCTGTACAGTGCAGCACAGATGCAAAATCGGAAAAGCAGGGAGAAATAAAAACATTTCTCAGTTTTGCGCCTACTTTTCAAAGGTGTTAATTTTTGGCGCTAAACCCTTTCTTCTGATGTTTCAGAATAGGATTTAGGGGGTCATTCTAAGTCAGGCGGGCGGCGGAGGCCGCCCGCCAGACTTCCCCCTCCGAAATACCGCTCCGCGGTCGAAAGACCGCGGAGGGTATTCTAAGTTTTTCCCTGGGCTGGCGGGCGGTCGCCAAAAGACCGCCCGCCAGCCCAGGGAAAAACTCCCTTCCCACGAGGATGCCGGCTCGTAATCGAGCAGGCGGAGTGGGAAGGTGCGACGGGTGCTGTTGCACCCGTCGCGTATTTCACTGTCTGCCAAGCAGACAGTGAAATACTTGTAGGGGCCCTCTTACGGGGGCCCCTGCAGTGCCCATGCCAGTGGCATGGGCACTGCAGGGGCCCCCAGGGGCCCTGCGACCCCCCCTACCGCCATCCGGTTCCCGGCGGGCGGACCGCCGGGAACTGGATGGCGGTAGGGGGGGTCGGAATCCCCTCGGCGGCGCAGCTAGCTGCGCCGCCTTGGAGGATTCCATAGGGCGGCGGTACACTGGCGGGAGACCGCCAGTGTTGCCGGTCTGACCGCGGCTTTAACGCCGCGGTCAGAATGCCCTGCGGGGCACCGCCGGCCTGTCGGCGGTGCTCCCGCCGACCCTGGCCCCGGTGGTCTAAGACCGCCGGGGTCAGAATGACCCCTTAGTGTCAAACAGCATAGGTGGTAGCCTGGGTACTCCCAGGTACCACCCATGTAACACCCACTTGATGCAAAATAATGCAAAGCAACGTTTCATGCTGCTGTGCGTTACTATACCACACAATCCGCCACATGCGTTGGTTTGTGAATGCCAAAAAAAGTTTTAGAACACACAAGGGACAACCCACAGGTACTAAGGGACCAGGGCCAAGTATTTTATAAAGGAACAAGGTTCCCTTAGATAAAGAGACTGTAGATTAAATACATTATGAAGTCTATGGAAAATATGCAATAAATTAGAATGTTTATTACAAACAAAAATAAGAAACCAGTGTAGTGGGTAAACAGAACTGTCTTGGAAAGCAAAAACAAATTATAAATCATAAATTATAACTGTTCAGGCATATCCCATGTGACAGGAAGTACATACGCATTTAAAGTCACAATTTGACAGTACTTTTGCTCATGTCGAAACATATAATATCGTACAGAGACATTTCAATCCCTTATTGAATTGTTAGGATCATCATCAGGACATACAAAATTATGCCTGAGATGCACATAAGTAGTCACTGACTATATAACCAGGACCTGTCCATGCAACAAAATCTACATTGGCCAAACAATGCAAAAGGGGCGCATCAGCATTTGTCAACACCACAGTCACCTCCGATGACAGGTTGGTAATGCCCCATCGGTAAATCACTTTATAGAGAAAGGACACTCTGTAAATGACCTTCGATGGCAGGTAATCACCCTTGTCAAACACCTCAGAGGGGTGCTGATTTAGGTGCGCTTCTCAACAAGGAGGAACTGAAATAGATACTACGCACCAATGGTCTACACCTTAGTTTGAATAAAATGGAGGACTGGGCTGCACTCATTTTGAGGTTTATGAACTTGCCAGGCAAAGGCCCTCATTATGACATTGGCGGTAAATGCCACTTACTGTCACGGTGACGGCCCCCATAATATCGCTCCGGTGGGGAATATCCGTTCACCATATTAACACACACACACACATACACACCAATCCAACATTATACTGCCACCTACACAAATCCGGCCAGCCCAAAGGTCAGTGCTAAAGTGTCGGTACCAACACCCATACTGTTACACCAACAAAACAACGCCCACTACATTATGACCCACGAATCATCACAGCGGACATTCAACGGTGGTAAACCATTGGCGGTACACACCGACACACTCAGAATAGACACCCAAATACTAAACCTCACAACATTGGTCAATACCATAAACACGCACCTGACACTCATACACCCACCCACCCACAGCACTATAAAACACACAACCACATCACCCACAACCCTTTACAAATACAAATTATTGCCACCAGAGTGACACCAAGACCACTGGAACAACTAGACACACTCACCACATACATCCATATATCCCTCACGCACCCCACTACGCACACCCAACCAGAGTACCCAACACCCACACACTTACACACACCACACAACATCCATGTCCCCACAAATGCACCCCCGTTTCACAGATGAGGAGTTGAGGGTCATGGTGAAGGAAATAGTCAGGGTAGAGCCACAGCTGTTTGGAGCACAGGTACAGCAAATATCCATTGCCAGGAATATGGAGCTATGGTGGAGAATCGTGGACAGGGTGAACGCCGTGGGACAGCATCCAAGAACAAGGGATGACATCAAGAAGAGGTGGAACAACCTACGGGGAAGGTATGTTCCATAGCAGCAAGGCACCAGTTCGCCATCCAGAGGACTGGTGGTGGACCCCCTTCTCCTTCCCCACAGCTCACAGCATGGGATGAGCAAGTCATGACAATACTGCATCCTGAGGGACTCACTGGAGTTGCCGGTGGACTGGACACCGGTGAGTCAACATTTATTACTATTACTATCAAACCCCATTTCTGCATGCCATCTCACACCCTCACTCCCATCATTCCACTCCATCCCACACACTGCACCTACACATGTGACTAACCCCATCCCCAGCCCTGCATGCAATACCAATGCATGGACAGCCCTCCCAGCCCTGCATGGACACCCATCACAAAAGCATACACAGCATACGGGAGCTAACAATTCCACAATACATCAACATACACAAACCAAGGTGGCAGGCAACAGCAACGACAGAGGGGAAGCTAGGGATGTACAATATGTCACAGGCATGAAACATAATACATCACTTACATCCCCGCAGGTGCGCCATCCAATGTCAGCGGAGAGGAGGTGCCACAACAGAAGATGCCCCCAGTGATGACAGTAACTCTGGACTTCAGGATCTGGATCAACAACCTGGCCCATCAAGGACCACTGGACAGTCGGTCACCCCAGCCCACTCAGCCCCATTAGTATCCAACACCACATCACCCACCCAGCGTCCCCACACCTCTGTCCCCAGGACACATCAATCAGCAATGTGCCCACCTGTACAGGGACCCCAGTCCACACCTCACACCCAAAACAATCAGGGACCTGGGGTCAGTGGCAGTGGGCACACCGTTCATGGGACAGAGACACAGGGGATCAGGGACAGTGGGAGGACCACTGTGCACCAGGGAGAGGACAGGCCCAGAGAACCGACTCTCCAGAAGGCACTCACCAAGATCCTGGGTTTCTACCAACAATCTCAGGACACAACGGGCCAGATCCTTGACAACATGCAGGAGAACAAGCGGCTGCAGGAGGAACATCATCTGGAGATCAGGGAGGGCTTGCATGCTCTCAAAACCACCATGATCTCCATAGAAGGGGTTCTGGCAGATGACCAACATCATGAGGGAATCAACAGAAGGCCCCTACCACTAGCCAGTCTATTTACCAGCCCACCTCCTCCGCTGCAGCTAGTGGGCAGGAGGCCCCGCCACATGACCCACAGGCCACCAGCACCCCTCGCCCTGCAGAAGGTGAACCACCCTGCAAACATTCCCTGTGACCCAGACAGAAGCCAGAGACACTTGCCAAGACCAAGACTACTGCCAGGAAATGACACTCTCCTGATTGTCCCCCTTGTGTCCCACCCTGTCACCTTCTCCACTTTGAACTGCCTTTGCTCCCCTTCATATGGCCCCTTTGACACTGCACCTGTGCTAAAAACAGACTGGAACAATACCCTGGACTTTCTTCTACCATCACCCCATTCCATTGCACTTTACCCTCAATTTTATAGCACTACAATAAACCCCCTTGAACACAACTTGACTGATAGTATTTTATGTGTTGAGAATGGGCATTCAGGAGAACAGTCACATCTGATGCAAATGATATGAACACTGTGATAGCATACAATTAATGACCTATAACTATCTGTAGTAATCACATCAGGACCTTGTTATCATATCACCAACATCTGTAAAATGACAAGCCATAGGTGACAGTAAGTTGAGATGCAAAGGAAGTGAATGATATCAAGCCACAGTCACACAGATGAAATCAATAGTCAGAGGAATGATCAGTTCCACTGTCTCACCTGTGTCATTGGAAGTATTGATGTATAACTGATGTTCTGTTGTCCACATCCTCATCCTCTGCCTCCTTATCCTCACTATCCTCAGGGTACACTGCTGCCACAGGGGCATCTCCAGTCTCCTCTTCCTGCAGAAAAGGCACATGTCGCCTGAGGGCCAGGTGGTGCAACATGCAGCATGCCACTACTATCTGGCAGACCTTCCTGGGTGAGTAGCATAGGTATCCACCTGTCAGATGGAGGCACCTGAACCTGGCCTTCAGGAGGCGGAAGGTCCTTTCAATTATTCTTCTGGTTCGCCCATGTGCCTCATTATAACGATTCTCAGCCCCTGTTCTGGCATTCCTCACACTGGTCAGGAGCCACAATAGGTTTGGGTAGCCAGATTCACCTGCAAGTATTAAGGAACAAACATTAGCCTAACAAAATGCTCTGGGGATAACACCTGAAGGCATACACTGACATACAGTGGGTGGGGACTCTGGCTCACCTACTAGCCACATCCTGTGCCTTTGTAGTTGGGCCATCACATTTGGGATGCTGCTATTCCTCAAGACAAAGGCATCATGCACTGACCCAGGATACTTGGCAGTGATGTGAGAGATGTACTGGTCAGCCAGGCACACCATTTGCACATTCATTGAGTGGAAACTCTTCTGATTCCTGAACACCTGTTCATTCTGGCAGGGGGGAATGAACGCAATATGTGTACAGTCAATCGCCCCAATAATACTGGGGATATGCCCCATTGCATAGAATCCTGCCTTAACAGTGGCCAAATCTTTCACCTGGGGAAAAACAATGTAGCTGCACATGTGCTTCACCAGGGAAGACAAAACCCTTGAGAGCATGATTCAGAACATTGGTTGTGACATTCCTGCTGCCAAACCCACTGTCACTTGGAAAGAACCAGTTGCCAGGAAATGGAGCACTGATAGCACTTGCACAAGAGGGGGGATCCTAGTGGGATGACGGATGGCTGATATCAGGTCAGGATCCAATTTGACACACAGCTCTGTGATTGTGGCCCTGTCCAGTCTATAGGTGAGTATAATGTGCCTGTCCTCCAGCGTAGCCAAGTCCACAATTGGTCTGTACATGGGGGTTTGTCTCCTCCTCCTATTCACCCGCAGTGGTAGGTATCTAAGGGACACAAGAGTAAGTAGGCTGTCACAATTTGTACAATGGAACCACAACCTCAGTGTACATACAGCATCAATGTGATGGGACAATGGGAATGGCAATGTATGTGCAATTTTAGGCAATGACGCATTTATGGTTTATTTGATCCATGTTCAGCACCTTGAAATGGTGACCGCCTGTCCTTTATCTTGGGACAGGTGGAAGTGAGGTAACTCCACCGACGTTGGGCGTTGTGGCAGAAGGTGGTCTTGCACCACCGTACAATTCCTCATTGGCTAATATCGGGCTCTATGGAGTACAGTGGCCAATGGGGATCAGCTCAGGCGGTGACGGTGTACACCGCCACGGACATGACAGCCATTTTCTATCCAAATCCTCACTTGTCTCCTGACTTTCCACAGGACAACACCTACACTGCGTGTGCTGCTGTGACCTGTGTCTGGAACCAAAGCCCATGTGACCGGGGAAAGGGGCCCTGTGTTCACTTCGGAGGAGGTGGAGCAACTGGTGAATGGGGTCCTACCGCAGTATGGACTTCTGTATGGGCCCCCAGACCAACAGGTGAATACACCCTGGGAACGATGCATGTGGGAAGGATGCATGGAAATGTGTGTGCAAGCATCATGTCATCGGGAGGGGGGGAATGTCTGGTGGTAGTGTACATGGTGGGAGCAGACGATGTGTGTGCCAATGGTGATGGAAACAGGATTGGTGGGCCAAATGTGTGACAGGATGGATTGTATGTGTAATGGGGTCCTCCTGTCTGCATTCCCTCTGCAGGTCAGCGTCCATCAAAAGAAGGGATTGTGGCATGCCATTGCCAAGGACCTGCGGACCCTGGGGGTCTACAGCAGGTGGAGCACCCACTGCAGGAAGTGGTGAGAGGATCTAAGATGCTGGGCACAGAAGGCCGCGGAGGCCCAGCTTGGTATGGCCTCCCAGCAAGGAAGGGGTGGCTGTCGGAACCTGACCCCCCTGATGGCCCGCATACTGGCAGTGGCCTAGCCAGAGCTGGATGGGAGCTTGTGGGCATCACAGCATCCACAAGGGGGTGAGTATAGTGGGCGTTACTACAATCATTGGTAGGTGGCATGGGATCCGGGTGCTGGGTGTGAGTTACTGGGTGCCCCTTAATGCCAGGCCAGACATTGCAGCGTGATCCAGCTCAAGGGTAATGGGTGTATGGCAAATGCAGGTAACCTAGCTTATTTGCATTCCATGTCAGTCAGGGCTTTGTGGGTCCCAGGAGGTGTGCAGTTGATGGTGTTTGGACCTCATCTTGCACTGGCATCTAGCCAAATCAATGCCAGTGCAATGCATAGTACTCAATCCTGATCCCTGTGTGTGACGGTGCTGTGTATGCCAACTGTGATGTTGGTACAGTAATTGACCCAGTGTTCCCTTTCTCCCTCTCCCCCCTTTTCTCTTCTGTCATCCTGTCCATGTGTGCATTAGCATCATCTGGTGGAGGAGCAGGGGAACCAGTGACAGAGGGAGCTGCATCCCACAGGATCCAGGAGGCAGAGTCCACCGACACAGAGGGAACCAGTGGGACGAGGGCGAGGGGAGCACCACAGTGGAGACTGGTAACTCCGCCTGTCACATTAATGAACAACAGGCCTTAAGTATCTGTCCGCCGTTTACATGTTGTTCCGAGATGAGCTAGTACTGAGAACTAAGAAAGTGACAACACTGACTTAGATACCACCTCTGTTGGAAGCTCCCTGGTGGTGGAGGACACCTCTGTGACCACCCCAGTTGCAGGTACAGCTGTCACCCCGTACCAGCACCTCCCTCCTAGCAGCCCCTCAGCGACTTGCCTGTGCCCACTCACCCAGGAGAGTGGGCATTTCCTTCACCTCAGCACCTCAGGCCCTGCCCCAGTTAGCTCTGCTGCCCTCAGATCATTGACCTCCTGAGATCCATCTCTGTTGGGCAGTCAGCCATTGTGAATGCCATCCAGGGGTTAGCATCCCAGATGCAGCAATGCAATGCATTCCTGGAGGGCATCCACGGTGGATTGACGGCCCAACAGAGATTGATTCAGGCTCTGGCTTCCTCTCTGATGGCAGCCATTGATCCTGTTCCTACGGTCCCCCCTCCAACTACCACTTCCCAGTCCCAGTCTCCTCAACACCAACCCATCCCATGCACACATACAGATGAGCATGCACACAAGACAACACACAAGAGTGGCACAGTCAAACACAGGCACCACACTTCAGCCCACAAGCAGTCACGCAAACACCAGACAGTTGCACACACAACCATATCCACTGCTTCCACTGTCTTCCCCTCCTTCTCCACCTCCCTCACAGTCACGTCCACACTCACACCTGCATACACTGCTTCAACAGCCACTACCAGCATGACCACACCAAGCAGCACACACACCTCACAAGCAGACACCTCCTCAACATCCATCTAGGCATCCCCTGTGTCCTCTTCAACCCTGTCTGTCCCCCCAAAGGACCCAAACACAGGCACTCAGACACCTAACATCAGCACACTACCCATGCACCTGCATCCAAGATGTACTCTTCCAACAACCACTCCCTCAAACTCCACTCCTATCCATCCTCCCTCATCCGACCCAGTGTCCCTAAGAAGCTTTTCCTTGCCCAGCTTGACCTCTTCCCTCCCCCCCCTGTCCTGCCCGTAAGTGCGGGGTCCCAACAACGTAGCCCAGCACCTCAGCCAAGCAGAACACGGGGACAGTGGAGGCTCCTCCTACTTGTGGAGGCAATACAGTGAAGGATCCCACTCCACCATCCAGGAAGGGTAAGGATCCCACTCCACCAGCCAGGAAGGGGAAGGATCCCACTCTACCAGCCAGGAAGTGGAATGATTCCACTCCACAAGCCAGGAAGGAGAACGATCCCACTCCAAAAGCCAGGAAGGGGAAGGATCCCACTCCAACAGCCAGGGAGGGAAAGGAACCCTCACCTCCTGCCAGGAAAGGGAAGAAGCCCTCACCTCCTGGCATGAAAGGGAAGAAGCACTCACCTCCAGCTGAGACACTGCAGCCCTCGCCTCCAATCGAGGCTGCCCAGGAGCCACCTTCCCAGCTGAGACACAGCAGCGCTCACCTCTAGCAGAGGCTGGCAGGGTACCAACACCACCACCACCAGTGGTCACAGAGCCCTCATCTCCAGCTGAGACGGTGCAGCCCACTCCTCCAGCAGCGGACATGTAGGCCACCCTCAAACTGTTGTACAAGAAGCCCCCTACAGAAGCAGTGGGCAAGTCCCCCACCTCAGAGACTGTGACCTTGCACTCCCCAGCATTGGGAAATGGGCATGGAGCCTCCTCCAGAAGCAATTGGCAAGTCTCCTACCTCAGAGTCTATGACATTGCACTCCCAGCATTGGGAAATGGGCATGGAGCCCCCTCCAGAAGCAGTGGGCAAGTCCCCCACCTCAGAGACTGTAACCTTGCACTCCCCAGCATTGGGAAATGGGCATGGAGCCCCCTCCAGAAGCAGTGGGAAAGCTCCAGACTTCGGCTGAGGTGCCCCCCACCCCCTTCATCCTGAGGTGCCTGCCCACTTCAGTAATGATGCCCCTGCACTGTTCTGTGAGGATGTTGTCAGGAAACGAGTTGAGCCTTGGACTGTGCCCTGTGGCCATGTGAGCCCTTAGTACTTTGGACTAGGCATTGGCCCTTTGTGGACAATGGTACATATCTCTTTGTTTTCCAATTGGTTCATGTGGTGGCTTTTGCCTTGCTAATTTCGTTTTCAGTACTTCCGAACTCTAGTCCTTGTATTATTATCCGTTGTGTCGTGTGCCATTGGTTTACGTCTGCAGCTGGTTGTGTGTATGGTGTGTGGGTCTGGTGTGTGTCATGTGTGTGTGTGTGTCACTCTCCTTTTCTTCCCTCCCTCCCTTGTGTGCTAGGTGGCTGTACTCACCATCGTCGTTGGTGTTCCAGGTGGAGCATGATGTAGAAGAGCATCGGGAAGACTTGCAGTTCCGGTTCCATGTTGGCGTTGGTCTTCTCTGTGTCTTTGATGGTGAGTCTTTGGTCTTCAGTGCAGTGTTTACACCAGGCTTTTGATGGTGTTGGTTCCACCCCGGAAATTATGGTGGATTGCAGTGTCATAATATGGTGGGTGGTACCTTGTCTTCCGCCTGGCTGTTGATGGCTACCGCCGTGGTGGGTGGTGTTAACGCCCTGGCGGATGGTGTGGTACATTGGCTGTCTATGAGAGTTCTCACCGCCATCGTCTTAATTTGGCGGTAATTACCGCCAGCCTGTTGGTGGTATTGCCGCCACTTTATCACTCACCGCCAATGTCATAATGACCACTAAAGTGACTCCATGGGACTTATCAGCTCTTTTGGTTGTAACTTAGCTTGCTTTGATGTACCACCTAAAAGGTTGGTACTTTCTAAATTTTTCATTATAATTTGTTATGGGTCTTTGTACATATATATATATATATATATATATATATATATATATATATATATATATATATATATATATACATACATATATATATACCCTCAGGACTTGTTTTTGGATAAAGGTGCCTGTGGTGGTATTAGATCTTTAAGATGTCCAACACTCTGCTTACTGCCTTACTTTCTAACCATTGATGTTATTTTCACTTAATGCAGATGCTATTCCTTTGTATGTCTTCTTTTGAAGTGTTCTGAATGTGTTATGTCATCTTACATTTCTACTGGGGCTTTCAGGAACTGCTATATCGATATTTACGCGTATGTATGCAATTTTCTGATATAGCGCGACTTCCCTTCTAAGATGGCCACCACGTTTTCTCAACCTTTTAATCCTATGTTCTTCAAAATGGCCATCACTTTAACTCAAACGCACTCCCTGGTTTATAAACACTGGGCGCGCTACGCGTGACTTCTTTAGGCTCCAGGCATTCTTTGCACATTTATTCCCTTGCATGCTGGCACATGCATACACCTGTATGCTGTTGAGGTGAGAGACATAGTTGGTATTACTTGGTTATTAAATGGTGATTTTATTGCAATCATTAACTGGTCTGTCCCTCATTAGCGGAAACTTTCTTTCTAAGATGGCCGCCATGTTTTATCAACCATTTAATCCCATTCTCTCCAAAATGGTCGCCACTCTAACTCAAACGCACTCCCTAGTTTAGAAACACTGGGCGGCTAAGCGTGACTGCTTTGGGCTCCAGGCATTCTTTGCCAATTTATTCACTTGTATGCTGGCACAAGCATATCCATGTATGCTGTTGATGTGAGTGCTACAGTTGGTTCTAAATCGCCGATTTTATCACAATTATTAACTGGTCTGCCCTGCTATTTTCCAGACTCTGTTGTTTCCGATAGGGACATCCGGTAGCATGTTCTGCCCTAAGGTCAGTTTGCAACGCGCATGCTGCACGTTTGGTTTCATCACTGGTAATTTGGTAGTGATTTGATTTTTGGTTTAAGTAATTAATGCTATTTTCCCATTGAGGGGTATGATTGATGATCAAGATTTTGGTCGATTATTTGAGGACTCTTAATTGTGACAGATGTCCCTACAAAGATTTATTCTGGTGGGTTGTATCACTAAAACCTCATTGCTGTGCTGCCCACTGAGTGGTTTGTTTGCTTAAGCATGGAATGACTTCACAGCGTCATGGCACATAATTTTGCATTGATGTACCCCCAGAACAAAAAGTGATTTGTTTGTGTAAGCATGGATTGGGCTCACCATTTTGTGACATTGGTGAATATATGCATTGGTCCTTCCTCTTTATTGCTCCAGGACACTCCCAGGGATTCACCAGCTTCAATTATCATCCGGATCCAATTGTTGGTAACAGCATGATGCCCTGTATGGCAAATCTTTCCCGCATGTGGTGCATGGTGTGGTAGGGCATTATTATTACTATCAATAATCTTGACATATAGAAATATCTAATCTTTTCTTTTTATCCTTTTCCCCTTCCTGTTCTTTTTTTCTTTTTTTGTTTTCTTTGCTTTTAACAGGTCTTGGTTACATAGTCAGTGACTACTTATGTGCATCTCTGGCATAATTTTTTATGTCCTAATGATGATCCCAACAATTAAATAAGGGATCGAAACAATGTCGACATATAGTACTTGGACTCCGTACTTTAATATATGTTTTAACATGAGCAAGAGTACTGTAAAATTCTGACTTTAACTGTGTATGTACTTTCTTTCACATGGGATATGCCTGAGTAGCTATAATGTATGATTTATAGTTTGAACTTGCTTTCCAAGATGGTTTTGTTTTCCCACTACATTGGTTTCTTATTTTCGTTTGGAATAAACATACTAATTTATTGCATATTTTCCATAGATTTCGTTGTAATTCTATGTTGTATTTAATCTACAGTCTCTTTAACTAAGGGACCATTGTTCCTTTATAAAAATAAGTTTAGCATCGGTATAGCGTTAAGAAAAGTAACGCTAAACCTTTGAGAATCTGGGCCACACTGTTGTATGTCTGAAATGGTTCACATTGTAAACTAAAATGACTATACACGTTTACAGATGTCTGAATTCATCACAGTAAATCGTTTAACTAGGACAGGCTTTTATCACTACTACGGTAGTAAAAGAAAATATATTACTGAAATGGCTCAACGAACAATATGAGCATCCTCGCGCTACTTTTCACTGGCGCGTTTACAAATAATACAACCGACTCATCGATTGTTTCCAGAATTGGAAGTCTAGTTCTCTCTTCAACATATATATATCTGATCATACTGAAAGGCTAATTTGGCTTACGATTTATAAAACATAACGTAGTAGGGAGGAAATAAATATGTGTAAATCCAACTTAGACCATAAACAACTGATTGTCATTGAGTCCAAAGTTGTGTGCAGTCATTTTGACACCTTCATTAATCCTGCAAAGATAATTAAGTTCCCCTCTTACAACCAGGCTTGACCAGAAGTACAGTACTAGAAAGAAATAATGCATATGCTTTGCTGAATTCAGCGGCCATTGCAGAGTTATTTCAGAGCAGAGGAAATCATTAACTAAGTCGCAGATTCATCTGGACACCCTAGAGGGAGACCCAAACTTATGTGAGGCACTATAAACCTGAGCACCAGCTCATGAGGCACTATGAACATTAAACAAAATAAATGGAATTCGGCTTCTATGTCTGTAGAAAACAGAAGCTTTCATGCCACAAGGCACATGGGCAGTCGCGGCTGTCAGCGGGGAAAAGTGGCGGGGGGAGGGGGGTTTAACAAAACAAAAAATTCAACAACAAAAAAAACTTACTGCAACACTGCTGCTCCCCCACTCTTCAGGTCTCTGGCTGGACTGCAGGCTCCCAGTCCCAGGCTCACAGCCTGCCCTGCGGTGAATCCTTACGCTGCTCTTATGCTGTTGGCTGCATGAGAGAAGCGTTAGGATTGGCCTGAGCGCCCTGACTTTGCGCTCCCAGGCAGAGTGAGCATGTGTGTTTGGCCTTCCTGTGACGTCCAGCCAAAAACACATGCGCACTGAGGGGAGTGCACACCACTCCCTCTCTATGCCTGTCATCCCTCATGGCCCGCTCCTTTAACAATAATAATGTATCATTGTTATTTTTTAAGTTTTGCAGTTGCTGCTGTGGGCAGGGAAGGGGCGACTCTCCTTTGCCATAGTGGAGGAGCTGCTCAGCACCTGGGTAAATGGACATCACTCATGTTCTGGCCCTGGAACCTCCATCTCCATGCCTCCAGAGACAAACGCCTTTTGACAGAGGATTCCATCTGCACAAGGCTTCAGAAATTGGTAGGAATGTGCCACCGGGCCTGAATTTGCAGCTGCACTACCCTTATGAAGAATAACTTTTGTAGTTATGACCACTCTTGGTATGGGGACTGTGATGAGAGTACAGTGCTGTGCATCAAGCGTACCACACCAGGGCTCTGAATCTAAAACTGTCTGATGCAAGCGGGTGCGTAAGAGATGAAACTTACCTGGCTAAAACGTTATTCTGCCAACCCTCTTGCTTTTCTGAGAGTGTCGATACTACAGGTGACTACGATTGCAAAGTCACTTCTTGTAAAAAATTGATTGGCAGATATACAAGCTGACTGTTATATATATGAATAGGGTAGGTCCTGAATAAGCAATACAGTAAGAAATAATATGTCACGTGTAATGGCAAAAGTGCAATGAATGTTGACACTTGTGAATTAACTACATAAAAATTTGTTTTGAGCCTTAATGATAAGGAGGGATTTTACGTAAAAACCTTAGCTGTGCTGTAACCACCCTGCAACTGAAAAGATAATGACAAAGCACTCAGGGGGTCATTATGACCCCGGCAGTGAGTGGTGATGTGGCAGCAGTACCGCCAACAGGCTGACGGTACATACCGCCACAATACGAGAATGGCGGGTTGGCTGCAGCCAGCCTTCCACTTCTCCACTCAGACTGCCATGGTGGTAGCGGCCGCTGGGCTTCACATTTTCCGGGGTGGTACCAACGCTATCAAACGCCTGGCAGAAACGGACCACAAAAGAGAAATGACTCATCATCGGAGACACAGGGAAGAACAGCGCCGCCATGGAACCCGAACTGCAAGTCTTTCCGATGCTCTTCTACGTCACGCTCCACCTGGAACACCAACACTGACGAAGACAACAACAGTGAGTACAGCCGTCTAGCACACAAGGGAGGGAGGGAGGGAGGAAAACTAGTGTGACACAGATACACACTACACCCACCCGACACACCCACACCATACACAAGCTCAGCTGCACACGAAAAACAATGGCACATGATACAAGGCAGAATAATTCAAGGACAATAAGAATGCACAGAGGAGAATGTATTGATACCAACAGCTAATAAATAATCCAATTGTACGTGAAACAGATATGTACAAATCTACACAAAGGGCCACTGCCCATTCCACATGGCCACAGGGCACAGTCCAAGGCCCAACTCAAATCCTGACTTCATCCGAATAGAACTCTGCAGGGGCATCAGTTTGCAAGTGGGCAGGCACCTCGGGGATAGGGGGTGGGGGGCACCTCAGCCAAACACATGAAAAAGTCTCTTGAGTGGGTGACTTTCTCACTGGTTCTGGGGAGCTCCATGCCCATTTCTCTGTCCTAGGGAGTACAAGGCCACAGCCTCTCAGGTGGGTGACTTTCCCACTGGTTCTGGAGGGGGACTCTTGTACAGCAGCCCGTGGAGGGTGGCCTACAATCAATCAATCAGTAATTTGTAAAGCGCACTACTCACCCTTGAGGGTCTCAAGGTGTTGAGGAGGGGGGAGGAGGTAGAAGGGGGGGAGCTGCTGCTACTGCTCGAACAGCCAGGTCTTGAGAAGTTTCCTGAAGGTAAGGAGGTCTTTGGTCTGGTGCAGGTGGGTGGGAAGAGTGTTCCACATTTTGGTGGCGAGGTACAAGAATGATCTACCACCATTTGTAGTTCTGCTGATGCATGGGACGGTTGCGATGGCGAGGTCAGCGGAGAAGGGATGCCGGGTCAGGGTGTAGAAGGAGAGCCATCTGTTGAGGTATTCTGGTCCGGTGTTGTACAGTGCTTTCTGAGCGTGGGTGAGGAGTTTGAAGGTGATTCTCTTATTAACTGGGAGCCAGTGCAGGTTTCTGAGGTGGTCTGTGATGTGGCATTAGCGGGGATGTCCAGGATGAGGCGTGCGGAGAGGTTCTGGATGCGTTGCAGCCTCTTCTGGAGTTTGGCCGTGGTTTCTGCGTAGAGGGCATTGCCGTAGTCCAGTTTGCTGCTTACGAGGGCTTGGGTGACTGATCTTCTGGTTTCGGTGGGTATCCATTTGTAGATCTTTTGGAGCATGCAGAGGGTGTTGAAGCAGGAGGAGGAGATGGCGTTGACTTGCTGGGTCATGGATAATGAGGAGTCCAAGATGAATCCTAGGTTACGTGTGTGGTCGGTGGGAGACATAGCGGCACCAAGAGTGGCTGACCACCAGGAGTCATCCCATGCAGAGGGGGTGGAGCTGAAGATGAGGACTTCTGTCTTGTCGGAATTGAGTTTGAGGCAGCTGCTCTTCATCCATTTGGCGATGGCCTTCATTCCTTCGTAGAGGTTGGTCTTGGTGGAGTCCTTGGTAAGGGAGAGGATCAGCTGGGTGCCGTCGGCATATGAGATGATGTTAAGATTGTGGGATCGGGCGATGTTAGCGAGCGGGCCATATAGATGTTGAAGAGGGTCAGGCTGAGTGACGAACCCTGGGGTACCCAGCAGATGATTTTGGTTTCCTCAGAGCAGAATGGGGAAGCGGACTCTCTGGGTTCTGCTGGTGAGATAGGAGGTGGCCCAGTCCAGGGCTCTGTCACAGATTCCTGCATTGCTGAGGCGTGAGCATAGGGTGTGGTGGCAGACGGTGTGGAGCGCGGCTGAGAGGTCCATGAGGATGAGGGAGGCGGTTTCGCTGTTGTCCCGTATGGTTTTGATGTCGTCGGTGGCAATGATGAGGGTGGTTTCAGTACTGTAGTTGCTGCGGAATCCGGATTGGGAAGGGTCCAGGATGCAGTTCTCCTCAAGGAAGCAGGTTAGTTGTCTGTTGACAACCTCCTCAATGACTTTTGCCGGGAAGGGGAGTAGGCAGATGGGCCCAAAGTTCTTGAGATCCTTTGGGCCCTCCTTGGGTATTTGGAGGAGGGCGTTGATCTCGGTGTGGTTCCAGCTCTCCGGGAAGGTGGCAGACTCGAAGGAGCTGTTGATGATCTTCCGGTTGGGGTGCGATGATGGAGCTTGCTTTGTTGAGGATGTGGAGAGGGAAGAGGTCAGATGGAGAGTCCTCCGGGGACTGTCCACATCTAGGAACTGATCCCTGCCGCAAGACTGTTCAATACAGATTGTCTCTCCAGTGCTCTTTCAGTCGATGACGGCCGCAGTTGCTTCCATTTCTTGTCTTTCCGTCGCCATCTCGGTCGGTTCTCGGCAGAAGCCTCCTCGTGGATCCCGGTTCTCTGCGCCGTCTCCTCTATATTTAAGATCCGGCGAGCCTCCTGCAGCCATTTCACCTGACTCAGCTGGCCCCCCCATCGGAATACAAGGCGAAATAGGTGGCCCCAAGTGTAAGGCGTAGAGCTTGGCCGGAGGTGTTCTGTAATGGGCTTAAGTTCTCTTCATCTCTGTAATGTCAGCAGCGAGAGGTCCTGATAGAGCTGTAGCGTGTGCCCCCTAAACTGGACCTGAGGGAGATTTTGCGCTTTCTGAAGGATATTTTCTTTGGTCGCAAAATTATGTACAGACGCTAAGATGTCCGGAGGGCACGCACCAGCCCCCCCTGCCGACCTGACCTGTGGACCCGGTCCAATGTTATCTCTTGCGTGCTATCCGGGGCCAGGAGGGAGCGAAATAGAGCTGTGACAAACTCTCTGATGTTCTCTCCTTCCGCCCCAGACGGAGCTCCTCTAATCCCTATATTATGCCAACTAGAGTGGTTTTCTAAATCCTCAGTAACGATATGCAGTTGCTCCTGTTGCTCGCGAAGTCGCAGAACTTCCTGTTGCAGCTGTTCAACTTCTTCTTTCCTGGAGATCTCGCTGTCCTCCGTACTCGACACCCTTTCCCCTAATAAGGTGATGTCCACATGCAAAACCCGCATCTCCTGGGAAATATCTTTCTGCAACTCCTGTAGATCCATCCTCACAGAGTCGAACAGGGAGGTAAAGAAACCCTTTGTGACCGGGACCCCACCATCGTCCTCCGCCTCACCCTTTTCGTCAGGCCCTCTCGCTTGGGCAGCCACCTCGGCGGGCTTGCTCTGTGGGGGGTGAGATCTCGTCAGCATCTTCCTTACCGATTGATCCCTCTTCGGCTTGGAGGACGCCATCAGAAAACCAGCACACCAGCCGCCACAATAGTGGAAACAGTGCCCGTCGACTCCCTCAACGCCTCACCACAATCTGGCTCACCCTGCCAGACCTCTACCTTCTGCTGGGGCACCTCGCTCCTCCTCCGGGCACTTGGCCTTTCTCGTAAGGAAGCTGCCGGCCCCACCACCTCTGTTCTCACATGTCGAGCCTGTCCGGCCTCTTCAGTGGCTCTAGTTCCTCTAGGGCCAGAGTCCAGTGACCCGCGTCTTGCTGGACCGCCGTGAGCCTCAATCACGCTGTGGGCCGAATCACCCCTCCGAGCCCCGCGCTTGCGCGTCACTCCTCTCACCTCAGGGCCCACCAGTCATCCAGCGCCGAAGGGGACAGGAGGGCTCCAGCCACTCCACCACCAACTCTCCAGGGCCCAACCGGGCCGCTCCTGGTGTCACAGGGCCCACACAGGGCCTGGGAGGCTGCAGCCACGTGTCACCGCTTCTCTGCTGCGGCCCCTCCCCCCGGGCCCGTACCTCCGCAGCTCGATGGCAGCCGCTGCGCTCCTCTCGGCCACCTCTCCGCTCCTCTTTGCCCCAGGGCCAGGAGCTGCCGACTGGTCTCTCGGTTCCCTGCCAGGCCGCGGGCCCAGGCCGGCTGTGCCCGTCGATCGCGAGCGCACCCTAGGCCCTGACGGCCGCCCAGCCTGGTAGCCCTCTTTGGCCGGCCAGCCACCTGCTCGGGTGCTCCGCTCGGCCCCCGGATCTCCTTGGCGCCCCTCTGATACTTGGGGATGCCCTAGCAAGCAGGGCCCAGGACTGCTGTGTCGATGAAGAGGCTCCGGCGGCGGACCTCACGGACACACTTCTGCTCACGCCGCCATCTTGGCCACGCCCCAGTAAAAAAAATTAAAGGAGTGCTTTAAAGAGTCCCTCTGGGACCCCAACACCAGAGCTGAGGGTGTCCCTACCCTTTCACCTTTTCCTTTCACTTTCTTTTTTTTGTAGGACTCAGCTGAAGCTCAACTTGAACAGTTTGTAACCTGAGATATGCAAATTTATTTTCCCCTTAACATCTCAAAAACTACTAATCGGATTTACACTTGACATGCCAAAGCGCAATCTTCATACCGACAGCTAGCTTTCTGCCAAATTTGGTATAATTCCGGCCAGTGGTTTGGGCTATAGTAGTGTTGAAAGGTCCTATGGGAATTAACATGAGAAACACTTTTTTTTACCCCACCTTTTTCTCGGCTCCCGCTTTGCAGATCACCCTGAAACTTTCGGCGTGCAACAAGACTCACCTGCACACTTTTTTCTGGAGAATTTTTTGAAGATTCATCAAATGGTGCCAAAGATATAGGCAACTCAAAAATGCTTGTCCTAAGGAAACATGTTTGTTGGACCTGGCCCTTTTTTCAGGAGTCTGGGCACTTTACCACTGCTAACCAGTGCCAAAGTGCATATGCTCTCTTACATATTTTTATTGGTGATTGGTTTATCCATGATTGGTGTATTTGATTTCCTGGTAAGTCCCTAGTAAAGTGCACTATGTGTGCCCAGGGCCTGTAAATCAAATGCTACTACAGCACTGATTGTGCCACCTACATGAGTAGCCCTATAAACATGTTTCAGACCTGCCACTACAGTGTTTGTGGATTTTCACTGCCAATTTGACATGCTAAGGGTACCCACTTGCCAGGCCCAAGCCTTCCCTTTTACTACATGTAAGTCACCCTTAAGGTAGACACTAGGTAGCCCCATGGGCAGGGTGTACTGAAAGAAGTGTTAAGCAGTCCATGTAATTCACCAATCATGGGACTAATAAAGCCAAGTGGAAAGGTCCGAATTGTGCAGGACTTGAGGAAAATAAATTACATCATAGTCAAATGTTGCCCTGTCGTACCAAATCCAGCTGTGATAATGTTTCAAGTCCCTTGCGATGCCGAGTGGTTCTCAGTCATCGACTTGTCACAAGCATTCTTTTCTGTGCCTCTTCATGAGGACAGCCAATTCCTCTTTTGTTTCAAATTCCTAGACAGAGTGTACAGTTGGTGTCGGATTCCTCAAGGGTTCTCTGAGTCACCGTCAATATTCAATCAGATCCTAAAGAAAGACTTGGAAGCATTAGAATTGCCATTCGAGTCAACCCTAGTACAGTACATCGATGACTTACTGATTGCATCAAAGACAGAAAGTGGCTGCACAGCTGATACCATTGCTCTGTTGAACCATTTGGGAAGGAATGGACACAAGGTGTCTCCTTCCAAATTGCAGTTCTGTCAGAAGAAAGTAAAATGCTTGGGTCATCAGATAGAGAAAGGGTCACGGAGAATAATGAAGGAAAGAATAACGAGTGTACTTCAAATGAGTCCACCAAAGACAAGGAGAGAGGTGAGGAAGTTTTTGGGAATGGTGGGTTACTGTCGCCAGTGGATTCCCAACTTCTCAACTCTAGCAAAGCCTTTACTGAAACTGACCCAGAAGGATGCCTTGGATCAAATTGAGCTGAAAGGAGATGAGATGGATGCTTTTATTGAATTGAAAGAATGCATGTGCAGGGCTCCAGCTTTAGGTATGCCTGATTACACAAAGCCTTTCACATTGTTTTGTCATGAACGTGATGCATGTTCTTTGTCTGTCTTGACTCAAGCCCACGGTGGCATAAACAGACCAGTAGCGTATTTTTCAGCTACTTTGGATCCGGTCGCAGCAGCACTTCCAGGGTGTTTGCGCGCCGTAGCAGCAGTTGGTATCAGCCTCACTCAGAGTGAAGGAATAGTGATGGGACACCCAGTAACAGTCATGGTCCCTCACTCAGTTGAGATACTTTTGACCCGCTCCCGAACGCAACACATGACTGGAGCAAGACTCACAAGGTATGAAACGATAATTCTGGGCTCACCGAATGTGCAGCTGAAAAGGTGCACTACGTTGAATCCAGCAACCTTGCTTCCTGGTGAAAATGCTGAAATTGAGAACGCTGAAGACGTCGAGCATGACTGCCTTCAGGTGACTGAATTTTGCACAAAACCTCGACCTGACATTAAGGATACTAAGCTTGATGAAAATGACCAAATTGTTTTTGTTGATGGTTCATGTCTAAGAGATGGGATGGGAATTTTGAAAGCAGGATATGCTGTATGTACTGTAACAGGTGTCTTAGAAGCGTCCTGGCTTCAAGGAGTCTATTCTGCACAAGTAGCAGAACTTGTAGCCCTCACAAGAGCATGTCAACTGTCTGCATTGATGAAAGTCACCATTTACACTGATAGTCAGTACGGGTTTGGGATTGTGCATGACTTTGGACAACTATGGTCACAGAGAGGTTTCCTGACTTCTTCAGGATCCCCAGTGAAAAACGGGGAGAGAATAAGGGAATTGTTACACGCCATTCAAATGCCAGCCGAAGTTGCAGTGGTAAAGTGTAGTGCTCATACAAAGGGACAGGACTATGTTTCTCTGGGAAATGCATATGCGGATCAGGTCGCAAGATTTTGTGCCTTGAACTGTATATTACTCAGAGATGAATGGAATTCGATAAGTGAACCAGAACTCGAACCAGCTGAAGCATTTGCCTTGAAGGTCGTAGATACAATAGATGAATTAAAAGCATTACAGAATAACGTCAGGGAGGATGAAAGAGATTCCTGGATTAAATCACAATGTATAAAGAGACCAGACGAGTTATGGGTCTCAAATGAGGGAAAATTTGTTTTGCCAAATAGTCTCTTATCACAGCTTGCGCGGTTCTATCATGGGCAAGCTCATCTAGGGAGAGATGCCATGATAAGATTGTTCAAAACTGATTGGTTTAACCCCAGATTTCGTCAAGCTGCAGAAGCAGTTTGCCATCGATGTGTCACTTGCCAGCAGATGAACCGAGGAAAGGGAACAGTTGTGAACGCGAGCCACATTGGCAGAGCCAGTGGCCCGTTTAGTAGGATGCAGATAGATTTCATTGAGATGCATGTGCATGGAGGTCTGAAGTATGTGTTGGTGATTGTGTGCATTTTTAGTCACTGGATCGAGGCATACCCCACACGTAGAAATGACAGCCTTACAGTTGCAAAGCTATTGTTGAGAGAGTTGATACCACGTTTCGGATTCCCGATCTCTTTAGAATCAGATAGGGGAAGTCACTTCAATAACGAGGTGATAAAGTTACTTTGCGAAGCGCTGAACATTGAGCAAAAACTGCATTGTAGCTATCGCCCTGAAGCCTCAGGACTGGTGGAACAAATGAATGGTACACTGAAATCGAGAATGGCGAAAATATGTGCATCGACAAATTTGAAATGGCCTGACGCATTGCCTTTGGTGTTAATGTCAATGAGAAACACCCCTGATAGAAAGACTGGATTGTCTCCGCACGAAATTCTCATGGGCAGGGCTATGAGACTTCCTGCAGTTCCCGCAAACGCGCTTTTGAATATTACAGATGATATGGTGTTAGACTACTGCAAGGGTCTAGCTGACGTGGTTCGCTCTTTCTCTCACCAGGTGGAAGCGACCACCTTGCCACCGATTCAAGGTCCAGGACACACACTGAAAGCAGGTGACTGGGTCGTGGTAAAGAAGCACGTGAGAAAGTCGTGTCTGGAACCCCGTTGGAAAGGCCCTTTCCAAGTGATCCTGACGACAACTACCGCTGTGAAGTGTGCGGGAGTTCCCAACTGGATTCACGCCAGTCACACAAAGAAAGTGTTGTGTCCCACAGATGAGGAAGTTGAAGCGCTGAAACTGCCAGTGCCTGATAAAACAGTGCTGAGTGCTGAGTCAGAGCAAAACCGAACAGAAAGCGAACAGGCAGGAACGGAAGAGAGAGAAATATTCTCTGAGGACGAAGCAACCAACTCACTTGGGGAAGGCCAAGGAGAAACTTCAGACAGCGACGAAGCAGCTGAAGGTGACAAAGAGCCTGAAGCAGCTGAGGGTAGCAAAGAGCCTGAAGCAGCTGAAGGTGATAAAGAGCCTGAAGCAGCTGAAAGTGATAAAGAGTCTGACGAAAGTAACGGTGACGAAGGGCTCGAAAGAGGTGAAAAAGCAGGAGAGCCTGATCAGAGGAGGGCTTTCCCAGAAGCAGACGATACAGAAAAAGAAAAAGAGAACGTGATTGATTCCCCAGAAGGAGGGGACAAGGCAGAACAGAACGAAAAAGTTCAAGCTTCCACAGAAAAGATCGCAGGTCCATCAAATGGACACGGTGCAAAGAGAAGACTAAGTATATCACCAATAAAAGAAAGGACTAAAGAAAGTTTGAACGACGGAGAAAGGCCGAAAGTGAAAGAGAAAAGAAAGGAAGTGACTGTCGTGGTACCATCCTCAAGTGAAGGAAAAGACTTGGCCAAAAAGGAAAGCACCAGTGAGGCAGAATCGAAAAGAGAGGCAAAATTGAAAAGGAAAAGGATACCAAACAGGAGATATTCCGGTCCAGAATGTGCATATGTAGTCAATGACGATTGGACTGACGAATTTGTATCTCTAAGCCTCGAGAACGAAGAAGAGATACCAATAGAAAAGAAAAGTTTTATGGACTCTGTTGATTGAAAGGGTGATAAATGACATTGCTTGCTACAATCTAACGTGATACAAACAACCAGCGGAGACATTGCTAAACCGGATGAGACACTTGCTGAACTGATAAAAGACTGAGTTATTGCCGAATTGAGACAAATGCTGCTAACCGATAAGTGACTGGCCTCTTGAAGAAGACTGTGTGAACTTTGCGCTCGTTCAGCTTTGTAACTGAATTGCTAAATAGTTTCTTTATAGGTGCTTCTAGCTCTCTGATTCTATACAGATCATGACGCAAAACAGTAGAAAGAAATATTGTAAATATGTGTGTATAGGCTTGGTAATTGCATGTGTACTAATAATAATGTCAATTGTGCTTGGAATGCATGGAAATAGTGAGAATGAGAAAATTGATGCTTCTACTCTTGCTCCTGTTACTGTCACTGAACTAACCGCATTGAAAAGACTAGAATTAGATGAGAGACTCTTGCATGATAAGAAAGAACTTTCGTATAATGTTTTCTATCGCTTGCTAACAGAATATGTTGAGACTATGGATGCGAAGGATTGTTATGTGTGTACACAGATACCGACATCAGTAAAGGAAGGGGTGACTTATCACCACATGCCACTTACATACGGGATTACATGTAGTATAGTAATGTCTAGGTTTTACGGTCAAACTAACCTACAGTATTTTTACTCAAATTATGATGTTACCTTTGCATATGTTCCTATAATAGCGCAGCTAAGCCAGATTGCTAAAGATTGGGATGCTAAAATAATGAGGGAATTTTTCGAGCCAATGCAACCTTTTGAAACGGCTCACGCTCATAGGGAAAACCTTACCTGCTCGCTCTCTGCAGTAGAAATAAGCTTTTTTAGATCGCACAGATGATAGAAGGGCACAAATGAATGCGAAATTAGAAAAAGAACTACATAAGAGGACTTCAGTAGATCATTATGATTTTGCCGCAATAAAAACACAAGGGAGAATAGCTTTAGATGCTTGGCATGTAGGGAAATTTTGTATATATCGAGGTGAATCTTATTATGATAACATTTTTGTAGGAGCGAGTGAGTGTAAACATACGTTTATCTTTAAGGCCAAATGGACATTCATGATGAACGGACTTGACCCTGTCATTCCAGGTGTATATTACATTTGTGGGTATAATGCCTATTATCGTCTTCCAAAGGGATGGTGGGGGAGATGTTATTTGGGTATAGTGTTCCCAAAGGTTTATCAACTGAATGACCTATCGATGATTCCAAAGACATCTGGATCCCATCGTATCCAGAAAAGAGAGACCGCAGCTGCTGTGGTAGGAGATATATTTGGAGCCATGATTCCTTCATTGGGAGTTGTGCTGAATTCCATCAAAATAAGAAAGTTGTCTACTATAGTGGATAACATGTTGACAAAGTTTTCAGGTGCTATAATCCTGATAGATGCTGAACTTGCAGCGGAAAGAGCTATGACTCTTCAAAATAGGCTTGCCTTAGACATTCTTTTAGCAAAGGATGGCGGCGTTTGCAAAATGCTTGGTGCGCGCCACTGTTGCACGTATATTCCCGACAACAGTGTGAAAATTAAAACTATGCTTGCTAATCTAACAAAAGAGAGTGCAGATTTGAAGGAACTGAAAGAACCAGGAGTGTGGGAGAAGGTTGGAAAAGGACTTGCTTCAGTGGGAAATTGGATTGGGGGAATTTGGAATGGAATATTACTAAAAATAATACAGGGAATTTTAATAGTAATGATTTGCATATTTGGAATTTGGGGAATAAAAAGGGGAATAATAATGATTATGGAAAGAATTAAAAGAAGGAAGGAAGAGAAAATGATGAAAAGAATGGCAGAAGAATACAAAGCGAAAACTAGGGGAATTAAAAGGAAAAGAGAACTGACAGAATTTTAATGGAATAAAATTTGTGGGCATGATTTGGTGTGATGACAAGTAGTCATCAGAGGAGGGATTGATGAAGCTGAAATGAAGGTTTTACATTTATTTGACGCATAAACGTAGTGCTGCAATAATCATGTGTGACTTTAACCGAACTAATAAAGATTGTACGGGGACGAAATGTGCCCTCAGAGTAGTTTGCCAACATTTATAAGCGTGCTTTATATAACGTGATGTATTAGAATTGCACTAATTCGACATAATCGTAAACGTGTGCTACGACTTGCTTGTTTAAAATGTTTTAGCTTAGCATAACTTTAGTGCAGGCTTCGGCCTAGTAGCCTGGTCTCACGGTTTAGATGTTCGTATTTTTCCAATGTGCTAATAAACGTGTATTTTTGCTTGAAGCTGTACTTTTCCACTAAGATCGTTCACATGCTTATCTTAAGGTTTCGTGCCAGCCCGGCATTTTTCTCTTTGCTCCAAGGTCAATCTGCAGGTGCGGACAATGGAAGCTCTGAAAATGAGTTAATTGGTATAAAATGTTGCAACTTGCGTACCCGTCTCCAAGGATAATGTATGCTTAAGTAAAAGCTTGAGAACTGTTGTTTTTGATTGGACAATTTGAAGCCAACCTATGAACCCTCCAATGGAAGACCCTACTGGATTTGAACTGTTGTCTATTTAAACCAGGTGCACGAGAGGAAAGTAGCCATTACAGCCATTATTGGACATCCCGCCATTTTGCAGGACATTGCAGCTATTATGGCCCACCTTGCTGCGACGCCATTTTGAAAGAGACTTTGATGCTTTCTCTAATCGAGAGAAAGAGACTTTAAATGATTCTTGCCCTAGAGACTTTAACTTTGATTTGTCCCTTTGCATGAAGTAGTAGTTTATCTTGCCGCCGTGAGGCAATTGCCCCGTCCAACCCTGCCCCTTTGCCCCGTCCCATGCTGATCGAGAAACGGTACCTGTGAGACGAAGACTTCCTTGAATGCTGATCGTAATTGGTAAATATGAAAGGAAATTGTAAAATTGCATTGTGTTTCTTTTAGGTAACCAACTGCTGATTCTGATAAGATCCCTAGCTAGAAGTTTTCCAAATTTATGTTGCTAAATTGTTTTTGCATGAAGTCCCACATGCCGATGCTAATTTGAGGTTAGATGAGGATTCCTTTTGTTGCACGATGCAATTTGAGACCTTGTTATGCTGACTAAATGTATGCAATTAGTTCATTACAGATTATAGTTCTAGTGATTTGCATTGCTATTATCGAATGCCTTGTTATTCAAATGCTGCATAGATTGCACCTGTTTCGTCGTTATGGACAGCTATTAATGTTCATATATGTTTATCATTTGGTGTTGAGACACATCTATATTGTGCTAGCTTTGTTAATATAGGGAAATAAATTCACTAACTTTGAATAAACTGGTGTTGTTATTCCTGACTGAAAGGTCAGGGTTCGCCGAAATGTATTCTGGATTAATTGTCAAGTGTTATGTTGATCAGGGCATTGCTTATGTTCGTTATTGATTATTGATTAGATTAAATTGACTGATTAAGGGTAGAGAGGGTCCCACTTAGCCAAAAGATTCATCGGCCTAAAGAGCGTCCCAATACAGGTAAATTACTAGTACGGAACGCTCTATCACGAGCGCAGGCACAGTAACAACTATTATTAAGGAACTGGAGAGAGCGCGTATTTTGGAACTTAAGAAATGGTGGGAGATGACTTAACTAACTAAATATATGGAATGTGGTAGGGTGCCACGGGGTCTGCGGATCCTGATCTTACATAAATTTGGTGATATGGATCTAGACCTACTGGAGGAATGGAGAACACATACGACTGATAGTGCTCATTGAAGCTCATGGGCACTTTCATTTCACACGCAAAATGTTGTGTAGAACAGCAAATCAAGATTATTGACGAGTTTAAGTTGAAAGAACTTAAACTGGTGCCTAATCAGGAAGAAGGGAAAGCAATGCTTAAAAAAATGGAAGAACAAATATACAAACATGAGGAGGAAATAGGAACACACAAGGCACATAAATTTAACATAGATAAACTGGATTATCAATATGGCAGGATATATACATTCGCCAAAAGGTATGACAAATTAAGGGCTAAAGAAAAATTGAACGCCATGGGGCAATCCTTTGTAATGTTTATGGATACCGATGCGAGCTCAAATCCGGCATTCTCAGCTAATGAAGCTCCTAGCCATAGATTGGATTTTGAAGGAGAAATTAGATTATTGTGGATGGCCATGTCCTAAACAACTAGAGGAAGAGGCCAAGGTTGGGATGGCACAAAACGAGGAGGGGGAAGAGGAAAGAAAAAAGGTGACAAGGATTACATGGATCCATAAATGATGTTCAATCCAATACAAGGGTTGTAAATATTTCTGGAATAACATTAACCAGGGATCAAGAGTGACTCCTAAATTTTGGTATGAGTGTCTGTCCCACTGTAAATTGTGAGTTTGTTAAAACATGCATTGAGATATATAAGTTTGTAAGAAAACTCAGGCTTTGTAAATATTATGCCATGAAATCCCCACATCACAAAGGGACTCAGGGAGCAAGTGCAACATTAAATACTCTGGTTCTCTATAGGAGATATTACTGAGTTGTTGGATATCCATGACTTAGAGATGGCACTAAACAAAGCATGACATCTCTGAGGGAAGAGGTGACTGTTACCGTCGAGCAACTGAATTCAATGGGCCTTGTTACAGACATGTCCACTGACAGTGATTTCAAACCTTCCAGCAAATTTAATCCTTAATTACCTAGTGGTAATTTAGTGGATATCTTCTATGAATTAGTGGTGGGGATATTAACAAATTGTACACAGGAGCCAGAACCAAAAATAGAGGAAAGTTTACCACCAAGGACCGGCTTGAAGTCAATGCTTTGAAGAATAATGATTCTATCATTATAAAACGCTCAGATAAGGGTGGGAACATTGTCATTACTGACACTGTACAATACAGCAGCAAAAAGCAATCACAGAATTAAGAACATTATGAGAAACCTAGAGAGAATCCAAGTAATGTTTATTTAGAAGAATATCATGGCATGCTCAAGGAATGGTTAAGTCAGAGATTATCAGAATTTGAGGAATATATGTATCTAAAAATTGGCCATCCATAGGTTCCTTTTATTTTATTTTTACCCAAGATACATAAGGACATGTGTCATCCCCCTGGCAGACCGATAGTGAGCATGATTGGCTCTCTTCTTGAATATACCTCAAGATTTCTGGATCTTTTCTTGTGTCCATATGTTACTGAACTCCCCGCCTATCTACGAGACACTACTGACTTTCTATCTAAGCTCAACGATATGCCTTGGTTGGAGAGCAATATTTTGGTCACCCTGGATATGATATCTCTCTGTACATCCATAAAACATGAATTTGGCATACAGGTCTGCAAATGTTTTTACAATTGCATTCAATTGAATTGACATAACATAAAGAAATGCTTGTATCCATGCTATCTTTCTGTCTGATGCATCACCTCTTTGTGTTTAATGCCCAGTATTACCTCCAAAAGTAAGCACTGACATACGCCAACCTTTATATGGGATGGTGGGAAAAGGAGAAGGTGTGGTCAGACAAACATAATCAGTACATGGAAAAAGTGGTACTGTGGGTTTGTTACATTGACCACCTATTCTTCATAGTGGATGGAGAGGAGAGCTTATTAAAAGAGTATGTACAATAATAAATGCAAATCATCTGAATATCCAAGTTACAGTGAACTGGAGCAAAAATAAGATTTAATTTCTGGATGTTTTACTAGAAATAAGAGAGGAGACATTAGCAACCTGTTTATTCTAGGCTGTACTTCTATTCTGCACGGTAACTGTGGGCATCCAAAGCCTTTAAGTGGAGCATCCCCTACAGTCAGTTTTTAAGAGCATTTGAGCAAGAGATCTCCATTTTAATGAGAAGGTTTAGAGGATACCCACACAAAGTGTTGGGTGATATTGTTGAAAGAATTAAAAGCAACCAAAGAGAGGATTTGGTACAAAGCAAAATAATTTTACTGAAGGACCAGCAGGTAGAGGGAAGAGCACCCATTAGATTTTTTTCCGAATTTAATCAGGAACATCAGGAAATTAGAACTACCCTCACTCATAATTGGCATGATGAACATATCAAGAAAAAAAGAGATCCACATCCCCAAATCACCTTTTGAAAAGCGAAATCGTTATGGGACATTCTAACTAGAAGTTTTTTTGTTGCAAAGGCGAAATTAGCATGGTCGACTAAAAGAGTTAGGGTTTTTGGAGTTGTGGACATTGCAAGGCATGCAAATATGGTGTGAACAAACAGTCTTATGAGACATTTGAGGGGAGAGTGTGCAATATCACAGAAAGAATTACTTGTGACACTGATTTTGTGGTGCATGTTCTCCATTGTGGTTGTCACAAGGAGTACTATTCACAAACATAAGGTTCATTTTTTGCAGCATCTGAAAGCCATTAAGAGTCATGACAGATCGTATCCAGTGACTAAATACTTTGGAATGCCCATAATGGTCACTGTAGTAGTTTGGAGTTTTATGGCATTAAGCATGTCTAGATTGACCCTAGGAGTGGGGATCGAAGATTGGAATTGAGGAAAACAGATTCAAGATGATACTCTTATTGGGAAGTGAAAGACCATGGGACACAACCTCAAGGCTGAGATGCACATCCATATACAGGTGTATTGGCCTGAGCGCTGTGTTGGGGTAATGAGGATTGAGAATTCATTTTGGTATCCTCCTAAAGTATATACCTCAGAATATATTATGTAGGGCAGGGCCTCAAAATATCAGTAATGGGACAAGTTATATATGATTTATTTTAGCTCCAGATATGCAGACAACATGGCTATGCATGTATATAAAAAATATGGATCTCCACTTTTGGAAGGGTCTTGCATTTTAGTTTAGAATATGCTGCTGGAAGACTTGAATTTAGTTGATATGATCGTAAATTTAAGCACATTGATCCAGTCCTGATCCATGGTTACATAAAAAAAAACTCTTTTGAGTGAGTCATATGCTGTTTAAGGTTAAGCACCTTAGATATAATAAATGGTCACTTATATAAAGTGGTGTTAGATATTTTAGGTTGTTCCCTTCCTCCGTCCCAATGATGTATGTGACTGTTGGATATGAATATAAGGATTATAAAGCTTGGGAGCAAAAGATACATAAGAGGTTGAATACAAACTTTTACTAGTATGTGGTCATCCGAAGTATCTACGAAACATTGTAGAGGTATGTAGGGGAAATGATTATTGTTGAGATATGGTATATGAAATACTACTACATCTGGGACAGGAAATGTTAGCTGTTATGGATTATGAAATAGAGCAACCTCATTTACTTTTATCTGTTCTATCGCTCAGATTAATTGATATGATGGAGGAAGTCACATTCCAGTCAAATGAGATGGGGAGCAATAGAGATAAGATCATTAGGAGTATTATGAGATTGGAATACAATAGTTTGTACAGTGCTTGTTACTTTATGTGTTTTATCATAACTGTTCTGATATATTAAGTAACTCTATCGAACTTAGGGGTAGCATTTAATCAATGATTATGAAGAATCCAGATTTTTCACATTACTGGACTGGTGTTTTTGTTCATTTTATCTGATTTGAGATAGGAGGCAGAATCGGTTTGCACTGCACTAGTCACTTTACAGAATCATTTAGGCCTTCATTACAACCCTGGCGGTTGGTGTAAAAGTGGCAGTAATACGGCAACAGGGCGGGGTAATTACCGCCATATTATGACCATGACGGTGTCATCTCCGATAGACAGCCAATGTACCACACCGACTGCCAGGGCAGAAACAACAGCCACCATGGAGGTAGCCGCCTACAGCCAGGCAGAAGGCAATGTTTCACCCACCATATTAGGACACACGATTCCGCCACCTTTTCTGGGTTGGTACCAACCACATAAAAAGCCTGGTGGAAACACTGCACAGAAGTGAAAGGACTCACCATTGGAGACACAGGGAACAACCACGCCGCCAGGAAGTCAGAGCTGCATGTCTTCCCCATGAATTTCTATGTGCTGCTCCACCACAAACACCAACAGCAGCGAAGACAACGACGGTGTAAAGCCACCTAGCACACAAGGGAGGGAGGGAGGAAAAAGAGAGTGACACACACACATCACACCCACCCCCCCAACACCATACACACATTCAGCTGCATTACCAAAACATTTGTCCCCGTACCTCGGATGACTAATGCAAGGACAAAAACGATTTTGAGAAAGTGAATGTAATGAGAGAAACACATCTAGATAAATAAGTGAAGCAAGACAAGAGATAGATGCAAAAAGGGACACAGCCCAGTCCACAATGTACGTAGTCCATATGGCCCCAGGCTAAAGTCCAAGGCCAAACATGGCACCTGCCTCAACATGGAGAGAACCCTGAAGAGGCATCTGTTGGTAAATAGGCAGGCACTTCAGAGGGATGGGGGTGCACCTCAGCCTGGAGATGGAACAACATCACTGGTTCTGGAGGGGGCAACATGCCCTGTGCTTTGTCCTGGGGAGTGCAAGGCCACAGTCTCTCAAGTGGGTGACTTTCCCACTGGTTCTGGAGGGGGCATCGTGCCCTTTGCTCTTCATCCTGGCGAGTCTGGGGTAGGTGGGTGTCTTACCCACTGGGTTTCAAGGGAGCATCGTGCCCTGTGCTCCTGATCCTAATAAGTTTAGGGTAGGTGGGTGTCACAATCTCTCAGGTGAGTGTCATACCCACTGGATTTGCAGGGAGCAGTCCGCACAGCAGGCCGTGGAGGTAGGATTACATACCGTCCGCCGGCGGTGACGGTAGCTCACTGGAGGTGGTGGTGGTACTGCTGGTGGGGGGAGGTTCCTGCCTATCCCCTGCAAGCTCGGACGGCTGCTCACTGGAGGTAGTGGTGGTGGTGCTGCTGGTGTGAGGAGGTTCCTGCCCATCCCCTGCAACCTCTGACGCTACACAACCATGGTATGGTGGTGGGGGCTGGATCACAGTTCCTTCCCCAGGCCCCTTGCTCTTCCTGCCTGCTGGTGCAGACTCCTTTCCTTTCTTGGCAGCAGCTTGGGCAGGCTCCTTTCCTCCTTGGCAGCAGTTTGGGCAGGCTCCTTCACCCTCAGGACATGTGCCATGGATCCTTTTCCACCATGAGTGGGTGTGGTGACGACTGGGCCCGTGAGCTGGGTGGCTGAGGTTCTTCCCACCCTGGCCAGATGTGCAGGACGGGGGGAAGGGTAGGGAAGAGGTCAATGGTGGATAGGAACCATTTTTTAGGGGCAGTGGGGCGGGAAGAGGGAGAAGGTTTGGGAGTGGAGGAAGAGGGAGTGGTTGTTGGAGGTGTCTGTGTGCTGATTTTGGGTGCAGGTGGATGGGTTGGATGCTGTTGTGAAGTGGATGGCTGTTGGGTGTCTGAGTGCTTGCGTTTGTGTACCTTGGGGGGGACAGACACAGTGGGAGAGGACACAGGGGATGTGTGCATGGCTGTTGTGAAGGTGTCTGCCAGTGAGGTGTGTGTTCTGCTTTGTGTGGTGGTGATACTGGTAGTGTATGATGATGTAGTGCATGCAGGTTTGAGTGTGGACGGATCTGGGAGGGAGGTGGAGGAGGACGCAGACAGGAAGACAGTGGAAATAGTGGATGTTGGTATGTCTGCATCTGGATGATGTTTGTGTGAATGCCTGTGGAATAAAATGTGGTGCTTGGGTTTGCCTATACCACTCATGTGTGTTGTCTTGTGTGCATGCTCGTCTGTTTGTGCTTGGGATGGGTTGGGGTTGAGGAGAAATGGACTGGGAAGTGGAAGTTGGAGGGGGGAGGGTAGAAACAGGGACAATGGCTGCCATCAGAGAGGAGGCCAGAGCCTGGATCGATCTCTGTTGGGCCCCCAATCCATTGTGAATGCCCTCCAGGAATGCATTAGTCTGTTGCACCTGGGCTGCCAGCCCCTGGATGGCATTCATAAAGGTTGACTGCCCTATAGAGATGGATCGCAGAAGGTCAATAGCCTTCTCACTCAGGGCAACAGGGCTCACTGGGGCAAGGCTTGATGTGCCTGGGACGAAGGAGATAGCCACCCTCCTGGGTGAGTGGGCACGGGCAAATCGATGAGGGACTTCTGGGGAGGGTGGTGCTAGTACGGGGTGTTGGCTGTACCTGTAGCTGGGGTGGTCACAGAGGTGTCCGCCACCACCAGAGAGCTTCCATCGGAGGAGGTATCTGTGTCTGACCTGTCACCTCCAGTCTCTACCGTAGTGCTCCCCTCGCCCTTCGTCCCACTGGTGCCCTCAGCGTCAGCGGACTTTGGGCCAGATGTAGCAAAAAGCCAATTTGCGACTTGCAAATTGCAAGTCCCAGCGACTCGCAATTTGCAACTCGCCAATTGGTATGCAGAGCGGTGTCTCAGACACCGTCTGCGAGTCGCTATGGGGTCGCAATGACCCACCTCATTAATATTAATGAGGTAGGTCGCAAATTGCGGCCCCATAGCGAGTCTAGGCACTCGCAAAAATGGAGGCCTGCTGTAGTCAGCAGACCTCCATGTTCGTGACTGCTTTTAAATAAAGCAGTTTTTTTTTTTTAAGTGTAGCCCGTTTTCCTTAAAGGAAAACGAGCTGCACTTAAAAAAAAAAATGAAACCTTTAGTTTCGGTACTTTTTCAGGGCAGGTAGTGGTCCCTTGGACCACTACCTGCCCTGAAAAAATTGTTTTGGGTCCATTCACAAAGTGGAAGGGGTCCCATGGGGACCCCTTCCAATTTGCGAGTGGGTTACCATCCACTTGAAGTGAATGGTAACTGCGACACCATTTGCGACCGCATATGCGGTCGCAAATGGTATTGCATACCACTCCGAATCGCAAATAGGAAGGGAACACCCCTTCCTATTTGCGATTCTGAAATGCATATTGCGAGTCGGTCCCGACTCGCAATATGCATTTCTGCATAGGAAAATGCGATTTGCGAGTCGCAAACGGCAATTTTTGCCGTTTGCGACTCGCAATTTGTTTCCTGCATCTGGCCCTTTGTCTCCTGGGTCCTGTGGGATGAAGCTCTCTCTGTCGCAGTGCCTCTGCTCCTCCGCCAAATGATGCTAATGCACATAAGGATAAGATGACAAAACAATAATGGGGGGAAGAGACAAAGGATGCACTTGGTCAATGGCTGCACCAACACCACCGTTGGAGTACACAGCACCCTCACACAACACAGGGAACAGGCCTACGCAATATGCCATAGCACTACCAGAGAAAAAGTTAGCATCCAGGGCATGGGGAGGGGCACACACCGCCAAATGCACACCTGGGACCCACGCAGCCCTGACCAGTAATGGATTCTTATAAGCTAGGTAGCAGGATTATCCCATCAGAAGCCTAGCCACCAGGGGACCCACACTGCAATATCAAGCCTGGCCTAGGGACATCCACCGACACACATCCCCCACCCAGATACCACCCTACCATGCGTAAGTTGTAATGGTGAGCACTGTACTCACCCCTTTGTGGCTGCTGTGATGCCCTCAAGCGCCCATCCAGTTCAGGATAGGCCACTACCAGTATGCTGGCCAGCAGGGGGGTCAGGGATCGACAGGCACCCCTTCCTCGTTGGGAGGCCATCCGCAGCTGGGCCTCTGCCGTCTTCCGTGCCCAGCGTCTCAGGTCCTCCCACTATTTCCAACAGTGGGTGCTCCCCAGGGTCCGCACGTCCTTGGCAATGGCACGCCATATACCCTTCTTTTGATGGGCACTGTCCTGCAGAGGAAATACACACAGGAAAATAGTATTAGTCATACAGTCCTGCCTGTTACACTTATGGCCCACCATACCCCTTCACATCACTATTTACACACACATGGCCCAGCACACAACCAATACGCCACACAGAGGACATCCACCCACCCCCTTACCTTAGGCTTTCACACACAGCTCCATGCATCGTGCCCAATGTGTACTCACTTGTTGGTCTGGAGGCCCATACAGCAGTCCGTACTGGGGTAGGACCCAATTCACTAGTGAAGGCAGGGGCCCTTTCCCCAGTCACACGGGCCATGGTAGGTTCCAGACACAGGTCACAGCAGCACATGCAGTGTAGGTCCTCTCCTGTGGATGACCAGGTAGCAAGTGAGGAATATGATAGAAAATGGTGGTCACGTCCGCAGCGGTGCATACCGTCACCGCCGGTTTAGATCAACATTGGCCACTGTACCCCACAGGGCCCAATGAGGAGTTGCACGGCGGATCCTGACCACCTCCTGCAACGGCGCACAACGTCAGCGGAATTACCTCACTTTGACCTGTCCCTCCACACAGGACGGGGGGTGCCATTTCAGTGCGGTTGGGGGGCAGGCCCTGGATATTTGCTGCATCACTGTTGAAAATTGGACATACTATACAAATCACACTTACCCATTACAAGTTAACAGCATGCAAAGTTCTGTGTAGCCCCATTGTTCAGTTTGTGACCGGCTCCTCACTCTTTTGCCCCATAGATTGCTACAGCTGAGGATGAATAGAACATGGAGACATACCCCTGTGTATAGACCCCTAGTAGACTTGGCAACAATGGAGGACAGGCACACAATCACAGAGCTGTGTGCCCGATTGGAGCCTGACCTGATACCTGAAATCCATCACCCCACTGGGATCCCCCTCTCGTGAAAGTTCAGTCAGTGCTCCATTTCCCGGCAACTGGTTCTTTCCAAGTGATATTGGGCTTGGCAGCAGGAATGTCACAGCCAATGTTCTCAAACGTGCTGACCAGAGTGTTGTTTGCCCTGATTAAGCACATGTGCAGCTACATTGTTTTCCCCCAGGTTGAAGATTTGGCCACAGTGAAGGCCAAGTTCTATGCAATGGGACATATCCCCAACATAATTGGGGCAATTGATGGAACAAATATTGCATTTTCCGCCCCCGTCAAATTGAACAGGTGTTCAGAAATCCACTCTATGAATGTACAGATGGTGTGCTTGGCGGACCAGTACATCTCCCACGTCAATGCTAAGTATCCTGGGTCAGTGCATGACGCCTTTGTCCTGAGGAATAGCAGCATCCCAAATGTGATGGCCCAACTACAGAGGCACAGGGTGTGGCTAATAGGTGAGCCCTGGTCCCCACTCAGTATATGTTGGTGCATGGGTATGGAGTGGGTCATATAGGATGGTGTGTGGCTAGATGTTGTCCCTCAATATTGCAGGGGACTCTGGTTACCCAAACCTCTCATGGTTGCTGACCCCTGTGAGGAATGCCAGGACAAGGGCAGAAGAACATTATAATGAGGCACATGAGTGAATGAGAAGGATAATAGAAAGGACCTTTGGCCTCCTGAGCTACTCACCAAAGAAGGTCTGCCAGATAATAGTGGCATGCTGCATGTTGCAAAACCTTGCCCTGAGATGCCATGTGCCTTTTCAGTAGGAGGAGGAGGCTGGAGAATCCCGTGTGGCAGCAGTGGACCCTGTGGACAGTGAGGATATGGAGGCAGAGGATGAGGATGAGGACAACAAAACATCAGTCATCATACAGTACTTCCAATGACACACACTTAAGACAGTGTTACTTCACATTTCAATGAAATGTTTTGGAATTTCTGTGGTACTGTCATGCTGTTGTTTCCCACTTCTATACACACTTACTGTACCCTGTGGCAATTCATTTTACAGATATTGGTGACCTCACATATGATCCTGGTGTGATCACTGTAGCCAGCTACACCCATGTAGCATACACCTATGCTCATTTTCTGTACAGTTGAATTGCAATGTCTGTACCTGTTGAAATGAATACATACTTTACAAATTTGACATACTCCAAAATTCTTTTTTTCCAAGGGTGTTTATTGAAGTGCTAAAATATGGAGGGGCAAGTGCAATGGGATGGGGTGATGATGGAGGAAAGTCCAGGGTATAGTTCCAGTCTATTTGTAGCACAAGTGTATTGTCCAAGGGTGCAGAGGAAGGGGAGCAATGGCAGTTCAAGGTGGACAGGGTGAGTGAGTGGGACACAAGAGTAACAATCAGGAGAGTCTCATTTCCTGGCGGGGTTTTGGCAAGTGTCTCTTGCTTCTGTCTGGATCGCAGGGAATATTTGCGGGGTGGTTTGCCTTCTGTAGGGGGATGGGTGCTGGTGGCCTGTTGGTTGTGTGGCGGGGCCTCCTGTCCACTAGCGGCAGCAGAGGTGGAAGGCTGTTCAGATATCTGGCTAGTGGCAGGGGCCCGCTGGTGTGAGACTGCTTCCCTCATAATATTGGCCATGTTTGGCAGCACCCCTGCTATGGAGATCAGGGTGTTTTTGATGGCCTGCAAGTCCTCCCTGATCCCCTGGTACTGTCCCTCCTGCAAGCACCTGTTTTCCTGCACATTGTCCAAGATCTGGCCCATCGAGTCCTGGGAATGTTGATATGCTCGCAGGATCTCCACAAGGGCCTCCTGGAGAGTCGGTTCCCTGGGCCTGTCCTTCCCCTGGCGCACAGTACTCCTCCCAGTTTCCCTGGTGGCCTGTGCTTAAGTCCCCTGAACCGGGTGCCCACTGCCACTGACCCCAGGTCCATGATTGTCTTGGGTATGAGGTTTGGCCTAGGGTCCCTGTAGCGGTGGACACAGTGGTGATTGACGTGTCCTGGGGACAGAGGTGTGGGTACGCTGGGTGGGTGCTGTGGTGGTGTTTCCTGATGGGGGAGGCTTTGTGGTGGTGTGTGACTGGGCCTAGTTAACCGGCTGTCCAGAGGTCCCTGATTGGCCTAGTCGGTCATCCAGATCCTGAAGGCCAGAGTTGCTGTCATCAGCCTCTTCTGTTGGGGGACTGGATATTTCTGGCACCTCCTCTCTGCTTACATTGGCTGGGATACCTATGGGGATGCAAATGCTGTGTTATTGTTTCTGTGTCTGACATATTGTGCATCTATGGGTTGCCCTCTTTGGTTGTATTTGCCCTAGCAGCTTTCACTTGTGTAAGTTGGTATATGGTGGGTTAGCTGTTTCCCTCTAGTGTGCATGCTTTAGTGATAGGTGTCCATGCAGGTCTGTGAGTGGTGTCCTTGCATTGGTATGGCATGCAGGGCTTGACATTGGGATACGTGAGATGTGATGATGAGGTGTGTGGGAAGTGGTGGAGTGATGGGAGTGAAGGTGGAGGTATGTTTATTTTGCATGCATGTAGGGGGTAGTAGTAGTAGAGAGTTGACTTACCATAGTCCAGTCCAACTCCTACTCTGGCCAGGCCCTCAGGACGCAGTATTGCCAAGACTTTCTCCTCCCATGTTGTTAGTTTTGGGGGAGGTGGTGGGGGTCAACTGCCAGTCCTCTGTACAGCGAGCTGGTGTCTTGCTGCAGTGGAATGTACCTTCCCCCATAGGTCGTTCCACCTCTTCCTGGTTTCATCCCTAGTTCTGGGGTGCTGTCCCATGGCGTTGACCCTGCCCACGATTCTCTGCCATAGCTCCATCTTCCTAGCTATCGATATCTGCTGCACCTGTGCTCCAAATAGCTGTGGCTCTACGCTGATGATTTCCTCCACCATGACCCTTAGCTCCTCCTCTGTGAATCGGGGGTGTCTTTGTGGTGCCATGGGTGTTGTGTGAGGTGTGTAGGTGAGGGTGTGTAGGGTGATGTGTTGGGGTGTGTGATGTGGGGTGCATGAGTGGTGTATAGGTGTAAGTAGTGTGCGGCTTTGGTTTTGTCAGTGGTCTTGGTGTCTGTCTCGTGCCACGGTTTTGTAGTCGTGAAGGGTTGTGGGTAATGTGGGTGTGTGTTTCATAGTGGTGTGGGTGTGGTGTGTGTATGAGTGTCAGATGTGTGTTGGTTGAATTGTCCAATGTGGTGGTGTTTTGTATGTGTGTGTGTGTATTTTGATTGCGGCGGTATGTATCGCCAATGGTTTACCACCATTGAATGTCCGCCGTAGTGATTCGTGGGTCATAATGTGGTGGGTGTTGTTCTGGTGGCATAACGTTGTGGGTTTTGATACCGGCAGTTTATCACTGACCTTTGGTGTAATGGATTTGTATCTGTGGGTGAATAGTGATGGATTGGTGTATGTGTGTCATGATGTGGTGAACGGATATCCGCTGCGGTAAGTTGGGGCAGTCATTGTGACAGTAAGTGGGATTTCCCACCAATGTCATAATGAGGGCCTTAGTCTCCTTGGGGTGATTTATGTATGTTGTAACCTGTACCAGAATGTGATCATGACGGTATATTAGTGTGCATTATATATACCTAGGTATGAATTTCGCAATTTGACAGCATGAAACTATGTAATTGATTAATAATATTAGTGCTTAAGGATTAGACATTTATTTATCGGACACTAATTGTGTTTAAGCAACATTGTTGAGCACTAATGAATATACAATCATTTTTTTTTTTTTAAACACATTTTTTATTGTTGTTCAGGCAGTACTTACATTGTAGTTTTTTTAACATTTTTCTATGACATTTTTTATGCAGTACAGAGTCGTGTTTTAACGTCATTTATGAATATACAATCATAGTAGAACAATTTGCACTAAGCACTTTACTGGGGGTTATAAGATATACCATGGAGACAATATGGGAAACAGACGTGAAGAAATGGGAACGTGCAATACAATAGGAATCTCATGGGATGCATACAGGTAATTATTTTGGTAGTTAAATATGTGAGAATGTTTTATGAATATATTTTTATTATGTATTATTATAATAGAACACACAGTTCAGTGCCACTCCAAGGTCATTTTGGAGATATTTGGAACAAGATATGTTAAATAATGAACTTATATGTAAGATAAGATTATATGTGAAACTACGATTGTGACTAACAACTGTTTGACATTCTAAGATGGTGCTCCGCATAGACAGAGAAGCTAGGCAGTCTTGAGGGATGGGGGGAAGTAAGCAGAGAAGAGGGACAAACAGAGATTTGTCTCGAGGAAGGTGTGTAGCCAAAACGTGTCAACCTCCTGTGATGGAGAGACACTGTTTCTTTTTGCTCAATATATTCAGAGGATTTATCCTATGGCGTCCTGCTGTATGGAATAATTGAAGCTCAGAAACTCAAAAAAGACTGCAGGTGCGCCGTTCTAGCATTCCTTTAGGAACACAAGAAAAACACACAAAAACATGACACTATTGCTTGTAAATTTTCGAATTGATACAAAAAAAACAGTTCAAAGAAGAACGTAAAGCAAGCAACCAACCCCATTTTCCCCAGAACCGTTAACACCAATATGTAATGAATTTGCCATTTTTTTAATTCATTAAATATTAAATCAAATTAATTAAAGTTTATTTTGACTCCACTTTCTTACCCAAATCTCTGCAATTGAAGGCTCCTAATAACGTATCCTCATAACATAGTTTCACACCTAACGCCGAAAAGGCTCTGATCTCTGCTGTTTTAGTCGCCAAACCCTAAGCCTATTCTGCAAACCCACTGCCACCAACCTTGACTAAGGGTCTGCGCCAAGGCAGGGGCCTAGCTCCCAGTGGTGCAGCCAGTGAAATGCACTGGGGGCCCGAGGTGGGAGAGGACCCAAATACAACAGCCCCTTGAGCTATGGAAGGGCACCTAAATAACCATGCTGGAGTTCCAAAGGTGAACAAGCATTAAAGATGACTTTAAGTTTTGTTTTATCCTGTCACTGTTGCTGTGTGTTCAAAGACAGAGGTCAAATGTCAGTCTAGCCTACTGACTAATGGCTATTTGTTCTTTTGAGGAGGAGACTGGCTTTTACTTATGTTTCGCTTACAGTAAAGTGTGAGAATTTAATAAAGAAAACTGTGTGACAATCTTGCCAGTGTGAAAGGAAAGGCAGTATGACATTGTTTTCTTCTAACACAACATTTAAAAACCCGTAAACGAACAGTATAAATATTTCAAAATAAATAAATATTTAGGAAACCACAAATGAAGCACCTTTTAAATCTGATGGAAGCAAAAATTCTAAGGTCTCCAATGGAAAGAAGGTTTTCATGAGATCAAAACAAATCAAGACACTTTACTTGGTGATGCACAAATGACAAATATTCACTGAAACCTGATTTCCATACATAATTGTTTGTGTGTTATCTTGTTTTATCAGTAAGACTGTATGTATGTGTAAATTTAGTAGTATTTTCAATGGGAAATGTGTTGTCTGTAATGACAGTGATTACCGTACCATGCTATACTAATATATTTGTTATAGTGTCCTCCTAGATGCAACAACAGCTATGCACTACACTGTTACCACTGTCCTGCTGAATGGGCATGGCTCATTTGTGAGACTTGTTCTTTGTGTTATGCTTGTTTTTTTTTTAGAATCCCTATTAGTTCAGTGATGTCACATTAATGGCAGCACCACCAGTCTGAAAAACTTCCCAGCATCACTACTTACTAGGGCCACAGGATCTCTTACAGAATTGGGAGCTTGCTGTTAGTTCCATCTGATTCTCTCAGCTGCACTAAATGGCTGAGGAGGGTGCATGCTCACTTTTGGAAATGAAGGGCCATTTAGTCCTGGCTAAGTGATGCCCATGCTTCTGAGTGGCTTCTAAATGCAAGACAGTCACATTAATTGCTACATTCAGCATAATGAGGGGATGGCAAACTATGGCAGTTAGTAAAAGAACATTGACTTACATAGTACAGAGTGCTGGAATTTGGAAAATTATTAATTTGAGAGTTGTCTGTTTAATTTTATGCTAAAATCTTGTACAGGTAACTTTAAAATGACTTCTTGGTGTCGCTAATGCACATTCCTAAATAGATGTCGGAATAGTTATCCTCTGAGACCTGTGCTCCCCAGAGTGACATACTGAGACAGAGGAACTTGAGTAACTGTTATACATAGTACAGTAGTAAAGAGGGGCAAGCATACAAATTGATAGGAAGAGCCGAGCCAGGGGTCTGTGTTGGCCTAAAGAGCCCAGGTATGAGCTGAGCCAAGGGAACATTTAGCACAGATATTATGCGACAGATATCATGTCAAGATTTGATAAAGTGTCTTCAAAGTTCAAAAAAGTATATTTCTTTGACAAGAGGTTCTCCTTAGCACATCGTAGTATATCACTGCCTTGAGAGGCGTTCACTAAAGGTGATAGTTTTAAAACATGAATTTAGAAACATTCATACCCCCAAACCCCACTCCGACGACGATACTATTAGTGACCTAAGAGGCAAATTAGTTTTCATGTGCATCCTTTGTGTGAGCTATATTCTGTTTTTTAATAAGGTAAATTTGGTAAAATAAGTTTTAAAATAAAGTTGGCTAGCATGCAGAAGCCACAAGAAAGCTCAGCTCATTTTGGTCTTAAAGGTTATAGAGTGCCTTAAGCTGAACTAGAGTTGAGCATCTGGCTCAAACCTTCAGTGGCTCACCCACCTCTACACTTTACACTTCATATTCTGTGCCTGAAGTAAGCTTAGATGCTGCTGCCAGTATGATACTTGTTTTGTAGTAAGAATCACCTCAGCTTGCATTTCTGATGACCATCTTGTACCTGTGCTATGAGTGAGGGGAACATATATAAAGCAACCAAATGCTGCACATTGTGTGTGTTTGTTTACACATAGGCTCGGGCTGCTTCTGCAGATGCTGTTCACGTTCTGTGCACGCGAGGGAAGCCTACATTGTTTCCTGACCAGATCCATTTGTGTTCTATTGATTGCAGGAAGTGTGTACTCCTGCCCGGCGCTGTACCTGTTTTGTTTATGGAAATTTGCTTTGTGTGTGATTCAAGCTTGCTCTCAACACCCTAGTGCTGGTCCTTAAACTTCTATCAAATCTAAGATGCTGCCTATTCATTGTATCTATGTGAGGTATTAAATGGTGCTTCCCAGTACCACACTTGTTCCATGTCTTCGAAGGCAGCATGCCCCAGCCTTTGGTCCATGTCTTTGAAGGAAGCTTTGAAGGAAGCATGCACTTGGCTGGCCCTGGTGTACAACACTTATTCCATGCCTTTGAAGCAAGCTTGCACTGGCTCTGAGTACCAAACTTTTTCTAAGTCTTTGAATGAAGCTTACACCAACCCTGCAGTACCACATATGTTCCCTGTCTTTGAAGGACGCTTGCACTTGGCTGGCCCTGCTGTACCACACTTGTTCCATGTTTATGAAGCAAGCTTGCACTGACCTGGAGTACCATACTTGTTCCATGTCTTTGAATGAAGCTTACACTGAACCTGCAGTACCACATTGGTTCCATGTCTTTGATGGAAGCTTGCACTGACTGGCCCTGCAGTACCATAATTGTTCCATGTCTTTGAAGGAAGGTTGCTCTGGCTGACACTGAAGTGCCCAACTTGTTCCATGTCTTTAAGGAAAAATAGAGTTGTTCTTGACCAGTGCTGTGTGCCTTATGCATGTGAACCAAGGTCCCCGATGCTCCTGTTCCTTTTTCTCTATTTCTTTGTGTTTTGGTATGAGCAAAGCCTATTTTAGCTCTCTCAACGGCCTCATGTTATCTTAAAGATAATACATAATCTTGCATACAGAAAATGTGTTTGGGGTAAATCCAGTTCAGTTATTCATCATTGTCATTCAAATATTAGTTCAGCTTTGTTGCCAATGTTTGGCTCTGCCTAGTAGAAAACCTCTGGTCTTTATGATGTCAGGCAGTCTTAGGGATAGTGTTTTGACTACTTACTCGGTGTTACTCATTTCCAAGAAACTTACCTGTAAATACAGACTTGTACTAATTAAGTAATGGGATTACCAGCAGCCATGCTGCCATTGGTACTGGGGTATAACATTCTTATGCAGAGCAATTGGCATCAATGCAGCAAGCTTCAAAGCCACACCACCATCTTAAAAATGATAATCTGCACATATTTTTTTCTGTTTCAAGATAGCAGACCAGTGAGAAGCTTTCCTTTTTATTTTTTTGGTGAAGCAAGAGCCCTCCACATTTAGCTGGCATATTTTTTCCCTTGTTTTTATTTATATATTTTAGCATATGATTGTACTAGGAAGACTTGTTTTTTTTAAAGCAAATTAGACTTTTTTGATGCTAAGACTCTTCCCCGCAAAAGTCCACAAAGATCACACTCACAGTATCGGCTGTGCTGGTCCAAGTGTGGCCAATGGGAGATTAGATAACTTCAGTGGACATTCGGGCTTCAGTTTAACTTACCTCAAAAGCTTTGAACTACACTAGTGGACCGATGCACCAAATACTGCCTCATATGCCACCATCTGTGCAAACTCTTCTCCTTCCTAGTGAGTGGTGTATCAGTATAAATGTGGGGTCCCTGCATGTTATGTCTTTGTGTGCATGAACTTTACAAAGACAAATCTATTGGCTTTGTTAGTGCTACATGGATTCGACTTGCAAGAATGCAGTGCAGGGACTGGGAATACAATAGGGTGTGTATGAGAATAGTAGTGAGTTTTGATAAGGCAGATGCAAAGTTCGTTGAAGGAGGTTGAGGAGTGTTGGGGGAATCTGACAGACTAAGAGGTCACCTTAGTGAGGCACTTGCACTAGGGCCCACAACGGATACCTAGCTACGTCACTGCACCATTGATTGAAGATGACAAACTCATCACTAAAGCATTGCAGTGTCTGAACATCTAAGATGGTCATTAAAGCTCCAACATCACCTACATGTTAAAAGAAATACACTTGCTTCCAGTCTGGAATCAGCTTCAATATGAGTTTCATCACTTATAAAGCCTTCAACAGCAAGACTCCAGCCTACCTAGAAAACAAACTATTTATAATGGGGAAAACACCGGTCAGTAGTCTGGTATCGCCAGACTGGTGGCAAAATATTGAAATATCATGCTCTCAGGATCCGGAACATTCGTATCAATACAAGATCAGCACCAACTCCTGTACAAGTCAGAAAAAGCTAAAGACACACTTCCTAAAGGAGCACTATGCCTGACACAATAGTCTACCCTTGAGCATCCCCCAATAATTCCATCTTCTTGGGGGGGTTGCCCCCTGTTCAGGTATCTATTGCCCTTGAGTTAGGTTTGCACTCTACCAACACCAACTCATACACACATACATTCATATATAGACTGAAGCACTAGTGAAACGTACTGTACAATCACTAGCCTCATTTTTGGGTATGGCTATAGAGTTGAAAGGTTAGATACTGAACAATGAAGGTCACCTTGGCTAACAGATTGTGCTAACCTATTAGTAATTCCCAACCTTCGAGGCTTGACTGCAGCTATTAGCACTGTGGTTTACGAAATCCTGCTTCACACCCACAACACCAGGATGGGTACAGATGATACAGCTTTGATTTGGTTCAGATCGTCCCACTCTGTACACAGATAACAAGATAAAATTGTCGAACGACATTTAAACCCTCATGCAAATATGTTTTGTGTACCTCAAAGTTCCTTTCTGGCCCATTTTTTTTTTTTTTTTTAATGTGGAACAAATTGGGGATTTACTCAAAGACTATGGGGTATTGTGCTACAAATATGTGAACGATACCCAAGTGTATTTTAAAAGATATCCCAATGAATCTGGTAATGCTCTATAAATATGCACAGAAAGCATCCAAGAGTTCACGGCTCACAGATGCCTAAAATGAACATAATTAAGGAAGCAAGTATTGTTATCAGGCCGCCTAAGGGGTTGGGTCTTAGTTCATTCTTCAGCGGTATTCCACGGGGCCATTAATAGAACGTCCACCTCATGGGATTCGAAGTGTGGGAAAACCACAGCTCAGATTTTCACCCGATGCTCTCGTCTGCTGAAAGCTGCTTGAAGAAAATGGTGTGAGGGCATGCAAGAACTGGCACTGGCACACCGATTCATACAATGCATTCTTTAAAAAAAAAAAAAAAAAAAAAAAAAAAGGAGTATTATCAGTCATACCGCTGAAATTACCAATTCACGTGCTATCAGAAACTTGTGCGGGTGAATACAAAACTAAGATTTGCCATTTTTATTGCCTCGCCAAAACTGCTCTCTGTCTAATAGAACAGCACTGGTAATCCTCATTACGGCTGCAAACTAAAACATGTCAAAACGGATACTGGCTTAGACCCGCACGAGTAGGGGATTTCGACAAACACGACGCAGGACCGCGCACGGTAGCTTGGCGCTCCCGGCCGCTCCCTTTGCTTTCAACGTCTTTTCAGGTTTGAGAGGCGGCGCAACAAAGAAACAGGTTTTCCGGAATGGCGCTGAGCCACAATTACTGTCACGGTCCCTTGACGAGGACTACCCAGAGGCTCTACCGATCAGTGCCCCGGGGTGGGGAGGGGGGCACAACTTTTCTTACGTCCATTAACTTTCGCTCTCTGTCGTTAATGTGTGTTTTTACGGTCTCTCCCTCATTTTGGTCGAGACAATTTGTCTCTAAAGGTTTTTTGACATATTTCCCTATACTAATCCACCACTAATTCTTGTTGGGTTCCTGAGCAGCGTGCTACTCGCCGAAAAGCGCTTCGAATCCTCGTCAGGGGTAGTAAGCGCTATATAAATACTATTACAATAAAATACATGCAGCTGGTGGTTTTTCATTCCGTGCTTCAGACATTTGCTTTAAAGGGACATATAGAAGTGCACGTACTCACTGTTTAGACTACTTTTTCGCTCCTGAGAGGTGCCAGTACTCTCTCATTAACTGTTTCACAGCAGTGCAGGCAGGGGTAGCGTCGCCCCTGCCCGCCAGCAACAGCAGCTGCCAAACTTCTGCAAAACAAGGATAATAAACTATCGCCCACTTTTATACTTTTTTTGCACTGAATTTGCGCCATTTTTGACACAAAAGCGGCACAAACGTACAAAATATAATTGTATTTTGTAAGCTTGCTCCACTTTTGCGCAAGAATAAAGAAGGGGCGGGGCTGACGAGCACAGAGGGGGAGTGCTCACATGCGCAGTAAGCTCTGTCCAACCTAGCACCACAGTGCCGGATTGGAGAGAGTAGGCAGACTCTCCCAGTCTGCCTGGGAGCGCCCTGGCTGGGCGCTCCGACCAATCGCAACGCTGCTGTCATGCTGCTGCCAGCAGCATGACAGCAGCGTTCAGATTGGTCGCAGGGCAGACTGGGAGCCTGTGCCTGCGCCAAAGGAAAGAGGAGTTGCTCGGTGGTGGTGGTAGCGGCGGCGGCTTCAGGTAAGTTGATTTTGTTTCATTATTAATCCCCCCTGCGCACTGCCCCACACCGCCACATGCTGGGAGCTGCTCTTGAGTGCAGGTACTCTCCCTGTCAAATTGAAGGAGTGCACATATGCAGTACCGGACAGTACCTGTCCATTTAAAGCACTGCCCCAGACATATAATCAGAGAGAGAATTTAATCTACCTTGCTCCAATCACTAAGCAGGTGTGGACTTGATTGTCCCGCCGCAGGACAGCATCTACAGTTCAACATTTGTTAAATAAGTCAGGGTCCTAAAATATGTGGAATGATCGAGATACTGTATACCTTGATTCCAAATCAATACAAACACCAGGCGACCCTTTTAATCCATAAACCATGTACATATGGCACTGGAAGAACCTGGAAAAATAATGTATTTTATTCACTCCATTTTATATAAAAATTGTACTTTAGTAAAATCCTCTTTTGCTTACATTAACTATGTGAATTTAAAACATCCTCTATCCAGGTACCATTCATTCAATTCCCATACACCCCTAAACCATTCATATAACACAAAGACATACATACAAAAACCATCATATTCATCCATTGTTATGATATCCTCTAAGTAACTTTATCAATCCAATATTTGATCAATCTCAGCTGAACTTTGCATATTTTTCAACAGGCCAATAATTGACATTGCTTAAACTTCCTTTGAGATTAAAAAAACTGGTGAGGTCACTGATAAATACTAAGGCCCGTATTTATACTTTTTTAGCGCCGCATTTGCGTCGTTTTTTGACGCTAAAACGGCGCAAACTTGCAAAATACCATTGTATTTTGTAGGTTTGCGCCGTTTTGCGTCAAAAAGCGGCGCAAATGCGGCGCTAAAAAAAGTATAAATACGGGCCTAAATTACCCCTTCCGCTTGAAATCAATTCTCTTTCACTTGTATGTCTCCAGGCCAACAATCCTGTCCCATTTATTGTGTGGCTTTTTTTTCAAACCTTGGATCCACCTCACGCCTCTTTTTTCCCTCCACCCTGAAATTGATGTCCCTTTGTCTAACTCTCTGGATCTTTTTTCATCCCTGTTTTCTCCTTTTGTCGCTAACTTCCTATCTCTATTTTCCTCCTTTCTTCAATTTCTGCCTTTTTCTTTCTTTCTTTTGTTTAAAGTAGCATGATGAAAAATAAGTCCTTGAGCAGTATTATAGAATGCAGCACATTCTTATTGGTTCAAAAGGTGCACCTGGTGTAAACAAGGATAAATCACTGTATCATATTGAATGCGCTGCCCCCCAAGGGCAGCCGCAAACATGTGATACCCTCGGGCAGTGCATTAAAAAATGAAGTGGCTCTTTTAAAGCAGGTGCGTGTTTCACTTTGCAAGTGGCAATCTGTCTGCACATTTAAGGGGGATTAGAGATCACCTTGGAGGTGGGTGCAGTGAATGACTGCACCCCCCTGCAAGAGGATGTCTTGGGGTCCATAGGTCCCCCCTTTCCTCCATCCAGAGGGCTGCCACCAAGGGGTGGAATGAAATGAGGGTACACTCTCTGGTGATAGCGCTGGCACTATATGTGCAGTAGCGCTATCTGTATTACAGAAAGGGCCACACAAGCATCTGCGGCCCTTTTTGTAATACAGCCCCAGGTCTCCAAACGTAAGTGTGGGGACTAAGAGGCTGCAACCACCAGCAAAAATTAAGCTCTGAGCATTTGGTCTGAGGATTGGAAGGACCCACAGCAAAAGAAGAAATTTGGGTACTGTCTAAAAAGTATATAAGTATATAAAATAATCTCCTCACCAGCAAAAAAGTTCTTAAAATACAAAGTTAAAAATTAAAACAAAAAAATAACTATGCAGCCTCATCACTTTCATACGTTTATTTTTACCTTAGAAAGTGATAGGGCTATAAAGTATTTTTTTATAGCTATTGTTGATATTTTATTTTACTCTGTACACACAAGACCTACCTATATGTCTCAGTGGCCAATCTTTCATGTGTGATTTTTACACTGTACTCTAGTTATCAACTCCAATGGACTCGGCTGAATGTTGTTTTGGTTTGATAGTTGTCTATATGCCGAAAAGCAAGAATGCACAATGCCTTTGGGTGGAGGTGAGAAGTGGCAGGCTTGAGGCAGGTTGACAGAGATGCGTACTGCTGGTGAGAGTGGTAGTTTCTTTCACAGATCTCTTTTTGGTGTGTGGTATTTGATGTCAGAGCAGGAAGATCTCAGATGAGAGTTGAGAACCAGGGCCCTCATTTATGGGGATTTGGGGTAGGACAGCGCAGCAAGTCACCTTGCTGCATTATGTTATGTTATAGGTTCTTGTAGAGCACATGGATACCAAAAGACCTCCCAGCGCTAAATGCAGACATCAAAGAGTCTGAGGGTTCTGTTCTGAATAGCCAGGTTTTTAGGGATCGTCAGAAAGTAAGTTTGTGACTGGTACAGCGGAGATCAAGAGGGAGAGAATTCCACAGCTGAGCTCCAAGATAGACCATTGACTTTCCACCCAATTCGATTTTTTTACTCTAGGGATGGAGGCTAAGGCTGCTGACGAAGACCCAAGCTGTTTAACGGGCTTATAGAAGGAGGCCAGAGTCCTTAAGAGAGGAGGACTCCCATTATATAGTGACCTCTGGACACAGCACAAAGTTTTAAACTTTATGCGCTGTTCCACCGGCAGCCAATGTAGGGAGGCGATGGCCTATTTGGCTGATTCATGTCTCGGTATATCTAGAAGGAGACAGGCAGAAGCATTCTACACCACTTGAAGCTTTTTTATCACATATTTAGGGGAACCCAAATACAAGGTGTTGCCATAATCCAGCCGAGAAATAATAAGGGCCTGGATGATCAGTAAATATACCAAAACAGGTAGATGGAATCTTCTTGGCCTTGATGTTTCAGGGTGAGTCATGGGTCAAGCCAAACCCCCAGGCTCTTGATATGTTCCTTAGGAGGGGGCAGAATTACCAGGAAATCTAGAATGGAGGAGTTAGGACCTTGGAGTGGGCTATGTCCTTATATCATTTCCTCCATCTTGTCTTCATTAAGCTTAAGCTTACATTCAGACATCCATCCTGATACTGCATGTAAACAGGGACTAAGTGACTCACACTTGGTGCTGAGGTTGGTCGATAATGAAAAGACCAGTTAAGTGCTGTTGCCCTATGTGAAAGTGAAAAGGCCTGTCCTTTCCCCCTGCACTGGTGACGTTTTGTCAGCCTAGTGCCAACTCAGGCACCTTTGCAACATAGCACAAGGGTGCCTGTGTTGCATGCAGGATTGTTTAAGTGCAAGCATCTTCCTAGATGGAATCAATCCACATATGTGTTTTCCTCTTTCTATGTGTCCTCATAGAAAGAGGAAAAATGGGACAAAATAAAGATATTTCTGCTTGTAATGCCTGTCTTGGACAGGTGTAAGATTTGACACATTTCCAGGTTTGCAAGTCCTTGTAAACCACTGGGAGTTGTGTGGGAACACCTGGCAGAACGCCCATGGAATGCCTTTCTTGCACATAGCAAGGTGATGTAACGATTTTTGTTACGTTGCCTTACTCAAGATTTATGAGGCCACTCAAAGCCACGCACTGTGGCGTTGTGTGGCTTCATAAATCTGACTGAGCTGTGCATCACACATGTATCACTTTGCATGGTGCAAACGTGATGCAAGGCTCTCATATGATATGCCACCAATTGTTTAGCAGTTTGGTGGCTTTGTTTTAGGAGCTGCAACAGTTTTTTATCATGGCTGCTATTGGCTCTAAAGCAGGCATTTAAAATGAGCCCATGCCACCTAATTAGATAGTAAAAAACAGTCATGGCTATAGTTCCGTGGGCCCCTCCAGGTCGCCTACTGTAAATAGGGGCCCATTTAGGTCAATGCATGGGTTCCCTGAAGATATCTGAGCCACTTTAAAGTGTCAGACGTGCACTATGGAATTACTGTTAAAAATGATAAAAAACAATCAAATAGTACGGTGTGAGCACCTGGACTGGGAAACAAAGAATAAGGTTAACACTTCTAGCCAGATTTTAGATGAAGCTGCAGACCTCAAGTTCTCTCCATCAGTCAGAAGAGGCCCCTTTGAACTGAAAGGGATGAAAGCCATGATATCACTCCTGTATCACTGCAGTTACTATACTAAGTAATGCTAGCTCTTTCCCTACTTGCTGTATGGAATGTAACAGGTTGACTAGTGTCCAAAAACAAATGCTGTGCAAAATAATATGGCCTATAATGGGTTTTGTTAGTGCCATATCTTAATGCAGAATTACTTTGGCAGCACTGACTTAAGACACTTTGTAGGTCTCTCCTGAAACAGCTCACATGCTGTCACTTGTGGGACATTTGGTATATTTACAAGGAGCTTGGAGCCCGCCCACTGCTTACTGTTGTTGCCTTCATTGTCAGTCTTATTTGCTGTCTTCTGTTCGTTCAGCACGTGCTGGCTTCACTTTCTATTTATGTGTTTTCTCTGTCCCTGAAGCATGGACCAAATACTGCTTCTTGTTTTTGGGGGCTTCTTACTTATTTATCAGCCTATTTTATTCTCTACTTACAGCCCTTCATAAGAGTGTATGGCTTTGCACTATTGCTATTAAGTAAAAACTCATTTAGTTTGCAACATACATTCATGGTACATGTTTCATGATTTATAGGATAGGCTTGACTATAATATTTTAGGTAAATAACGTGGTGTGTTATGTTTGCCCAATTATGGATTAGAAAGAGCATTCTAGCGAAAAAATAACATTAAATTGTAAAGCACTTTTTTACTTATTTGGCAGCTCCTATTGTGCTTCTTCCGGTATCTTAATGGGTACTCTGTAACAAAGATTTAAAACTTTGTTGCCTCTGCATAATTTGAAAAAATGGGTACAATTTACCAACATGTCACTTTACTATGGACGAGAAATCTAGAGCATTTTAATAACAAGATTTTTCACAATGTGTTTTTAGAAAGTCTTCCTCCTGCTTTTGTTCACTGTTGCTTTTACCCACCTATAAGACATATTTGTGCTTGCTGCCTTAGACATTTCATCATCTCCCCTTATATCCTTTGGTGAAGCATAATAAAACCACCAGCCCACAGGTTGTTAATGTCGCTTTTAGTAATGATTAAAACATCCATTGGTGGCTTTGTGCTATAGCTATTAAGTAATCACCAGTTTAGTTTGTAACAAACTGCTTTTGAGATACATGTTTCATGATTTAAAGGATGTCTTGGGCATGTTTAAAATCTTTTATGCAAAACAAATTGAAAAGTGAAAATAACATTATATTGTAAAATGCTTTTTTTTGCTTGTTTGGCTGCTACTATTTTGCTTCATACTGTAGCTTTATGTGTATACTGTAAAACACATTACCATGCGATACCATTCTATACAATGACAGGCAATGCCATACCATACTATACATTGACACACTATACTATACAAGGACAGGCCATACCATACTATACAATGACAGGCCATACAATACTATACAATGCCAGGCCACATGGTACTAACCATGTTATACCATACAATGAGAGCCCATGCTATACCATACCATACTATACTATACAATGACATTCCATATCATAGTAAACAATGACAGGTCATACCATACAATACAATGACAGACCATGCTAAACATATCGTACCATACAATACCATACTATACAATGACAGGCCATATCATAGAACAGAATGACATCCCATGCTATACCATAGTATGCCATACCATTCTATACAATGACAGGCCATACCACAACATACTATACAATGACTGGATAATACTTACATCTTGCCACACCATACTATACAATTGCAGGCCATACCATACCATACATACATACCATATCATACCACACCATACAATGAGAGCCCATTCCATACCTTACTATGCAATGACAGACCATATCATATACAAAGACATGCCACACCATACCATACCATACCATACCATACCATACCATATCACAACATACAGGCCATACCATACCATACCAGGTCACACCACACCTTAACATACCATGTCACACAACACCATGCCATACCATGCCATACCACACCATACAGGGACAGACCATACCACATCATACCATACTATATAGCAAGCCACACCACATACTATATCATGCCATACCATGCTATACCATATTTTACCAAACCATGACATACATATAACACCATACACTACCATACCATACAAGGATAAGTCATACCATACCATACCATAGAATGACAGGGCATACCCTACCATACTATACTATAGAATCACTTATGTTTTTTTACTCTCAGACATGCTACACACCAGCCGCACATTTGTAAGTGACTAAAAAAAGGCAAAGCCAATAGATCTTGCATGGGCAAGACCTACTGGCTTTGCTAATCCCTGTTTAATGTTTACTGCTACATTTAATGGCAGAAATGACTGTCAGTGGGTCTAGTGAGCAAAGCATACAACTAGTTACTTGTTTATAATGCGTATGTACATTGTGCTTCTTTTCTGTAGTGAGGCTTGTTTACGGCGCAAGAGGTGCTTTTAGAGGCAGGTGAATACGACCCTGAGGTAAACTCAAAATTAAAAACACATTTTAGAAAATATCTAGAAAGCATAGAATGAAAGAGGCACATTTAACACCCATAGTGTGCAAATAAAAGCTAATTTTAGTTGAGAATAAAATTGTATGTTTGGCTAGAAAACATTGTTAACAGTTGGGGAGCAACATCTTTATTGTATTGTGCTGAATGTGTATAGTTTTCGGTTTTTTTAAGTACTGTTAAATTAAATTGTTAAATTGCTGTTAAATTAAAGTGTGATACCGTGCCACCTAACTGGCCTTAATCGCAAAGTATGCCACATAATTTGACCTTTCTTGTACTTCAATTTATATTCTTTTTTCTCATATTGTAAGCAATCTAGCATCATAATTTGGTTCTCCATTGCCTCGTAAATACTTTAGACCTCATTATTTATAGCAAGGAACATAAGTGTCTACGTTTGATGGCAGCCATTATGCCTATTATCAAAGTCAATATTGCTCGTTAATTGGGGCATCTCTCACAGAAGGACCATTTTAGGTAGCAATAAACAGTGGCGCCGCTAAGCATGAATGTCAATTCACCAAAATGCCATGGGTAGTGGAGGTGACAGCAATTAACCTTTGACATGTATTACATCACAGGAAGTGACATCATATCATCGCTGACCCTGCTTTTTTTCAGAAAATCATGTTACATAACCTTACCCTTGATGACACCACTATAATTGACATTTCTGAATTGTCATAATTATTTCATGATTAGTGTAACAACATAATACAAACAAATGCACATTTACTTGATCTTCAAAAATTCTTGAGCATAATACTTGCCCTGAATTGCAGCAAGCGGGCAAACCAAGTAAGCCATTCTACTTCTATGAGGTTTCGTTCCCCTAAACAATTCTGCAAATGAAGGGATTAACAGCACATTTGAAGCACAATTGTTCATGAATTTGCTAAAATGTTATAGCCATTAAAAGAGCATTCATTAAATATCCATCTCCTTTCATGGTGTGCCAAGCCATTGAAACCTGATGCTCCCCAGGAATTTATCCGTTTTTTTTAAAACAAATGTGCTATGGGTGCCCTCATATGTCAATAATTACTTCCAGTGTGCCTGCACCAGCATTTTGTCTTGATTGCTCCATATGCCATGGGTGCCCCCAATATGCCAGTAACAGAATTTTTCAAATGATTTTGTCCATCTGCCATAGGTGACCATTATTTAAAAACAATACCTCTATGCCAGGGCCAGGATTTTGTCATGATTGCCACTATATGTGAGGTTGCTCTCCTTTATGCAAGTAGTTAATTCACTGTGCCATTATCAGCATTATGCCATGGGTGCTCCCATGCCAAGAATTTTCTCAGGTATGGCAGCTTTTTTCTACAGGTGATCTATATGCAATAATCACCTCTAGTATGGAGGTACAAGTATTTTATCGGGGGTCCTCATTATGCCAATAATTACTTTCATTGCCAGTATTTTGTGACAGGTGTCTGTCATGTTAAAAATTGCCGCAAGAATGCGAGTGCCAGCATTTTGCCATGGGTGTTTCTTTAAGATACTAATTACCCTCAGTATGCCAGGGACAATGACATACTAACAAACCCGGCACCATATAGTTGCTCATCCACATTAGCTCAAACTAACACTCTTACACTAATTCTTTCTTACTTGTAAGAGTGTATCTTACTTGTAAGTGTACCTTAATCTTACTCACTCATTGTCACTCACTCTAACTCATTGATTCTGACACTCAATCTCACACATTCTTACTGTCAGTGTCATTGATTCTCATTCACTTTCACTCATACACACATGCATACACATAGACACATTCTCACAGATACACATGCTCTCTCCCACATAAACAAACTCATACCTGTAAGCACATACACAACTATTATTTAAAACCAGCTTTTAATGTACCTAAACTGGCGCCAAAGTCCCATTCAAGCTAATTGTGTTCCATTTTTAACTGTACTAATAGAATATCATTTACTAATAGTATAATGAAAAATGATCAGAAAACGAGTATTTCTGCCACCTTCAGGGCCAGGGGTCGCAAAGGCAGTACCGGGCTTTGCTAAGGGCAAGCCAGGGGTCGCAAGTGCGACCCCTGGCCACTCCTAAATGTCGTCCATGCCGCGGGGGGCACCAGGTTGCCTGAAGAAGCAGTAAATAATGCCTCCTTGTCACAAGTAAGAAGGAAAATATGATTTTCTCTTGAGCGCCATCAATTTTAGAACCAACTCCAATCAAGGACACTGAACTAGAGCCAAGCTGGTTGCATTCAGATTTGTGCACCAGGCACATTAACCCACCGAGCTCATAAACAGTTCATGGAAGCCTCATATAGAAATAAAATACACTTTAATACTTGTCTCTTGAAAAATGAAAGCACGTCTCAGAAGGACGACACACTGATCGGCTTTGTTTAAGGTGCCAGGATTTGCATTGTTCGAGTGTGGTACTAACCTGGGTTCCATGGGCCATGATGGGGGCCAGGAACGTCAATGAGGTATAATCTCATCTATAGTGTCTGGGGAGTTCGTGGCGGCTTGTGAGTAGTATTGCAAATTTGTGGGATTGGGCAGCTTGCTCTGTGGTCCTGTCTTGAGAGCTGCTGCTTGCAGAACAACCCTTGCAGTTTATCTATTGATTATTAACGTTAAATCTGCATTAAAAATGAAAGGAAGGCGTACGATGTGGGCCACCTCGGTGGAAAGCACACCCTCCTAACTCAGAGCCTCCTTGAATGTTCATGCACTGGAATATTGCTTGCTCTCGGCCTTCGTGCCGTGACTGCACCCAGCTCTGATGCCTGCTCACCACTACATTTGTGCTTCAAAAAGGTAATCTGCAGCTTGCAGTGGAAGGCTTCAGTGATTGTGACAGGGGGCTGACAGGTAGCTCTTAACATGTCTAAAAGAGATGAAAAGCATTTTCTTGAATGGTGAGTTTGGCGCCCCACCCTAGTCGCCTTTGGAAAGATGAGAAACAGCCCGAGGGCGACATATTTCCCATACAAATGGTCTCTTTTGATGAGCAGATGCTGAGCCTGCTGGAGGGGATTGTCCTTTGAGGGGGTGGAGAGTGGACGAGGGAGTTTGAAATACAATACCACTTCTTTGGCTATAAAAGGGACAGTCCGAGCTGGCTGCAGTGTACTCTTGTGCTCTCGTCGCAGCAGGTACATCTGAAGCCCAGGGCCCTCTCACCAGCCGCCATCATGCTGAAGAGCTTCAGTAGCAGGTCCATGCAGAGTGTGCCAGGCAGGGGCAGTGCATTTGGAGGCGAGTCATTCAGCGTCTCCAGAGGGGTGTATAGCTCCGGTGGGGGTGGCTTTGGGGGGTCCTCCTTCGCTAGTGGTGCTGGGGCTGGCTATGGAGGGGCCTCCTTTGGTAGTGGTGGTGGCTTTGGGGGTGGCTTCGGCGGTGGTGCTGGGGGTGGCAGCTCTAGTTTCAGCTTCAGCTCCGGGGGTGGTGATGGCGGCCTCCTTGGCAGCGGTGGGGAGAAGCAGGTCATGCAGAACCTCAATGACCGCCTGGCCTCCTACCTGGACAAGGTGCGAGCTCTGGAGGCTGCCAACAATGAGCTGGAGATCAAGATCAAGGAGTGGTACAGCAAGCACTCAGACAGCACTGGCGATAGGCGTACCAGCGACTACAGCAAGTACTACACCACCATCGATGACCTAAGGAACAAGGTAAATGGTTGAATCAGGGGTCACCACTGGCTCCACTGTCAACGATGTGGGAGGTCGTTTCTGTTAATGCTAGTGCACTATACTGTTGATTGCATTTCATACAGAATTGTGGCCCTTTGTCCATACCCCCCCAAAAAAGACTGTTTCCTATTAGAAGGAAGCAGAATGACTTGCATATAAGAAAGGAACAGTTACTACAGAGATGTTGGTTGTCCATGTCAGTTGTGAGTACGCAATGCATTCACCACTATTATCTTTGCATTACAGGATGATTGTACACTGTAATATTGAGATACCGGAATATCGTAGACAAAATATCAAATAAATATATACAGGCAAGCATACAATTACTATACTCAACTTCACATCCATGTACCTTAAAAATATCTATATATATTGTCAAGGTAGATTTATGTGGATTTAAGAAAAGTAAATCTATTCTTATCTATATAGTGTCTATACTTTGATCCTCAATATTTTGGCTGTAATATTCTGGTATCTTGATATTCTCTACTCCATATGCCATACCTCTGCTGTACAGGGGTGGATCAACTACTGCAGAGCTCTCAAATTTTCCTAGATCCATGCATCAGGGGCTGATCCAGTCCAGGTTTTTGCTTTGCTTTCGGTGACTTGCAGTCTTGTTTCACCCCTTTATAAAATCAAGACTACAAGTCCCAGAATGCAAGGAATGCTCTAGTGACACGTGGACCTGGCAAACCTCACAGTTCTGCTACTCACGCTAGGAACGATACATCTTTAGATCTTAGCACATTCTAAGACGTTCACAAGGCAAATGCAAAAAAAACCTCCGAAATGTGAAAACTACTTTGGTCCTCATCCCAAGATATGAGGGCGAATGGAAGCATAGTGGTGTGGGAATAAGGGAGTGGTAGTTGGATACGTTTACTTCACATCCCAGGTTGTAAACACTTCAGCTCAGTGAAGATATAGAATGAATTCGAGAGTGTTCAAAGTCTTCCTAACATCTGTACATCTGAGTACAGTCATTTTACCTCCTTCTGCTAAAGGGTCATAAAGTCAGCGACCAGAACAGAAAGCTGCTATGGCGTTAAATAGGGAGGCCACCTGAATTCATGCCATTACGAACAATATTTCTATTCCTAGGTCTTTATGTGACAATCTCGTGTAGTGTGGGTGCAGTCTTTGCTTACTTCCGTTGAACTAATCAGAGAAATACGCCTGATAGGAATGACTGGTAGGCTAAAATTCCCGGACTGGGAATTGTATTCACTGTGACATGGAGTGAGGTGGTCAGTTTGCGTTCTGTAGGGTCATCTCCTTGCCTTTCCTCGAGCCCCTCAACAGTAAGAGTGTATGGCAAAGCCAAATATTCTACTATGTAATTATATCAGTAAAAAAGGGTGCGCGAATCTTTAGCCAATCGACTTTTTTCTGCCAAGAATACACTTCATTGTGGCACGTGTGCTTTTGCCTTTGCAATTGCAAGCGTTGGTTTCAAAATCCCGGCATGCAAAGCGCTACCAGTTACCGAGCCAGGACTGGCTGGAAGCGCCCTGCACTACATGGAGCCATTCGGTACCCTTTCTGTCGGGTCGGTTCGTCAGGCACGTGCCAAATTGCTCCAAAACGGCACCTTTCTTCAACCTAGACGGTGCCCGACTCGAAGCTACGCCCTGTCTGTGTGTCTGAGGGAGGATGGCCACTGTGTGTCTCCCGCTTCCGATCCTCACATTCGATGACTTTCACATGATAGAGCTGAACCGAAGAGGATCGCCTCCCACCAATTGCTACGCATGAAAGGTGCTTCCAAATACGCAACTTTCCTGAGGCCTACGATCACCTCACCCGCCCACCCTCGAAGCCCGATGAGGTTTATAGATTCGAACCCTTGGTAAAAAGAGCAACAAAAAAGAAAACGAACACAATGTACCCTTAGGTTTGAGTGTGTGGTGGGCGGGGTGCCTCAGGTGGTTGTGGGGAGAGGGTGGTCCCTGATTGTAGGGTGAACTAACACGGCTCACTGCTACGTTGCAGCTAAGACACCTGCAACCTGTCCTTTCAGACGATAGAGCCGTGCATCTTGGAACTTGTAGTTATCGTTTTTCCATTATATGTACATGTCTGAATGCTCTAACATGCACAGTGCTACGCAGACAGGATAGGATCATGTTGTAAACACGGGACACCGAGCAAGATAGAACCAGTTCTATAATCCAGGACCATCACCTTTCTTGGGTCTATACCTGAGAGGCAAATCTAGCCCATTCATTTTACTTGACATTCTGATTCTGGTCCCTGTAATCGAGCATTTATAATTAAACTGCAAGAATGCAAAGAACAAAAAAAACTAAGGTGGCTGAGCTACTCAGACATTCTGGGATCCCTTAAGTGGAGATAAAGACCTAGAGTTGTTAAAGAGACTGTTTTATACTTTTTATCCAAAATATGCAATGCATCATGCATATGACCACATTTTCCTGATGAAAATCAAAATTTGAATTTATTGTATTCCATCTTTTGAATGTTGAACAATATTATGAGACCACACAGTTCCGAAGTGATCCAGCCCTAGAAGTGACAACAATATAAATTTCTTGTTTTCCAGGATTTATCTCAGTGCATGCTGGAACACGTAGTCTGGCATTTCTCACTAATAAACAGGCCTGTACAATTTACGCTAAACTGAGAAATGAAATCCCTCTCTCAAACAAATGTTGAATAGCTGTGGAATAGTCAGATGTCTGGTATAGTGCACATTACAAACAGAATTACCCCAGTCATTAGCCTGAAATTAAAGGCCTGTATTTAGAACTCACACAAAGTTATGGCTTTAGAGTCCTGGGGACTGCAGTACTTTAAAACCGTTAGGTTAAGAAAATATGATTGCAGTAAAGTGAAAATTAAATTAAGACTCCATTGGTCTCTGTAATCTGTGAGCAAATCCTTTTGATTGTGGCCTACATGGAGCTCTCTACCTGGATTCTGTTCGAACCAGTGGGCATTGAAAGACAGCCCCTATAATCGTGCACCACAGAGTTTAGAGACTGGCACCCCAGTTTTCAAATTACAGCCCCACGGGCCTGGGGTAAAATCATCAGATACAAGAACAGCGACCTAATACCATTTCAGACCACCACTCTGGTTACTCATGCAGGACATCAAAACGCCTCTCAATCAGGCCACATTACAATACTCTTCCAACCAAGCACCCCTTCAAAGTACAGCAGGCTAAATGTCAGTGCTTTGGCACCTTGTCAGGGAAAAAAGCGCTATATCCAGAGCTCTCAAGTTTTCTAGGTCCATCTACGAGCAGCTCATGTATTTACAAAATTTTCCTTATATTCCTGGACTTCTAACCCTCTTTATTCCATTTTAAAACCAGGGCTACAAATCCCAGAATGCAACAAATGAACCTAGACTGAGTGAGCTATTCACTCATGGACCTAGAAGATACGGAAACCCCAAATATTTATGAAACTACAATGCAATTCAACACATATTTGTAATGCATAGGGCAGTGTAAATGTAGTACTAGTCAATTGAACATTCCCTACACGTGCTACTCCATCTAGAATGATACCACACTCAAAATCTTCTGTCTCTTTTGCGGTCTTCCAGATCTTTGCTGCCACTGTTGACAACGCCCGCATCGTGCTGCAGGTTGACAACGCCAGACTGGCTGCCGATGACTTCAAGCTGAAGTGAGTAAACCTTGAAGTTTCGACATTAAGGGCCTGATTTAGAGTTTGGTGAAAAGGGTTAGTCCATCACAAACATGTTACTATTCCATTGTAGCATATGGAAATTGCAATATGGCATGCAGGATATCCATCACGTTTGTGACAGAGTAACCCCTACGCCAAATTCTAAATCAGGCCCCAAGGCTCATTTTACTGTGACCTCCCTCCCTGAATGATGTCTATTCTCCATGAAAGTGGCTAAAAGTGTCCAGGTCACAGATTCACACAGTTGGTCTCACTCTGCTAAATTCATTCCAGCTTTCCACCTTCAAAGTAATAGTCTGTTGGAGGGAACAATCTCCAATGATTCTTTTAACCAGGCTATATGCTTTTTAGCACAATACTACGACTTAATCAAGTGTCATTTAGCATTTGGTCTGGCTTATCTGAATTCATTTACAGTTGACATGACTATTTCTGGTCACAGAGGATTGTATGTATGCCAGATTTGTACAGTATCCTTGTGAAGATAATTTTCATGTCAGTTCACATACGTAAATTTAATTGCGTATTCGGTGGTGGCTAGCCTGACATTCTGGCCTGGATCTGACCCTCATAGACCATACTGGATACTCCTGCTCTAAAGGTTCCTTGTAAGCTTGTCACACCCACATTAATCAAAGCTGTAGCATTTAAAAACCTGCAGAACCTGTCTTTTGTTTAAAGAGTTCTGTTGTCTGTTGTTTAAAGACCTCTCTTGGCTGTTGTCAAGGGCTATGTACTAGACCTTAGCTTCAACCAAAGGTGAACTCTTCACTGACGTCTCTCAGGATGTTATTATCTAATGGTAAACCCACTTTGTACAAAAACTGCCTGCCTTCTAAACAATTTGCTCTCTGAAAGTCAAACTGCACCACTCTTTATTTAAACTGGATGTGCAGGGTATAGTCCTGTCTCATAGGCTGGGCAAAACAATTCAGATCTTTCTACTCTACATTTCATTAAATGATGTGCTTTGCAGGTGGCGCGGATCATAGATAGACCAGTTTTATTACTGTGGCGTAAGGCAAAGTGCACATTCCAATGTGATTTAATTATCAAAATACCACTTGTAATTAAGGGTTTTAGTCCAAGTACAGTGGTAAACCTAATTCAACCGTACTGCTTGCTATTTCATCCAGTGCACCCCAAAGCCATTGGACGGTCTGAGTGGGATGAAAGACTATTAGTAGCTATGCCACAAGTTACAGTAGGAAAATGATGTAATCAGTAAAGTTTGCTCTTATTTGTTGCAAATGCCTCTTTTTTTTGTCCTTCTTCAGGTATGAGAATGAGCTGGCCATGCGCCAGAGCGTTGAGGCTGACATCAATGGGCTGCGCAGAGTCTTGGATGATCTGACCATGTCCAGATCTGACCTGGAGATGCAGATCGAAAGCCTGACTGAGGAGCTGGCCTTCCTTAAGAAGAACCACCAAGAGGTAGAGGGTAGACCTTAGTGCCTTATTTACCTGGTAAACCCGAAGCCAAGTTACACAGGGCCATAAAGATAGCAGTAGAAAGGCAAAAAGATGGCTTCACTACGTATTGTGGTCACTACAGACTCTTCGTCTGGAAAAGTTAGTGCCATCAGATGATACATCAAGGACTCTCAAGTTAGAGTCCTTGTGTATTTTGCAGCACGCTTGCAAAAAAATAATGATTCATTGACGACATGAAGTATGCAGATGTTCTTGGCAAAAATGATCTACTGAAAAAGGTATAAACTTTGCAATTGGTTTGGTTGTTAGATGAGGTCTAATGAGCGGGTGTGTGGTGCAATGGGTAGTGAATACTCCTGTTACTTGCTTTACCGTCCAAGTGTGGGAGCTACGAGTTAGCATTTTCCTATGCATGTACTAAAAGCAAAGGTTGTGCTGCCTGGGCTTGTATGTTGCACTAGCCAAGCGTTTTGTCTATTGTAGATGAATATGTGATCGCACAAAGTTTGCGATCTATTAGGTAAAGTCTTCATCTGACGAATGCTGTCTGATTGTTAGGTTTTTCTTCTAGGAAGAGGTATAGTCTATCTACAAGTATATCTGCTAGCTAAGCAGTCTCTTATTCTAGCAGAGGCAGGGTCCAGCAGCTACTGGATTACATTTGGGGTCTCTGTGATCAATTTGGATGCATGTTGCTTTGGGTTATAGCAGGTTCAATTAGAGGAGGATGTTATCTGTTTAATGGGCATTCTTACCACCAGTCAGTAGGTTTTCTTAGTAAGTTTGACTTGGGATGCTATTTGGGGTTGTAGTGAATTGTAATGGATAAGGGCATGGTAAGAAGGGTCAGGGTTTGACCCATAATGTTTGTTGTGTTGGTACAGGGTTATGAAGTGACATTATGATGTACTAAACACATGTGTGGTTTACGGTAATCAGGTGAGAATGAGTTCTACTGGAATAAAATATTCTCTGAGCTAGTAAGTCATGTTGACAGGACAAATAAGGGTTTCTGTCTCGGTAAATAACCTTACTTGATGGGCTAGTTCATAAAGGGCCTAGTCTAGAAGAAGTATATGAGTGAGTGGACAGGGTGTGGTCTTCTAAGAAGAGATATAAGATTAAATGAATGGTGGTGATTTTAGTAAACGTGTAAATGAACTAGCGAGAGTTGCAGAAATCTACTGAGAAAAGGTGTAATTTAATGGGAGGAGGTGTAGTGTAGTGGGAATTGTGTGAGCTAGTGTATGGATGTCTGGTGGGACGATCTGTGGCGTAGTGATGGGGTCTGGTCTAAGAAAGGTGCATACTCTACCTGGTGCAGCTGTGGAATCTAAGATTTCATTTTGTAACCACGAATTTGAGTCTTGGTTTACATACGGTGGCATTAGATGTACTTTAAATGTATGAACCGAATCCCCTCCAATCTGTTCCTTTTGCATCATGGCCCTTTGCATTCCCCAGGAAATGCAGGCTGTGTCAGGCGCAGCTGCCGGCTCTGTGAATGTCGAGATGGACGCTGCACCTGGAAATGACCTGACTGCTGTCCTGAATAACATGAGAGCTGATTATGAGTCGCTGGCGGAGAAGAACCGCAGAGAAGCCCAGGCACAGTTCTTGAAGGCGGTAAGGAACATCAGTCAGATGGACATGGCCGCCATGCAGCCAGTTTTAAGAGGTGTCCCAGCGGCTGATCCGTAACAATGGCCCCTCGTTCTGTGTTTCAGTCTGAAGATCTGAAAGCGCAGATCTCTCAGGGCGTGCAGGCAGTGCAGACCACGAAGAGCGAGGTGTCAGATCTGCGACGAACTCTCCAAGGCTTAGAGATCGAGCTTCAGTCCCAGATGGCCATGGTATGTATCTCTCAGACGGTGCCAGACGCTCGCTTATTGACTAAAGTCAAGGTTTTTGTCGAGGTTTAGACTGTACAGTAAATTCGTTTTTACACATTCTATATCTTTTTCAAAATAAATATTTTCACATTGAATACATCATACATAGACGGTCAGCAATTTTAAAATAAACGTTTCTAATTAAACCTTTGAACTATATGCATTTCAAACTATGGCCCAAATGTAAGAGGGCATAGAGCCAACTATCGACACATTAGAGCCATTATTTTTTACCTTAATGTGGCAATAGTGTGGCAAAAACTCTGCACCATATTTACAAAGTGGTGCAATACAAGCTTTGCATACCCTTGCACCAAAATTTGCCTGCACCAGACATAATGTATGCAAGGGGGGCATCACCCCCGTTAGGTGGACCACTAAAATGGCCCAGTGGAATCTAAGAAATTCCACTGCGCCATTTTTTGCAGGTGTTAAAAGGGGGCACACCATTATTTATAATGGGCCTCCATGTACTTTGCAGGATTAGTGCCAACATTTTGGGCACTAATTCTGCAGAGAACAAAAATAGCATAAAAAATGTTGATGCTAGTGTCCCTAACCTGCACCATGGTGCGCGTATGTTTAATATGATGCACACATGATGGCATTAAGGGGGCGCTACAGGGCGCAAGAAAAGTGGCGCTCCATAAAGTGCAGCGCCACTTTTCTTAACTGTGGGCCTAAAATGTTTCAACAAAGATTTGGATATGATAATACTAGAATACATTTATATAGTGGTGATAGATCTGTGTGCATGATCTTTTAAAATGTGGACTATTAACTGGCCAGCAAATCAACTTTCAGAAATGCAACCCCAGTTCAACACCACCTTTTTCCAAAGATGTGCAAATCCACAATAACAGAGTGCAGAATAACCTGTTAAGGTTTCTTGGAATGTTAATCAAACTCTGTCTGGCCTAGGAAATGAACTAGCAATATATGCCATGTTTGATTGTGTGCTGGTGTATTCTGTGCAGCCGTGGCATGTGGACTAAGGACGGAACAAGCACTGGCAGTCCTTATAGGTCTCGGCTCTGAAAAAACGAGGTTTGGGCTTTGCCAGTGACTCTTTCTTAGCTGCAAGTGGGAGGGAGAGCATCAGGGAGCATAGGAGTGGAATGAAGGGAGGGTGGGGTTAGCGGGCACAGAAAGAAGTGGAGGAGACAAGTAAAAACAAGGAGTCCCATGGAGGGCTAAATGCACAACAAATAAAAAACAGTCCCTTCAAGTTACCAGCTGAAGAATATAACTCATCCAGTCGCAACACTGTGAGACTGAAATGCTCCTGGGTGCAACAAACATGGGGGAAAGCTATTAATTCAAGAGCACACACCTGTCTGTGATAGACAACAAAGCTATTCAATCATAAGGGGCAGAAACAAAACACACACAAAGCATGGTATGCCCCCTAAATAATAGGCTTGCAAATAGATAATGATGTCTGCAGCCCAGACCTAAACAAGGAGTGGAAAGCTTTTCATGCAACATTAATTCCCCAATACAGTTATTGCAATGACTTTAAATCCTGCAAACCAAAAATGCAAATTTTGATTAAGAATGATGATGCTTAAAACTGCATCATCCACAGATTTACAGAAGTGCTTTATTGGTGCAGGGTGGTAAGATGAGGTGCCGGTTGACTGTTTAAACTATAATAGATTGAACTTTTGTTGCCTGAAATTGTTATTTTCTACCATTTTGTACTTTATCACACCCCTAACTACCTAAATCAAAGAGGACTGTAGCACAGCATCAGGCAAAAAGTGTTTCAGTCGGCTCAGCTGCTCCATTTACAATGCTGATGTCCTACCAGTGACACGCCTCCATCTCTGTGAGCAGTGGCAACTCCACCAGAAATGGTGTTGGAGAACCTCCCCAGTCTAGAATGACAGGTTCGCCATGATGTCTGGAAGAGTACAGGGTTCTCTATGGAAATAGTCGTAGACTTTCATCATTTAGGGGTTGCATTTTAAATATCCACACGGATGGCAGAAAGTCCACCGTGGCCATTTGCAGGATTAGCAGATGGAATTACAACAAGCAAAGCTCTAAATAAAGCTGTAGCTACAAAAGTAAATATGAAGTTAAAGCTGTCTGAGAACCCAGAACATTTGCAAATCAAATAAACACCCACCTCATACAAGTGATTAGACTTTTGGTACAACAGCACTATCCTCGGGCTTCCTCTCTTGAGGCTCTGTAGATTTATGGACACTTGCTCTATGAAAATGAGAATGCTTTGGAAAGATTCTCTATGTCATCCTTCCTGTTTTCCATGACCTAGGTGCCCAGGTTTATTCTGTAACATGCTCTCAATTTCTCGACAGAAAAACTCTCTGGAACAAACCTTGGCAGAGACAGAAGGGCGCTACGGAGCACAGCTCATGCAGATGCAGCAGAGGATCGGCGGCCTGGAGGAGCAGCTCATGCAACTCCGCAGTGACATGGAACGGCAGAGCTATGAGTATCAGCAGCTCCTGGACATCAAGACACGGCTAGAGATGGAGATTGAGACCTACCGGCGCCTGCTGGAGGGAGAATTTGAGTGAGAAAATGCCTCAGAGATTTTCCAAGGCACCTTAAAGCCATTATTCCAAGTTCATTGTAATCCAATGGTCCCAGCAACTTTTTCCACTCAACCAATAGGGAAGATGAGCAATGCAGTAATCATGTAGTTCCAGCAATGTTCTCCATGACCTCTGGCTGTTCTAAACAGCCAAAATCCCATGGCAAAAATCCGGGCAGGAATTAGGAATAACAAGGTGCACTGGTGTGTTAAATATGGTTCCTCAGTTATTTCCCATTTTTGAGTATATTCTTCAGGGTTAAATTTAGCACCACCTCAGTGTCACTTTTTGTAAATTTCCTGTGGCGATATGCACAGCGCAATATTTACAAGGTGGCGCTAAGCCACTTATATAGGCCCCTCTGACGCAGTTTTCTGCGCCAGAGGGGTGTGCAATGGGTGTTGTTGTGGGCGTTCCACTGTTACACCTATTGCTTTTGACGCTGCCCCAGATTTACTAGAGTTCGTAAATCTGTGGTAGCGCCAAAAACTAACGCCACTCAGTGGCGTTAGCATGCTGCAATGAGAAATACTTTTATTTCTCCTTGTTTTTGCTTTTTCTATAAGTGCTGCATTCTGCAACACACATAGGAAGAGCAATATGCCATGAATGGTTGTTTATGTGCAGGAAGGTGTTCCTTCCTGCACATAAACATTCATTTAATAATGACGATTTGCTACTTCTATGTCTACTGCATTCTGCAGCACACAGACAAGTAATAAATCGCCATTATAGATTGTTTATGTGCAGAAAAGGACACCCTCCTACAGATACAATATCATTCTCTGTAACACAGGCATCCTTGCACTATGGTGCAAGGTTGCCTTCGTTGGCGCTAGCAGCTAAATTTAGCACCAGCAGTAGGAGAAACATGTGGATGCTTGTATTTGTGTAAATATGGTTTCAGAGGTGACACAGCGTAGCGCTGCCAATTTTGGCACAGCGCCGCGCTGCACCTCTTCTGTGTAAATATGCCTCACAGTTTTCAATATTGTCGCATTCAAAACTGTTTCTTAATGTTTTAAGTGTGCGCCAATACCTGTGACCACAGAAGGCCTCATTACAAGATAGCCCTTAAAGAGAAGGAGAATGCAGGGACCACAGATAAACAATCTCCAACCTCCAGACTCCCCGCTCTATTACAAGGTATCATAAGTTTCTAAGCCGGAATCTGGAAACTCATGCTGGACCAGGAATTAAGTTGTCAGTTTTCCACATTTTGTTTTAGTAGCTGGTTCGTTAAACATTTAACAGGGCAGGCGTATCCCTCCAAGCATACTCCTCCGCCCTCCTTGTAATGGCACACTTAAAATTTAATAGAATCTCACCCACAAGCCTTCATTAAAAGCTTCATAATTTTATTGAGGTCTCAATCACAGCAAACAATTTCTGGAAAGAACGTTTTGAAGTTTGACTCAGCGTGCTCACCATTTTCACGGATAAAAGCACAATATTTTAAGAATAAGAAAAGCTTGGGTACAAAAGTTTACTCACAAGGCGAAGATTTGTGAAACTATCTAACTGCAGAACGTCACAACTATGCAAACTTTATCAACGTCACAAGATACTTTTTAACTCATTATTTAAAAAAAATCACCGTGTCTTAAAAGTTGATAAAGTTGAAAGTTTGCAAAGTTGAAGAATGTTTCATCTGTTTACCATCATTCCACGAGGGATCCCTGTAACTAATGCGAATTTACTTTTTCAGCAGCAGCGGCAGCAAATCATCCTTCCAGTCGTCGTCCAGTAAAAGTTCAACAGTGTCCTCGAGTCAAAAGTCCTCCACTGAGGTGAAGTCACAGACATCATCGGTGGACTCCAAGAAAGGTGCATGCGTTTTCCCTGTTATTCTTCTGTGTTCGGGTTATGAAGGCAGGCATCGCTCCTCTGTTGTGGGATGTGGATGGCACTGCATGTCTTCTTCGTGCGTAGAAAATGTCCTGGGACTCAGGCCCAGTTCTGGGAATTTATATCTAGATTGGCCAAGGGTACGTTTGGGTGGGCCAATGTGTGCCCAATTTTCGAGAATTCCTGAGGTAGCCTACAACCTGGGCTCTGGTGCCCCTGCACCTGCTGCATCATTGGCAGGTAAATCCCTATCCCCTCTTCCCCAACACAATCTCCCCACTGCAGCTTGCCTCAGACATGAGCTAAGATCGCACCAGGCTGTTTTCTTTTCACAGGCATTCCCAGAGTTTTGTCTCAGACAGTAGAAAAACAGGGGAAATCATCTAAAGGTGGTATTTTTCTCCCTATCATTACACAAATAAAACAGCTATTATTAAAACAATGCACTATAAAATGTATTCTAGAGATTTCTAGTTGACCCTTGACTGATAATTAAAGTAAACAAAAGCAACAAAAAAAATCACATTTGGACATGAAGGAAGCACTTAACAGGTGTTTTCTCTGTGGCCTCTTTTGCTGTTACTGGGAGGGCCAAAGGTCATGTTTGGGTGGGCCTGACCCACCTGGCCCACCCGGGCCTGCTGGGAATAATATACTCTACAGATTCTTGGTCCCAAATGCTATGAAAATATAATTAGGGCTCCAGGAATTTTGGTATTTTCTGTGATGCTACTGTCTTTATACATATATGTCTTTTCACACATTATTGGTGTCTAAACATATTTATTTTTGTTTGCTCTAAAGGTAAGTTCCAAATAGTATATTTCCATTAACAGTTCGCTCGTAAATGCACATTTGCGCTTTGATGTATGTAGGGTTTTAAAACGCAGATCACGCATAAACAATAACATAATACACACAACTGTATAAATTAGCGTTGCAGCACCACCACAAGTGAGCATCAGCAGCTATTAAATTCCATTAGGAAATTGTTCACTTCTTTTTCACTTCCTTTGCTAATCATATACACAACTTTTGGCCTGGTAGTAAAATCATGGAGAGACACTAAAACGAACTAAACGTCTTTATTTTTCTATTTAAAAAAATATAGTTAACAAAACAGGGTATTTTCCCTCTGTATGTATGTGTAAAAATCATGAATAGACGGGAAAACGAGAACCTACATTTTAATTAAGGAAAGAAGATGCCTGGCCCTATTTTTATATACTTTTTTGAAGTTATAGTTGAGAATGGGTGGAATATACGAACTCCAAATATAGTGCCTTTGGAAAGAGGGTGACATTATGTCTCAGATTTAAGAGGGCCTGCCGCCTCCTTGCACCACATTAGAGTAATTTTTTTATGACGCAAATAAGGCAGAACGAGGCCAAATTCGCTGCACCATATTTACAATGTGGCACAATGCATGCATTGCGCCACTTTGTAACCCCATGCACCACATTATGCCTGCAACAGGCATAATGTATGCAAGGGGGCGTTCTCCTGTCTGAGGGACCGCAGAAAATGGCACAGTGGAATGTAAGAGATTCCACTTTACCATTTTTTGTGCTATTTTTAACGCCTGCACAGAGCAGACCTTAAAAGGGGGCATACTGTTGTTTTCAATGGGCCCCTATGTACTCTACAGGATTAGCACCAACATTTTGGTGCTAATCCAGCACAGTACATCAATGCCGTCAAAAATGTTGACGCTATTGGCGTACCCTGCGCCATGGTGCGCTGTATATTAAATGCAGCGCACACATGGTGGCAGTAGGGGGGTGCTAAGAGGCACAAGGAAAGTGGCGCTGCACTGGATGCAGCGCTACATTTCTTAAATTAGCCCATATATTTTTAACAGCTACTCAATAGAAGGTAATGAAAGGGAAATATTTTTGATATATTGTTACAAATGTGGTGGTAGGGGGATGCATCTGAGATCTATGGCAAAGTTTTAGTTTTCGAAGTTGTGAAAATGATTTACATCAGAGAAAAACCTCAAAATCATGGTGATGTAAGAGTTAGCGGTTGAGGTTTACCCCAGAGGGCTTTCCAAGATTAGCAGCCTATGCCTACAGGGAGCAGACTGCCTCAACCTTGATACCTGCATGAGCTGCACCTATCTTTGACATTTTGTCAACTAGAAGAGACATGAAAGGAATGAGAGAATGGTATAGCATCAGTGGCCTGCAACCAAGGTTGGCACTCTTCTCACTGCACCCTCAACTTCTCCACACATACAGGATGCTCTCCGCCAGTGCTTTATTTGTAAATAAAAAAGTGCCAGTGCCCAAAGCTTTCCTCTGAAACAGCTGCCGCTGCAATTAAATTTGCGAGCACAGAATACTGAGGCAGTGTAATCCTGAAGCCATCTTGGGCCTCTTTAATCCATTTACAGCCACTCCCTGCCCCTTTAGCTCACTCTTGTAGCTTTCTGCTTTCTCATGGTTTTTAGTTTTTCTCTTCCTCTGTCTTTCCTATATGTGTCCTTTTCTCGCAGTAAATGTTTGAGGCGGAAAAATAAGTGCTACCTTCAAAAATAACTGCTGGTGCAGTGCACTAAAACCACTGGCTCAAATTAATCACTTATCTTCCAAACTCAGCCACCCACTCGCCTAGAAACGTATTCTAATTACATGATTTGCACAAGGTCAGTGTGATAAAACGACCTTAGCGCTTAGGTCACATGGTGGCAACTGGAAACAAAACTCTTACTTCCTTTTCCTCAAAAAAGCATGCTCATGTGCACTTCAAGTTAATCATGTTTCTCGCTTCTGAAACCCAGTGATAAGTTGGCTGTCATTTCCTGTTGATTCTCCAGATCCCAGCAAAACGAGAAAGGTGAAGACTTTCATTGAAGAAGTGGTTGATGGAGTAGTGGTGTCTACGCGTGTCGAGGAAAAGGAGGAGCAAGTGAAATAGAAAATTAAGAAGGCAGTTACAGAGGAGCAGCAAATCCAGTGGAAACAGACAGCATCAACAGAGTAACCCTTGTAGACTAAGCTTAATTTGTGCAGTCATGTTGAATTCAAGTGAGACACAAGATTCTGTCAAATTGACTAATGAGGAAAAATAACTTATTAAATGATTGTCTTATCTTTTGCATTGTGACGCCTAATGTACTTAAAGGATGACAACAAAGAAGTCAAGGGAAAATAAGGGTAACAAAATTAATATCAATATAACAAACAAGTGCTAGACTAGATAATTTCAAAAGGTTATTTGTTATTGCTCTTCCTGACACCCAGGCCTAGTTCTGAATAAGGAGCTTGGTCTGAGAAGGCACTAGGGAAGGATGCAAAAGAATAGAAGCAAATATTCAATTATATATCAATGATTTTTTGTATAAAATACAAACGTTTCTAATGCAAATAAATATTAAAAAATAACTTTAAACGCCAATTTAAATAAAAGAGCAGCAATAAACAGGAATCATTGAAATGTGTAAAAGGGTAAACTTTAACATGTCAAAAATACTCTAAGCTTTTCTACACTCTTGCGCCTATAGCAAGGTAATAGCGCAGGTGAAGTTTGTTTCTACCAGAGGGCAGAGTTCAATGTGCTTATTCTCTTTGAGTCTCCATAATGTGCCTGGTCCCAGTACGACATGCATAACCCCTACGAAGAATATAGAGAATTTGAGTTGGATTTAAGGAAAAGGACACCATCCAGCCCTCTTGATTCAATATAAAAAGCTTCTCTGTATTTCTGTTGAACTTAATAAAGTTTCTTAAGCAAGCAATACTTGTCACTCTTCTCTGTTTGATGAACATAGCAGATCCAGCAGTTAATTTTCGGAATCACCATGTCTTGTAATATTTGGGGCACTGGACGGCCAGTGGCATTTGCCAGCTTTTCACTGGTAGATGGGACAGCAGGAACTAAATGCATGCCAGGAGCTGGCACTAGAGTGGCCTTTCTGTGATGAATGTATGTCCCAGTGTCTCTTTAACTGATGCAAACAAATTGGCAGCTCAGGAGATGGACCAAGAGCGCAATGGTCAAGGAGTTTACCAGCCATTGTAAATGTATTACCGCTTTGGGTGGTGTGCACACTAATATCACAACCCGTAGGGAGTCTTCAAATTGGACCAAAAAAAGGTATAAAGTTGGTGTTAGAAGGTTTCTGGTGGCATTCATTCCTCAAGGAATAAAATAATAGATGAGCGTGAATGAGCACCAGTTTTTGTTTGTCAATAAATAGAAATGGTATACCCGAAGAGTGAAATGCTCGGCAAATATAAAGAGTCAGATGATCCAAAGCAAGTGGGATTCTAAATATTAGTTTAAAGTTCTAGGTGTTCTTTTATTTCATTGCAAAACAATTTCACCATTTTCTTCACATTGACAAATGAGTACAAAAATGGCGGTATCACCATTGGGTTCTATATATGAACATTAAATACAGCCTTAGCAATAGAGCCACTCTGTTTTTTTTTTTATTTGAGGTTCCTCTAGGGTGTTTATAGCAAACATCTTGTACTCAGAGGCTGATGCTTGCCTGTAGAAAGATATAAAAGTGAGTCACCTCTTTTTAACTCCATGCTATGGACCTCCTCTCCATGTAACGTCCTCACTCAGTCCTTGGTATTTGCAGGTTGAAAGCTAAAAAGGATATCAATTTATTCTTTCATTCTTTCTTTGGCCTGGTCCCTCTCAAATACTACCAAGGTATGGCCCCTTTATACTCCCATTCTCTTTGATCCCCTCATCTTATCAGGCTCAAATGTAAAGAATTGTGCGATTTCCCATCCCAGTTTCAAAGTGAGTATCTTGCGTCTTGCCTACCCCATTTTTAAAGTGCAGCTCCTCTGGATATTCTTCCAGTTATTTTGAGGTATCTTCTGGGATTTGTTTTTGGCCCTGCGTATTCCCACTTTCTCTTTTAAGAGCTACCTCAGCTGACAGATACCTGCCCGGATCCCTGCACCACCAAAGTTCTACTATGATGCAACTCTATGCATGCCTGTTTACTGCTTGTGGTACCATATACTGCCATGCTTTTCTGCAGTCGCGGCTCGCTGTGATTCTTGGGGGCGGGGTGGCGCGCGGGGGGGGGAATTAATAACATTAAAAAAAAAAATATTTAAAAAACTTACCTCAGCTCCCACACCGCTCCTCTCTCCCTTGTCGTCTCAGCAGCAGGCAGGCACAGGCTCCCAGCCTGCCCTGCGGCCAATCATAACGCTGCTGAAAGCAGCCAGGGCGCTCCCAGGCAGACGTCCGGCCAATAACACACGCACTCTGAGGGGAGTGCACAGTGCACTCCCCTCTGCTTGTCACCCCCAATGCCCCTGTCACTTTATTATCCTTTCCTTGTGAAAGGATTTACAGCGGTTGCTGTGGCGGGGGGCCAGCCCCTGCTTTTCTGCCTGGCATGTGTTTTATTTTAATAATGTGGGTCTACCGCAAACTACTTTTTGTCAGTTGCTACACTTCTCCACTCCATTGTCTGAACAGGTGAACATGGACCCATGAGCCCTCACAATGTATCCTAAACTATAAAGTAACTGTCTTTGAAAATTCTATGAATTTTTTTTTCTGGGGATAGACCTCTATCAGAAAATGTAAGGACCTTGCAAAATAAGTTAATCCAGAACTTTTGGTCTAGTTCAGGAAGTACATGACATAACAAATTGTAGAATAAAGCATGCTTGGTGTTTTGTAGAGCGTTAAATATCATCATCTGTTGAGAGTCTAATTGCAAAGCAAAAGTAGTTTTGTAAATGTAACCACACAAGGGTCACCTCGTGAAAGGGCTCTTCCCCAAGATTAATGTAGACCTAACTAGGCAAATTATGGTACGGAATATGGTATGGTAGAATTTTACAAATATAAGTCCTCATGACGACGCTGGCAGTCCGAAGACTGCCAGGGTCGCTGTGGCGGTGTCACCGCTGGTGGGCTGGCGGTGAATACCGCAAAATTAGGAGGTTGGCGGTTTGGCCGAAGCCAAACCGCGGATCCTCCACCCATCCCACCACATTACCGTGTTCTGCCGGGCTGGGGGTGAGCACCTCCAGCACGTGGATGACGCAATACTGCTAGTGGTATCATGAGGCGGGAGATCGCCAGCATTTTTCTGGTGGTTGCACCACCAGAAAAAGCTGGCGGTCTTGCAGCCTGGTGACTGGAATAAGCATACCTGTTGCCAGGATACACTTGTACACACATGCACTCACACACTTCTACACACAAACACCCCCCCACTCAAACGCAACATACACACCCATTCACACTGACATACATACACAAACACCACACTCACGCATGCATTCACTCCTCCCTCCCCCTCCCCCGTGAGCATACATACATTCACGCACACCCCCTGCACCTCATACATGAACTCACCCGTTCTCCCCCATCCACTCACACAAACACTCCCCCCAAAACCCAATCACTCAACCACGCAGACACGCACCCCCAAACACTCCTCCTCCCCCTACATTCATGACATTCACACACACACTCACACATTTCAAACACATACCCCCTCCCCTGTCAGGCGATCCACTTACCTCGTTGTCGATGAGGTCGTCCGGGAGGGGACGGGTCCTGGTGCTTCCACTACCTGCAGTGCCTCACCATCTGAACACTGCCACACCGTATTACGGGTTGTAATATAGTGTCCGGTCTCTTTTTGGCACTGCCACCCGCCAGCATGACTGTTCTCAGAATTCCACCCGATTTGGGGTGGAAGTCAGAAATCAGTTGTATTAGGGCGGTCTTAAGACTGCCAGCACTGGTGGTATTTCGGCACCCGCGGCATTGGCGGTCTTTGGAAAAGACCGCCAAAATCATCATGAGGGCCATAGTGTCTAAATCTGAAATATTTTACATGTAGTACTGAAGGACCGCAAAACAAATATTCCAATAATTTAAAATCTGCCGCTGTGCCCTTTAATGTTATTTCTCTGAAAAGGTAAAATCATGTATATCGCCATGAAAAGTGTGCGTCAGATACAAAACACTTAATGCACAGCAGGCAAATATATTTATGCAAAACGATATGTAGTTCCTCCGATCCAGTGTACCAGTGTGGACGAAGATGACCATTGCTAGTCTCATGGCAGACGAAATCCTACGAGTTTACTATACGACGACATTATGGCCATCAAAGTTTTAGTACAAAATTATAGCCAATCAGAATTTTAAAGACAGAAACGCTATTAAATGTCAGCATAGTCAAATCATACTTGTATTCAGTATATAAATACATCTTAGTCCTCCTAAGTATATCAGGGAACTAACTGGCATAATTGAGGCCTGATATGTATGGGACTCCTGCACACTGACAAATAGTTAGAATATATTTAGGAAAAAAAAATATATATATAAATATTTGTCCTAAATATATTCTTTGAGTTTTAAGGGTGTCTGCAGTTGGATTGCATTATTTCAGGGTATGGTGTGCCGGGTCTTAGCCAGCACACAGTGACTGGCAGCAGGGGGTGAGTATCCAGGCTTGGTGCATGGTCCAGGCTCGTGCAGAGGCTCAGTGCGCGTATAGGACAGGGCAGCTAATGCCATTGCAGGTATTCATTAGTAAACCGGATGTCTCAAAAAAGTGGAGAATGCCCCTCCCTACAGGGTGAATGGACATGTGGACGTAGTGACTCGGTTATCGGGTCGTACACCGCATCCATATTACTAATGACAGTAAAGTACATCATCACTCGACATACTATGCAATGGTTATAAAGTAGCATCAGTCAGGAGGGATGTGCATTCAAATGGGAACTGGGAAATTGAAGCAACAATGTCTTCTGTTGTATAGATACATGTGACTGTGGCACAGGTCCTCCCAAGGAAGTCACCTTCAACTGTAGAACTGCTTGCACAGCTATAGCAACTGGCATGTGCTTTCCATAAAATATATCTCATTATATAACTAGTATTATCAACGTCAGCATGTCTGGCCTTAGCAACCTGGTGCGATGATTAATGTTCTTTAACTATTTTATGGCAAGTATGCGCCTCAAAAATGAAAAAGAAATAAAAGAAAATAAACCATTATCTAAATAATTATAGCTAAATGTGACTGTTTCATGCTTGTAATAAAAATGTTAAATATACAAAACATCAATGATGAGACTATTTTACTAGTGATGTTTTGAAAAAAAACACGTTTCAGTTGTGCAACATATTTTGTTATAATTTGTGAAGGAGACAAGAATAAATCACTACTCAAACAAACACTCAAATTGCAAGCAGCTTCAATGTCACACCATTGTAGATTGTATCATAATCTTTTTGAAAAAGAGCGCAGAGAAAATAAACAGTATTTAAAGTTGACATGTGAACTATGTGCACAGGCCTTGTAAAGTCATGAAGAAGTGAAGGGAGTCAATCGGAAAGTGTGCTAACCTACTGCTCCAGGCTGTGTGCTTTGGTGAGCAGAAGATAGGTCCACTTCATTTATGGTGTGGCTCTCACATCTAATGATTTTGCCAGAGAACTCAGATTCAACATGACCCATCTTGAGATCAATCTTCATTTCTGTGTCAACAGTAGAGATACAGAGATAGTACTGAGGCAAAGATTTTGTTCCGTACTGCTTACAAGGTCAGTGAACACACCCTCATTGGTACCAAGCACTGCATCAAAGCATGTGGCAGAGGTGAAGTAGTAAGACATTTCTTTGCTGCTCACAGCTCTAGCTCAGTGTCATTTTGCCCAAGATTATCTCCATTACTAGCTTATCCTAAATTTGACGGAAAGAGAAATTTGATAACACAAAATGAGTTGACCAGTGAGTGAACACTGAGATATTACTACTTCCTGTAATAAGTTACTAGAGGGTTTGACTGCTATAAGTTTCTCATTGCAGACATTTTCTTCAGAGTCCTCTATAGGTAAACTGAAGTTTCCCTTGCATTTTACAAACAACTATTCTATCTCACATATTCTGGAAAAAACGGTCTTGGCGAGTTGCTTCTCTTCAACCTCGAAGCTGCTGTGTTTTGGGATGCTCACCCAAAGGATCCCACTGTTCTGAAGTCTGCCTGCCCAGGCCTGTTAATGTGTGCTTCCTATGAGACATCAAGCACCTTCTTGAACGGGCTCTGAAGATGAACCCCCTTCCTATTAGCCTTCTCCCTTTAGATGGATTCGTGGCCGAGGACGTGTACCTGGGGAATTTGTACATGCTTTATCTACAGTTCTCTGAGTGCAAAAGCTGTCCTCCATCAGTGACAGACCCAAAGATGCTGCTACTGGTATGGCCCAGCAAGCTGTCAAGATTGGCAGTGACCGTCTGAACATTGATCTTACAGATGTTAATCGGCCAACTCATGCTTGAACCACATACCATTTTCAAATGATTTTTCTTATGCTAATTAACACTAGGAAACGTCAGTTTGAAAAAGACTTTTCAAGTACTTGACCACACAATAAAGATAATCTGTAAAAGAACGGAACTGTCCCGTCGCCCGAAACGTTTCCGATCAATTAAATCACACACAATATGGATTGCCCTCCTATCCAATTGAAAACATGCAACGGTTGCATGTCACGCTTTGGTATTTGCATAATACGCTGTCTGCCATTTAAACATGATTTTAATAAACTCCCTGCAGGGTGTATGTGAGGAAAGAGGAAAGCAAACAAAAATACCACTTATGCCCAGTGCTTTAAATGGAAAAATAGAAGTGCAGGTACTCTATAACAGAGTACCTGCTTGTTTCTGAGAAGTGCCGGTACTCTCCAATTAAAAGTATTACGTTTTTCTTGAGATATGCCGGTACTCTCCCTCTCAAAATAAAAAAGTGCCGGTACTCAGTACCGGAGAGTACCGGCCCATTTAAAGCACTGCTTATGCCCCAATTACAAGTGGCCAAGTAAAATGCGTCCCAGGTACAAACGCCTGCTTGCCCAAGGGTCGAAACTGTAATTTTGGTGAAGCTACTGCACCTGGTAATTCGATAAATTCCGCACGGAGTTACATGAAGGCTGAGCTAATGGTTGAAATTTTACAGGTAGAAAAAGCCCAGCAAACTACTGACCATGCAGATTGTGGTGCAGAAAGCAACAAAATCTTCATGTTATTCACCATTTTTATGGGGAAATGTGTAATCGGAGTTATTTATCGTTCTCTAAAAATGCATCGTTCACCGAGCCACACGTGATGAGGATGAGGACCTAAAATTAATTAAATCTTCATCCCTGCTAGACCGATTTCCCTTTTTTGTGCAAAAGCTACACACGAACTATCTTATAGAAACAGTAAGGTTACTCTAGACTGATGGTTGCAGAATGATAAAAGTAGTGATGTGATCTTGCAAATATCCTCTGACCTTGACATGAAATAGATAGTAAAGTTGTGTCCATAATTTTTGAGCATGATTCTCTGGTGAATGCGTCTCAGTGAAAGGTGGAAAAGTGTGTATTCTGGACATCACAGGGAACAGAATGAGACATCATCTCAGTAGAACAACAAGCTTTCATCATTTTCTTGACTCGCATATACTTGCAGTGCCTGGGTCTAGCCCCAAACCAAAGTTACAACACAGGCTGTGAGACGAGGCCTACTTTTGCAATGAAGATCCATTTCAACATAAGGGGGACACCCAAGGACAATCTTACCTTTGCCCTGTGCTCTTAAGCGTAGGCTGTTTAAACCCATGCAGTGGTCCCCTAGAGCCTCTTCGAGGTGGTGGATACCTGCAGCTGCAACAGAACCGTATTACACCACTGGGACTTGCGACATACTCCACAACATTTTGATGTGATGCCACTTTCTGTCGTTATACACTCCCCCCCGGTGCATCGAGGCTACGAGGAAGTACTTATCCACCTACTGTGTACTGCTTTCTTCCATGTGCCTTCAGCTCTTAGTTGCATTGGAGGCGCACCTGTGATTGTGCAGCGCCTCCTTCGGACAAATACCTGAAGCACTGAGGCTCTGACAACATTTATCACTATCCATTTATCCCAGTTAAGCGGCCCGATGCAGTCACTGCGGTCTGTGAGACATCCACCTAACTGTGGGGCTGAGGAGCATTGTGGACCCCAGCCATCATGGAGAAAGGAAAGGGTACTAAGCCTGCGCAATCTAATAAAATTGTCAATTAGACCCAGATAGTGCAGCCTCCTGAACTGGCAGCGGAGGATGGTAATCAGGGCCCGAAAGAGCAGATGGATGGGTCACCGAGCCAGGGCCTGTCCCTGGCAGACTTGAACCGAGATGGTCAATAAAATATATGCCATAGTCATAGATGTAAACTTACTCTGGGCGGACCTTCATAAGGTGACGGACTGAGTAACTGCTGTGGAACAAACAGTAGACATCCTACACCAGGAAGTCTGGAAACTGTGCCATAAAGACTATGACCTTAACAAGATGATTGCCTGCCTGGATGAATGTATAGAGGATGCTGAGGGGAGATCCAAAAGGAGTAACCTGTGCTTCATGGGTTTTTAAGAATGGGTGGAGGGTCTGTCCATCGATCCCTTCCTCATAGAATGGCTTACTACGTCCCTCCTCCCGAAAAAACTGTCTAAGTTCTTCACGATTGGCAGAGCCCACGGAGCATTCGCAACCATACCCAAACCTGGTGCCCCTCCAAGAGCGATAATCACCTGCATGTTTAACTACAGAGGCTGGGATGCCATCCTTCAATGGGCCTGTGTACAAGCACCCCCCCCGTTCCAACGACATCCCATTTCTGTATATTCTGACCATACTCAGAAAGCGCAGGAACACACAAAAACTTTTATAGCAGTTGAAAGGTGAATTGAACTTGAAATACAGCCTGATATTTCTAGCCAAACTTTGAGTCCAACATGAAGGGTCAGTTCTGGGCTTCTTTATTTCTGGAGAAGCCATTGAATGCTTCGACACCTTGGCATGACCCTCTAGTCAGAGCAGGATGGGTCAGGAGTGATGGTCGCCACATGCACAGATGCTGTCGACCCGCCAGAGGAGGTGGAGAAGTATTGGCGATGGCTGGCCATCTGACAAGATCATGCTTTGTCCGGATGGCATGCTCCGGGCTCCAGATGTGGTTCTTGACCCCAGAGACACCTTTCTCAGATGCTGCAGTGACCCAGATACTGCCAGTGACAGGCATGGGGTGGCCCTGGAGGTTGGCATGACTAGTTGTGAGTACAGAGGAGAGCTTAGAGATAAACTTTGCCTGGTGTGACTATGTTATTCTCCGTGATTGATTCTGCTGAAGTGATTTCAGTCTGCTCAATAGTTACTCAGGAATAATGATTATAATTGGTCTGAAACCGGATATAGACTCATGGAGTATCTTGTTAACTTTTAGTTGAAATACTGAGTTGACGGGTAGCATCGGAGAAGAGGAGGGTATAGACAGTGAGGAACCTTGAGCTTGTTCTGGCTTGCACCCTATTCAGAGTTCTCACCACTTGCATAGCACAGAGATTCACTGTACTCAATGTTTCTGCTTTCTTTTCTTTGTTGGGGTTTGGGAAATGGGGCAGTGGTGGCTGGTCCTTAACTGACGTACAGTTGGGTTGAGGGTTATTGTGCAGCTACCCATGGGAAGGGGGGAGTTAGGTAAAGGTTTAGGTTCCAATGAGTTTGAATGTTGGGGATTTGTACTCTGCTTTTGTGCACCATATGCCTGATTAAGGTTCTGGGTCCTGAGTACTATAGATATGCAAGATACACTATTGTCCCACTGTTACACATGACAGCCTCAGGGTGGTCATCCCTCAACTTTTTGCCTGCCTCCTTCCACTTTTCTGACACAGTTTGTGCTGGTTTTAAGAATCGGCACACTTTACCACTGCTAACCAGTGCTAAAGTGCATATGCCCTCTCCCTTAAAACATGGTAACATTGGTTCATATCCCATTGGCACATTTAATTTACTGGTAAGTCCCTAACAAAATGCACTACATGTGTCCAGGGCCTGTAAATTAAATGCTAATAGTGGCCCTGCAGCAGGAGGCTGGAGCAGTTGGAAAAAGTTGATATCTTCTTTTTGCTGAAGCAGGTGCATTGTTTTAATCCCATCCTGTATGTTCAGTTCTATGGTGATGTGTGCCCTTTTTAGCCACAAAACATATATATATATATATATATATATATATATATATATATATATATATATATATATATTTATATTTATATATATATATGAACCAGGTGCATTGTTTTAATCCCATCCTGTATGTTCAGTTCTATGGTGATGTGTGCCCTTTTTAGCCACAAAATATATATATATATATGTATATGTATATATATATATGTATATATATATATATTTTTTTTTTTGTGGCTAAAAAGGGCACACATCACCATAGAACTGAACATACAGGATGTGATTAAAACAATGCACCTGTTTCAGCAAAAAGAAGATATCAACTTTTTCCGACTGCTCCAGCCCCCTGCTCTAGTGCCTGACCCTTCAAACAACAGAGTACATAACAGTACAACAGGATATCACAGACAATAGCAGTCAAGATGCATATCCTGACATTCAAATACGGTCTCATTTGTCAGGTTCAATAGGGGAAGACCCCATAGGAGGTCCACACAGGTCAGCTAATATGGCAGCCCATGCCCCCATATCATCATCTAGTATTTCATCCTTCTGGATGTGTTTCATTTCTATTTCTTCCACTGATGCCCACTCAAAGACATCCCGGAGCCAGTCTTCATAACGGGGGAGTCTACATTCTTCCATTTAATAGTTATATAGGGTTTTGCCAGGACCAAAGCAAGCAGTACAAACTTCCTACTAAGCTTCCTGTTGCGAGGGACGGGTTCAGACCCATTATTACTTTTATAATGTTCAATTGTATCTGTCACCCAGTGGCCTTGCTCAGGTTATCTAATATCTTTTGCCAGTAAGAGGCCAGGGCCATGCAATTCCAGATCATATGTATGAAGTCTGCTGTCAGGTGTCCACATTGTGGGCAGCTCTCTGATCACACAGGGTAGATCCTGTGCAGTGTTTTAGGACAGAGGTAGGTTTGGTGAATATAATTAAATTGGACAAGTTTGAATCTGGCATTGGAGCTAGTAGTATGAACCCCTTGATGTATGCGTACCCATTCTCCGTGTGAGCAGCCCAACTAGTATGTCATCCCATCTGTCCTGGACCAAGAAGGATGTCTCGGATAGGTCATTATGTAGTGCCCTATAAAGATGCAAGATCAGCCTATGCCCTGCAATCGTCTTCAGTAGCGTCACCAGGATATTGAAATGCGGTGGGCATCTAAGAAGGGAGGCCAGGGTTCACAGGCCATGGCGGAGATTTTAGCATATTGGCAGTATTCACCGGTACCGAGGGCAAAAGAATACCATGGCGTCATCCCGAGGGGTGAAACATTCCTCGGGGTACATGTCTCATAAGTTATTACACACTTCCCTAAATTCTGCACTGATATGGACTTGGTGATCTTACGAAACGGTTGTAGAATCTGAAGCGGTAGGTCTGGGGCATATAACACGCACTGGATCACCTGTTTGACTGTCTTCTCCCATTTTTCGGACACTTGTCTGATCGCATAAGGTGTATCTAGGGGAGCCCAAGACTCCCTCATCAGAAGTAGAAGAAGCGTAGTGTCCCCATAAGACCCCCTTTAGGAGGGTTTTCTCCCATGAGTCCCCTGAGTTGTGCCAATGGACAGCATGTTGAAGCTGCACTGCCATATATAGGTTGGCTGACATATATCAGGGTATCATCCACATAAAGGGAGACCACATGAGTGGTCTTCCCAACAGCAATCCCCTATGGGATCAGAGTTCTCCACAGCCTCTCTGCCAGGGGCTCCATCGCTAATGCAAATAGGAGTGGAGATAGAGGACATCTCTGCCTGGTACCTCTGTTCAGGCTAAACACCATTGACACCTCCATCCCGGATCGCACACATGCCCAGGGGTTATTTTAAAGCAGTTGTATCCACTGTATAAATTTAGGGCTGATGCCTGCTTTCCTCAGTACCTGCCAAATGTATCACCAGCTTGAGGCGTTGAATGCCTGTTCGATATCTAAAAGTGCTAGGGCCATCTTGTCACCAGGATGCCATGAAGCATGGTAGGTATGAGAGAGGCATCTGAGATTATGCAGTGTTTTCTTTTGAGGATGAACCTGGATTGATCAGAATGTATAAGGGATGGGAGATGTGGAAGTAGGTGGATCGCCAATATGCTACTATGGAGTTTGACATCAACATTTAAAAGGGAAAGAGGCCTGTACGCAAAGGCATCAGATCCTTATTAGGCTTGTGGATCATTACCCCCAGGGCCTCTCGCAGTCTGGGTGGGAGACTACCCTTCTGGAGTGCTTCCTCGTAAACTTCAGGGAGTTTATTGGCCAGTTTATCCACGTATTTGTGATAGCACTCAGTGGGAAGTCCAATGCTTCCCAGCGTTTTTGCCATTTTTGGGGTGCAAATCGCAGCTAGAATCGCCTCACGAGTGAGGGAGTGTTCTAGAGCTTCATACTCCTCAGAAAGTGAGACTCAGGAGAGGGATCTGTCTCAGGTAGACTTCCCAAGTACCATTAATGGTGCTCAAATGGTATCTGAAAACGTCATTAATGGCCTGTTGCTTGCAGACCATGTGACCTGCATGATCATGCGTGGCCAAAATTGGGATCTGAGGGCTCTCATGTCTGATCTGGTGGGCTAACATTGACCCAGTTTTGTCTCCTTTTACATGGAGTCTTTGGTGGTATGCTGTATACACATGCTTTTCAACCCTCTGCCAAGCATCCAAGAGGGCCCTAAGTACATCCCACCAGTTCCCTAATCTATTGGGGTGTGAGGGAAGTGCAGCCTCTAACTGTTCTAGCTCCCTCTCTTATACCTAAATGTATCTTTCTAGTTGACTCTTGATCCTATATGACATCTCTAAACCCTCCCCATGGAGAACTGATTTAATTGCCACCTAGTACATAGCCCAACTCCCTGATGTGTCCCAATTCTCTTAAAAATAATGCATTAATGGGTTGAATATCATGGCCTCGAACGTGGATGTGTTAAGGCCTCTGCCCCAAGCTGCCAAAGTGGTATCGCTGGTCTCCTACACCTCTTTCTGAAGGTCACGAAGACAGGTGAGTGATCAGATAAATATCTGGTAAGGTAGGAGATTCTAGTCACTGTTTGCTCTACTTCCCCAGAAACCAAACATTAGTCCAGTCAACTGTAGGTCCCTGCAGTGAGGGTATAACAAGAGTATTGTTCTTCTTGGGGGTGTCTATTTCTCCAAATGTGAAGAGGTATAATTAATGCATTAAATCACGTAAAGTGCCAGTCAGGTGGGGTTTGGTGTGCAATTTGGGGGGCCCCAATTCAGCGTGCCATCCAGGACACAATTACAGTCTCCCACTAGTATATTATCAGCTGTAAGATATGGCAAGTCGGCCGTTGCGACCACAGTGTACAAGTTAAGGCAGTCATTGTTAGGTGCATAGACATTAATTAGACAGATTTCTCTGCCCTCTAGGGTGCCATATAGTACAACATTTCTCCACTCTGGGTCCAGGTTGTGGCCCCAGTGAGGAAAAGGGGTCCCAAGAGCTACCCAAATCAGTATCCCTCGGGTGTAGCTGGAGTAGGAAGTGTCACCTTCTGAGGTAGGGTATACGGTCCCCTCTTACATGAGCTTCTTGCAGGTAGTCTATTGATACCCTACAGCATTTTAGATATGCATGCATCCTCCTACGCTTAACAGGCTGGGCAAAGCCTCAGACATACCATGACATATGTTTAGTGATCTGTTCTGCCATTTGTGAGTATTGAAAATCCCACCCCTCCATCTGAGTTGGTGTTAGAAATGGGGTTCTAGTTGGCAGGGGTATACATGCTTGTCCAAGTAGGGACCACAGTCCTAGTCAGGGTGAGTCACACAAAATCCAAACTATCCTGTGCCCACCCTCTGTTAGCTTAGTACTGAGCAGTCAGGCTTAACTTGGAAGGCAATGTGTAAAGTATTTGTGCAATAAATCATGCAATAACACAATGAAAAACCCCCAAAAATACACCACACAGGTTTAGAAAAACATAAGATATTTATCCTAGTAAATTAAGGTCAAAACAATCAATATTTGATAAGCACAATTATAAATAACACTTTTGTAATGATAAGAAGAGTCTTAAGTCTTTAAGACTCAATAAATGTCTCTTTTGAGCACAAAGTACCTGGTATGCATCAAAATTACACTCACGAAGACCGCAGAGGAAAAGATGCGTGGAAAAAAGAAGGTGTGTTGGATTTCCTGATGCTCACAGACGATGCATCGATTCTTCCCATGCTGCAAAAGTCTTGGATCCTCACTGCGATGCAGGGTCTTTTGATGCCCAGGGACGTTGTGTGGAAACCCTGGGCATACAGGTCGAAGTCACCGGTGCTGCGTCGATCCGGTGTGGCGATGCATTTGAGTTTCTGTTGTATGGCAGGTTCTGCGTCAATTCCTCATGCAGGAAGTCGGGCTGCATCGTTACGGCTCGGCGATGCATCGATCCGGTAGGCCTGTGCATCAAAGATCTAGAAGCAACATAGGTGCTGCGTCGATCTCCCCTCGGTGAGCTGGGCTGCGTCATTCCGGGTTCTGCAGTGTGGTGATTCTTTTACCGTGGAGCAGGCTGTGTGTCGATTCCGGCAGGCTGTGCGATGGTTTTCGCCGCACAAGGAGTTTCCTTGAAAAGTAGAAGTCTTTTTGGTCTTGAGACTTCAGGAGCAGGGGACAAGCTCAATCCAAGCCCTTGGAGAGCACTTGCCAGCAGAGTCAGAGGCCAGCTAGGTGGCAGAGAAACAGCAAAGTAGCAGTCCTTCACAGAAAAGCAGTCCAGGTGAGTCCTTTGGGCAGCCAGGCAGCTCCTCTTGGCAGCTTGCAGGATCTGAGTGTCTGTCCCAGGACGTGTATGAGTTGGTTATTACCCAAAAGTGCCTTTGAAGTGGGGGAGACTTCAAAGAATGGTTTTGAAGTGCACAAGGTCCCCTTTCAGGACAGGTCTGTCTGCCAGGGTTCCAGTAGGGAGTTTGGCAGTCCATTGTGTAAGGGCAGGACATTAATATTTGAAATGTAGGTGTCAGGCCCCTCCACCCTTCCAGCCCAGGAAGACCCATTCATTATGCAGATGAGTGCAGGTGTGACTGAGTATCCTGTGTTTGTGGTTGTCTGGGTGAAATGCACAAGGGAGCTGTCAACCAGCCCAACCCAGACATGGATTGGAGGCAGGCTGTAAGGCACTGATGGATTTTAAGTGTAGAGAAATGCTCACTTTCTAAAAGTGGCATTTCTAAAATAGTAATACAAAATCCAACCTCACTAATAAGCAGGAATTTGTATTACCACTCTGGCCATAGTAAATATGACGGGTTACCCCTTTTTGATCAGAATCTACCACTCAAACAGTATATGAGGGTAGCCCTAATGCTATATATATATATATATTAATATATATATATATATATATGTATATATATATATATATATATTTATATATATATATATATATATATATATATATTTATATATATATATATATATATATGAAAGTAACAACACAGAATTGAGGAAAGCAGTAAGGGAATGCCTGAAGGAGCTGACACTTTATGGTATTATCCTTCATTATTGTCTGTAAATAAACCCCACTACTTATAGACCTACAAATTTGCTAAAGTTTTTTTTTCTGGCAAACAGCGTAATGATTTAAAAAATCTCCTTAACGTCCTGCCATTAGCAAACATTTTTGATTTGGGCATTATCATACAAATAGTGATTTTTGCTACAATGTGTGTTCCTTGTTTCAAGCTGAAAGAGAATCTGCAAAACGTACAACTAGAAGAAACTAGGGCCAGATGTACAAAAGGATTTTACCCATTCTGTGTCTATGGGAAAAAGCTTTCGTACATATGGCCCCTAGTCTTCTCCATTTTTTAAATGACATTGCAAACAGATTACCTGAAGAAACAGAATCAACCCACATTTGCTCTACCTTCTGGAAATGAAAACACACTTGTTCAGAGCTTACCATAATGTCTAATTGTAAATTATGCCTGTTTTATGCTGGTAGTTCAATTTTTCGTCTTACATATGAAACACACCACTGGCCCTGTGGCTAGGTCTGCACCATTTAAGCATATTTAATAAATAAGTAAATAAATTAATAGAAAGGCGTAAACTGGCAACAAACATTTCTGCCTACATTTTCTAGTTTGATCATGATGCAAATATGCAAGTAATATGCTCAAATGTTGGGACACAAAAGTCCTCTGCATGGTATTAGACATGGAACCCTGCTCTAAGTGCCCCAACTGTACTGATGTCTGAATCCCTAATGCTGATTTTTGTTGTCATAGGCAAAAATGGATTGTGCATGTGCACCATGATATTGGCCTGTCTCACAGATTGCAGTCTTGTTGGACCTTGAGGGGCACCCAAAGCGGTACCCTCATAGTAGTGAAATTCTACTGTCTTCACCAGGAGTTAAGCAGCATGAGCACAGTGGTGGCAGCATACCATATAGTGATCAGTAGGAGTCAACAGGTCTTTTTTGTCTGTGTCATTGGAGTGAGGCCGACAGGCTCACTTATTTAAAGTTCTGCTGTGCCCTGAACTCACCCTTGGCCTACATCAGTTTGGTGTGTAGTGCTTCACAGTGTATGTGTGATGTTTGTATGTAAGCCTGTAAACTGCACAATACAGTGCTAATGCAGTACTTTGCAGTGTGTGTATGGCATGCATGTGCTGGGAATATGTGAGCCTGTGAGTGGTACAAAACACGAAAGATGTAGTGCTGTTAAGTGTGTGTATGTTATATGCATGTGCTGGGTGTATGTGTGCCTGTGGCTGGGACAATGCTTGGCTGTCTCTGGGTTCCTTTTTGGGAAAACCAGGGCTGCATGGTGAAGCAAAAAGAGAGGATGTAGAGGAATCCCTCCAAAAAGATTTATGTATTGCTGCATTCATGTAAGCTGAGTGGGACACACTGGAGAAAGAGAGAGCCAGGCTCCCCTAATACATTTCAAAGGGTGCTCTTTGATCAAGAGAGAGGTCACAAGGAAGGGGCCTGGGCACATCTCAGGAAGGAGATGGAGCTCATAAGAGAATCATAAATAGTAGGGCTGAGGCCCTGGGATAATATTTTGATACTCACATTGCTGTGGCTGACATCCAGCTGTGAACTTCTAGTCACTCCCATTGCATGTGTTGTGGGGCTATCAGATTTGGAGTTGCTCCTTTTGTCACAGACTGCTTTCAGGAGCAAGAGAGGGCATAAAAGTGGGCACTTCAAAAGGAAGGAGGGCCCCAACATAAACTTTAAAGACTCAGACCCTCATTACAACCCTGGCGTTCGGTGATAAAGTAGCGGTAATACCCCAACAGGCCGGCAGCAATTAACGCCAAATTATGACAACGTGGAAACAGCTCAGAAAGACAGCCACTTTAACACACCGACTGCCAGGGTGGAAACAACAGGCACCAAAGTGGTAACCACCTACATCCAGGCGGAAGACAATGTTCCGCCCACTGTATTATGACACACCAATCCGCCACCTTTTCCGGGGTGGTACCAACGACATCAAAAGCCTGGTGGAAACACTGCACAGAAGGGAAACGACTCACCTGTGGAGACTCAGGGAAGAACCAAGCCGCCATGGAGCCCGAGTTGCATGTCTTCCCCATGCTCTTCTATGTGCAGCTCCACTTCGAACACCAACGATGGCGAAGGCGACCACGGTGAGTACAGCCACCTAGCACACAGGGGAGGGGGGAGGAAAAAGAGTGACACACACACGCAACACCCAACACCCCCACCCCCAACACCATACACACAAGCAGATGCAGTAACATAACATATTGACCCGTACCACTCAGGAATAATGCAAGGACAACTACAATAGAATAAAGTGATTGTAATAAGACAAATATAGTAGGAATACGTTCATCCAAATCAAAAAGTATATACATATTTACAAATCAAGGGACACAGCCCAGTCCTCAATGTTCATGGGCCACAGGGCCACATCACAAAGTCCAAGGCCAACAACTCACTCCAGCAAAAACACAGAGAGAACACTGCAGGGGCATCAAGTCAAAAATAGCCAGGCATCTCAGGGGGACGGGTGGCACCTCAGCCAGAAGATGTTACAACGACACTGGTCCTGGAGGGGGCAACATGCCAATTACTCTATCAGGGGAGTGCAAAACCACAGTCTCTCAAGTGGGTGACTTGCCCACTGGCTCTGGAGGGGAGAACATGCCCATTACTTGGTCCTGGGGGGTGCAAGGCCACAGTCTCTCAAGTGGATGTCTTCTCCACTGGTTTTGGAGGAGGTATCGTGCCCAGTGAGCTTCATCCTGGGGAGGATGGGGTGAGTGGATGTCTTCTCCACTGGTTCTGGAGGGGGCATCATGCCCTGCGATGTAGATCTTGGGGAGTGCAAGGTCACAGTCTCTCAGTTGGGTGTCAGACCCACAGGATTTGCAGGGGTCAGGCCGCAAAATAGCCAATGGACGCAAGACTACACACTGTCTTCTGGCAGTGACGTTGTTCAGTAGTGGCAGTGGTGGTGCTGTTGCTGATACTGGTAGTGGTGGAGGGAGGCTCCAGCCCATCCCCTGCAAGTGCTTGCGTTTGTGTACTTTGGGAGGAGGGGGCACAGATACAGTGGGAGAGGACACAGGGGACTTGTGCATGGATGTGGGGTGTTGACTGCCAGTGAGGGGTGTGTACTGATAGGTGTGCTGGTGATGGTGGTAATGGATGAGGATGTTGTGCATGCAGGTGTGAGTGGAGACGCTTCTGGGAGGGAGGTGGAGGGGGAGGAGGGGGCCACAGTGGAGGCAGTGGATGTTGGTATGTCTACATCTAGATGGTGTTTGTGTGAGTGCCTGTGGGATGAAATGTCGTGCTTGTCTTTGCCATGTCCACTCCTGTGTGCTGCCCTGGGTGCCTGCCCGTCTGCCTGTGTGCTTGGGATAGGTTGTGGTTGAGGGGAATGGGATTGGGTGGAAGAAGTTGGAGGGGGGAGGGTGGAAACAGGGACAATGGCTACCATCAGAGAGGAGGCCAGAGCCTGGATTGATCTTTGTTGGGCCGCCAAGCCAGTGTGAATGCCCTCCGGAAATGCATTGGAGTGTTGCATTTGGGCTGACAGCCCCTGGATGGCATTCACAATGGTTGAATGCCCAACAGACATGGATCGCAGGGAGGTCAATAGCCTCCTCACTCAGGGCAGCAGGGCTAACTGGGGCAGGGAGAAGGAGATGCACACCCTCCTAGGTGAGCGGGCACAGGAAACTTGCTGAGGGGCAGCTGGGAGGACGGTGCTGGTACGGGGGTGGCGGCTGTACCTGTAGTCGGGGTGGGCACAGAGGTGTCCGCCACCACCAGGGAGCTTCCATCGGAAGAGGTATCAGTGTTCGAACTGTCCTCTCCTGTCTCCGCCGTGGTGCTCCCCTCACCCTCCGTCCCACTGCCGCGACAGCGCACAATGTCAGCAGAATTACCTCACTTCCACCTGTCCCTCCATACTGTACAGGCAGACGCCATTTCAGGGGTGGGGGGAGGCAGGCCATGGATCCTAACTGCGTCACAGCACACAATTTCATATTCTGGACCTTTAATACCAAAATATTGTAACAATCACAATATGCATTTAACTGTAGTGGTTACAATGTGCAGATAATGACCAGCTGATCACTCTTTTGCCACATAAATTGCAACCATTGTGGATGAATAGGAGATGGAGACATCCCCCCATGTACAGACCCTTGGTGGACTTGGCAACAATGGAGGACAGGCACATTATACTCACCTATAGACTTGACAGGGCCACAACCACTGAGCTGTGTGCCTAATTGGAGCCTGACCTAATATCTGTCACCCCACTGGGATCCCCCTTCTTGTGCAAGTCCCATCTGTGCTCCATTTCCTGGCAACTGGTTATTTCCAAGTGACAGTGGGCTTGGCAGCAGGAATATCACAGCCAATGTTCTCAATAGTGCTGACCAGAGTGTTGTGTATCCTGATTAAACACATGTGCAGCTACATCGTTTTCCCACAGGTGGAAGATTTGGCCACAGTGAAAGCTGACTTCTATCCAATGGGACATATCCCCAGCACCATTGGGGCAATTGATGGAACACATATTGCATTTGTCCCCCCCTGGCAGAATGAACAGGTGTTTAGAAATCAAAAGAGCTCTCACTCCATGAATGCCCAGATGATGGTGTGCCTGGCGGACCAGTACATCTCCAACGTCAATGCAAAGTATCCTGGGTCTGGGCATGATGCCTTTATCCTGAGGAATAGCAGCACCCCAAATGTGATGGCCCAACTCCGGAGGCACAGGGTGTGGCTAATAGGTGAGCCCTGGTCCCCACCCAGTGGATGTTGGTGTATGGGTATGTTGTTGGCCCTAGGGGTGAGTGTGTGGCTAACAGTTGTCCCTCGATATTTGCAGGTGACTCTGGTTACCCCAACCTATCATGGCTACTGATCCCTGTGAGGAATACCAGGACAAGGGCAGAGGAAAGTTACAATGAGGTATATGGGCGAACAAGAAGGATAATAGAAAGGACATTCAGCTCCTGAAGGCCAGGTTTCGGTGCCTCCATCTAACAGGTGAATCGCTGTGCTACTCACCCAAGAAGGTCTGACAGATCATTGTGACATGCTGTATGTTGCACAACCTTGCCTTGCGCCGCCATGTGCCTTTTCTGCAGGAGGAGGAGGCTGGAGATGGCCGTGTGGCAGCAGTGGACCCTGTGGACAGTGAAGATCAGGAGGCAGAGGATGAGGATGTGGACAACAGAAGTGCAGTCATTTGTCAATACTTTCAGTGACAGACATGGTTATTTCACATTTCATTTACAGTTTGATGTGTGACAGTGTCACTGGCAGGCTGTGTAATCCTACTTCTATGCCCACTCACTGTACCCTTTAGCATCTATTTTTGTGGATGTTGGTGCCTCACTATTGCTCCTAGTGTGTTCAGTGCAGCCAACTACAGGTCTTTCCCATGTAAATATTACTGTAAGGTTGAATTGTAATGTTTGAACCTTGTTAAACGTATACATTTTGAAATCAATAGACATACACTGTACTTGTATTTTTTCAAAGTGTTTTTATTGCAGTGCTCTGAAGAAGAGTGGATAGTGCAATGGTCTGGGGTGATCATGGAGGAAAGTCCAGGTTAGAGTCCAGTCTATTTGTATCACAGGTGCATTGTCCAAGGGGCATAGGAAGGGGAGCAATGGCAGTTCAAGGTGGACAGGGTGACAGAGTGGGACACAAGTGTGACAATCAGGAGAGTCTTATTTTCTGGCGGGAGTCTTGGCAATAGTCTCAGGCTTCTGCCTGGATCGCAGGGAACGTTTGCAGGGTGGTTCTCCTTCTGCAAGGGGAGGGGTGCTGGTGGCCTCTTGGTCCAGTGGCGGGGCCTCCTGTCCATTAGTGGCAGCGGAGGTGGAGGGCTGTTCAGTGTTCTGGCTAGTGTTAGGGGCCGGTGGTGTACCACTGCCTACTTCATACTGTTGGCCATGTCTGTCAGCACCCCTGCAATGGAGACCAGGGTGGTCTTAATGGCTTTCAAGTCCTCCCTGATCCCCAGGTACTGTCCCTCCTGCAGCCGCATGTTCTCCTGCAACTTCTCCAGGATCTGGTCCAGCATTTCCTGGGAATGTTGGTATGCTCCCAGGATCATGGTGAGTGCCTCCTGTAGGGTCGGTTCCCTGGGCCTGCCCTCCCCCTGTCACACAGCAGTCCTCCCTGTGTCCTCATTGTCCTGTGCCTCTGTCCCCTGAACCGTGTGCCCACTGCCACTGACACCAGGTCCCTGATTGTCCTGGGCTTGTGGTGTGCCCTGGGGTCCCTGCAGTGGTGGACACACTGCTAATTGACGGGTCCTGGGGACAGAGGTATGGGCCCGCTGGGTGGGTACTGTGCTGGTGTTTCCTGAGGGGGGAGGCTCTGTGGTGGTGTGAGAGTGTGCCTGGGTAAGCGACTGTCCAGAGGTCCCTGATGGACGAGGTTGGTCATCCAGATCCAGGCGACCAGAGCTGCTGTCATCACTGTGGGTCTCTTCTGTGGGGGGAGTGGATGTTGCTGGCACCTCTTCTCCGGTGACATTGGCTGGGTTACCTGTGGGGATGTAAATGCAGTGTTATTGTTTCTGTGTGTGACATCTTGTGCATGGTTGGGTTGCCCTGTATGGTTGTTATCGCCCTGGCAGCTTGGCCTTGTGTGAGTTGTTATTTGGTGGGCTAGCTGATTCGCTCTAGTGTGCATGCTGTAGTGATAGGTGTCCATGCATTGATGTTGCATGCAGGGCTTGGCATTGGAATGAGTGGGTTGTGATGGTGGGGTGTGTGGGAGGTGGTGCGGTGATGGGAGTGAGGATGAGGGTGAGGGTATGTGATGGCATGCAGGTAGGGGGGTGTATGTAGTAACGAGTTCTTACCAGAGTCCAGTCCTCCTGCTACTCCTGCCAGGTCCTCAGGATGCATGATTGCCAAGACTTGCTCCTCCCATGTTGTTAGTTGTGGGTCCACCGCCAGTCCTCTGTACTGTGAACTGGTGTCTTGCTGCAGCCGTAGGTCGTTCCACCTCTTCCTGATCTCATCCCTTGTTCTGGGGTGTTCTGGGGTGCTGTCCATGGTGTTGACCCTATCCACGATCCTCTGCCATTGCTCCATCTTCCTAGCAATGGATATCTTCTGCACCTGTGATCCAAATAGCTGTGGTTCTACCTGGATGATTTCCTCCACCATGACCCTTAGCTCCTCCTCAGAGATCCTGGGGTGTTGTTGTGGTGCCATGAGTGTAGTGTGAGTGGTGTGGGTGAGGGTGTGTATTGTGATGTGTTGGGGTGTGTGATGTGGGGTGCGTATGTGGTGTATAGGTGATGGTGGTATGTGGCTCAGGTTGTGTGAGTGGTCTTGCTGTCTCACTCTGGTGGCAATTGTTTGTATTCGTAAAGGGTTGTGGGTAATGTTGGTGTGTGTTTTATAGTGGTGTGGGTGTGGTGTGTGTATGGGTGTCAGGTGTCAGGTGTCAGGTGTGTGTAGTTTGAATTGTCCAATGTGGTGTTGTTTTGTTTGAGTGTGTGTATTTTGAGCACGGTGGTATGTACCGTCAATGGTTTACAGCCATTGAATGTCCGCCGTGGTGATTTGTGGGTCATAATGTGATGGGCATAGTTCTGTTGGCGTAACAGTGTGGGTTTTGCTACAGCCAGTTTTTCACTAACCTTTGGGCTGGCGGATTTCTGTTTGTGTCTGAATTGTGACGGAATGGTGTGTGTGTCATAATATGGTTAGCGGATATCCACGGCGGTGGCGGTATGTTGGCGGCAGTCGTCATGGCGGTAAGTGGAATTTATCGCCAATACCATAGTGAGGGCCTCAGACTCTGAATCACAGTTGATGCCTAGAAATGGACTTAAGAAGGGGAGCTTGAGACCCCAAAATTTGTCAAATGTCAAACAGTCAGTTGGTCTGTGCCGGGAGGAGAAGCTCTGAAAGACTTATGCTTGTGAGAAAGATTGGGGGCCAAGGCCTGCTAATCTCCCAGCTGGGTGAGGAGACATCACCCAGGGAATCCAAGACAAACTGCCCTCGAGCCTGGAGCAGCAGAGCCTGCAGGCTTGCCAAGACCCGTGCACCCTGTAAGGAAGATGAAAGAATTGGTGGGAGTGGGGTCCAGTGGGGAATCCTGTCGAGTGGATTCACTTAGCGAGTTGTGAGGAGACGGCTGCTGCACTGATCAGGTCATTGCCCCTCGTACAGGTAAAGTCGTCGAACCTCGTATTCCAGGGGAGGGCTGCCATGAAATAAGCTGTGATCATTGCTGCACCGAATGGGTCATTGTTCATATGTAGAAAGGAACCAGTGACTCCATATGCCAGGAGGGGTCACCATGAGGAGATTGCCATACTGAGTGGTCTGTAGCTCTTATGCGGTGGAAAGCTGGTGAGCCTGTATGCCAGGAGTGGCTGTCATGAAGAGATTACCTTGTTGAGAGGGCCGCAGCCCAAGTGCAGTTGCTATAATCATCCAGAGTCCCCTAATGTGCTCTGCACTGAGTAGCTGCTATCCCCGCAAGATCACCTGGAGCCCTCTGGAATGTCATAGTCAAACACATCACAAGGAGGTAGTGCAATGGTCAGTAGGAGCAGTCAGGGACACAGTAATCACACGTATAGCTGGAGGTACATACTGTGGTCAGGCCTAGCATCATAGCATTTAAGTTATGAAGTGTTTAAGGGCCAGCTTGCAACAGAATTTACAACCAATCTGATCTTTCCTACCTTGAGAACCTTCTGGAAATTTCTCCACAGCCATTTCTTAATCCTGAAACTTCTGGTACCTTACAAATGATTTACAGGAAGACTGGGGCACAATTTATCCTACCTATCTCAGTAGGCCAATAGCTGCTCAACCATGGGTGCACGGAGCCGGGGGGCCAGTCTTCCTCACCCCTCCACAGGGCAAAGATGCCCTTATATAAATTAACAGAAAAGGTGGCTCCAGAGCCACTTATCTATTCCCAAATACAATCAATTAATCAATTAAAAAAAAGTTTTCATAATTTCAAACACATTAAGAGACAGCCACATGAAGTAACTACTCAGTCCCTTGAGTGTTTCAAAATGTTCTTTTTATCTTTATTCTTCTTTTTCAAAGCAAATTCAATTTCCCCTTCCATGTAGCCAATGCATTCTGTCCTATTCAAGAACTTCTTCCGGGCTACAAAATGCAATAACATGGAATTACATTCCACCCGCCCATAAAAATATATTATGCATTTTAAAATCAAGGCAATCTTCTATGAACTGCAGCAGATGAGGTTCCAGAATTTTCATAATATGTCTTCACACGTGGCTTGAATCAAAACATTCCTAATCCTATTTATTGTAGAATAGTGATTCACCATATATATACAAGTTGAGGCCTGGTATGGGCAATCATAACTATACCATTTTTATGAACAATATACCATCAGTACAGTCTCGTATGTATAGACTGTCCGTTAGATAATTCCACATCATAAAAGCAACATCAAATTCATTAATTTAACATGAGATAAAGATAATTTCTTCTATAGAAAAATTCAGATATTTTGGGTTTTTTTTCAAAGTATAAGAAGTATTGCATAATGCACTTCTGATTTCTCAAAAGGGGACAGTATTACACAATGCACCATTTTATTACATGCCCCACATTCAATCATACACCCTTGTATTCATAATTCAAATATTGTGTACCAGTGTGGCGTGATACAACTCCTATGTCAGTCTCTGACAGTTTGATAGAATCGTATCTGCTGGCTTTGTAGGCTCGACCTGCAAATCAGGAACGTTGCACAACTTTATGGACAGAAAAAAATGTGCATATACTCTTACAATCAGAAAGTGTCAGGACGAGGTGTGGCACCTGCAAATACCCTGATGTGTTGACATAAAATAGACAGCATTGTTGTGCACATAACACTTAAGAAAGATCTTACCTCTGATGAATGAGAGAAATGTTTAGCGTGTGTGTATCCCAGGAAACATAAGGAGCCTACTGAAAGCCGACCCAAAACAAGGTGATATAATCATTCACCACCACGCCCAAAACAGGTGCCCTGTGTGCCTTTGCTCCAGAAGGAAAACATCCAAATTTTTAACAAGGAGAATTTTAAGGTTATTACTATATAACAGGGAGCTATTTCGTATTTTATACTAATAAAATGATAATGTAGGTAAACACACCACACCTTCACAAACAACAAAGAAAGCATTTCAGCAGTAACAGAAACAAAATGAATTAAATGGAGAAACACATCAGCTCAAGTGTTTGGGACTTAAAGTCAGCCTTCTTGAAAACATTAATGTCCCAAATATTTTTAATACTTCTATCTTTAAATTTCATAAACAAAGCATTATTTTGTGAGTCTTCATAATTGTTACTTGGAAGCGTGTCTCGTGTGGAAAGGGAGTTCTTTCCGCAAAAACAAATGATTACTCTTACTAAGCCAAGCTGACTATGCAACTTCCGAAAGGAAGGTTAGGCAGTGGTTGTATTTTCTTTCTCGCTGATCTTTAAAGCACAAAAAAGTACTTTTAAGTGACTAAGAAAAAGTGTAAGTCCTACTTTATGTCGTCTACACATTTACCCATAAGTGAGGTTGTGCAAAGATGACCAACGTGGCAGTTTTGCGATGTTTATGGAAGTCATAACATAGGGATCTTCAGCCCTGCTATTCTTGCCCATGCTCCTCACCCATTTTCAGGTATGTCGTAAAAGAAGAAATGCTCGAAGGTTTTTTTTTTTTGGTGTCTGTTGAAGTTGTATTTAAAATTAGAGCTGAGATAGTCACAGAAAAGGACTAGCGGCCAAATTCCTGACTTTCAATCTTGACTTTGGCACTGGTTAAACAAAACGTACTATGATGGGCGACTCATGTTATCACCTGCTTCCTTAAATCGTAAATATCTACCATATACAAAAGTAAAAACCATGGTCCAGATTTAAGAAGAGTGGCACTTCCCATCATGAAGCTCCACTTTTCTTGTGCCCCCCTGCACCCTCCTAATGCCACCATGTGTGTGCCGTATTTAAGATAAAGCACACAATGGCATTATTAGGAACAATAGCGTCAACATTTTGTACGCTATTGTGGCGCTTTGAGCCACTAGCGTAAAGAATTCTGACACTAGTGGTGCAAAGTGAAAGAAGGCCCATTGATTCCAATTGGTGTGTCCTTTTAACACCTGCTTTCAGCAGGTATTAAAACATGACGCCAAAAATGGCACAATTAAATCTTGATGATTTAATTGCACCATTTTTACGGGCCCCCTTGCTCCAGAATACCCCTTTGCATACATTATGCATGGCGCATGCATAATGTGGCACAAAGGGTCGCAAAGTGACACAATGCATGGATTGCACCACTTTGTAGATATGACTTGGTGTCTTTGGCAATCTAATGCCACATTAGTGTCAGAAAAATGATGCTACTGTGGCGTTAGATGGCGCAAGGCCTTCCTTAAATTTGGGCCCATATGTGCAGCATGATATTTTGTACCGGGATCCACCCCACCCTAGTCACATGCTGGTTCTATATTTCTAACGCAGCAGAACCACGACTCAACATGCTGTCCAGTGCACAGCTCTACAACTTCAAGAATATTCAGCTAAGAAAATTCACACCCAGAAAAATGGCGTTAGTAAGGAAACTTACACACCTAGGTTTGTACCAGTTCCGTTTTCATGTAGGATAAAATCTAAAATTCTGCATGGATGTCGGCAAAGTCTCACTCACTGGGGTCCATGGTGCATCACTGGTTCTAATGAAGAGTGTTGTTCGTGCTGCTGCTGAACTCCACAAAGGACTAAAGATATACAATAATGTCACTCTCGCACCGATCTACTTCATTGAAGCATCTTTTTACAAGACCTGCTGCACCACCAATAAGGCATTATTAACTGGTGCACCGGATCACCTGGCCGAAAATAATCCAACTCGGAAAGGCAACGAGACAGAACTTTACTACAATAAAAACAAATAGAAAAGCCTTTTTGCTCTTTGCACTTGGGATGTGAAATAGAATGTTGATGATGATGGTTGAGTAGTGGGATGCAGGTACGTACAGAACAGTACAAACCCATGTATGTGTTCATATTAATAGTGCAGTTGCAGTGAAGGTGAGTTCTTTATCTCAACTAAGGGATTAGGCTGCAAGGACATCTGACAACTCTCAGAGAGTATGGGGGATATTTAAAAGAAACTGTTGTATCAGTACTGATGCGCCAGTTTTCTTGCGCCGCCCCTGCCCCACCTAACGACACCAATGGTGCACTGTATTTACAATACGGCGCACTATGGCGCACGTTAGGTCAATAGCTTAAAATAGTTTGACGCTATTGTGGCGCTGTGCTGCACTAGCTTTTGTCGCTAGTGCAGCAAAGTGCAAGGAGGCCCATTGATTAAATGGGTGCATCACTTTAACTCCTGCTTTGAGCAGGCGTTAAAAATTATGGCAAAAATGGCGCAGTGAAATCTTGTAGATTTTACTGTGTCATTTTTGCCGGCCTCCTAACACCTCCCCTTGCACACATTATGCCTGATGCAGGCATAAAGTGGCACACGGGGTCGCAAAGTGGCACAGTGCATGCATTGCGCCACCTTGTAAATATGGCATGGCGAAAATTGCCTCCTTGAGCCACATTAGCGTAAAATAATGACGCTAGTGTGGCACAGAGATGCGCTAGGGCCTTGTAAATCTGGCCCTAAGAGTTAACTATCGTGGGCATTCCAGAGGTAAAGTCTACGCATACCAAAGGATCTGGCCTTGGATCAGGCACATGGCGTCTTGAGTATTGTTAGAAGAAGGAACTTGACTAGGAATATAAAAAGAGAAAGGGTATTTGTGAATCACTGAAAGAGCAAGGAGATAAGTAAGGTTCTGAAATACACAGTGTATCCTCTATCCAGTCCTCCTGCTGCAAACTGATAAAGTTGGCCCCGTGAAATATTTCTATGTAATGAGTAGCAGAATTTCATTCAGAAGTATGGATAATGTTCACACAATGATGGAACATACCCTGGCAAGTAACGGGGACAAAATATGTGGGCGCTGACAATGTTTCCCGACTTTAGAAGAACTCTGCCAGTGTCCAAACTGAAGGAGGAAATTGTACTGCCCATCAGAGGCACGCGCTGTATTCCTGCCAAAGATTTCACCCCCAACACGCCTCCTCCCATGGTAGAGAAACCGGCATAGCCTAAACGAAAAACTCTATATGCAGCAGACTGTTACTGTCAGTCCTGCTGAGACCATGTATTGACAACACAGCAGAATTTAGACTGTCAGTCCCGTTGTGGGAATTTATCCACAATACCTGCTGATCATAAAATCCTAGTATTGTCCCTTAGTTGAACATCCATGGAGCATAGCCAGACGACTTCGTGCTGATGGAAAGAGGCAAGCAACAGCCCGGGAAAGATGTAAAGTAGTCACAAGACGATCTTGTTCAACACAAGGAAACATAGCAATTACCTTACTAATAGGGATGATGTAGCAACTGAGACTAGGATAGGTACCAATCTACCTTAAATTCATATCCCAATAAGTCAAATTTAGATGAGTTATCTTAACAGTTCGCTCTTTTTATATGAAAGAATCTTGTGTTGATTTTACTGACACGCTGATCTATTTCCAAATATTTTGCCCTCATTGTTTATGCTTTTTGTATGGACAAGGTGGCTTTTGCTTGTGTTTAAAAAATTCGCACTCAATGTTGCAATGAGGCATTCATTCTGTATTTGTCTACTGTGCCTCTTTCAAATTATTTATTTAGGGACCTTTATATAATGCTGACTTGTTACCTTATAGCCATCCAGAACACTAGAACAGTGGTAAGTACATCCTTAAATGGGTGATTGGGGGGGTTCAAAAGAACATGGGGCGACATGTAGGTATGTTTTGCGACTCGCAAATCGGTCACAGCGCTATTCACGACCGTGCAAAACTCGAAATGGTATGTACAAATGCCATTTCGGAGTTCCAAAGAGCGATGCGACCAATTACCGAATCGCAAACATTTGACACTCGAGTTTACGACTCGCAATTAAGAAATCGCAATTTGCGAGTTGCAAACCGAATGTACAAGGCAGTCACAAATTGCAAATAGTCGCAAATAGGCCGTTTTGCACACCCAGATTAGCACTGATTCCAAAAAGGGGGTAAATAGAACCATAGTATAAAAGCAGACCCAGAAGGCATCTGGGTTTTTCAAAATGGCTGCACTCTACGTGATTGCATGGCGAGTCCAGGCTGCATAGCAAAAGAGGAGGAGGCAGAGACAGGAGAGGACATACAGAACCTAGTAGACCTTATTTCAACAGACTGAGGAGGAAATATATGACAAATATAGACTGAGCAGTGCAGTCATCTTAGAGGTTATTGAACTGCTGAAACTTCAGCTAGCACGCTAAACCCTGCACAGCTGCTCCATCTCCACACATGTGCAAGTGCTGTGCTCACTGCACCTCTTGGCCTCGGGTAGCTACCAGGGGGTGATTGCAGTTGCTGGTGGGGTGTCCCAAAGTGCCGTGTCACGATTCTTTAGAAGGTTCCTAGATGCCATACTCGCACACATTAGCAGATACATATACCTTCCCAGGAATGTGGAGGAAATACACAACACCAAATTGGACTTCTACAGAATTGCAAACTTTCCCCATGTAATAGGATGTGTGGACTGGACACATATGTCCTTCTGCAAATCTGGAATATGTGTTCCGCAATAGAAAATGTACTCACTCACTCAACATCCAGGTGGTATGTGATGCCCATAATGTCATAACTGATATAGTGGCAACATTTCCAGGGAACACACATGATGCGTACATATTCAGGCACACTGGGATATACCAACTCCTAGAACATGGGGAGTTTGGTGAAGGATATTTATTAGGTACTGTGTAGTACACACCAGTGTCAGAAATACATTTCAATGCATAGCCATGTGAAGCCATGCTCATATCTGCTGTTTTGTTACACAGGTGACAGTGCATATGCTCTGAGGCCATGGATACTCACCCCATACCTAACACCTGCCAATCAGAATGAGAGGCGCTACAACATTGGACAACGGCAAACCAGAACCGTCATTGAGAGGACCTTTGGCATGTTGAAGTCACGTTTTAGATGCCTGCACAAAAGTGGAGGTGTACTCCAGTATGCCCCAGAGACTGCATGCAAGATTGTGGAGACATGTGCCAACCTACACAACATAGCAACTAAACGTGGGCTACATCTCACCCTAGATGACACAGATTCTGAGGATGAGGAGCAGGAGCCACCACAACGACAGCCTGGGGATGGTAGCATCGCAATGGAGGGCAGACAGAGACGGGATCACATAGCAACTCATTACTTTGGCAGGTAAGTGCCAACCGTAACAGCACTCACAAATGTAAAACACACATAGCCAGGTTGTGCAAAACAAAAATATCCTTTAATGTCAGGAGTGGCGTATGGCTAGCAGTAAAGAAGTATAATGTAACAAAGTCTGACTCATTAAACTCATGTGCCTTAGGCTAAACCTAGGGAGACATCATCACACCCTCCTACGGCTATGACCACCATGGCCCGTACCTGGTTGGTCCACTGATGTCTGGCGGGCACTGCTACTACGCAGGATGTGGCCATCTGAGGCAGAAACGCTGCTTACGCTTGATATGTCCTCACTGTCCTGAGGGGTGTCACCAATACCTCTTGCTGCCTGGGAAGTATGAATGAGGTGAACTGCAGCAGTAATGCGCCCTAGTCCCCTTGCCACATCTCCAGCAAAATGGCCTAGTTCTACCTGGAGCGTGACAGTGCGCCTTGACAGGCAGGTAGTTGTGGTGGCTAGGAAGCCAATGGACTGACTGAGCCAGTCCAAACGTGCAGCTGTGTTGCGCTCTCTGCGCCTTGCATGGGCCCGATCCGCAACCATTTCCCTACACAGGTCATTGAAGGCGGTGGTGAGGTTGACCATGTTGGTGTTCATGGTGGATAATTGGTTCTCAACATTTCCAAATCCCTGTGTGAGGGTCTGTTGCATTCAGTACATGTTCAGGTTCATCATCCGCATGTGTTTGTTTTGCAGGCGGTGACTGCTCAGTAGGGATGCCTCCAGTCCAAGGAATTGTTCTGTCGTGACATCTTCCTCACCTGCATCATGTATCAGACGACGCCTTCTACGCCCAGACCCAGCTGCTTGCAGTGGCCGACTCTCACCCATCTGTGGACCCGGTGTTAGGTTTACTGCCTCATTGTCCACATCTGTCTCCTTTGGGGTCTCACATGCATGGTGAACAATCGGTGTGGTACTGCACTTCCCTGCGGAAATGCTGACTGCCTTGTCTGCTGTCATGGTGGCATCGTCATCTCCCTCCACACTAGGGTCATCGGTGGTTACTTGAGGGAGACCTGTGGGACACAGGGGATACACTGTCAGTGCCTCTCAGATGTGTGGCTTCTCAAAATAAATATTCCTCAAAATTTGGACTACTGTACTACATTACCCATAATGCACTGAACTTGAGGTTGGCATATCGGCATGGAACAATTTGGATGATGCATGCTTTTGTGGACTGTGGTTGTGTGCATGGTGCCTTGAATAGTGTAAATAAGTGAGATTTGCTACTTACTTTTGGAGGTTCCAGGTGCTCAACTGTCCAGGTCCCCAATTCCTAAAACAACCTCTGGCTCCAGAGTGGTCTCCACCATGCTCTCTATTGCTGTGGGTGGTGGTACTGTGTATAGTCCCTCACCTGTTCTATGTGCCTCCTTCAACTGCTCTGCAACTCTTTCCTTGGTTCTGGACCTGAGGTCATACCATCTTTTGCGCACCTCCTCGATGGAGCGATGACTGAGTCCGATGGCATTTATCTTGCTTTGTATGTCCAGCCAAATCTTCTTTTTTGTGAGTCAGGGACACTCATTGCTGCCTTCCCAAACAGGACCTCGTGGTGTAGGCAGCACTCCTCAGTGAGGACCTCCAACTCTTTGTCAGCGAATTTCAGCTTTCGCTTCCTCCCTGCAGTGGTTGCCTCCTTAGTTTGGCTTGCCATGGCTGCAGTTGCTCTTCTCAGCTGGGTGTGCCTCTGCTGTATGTGCTAGCTAGACTCCTTCCACTTCCATGGGGGGTACTTCCTGGTTCTGAGGTCATCATCCAGCACCAGGAAGTGTGATTTCTCTTTTCTTCTGCACCCATTCGCTAATTGCGACTCAGTCTCAATTTGCGATTCTGTTACACACCCATGAGCAATTTAGGAAATCGCAATTTGCGATTTCGCAAATTACGATGCGACTTGGCACCAAATCGCAAAATTGCTTTGCGATTTTTTGTTACATCCCGTTTTGTGAGTCAAAAATAGCGATTCGCATTGAGTCGCTATTTCCGACTCACAATTTTTTAGCTTTGTACATGTGGCCCATAGTACTTAAGAAGAGATCTTTGTGGACCATAGGAGAGAAAAAGCCAAGTCTTCCAGGATGATAGTTAAGGTATCTGGACTTTGGAAATTCCTAATTGGGATCAGAGTTTCGAGGATGGGGCCATTTCAGGCTTGTCTGCAAAATGCATCCTTGAAAAGAGAGATGTTCAGTTTTTTTGCTAAATTTTATGTGTATACTCCTCATGTGGGAAGCAGGAGTTGGTCTCACATTTCTTGTGGGTCAATAGCTTATGGCAGTGGTCTCCAAACTTTTTAATGCCGCGCCCCCCCAGTTGAAAAATAAAAATCATTGGGCCCCCCCTCATTTTCACAATTATTTTATAAAAATGGCAATGTTTAAATATGTCTATTTTAGCCAGAGCCTGGCGCCCCCCCCCCTGGCCCCCCAGTTTGAAGACCCCTGGCTTATGGTCATATTTCACACTTAAAGAGGGCTTTGTCTCAGATGGGCTTATACATGATGCGTAGTTCCTTGAATTGAATCCTTTGGTGTAATTGAATCTAATGAAGGCACATCAGAGCACAATAACAAAGATCATGCTTTTGAAGTTTTATGCACAATCTAGCCACATGAATCTGGATTCTTTGTAATTTATGGTTTTGGTAGGCCAGTAAAGACGATAATCCACTTCAATTAAGCCATTTTATTAGTTGGAGAGGCAGTTGGTTTATAGAAAACCACTAAAGTTCATCAGAATGTGTAATGATTGGTTCCATACAGACCACAGAATTCACCTGAGGAACTAAAGACATCTCATTATAAAAGAGGACTCAGTGATTTGTACTTTTTTGGGACTGGAATTTCTTCCAGCTCTGAGAGCGCTATAAACATAACGAGGTGGTTAGAGATAGAACCACTCTCAAAGACAAGAACCCCTGATTCTCCCCAATTTAAACAGACAAAGCTTCCTTCATTAACAACAATATGTCCTCACAGCTTTTAATGATACAGCTTTGTCCAGCTGAGTCCGTCTTCTGGTGGAGGTGGCTCTTGATGTCTTCAGCACACATCTGGAAACGAATGTGTTAGAGATAAAAGACCCTGGCAAGAGGGTGTGCGTCTAAATTGAAAAAAGATCTACAATATTGATAAACCTTGTGGTCCAGTTTGTGAGAAAATCTGCTTTAAGTATAAGTATTGTATTGATACCAGTGAGTTTAATTCAGGTTGACCTATGTCATTAGTACTATTGTTTTCTGATATGCTTGATAAAATACTTCTGTTTATATCTACAAGAAAGTAGGGATTAAATAAAATGGCATATTTTTACTTTTAGCTACATTTTGAGTTTAAACATTTGCAAGGTTTTCATTTACATTTTGTATAAACTTTACAAAGATGAAAAAGCTTTTCATTATAGTTTTCAGTTAAAATGTTAAAAACATAAAAAGTGGTGAAGTTCAAAGGCATACCTTACAGGTTCAGAAAAACTAAAATTGGAATAAGTCACCAGCCTTATGGGACAGTTGTTAGAGGGAGGCGAAAGCAGGGATGGAGAGACACAGACAAAGGGGCAGGGAAAGACAGGTATGGGCACACAAAGACATAGTCAACAGAGGTGCACTCACCTTCAGAAGGTACCAGCTGAGGTTGCTCATTGTTGCTATTTCCAGTTTCATCTGATAACAAGAATCTCTATGAATTTAGATTACTACTGAAAAAGGGCACATTTTAAATATTAAAATATCTTGTGCTTGTCGCCGTGCTCTGTGGTTTCTCTGTGTAGAATGCCATAGTCATCTCCACTTTAGGGATCTGATGCACAACTGGTCACTGAAGTCCTTTCAGGAGTTACAGTCAGCATACAGTATGCACTGCACACAATTTATCTGGTACTTCCAGCTCAGCCATGCACTTTTGCTGTTGATACAACCCTCAGAAGACATCCCTGAGTATTCCCCACCTAAAGCTAAAATTCTCATAAATTATCAGACATATATAAAATGCTTCTTTGAAACTTACCTGATTCAATGACGAGTGTGAGGGTGGCATGGGAGGGGGTACCTAGGACCAATGGATGATGAGGATTGGCGGGAGGCAATAGAAGCTCCTAGAGAAGCAGTAATAGCCTCCGAATTCCGATTGATCCAGCTCAAGCTGTTGCTTCACACAAATCTCACCAGAGCATGGTTACACTGATGGGATTAACATCCTCCGGGAACAGTTTGTGATGCAATGTCCTGCATGGGAACATACTCCACACATTTTGGCATTGTCCTGCACTTTCACACTTTTGGAACAGGGTCCTAGGAAGTTTGGAGAGTGTGTTAGGTTGGAATGTACACAGGGATCCCAAACGTATCCTCTTGCACATCACAGCTGACTTAGGTGGCAACAAATATTAGAAAGCATTACTGTGGTTGGACCTGATCATTGCTAAATGAGCTGTGGCACATGCATGGAAGAATGCTGAAGCTCCCTCTGTTGTCCAGTGGGACTGTTGCGTAGGTTCTCATTATCCTAATGAGACTACTGGATTCAAGCAGCAGAATCACCTGTACTGCAGGGAACTGAGTATGATCCTGCACCATGTGACACCTGTTGGCCTAATTTGGGTTTGTTGTGGCTAACTAGCAGTGCCTCATCTCCATCCAAGGGCAGGGATGATTGGGCAACCGGGCGCATGACATGAATGACTCCTCAGGGGAATCGTGGTCACTCAGATCTCATCCGTTTCTCTCAGTTACATTAATCTCGCATGTGCAAGGACAATCAGAGGCAGAGTATAGTTCAATAAGATTTTATTGAAATAACTGCATCTTAGATAATAAAGGATGTTTTGCAATAACTAGGACGATGGAGCACAATAGGATTAAAATTGTGACAAGGAGAGTAAAACACAAGAATAACGCTACCATGTTGTCACTAAGGTTATTAGGGATAACTCCTACCTAAGCTATGTTAGAGCACAGCATGTTAAGCTCTAATTCTGCCGTTCGGTTACCCCTGGGGAGACATCATCCCTCATACCTGAGCAAGAGGCCTGTAGTCTACATAGACAGCTGTAGCAAAGCAATCAGCATACAGTTGTGGTCATCTGGCTGGAATCTCCCTCTAACATACATGGGTCAAAGTAATGTTTTTATAATAAAACATCTGATGTTCCATCAAAGGATCCCCACATAAGAGTGAGTATGTTTCTGTGAACATTGGAGACAAAGCGTACCACTTTTGCCGGCAACCTATCTTATTGCAACCTTGAGAAAAGCACAGAGTGAAAGAAATGTCTTGTTTGAGAACGCAGTACTGACCTAGGCAAAGAACAACTAGATAGAAAAAATAAAACAAGACCGCAAATGTTGTTCATGTTAAAATAACATAACGAAGCTGAAATAAAACATATCTAGGTTAAAGTGCACAGCAGCACTTGCTAAAATAATATGTATAAAACTATAGCTAAAATGACTACACAACAGGCCAAGGGTATGGATTACTGTGTAGGGTTGGAACACCTTATCTATCAGGCAAAAGGGTGTCCCAGAAACACCACAAAATTTGGGAGGGCTGGGCTGATTACAGAGGTATACAATTGGAGCCCTGTCCGCCTAGACCATAGTCCATTTCTAGATATGTGCATCCAGGTGACCTTGATGTATGTGACTAGCATACAAAGTGAGATGCTCTGCTTAATAATTTGTAAAAGCTAGTAGCCATGGGATACTTAGTGGCCAAAAGATATATAGCCCGCCATTGGCGAGATGTTCAAGCCCCCTCAATGTTGGTACAGACAACAAGAAAAGCTTTAAAATATGATCTCCTTGGGTCTAGACGGAGGCAGCTCTGTGATAGACTGCAAGTTATTCCCACAGTGTTGATAATGCAATAGGGACGGGAGTCTTGGGTGGGTCCGGGGGCGGCTCCATCGCATTGGCGAAGGAGCGCCGCTTCCCTGGCTAAGCCAGGAGTTGAAAGATAAAACAATATTTAATTATCGTTTTATCTTTCATCAGCTGGCTCAGCTAGCAGTGTGTTCAGGGTGGGGTTGGGTGGGGCTGGTTGGTTGGAGGTGGGAGGGGGAGGAGGGGAGAGTGTACTAATTGTGCATATGTGTTTGGCCGGGCGTCTCACACCAGACAAACACACATGCGCACTTAGGGTTCTCCAACCCGGCTGTATACACAGCTGGAGAAACAGCACAGGCCCTATCCTATGTTTGCATCTGAACAGTACTCCCAAGCCGCACAGACCAATCCGGACGCTGCTTACATGCTATGTTTAGCATATATGCATAGCCAGGGTTGCTGAGGAGCCTCCTGCTGGTGTCCCAGCAAATGCTGGGACACCACAAGATGACCAAAGGAGCAACGCGGCAGAAGGAAGCAGCAGCAACTCCGACAGGAAAAAGGTAAGGTTCTTTTATTATTATTTTTTTATTTATTTATCCCTGTCAACCCCGCCTTCCCCCCCCACCGTCCCGCACCCCGCTCCTCCCCTTGAGATTTGCGGCCGCCGCTGCTGGGTGGGTCATAAGGATAGCTATGCATAGTGCATTGTTGAATTGGTGGAGACTACATGAGCTACGTGACTAGTTGTATTTGTAAATGTGCATGTTCCTATAAGCAGAACATCAATAAAAAAGTTATAAAAAATAATTTGTAAAAGTTAATTGGAAAACCTTCAGCTGGTGATTGCAGTATTCATATTCATGCGTGATTGACTGGGTGAAGAATTTTTGTCTGCAGCAAGAAATAACATCATTAATGTACTCACTATATTTCAAACAGGTAGGTCGAATGTTTTTTTAAGTTACAAATATGTTTTTGTTATCTATTTACACACATTCTCTATTCTAAATTAGCAGTTTTTAAAAGGGAACACAAACATTAGAATAGTTCTAAAGAACCTGCTAGTAAGACCCTAACGTGATAAACATGAACACACTGTACTGTTCTACATGCCCGTTTCCTAAATATTGCTTCCAAAGTCCAAGGAGGATGAACAGAGAGTAAATCTGAAATTGAAGAAGATATTAATGAATGTGCTTTATGAATACATAGGTGTACATATAGAGTTTTTTTTGTCAAATGGGTACCACCCTGTATGTTTAACAAAATCTATTTCTCCGTTGGTGGCAAAAAGGGCAGTGTTAATACGGTGGCATCACTGGCCTTGTGTGCAAAACAAAACCATTAATTATTGGTGGATAGATTCTTTTAACAGGACATACATTATTCGTGTCGATTTATTTCTTAAGATACCTGTATGTCAAAACAGCTAGATAATACTGCAACAGAATGTTTTACGTCATTTGCTGTTAGTTGTATAATGTGCAGCATAATATGTTTTTCATAGCCACATATTTCGACTCCCTTTGCTACTTAATTTAGTGTAACCTGTATCACAATGTGGTCCTTATTTCTTGTACCGCTCTAAAACAACCATCCAACCACCTGGATTTCTGCAGAATAGACAATGAATATTTTCATTTTTGCTCTTAGAGTCAATCTTAAACTCATTTGCTTTCAAGACCCTTCACTGAGCTGCAGAAATCCTGGTCATTGCTAACTTGTCTCATGAATTCCTCACGCCCAGTTCTAAGGGGCAGGGTGACAATTAGAACCCTTTATTTGAGAGTGGTTATCCAAACATTTTGCTTAAGAAGATTCCTGGCGTCTGAATTTCTGCTCCCACACCGGCCAGATTTAATGACAAAGATTTTGGAAGGTTTCCCTAATGTTCTGCGTATTTCTCACTATGCATGGTCCACAGCTGTCAGACTATTTTATATCTGACCATTCTGGGGGCAAGCGAACAATTTCCCTAGTAGTTCAGGAAATGTTGATTTGCTGCCTGACTAATTTCCTCGCCTTTGTCATTTCCTTGGCCCAACTCAGACTTGTGCCTCTAAAGTCCTGTGAGGATGCAGTGTCATTCCAGAATATTGCACGTAGGTCTTTTGTTTTACTCCAAAGTCTAGTCTCAGTTGCCATTCTAGAGGGTCTTGTCTTCATTGATACTGCTAGAATGGTGCTTACAGACACCCGTGTTGGACAAACTTACTTTGTACATTGAAGAATTGATCTTTGACTGCTGCCCTTCGCTTCCTTGGGATAGGGATTTTAATTTTTTTCTGCTCAGCCTTGCAGCTATCCTCTGTTTGTTTTGCTGAGTTTCCTGGTGTACCACGATGTTTCTCTGACCCATTGGTCAGTGGCCTGATATTTCCTTCCACTGCTGGACAGAGAGAGCTATTTCACGATTCATCAACAGGTAACGCCTAGCTCTATTTAATTTGGGGTCCTTTAAAAAAAAAAGTCATATTTTCGAATGAGCTGAAAAGAAGTGCTGTTAGTGCTATAAAAACTGCAAGTAAGAAAACAAATACGAGATCACGACTTCCGCAGTTTGCTTGTGTTTGAACCTGATTATTAATATTGATATTATTTGTTAAGCACACAAATGCCCAAAGGCGTCTTGGTGCTAGTGAACTTTTACTCTATTTGACAGGCATTATTGAAACACATACTCTATTTGACCTCGGTTTATTCTATTCCTCGGCCAAAATCTCTCCTTCCCTGCTTACGCCTACCTCTCTAGCCAATATCATCTTCAGAATTTCTGGGGCTCTGGGCAAGACAGTTATTCAACTGTATTTCTGTGACCGAGTAAAATTTTATCGAATAATTTACTATTTTTCGGCATAATGTGGGCTTGAAGTAGCAGGAAAAAGGAAAAAAGTTTCAAATTTGTTCCATCTAGGGGTCCACAAAATATATCTTGCCAGGACCCCCCCAAATCCTTACGATGACATTTCAAGTAGTGGCTGTCTAATCTTATTATGATGTTCTCATGAAGCATAAAAAACATTCCGCAGGACTGAAATTCCTCGAATCTTGTTGATTTGATGACGAAACTTTAACTGGGATTCCCCTTCGTGGGGTTTTCCATTTGTGTTAACTTGTTTTAGTTTGTGGCTTGTGGTTGTAATGGAGGGGAGCCACATCTGAAATAGGTTGCAGTGAAAAGCAGTGGAGAAATCAAGCAAAGCAATTCAAGATAAAAGCATCTGCAAATGCGTAGAGTGTCCAAGAGAGATGTGTGCTGTTGAGCTGAATGCTAGGATGGATGTACAGTAAATACTTGTTGTAGAAATCAGGAATAATGAGCCGGTGCACTTGGTTTCAGGCCATATGGAGCATCACTGGCGTAGCAGGCCTACTATTATCTACCTCTGTGTGCCCTGAAAGTACTTGTGCTCTTTTATGGACACCTGGGCGGTAATGGGCTGCCAAAACGTGCTCTCAATGTACAGGTCCTGAGCTCGCCCCCCACGACCGCAGCACCAACCTGCTGCCTCCTGCCTCTGTCCCCTGACCACGCTGCTGTTTGCGTGTTCGAGGCCCTCCTCCACCCGCAGGCATCCTCCTGCGCCTCATCCCTGGGGTCTAGTGGGCTCTGACTAGCTTCACTTGACCCGTGTGCCGCTTTCCGCCGTCCCGTAAGTGTTTTTAGTTTTTTTCGCTTTTTTCAGCGCCTCGCCGCCGGCGCTTCTGCCCCCTTTGTGCCCCCCTGATTGCTGTCTCCCCGATCGTATATTGTGCCATTATTGTTTTTCTGATTGTGTGCTTTTCTTATTGTAACTGCTTGTATTTTGCTTGTTTTCAGTGTTTTGCCCCTTGTGCGCTCCCCGTTCCCTGCCGCTGCCTCCCTGCGGCCCGCCCCCCTTGCGCCCCCATTTGCCGCTCCCTCCCGCCTCCCGCCTCCCAGCTGCCCCTCCCTCCCCCCTCCCTTCTTAATGGCTGGCGCTGCGCGTCGCGAGTGAGCGACCTCTGACCTGTTTCAGGTCCTGAGCTCGCCCCCCACGACCGCAGCACCAACCTGCTGCCTCCTGCCTCTGTCCCCTGACCACGCTGCTGTTTGCGTGTTCGAGGCCCTCCTCCACCCGCAGGCATCCTCCTGCGCCTCATCCCTGGGGTCTAGTGGGCTCTGACTAGCTTCACTTGACCCGTGTGCCGCTTTCCGCCGTCCCGTAAGTGTTTTTCATTTTTTTCGCTTTTTTCAGCGCCTCGCCGCCGGCGCTTCTGCCCCCTTTGTGCCCCCCTGATTGCTGTCTCCCTGATCGTATATTGTGCCATTATTGTTTTTCTGATTGTGTGCTTTTCTTATTGTAACTGCTTGTATTTTGCTCGTTTTCAGTGTTTTGCCCCTTGTGCGCTCCCCGTTCCCTGCCGCTGCCTCCCTGCGGCCCCGCCCCCCTCGCGCCCCCATTTGCTGCTCCCTCCCGCCTCCCGCCTCCCAGCTGCTCCTCCCTCCCCCCTCCCTTCTTAATGGCTGGCGCTGCGCGTCCGCGCCGCTGGCGCGCCGGAGGCGCACCAGAGGCAAGCCCGTCTGCGCCCGTCCGCGCCTGGACCGCGCCCAGCGCCACACCCCCTGGCCCTCGCGCCCCCCGCATCCGCTACTCGATCAACGAACTCCGCGCCTTCAACCCCGGCCCCTCCACTGAATGCTACCGGGCATCCCCGAAGCACACTAAAGGACCTTTTTCCTGCCGTACCTGCAACTTCTCCTGCATCAGAACGACCAATCCAACTACGAAAACATCCAACCCCAACCACCTGAACTGCATCCTCATCAACACCCGCTCCGCACGAAAACACGCCATCGAGCTCTGGGATTTGCTCGACACCACTGCTCCTGACGTGGCTTTCCTGACCGAAACCTGGTGGAACGACTCCTCGTCTCCGGACATCGCCATCGCCATACCGGACGGCTACAAAATCACCAGAAGAGATCGAACCAACGGAATCGGCGGCGGAATAGCCATCGCTCACAAAGCTACCCTCAAAATCCACACCCACTCGGATGACACCCTCAGGACAGCCGAACACCTCCACTTCCAGATCCACACGGACCCCAACACGACCCTCAGAGGAACCCTCATTTACCGCCCTCCAGGACCAAGAGCCCCCTTCAACGACACCATCGCCGACCTTGCAAGCACCCACGCCCTCGCTTCCCCGGATTACATCCTCCTGGGAGATCTGAACTACCATCTGGAAAATGCCAACGACGTCAACACCGCGTCACTGACCTCCAACCTCCTCAACCTCGGTCTCCGCCAGCTAGTCAACACACCTACCCACATCGCCGGTCACACCCTTGACCCCCTCTTCACCTCTAGCAACCACATTTCCTTCAGCCACACCTCCGAACTCCACTGGACTGACCATCACTGTGTCCATTTCACCTATAAGAAAACCACAGAGCAACACCGCATCCAGCTACCTCCCCACCGCCGCTGGGGCAAAGTCACCCAAGAACAACTGACCAGCACCCTCATCAACAACCTTCCACCCGACGCAATCGACCCGAGCACAGCCGCCATCAACCTCCATCAATGGATCCTCGACTGCGCCAACACCCTTGCCCCTCTCAAGAAACCCACCACCATCCAAGGAAAAAAAAAAACAGCCTGGTTCACAGACGATCTCACCACCTCCAAAAGCAACTGCCAGAAGCTCAAAAAGAAATGGATCCAAGAACACACACCCGACAACCTCGCCGCCCTCAAAAACGCCAACCGCGAACACCACCAACGGATCCGCACCGCCAAGCGCGCCCACTTCACCGAACGCATCAACAACAACGCCCACGACTGCAAAGAACTCTTCGGCATCGTGAAGGAACTCTCCAATCCGAAAGCCAACTCCAACGACATCCCGCCCTCCCAGAAACTCTGCGACGACCTCTCCACCTTCTTCCACCAGAAAATCACCACCATCCACGACAGCTTCATCACCGGCCCACCGCCAGACCCCACCCCCGACGTCTCCTCCCGCGACTGCCGCCTCACCGCCTGGACCCACGTGGACGAGGCAGAAACCATAGCAACCATGAACACCATCCACTCAGGCTCCCCCACGGACCCCTGCCCCCATCATGTTTTCAACTCAGCCAACGCCACCATCGACCCCGAACTCCGCAAGATCATCAACCTCTCCTTCACTTCTGCCACCTTCCCGGACAGCTGGAAACACGCAGAAATCCAACCCCTCCTCAAAAAACCCAAGGCTGACCCCAACGACCTCAAAAACTTCCGTCCGATCTCTCTCCTCCCTTTTCCAGCGAAAGTCATCGAGAAGATCGTCAACACTCAGCTCACCCACTTCCTCGAAGACAATTCCATCCTGGACCCCTCACAATCCGGATTCAGACGAAACCACAGCACTGAGACCGCCCTCCTCACCGCCACAGATGACATCAGACATCAAATGGACAACGGCGAAACCTCAGCCCTCATCCTCCTCGACCTATCAGCCGCTTTTGACACCGTCTGCCACCGCACCCTACTGACCCGCCTCCAGGAAGCCGGCATCCAAGATAAAGCCCTCCACTGGATCTCATCCTTCCTCTCCGACAGAACGCAGAGAGTCCGTCTCTCCCCTTTCCGCTCCAAAGCCACCAACATCATCTGCGGCGTCCCCCAAGGATCCTCCCTCAGCCCCACGTTGTTCAACGTCTACATGGCCCCCCTCGCTCAACTGGCCCGCCAACATCATCTCAGCATCATCTCATACGCCGACGATACCCAGCTCGTCCTCTCCCTGACCAAAGACCCGCTCACCGCCAAAACAAACCTCCACGAGGGACTAAAATCCATCGCCGATTGGATGAACAACAGTCGCCTGAAACTCAACTCCGACAAGACCGAAGTCCTCATCCTCGGACGCACTCCCTCGGCCTGGAACGACTCATGGTGGCCCTCCGTCCTCGGACCCCCACCCACCCCTGCCAGCCACGCAAGAAACCTCGGCTTCATCCTGGACTCCGCCCTCACCATGTCCAAACAGGTCAGCGCCGTCTCCTCCTCCTGTTTCAACACCCTTCGAATGCTCCGCAGAATCTTCAAGTGGATTCCAACAGAAACCAGAAAGACGGTGACCCAGGCCCTCGTCAGCAGCAGACTTGACTACGGCAACGCACTCTACACAGGCATCCCAACCAAAGACATCAAACGCCTCCAACGTATCCAAAATGCCTCCGCCCGACTGATCCTCAACATACCCTGCCGAAGTCACATCTCCCCTCACCTAAAGGAACTCCACTGGCTCCCGGTAGACAAGAGGATCACCTTCAAACTCCTGACCCACGCTCACAAGGCACTTCACAACACCGGACCCTCCTACCTCAACACCAGACTCAACTTCTACACTCCAACACGTCAACTCCGATCCGCCAACCTCGCCCTCACCATCGTACCCCGAATCCAGCGCAAGACATCCGGCGGCAGATCCTTCTCCTTCCTCGCCGCCAAGACCTGGAACTCTCTCCCCACATCTCTTCGCCAGACCCAGGACCTCCTCGCATTCAGAAGGCTCCTCAAGACCTGGCTCTTCGACCGCTAAACCAGAAGCGCTCCCCCCCCCCCCCCCCTCAGCGCCTCGAAACCCTGACGGGTACATAGCGCGCTTTATAAATACTACAGGGAGTGCAGAATTATTAGGCAAGTTGTATTTTTGAGGATTAATTTTATTATTGAACAACAACCATGTTCTCAATGAACCCAAAAAACTCATTAATATCAAAGCTGAATATTTTTGGAAGTAGTTTTTAGTTTGTTTTTAGTTTTAGCTATGTTAGGGGGATATCTGTGTGTGCAGGTGACTATTACTGTGCATAATTATTAGGCAACTTAACAAAAAAAATATATATACCCATTTCAATTATTTATTATTACCAGTGAAACCAATATAACACCTCAACATTCACAAATATACATTTCTGACATTCAAAAACAAAACAAAAACAAATCAGTGACCAATATAGCCACCTTTCTTTGCAAGGACACTCAAAAGCCTGCCATCCATGGATTCGGTCAGTGTTTTGATCTGTTCACCATCAACATTGCGTGCAGCAGCAACCACAGCCTCCCAGACACTGTTCAGAGAGGTGTACTGTTTTCCCTCCTTGTAAATCTCACATTTGATGATGGACCACAGGTTCTCAATGGGGTTCAGATCAGGTGAACAAGGAGGCCATGTCATTAGATTTCCTTCTTTTATACCCTTTCTTGCCAGCCACGCTGTGGAGTACTTGGACGCGTGTGATGGAGCATTGTCCTGCATGAAAATCATGTTTTTCTTGAAGGATGCAGACTTCTTCCTGTACCACTGCTTGAAGAAGGTGTCTTCCAGGAACTGGCAGTAGGACTGGGAGTTGAGCTTGACTCCATCCTCAACCCGAAAAGGCCCCACAGGCTCATCTTTGATGATACCAGCCCAAACCAGTACTCCACCTCCACCTTGCTGGCGTCTGAGTCGGACTGGAGCTCTCTGCCCTTTACCAATCCAGCCACGGGCCCATCCATCTGGCCCATCAAGACTCACTCTCATTTCATCAGTCCATAAAACCTTAGAAAAATCAGTCTTGAGATATTTCTTGGCCCAGTCTTGACGTTTCAGCTTGTGTGTCTTGTTCAGTGGTGGTCGTCTTTCAGCCTTTCATACCTTGGCCATGTCTCTGAGTATTGCACACCTTGTGCTTTTGGGCACTCCAGTGATGTTGCAGCTCTGAAATATGGCCAAACTGGTGGCAAGTGGCATCGTGGCAGCTGCACGCTTGACTTTTCTCAGTTCATGGGCAGTTATTTTGCGCCTTGGTTTTTCCACACGCTTCTTGCGACCCTGTTGACTATTTTGAATGAAACGCTTGATTGTTCGATGATCACGCTTCAGAAGCTGTGCAATTTTAAGAGTGCTGCATCCCTCTGCAAGATATCTCACTATTTTTGACTTTTCGGAGCCTGTCAAGTCCTTCTTTTGACCCATTTTGCCAAAGGAAAGGAAGTTGCCTAATAATTATGCACACCTGATATAGGGTGTTGATGTCATTAGACCACACCCCTTCTCATTACAGAGATGCACATCACCTAATATGCTTAATTGGTAGTAGGCTTTCGAGCCTATACAGCTTGGAGTAAGACAACATGCATAAAGAGGATGATGTGGTCAAAATACTCATTTGCCTAATAATTCTGCACTCCCTGTATGATTGATTGATTGATTGATTGATTGATTCACTTATCAAACGTGATCCGCATTTATGATGCATTACAATCACAGAGGGGCAGCCAATTGCCGCCCTTGTGAGGTGTTAGAAGAGGTCATCTTGTTTGTTCCCTTTGTGGCCAAGGGTACCTGGCTGCCAGTAACCAGTACATGTCAGAAAAGTATCTTTTTTTTTTTTTTTTTTTTTAAATATATTTTTTATTAACATTTTGTTTTTACACATTTTCATGTTTGTTCATTTTACATGCAATTCTGCTTATGTTGTTATAATCTTCTTTTTGCTCATTGTTTGCACTCTTTATTATCGTTAATCTTAATGTTTTTTATTCAATAAATTATGCACATTTACTTTGTTCAATTATATTTCCTTTCTGCAATTCGCTGTGCTGTGTATTAAACAATCAACCAACAAACTTGGACCCCTTCTTCTTTGTAACTTGGGAGGGTGGTGCTTGGGGCTAGATACGGGAAGATAAGGGTGGCGGGAAGGGAAGCAAAAGGTGAGGGGGAGGGAGACCCGAGATGTACGATGTACAATTTCTGTTGACAATCGTATTGAGCTAGTTGAAGGTAGGGAAAGGAGGAAGGGGAGAAAAAAGGAAAATCAAAAGACCATAAACGGTCAACTTTTACGGCCTCATGTGATTGGCTTTTGTGGTTGCTAGCTTGAAGGTACTGTAATGTGCTCGTTTTTGGGTGAGGGAAGATGGCAATCCAGGGCGCACCGGCACTCCGTGAAGGCGGCGGGTCGCTCACTTTGCCTACTATTATTGTCAGTGGTTCAGGGGTCAGGGATCCAACTATCCTCCCACCCTTATTCTTGGTGCGATCTATGTGTGATTTGGGTCTGATTTTGGGTGCCTGTCTATGCGTTTCCACCATTTGGTTCCATCCTCGGTGTGGTTTGAGTTGCGCTGGTTTCTCCTACTGGGCTTGCCAGTCTCCTATTTATACTCTCCCAGTTCGTCAGTAAATTCTCCCACCCCGGGGCTATAGGAACCTGGCGAATATTTCTGGCTTCTTCCACCTTTAGGACCTGCAGTTCAGCTCTGGACCATGTTGATATATCCCTTTTCCAGTCAGACAGTTGAGGGCGATCCGTAGCCCTCCAGCCCCTCGAGATTAGTCTCTTATAAAGGGCCAAGGAAAGGTCCAAAAAACGCCTCTCCACTTTTCCGCAGAGCGCAGCTGGCCTGAGGCCCAGTAGGCACAGTTCAGGGGTGGGTCTCACCTCCGTTTCAAGCAATTCAGACAGGGTAGGCAATATTTCACTCCAGCCCGTCTGGATCGTAGGGCAAGTCCAAACCATGTGGTCAAAATCTGCCGCTCCTCCTTCACATCTCTGACAATTCCCTAAAGCCCCTCCATATATACGGAACAGTCTGTGAGGCGTGAGGTAGGTTCTGTGCAAATAATTATACTGAATGTATCTTAGCCGTGTATTACGTGATATTTTCTGGGGGTAGGCAAGTGTTCTCCTCCATTCTGAGTCAGTCAGTTCCCACCCAATTGTTCCCTCCCACCTTCCTCTCAGCGACCGTAGTGGATCCAAGGCTGCCCCAACTTGGGCCCGATATATTTTAGTGATCAGATGTGACTCTCGTAATGTCAACAGCGAATGCAGGACCTCGTGTGTAGTAGGCTCCGCGTTCACTGTGCCCCAGTGGGTCTTAAGAGTATGTATTAACCTCCCATAAAGCAGGAACTGCCCCCCGGGAACCCCTTTTTCCATTAATTCAGCAAATCCCCTCAGCACTCCCTCCTTGAAGAGTCCTCCCACTAATTCTATTCCAGTTGACAGCCAGGGGCCAAGTCCAGTGTTTCCCGGCCCTCTCCCCCTGGGTTCTATGGCAAGCACTGCCAGTGGTAAAGCTGGGGAGTATGGGGGGCCCACTCCCACTCTCTTCATGCATCTTTTCCAGCATGCCAGCGCCACTTTTATCATTATATTGTTCCCAGGGGGGGTTATCTTTCTGTTTGTCATGCATGTTGCAATCCACGCCGGGTCTATTGTTCCTTGGGCTGGGTATAAATCAAGTTGGCCTTGGCCCACAAGCCAGCCGGATATCCACTGTAATTGGGATGCCAAATAGTATGCTTCAAAGTCGGGGGCTCCCAGGCCACCCGCATTGGGTGGTCTGCAGATAGTTGTAAGTGTAGTTCGTCTGCGCCCATTGTCCCATATTAGTTCTCTGAGTATTGCATTCAGGTCGCGAAACCATGCTCGGGGTATTAGTAGTGGCAAGTTGGCAAAGTAGTAGAGAAGTCGGGGGAGCATGATCATCTTTGAGAGCGCCACCCTGGCCATCACCGACAGCTTCAGAGAGCGCCAAAATTCTACCGAGGGTCTCAGGGACCGGAGCGCATTACCAAGGTTGCCCTCTCTTAAGTCTCCGACGTCATTATAGATCTGGATCCCCAGGTATCTAAATGTCCGTGGGGCCCATTTCAGGTCTGTTGGGTATGTTGCAGGACAACTATATCCGGGCACCAGGGGGAACACATATGTTTTATTACGATTAAGTCGTAATCCTGACACTACTCCAAACTCCTCCAGGGCGGACAGGGCCCAGGGGAGGCCACTCGCCCCATCTCTAAGATAGATCAAGATGTCATCTGCATATAGCGATATAATGTGGTCAGTTGGTCCCCATTGAATCCCTCTGTCAGCTCCCTCCCCTCGTACCCAGGCCGCTAGGGGCTCCATCGCCAGAGCGAACAACAATGGGGATAGGGGGCACCCCTGTCTGGTTCCTCGATGTACTGGGTAGGCACCAGAAATTGTCCTACCTGTCTTGACCCTTGCCAGCGGGGATGAGTATAACAGGTCCACCCATTCGACCCAGCCCTCTCCCAGATCCATCTTTAGCATTGTCGCCCTCAGGTAGTCCCACCTAATTGAGTCAAAGGCCTTTTCAAAGTCCACTGCTAGCAGGGTCCCAGTTGGCGGCTTCGATTCACTAGGCATATGTATGATAGAGAAAATACGCCTAAGGTTTAGGGAGGTGCTGCGACCAGGTATGAAACCGTTCTGATCAGGATGTATCAGGGTGGGCATAAGGGGCAACAGCCGGTTGGCCAGGATCTTACTGAGGATCTTAAAGTCGCTATTTAGCATTGATAGCGGGCGATAGTCTGTCACTGATGCCTCCTTGCTATTTGTTTTAGGAAGTGGCACTACCAATGCCTCACGCAATGTGCGTGGGAGTTCTCTGTTCTTTGCCGATTCCGTATACATTTCTATCAGTCCGGGGACCAGTAAGGTTTTATATTTTTTATAAAAGTCCATAGGAAGACCATCTGTACCCGGGGTCTTCCCAGGGGCCAATTGTGTAATTGCCTCAACCGTCTCATCCGCAGTCACTGGGCCCCCCAGGCCGACCCTGCCCTCCGGGCTCAATACTGGTAAAGGTATCCGAGCTAGGAAGTTGTCAAGGGTCCCCCTCTCCATGTCTGTGGGCCTCCTATATAGGTGTGTATAGTAATCTCTAAATGCGTCGTTAATGGATTCTGGACTAAGTCTGCGTGTTCCTCCCCTGTCTAATACACTTGTAATAGGGTCACTATCTCTGTTCGGGCGCACCAACCATGCCAATAGTCTACCAGACCTTCCCTCCTCTGACTGTATGGATGCCAAGTGTCTTTGCATATTATGGCATCTAAGTCGCTCTTCAGCCTGGGAGTACTCTCTACGTGCACGATCGTACTCTTCATCCACTTGCCCTGCAGAGCCCTGTCTCAGCTCCCCCTCGTGTATGACTCTCTCCAGCGCGTTTAATTCTCTCTCAAGCGTACGTTTTATCCCCACTGACTGACCAAGACAGTGACCCTGCGTCCCCACTTTGAGTGTCTCCCACTCTATGCCTCTGGAGGAAGTGGATCCCAGGTTAGTTTCTATAAGTTCTGTTAGGTAGCATCTTAATTCCTCCCTATATGCCTGATCTTCAAGCGCTGTCGGGAGCATTCTCCATGCCGGTATGGGGGGTCTGTCCTGTGACGCTCTCCACGTCAGTAATAGAGGGTTATGGTCTGATATTGTGCGGGCAAGGTATTCAGCATGGGTCACTCTACGAGCCAGTCCCGCAGTGCAAACTATCCTATCGATTCTGGTATGCACCTGGTGAAGACCCGAATAAAACGAATAGTCCCTGGTCTCTGGGTGTTGTAACCGCCAAGCATCCACTAGCCCCCAGGCGTCTAGCCACCCAACTACATTTTTTGCTGTTTTGGTTGATGTTGCTCCCTGCAGTGGGGGGGTAGATCTATCTAGGTCAGTGTCGAGCACTGCGTTGAAGTCTCCACCTATTAGTACTTCCCCCGTGTGTTGACGAGTAAGGTGCCTAGACAGGTTCATAATAAACGTTGTTGGTCCTGGTTGGGGGCGTATATACAACTCAGGGTCAACTGGAGCCCCTGTAAACTCCCTTCTAATATGACAAACCTTCCCTCATTGTCAATGTTGGAGGAATCAATCGTGAAGGGGACCCCCGCCCTAATCCAAATCAGGACTCCCCTTGCGTAAGCTGAGTATTCTGTGGCAAACACCTGCCCCCTCCACCTCCGCCTCAGTTTCTCTCCCTCTCCGAGTGCGAGGTGGGTTTCCTGTAGCATAGCTATCTGCACCCCTCTCCTTTTTAGGAAGGAAAGGATTCTATGTCTCTTAGCAGGAGTACCCATCCCCCTGACATTCCAAGTTATGATATTATAGTTCGCCATCCTATTCTCAAGGCCTGATATATGAAGGGCCGGCACGCCCCAGGCCCCGACCGATTCCCCCACAAGTTTGTACCTTCCTCATGCTCGTACCATTTCGCACGTGTAGCCGATATAACTAGTAACTGCAAACCCCAACTCCCCATCCCCAGGGCACCTTCGGAACTGTAGGCTGCCCAGTAAGTTCTGCAACACTGCAAATTATTCAAACACATCACTACAATACTCGCCAGTCAGGACTGACAGGCAAGAGTCAGGTCCAGGGGAGTGGCCAGGTCCGGAGGGGCCACTTCGCTTCTTATCTTGACTCGCCTTTCAGCGCTGGTGCGGGGACGTTCTATGCAAGTTCATCAGCGGTCTGCGGGGTCACTCTTGGCGCGTAGGTCGAGTCCCCAGAGCCGTCGGGCGAGGACACAACCGTATCGTCCGATTCTTCTTCAGAGATCTCCCGGGGCGGCGATTCTCCACCCACCTTGGCCGCCGCCTCCAGGGCCTCCCTCTTGCCAGTTTCCCTCTGTGTCCGCGTTGGTGTTAGTCTCTGGCGGTCTCTGAGTCTTTTCCCCTTCGGGGCCCGCCGGGTCCCGCTCGTCCCGCGGCTTTCCGGTGCCGGTCGTGTCGGCCGCAACCCCGACCTTTCGAGCCATTCCCATGCCTCCTCTGGAGCTTGGAAAAACGTGGTCTTCCCCTCCGCAATCACCCGTAATCTTGCTGGGTAGAGCAGCGAGTACTGTATCCCCTCTTCTCGCAAGGCTCTTTTAACAGCTAGGAAGGAGGCGCGCTTGTTTTGGACCTCCAAGGTGAAGTCAGGGAACAATGTCGCTTCACCATTGGCTACTTTAAACGGGCCCGTTTCCCTGGCTTTCTGTAAAAGGATATCTCTGTCCCTGTAGTGCAGGAGTCTAGCTATTACTGCTCTCGGTGGCCTGCCAGGAGCCAGCGGTCTAGCCGGTACCCGGTGTGCTCGCTCCAGTGAGTAGAAGGGGGTCAGACATCCTGGTGCGACAACTGTGCGTAGCCATTTCTCCAGAAACTCCACCATATTTGGCCCCTCTGCCCCTTCAGGGAGGCCCACCACGCGTATGTTATTCCTTCTGTTTCTGCCCTCTGCGTCTTCAGCTCGCTGTTCAAGCTTCGCCACTCTGCCGACCAATGAAGTCACCTCCGCTGATACATCATCGTGTTTTGGGACTATTTCCGCTAGCGTTGCCTCCGCTTCTTTTACTCTGTCAGCCAGTTTGTGATGATCAGCTCTCAGGAGGCCCACCTCTATCGCCACCTGATTGATGTCACGCTGTAATGTGGATTTGGTGTCCTCAATGGCACCCAGTATTTTGTCAAGAGTGTCTTGCATTTTGCTTTGCGACTGGCTTTGCGTGGTCTGATCATTTTCCCCCAGTGGTGCATGTGCCGGGGTGTCCATGGTCTTGCTCTTATGCTTGCCCTTGGGGGGCATTTGCCAGGCAGGTAGGGGCGACTCGATGAGGCTAGCGCCCAGTGCGCTTAGGCCCAGATCCACCAGTGGTCCCCCGCGAACCGAGCGATCTCGAGTGCGTCGTGCTCAGTCCCCCGGTCGCGCAATTTCTCCTCGATAGGCAGGAAACCAGTTTTGGGCTAAAACGGGGCTGACATGCTTTTGTAGATTTGCGTTGTTGTGCGTATAAATGATTGGTTCAGCAAGGTCTTCCGGTCAGGACCAGTCTGGTCAGCCAAAGGGGGCTCTGCAGCCGGCAACACGGGCACCCGACCCCCAACTCTGGAAGATGACAGTAGGTGGTACAAGGCGCTTCCCCGTTGTCTCGCCCCACAAAAGACCACCAGTGCTCAACTTAGGGCGCCCGAGCGTAGCAGGTCCCGTCGTCGGCATCCAGGGGCTCCCAGGCAGCAGACCCCAGGGCTCCGGCCATGCGTTCCCCAGGGAGGCACTCCCAAAGTGGACTCCTTTCCGGGCAGCTCCGGGGGGCCCCCCGCCTCCGTGTCTCACTGTCCTGCGTAGTCTCTCAGCCAGGGGGCATCAGGCTCCGCCTCCCGAGCAGAAGGCCGATCCGACGCCGGCAGATGCCCCCAGCAGACGCTCCAGGCCGCACCTCCCCCTCAGGGTGGGCCCGCTTTCAGGGCCAGCGCCGGGCGCCGTGCCCCGCTCCGTCCGGGGCCGCAGCCGCAACTCAGCGGGGAACCACGTCGGCCCAGGCCCGCACCAGGGCGCACAAGTCTGTCAAAGGCCGCCCCCCGGGCCGCGGCCGCACCCAAGTCGCTCCGCCTGCGTCGGCCGCTCTCCTACCGCTCTCCAACTCGGGGAGCCCCCCGGCACAGCGCGCCACGGCCCCGCCCGCCCGCCGGCTGGGCTGCGGCCTCCTCACAGCCCCAAACAGCCCGAATCACTCGGGGGCCCGCTCCGGGGGGGCAAGACCGCACCCCGCGGTCCCCCCGTCCACAGCAGTCGCCGCACTCCGCTCCAAACACCGGACCGCCCGCCTCAGCGCATCAAGGCACCGTTGCAAAGTCGGCCCCTCCGGAGCCGATCCGTCAAGCGTGCGCCATGCTCGGCTCCGTGGCCACGCCGCCCGTCAGAAAATTATCTTCTAGCGAGTATATTCTCTAGTAGACTCAAAAGACCACTTACTATGGATGCTCCTTTCTGATGCATACCTATTGGTTATGCTCTTGAATTGGTTGACTCTTTAATTCCATTCAACGACTGCCTGTATCTGGTGCAGGCACGGGTCACTCTCGTTTCATACCTGGGTATTTGTTTTTGGGTCATCTGATCTGTGTTTTGCAACTATTGGTACTGAGTGTGTCTATGAGTCCCTCTCTTCTTGTACCAGCGAGACATAGCAGGACTTTACGTTGCCTGCCTGTAACTAAGTGCACTACCATTCAGGAGTAACACCTCCTTTAGTTCCAGGGTGGCTACCTTGTACCCTTACTATGACTATCAATACCCAGTTCATGCCCTTGACTGCCTCAAATCATGCAACTTGACTAGCTTTATTCTTTCCTGACCTGCAATCAAACTTGTCACAACCAAGTGGCTTAAATTAACCCACTACCATGACTGTGTGGATGCAGTACATACCTTCAACCCTCATCCCTTTTGTGAATATATGCAGGCCTGCATAGTTAGGCAGAATCAGGCAAAATCAACAATATAGTAATGTAAAAAGCATGCTTTCTACCTTCATAATTCTTCCACCTCTTCCTCCTAGTTCAAGCCTAGTCACAGCCACCCAACACCAGAGAAAGGACCCACTCTGACCACTCACATACAACCGAAAATATACTCCACCCCGGTCACCCAGCAATTTAAACACTCCTACAACCAAGACTCCCCCAGGGCAGTGCAGTGCAATTTAGGCAACTGTCCCATGAGGTATTACTGTGGCTGGGTGTGCAAAAACAGCACAAGTACCTTCTGGATTGATTCGAATTTTAGGGTTTTAATGAATGCTATGTTATTATACTTCTGTATTTGCACTTTGGAAATTAGTGCCTAGGAGGCTGATTGCCTGTTAAGAAGGCATTTTGCGGTGCACAATGTGTTTTAATGCTGTGGAGTGATGTTAAACTTTACTTACCTCCTTTTAGTTTCTAAGGACGTTTACTTTGTAATGGAATATTGTCCAATTTTGATGAAATGTATTTAATGAAGTGAAGGTTGTATACTTGTTATGGTTTGAATCAACTGAAACAATAAATAATAAACTTGACTCCCCCAGGGTGTAGCGTGCTAGCTGTCTGCCGATGCACTTCGCCGCCCAACCAGGGGTATAATGTGCTATATCTATGCCACTATAACACATATAGATACCACTGTAATACAATAAATGCTACATTACATTAAATGCAAAAAGGATTTGCAAGGTGAACAGTAGTAGTTAAAAATGCACCTGCCTCCACTGCACCGTTAAAGGTGTGGTTACAGAACCTATAAAACTCCTTCGTGAGCGCTGACTGTTAGTTGTATTTCCGCACCTAAATAATTCAATGTTTAGTTAGATGCTAATCTGCTCGCCATCGGTTGCCACAAACACTGAATCCTTATTGCTACAACATCTTTCAAGAGCATCTGCTCCATTGTGTGGCTGTTGCATTTACTCAAATTACATAAAACTCACCCAAGATTCATCGAACCAGAATTTGGACAAAATAAATAAGTTGTATTTAGATTTTACTGTCTTTATCTGCTTGGGAATAGTGTGCTTTCCCGGCTGCTGCTCGTGCCTTTAGTCTTTGTTTAATCTAGCAGGTGCTAAGGAAGGACTACCTTGCCTTTGTAGAGCAGAGAGATGAACAGAAGGTATGTTGACCACTTCGAAGGCACATTTCTCTTGGAGCATACATTTGGCAAACAATGGCTTGAGGACTGCAGTGAAGGGAGCACACTCCCAGCACATCACCACCGATTCTCCCAAATGCATTTTGGTTGTTGTAGTTCATATTAGTTTCACGTACTCACCGGTGGATAGTGTTCAGCATCTGTGTTTGTGCAGCCATTGCCTGCATGTCTGGACATGTGTTCTGTGGTCATTGTTGGTAATCAGCAGGGAGTAGCAGAACCTATCTAAAACATGCAAGTGCACCCTAAGACTCGCCAGTGAAATAGCTCCAGGAGGAGCCTAACAAATGGAGGTGAAGGGAGCACACTGCCAGCATAACAGCAACAGTTCTCCAAAATGTAATCTGGTATTTTGAACTCACAAGTAGAAAGTGCTCACCATTACTGTTATCACAGCAAGTGCTTGCATCTCTGGAACTGTTCCTGGCAGTGTGCTCCCTCCAAGGTTGAGGACCTTTGGATGCCTTCTGTAACATGTGCCCTCACAGTACCCGTATAGCTACCACAGACCAACGTTTGCTGATATTTTGCAATCTCTTTGCATAATAAAACCAATTGATTTCACTGAAAAGAGTAACTTTTAGAACACATTGAAAGAACCTATTGGGAAGAGGAGTCCATGTTGTCAGACTGGGATACAGGCACAAGAACTAAAAGGAAACGTGACACATATACACAGGTCATGATTAGAGGGAACATGTGTGCCAAGTGACATATTTTAAACCACACTGGGTCATTCCGAGTTCAAAACTGGACAGGACTTTATGTCGTCTTTACAGTGGTTATTATATTTATTTACCTACGGAATTTTGAAGAAAATACTGTGTTAATGTTGCATTTTAGGGCCATCAGTGTGGTTTCCAAACCCAAGTGGGTCGGTGGGCAATTGATTCAGCTCGTATGATAGTAACACAGTAACCATGAAAGCCATTTAAGCAGCCTCATCAGCCAATTAAAGAACTGGCATTGGCCTTTTATGGCATCACTACTGGAACTGCACTATTGCCAGAGAGTCGAGTCCAGGTCCGAGTGATAATCTGTAGGACAAATTCCAATAAAACGCTTCCCTTGAAGGTGAATATTATAACACAACAACCGTATAAGTACTCATGTCCCACTGAAGAAGATCTATGTTCACGTTATACCCCAATGTGTGAGATCTTATCTTATCTTATAACGCGCATAGCTACCACAAGGTTTCCCAGTGCTGTGAGTCAGAAACGTACACCTACCAACCTGCAATTAATTCATAGTTTTTACGATAGAGCCAGGTTTTGAGACATTTCCTAAATTTGACTTCATCCGGCTCAGTCTGCAGAGAGATTGGTAAAGTACTCCAAAGTTTGGGAGAAAGATAAGAAAAAGATCATCCACCCCATTTGGCCTTCTGAATGCGAGGAACTGATAGAAACCCCATATTGATAATTGTAAGGTCCTGCTCGGAGTGTAGGCTGTCAGAAGGGCTCTAATCATACGAGGGCCTTTCCCATTTATTTCCCTATGAGTCAAACATAGTACTTTACATTTAATTCTGTGTTCCACAGGAAGCCAATGTAAGGAAGTTAAAGCTTTCTTGCCTGAGGACCCTATGGGTATCCTATAGATGGTCCTAGCCACAGGATAGCCTTTTTTGGACTGCTTTAGGGGAGATGACATAATGTAGGACAGTAATGCTAGTATCACTGTCGGCATTACTTATTTTATTAGGATACTTATAGAGACCTTTGCATAGATCATTGAACTGCATGCTTGGACGTGTGGTTGAGGGACGTCTGAATTAGGGGCGTAATCATTCTGCACTATTTTAGTTTATCTTCAGATTTTTTATAATAGGTCAAATAACTCCAATCTTAAGCTACAATTATACAATATACTGCACCATCTAATGAGACCTTATTTTGTGATTTTTGTAATCTCGATATTTTGCTCTATTTACATATGGTACGTATCTCTCTTGATCAACTCCTTTACTGGCAACACGGCCTCTTGTATTGTATTAGAGCATTTGCATAACACTTTCCACTCCTATGTGTGGTGCTGAATCACATATGCAGACATATAGAATGCTACATCATATAGAAGTGTGGTTGGAAACACTTTGAGGTGATTTGTGAAGTGTTTCTATGTCATGCATAAAAACCACAAAGGTGTGGCTATTGTGTATTGGGATGCAGAGTTTGGGGGTGGTATTGTCGCAAGGGGTTTGCTTTGGCAGAACTGTGTCTTGGGACAACAGAACATCATAATGAAGAAGCTGCAATCAGTACGGTCATACCAAAATACCTGACTAGCTCGCGGCGCCTTACTTGCCCTCCGAACCTTACAGAGTGACAAGTAATTGTGGCAGCCCAAAAGGCACGACAAGCTAGTCCCCTTTCTCAGGGGAAAGTGGAAAACAGTTCAGTCCTTTTCATACATTATCTCAGTCATACATATCCATAGCAACAGTAAAAAAGACACAATGAAAGTACACAATATATTTAATGAAACTAACATAGTCTATGATGAAGCAAATTAGATGTGATTGCAATACTGGCAATAATTATAAAAATCTGAATAGCAGTTAGGAAACTGTATAACACAAATAGTGGCACCATATTGAAAATCTAGTGGCCTGAGCCTACCCTGTAATTGAATGCACAGGAAGGCTATTATTATTATCATTATTATTATTTATGATCTCTGGAAGTGGAAAACCCCATACCTCTGTTAGCATAGTCAACTGGTCCTCAAAGGGAAGTGTAAACCCAGTTTACACAGGCTGCATGCCCCAGGGGGCATCTATTCCCCAGATGTGTCAGCTCTGCTAGAATCCTCCTCTCTAAAAATAAACACTACAGGACCTAATTTATAACCTTAACTAGATACAGCAAAGAGTTACTGTGTTGTGTCTATAGAAGCCTGCGAACGATTGCTGGACAGACAGAAAACAACACCTGACATTTGTTGTACTCACTGAGAATGTATATACAGAATACCAGGAACGTTGCTGCCCAACAAGTGAAGTTAGAGTGTGTTTCAAAACAATGGCATGAGAGAAAAATTTCGAATGTGCAACAATGCAAAGCAAGGAGATTGTGATTGATTTCTAGTGTGCTAAGAAATGAGGCGTAACTATACAGAGTTATACCATAGGCCTCACGACAGCATGGATAAGGAAGCAGGAGAGATGAAACACATTTTTATAGTTTGTGGGTAGCTGGCAGTTCTGATTACCTCTGCAGGTCCCTTTGTTATGTTATACTTTTCTTCTTACTTTGTACTCGAATGTCTTGTGCTGGCTGTGGCAAGAAGTTGAACGCTTTGAGATCTTATGGATCTGAGTGTGGTGGTTAGAGGCATAGAGAAAGAGTGAAGGAACAGGTCAAAGATCGGCCTGAATGACTGTGTTGCAACCCCGTTTATATGACTGCCATCATGCGATGTCAAGAAAGGAGTATTGGCCGAGGCACTACTTTTTAAGATTGATCTTATATAATGTCATTTTTTGTAAAGAGTTTTGTCTCCAACAGTAGAGTAAGAGCTTTAGAAATCTGCTAATAAACAAATAGCAAATTAAATAATCATTGTTTAGTTAATAGTAAAAGTATAACATGATTTACACAGAACAGATCTTACCTAGGTCAGATGATGTACTAGCAGAGTTACTGCAATTGTGTAACTGTTGCATTTTCCAATTAATTACGGATTTATCACTCTTGCTACAAAACAATCGGCTACATAATTCGAAGATCTGAAAAGTGATGTAGCAGAAATTTTAGTACTGTCCCTCATGTCACAGTGATCATCTATGTGTGGCAATTTATGCATTGTGTTAATCAAAGTACTAATATTTTTTTGTAAAGTGGTGCACTGAAAAGCCATTTAATGTGCATTCACTTTATGTCATTAGTTAAAAACATGGTGTATAGTGTTTTACTTCATGTTTAAAAAATGTATTTGCCTCTTTGTCAAATTTCATGATGTAAACTAACAGTCTGCATTAAAATGATAACAGATTTTGTGTAAGAAATATTTTATAAGTAACATGCAACTGTAGAGAATGTTGTTTCACCCTATAGATGCATGAAACAGTTAACAGAATCTTTTTATTTTTAACTTATTGTGACATGAACAAGTCAGGTAACTAACTTATTAATATTGAATTTATGGTTTAGAATCCTAAACGCATATGAAATGCATACACAAATGTGCTGCTTTAATTCACTTGCATTAGCCTGAGTGAGGCCTGCAAGGCCCTGCTTTGTGACTGTGCAGAATTTTTTTGCCATTCTTGTTAATGTGTGCTTTTCCGTCAGACATTGTTCTCATGAGAAAGCTAGCTTGGAAATAGATACTTCATTGTTTATGCACAGTAGAGTTGGGAGCTAAACCTTAAACATTGTATATTCAGGAACAGAACTGTGGAATACATATGAATACAAATGTTTCAATTTGCATGGATAACTTAAGATGGAAGTCCTTCCACATGGAGAACCTGAGAACTTTTACTGATGTTGCAGTCTGAGTTGTATGATTACTTGGCATTGTACAGTTTCACCTTTTGTCTCATATGGAGTGATGGAAGGACGAATCATCTTGCCCTATGAACTTTAATATATTGTTACCCAGATGGATTTGCAGCAGATCTTCTCGCCCACCCTTGAGAAGCTGAACCCATTGGACTCTGAGAGGTACAGCCCTCTCTGCCCTTTGCCCCATTGAAATGCGTTACTGATACCTAGAGAGACTTTTCTTTGACTCAGAAAAGAATATTCGTGATTGAGCTTCAGAAATGCTGACACCTTCCCTTTTTACCTACCTTTCAGCAACCTTAACTACCTTTTTCCCCAGATATCCTTTTTCCACATTATTTTTGTCCTTTTTGTGTTTTTTGTCTTTTCGCCCCCATGTGTTTGTCCAATCATATGCTAAATGGATTTGTAAACCCATAGGATTTACCCTGGCCCAGGTTATTGAGGATTGAAAGCTAAAAACTGCTAAGTGATTAACATGATTAGACAGTGTTTGTTTCCTCCTTTTCAGATTTCCTTATTGTTTTTTGCATTGCTGTTATCCAGAGTCTAGTATTTCTAATGTTATTCTCTCTGAACTTCTTTAGGAGGTTTGGGCAACCCATTATGATTCTGTATCTTTATAATCTTGTTTTGAGAATTATCTTTATCACTCTGAACATTAATTTTGTAATAAAAACCCCTTGACTTTAATTCAGTGTGGAGTTTCTTTTGTGTGGCGAAATGAGTCATACTGTTAGCTTAACTTATCTGCTTCCTTAGGCTGGGCTGAAAATATCCATCGGCCCCATCCGAGCATAATCCTGCGATTAAATATGCTACAGCAACAGCAGAAATTTTTGTTGCTCAAATGGATCACAAAGTCCTAAAACAAGCATTTTCAATGCAATAGGTCTCGCATTTGTGAGAGTTAAAGCTAGTGGCGCTGTAAATTACAATGTCTTTTACCCATGTGTTTTGGTTTGGAGTGTAGTGGGTGTATGTGGTGTGTAGTGGAATTATGTGGGTTGTACTGGAATTGTTAGTTGTGGAATTATGTGTCCAAATATATTACTTGAACACCCAAGCTCACATCATAAAAATCATATGCTACAATGTAGTGGAGGTGAATTGCCAAAGCAAGGTACTAATAGGCACAGTTTCTGTAATAAATGAAAAGTATTATTCCTAAATAAGTAACTGAAATATAAAACAATACGTTTTTTCAAATGTCGGTACAGCAGTTTTTCAAACAAACATACCTATTACTAAGAAATGAGGGTTACTTTTAATAGGGCTAAAAATAACATAATGAATACAATGTAAAAACATTAAAAGCTGCTTTGCAAACGAATTGATGTAAGCTTGAATGCAAGCAGTGTAACGTCCGCTATAAGGTAATACTGCTTATATTTGCGGTACCGTTGCTGCGATAAAGTCAGAGATGCGGTTATTTTAATGATGGGTTAATTATCTGTTTGGGTATGCAGTTGCAAGCAGGCCTCATTATTATTATTATTTTTCGTTTTAGAAGGAGGTTTACTAGCATGTGAAAGACTGCTCACATGTACACATAAATATTAGATATCTACATAAAAAAACAAAGAAGCATTTTCTAGAACAAGAATTGCAAATTAGTAAAAACAAAAGTCTATTAAAGGGGCTATGGGGAGCAGTTTGAGCAGTAAATATCTGACATAAAGTTCTTGCTCAAGACTAGATTTGGGCAAAATATTTGTACCTGACAGAATCATTGAGGAACAGAAGCGTACATAGTCCTTAGCAAACACAACTCCCCGAAGCAAGTCAACAGTTCCTGCAAATGTAGTTAGAACACACCTACAGCCAAGAGCAAAACTGGTACCATTCTAGAAAAGAAGACATTTTCCATTTAGTTCATAAGTATAGCATATCGGGAACCCAACCATACATTGATTCCAAAGCGGTATTAGGATTTTGAATTCACCACTTAGCACTGCAGGTTGAACACAAATGTCAATAAGACGTTCTTGGTTCAGTTGACGATCTGATGGGTAAATTGCTGGTGGTGTTGGGAACAATAGTACATAACAGTCACATAATATTATATGAGTGTTCTTCCACATACCCTGCAACGATGCATAACAAGTCATTATCTTTCATGTTCCTGGTGTTATGTATAATTTCACAGTGGGACAGTGGGACGCATATTCAACTAATCATAGGGTTTTGTTGCCACTGGTAACTAACATTTCATAATTATACTTTCTTCCGCACCAAAACGAAAGTTTAAGCCTTTAAGATTGTGAAGTAGCTCCACATTTGTGGCTGTGTCGTTAACAACAGCACATTTCTATCACTGAATGCTATCAGAGCATCTACAGAACAACCAAGAATAAAGCTTACCCTACAATTACTCTTCATGCACTGACGCAATGTAAATTTTAAAGGAACGAACACTTACGTATTTGCATGTGGATTTAGGGATCATCATAAAAAAGAGGCCCATCTGTGGTCTGATGGTTCTGACACTCTGAAGTCCAACCTACCTTCTGATGGTTTCAGCCCTCCTACTTCCAACCCACCCGACCCTTCTTCCTGCTGAATAAGTGCCCTTCACAGCTGCCTATAAAGAATCACATTTTAGAATGACATTACATTTTTGCTGAGAGATATAGAATTGCATGAAAGAAGCATTAATGATGTCAACATCCTTATGTCTGGTCAGAAAACCTACTTTTCTATTTTTGGAAGCAGGGTGAAATTAATTGAATAAAGCATACATCAGCACCAATTTTGTTGTTTGCTGCCCAGGACTACGATCTCCAGAATCCTTACGGTCCCAGGAGGTAGATATAGGCAAACTGACAGCACCTGTAAGCGCTAGCTATGATGTACCATTCCGTGTCCCGTGGCGTGGAGGACATCAGCACCGATTTTGTTGCTTTTCTGACAGGACTATGATCTCCAGAATCCTTAGGGCCCAAGGAGGCGGCCCCGGGTAAACTGAGAGCACCTGTAAACGCTATAAAGCTAATATCCACAGCCTGTGGCACTGGAACTGCGCAAGAGAAGCCAGAGTCAAGGACCATCCATCATGCACCCGTCAGTGCTACGCACCAGTCTCTGTGGATTTCAGGCAGCTCACGGAATGGTCACACAATGTTTATGTGCCAATAAAACAGAAGCATTTGCAGTGCAATGAATCTCCCGTTTCTTCCAGTTACAGCTATAGACGTTTCAGGGACGGCATTTAGTTTTCTGTATCACGCATTTACAGCTAGCAAACTACAGTAATGTGAACGACAGAGGAAGAGAAAAAAAAACGAGCATTTTCAATGCAACGGGTCGTGCATTTGCTCGAGTTAGAGCTCTTACCGTTGTAAAACACCTAACTGGACTTTTCTTGCCACACTAATAAAAAGAAAAAAAAACGCAGCGCGATCACACTGGGGTTTACATAGCGCGATCCCGCTGTGTTTTTTTTTCATTTGTGTGGCTGAGATCAGCGACGGGCACCGAATGAGAAATGTGAACGATAGAGGAAGAGAAAAACAAATGAGCATTTTCAATGCAACGGGTTGCGCATTTGCTCGAGTTAGAGCTCTTATAGTTGTAAACAGCCTAACTGGACTTTTCTTGCCACACTAATAAAAAGACAAAAAAATGCAGCGCAGGAAACAATTAAAAAAAAAGCATTTGGAATGTGATGCTCTCGTGTTTGGTCAAGTTAGAGCTCCTAGCGTTGTAAATTACTGAGTCGACTTTTCTTGCCACACAGACTGAAAATAAAGAGAGCAAGGGCAAGCTGGCCCTGGAAAAGCCCCCCCTCTGCTGTTGATTTATGCTTACAGAGGGAGCTGGTGGGGAGGAGTGATTGAACAAGCACCCACACTGTTGAGGTGAAACAGACAAATGCCAAAAAAAAGTACCTTACAGAAGAAATAAACAGGACATAGTGCAAATTCACAGTACTTTGTGCTGCTCCCAAAGTGAAAAAAGGCAGGACACAGAGGCAGAACTGACTACTAGCAAGCAAGGATTTTTGAAGGACACTGCAACTAACAAATCAAAATACTGGAACTCACTCTATTGTATACTTTAGTATACACCAGGCCGACCGCTAACGCTCGACCTAAAAAGGACGGCATGTGGCTCAGTGCAGTGGCAGAACCTTTGCAAAGGTCAGCATGTTACCTTTAAATTGTTGATTACTGAATTCAGGTATTAAATATGTTCACATGGGGTAAACTCTTTACTCAGTTAGTACTCATATGTGCTAAAATGTTGAAATAGGTGAAGACTAATGCTATAGAAAGGTGCATTATGCCGCTATTGCCACATAATTTAGTCAGTCCTACCCCATAAAATACTTCTCCATTGCCACATGATTCAAGAGACAGAGCAAGAGGGTTTTCAGCATAGGGCGGTACAGGTCCATAGAGTGGGGCTGTAGGAGGAAAACAACTTTTTTCATTGTCTTCACTTCACTTGCATTTGGAACTTTTAAAAGCAGGGACGTCAGAGATGAGAAATCCAAAATTCAAGGTCAGATTAGAGTAGATTACTGATTGATAGAAACCTTTCTCCAAAGAAAATACAATCAAGGTATCAGAATTCGCCAAGCTCTGCAAAACTCCCCTCTATATTACGTTCTAGAAATTAATAATTGCTCTGTAACTGCGGAACAAATTTAATTAAGATTAATGAACTGATCAACAGCGCCACCCAGCGGAGAGGAGTGTGCCAGGAGAAGGGCTCCGACATATTGTTGCCTTCGACATTCTACATATATAGTATAGGAGTAAAAAAAAAATATATACATATATATAAATATAAACAAATATGTTTGTTTTTTTACTCCTTTGGGTTTCACGCCGTTCATTATTTTTTACGTTTTTATCATCTATCGAAAATAAATACGTCTCAGTACATCCCCAAAAAACATTAGGGCTGACTGTCGTGTTCTCCTGCACTGAATTCACGATACCTCGCGTTTGGTGACGCATCTGGTGTCCGATGCTTTACTCTGCTGCCAGTGAGCCCAGTATTGTTTAGCTGCCCTCATCCTTGCTGCTGAAACAAGTATACCTTTTAAACAATGGCCTCGCGCTGTTGAGGGACACCGGGTGCAATTGTAACCCTTGACCGTCGCCGTACTGAAGGCCTCCGTTGCACTTTTTGTTTGCCCTGACCCTTTCTCCTTTACAGTCTTCAAGGAAATCTTTAGCTGCTGCTGCTCTGGCGTCACTGTGTAGCGCTTAGGAGTAGTCTCACAACCACTCGGCAGTATCTATACACTCATTAACTGCAGCGACACTGCTGAGCAGTCTTTATATAATCTTTCATTGCAACTTCTCATTCGACTGAACAGTCAGCATGCAGCCATTAGCGGGAGTCTCACACTCTGCGGAAAGGTCCCCATGCAGTTTTAGCCGCAATCTCCCGAACTACTGAACAGTTTCTATGGATTCTTCACCAGATGCCTCTCAGACCAGTCGTTATGGAATTGCATGAGCACTATGGAGTCATTAGCCGACGTCTCTCACCCAACAGAAGGCTGCATATGCATCCTCTGTCTGCAGTCTCTGGGATCACCTTCACTTAAACAAACATTTGCAATGCAATGGTCTCGTATAAGAGCAAAAACTAAAGAAAACATGAGGAGAAACTGAGAAAATTCGACTTGGCAAAATAAAACAAAGTTTGGTTTAAAAAAGAAAACTTGGCAATTTTTGTGCATGCTGGGCACGTGTTTTCCACTCACAAGCCTTTTCTTTTGCTGGGCACTCGAAGTTAAAAAGAACAAATAGTACCTCCATCATGTCGGGAGCAGCTGACCGGCACTAATTAAGTTGCATCAATTAGTGCTTGATCCTTGCTCCACACAGAGAAACGAAAGGGACACCTAGGGCCATATTTATACTCTGTTTGCACCGGATTTGCGTAGTTTTTTTTTACGCAAATTCGACGCAAAACGAACTCCATATTTATACTTTGGCGTTAGACGCATCTAGCGCCAAAGTTCATGGAGTTTGCATCATTTTTTAGCGTGGACACCTTCCTTGCGTTAATGATATGCAAGGTAGGCGTTCCCGTCTAAAAAATGACTCCGAGGCATGTGCGCCGTATTTATACTCCCGGGCAAAAATGACGCCCGGGAGTGGGCGGGTAAAAAAAAAGACATCCAGCTGCTTTTGCGTCATTTTTTAGCGCCTGGTCAGGGCAGGCGTTAAGGGACCTGTGGGCTCGGAAGGAGCCCAGAGGTGCCCTCCCATGCCCCCAGGGACACCCCCTGCCACCCTTGCCCACCCCAGGAGGACGCCCAAGGATGGAGGGACCCACCCCTGGGACATTAAGGTAAGTGCTGCTAAGTATTATTATTTTTTTTTCTGTGGCATAGGGGGGCCTGATTTGTACCCCCCTACATGCCACTATGCCCAATGGCCATGCCCAGGGGACAAAAGTCCCCTGGGCATGGCCATTGGGCAAGGGGGCATGACTCCTGTCTTTGCTAAGACAGGAGTCATGTTAATGGCGTCTGGGCGTAAAAATAAAATGGCGCAAATCGGGTTGAGGCGATAATTTTGCCTCAGCCTGACTTGCCCCATTTTTTGACGCCCAAGCTCCATTTTCGCCTACGCCGGCGCTGCCTGGTGTGTGTCATTTGTTTTGACGCACACCACTCCGCAGCGCCGGCTAACGCTGGCTAACGTCATTGAATAAATACGGCGCCCACATGGCGCTTCAGAATGGCATTATCCGGCGTTAAATTTTTTGACGCACAACTGCGTTGGCGCAGTTGTGCGTCGAAAAGTATAAATATGGCCCCAAGTGTTTTCTTGGCGATTTACCAGGCTGCAAAGAAGAGTGCTGACAGCAACAAATCAATTCTCGTAGGTGTACCTCAGGAGCAAAGTTACCAACTGTCAGCATCACCCACTCCCTCTACTTTTCCTCTCACTCTAATAAAGGAGGCAGATTGCGCTGACACCTCAAACATCACAAGAGCCCACAAACGGCAATGCCATGTTTTTCCACCTTCTACCTGTCTACATTACAGAAAATGCAACATACCTCCAGCTCCATAGTTACTGTCCCCTGCCCTCCAATGCGAGTAGTATCAACAGACCATGTACCTTTCACAGGTCAGTACAACCGTAGGGTGCCCCCATTAGCATCATTAGATGACTTTACCCTAACGCGCAGCTAAAAAAGCACAAGACGCCCTTAGCGAACCACTCGTGCCTCGTTATGAAACTCTCCACCAAAAACAACTGAAGACAAACTAGAATAAGATATTAAGATTTACAATACCCAAATGCACCAACAAATAGCAACCAGCGAAGCCAAGAACCAATGAAAATCACTTATAGAAACAGTTCACCAGTACCACATACTTCCACCCTGAACCACAAATTCACGTTTCTATAAAATAACAAACAATGAAATATTCATTTTCTTCAAATGACTGATATAACGGAGGCGATAGGTGAGACGAAGGCTTTTTCCAAGAGACTGCTGTCAACTCCTAAAGAATCCAAGGCAAAACACCTTTAAAACACTAGGAATACAGCATATCAAGTACTGGCTTCACTCAAATCTGCATCCCATGAGGATAACACATTACCTTTCCCAACCAAGACGACCCTGTCATCAAACTAACTGCACTGCTGAGCGCAGGCAATGGCTGCATAACTAAGAGACCTTCCCCACCGTGCTGTACAGGAGGCTTGTGCAGTCCACTCTCGTTTCTAGGATGAACGGAACACCTCAGCGGATCCAAGCTGAACCACCATCTGATGGCTCACATCCCCTCTTGGGAACTACTACTGTGACTGCACCATCCTCCTCACCTTCCGGGCTCGCTTTAGGGTGGTGCGACCGGTGCAGCTGCACCTGGCGCTGAGCTCAGAGAGTGGTGGGGGAACACTGTGTTCAGAAATAACTTATGGGCTTAAAAGAACCAGCTGGAGAGTTCCTTCTGTGTCCAGCAGTTTTCAGGCTAACTCTTGTAATTAATTTATTAATGATCCTACGGGAGAGAGATCAGAGTTTTGTCCAATGGCAGTTTTGACTCATTATAAAGTAGCACAGAGGGTTAATATGCCTGATGTAAAGAACATGCACATCACGGAGCTGTATTTTATGTGACCAGCTCAGTGAGTTACTTCTCATGTCATACAGATCATTTTGTTACTCACAGTTCCTAATTGACAGTGCGACTATAGCAGAGTGAGCTCTGAACTGTCATCAGAGAGCTACATACAATCTACATTGTGTAGATTTAAACATTATTTTTTTCCCAGGTCTTTCATTATTCTGATGTTGCTAAAAAGGGTTCATTTGGGTAGAAATACATTCTTATTAATTAAGCCAACCGCAACCACTGTGGTGCGTTTAAAATACTTAGTTTGTGCTTCTACTGACCAAACCCTCTTAAAACAGTACAGATGACATGATTTCTACACCTTGCAATCCACATTGGTTTATGCAACATTTCCTATTAACGGATTTACACATGTATGATTCATTGTCTGTATAATATGTATGTGACATAAAGTGCTCTGGCACCCTGCACTGGTATGAGTTGAGCTATAAAATAAAGGAAATGCATGTGGAGAGAGGGACTGAGGGGCACTGTATGAGTGTGATAATGAGGGATTCACTGATGAGGGAATCAGTGGAGAAGGAGGTCATGGGGGGGTACCAAAAAACCATGGGTGCCACCAGTACTAAATCCTATCCAGCTCACCCTACATTACCTCACACCATCATTCTCCAGACAGACCAGCTTGGCTTCAGACCTCACTGTTACAATGAGGCAGCCACCTTTGCAGGCTGTGCATCGCATTTTAATAGATTCAAAGGAGGCGTAACTGGGCGTGTTGTAGCTTCTCTTAGTTGCTTTTAAGAATGTAATTTGTGAAGAAGTCAAAAACACCCTCACAAGGGGTACAATGTCTCATTCTTCCAAGCAGGATAAACTCATTGTATCAAGATAAAGAAGTCTGCATCAACATTCTTTCATAAAACCTAGTGGTGCCATAGGGTTCAATCTAATTATCCAGTACCTACTACCTGTATTTGGGCGCAGAAGGAAGATCCGTATATTAAACAAGTGTGATCCGTCAGCATCACAGAGCTATATTTGAAAGTATAAACAGTGAAAGCCATGTATTGCTTGAAGGTTTGCCTAGTCCAAATCGACAAACGTATCCTTCATTACAAACCTCACATAAACACTGGCTAGCTTTCATTCCACCGGAGTTCCTTTCATCCATCCTGAAACCTTGTGCTAAATCCATCGTCGTCAACATTAACTTGAAGGTCACTTTCAAAATAATTTTTTTTAAAAAAACATAAAAAAATCTCAAAGAGCTTAATATCAACTGCACCTGTTATGAACAATAAAACAATCTTACTACAAATGTATACCCAAGTTACGAATAAGAACTTATTTTATGCTAATGAGATGTGTGATCCACATAATCTCCAAAAATAAATCTTTAAAATCATGCATTAACTTTCTGATATAGACAGGGTTAATCAACCTCTAAATTGCTTGCTAGAACGCTGTAATGAACTAAGGGGGTCATTCAGACCCCGGCGGGCGGCGGGAGCCGCCCGCCTGGAGGGAACCGCCATATGGCCGCTCCACGGTCAAAAGACCGCGGAGGCCATTCTGGCTTTCCCGCTGGGCTGGCGGGCGACCGCCAGAAGGCCGCCCGCCAGCCCAGCGGGAAACCCCTTCCCACGAGGAAGCCGGCTCCGAATGGAGCCGGCGGAGTGGGAAGGTGCAGTTGCACCCGTCGCGAATTTCAGTGTCTGCTGAGCAGACACTGAAATTCTTTGTGGGGCCCTCTTACGGGGGCCCCACGACACCCCATACCGCCATCCTGTTCCTGGCGGGCGAACCGTATGGTATGGGGTGTCGGAATCCCCATGGTGGCGCAGCAAGCTGCGCCGCCATGGAGGATTCCTGAGGGCATCGGAAAACCGGCGGGAGACCGACGGTTTTCCTGTTCTGACCGCGGCCAAACCGCCGCGGTCAGAATGCCCCGCGGGGCACCGCCAGCCTGTTGGCGGTGCTCCCGCATCCGGTCGGAATGACCCCCTAAATGTGTTCCTCAATGATACAATAAGCATAATCAAAGAAAGCATTGCTAAAAGCTCTAAAATGGTACTTAGTCCTCTTAATAACGATCAGAAACAGGTTAAACAGATTGATTTTAAACTTCTGGATACAGAACGATACAGAGAACAACTAAAGTTAAATCTGAACCACCTCTCGATCTGTACCCACCAGAAGTAATGAAACTGATCCCACCACTAATTGTGGAGCAACTACCCTCAATTTCCATCTCTTCTCTTACTTGGGATGAAGTGCCAAAAAGCTTTAATAGAGCTCTTGTAATTCCCTTATAAAAGAAACCTGGCAATAACTCTGTTCTTTTGTAGAACTATCACCCAATTTCTTTATTGCCAATTTGTGCAAAACAGCTGGAGAGCCATGTGGCCCAACAAACTAGCGCACACCTGCACAGCTGTAATTAACTGGATCCACCTACAAGCTGGTTTTCGTCCAAGCCACAATACTGGGATCATGATACCTGCTGTTATTGGCAATCTCAGAGCTCGAGCTGACCTAGATAAGGGCTTACTTTCTTCACTTGTATTATTGGATTTAGCTGCAGCTTTGACACAGTAGATCATAACATCTTGCTACAACTTGTCCAGGCTTCAGGCTTCACGAGCGCTCCCCATGTGTGGTTGTATTCCTATTTATTAAGAGACAGATCACAAGCAGTTCAGCTTTTCCCTTCCCTTGCAGAAATTATCCTTGTGAAATGTGGAGTCCCCTTAGGTTCTGCATTGTCTTGCACAGTGGCGGGTGGCGACAATTGAAAGTAGTTGGGCATAAAAATGTGGGATAAATGGCCGGTGGTGAGCGAGCATTACGAGTGAGCTCAATCACCTCAAGAGGGACTTGGGGGAGTTTGCCCAGAGAAACGTTTGAAAAAAACAAATGGGCAAGTTGTGTATATTCAAGCAAATTTGAGAAAGCAAGTAGGTTAATAAAGCACTATATAAAAGTGCAAAATAAATCTATTACTGCAATATGCAAAGCCAAAGGCTGTAAATATATTTCAGTAATTACTGATTAACGTGATGACATGCAACACAGTCACTGCCATTGATTCCTGTTTAACAAAAATAACATTAAAAACTATTTTGTAGAAGATATTCTATAACTTCTTGCAAGCAAAAAGCCACTTTAGTTCTGCATCTTATATTGGTAATGTACAAATGACAGTATACAGAACAGATGACAGCTGAGAACTCCCTGGTCTGGTCACAAGGCCTGCATCAAAGGCAAGGCTGGGACCTCCTGGGATTTTCCTTTCTGGCAGCTTGCACTACACAGACTGCAGCTTGAGACCATACATCCTCCTTTCCTATGCCAATCTGCTCTGTTGTACTTGTTATCAGGACCCATGTTCATGCCCTGACAAATCACTTCAATGTATTGCTTGCATGTGGGAGGGGCTGAAAACGCTGCTTTCACCAAACTCATTTGTCAGGCTGTAATGACTAGGCTCAGGATAGGCATTGACTGTAAACTACTTTTTACATTTACTGAATGCAGAGGCAGATGTCGAAGTCGAACTCTTTTCTTGTAAACAATTAATTTACATGCCATTAAATATGTCAGCGTTTGAGTATGTTAATGTTGTCTTTGTTGCTACAACAGGAGAATTAACATAAACAAAACAGATATTTCATGTATGTGTATGATCGATGTAATATGTATCTGTAATGCAAAGCTCAAATAAGAGCTATGCCATACATCTCGGCAATAGGCCACTCCATTGCCCTATCATGCACTGCACGCTTCTGAATTTAGGAGCATGGTCACCATCATCCATCCTGAATGGAGCAGTCCTGCAAATGAGGCCAGGCTCGCGGGGACGGACCGGACATACAAGCAGGCAGCAACAAGGGAACGAGACAGGCCCGGACAATACACGCGAGGGCGAGTGAGAGTGGGAAGTGACAAGGTCAAAAAATCTCTCTCTCCCTCTCTCTCGCTCTCCTTCTCTCTCCCTCTCTCTCGCTCTCCTTCTCTCTCTCTCTCTCCTTCGCTTCCTTTAATGCAGCAGCACTTACGGAACCGGAACACCTCTGAGGACAGTGTTGTGAAGTGCTGGTGCTCCAGAAAGTTCCAGAAACACGACCAATCATCACAATTCACATGCACACACTGCGCATGGCTTTATAACAAAAAAGCCATGGATACAGTAATTGCCAACTGCTCAAACTTAGTACTCACACTCACACTGAACATAGTACATTTTATTGTGATTTGTTTTTACCTTTCATTTTTTACACTTCTTGGTGCCAGGTCCAGACTTCTGAGACTAAGAAGCCCGAGTGTGAGATGCGGCAGTTGCCAGAATAGGAACCTCTCTGACTACACCGCCACTTTGAAGAGTGAGTGACTGGTGCCACTGTGAAACGCGAAGACTATTTAGCCCCTCCCACTATCCTCAGGTGCTTAACAACTGGCCCGCATGCCGTGGCTGAAGAAGTTGACGTTGCGGCCAGGAAAAAAATAATTGATGGAGTATTATTTTTTACATTTAATACTGGGGATGGGGAACACAAATTGGGGCAGGGGGACTGCAAATATATGGGGGCGATGCCCCAATGCCCTCAAAGTGAAACTGTTGCTGGTCTTGCACGTATTCAGCATCTACATCAGGCTTCTGAATATAGTGCTAGCTGTGAGAGGATGCCAGCTATATAATTATGGATATGACTCACAGCTCCTGCCCTGCCTGGAAGGCAACAACACCTCCCAACAAAAGTTTCATGACTCAATGTGCTTCATTTGTGGTAGGATAAGGAAGATCCACCTAAACTTGAATGTACAGAAAATACAAATAGCGATTATGAACACGAACCCTCACCTACGGACCCCACTCTACTATCCTGCAGAAATGGAACTGATCCCTACTTATCAATGAAACCTCAAATTCATTTTGTGGTACAGAAACATATTTTTCTCCTGCAGACTACCAGGAAGTTACTCGCTTACATTTCGGTTGATTAACTCAAAAATAGGGGTGGGTGTTGAGCTCCGCTCCGCTGGTGGAGTTAACTGAGTTTTTGGCGCTCCGCGCTCTGCTTGGCTTGCAGAGTTTGGTCAAAAACTCTGCTGCACTCAACAGCAGAGCGGAGATCACCACATGATGAACACTGTAGCCCAGTTATGCGCAACACAGCGCAAGTGCACCCTTTGCTTGCCCTGTTTGGCCCATAACTGGGTGGCAGTGCACACTCGGTCCAAAGACTTCGGCTGCGGCCAGGCATGGCGCTGCTGCAAGCTGCTGCTGAGGGGCCGCACCGGCGCCAGCACCAGATCCAGGGCTCCCTCCTTTCACTGTCCTCAGCAGCATGGGAGCAGGGAGCAGAGGGAGGCAGAGAGCCAGGCTGCTGGCAATGGGGTCCCTGGAGTACTGGACCCAGGGAAGACCCTCGTTTTGCTTTCTCTTTTATGTGTACATGGGGGCCGGCACTGGGCATGGACAGTATTTGCATATGAGGGGGGGGGGTGTGGTCTGAGCTTGAAAAAAAGGAACCTTGAAGTCAGAACTCCACTTGAAAAGAACCTGCCACCCCGGAGTCCCTGGGAAAGGAAGTGGTGTTGTGAGGTACGAAGCTGAAGCTAACAGGAAGAGCTGGAGACCGGGTTAGCACCTGCTGCTGAGTAGTAGTCCAGCAGCCCCCACCAGATACAGATGTGTGTGGCCTGAGAGAGTGACTTAGAGCCCAGTGCCAGGCAAGGCTAGGCACTTTGTGAAAATACTACGCTGCTGGTGGTGCACTGACTTGGTGCTGCTAGCGCTGGGCAGTCTGCGGCTGTGTGTAAGTGCAGACGAAGCGATTGCAAGGCTGGTGCAAGACAGGGGATGTGCTTGACCTTCTGAAGCGAGTTTGTGTGGTAGGGCAGTTGGTGAAGGGAAGTGTGTGGGTGTGATTGAGAGCAGCAGGCTCCAGGCCAGTGAGCTGTGCCAGCATAAGAGGCCTGAAACGGCAGCTTTCCTTGACATTTCCACATCCCCTGGCCTGAATGCTCCCAATCTCGAAGCACTAAGCAGGGTTGGGCTTGGTTACTAGTACTAACCAGGCCCGACCCTGCTTAGCACTTCAGAGATCGGGTGCATTCAGCAGCAGGGTGGTAGGGCAGGCGGAACTCCACCGCCCAAGGAACTCCACAGAATTCTACAAAGTTTTTACCCAACTCCGCGGAATTCCGGGGAGTAGAACTCTATGAGATCTGCCCCCCACAACTAAAAACCATTATAGCAACTATTGTTTCCAACTAGATTATGAAAACATTATCTAACTTAGACTTGGCAAAGGTGAATGCAATTAGTATAAATGCAGCAGCTTGATTAATTTTTAAAGGTTTCATGAGAACACACACCACCCTACGTTTGAAACAACTTCATTGGCTGCCAATCAAAGAATGCAGTTTAAAACCTGCTGGTTGTTCTATAAGGCATTGCATGGGCTGGCTGACAAATTCATGACAAACGGATTACCAGACACACACCATTACAGGTACTCCAATCATCCTCAGGAGTAACTAGGTTTCGCAAACACAGGTATGGAGGAAGGAGTTCTCTGTTTTAGCTCCAATGGAATGGAACTCTTCCAGTTCATCTTCACTCTGAACCTGGGGCCAGATGTAGCAAAAATAAAAATTGCGACTCACATTTTGCGAGTTGATGCGGCTCGCAAAATGCGAGTCGCAAATTGGAATGTCAGAAAAAAAAGCGATCCGATTTTGCGACTCGCAGCCGGACTGTGTGCGAGTCCGCAGTTTGCGAGGTCGCTGTTTGCGAGTGTGCAAAAAACAAACTCGCAATTAGCGAGTGGGTGTCGCAAATTGCGATTACCTTCAAAATTGCTTGCAGGTGCAGCAGAACACTCCAGAAAGCATACCAGAACACTCTGGAAACACTTCCTGGCACATGATGATGACATGGGGGTGTATTGGAGGGCGCCTCCACTGCGGTGGAGGCATCTGAATCTTGCCTTCAGCATTCCGAAGGTGCGCTCGATCAGGTTCCTGGTCCTCTTATGCGCACTGTTGTATTGCCTCTCTGATTCAGTTCTGGGTGTTAAAAACGGAGTCATGATCCAAGGCCTGAGAGCATATGCACTGTCACCTGTTGGGCACAAAAGTACACTGTTAGGAAGTCCAGATAGTCGTGCACAGTGACCTGTGTGTATGTCTGCAAGTGTCTGTGGCTCTACCTAGGAGGTAACCGTCTCCAAATTCCCCACGTTCCAGGCGTTGATGCATCCCACTATGCCTAAAAATGTATGAGTCATGGGTACTGCCAGGAAACTTAGCTACAATGTCCGTGATGACATAATGGACATCACAAACAACCTGTATGTTGAGTGAGTGGGTACACTTCCTGTTGCGGAAAATGTGTTCCAGATTAGCAGGGGGGCATATTTGAATGTGTGTCCCATCTACACACCCTATGACATGGGGAAAGTGAGCAATGCGGTAAAAGTCCAGCTTGGTGCTGTTAATTTCTGCCTCATTCCTTGGTAAGTATATGAAGTGAGACATGTGCGTGACTAAGGCATCTAGGAATGCCCTGAGGAACCTTGACACTGCACTTTGGGATACCCCACCTGCCACGGCAATGACCCCCTGATAGCTCCCTGAGGCCAAGAGGTGCAGTGCGCATAGTACTTGCACATGCGTAGGGATGGCGCAGCCACGCAGAGTCTTGTGTTCTAGCTGTGGTTTCAGTAAATCTATTAATTCTAGAATGACTGCGCTGCTAAGGCGGTATTTGTCATAGATCTCCTCTTCAGTTTGCAGAAAAAGAGTCTGCCTGGTTCTATATATATTCTCCTGTCTGTGGCCCCTCCTCCTCCTCTGCTGGGCTGCGTAGACTCTCCTCCTCACTGCTATCAGGTATATCTCCGCCATCTTGAGTAAGCCAGATACCTTCTGGGTCCCCTTTTATACTTTGGTAATGGTTACCACCTGCTCTGAGTTCGTGGTAAATGGGACATGCAAACTGGGCTTTTTGCGACTAGTCGCAATTTGCGAGTTGCAATTGCATATGGGTTGCGACTCGCAAATTGCGACTTGCAATTTGCGGGTCGCAAAATGGGGTCGCACCGGATGCGACTCGCAAACGGGTCCCATCGCTTTTTGCAAGTCGGAAATGGGCTTTTTGCATCCCATTTCTGATTTTGCACTGTCGCAAATTGCGATTCGGCCCGTTTGCGAGTCGCAATCGTTTGCTACATCTGGCCCTTTATCTTTAATTCTATAGGAGCTACCTAAGAAAGTGGTTGTTTAAACAAGCCTTTCCTGATGATTTACAGTCAATATTAGAACCGACTCAATCCCTAGATCACACTGACTAACACTCTTTCCTAGAGCCATGAAGCCTTTGGTGTATGGGCGCTCTATAAATAGAAAAAATGTAACATAACATACAATCAATTCACAGTAGGGCCTGGTCCTGCCTTACTAACTGGGAGACTTGTCCAGCAGACAGACCTTCCACTCTCATGCCACATGTGTTTGTGTGGGGAAGTTTAAATTTGACTGCATGGTGCATATCATAGTATTTCTCATTGGACCCACACTCTTAGTGGGTATCCTCTTGAAGAAGGGATGCGTCAGCTTCATCGAGCTCACTCTGAAGCAATGCTCAATGTGGCCACAAACTCACAATATTGGGTGGAGAACAGACCCCTGTACCTGCACCAGATATGATTGAAAGGTAACTTACTACAAAGAAGAAAAGATATGCAAATGATTTTCGAGTCACAAAATTCTCGGAAGCCCTCCAGCTCTCCTTGTGTTAAGCACTTTATCAAAACTTTCAAAGTTCTCACTCCATAACCTTGGGAAAGTTTTCTTCAAAACCATGCAAGCTTCACAACTATTGCAAAGGTTTAAATTGTGAGTAAGAGATCTTGCAAATCTATGTTCTGCAGAAAATAAATCATAGCAAAAGCTCACTTTTAGTCGGAGACTTCCCTGACATTTAAATTGCTGGGCAATTCCCACACTCGTGAAGCTCTGCAAACTTTCCAGAACTTTGCATATTTTGTGTTGTGAGCAAAACTGAATTATGCTCACCCATAATTTAAAGCTTTTCTCTGTAAGCAGCACAGGAGATAATGTACACAACACGCAAACCAGACCTTTAGAACAGTCCACCCCCCACGCCCGTTCCGACCCCCATATTGTAAAATCCATAGCCTTGCTTTCCTGGTGCACAAAAAAGTTAAACAATGCTGTATATGATAGAGTAACAGCCAACTGTGGCCACGAACACATTATAAAATGGAATACATTTTACGAGCTATCCTGCATGCCTGCAGATAATTCTAAATGATGTAATGCCATTTTCGTGGCCTCATTAAGTTTGGCAGGGACAGACTCCATCACAAATGTAGTGGATGCCTGGTCCGCCATATGCAAGTGCTTATTGAGTATAATGCATTTGTGATATGACGGATTGGACATCACTTGCGGCAGAGGATCCTGTCTGGCAAAGTCTCAATAAGGCCCTGTGTACTGTTGGAAAATACTAAATATATTCCATATTATTCCAGGCATGCAGTGGGTGTGTGGAAAGTTGAAGCTGTTAGTTTTTCAGGACGTATAAAATGTTATCCTTTGGATTACCTAGGTAAACAAAGGGGGGGATAGATTGGCATAATCAATCAGTATTCTTTCGTTAACGTTTGATGACAAATCCTTTCCTTTTCAAAGAGAAGGGCTTCTTTCCAAGGCAGAAACCACCAAAGGGCAAAGTCAGACAACAATAGTGCTCTACCAGGCTCAGAGACATATGGCTGTGAAAGATATTTGGAAGGGTGCATGAGTGGATTGCTAGTGGGAATGAGTTGTATATGATAATATGCTAAGGTAAATCACAAAAGTGTGTGGATGTAATTTTTTTATAAACAATTTTTATTGATTTTGGAGTAAAATATACACAAGAATGATAATTGCACACCAAACTCAAGACAGTCATCGAGCATTGGCATTCAGGTATACCACAGGAGGACTCCAACAATCACACCCAGAAGACTCAAATGCATATCGCAATGGCGGCGGATGGGGCTCAGCCCGTCGGGGTTTACAGTATGTTGCCCGGCCATTTCCGACACTTTGCCATGTTTCCGAGGACAGCCCCTTGCTTCGTAAGCTGGCTTCTCCTGTCTCACGCACCAGTCCACCACCATTGCGAGAGGGACAGCGGCCTAGCCAATTTCAAGTGTGCTGTTATCTCTCTCTTGGCTACCATGAGGGCAGTTCCCAAAAAGGTAGGCTCCATTCTTGTGCCCCTACACCTTCCATGACACCCAAGATCACCACTAATGGGGCCAAAGGGACCTCCCATCCCAGAACCTCTGTAAGATCCTGTAATATCGCACCCCGGTAATGCTGGGTAGACGGGCATGCCCATATCATATGGTAAAAGTCAGCAGGGACTGTTTTACATTTAGGACAGGCAGAGGCCAGGAGAGTCCTGGCTCTGTGTAGCCTGGCAGGGGAGAGGTATACCCCATATAGGTAGTACAATTGTATCGGTCTTAAACGGGATGACATAGTGATAGTCTTCCGTGCCATCAGTTCCTTGGATGTAATGTTTTTATTGACGTTTCTAAGATTTAAACATTTTCTTATCCCATTTTGGAATAAAATGTTTATTTTTTTTATTGGTTAGTATCTTTACAGTGTTCATTGCTTTGCCTAGTACACATTGGTTATTTCTCTCTGCTTGTATTTGTTTCTTTCCTATGGAGAATATCCTATATAAAGGCAAGCATTGGCAAAGTCAATAAGTCTAGCTTTAATGTTCTGATGTATGCAAACACATGCATGTACAAATGCAGTTTTGAGGAGTTTCAAACATAAATGCTATTAAACACATTAAAACCAGGCAATTGGTTTTGTCAATAATGGGAAAAAGCACAAAAAAAAGATTGTTTTTGGGGAAGGAATCAAGGTGCACTGCAGTTGGACTGCAGGCTCCAGCCTGCTTTGAGGCAACCCACACACCTACTTAATGCTCCTCGAGGCGCATATCTTTTAATTCCACTGGCACCCCCACAGCGTGAGGAAGGAATTACCGCAACACAGTTGGACTGCAGGCTCTAGCCTGCTTTGAGACAGCCCACCCACTTACTCAACATATCCAGAGGCGCATATCTTTAAATTCCTTCAGCGACCCCGCAGCGTGGGGAAATAATCACGCCATGCTGCAGTTGGACTGCAAGCTCCAGCCTGCTTTGAGGCAGCCCACTCTCCTACTCAATGTGCCAAGAGGTGCATATGTTTAAATTCCATTCCATTCCATTCCGCAGTGCGGGATGTGCACAGGACATGCCTGGGCAATGACTAGGTCAAGACCAGGCCCGTCTTCACCTGTAATCACCCGGAGGAGTCCAGGCTGGGCCCACCATCTTATTTTTGAACTGTGTATTTACGTGGCTCAATAGGGTAAGTGGATTTCATTCACTTTTGTTTGTAATTGCCTGCATCCAGTCCATACTTCAGAAAGACATAGATTGTTTGCCACCCTATCACTTGGCTGTGTCCTGTTTTTGGATGTTCTATCTTGGGGTGTTCCATCTTGTCTGTAGCCCCGGGGGCTGAGTACTTTATTTACACTCTGGCAATGTTACCTACTCTTTAAAAATGGTGAACAAGAAGAATACAGGGGCAAAGGCCACTGGCTGCTCCACCAGGGGTCTTCCCAGCACCATTTTGAACTCTTTTCTGGCTAGAGCTGTGGAGGTTGTTACCAAAGAAATAGATCTAGCTGAGCGCTGGCTGTTGCTTGAGCTCTGCAAGTGCCAAAATGGACCAAACCCATCTGCACTGGATAGCTAGATCTTGGGAAGGCCCCAGGGGTCGGAGGCCCTATTGGGTGACTCCAATTTGGTCCTAGAAGTTCCAAATGACCAATACCAGAGCCCCAGCCCAGAGGGAAAATTTCTCTCCCCAGACAGCGCAGCAAGGCCCCCCTCTGAAAGAAAGCGGCAATCTAAAAGCCTCCCATGAAGGAAATCCCCTGTCTGAAAGTAGAAAGCTCAATGATAGTTGTTGCTGAACAACATGCTTTTCAGCCAGCTGTGCTGTGCTGTCATACTATACCTTAAAAAATAGATTTTTGCAGTATTAGATGGTTTAATGCTAAGAGGAGTTTGTTATTTTGAGGTACTTTGGAAAATATTACTCTGCCTATTACTATTTCTAGATTTAAAATGGCTGAAGTAGTCATGACTTATAATTGATTACATCAAATCCAAAAAGTAAACAAATCACACCCTTCTGAGAACCCCATTAAAGTCCCTACCCCCAGGCTTGACAATCAAGTCCACACAGAGGACACCATTGGTTTAACACTAAGTAATGCCCCTCTGCAAATTTGGTGAGCAAGCCTTAAACTTTCACTTCACATATATACAAATGCCTTTGGTCAGGAAGAGGTATGCATGTATGCATACATGTATATGGTATTTCTATAGTGCAAACCTAACCCAAGGCAGTGGAGTGCTGTCCATGGTCAAAGACAAGAATAGAGTGAACAAGTGATAGGAGAGCTAGCAGGGTTAAGGATGGTCAATGTATTGTGATGTAGTAGTCCTTAAAGAGGTGCTTCTTCAACTCTTTCCTAAATTGGAGCAGTTGCTGTTTGAGATCCTGGGTACATAAATGTAAAAGGCCTGATGTCCTGTTTTTGATTCTGCTGGTGTCCTGGATGCTGGTGTGCCAACAACCACAAGGTATGGTGGGGTTACACGCAAGATAAATGGGAGTGCTTGTAATGATGGCTTTGTAAAGTAGGCAGCTTGTTTTGAAAATGGTGTGAGACAGCAATGGGGCCCACGAAGTTCCATCAGGATGGGGATGACGTGATCAGATTTCTCCAGGCGCTGGATGAGACATGCTGAGGCATGTGAGTGCGCAGTCTGGGAGGCAGTACTTGGTTTGAATCAATGCTTACAGGTAGGTGGGGCACAGCAGAACTAATTTTTGGGGAGGATACTAACTTTTCCTCAACAAAGAGAAAAAGAAATAAAAGCACATATTGGGGAAATAAGGAGGAAAAGAAAGACCAAAAAAGTGACAAAAGGAAAAAGAACCTGCAAGCATGAGATAAAGAGGCAGGAAGCATCAGGTGGTGGTGCAAAGAGGCCTGATGTGGAATGAAGACTATGCAGTCCTAATAATCGTCACCCCGACCTTCAACATTGCTGACTGCGGGCTTCTGAGAACGACTAAGGCCCATATTTATACTTTTTGACGCAAAACTGCACAAATGCAGTTTGGCGTCAAAAAGTATAGTGCCGGCTAAGATCATTCCAGAGCGCAGGCCGGGCACCAAATTTATAGAATGCTGCAAGCCGGAGCAAAAGGTAGGCTTGCGTAAATAAAAATTACTTTAGCCGGGTGGCGGTGGTGGTATGGGAGAGGGGGGTTTTGCAACAAAAATGAAGTTAAAAAAAATGCCTCTAACCAGCGTGGCGTCATTTTTCTGGTGCAAAACCATCCATACCACATGACTCCTGTTTTAGAAAAGACAGGAGTCATGCCCACCACCACAATGGCCAGCACAGGGGACCAGTGTCCCCTGGGCAGGGCCTTTGCACCCTGTGCCGTGCAAGTTGGGCCCCCAATGGCACTTTAATTTAAAAAATAAATACTTACCTATACTTACCCTCCTTACCTGGGATGGGGTCCCCCATCCTCTGGTGTCCCACTGGTGTGGGTGGGGGTGTTCCTGGGGCTTGAAGAGGGCACCTGTGGACCGATTCCTTGATGTTCAACCATGGAAATGGGTCCACAGGTCCCCTAACGCCTGGTCTGACCCAGGCGTTAAATAATGGTGCAAAGCAAGGTTTAGCCCATTCTCCCATCCGTGTGTCATTTTAGCACGGGGATAAATATGAGGCTATGGGGTTAGCACACATTTTTAGATGGAAATGCCTACCTTGCATCTCATTGACGCAGGGCAGGTTCATGCATCTAAAAATTCTGAAAACTCCAATAGTTTGACGTTCGACATGTCTAGCATAAAAATAGAAATATGAAGTTAATTTTGCACCAAATTTGCATTAAAAAATGATGCAAATGGAGCATAAATATACCCCTAAGGATCCACCACTCATTTTTTTTCAAAGTAAGCACTGCCGAGGTCATGGACCAGGCTACCTGAAGGGTTGGGAACCCACCTGCGTAACATGGGCTGAAGGGGCCTATGGCACAGTTTAAAGGCCTTGGAACTGCTAGAAAGTAGTGCAAAGGACCTTGCCCCCCCCAAAAAAAATACAAATGTGTCTGTTTTGAGGATCTATGACACCCATCCTTGCAACCTAAACCCATTGAAACCCATGACCTCTTTCTCCATACCAGAACACCAACGTGACCAAGGGCCAGATGTAGCAAATCGGCAATTTGCGACTTGCAAATTGCGAGTCCCTGCGACTCGCAATTTGCAAGTCACAAATTGCTATGCAGTACGGTGTCTCAGACACCGACTGCGACTCGCTATGGGGTCGCAATGACCCACCTCATGAATATTCATGAGGTGGGTCGCAAATTGCGGCCCCATAGCGAGTATAGGCACTCGCTAACATGGAGGCCTGCTGACGTCAGCAGACCTCCATGTTCGTGACCTGCTTTTAAATAAAGCAGTTTTTTTTTTTTTAAGTGTAGCCCGTTTTCCTTACAGGAAAACGAGCTGCACTTAAAAAAAAAACGAAACCTTTTGTTTCTGTATTTTTTCAGGGCAGGGAGTGGTCCCTTGGACCACTCCCTGCCCTGAAAAAATATTTTTGGGTCCAGTCACAAACTGGAAGGGGTCCCATGGGGACCCCTTCCAATTTGCGAGTGGGTTACCATCCACTTGAAGTGGATGGTAACTGCGATGCCATTTGCGACCGCGAATGGTATTGCATCCCACTGCGACTCGCAAATAGGAAGGGAACACCCCTTCCTATTTGCGAGTCGGAAATGCATATTGCGAGTCGGTAACGACTCGCAATATGCATTTCTGCATGGCAAACCCAAGTTTGCGACTCGCAAACGGCGATTTTCGCCGTTTGCGAGTCGCAAATGGTTTGCTACATCTGGCCCCAAATCCCTTGTTAACACCTTTCAGTAGAGTCGACAGAGTCACTTCAGCAGCCCATTCCCTGCTCCCGTCAGTAAACCTACTGCACTTTGCTCTCACATAGACCTATGGCATCAGCAGTATAGCTCTCAGTGATACTTAGAGCTCCTTTTACTACCTGTTCCAAAAAATATTTACACTACTCCCAGTCTCTTACCCTAGCAGCTACCGAACAGAACTCTCCCAGACCACCCAAACACCTCCATGCACTTCTTCCTGACACAGATCATTCTTCATTCCCACATCGCTGATGCCCACTCAGCAGTTGCCGTCGCAATGTCAACGGGGCTGGGAGGTATGACGGAGGAAATAAGTTTTTAAAAAAAACAAAAAAACAGCTACCTTTCTCGTCACCGCCCCCTACTGCCTAGCGCTCTTCTTTGGTGTCTAAGCATTCACTGGGACACCAGCACTGGCTCCCTAGCAATCCTGGCACTGCTTTCACGCTAAAGCTAGCATGAAGGCAGCTTTAGGATTGGTTTGAGCGGCGTGTACTGCCGCTCAGACACAACCCTGGGGTCTGTGCAGTTTCTCCAACATGTACACAGTCATGCTGGGGAGACCTAAGTGCGCATGTGTGTTTGACCGGCCTAAGATGGATGGCCAAACACATGTGTGCACTTCGGTGCACTCTCCCATCCTCCCCTCCCTCCCATGACAGCCACACCACTCCCTGCACTGCTGGCTGAGCCAGCAGATGAAAAATAAAACAATATTAAACTATTCTTTTATTTTTCATCTCCTGACTCTTGACCAGGTGGTGACGTCCCACTTCAGCTCACGTGACCACCTCCCTTAATGCTGCTTCTATGGAGAAGATGTCCAGCAAAATGTTTCTGACGATATTGTCCTCGCACTGTTATCAGGCGTGAGCTATGGCATTGTAAGACAGCTGGGCCATAACGCGATTCAGTACACGCCCAACGTTAGGCAAGAACTGAAAATATGTATTTATCAGGGATATATGTTAGCTTTCAGGAAAATTCTTAAATTCAATGGCAGGGCTGTCTTTTTTGTGACCTGCGAATCTATTTGGCTGACGTTTGGCAAATTATGAGACTCTGAAAAGCGAACAAAGACTAAAGCGCTCCTTGTGTCCTCACCGCCATCGGACTCGACAGCAGCCATCTTCTTCCCAGTGATTTCTGACTCGCCATTTGGATTAAAAACAATGTAACTGCTGACCTAATCAACAAGCTGAGCTGGAGGTCCGTGGATCTTACAAACACATGAACCCAACTCTACAACTTTTAAATGTAACCTTGTCTTTGCAGCTTGCATGCAACTCCGCCCTTGTCTGTGAACTCATTAGCACAAGGCACACACCTGGCTCGGAGACTTGGGTGTGGTGCTCACAAAACTATGAAAATCTATTTGCATTTTCGTGCCTGGAGCAGGGTAAACACCCCTGGCTTTTTGGCGGTTGGAACACTTAAATAATGCATGAGGGAAAGAAGGTATGCTTGCCTTCAAGGTGATAAGGTTTGGAAATAAGTAAATGCAGCGGTGAAATAAACACGGAGGAGAAATCAGAACAGAGCCGCCATTACATTTTACCAGTTCACCGGTTTCTTTTATGGTTTCCCTTGCTGTTTCCATTCAGCAAATACTTTAAAAAAACCTAGGCCAGTATGTCGGAAACAGAGCTACCTCGTTCCCTTCCGATCCACATGTAGAGGGTCAGACACAACATAAAGCCAACGAGTGATCCATGAGGTTGCAGGGTTATGAGCAGTTAATGCAGTATTGTTGGACTTGGCTCTTTCTGTGGGGTCACTCTCAAACTGTTTGCCTTCACCCTTCCTGTTTTCTGAACGTGTTTATGTTGCCTTTTAGGACTCTGTGCACTTTGCCACTGCTAGCCAGTGCTAAAGTGCTTGTGCTCTCTCTTCAAAACATGGTAGAATTGGCTTATACCAAATGGGCATATTTAATTTACTTGTAAGTCCCTAGTAAAGTGGCACTACCTGTGTCCAGGGGATGCAAATGAAATGCTAATGTTGTGCCTTTAACACTGATTGTGCCACCTACTTAAGTATCACTTTAAACATGTCTCAGGTCTGACATTGCGGCCTGTGTGTGCAGTTTTGAACTGTCATTTCAACCTGGCAAAATAAACCTTTTCCCAGGCCCAAGCCTTCCCTTTTAATACATATAAGTCACTCCTAAGGTAGGCCCTGGACAGCCCAGAGGGAAAGGTGTACTGTATTTAAAATGCGGGATATGTACTCTTTAGTTGTACATAGCCTGGTAGTGAAAAACTCTTAAATATGTTTTTCACTACTGCAAGGCCTTCCTCTCCCACACTGGAGTTACCTTATTACACTTAATAAGCTGTAAGTTCCAAGTGGGAATCGGTCACCAGTTCATGTTTGGTGAATCTGGAATTGTAATGAAAAATCCAACTTATCGCAAAGTTGGATTTTAAATGACAATTTTGAAAATGCCACCTTTAGCAAGTTGGCCTTTTTCCTTCCTTAGCCATTTGAGGCTAGATGTACTAACATTAGAAATATCGATTTTGTAATAGCAATTCTCTCTGAATTGGAATTGGAAATCGATATTCCTAGTGTATGAAAGTCTTTTGAGTTTCAGTAGAGATTCCTAGTGCACTGCAAATAGACCGACCTCATGCATTTTAATGAGGTAGGTTGCAATTTTGCGACCCATTTGGAATCACAACCATCACAGGGATGGTGGCCTGCTGGGGTCAGCAGGCCACCATGTCTGTGATTGCTTTTTAATTAAGTAATAATTTTTTTTATTTTTAAATACATCCCATTTTCCTTTAAGGAAAACAGGATGCATTTAAAAAGAAAAAAATAAAGTTTGACGTTTCATTTTTTAGGGGTAGGCAATGGTCTGTGGGATCGCTGCCTGCTCTTACAAAATAATATTATTTACATTCTCAAAGCAGAATGGGCAACATTGGGCCCCCTTCCCTTTTGTTAATGGGTTACCATCAGTTTTAAATTAGTAATTAGTAAGAAGGGCCTAAACACGGCCCTTCCAAATAGTGAATCGTAAATGCAAAATGTGATTCAGTATCAAGCTACCAAATCGCATTTAGAATTTTGTACAGAGAAAAATCATTTTTCAAGTTTTAAGTTGCAAACGGCTCAATTCTGTGAACTGGGCCATTTGCAACTGGAAATTTTGTTTGTACATCAGGCCCTTGGTGCCTACAGCCTGTCTCTGGGTCAGATAACTGGATGTGGTTGACAGCTGAGCTTTGTGTATTCCTCATAGACACCCACATACGATGGGGAGCTAAGGTGTGACTAGCTAGGACATCTCTGGTAGGATAGGAGGAAGGAGATAGACTAGCCTCCCCCACTCGAATAGGCTGTGTCCTGCCTCCACACAAACTGCTGCATACCCCCTGTACTTAGTCTGGAGCCAGGGTGGGCCCGGAAGGCATGGTACCTGTGTACTTAAAAGGCATACCTGTAGAAGCTGCCCTCCACTTGAGAGCCACAACTGGGTGTAAATCCTGGACCTCAGCCACCAACCTTTCAGTACACTTCTGGACCTATGGATACTTCCTACAAAGAAGGACTGCTGTGCTGCTGAAAGGACTGCCACTCTGGTGAACTGCTGCTTTGAAGGTCTGTTGCCCTGCTGTGCTGACCTGCTGCCTGCCACCCTCATGCCTGGGTGAAAAGGACTGGACCTGTATCTTTTGAACCCAGAACCCAGAGTGCAGAGTGACTTCAAGGACTAGTTGGCTGGGCTCCTGATCTGAAAACTCAGAGACACAACAGGCTTCCAACAACCTTGCAACTGCATCTGGGCTCTGCCCTCCTTGAGTCTGTCCAGCTAAGTGGTGCCACCCCAGTCCTGGTCCCTTGGAAGTGGGTTTAAGGTGCTCTGCTAGCCTCTGTGGATCCAGTGGAACTGACGATTCTCCTCTGCTGCTCAGTGCAAATCTGAGCAGAATTGCCGCATCAGTGCTGCTGTGTTGATTGGACCCGTCCCATGGCCTGTGCTGCCCCATCAGAAATGGCTGCTATGTGACGCATCCTTGGTGCAAGCCCTTGCATCCCTTGTCGACAGCAGCTTCAATGACAACACAAGGCTACGCATCACAGCCTCACAGCCTCTCAGAAACCAATACATTGCCTGAGCAACACATCCTCAATGCCAGACTTCACACCACAATCCTTGCAGACAGGATCCTCGATGATGAGCCAGGCCCTCACATTGCAGCCATGCCACATCTCTGAACTGACACATCATTTCGGCTGCGTGACGCATCTCTGACGCAAATCGACGCAAGACTTCAAAAACCAGGATTGAAGGTACTTTGTTCAGCGGTCCTAACCGGGTCCCTGTAGTCAGCCCATGCTCTGTCACGGTCTGCCTGATCTTGTGACTTTGTTACAGTCCCGCATGACAGATGACAGATATTGACAGTTGATGCTGTGCGCTTTTGGTCTCTATTGCCACTAAAACCTTTAAAATTGCACATCTCCAGTTAAGCTGAGTGGATTTTTGTCATTTTGGCCTTTTCTTATTCATTAAAGAAAACTCTATTTATCTAATTTGGTGTGAGATCCTTTTTGTGTGGTGGCTCCACATTAATACTGCCCAGAAAGTCACACAAATACTTCACACTTTGCCTTTAAGTTAAGCTTCACTGCTCTGTGCCAAGCTACCAGAGGGCTGAGCACAGGTTAGTTTAGGGTTGGCGTGGGCTTCACCCTGATAAGGATTGTGCTGCTGCTTACCAGGGCTCACACCCCAGTCAACCAACAACTACATTTCTTACAATTGTGATGTAGTATTCTTTAAGGAGATGTGTAGATGAGTCTTCAACTTTTTCTGAAATCAGAGCAGCATTGGGGTGGTTCAGAAGGATATGGGGATGTTGTTCTAGATGCTGGGTGCATAGGCGAAAAAGACTTGCTGCCTTTTTTTTTTTTTTTTAAACTTCTGCAGGTGGAAGGTGTCATGGCTGTGGGTATGCCGAGAGCCAACAGAGATGGTGAGCTTGTCTGCAAGGCAAGCAGTGTGCTGGCTGTGCTGGCTTAGCAAAGGATGCAGCTGGTTTTGAAGATGGCACAGGTAGGCAAGGGGAGCCAAAGGAGATCCATCGGGGTGAGGGCAATGTGATAATACTTCTTTAGGCTCTGGATGAGACATGCACACTGTGTGGGATGCCTCTTAAGTGGTGTCAGTGTGGAGTCTGGGAGGCCATGGAGCAGAGAGTTATTATCATCCAGATTCAAGAGTATGAGTGCTTGAACACCAGTTCTGAAGTTGCTTTCTGAAAGAAAAAGCTTAACATTCTTTAGACGAGAGAGATGGTACTAGGCTGTCTTTGTTTTTTGGCAATATATTCCTTGAGGTAAGGGTGGTGTCCAGGATAAATACAAGTGATTTGGCATTTTGGTAAAAGTTGAAGGTCAAAGCCAACAAGGTTCATGTCAATAATCCAGGGTTGTACTATTTCTTGTTTGTTGTGCTTGGCAAATAACAGAAATTCTGTCTTGGTGGTGCTAACATCATACGAAAGCCAAATCAACATATGGAGAAATGTACAAACTTAAATATTATATACTATGTGATTCAAATCTGTGTAATTACACCACCATAAATGTTAACTCTGTTTTCCTCATATTGATATAAACTTAATTTCCATTCTGCTGCTAACACGATGAAGCATTCTGTCCTCCAAATATTTGGTCTTTGCAGCTCGTTTAGAGTCATGCAGAACATAAGTATTCCATTGACAGAGTTCCCATTGACTGTATTGACAGAAACCTTTTTCCAGCGGCCTTGAAGGAGTAGGAGCCATCAGAATATGGATTGCAGACCACTCTAGTTAGGGTTGACAGTGTAAAGTGTTTATTTTCTTGTCCATCATTGCCAGGAATAACCTGAAAGTAAAGGTCAGGGAGAAAACAATAATGGCCCCCATACCAGGAGCAGATCCTTCACAATCGCGAAGGAGTGTCGCCCCCCTGGCTAAGCCAGGAGCTGAATAATAAAATTATATTTCTTTATCGTTTTATCTTTCAGATGCTGGCTCAGCCAGCAGCATGTGAAGGGAGGAGCAGGGCTGGGCCGCGGGAGTTTGGAGGGGGGAGGGAGAGAGTGCACCTATGTGCACATGTATGTTCAGCCGGCCATCCTAGGCAAGCCAAACACACATGCGCACTTAGGTTTCTCCAACCCGGCTGGGTTGAACAGCTGGGCTGTAGAAGCTGCACAGACCACAGGGCAACGTATGAGCAGCAGTCCAAGCCACTCAGGCCAATCCTGATGCTGCTTTCATGCTAGGTTTAGCATGGAAGCAATGCCAGGATTGCTGGGGAGCCTGGGCTGGTGTCCCAGTGATTGGTGAGACACCGGAAGAAGTGGAGCGAGGCGGCAGGAGGCGGCAGAGACAGAAAGAGATACGTTTTTAATTATTTTTTATTTCACTTCTCCCGTCCCTCTCCTCCACCCGCCCCTCCCCCTGAGATTTGCAGTGGCCACTGCCGCCCCATACTCTGTGAGATAACCAGCAAAGTGTGTGGCCATTCGTTTTTTGGTTTTCAAAAACAAACCTCCACCTTGGGGGTTTGTTTTTGTAAAAAAAAAAAACATTTTGAAAAGTTTGATGACCTGCCTTTATGATTGCTGATATTTTTCTTTCAACATTTCCTACATTGACAGGACCTGATATGATAGCAGTCACTATCAATGTAGAGAGTTGTCGTACATATTGTCCTCTGCCGTCCCAATGGAGTGAACTTTGTCTGCCAACTTTCTAATCTTCCTCCCTGTCACCCCAGGGAGGATTATGATTGCATTATACAGAAAATAATTAAATGACTAGACAAATGTTTAAATGATTTGAGCAAATGATTAAGCGATAGTTATTTTTCCCTTGCCAACTCTATTGGTGCCAATCATTTGATTTTGGACCCTGGATTGTTTCCATGAGATTTCTATGAAGTACACCTTGACTCCACTGACATACAGGTGCCCTAAAAGAAGCCAGGAGGCGGAGGGGCCAGATTCTTAAGGCAGGGATCGTGTTCTGCTGGATGGCGGAGGAGTGCTTTTCGAGATGCCTCTCCCCATAAACAGGAGTGAGCACCAGGTAAAGGACAGTATTGACACGGGGATGCAGAAAACTCAGCTCCCAATAAAAAGCACCTTTTTATGACCAACAGGCTTGGAGATAATGCTCCAACATGCTAAGGCTGGCAATTAGGATCAAAATAAGACAGATAATGGTAAAATCAGCCCATTGGAGCCGGGGTACAGCCTGATCTCCCAGAGAACGAAACAAGTAGTTCTAGACTACTAGAAACCAAGAATTCCCCTGTAAAGGGACACGCCCACGGGTGATGATGCAATGCTCCATTCCTCTTTTGTAAATGCCCCTTCGAGAGACAGAGTGAATGGAGCTCCTCCCTGGATTCAGTGCACCCCAAGGGGTCCATATCTCCCTGGCGGCCGGTGCATGCGTTTAAGTCCCCCCCCCCGGGACAGAAAAAAACTGCTAGCTCAGCACATTGCCTGCCCCCCATGCTCATGTTGTAGGGCTGTGAGGAAGGCCAGCTTCTCATTTTCCTTGGCCACACTCCTCATTGGCAGAGAAAATGCAACTTTCCCATCCGAGGGCGAGAGTAGAGAGTAACAAAAGGTGTTCCGGTTCCCTCGCGCTGCACCAGGGACTCACGCAAGAGGAGCCAGCTCGGGCAGCACAGGAGTGGTGTTCCTGAGCAACCCCCATTATACCATCACTTCATCACGATACAGCACCCGGGTGCCAGGTGGTCATGGGCACACAGGATTTAAAAAAGAGGAAAAAGAATGTAGCATGCAGCCACATTGAAAAATGATAGGCATGCCACTGAGAGACATTTTCAGTGTTTTCAAAGCTCTCTGGAAGATGTGCTTATTCCCCTGTGTTCTGCAGGCCAGGAACATCTATTGGTTAGTCCTAAAGCTGCAGTATCGGCATTGTAGAATTAAACAAAACCCCCTGAGACATATGTGATTAAATTGAATGTGTTATTGTCAACGTTTAAAGTTAACAATGTAAAGTTCTACAGTAAAATTAATGCTATTGAATGTTGATACAACCCCAATTACTTCAGTGGCAGGTTATAACATATATTGCCTTACTGTTCACACTGATTTCAATGGGTTTCAATGAACTATAACACATTGCTGCCTTTACTAATGTGGTGACACTCTGGTAAAGACAATAGGCTTACCTTATTGCTAATGACACCCCTTTGTAATGGGATGTTGCATCTAGAATAGGCGGAGGAGTATCGTGGTTATAGGATTGTGGACCCATTAGGGGTGTAACATTGTATGAGGGTGTCACCAAATGTAATCCCAGCTATATGATTTACTGAGTGTTGCATACCAGTCCACTGGGGTTGGTAGCCCACACCACCTGCCTGGTGTAGGCCTTGGACTGCTCTGCCTTATTGTTCTAAGAAAGTCAGTATTACAAGGGGGTACTTGGTTCCCTGTTAAAAAGACAATATGAGACTTATTATCTGTGAAGGATTCACATCTTTGGCAACCAATATTAAATTTCTTACACTTATCTTTTGATATTTTGTCCCTCAAATTATGTCTATGATATTAATGTCTCACAATATTCTGTAGTGAATATTCAGGATCCACACAATGAGAGCGTACTGTTCTGTGATACACAGTATAAATACTGAAATGCTTTTAGCTTTATTTCAGAGACATGCCAAGCTGGTAACATGGTATGCTCTCACTGTCTCCCATGCATCACCTTTGTATATGTTTGCAGTGCTGAGAGTGCAGTGGACTCGGGAAGCTTTCATACCTGCTCGAGTCCACTGTCCACTCATAGCCATACATGAGGCAAGACCCAGCAGGACCATCCTGCACATGCCGTGACCCAACCCCAGATCTGCCCTATATGAGTTATGCCTGGGCAGTACAGTTTCAAAACATCAAGAGGCAAGTTGGTTGATGTGATTGGCGATATTAGTACTTGTTTCTATGCAGACTAAAAGTGCTAAGAAACTCACCACTAAATGAAGCTTTGAATGAGAACAAATTCAACTTCTGGCAAACCCACCAGAACCTTATTCCACATGATACAAGCTTTTCTTTCATACTATCACAACTACCTAAACCTAACAACATGTGTGATATTGTTGCCGCTATCAGCAGAGGTGAACTTGTTATAGTCTTAAAACACCTTAATCTCAAATACTATTTCCAGAATATCCTATGTTCCCACACTATTAAGAGCACTTTCCACTACTTGAGCAAACATGGTCATGATCAATGTTTTGCTCTTCTCAGGATCCTTGCTAAAAACTCACTAAATAACCCCAATCTGGGGAAATCTAAGGCGAGCAGGAGAGGCACAGGAGATAGCATATGGCCCCCCATGCACTACACTGCAATGTTTGATGTCAGCAGTGGTAAAATGCAAGTCACATATTCAAAGGCAATCAAACTGAAGTGCTCCTCGAGCAATTCAAACACATGAATAGGCAGGAAAGCTATCAAATAGGGATCAGGGAATTAAGATAGACAAGAAAATCACTGAATCTTGAGCAATGGGTTTACATAAAGCTACCAGTCTTTATTAGATACAATTATTTTTTTTCTTACAAAAGACAGTGAACGCGGTCTGTGGATGAGATCTAAAAGGCAGGATTTACCTTTTCAAATTATTGTGGTTAGTGAAAGAACAACTTGTGATTTGCTAGAGTGTAGGTGGACCAAGAACTATCCACCTCTCAAGTGAACTGTAATAGGCATGAGACACCTTGGAGGAGTGCCGACCAGCCAGTCTCATGGAAATATTCCTTTGTGATATCTTTGAGATCATTCACCAATGGCCAGACTGCTAATCCTTTCCCAACTTTCTACTTCACAAAAACAATCTATGCTGCTTTGTGCATAGTTAAAAAAATAGCACAGCATCAAATGTACAATGCATTGCACACCCATGATGATGCCATCAGGGGCGTAGTAAGATGGGGGTTAAGAAGGAGTGGGGAGGATTGGCGGGAGTGGGCTTCAGATTTTCCAACAAATAACCTGCCATATAATGTGAAAATACATTGTACGACAAGCAGGGTGCATGAGAGGAACCTATGGGGCAGTGGAAAGGGAGAGGACTGTGGATTGGCATGAGTACTAAGTGAGAGAAAGCAATATTTTGTAAGATCAAAATTTTTAGGTCTGTCAAAACAGAGAGAGGGAAAGTGTGTGTGTTTTTTTGTCTGAGTGTATATAACATTTTTTTGTGAAATTTGACAGACACCCCCTGCACCTAACTATTTATCAGAAAAAACAGTTATTGGGGGGGCTAATACCACAGACACCCTGCCCTCCCCCAAAGCTACGCCTCTATATGCCAGCACAAATGCATATAGTGTGGGGCCATGCTTGGGAACCAAAGACAACCTTGACAACAATACTAAAACCTGTCCCACCCCCTTCATCTCCTTGCACATTCTCTTTACATCCGTCCATCTTCTTCCTCTTCTTCTCACCTCACCCTCTCTTCTCCTCTCTGATTGCTTTCTTTCTACCTGTCCCTTTCATTCTCACTCTCTCTTGAAGACTCCCTGTTCTTTCTACAGTTAACCTCAGGGAGATGGGCAAAGTACCATTGGAATCAGGAGCAATCCTGGTCTTTTCGAACCAGTCTCCAAGGGCTCCAGCCTACCTGGGAAAAGCCCGGTGGAATAAAATGTCTATCTGGTCCTGATATAGTGTAGATTTATTAGTATATTCTTATTAGCAGATATAGTTAGTAGACTTAGTATATTTCGAGTTTGGTGTATGGAAAACTCCTGACAGAGTGGTTGCCACCTACGTGGCGACCCCCATCAGAGTTAATATGAGTTTCCCGCTAGGTCAGCGGGCGGAAACCGAATTTTTTGCCCACTGGTCTAGCGGGAAACAGGCTACAGCATTGTTTGTGGCTCATAATCGAGCCAGCGGCAATGCTGTAGCCCGCAGAGTGCACCAGCACTATTGCAATGTTCACTGTCTGCAAAGCAGACAGGGACTATTATGATGGTGCTGGGCAGGGGGCCCCTGCACTGCCGATGCCAAGTGTGTGGGCTGTGCAGGGCCCCCTGCACCTGTTCTCTGCTAGCATTTTCATGGCAGTGGTAATCCCCAGGGCAGCGCTGCTTGCGGCTTGGACCTGGTGCCTCAGCAGAGCTGGTGGTTCCTGGCGGCCCGACCGCCAGGGTTGAAATGTTGTGCTCCGACTGCCGCATTGGTGACAGCCCGACCGCCACCCACGAATGTGTCGGTCTAGTGACCGCCAGGTTCGTAATGAGGCCCATAGTGTGGGGCCCACACTATGTTACACAGCAACTAGCATTGTGTCCGCCACGAATTGCTTTATGGGTAGGAACGCAAGCAATATTTTCCATCACTTTTACACTTGTATACGAAGAGTCAAGGGTACATTGCACAGTCTGAACAATTTTGCAAAAAAAAAAACTCATAATAGGCTTTGATAAATGAAGCAATATTTCCAGCCTCACTTTTACCTACTGTTTGCGCTGGGTTTCATTCCGCACTACTTTTTTGCAGCCTGCACAAGTGTTACTCTGTGAGACATTAGTAACTGTATGTTTGGGATGATGTGTATGTGTCTGTCGGGGAGACACACTTTTCATGAATCATCAAGTGTTTTGAAATTTGTGGCACAGTCCACTGCGCTTCCTTTCAAAGCCAAATTCCTAATGAGATGTTACCATAAAAGCTGCACTGCTACGCAACGCATTCCATCAGTTTGCGATGTAAAGTATTAGTAAATCGTCGGCTAAGAATGGTGAACTTAAGTGTGCATATGGCAGGGTCTTCTCTCATTAAGGCACCCCACCTTCTGCAGCGGTGGAAACTGTCTCCTACAGTCATATTTGCTTTTGTCATATTCATATAGACTTTCCTGCACCCCTCCCTTTCCTCATTTAAATAAGGCAAACATTCCCGTGGACATATTCCCGACAAATTGCAGTATTAACGTCTGCATTTAATGCTGATCTGGCGAAAAAAAAAAAAGCAATAGTGTGCTTTCCAATATGAGGAAGAGGGCGGGTCTTTGAAGGGCCATGGGTTCAGCTGCAACACCCAAATGGTGGTTTATATAAAGACCAGCTCCTGCCATTGATCTTTGCAAAGGCAGAACCTCCTGCCGCCACAAATGGCAACCAGAAGCATGTCTGTCCAGCGGGAAGGTGGATATAGCAGAATGTCGTCTCAAAAATATGAAAGCAGCAGTGCTGGTGGTGGGTTTGGGGGCAGCATTGGTGGGGGCTCATCCATGAGCTTTCGCCAGGGCTCTGGTGGTGGCTACAGCATGGGAGGGGGTGCAGGGAGCAACTATGCCCAAAGCATTGGCAGCAACTATGCGATGAGTGCGGGTGGCAGCTTGGCAGGCATGGGGTCTGGAAGGAACATTAGCAGTTTTGGGGCTAGCCAGGGGGCTGGATATGCCATTGGCCAGGGAGGAGGTTTTGGGTTTGGCCAGGGAGGAGGTTTTGGGGTTAGCCAGGGAGCAGATTTTGGTGGCAGCCAAGGAGGAGGTTTTCGTAGTGGCTATGCAGGTGGTTTAAGAAGTGGGCTTGGCCCAAGCTTTTTAGGCAGCCCAGGAGGTAGTGGTGGTGTTGTTCCAGGAGACAGCTATGGTCCAGGTTTTCGGGGACCTGTGAGTGGTGGAGGTGGCTACTTTGGTGGTCCAGGCCCTAGTTTCCCTGGTGATTATGGTGCTCCTGAAGGTCTTTTCCCTGGCAATGAAAAGCAGACCATGCAGAACCTTAACGACCGATTGTCTACCTACCTGGAGAAGGTGCGAGCTCTGGAAGCAGCAAACACGGACCTTGAGACCAAAATTCGGGATTGGTATGAAAAGCAGATCACCTCTGGCACTATCGGCCCTGATCCTGACCAGAACAAATACTTTGAGACCATTGCCGAACTCAGGAGCAAGGTAAGATAAGGAAACCTTTATTTCAACATTTAACAAAGATTGCCAAATCCATTCCTGGAGAAAACACATAAGAGAGGGGTTTCTCTTTTTTTAGGTGTTGCCTGCACAGCACTTCTTAAATCTGATGTATTTATTACAAACCTTAAAAGTGGTTCACATCCCGCCCCCTTGCTTTTCGTTGGCTCCTGTGTTTGCCACTTACTTTTCCTCATTTAATATTGGCTGTAGCACTATTTCTTGCATTTGTCAATGCTTATTCCTCATGTGTGTGCTCTTTTCAGTGTCTTGTGGCTTCAGTACTGTTTTCATCCACTTTGCTGTGAAAGTTATGCGTTTACACTGTTTTCTAATCCATCACTGCCAGCACACATTTGAAGCGTGCTTGTCATTGGCATGTTTTTTTCTTTCTCCCTTAGCTTTAAACTTTTTCTGTTACCATGCATTTTAAGGATGCTTGTGAGCGATGATGAGTATGAAACCTAGTTCCCCAGCTCCAAGGTCGGCAGCTTTGGCCATTGGCCACATTCTTGCTCCCTTGGCTGCACAGCGCTTGAGCGGCTGCAGGCATTTCAGCAGCAAGCCTTTGTATTGTCAGCTAAGGTATGTTTGGAACCAGTATTTAAAACAGCCATTAAAAAACAGATTCAGTGCCTAAACACTATCACGTTTATTGAGACCTTCAGCAAAACGGATATGTAAGATCCGTTATGGTCAGAGAAACATCCATTGGGCATTCATCGTCACATGCACTGAGCTTCTTTTTCTGTCGCTCTATGTTCCTTAGGCATACTACATTACTTGTGATTAAATGGAGCAGCAAACGTTCCCACAAATTTCTTAGGTCAGTTAGTCATTATTCTTTCACCTCCTGTGAAAAGAATAACAATGTTCCCATGTGTGTATCACCACAGTGTGAATAAACAGCTGGTCCATACTGTCTACAGTTTTTGTTCCAAACTGTGAAGAGGAGAAACAGCACTGTGCTGCGGCCCTGAAATTGGACGTGTTTTGCAAGCTTCATGTTTCACTAATTCCAGTGGGGCCACCTCCGTTTCGGCGGAGGAGTGGCGCCTGCCCGCCAGATGCGGCAGCTGCAAAACCTTTACCAGAAAACAATCATAAACTTTGTTCATGATTGTTTTCTGATAAAGGGGGCGAGGCCACAGGGGTGACGAGCAGTGGTGGGAGCGCACAGCACTCCCCCTCAGAGCACAAGTGTGTTTGGCCGGCCGTCTTGGGCTGGCTAAACACACATGTGCACAGGGCTCTCTCCAGCCCAGCAACAGAGTTGCGTCTACCTGAGAGCGCCCTGGCTGGGTGCTCCCAGCCAGCACAGCGTTAGGATTGGCACAGGGAAGGCTGGGAGGGTGCAGAAGGGCCATTTTATGCAAAATAGCAAGGGGTCAGTACGGTCTATTTAGCAACTTAACACAGAGCAGCTTATGTCTGATTTTTATGGATAGCAGCAGTGGCGGCTTCTCCGCTATGGCGGAAGAGTGTCACCAGCCTGCCGGCAGCAACCGCTGCAAATCCTTTTACAAGGAAAGGATAAGAAAGGGGCGGGGCATTGGGGTGACAAGCACATGTCCTCAGAGCACACATGCGCACAGGGCTCTCTGGTTGCTGGGCTAGAGAGAGCCTGCACAGGCTCCCAGTCTGCCTGGGAGGGCTCTGGCTGGGCACTTCCAGCCAATTCTGATGCTGCTCCAAGCAGCGTTAGGATTGGCGCAGGGCAGGCTGGGATCCTTTGCCTGCACCATCCGGCAATGGAGATGAGTGCCGCGGCAGCGAGGAAAGGTAAGTGTTCTACTTTTGTATTTCATTAAATAAATGTTAATTCCCTCCCTTCCCCCTGTGTTCTGCCCCGCCCCTTCATCACCCCCTGAGCCGTTACTGGCTAATTCAGTGTTCACATCGCTAGTCAAGACCTGCTACAAACATCCTGTTTGACACTTCATGAGCTCTGGCGTACTCCGCCAACGTATGGTGCTCCAAATCATAGACTCAAGCAGCCATGCGGCACTGACTGGAAACACATCTTAGTCAACTTTTAATACAAGTAATCTGATAACTTCCCTCACGGCACCCACGGCTGAACTCTCAGCATTAAAAAGATTTTGTGTTTTTAGATTAACCTCTTCGCCTATAGCCGCCCTTCTGACCTTTGTCAAAGAACCCTATCTGCTGGTCGCCACGGTAACTAAAGGCAATTGATCGAGCCGAACAAGAGCAGTGATAAGAAGTTTATTGCCAAAGGAATGCTGCAGTATTTCTGGTTTCATAAAGTACAATACTGCATTTTCCACTGAGTAACTTAACTCATGTCAAATTTATTGGATTACAACAAAAAATACTTGTGTCAAATTTATTGAATTACAACAAAAAATACTAAAGATCACATAGGTTAAACCTAATGCATTTACCAATGCTTGATCATTCGTTCATTGTTTAGAATCTCTAAGTTGCCAAACGTCATTCTGCTTGTTTTTTTTTTTCGTTACATCGACCCTTACAGTTGAAGTCAGGCTAGGAAATGTTAAGGTGCTGAATACCCATAAATTTAACAGAGATTGTATTCTGATGTTAAACAGTCTTTTGTGAGCCTGGGAGCAAACAGGAAATCAATGCTATGGGAAATTCAGTAACAAAACTGATCAGGTTACTGGGTGCGCTTTTGGGGGCAATAGCAGGCAAAGCACCAGAATGAGCTGAATTGATAACGTGCGTGTGACCTGTCTTGTCACTTTACCTAGGCAGGTAGATAAGTAAAGATTTCAGGTGAGGTTTTCTCCCAGATCTCTCCTTCACATACCAAAAATAGCCACTTAGCTATTCCAGATATTAAGTAGTATCCTATCTGGTTTCATAAAACAGTTGAGATGATCTAACCCTTGTAAAGCAATAGCTGCGAAATTCTATGAAGGGCTGCACCACAGAGAGCTCACTATCATTGCATAGTAGTCAAAACAAATTTTCCTGAACAAAACATGCAAATTAACAAAACTGATTTGCATTATTTCATCAGTCTTTGTGGAATATTTTCTGAAAACAAACTCATCAGCATTCAGAGCCTTTTCTTTTTCCACATTGTCCAAAATTTAAAAGGACAAATGTCAACTACATCTTACTACAGTATCAGCTCAACCAGAGTTTGCATCAAGACTGGAAAGGAGTTTTAATGTAAGTCAGAAGTTCTGCACAGGGCATTCTTAGACCCAGAACGTGTCATTACAAGAGGAACGATACTCAAACATAAACTCCGGTCTCATTCCAGGTTGTTGCAGGGAAGATGTTGAGTAAAGCAGGCTAATAACTATGGAGCACTGGATGAGTGATTTAAGACTACTTACTCATTCACCAACGTAAGGGTCAGGTGGTGCCCCAGGATTAAGGAGTAATGTATTACACTCAGTCTCTACCTTCTTATCATATGTATAATATTGTTTACAAGCTCTCTCTTACTTTACCCTTCGAGAATACCCTTGCGTAAAGCTGTAAATATGGAAACATATGATTTGTTTTGCCTATGTTGTTTTATTTAACCAGTCTTTCAAAGAGCATCTGTCGTGAATCTTACATGCAAAATCGTTTTTACCACCCGAACTATATGAGTTTTTGTACCGTGATTTTGTTGCTATGTGCAGCATTTCTTAGTGAAATTATTATTTTTTGTTTAATATGAACTAAAAGATAAATAAAAAACTAAGCTATAAGTCTGCTTTATAGATATCACAGGTGATTTGGTAGACAGGGTTGATCGAATTTATGGCTAAATGAATCCACCTGCACTACAATCCAGAAATGGCTGGAATTGTTCAGGCCAATGCGTGATGACGCAAGAGCCAGGGTACTTCGTGAATGGATAGGTATTCATCGACATCAAATACAAAAGCAGTCACATCGTGGCAGTCTTCATGCACTTTCCTTGACAAATATTCTTAACAAAGGTTACGGGTTTTCACCAGCACCTTGGACTCTTCCTCTGTTAGAAACTGAGACATGGTTACAGTGGGTATACGTGAGAGCTTGCGAGCAGCAGATTGATAAATTGTCTTACAAGATCTCACAAGATCGCATTTTTAGCATGACTACAGGTATCCTTTTCAACAAGTGGGCAGGATGTGCGCACCTTCTAATAATAGAACATGTGCATTGAAGCGAACAACGTTGAAACTTAATCCAATAGATGCTCCAATACAGACAATTAAAGCAATGCTTCTAGGCACATTAAGATACTGTATCACTAAAGTAAGTCTAATAAAGATCACACTTTTACACTGGAAGATTCTGCTAGAAAAACTCCTTGTAGTAGCGCCATGAAACTTCAAGACCGGGGTGGCTCCTTCGCAATGGCGAAGGAGCATTGCACCCCTGGCTACGCCAGGAGATGAAAGAATAAACTATATTTAATTATAGTTTTATCTTTCATCTGATTACTTAGCCAGCAGCGTGTTCAGGGAGAGGCTGGGCATGAGAGAGGGGAGGAGTTGAGTGAGCTAAGTGTGCATCTGTGAGTTTGACCAACCGTCTTGGGCCAGCCAAACACACATGCGCACTTAGGTTTCTCCAGCCCCGGCTGTGACACTGCACAGACATGTGTCTGAGCGGCAGTCTGAGCCACTCAGACCAATCCAGGCACTGCTTTCATGCTAAGTTTAACATGAAAGCAGCGTCAGGATTGCTGGGGAGCCTGTGCTGGTGTCCGCAAGAAGACCAGAGGAGCAACGTGGCAGGAAGCTTTTTTCTTAATGATATATTTTTTATTTGCCCACCTGTTCCTCCCCCCAACCCTCCCCTTGAGATTTGCGGGACCGCCACTGTTCCAGACGTACATTCACATTCCAAACACAAATGTAACCACGAAGACCAGTTTGTTCTACCTGCCTGTGTATCTACTTCCCAAGGATTTCATCTGAACACGGGCTATGATCCTGTTAAGGCACATGGCAAAGGGATCATTATAACATCTAAAAAGACAAGAGACCCCCACTGGATATCAATACAATCCAAGGACATGATAATACAATACAATTTACTTTACAATGAGGCAGTGGTACAATTTATTGTGAAAAAGAAAAGGTCTGCTCTTTCTCAAATTCACACAACTCAACCCCTTATGAAGATAAATGAAGATTTTATTAATCTGAAATGTAAATAAACTTTCTTTTCCTCTGCTAACAACTGCCCGAGTCATGTACCAAAGCTGAAGCTTGGGGAACATATTAAATATAGGCAATTACCAACACATAATGCCCTGCAGTGTGTGGGCACCAAGGCTATTAACACATTTCCCTTGAACACCCACACCACCTACCAAATCAACACACCTCAAGTCAACACTCCTACCAGGTTTAGCATTGCAAGGTACAACTAAGGCAAAATCACAGAAGCAGACTGGCTCAGCGCCCTCAGCATGGATCATCCTAGCCCCACAGACAACCTGAATAAGGACATCAACAATTTCAACAAATGGATCAAGAACTGTCCAAACTCCTTTGCACCCATCAACCCCAACAAGCAGAGAAGATCAAACAAGCAGGCCATGTGGTATAGAGACGGCCGCAGAGGCACCAATGGATGCTGTAAGCAGCTAGAAAGGAAATGGAGAGCCAGCTACAACACCATCAACAGAACTACCTACAATGCTGCATACAGAGATTTTCACCAGCAAATAAGAGAGAACAGGAAAAAAGCACTAGTAGACCACATTGAAGGACACTCCAACAGCTGCAAGGAGTGTCTTCTCTATCATCAAGATTTTCACATCACCCTCAGTCACTGTCAACAACATCGCTGCCTGCCAACAACTCTGTGAAAGCCTGTCCAACTTGTTCCAAAGCAAAATCGCAAACATTTACTGCTACTTCTCAAACCCACCCAGCCCAAGAGAACTCAGTGCAAACCTACGTACCACCAACCAAGATGGCCACCTGTTTAAATGGACAAGCCTCACCAGAAATGGTATAGCATGAATCATGCGAACCATCCACTCAAGGGCCCCAACTGACCCATGCTATCCCCACATGTACAAATAGGGAGCATCACCATTCAGCACCACTTTGACCCACATCATCATTACTCCTTCATCTCCGCCGCTTTCCCGGATGATCGGAAACTTGCAGAAATCAATGCCTTTCTGAAGAAGGTCAGAGCCACCCCAGATTAACTGACCAACCTTCGACCAATCTCCCTGCTCCCCCATTCAACCAAAGTAATTGAATTGAGAAGACCATCCGCATGCAATTCATAACCCACCTCAAACTTTATCATCTTCTTGACAATACTCAATCAGTATTCAGAAGGAACCACAGCACTGAAACAGCACTTATTCCATCCACTGATGACATTTGAATCATCCTGGACTGAGGAGAAACAGCAACCCTCATCCTGCTCGACCTCTCCATAGCCTTCAACACCATCTCCCACAACACCCTCATCAGAAGACTCCATGAGATTGGCATGCAAAGGTCAGCTGTCAAATGAATTTGTTCCTTCCTCATAGGAAGAACCCAAAGGGTCAGGCTGCACCCTTTACATCGGAGACCAAGAATCCAATGTAGGGAGTACCACAGGGATCGTTTCTCAGCCCCACCCTTTTCGACATATACATGACACAATTCGCCAACATCATACAAATCCAAGGCATCACCGCCCATCTCCTATGGTGATAACACACAACTCATCCTCTTCCTGACAGTCAAGACAACCATAAAAAGGAACAACTTAACCAATTGCACAATCATGGTAGCAGACTGGATGCAAACCAACTGCCTGAAGCTCAACACCAAGATAGAAGTACTGGACAAGACCTCCCAATGGTGCTCCACCTTGTGGGTGCTGGCAGTATGACCAACACCCACTCACACAGACTGCACAAGAAATCTAGGGATCCTCCTAGAACATAAGCTCAACATGCCGGTTCGAGTCAACACAGTGAGCTCCTCCTGCTTCCACATCCTACACATGCAAAGAAAGATCTTCAAATGGTTGCCTTAGAACACCAGACAGACCATCAAACAAGCACTCATCCCTAACACGCTGCACTATGCTGGAATCTCCAAACAACTCCTATACAGACTCCAGACCATCCAGAACACTGCTGCAAGACTCATACCCAACCTCCCACACCGCACCCAGATCACACCTCAGGAAGCTTCACTGGCTCCCCAGAACAACTGCATACACTTTCACTAATCCACCAGACACCTATGCTCTGCCTCACTCTCACTCACACACACTCCCAGTATATGTAAAAGCAAAACAGGAGGTTGGTCATTCTACTACATTGCACCAAAGACATGGTACGACCTCCCTCAACACATCAGAGACTCATGCTCAGTTCTTGGGTTTTACAAGAAAGTGAACACCTCGGTCTTCATGTAAAGTTGTTGGAGACCACACACATACACACTTGTCCAAGTGCCTCGACACGCTCTTGGGTGATTAGATGTAACACAACATAGCATAACGTAACATAACATAATGTAACATTACATAACATAACACCACATTAAGACACACATGGGGATTCTGACAGTCTTTATCATGTCTCTGTTAATTAGTTTCTTAGAGCTTAGAACCTCTGCAAGAAGCAAGATGTCTGCAATTTCAGCCTCTTAGTTGGCTGAGCCATTGTTAGCATAACATAGGGGTGGCTGGTGGTGCTTGATAGTATTTTCAAAAGCTGCTGTGTCTTTTCTTGTTAAATCAAAGAAAAACTTTAGATGAATGAGTTATTAAATGATAAATGCAGGAGAAGGTGCATAGCTAATTAAGTATTTGTGCTGTGAATGTGCCCTCGCAATGGTTCTTAAATACTTATTCTTTGCATGGGGAAGGTGAGAGCTGGAAGTCAATTTGAGCAACACACAGTATCAGGCCTAGAAATGATGTGATGATATTGGGTACACTAATTGAGAGACATGCTGTGCCTGTCTTCCAGATACAGTCACCCTCAATTGACAACGCCAAGCTGGTTTTGCAGATCGATAATGCCAGGCTGGCTGCCGACGACTTCAGAATCAAGTGAGTGGGGTGGCATGCAGCAGCGTGAGGGCTCACTTCAGCCCCTCTCAAAGGGTTTAAAAATATATCTGTGAAGGCGTATGAGAACACAATCTCTGTGCTCCATTTTTCCAATCCCAATTTATTAAATTGTACTGATCATAATGTCTCCAATGTATCATATTGTGATTATAATGTGATGACCAATGTGTGTTTCCTTTTACTCCGAGCATTCTCAAAGAAGAAAATATTTTTAAGAAAAAGATTATGCAACAAAGATTTACTCAATAGTTTTTCTCATCAATACACCTGTCTTTCTTCTTCTTCTTCTTCTTTCTCTTTTTCTCCTTCTTCCAATAATAATTATAACTTTCAGACCCAAATCAATGTCAGGTTTGGTTCTAATTGTGTTTCATGAGTAGGAATGAAAAGAAAAAACTTGTAAATTTGAAAATAAAGCTGTATATCTTATGTCTTTTGAAAGTTTGGTAGTAAATCAATCCAGTATGTAGGGTTTAAAAATAAGCGTATTTTTTCCAAAGGGTCCACTCCTCTCTAAGGGATATAAAAACGTATTTAGAGATATGGAGGGTGGCTTATTTAGAGCTCTGCACCTCCCTGGCAGTGATCCCCATGTCTTCAGAGGAGCCGCTGCAACAATGACTTCTGTGAAGGTCAGTTGTCATATTGGCTGCCATTACTCATGGGGTCGAGCAAAGATTTAAAAAAAAAAAAACAATCAGAGTAGGAGTTTGGTTCTGAAAAACAATATACGTATGACCCTAACACCCTGGGAGGTAGGTGGTGGGTGGGTGGATGTGTGTGTGTGTGTCAGTCTTGAACAGAAAACATACATCAGAATGTCTTCCTCAAGTAGAGCAGATAGTCTGAGGTAAACTCATTGCCCCAAGTCCATCAGGCCATAAGTGTAAGGGTGGTGAGCCACCAGCGGTTCCACTAGAGGAAAAAAGATGGTCCACTTGACCCTAAATGGCGGACAGGGTATTTGCCATGGTTGTGGCACAGGAACCTGTCTGTCAAACTCTAACGGTGGTCCATAGTCTGCAGAGGCTATACCGGCAAAAGGGCAATGTCTCCAAGGAAGGGCAGGTCACAGAGCTCACTTCTCCTAATTGACAGCATGCACTGAGCCAACCCTTCCCTTTAACACATAGACAAGGCCCATCCTTCCCAATAGGACTGTGTCTGTTGATTTCTCTTTTTTTTTCTAAATAGAGTCTATAAGTGCTTTGGAACCACAACCACTGAACACATAGGGTATTGTTCATGCATCTCAGCTTTTCTATTGGCATCAGTCCACATGGCCTAACATTCTTCATAGAATATAGACAGCATATCTCAGTCAATTCTATGAAACATAGTCCATAGGTCCAACTCATCCCTATGGGACATTGGTTGCAGGGACAACACTTGTCTATGAGATGTGATAGAAGCACGAATACCTTCCTCTTAAAAATAGTCTGTGGAATCCATTCTTTACTATGGTTTAACATTCAGTGGGCAAACCATCACTCACGGGACATAGTTCAAGGATCCAGCCCCCATCTAACCTAGTCCTCACGATCACCCATTTGATGGGTCATAATCCACAAAGTCCACCATGTTAACCCGTGGGGCTAAGTTCACAAAGTTAATTGCTTGCTAGGCGACATGGTGAAACAGTTCACTCTTCCCTATATAATATGCTCTATAGATCCAGGCATTAACACCCAAAATTGGACTGGCACCCATACAACATGTGAATATGCGGAAACACATATAACCATCCTGGATTAGGTGAACTGCTAATTGCACTATCATTAGACATGCATGTGGCTTCAGCTGTAATTTCACATGTAGACCCCAGGGGTCATTCTTCGTATATCCAGCAAGGTTTGACCCCTGCAGTGGGTCTTTTTCATGACCATCTTTTTAGCAGATAAGTAGTCTGTATACAAGACCATTCTACATACGTCAAACACTTGGGTATAGGGGATGTCAAATGATTCTAGGTGTAGGGGCTTTTAATGAATGTATTTATTTATTTATTTATGCATTTGCTGGATTTGACAGTGCTTATGCTGAACACACTGTACAACTCAGTAGAAAACAGGAATTTAATGTCACCATATTGGGAACTGATAATAGATCAAGGAGGGTAAGTTGGTCAGGGCCTAGGGCTCTCATTAAGACATGCCCAATAGTATTAGCTTGTTTCTTACAAGCCTGTAGTACTGCTGCAGCAAAGTGGTCACCAACTGAAGCAGGCTATATCATGCTCCTGCCATTCCCCTTATCAACCCTGACAGCTCTTGGTAGTAGGTCCCTGCTTTTTTTAAATTACAATTATTGGAGTCCTTTTGAAAAATGCAATCAGTAGCACAAGCATATCTTATATGTAACATGACCTGATAAACTTAGGTGGGATATAGATTTTAGCCACCAATTTAAGCTTTGTGGCTTTCCGGTGTAAGCTATGACTGCCTAATCGAACTGTAGTGGCCTAAGGAGAGGTGTAGGAAAGCTAACCAACTCCGACAGTGCTCGATACGCCCGCAGCCAAAACTCGTCTAGATTTGGACCAAGAAATTCAAGAAAGAAAAGAATGCTCCAGCTCCTCTCAAAGTCGTGAAAAATCTAACGATATAGCTCTTCAAAGAATATTACACTTCAGAAGCTCAGAAAGCTCTGTCAACACTTAAAGACTGCTCTGGTCAATGAATATATTCACGAATTATCAATTTCTTATGTACTTGTTTGTAAGCTCCATTAATATGCATATTTGTTTGTTTGCTTTTTTGTATAATTCATGCTATGTTATTTGTTGCAACTCGTTCCCCATTTTGTATTTGTATAAATGTTTAAGGAATAATTTCCTGACAATCCTTTGCTTTTAAGTATAATAAGTTCAATTTATTTGATAGGTATATTCAATTGTTTCCGTTTGTTAGTTTTTTAGGTCGAGCGCACAAGCGCTCTGACCTGGTGCAATCTATCTGTGGGCTTTCAACCATGGCCAACTCATGCCCATTATTTTCTCTCGTTCATGGGCTTGCCTTTCAAAACTCTGTTGTTATCAATGGTGAAGGCTTGACGTATGTCTCTCCTTGGGGGAGTTCAGTTACGCATTGAACATCGCCCCTGTTACATAGAAAATTGCACGACTGCTGATACATTGTACTGCGAGCAAACTTCTTTTTCCCTTTGTGTCTCTCCTACTCGTTCATGACCCACTTTGAATCAGCTCACTCATGTCAACTGTTTACTCTTCATTTTCAAGTCAAGTGGCAAGAAACTTCCATTTAGGAATTTACAACATTAACAGCTCTCACTTGAGCAAACGCGAGACCCATTGCTTTGCAAATGCTTGTTCTGATTTTGTCATACAAGTATGGTAGCTGATTTCTACTGCATATAATTAATGCAAATATTTAAGTACTACTTAAATATTTGCAAATGCAAATATTTAAGTAGTACTTACTCAGAATAGGCAACTGTCTGAGTCTTTGGACTATAAAACATAATGGACACTCAAAGGGTTTTGGTGCCGCTAGGTGCATGTATTACATCATCACAGTGTAAAAGTGAGAGTGGGGGGTCCATGAAAACTGTTTGTTGATTGGTTTCAGCCCACCTACCAATGATATGGTAGCCCCTATTTTACAAATCCATGCTTGGACCACTAGCACTTCAGAAATCGCATTTTCTCACAGGGTAATTCCATCTATGGAGACTAATTCAAAATGTAGTTGCATTTCACAAGTGAAGTCCCCTACTTAATAGAGAAATAGTTCATGTGCAGAGGCTTGCTCTGAAGAGGGATTTCCCACATGTAGAGACAATCACTGCAAAGAGGAAAACGCTGCACTTGAAGTCTCTTCTGAACGTTACTACCATATGTATTCTCAGTGTATAACTGTGGTACCCTATTTCCAATCTATATATTTTTTTCTTTCTTGCCTAGGTATGAGAATGAGCTTTACTTCCATCAGTCTGTCCAGGCTGATATAAATGGGCTACGACGAATTCTAGAAGAGCAGAACATGGCCCGGGCAGAGTTGGAGGTGCAGATCGAGACCATGACCGAGGAGCTGTCCTACCTTAAGACAAACCACCAAGAGGTATGGTATAAGACTACACAGGCGGTGTGGTGAACTGCAGGATTTCTGACGCCCACCGAAGCTGGTGGGAGCCAGATCAAAAGCAATACTAGATTCAAGTTTTCCCATCTCTTCTTTTAGTAGAGTTCAAGCGAGAGGCTTCATGGTGTGCTCAAAAGGTCTAGATCTAGACCTTCCAATCACGCAGGTATGTGTGATTGCATAAATCAATTATGGTTTCAGTATAGCATGGTATGTGGTGGTAACCTCGTGCAGATGACAACTTCACACAATGCAGAGGAAGTAAATCTTCACTAGAAGATGACTTGTTGGATTCCAACCGAACTGGTGAGGGTTCTTTTCACAGAGTGATAGATTGACCCAATAATTATTGATGTGGAGGTCAAGCTACTGAGCCAAGCACAGGTGTGTAAGTTGATGTAAATTCGCAAAGCAGAGTTGATAATTCAATTCATTTCACTAGATGCATGAATGTGCATTTACATACGTGCAGCAAGAGGGTAATGTAGTAAACAGGTCTCCAACAGCTTTCCAAACTCACTCAAGGGATAGAGAGAAAAAGTTTCCTACACCAAATACACCCAAGAATACTCAAGAGTATACAAAGTAGTACTCTAAAGTCCCAAAGTTGTGGCTTTTGACCCACAGTGATAAAGTTCAACAACAATACAACTTCGTAATACGTTTTTTTACACCATCAAAGTCTCTCTAAAATCCAATTTAGAAAAATGCCTAAAAGTGAAAGGATGGTCGGAAACGGGCATCTGATGACCCTAGCAGGGAGCCGTAGAATTGTATGACCAATTAATATGGGGAGAGTGGATACCAGACAATGTACTAGAGGGCCAATTACATAGCTGCATAGTACTGCCTGCAAGCTTGCCAAGCCCCTTCATGAATTTGGGGCGTCCACATTTGTGAAGGTGAGATCAATGAACAGGGGGTTCAGCTTTACAGTTTCAATGCCAACGCTGCGCCTCATCGTGCACGATGTCAGCCGGGAGAGTTTACCCCAGACTTTTGGGTTAGGTGATAATGCAAAGGACACATATTCCAGGAACATTTCAATGTAATAAGATTTGTATTTTTTCTATGCTATTCTTGTATTACTAAATTCCAGTCGTCTTTGTTACTTTTGAAATAATAAATATATGTTGAACTACAGTCATCAGAACAAGATTATGTTGAGCATTTACAATATATGGGACTATTATTCTTGTTCTGCTAAGTGTTACTTATGTCATCATCCTTGGCAGGATGGAAGGAATGCCGTTCGGTTGGCCACAGATATGTACACCTGGCCAGATATAACCCGTCTGCGGCCTGCTTGGTAGTTGCCTGAGATGCTTACGTTTCCAGACATAGGTCACACATTTTTCTTTTTGTTGTTTCAGGAGCTCAAGGAGCTACAGGGCCAGGCTGCTGGCCAGGTCAATGTTGAAATTGACGCTGCTCCAGGGGTTGCCTTGACCAAGCGACTGAAAGACATGAGGGCCGATTACGAGGTACTCACTGAGAAGAACCGCATGGAGGCCGAGCAGTGGTTCATACAGAAGGTACAATTGATATTTCTTCAATTTTCATTTAGGAAGAAAGAAAGAGGTATGGAAAGAGGTGAGGAAGCAAGGAGGGAAAGATACTGCAAAGGAGAATGTTCCACGCTTGCTGAGTTAACCTCCTGCCACTCTCATTGCACATACTCAATTGCTTAGTCTGGGCATTATTCTCCCTATATCCATCTATACAATTGTGCCCTATCTCTTTGACCGTCAGCATCTACTGGTCCCCACCGGTATGCCTTCTGTGGCTTCTCTGAGCCCACCCTTCCGACTTTCAAGCCACTTCTCAGTGTTGACTCCTAGAGCCTTCTCTTTTTACCTTCCCACTCATATTCATGACTTTAGTTTTTGCCTCCTATCAGCAGTCCAGTATGGGTTGACCTCACATTCTCCTCACCTTACCTCTAGCATCTCTGGGAGTCTGCTTTCCAAGCTCCCTCTCACCATGCCCATCTCTACCCTTCTTGTCTTGGTCAGCCCTCTTCCCACACTCTCATTTCATTTCCCTTAGTACAATATTCATTCTCATCTAACTTCTTTATAAACCACCCATTCTACAGCGCCTCTTCCTTCACACAGCAGCTTCCCTGGAGCTCTATAAAAGGAGCTTTAATTTTACCCAATACAATGATACTCATGGATTTGACCTCAGGAGGATGAAAGATTGAGTGCCCCTCCTGGATACGAACATGATGAGCATGGGGTCAAGCAGATCCTTTCGGTGAATCCATTAGTGCAGAGCCCTCAATGGATCATCAGATCTTTCTCTACTTGATTGCCTCAAATGTCATTATCTCTGAGTGTTCCCTCGTTGTACTCTATCTTAATTCTGCTTTCTCACCCTCCTTACTCCCAAGCACCAGAATGTCCTTTTCTCCCTAATGCACTGCTCCAAATCTGGTCGCCTTCCACAACATTCAGGATGTGGTCCTTACGTGCTTCTTTCTCTAGCACTTCACTTTATAATTCTGTTGTTCTGGTCACATTTTTTATATAATTGTAATACGCTAAGCCTCTAAAAACTGTTAATACAGTTAAGATGTGACGTGATACTACAAATAAAAGCCGCATTCTGGTGTTTATTTTCAAGACTAACGGCCTGATTTAGAACTCTGGGGACAGGTTTCTCCGTCACACGGTGATAGATATCCCGTCTGCTGAAATCTAAATCCCATGCCATATAATGGGATTTAGATTTTGGAGGGCGGGATATCCGTCACCGTTGTGATGGAGTATCCCATCCCACAAGTTCTAAATCAGGCCCTGATATGGATCTTGGTGGAGGGAATACTTTGTCACAAATATGACGATCTCCTGTCAGCCTTATTTCGATCTCCATAGGATATCATGGGATCGAAATAAGGTGGATGGGAAATCCGTCACGTTTATGATGCAGTGATCCCCTCTGCTAAAACCTAAATCAGGCTCTAAGTCTCTCAAGATTGCTTCCCTATATCTAGAACAATAATATCGTTTTCATAGCAAGGAGCAGGAGACCAAATGCTTGCAAAGGATTGAAAAGGGGGCTATGGGAAGGTAGTGGTGTGATCAGGTATAAAAGAAACAAAATACCCACTGCCATTCAATATTGCAAGTCACGTAGAATTCCATTATATTATTACAATATCTCCACTTTGGCCGTGTTTATCTGCTGTTTAAAAAATCCTGAAGACTTTCTATATCCTTAAATTGTGTAATGGGGTACTTTATACCATATATTTTGTGCCAATTTTTGTACCTCTGTGTGGTGTTTTCGAGAAAGCCCTTTATTACTCCGGTGAGATGAAACAAAATAAAAGGTTAAAGAAAAAATTGAAGTAAGTTGAATACAGGGAATGAAAGAAGGAAATAACTGAAGAGGAAAAGGAAATTACGAATGGAAGTATTGACAAAGAAAGTAAAGGAGAGAAAGTGAAAGAAAAAAGAAAAAACTGAAGAAGGAAAGGAAAAAGTGAAGTAGAGAAAAAATAAGTGAAGAAAAATTACAGGAAAGAGAGAAGGAACAACGTGAAGAGAAAAGGGAAAAGTAAAGTTCGGAAGTAAGAAGAAAAATGCACTGTATTCTGGAATAAATAAGAGGAGAAGAAAAGGAAGGTGTAAACAAAAGTATTATTGAGAGAACAGAAAACTGGGCAAAGAAGGAAGCAAATAAGGAAGAGGAAAATATATGAAGTATTGAGTAAACGAAAGGAGGAGTGAAGAGTTGAGGAGAAATAAAGACAGGAATAAAAATAAATACATCAATTAGGAACAGCAGCATTACAAAGGAAAAAAAGGACACGGGAAGGAAGAATACTACTGTCACTTAAATCACAACTAACGAAGACATCATGGGGTTTGGGGTTCGCTGCGTCTCTGAAAAAAGAACAAAAACAACACGAGAAAGAGATAATGCAGTTTAAAGGGAAGAGATCTGTAATAGAAGAAAGGAAAGAAAGTAGGAGACGAAATTGCGGCAGGCCAACAAAAGCTAAAAGGGACTAAAGAGAAACACAAAGAGTACAAGTGAGGAAATAGGCCAAGATCAAAAAATTAACCCACAAAGTTGGCAGAAAAGCAAAAATCCAAGTAGTGCTTTAACCTTTTTTGACAGACACTAAATGCAATAAGGAGACTGCGCTTCACTGTAGCTAACCACTTGCTGCTCTTTGCTTCTCCCTCTAGAGTCTTGAATTGAAGCGGGAGATGACCAAGGGTGTTGAAGAGGTGCAGACAACAACCACCGAAGTGTCCGAGCAGAGACGCCTAGCTCAAAGCGTGGAGACCGAGATGCAGTCCCAATTGGCCATGGTAAGGGCATTCTGCTGGGGGGAAAACAGTCCATGGCGGCTCCTTACACTTATTTATTTATATGATTTATAAGGCACATATACACTGTGAGGTTCCTTGGCACTATTGGGTATCCACTGAATCAATGTAAGCTCAAACTGATCCTAATACCATAGTATTGCAACAATAGCCCAGCTCTTCAAAACTTTCCTGAACTTGAAGAGGCCTGTCTCCCTTCCGATATTTCATGGAAAGGGTCTGATTCTTTTTTATACTGGGGGTTTTCACGGTGGTAAGAAGAATGGATCACCCTAAGAGTTGTTTGGGATGCAAAGGAAGGAATTTCGCCACAGTTACAACTTTGAGTTAAAAAGCACATTTGCACAATGACCTCTGTTTCCATTGTAGGTGGATATCACACGACCTTTCCATCAATATTAGTGGAAACCTGCACCTAGGACAGCTTTCTATACACATTCCTGGGAATGTTGGTGAATTAGTAAATGAGTAAATCTAGATTTGCAGGTATATGTAAATCTATAAGCCCTGATTTAATACTTTCTCTTTGAATCTGGCCCTGTATATTTGGGTAAACTCAGTAAAAGGATCTGCCTACTGTCATAATGTGAAGAAGGATAACAGAGATGCCTATCTTGCTAGACTGAAAAAAGCCATTCTCAGCGCAGTCCACAAGTAAGAGTGTGCAAATGTGTATAGTTTTTTGCACAGGTTTTCATGAAATTTGAGGAAAATTACCACAATTGTTCCAATGCACATTGCCAGTGCTTCAAATGAAAATATGACGCAATAGAATATGTTGCACTAAAAAATTCACAAACAAGACTTTGTCTGCATGGGCCAGTCTCTTGTGGGATTAAACTAAGCAAATCACCTGATGCAAAATTTCCGGAAACTTTGGGGTATATTTACAAGCCCTTAGCGCCACAGGAGTGCCACTTTTTGTGATGCTCAGGTGGCGCTGTGCACTTCACTGTATTTACAATGCGGCGTTAAGCCACTTTTGTGGTGTAACGTCATCTTGTAAATATGGCCCCTTCACACACAGCACTTTGCGGGGAAGGGGCGTGCAATGGGTGTTGGTGTGGGCCTTCCACAGCAACACCCAGCAACACCCATTGCCTTTTGGCGCATTGTAATCTAACGCCATCCCATGGGTGGCGTTAGCATGGCACAACAAAGAGAAATGCTTTTGTTTCTCCTAGTTTTTTGCTTTTTCTATGTGTGCTGTATTCTGCATCACACATAGAAAGAGCAAATCACCATTGAAGATTGTTTTTGTGCAAAAGCAATCTCCTCCGCAACGCAGCCATCTTTGCACCACGGCGCCAGGGTGGTTGCTTTGGCGCTCAGCAGCTAATTTAGCACCACACATGGAGAAACAAAGGGACGCGGCATATCTTTGAAAATGCAGCACATCCCTGCGTTTCAGAACTGACGCAGCGTGGTGCTGCCAATTTTGGGGCACAACCACGCTGCATCAGTTCTTTGTAAATATGCCCCTTTCTTTGTCAGAAACTTCACGAATTTCTGTAGCATTATTAAAATTCCTCTTAGGCTTTCCTGGGACTGACCACGAGCTACGTGTTGATAAAAGGCAGAATGTCCTTTGCAAACAAGATTCCTGAGTGAAGGATGGCAACTTTAGTCTGTTAACAGAATAGTGTGTCTTGTGAAAGTAACTCTCACAAAGTGAAAAAACACTTGAGCCAGTGTCTCACTGTTTCTTATGACTTGAATGTGAATATGTGGTGCTAGCCATCGGTAGTCTTCATATCAGCACACATAAATACCATTATGCAAAAATAGGAAGAATAAACAAAAATACCAAAACACACCTTCAGTTAGCATTAAAATGTCTTCTAACTGATCGGCCTAACTGACAGTGCTAAGAGTACGTACGTCAGTGCTGCTTCCTGTGACCCCCCTGCAATCCAGAATAACCTGCCTAACGAACATTAATTAGGAAGATTACAATTTGTGAACTACTTTGATTGGCAACAAAACGGATGGTGACCTGCAAAGAACAGGCCGCAGGTCCTGTGTTTACACCCTCGACCTGGATTTTTTTCCTTTTAAACCAACCCAAGTTTCTTTAATAGTAGCTGCTTTTAAAAACATAAAACGTTTCTCATTTGGGAGCATTTCAGAGAGAGCAGCCCACTGAGGCAAACAATATAATTCAATAAAAAGGGAAGGAGTCCCAAAAAGTCAGTTAACAGACCAGATTAAATTCCTAATGCATTGACACATATCTTTCTGAATCGCAATGTGCAAGGAATGCCCCTTTCACAACCCATTAAAATTACGATTGGGCATGACTCACAAAACCCATTTTAAAAGTTGGAAAAAGCTTTGTTGACTAATAAAATTAGATATATATTGCAGAAAAATATTTTATGGTCGCCAGCGCAGTGATCGCCGCAGTTTACCTTTTATCGTTTCTCAGAAAAAATCAATTGAAGACTCCTTGATAGAGACAGAAAACCGCTATGGTGTGCAGTTGATGCAAATTCAGCTCATCATCACAACCACTGAAGAGCAGCTGTCACAAGTGCGGGGTGACATGGAGCGCCAAAAAACAGAGTACCAGCAGCTCCTGGACATCAAAGTTCGGCTGGAGAGGGAGATTGAGACATACCGCCGCCTGCTGGATGAGGAAGGGTAAGTACAGGCGGGGCATTCCCACCTTCTCCAGGATTTCGCCACCTTTTCTGTCTTAAACGGGAAAACAAGTTCAGAGTCATAAATATACTTTCTTTACAGTAATGTTTTAACATCCGACTAAGACTCTTTTCATTCATATTACTTTTAATATTTTTCTACTTTCATATTTTGTAAACTAAGCCAGCATTTATGAATATAGCCAGCCAAGCTACCCTAGCAACCGCAAATACATCAAATAAGCAGAAGGTAAACATCTGAGATAGCAATAAAGGTGCAAAAATCTAACTTTGCAATCGCTTTTACTGTTCACCAACACCCATAGGAGTAAGCAAAGTTCTTTTTTTTTCTAGAGGTAAAGTGTTAGAAATGGGGTCTTTGGTTGGCAGTCAGGTTACCCCCTGTCCAAGCAAGAACCTTCACTCTAGTCGGGATAAAAGAGAATCACCCTCAGCTAACCCCTGCTTACTCCCTTGGTAGCTTGGCACGAACAGTACGCTTAACTTCAGAGTGCAAGGTGCAAAGTATATGTACCAACACACACAGTAACTTAATGAAAACACTAAAAAATGACACAACACAGGTTTAGAAAAAGAGAAAATATTTATCTGAACAAAACAAGACCAGAATGAAAAAAATACACAATACACAAGTCAAGTTATCACTAAAAATGCAAAAAGAGTCTTCATGTAATTTTAAACACACACTAACACTGTTAGCATGAAAGGGTACCTTGGATGTGTCAAAAATAACCCTGCACGGGAGAGTGTGTGTCAAAAACGGCTTGCGATGCGTCGATTTCACTCACTCACGAGACCTTTCATTGTTTCTCCTTTCATCGGGTCGGAGCGCGTCGTTTCTTCTCTCCGTAGGAGAGCGATGCATCGATCCGGTCAGCACTCTCGGGTCCGGGTAGACCTTGCGTTGTTTTTACACGCCCAGCGGTACTTGCGTTGGAAATCCAGCCGCACGATGATCCGAAAACCACGATGCGTGGGTTGCGATCTCACCAGCCTCCATCAGCGATGCTGTGCATTGTTTCTCCAGCCCCGGGCGTCGATCTTCGGGTCGCGTTGTAGGCGAGCGTCGACTTTCAGCTGTTAAGCCGGCGGCGCGTCGATTTTTCAGCTGCAGATCAGAGTCACTTAGATCTTTTCCCCGCACGGCAGTCAGTGCAGTTCTTTCTCTTAGGCTGCCAGCTTCTCCTTTCAGGGTCCAGGAACTGGATGGGCACCACTTGGCAGAGTAGGGGTCTCTCCAGAGACTCCAGGTGCTAGCAGAGAGAAGTCTTTGCTGTCCCTGAGACTTCAAACAACAGGAGGCAAAAAATCAATCTCTTGGCGATCTTCACAAGAAGGAAGGCAACACAAAGCCCAGTCTTTGTCCTTTAGCACAGGCAGAAGCAGCAACTGCAGGATAGCTCCACAAAGCACTGTAACAAGTAGGGCAGCTCTTCTTCCTCAGCTTTTCAGCTCTTGGTTTCCAGAAGTGTTCTAAAGTCTGTGGTTTTGGGTGCCCTTCTTATACCCATTTTCTCCTTTGAAGTAGGTCTACTTCAAAGCAAAGTCTCTCTTGATGGTGAAATCCTGCCTTGCCCGTGCCAGGCCCCAGACACTCACCAGGAGGTTGGAGACTGCATTGTGTGAGGGTAGGCACAGCCCTTTCAGGTGTGAGTGACCTCTCCTCCCCTCCCTCCTAGCAGAGATGGCTTATCAGGAAATGCAGACTACACCCCTGCTCCCTTTGTGTCACTGTTTAGTGTGAGGTGCAACCAGCCCAACTGTCAAACTGACCCAGACAGGGAATCCACAAACAGGCAGAGTCACAGAAATGGTATAAGCAAGAAAATGCTCACTTTCTAAAAGTGGCATTTTCAAACGCACAATCTTAAAATCAACTTTACTAAAAGATGTATTTTTAAATTGTGAGCTCAGAGACCTCAAACTCCACATGTTCATCCACTCCCAAAGGGAATCTACACTTTAATCAGATTTAAAGGTAGCCCTCCATTTTAACTTATGAGAGAGACAGGCCCTGCAACAGTAAAAAACAAATGTAGCAATATTTTACTGTCAGGACATATAAAACACATTACTATATGTCCTACCTTAACCATACAATGCACCCTGCCCTTGGGGCTACATAGGGCCTACCTTATGGGTGCCTTACATATAAGAAAAGGGAAGGTTTAGGCCTGGCAAGTGGGTACACTTGCCAAGTCGAATTTACAGTTTAAAACTGCACACACGGACACTGCAGTGGCAGGTCTGAGACATGATTACAGGGCAACTCATGTGGGTGGCACAACCAGTGCTGCAGGCCCACTACTAGCATTTGGTTTACAGGCCCTTAACACCTCTAGTGCCCTTGACTAGGGACTTACTAGTAAATCAAAATGCCAATCATGAACAAGCCAATTACATACACATTTTGTAAAGGAGCACTTGCACTTTAGCAATGGTTAGTAGTGGTAAAGTTCCCAGAGTAACAAACACAGCAAAAACAGATTTCAGCACACATCAACAACCTGGGAAACAGAGGCAAAACGTTAAGGGAGACCATGCCAAGAATGAAAAGTCTAACATAAAGTTTATCTTGTCTGCTCAGCTATACAGTGATTTATTTCTTGTCTTCTTTATAAAGTTGCTGGTATAAAATGTTCAAGTAGCATTGTGACATCATAGCTACCTACATTTTGATTGGGTGATGATTTCTTCTCACCTGTACAAAAATAATAATAGTAGTAAAATGCATGGCACAACTGAAATGGCTTCTTCTCTGTACCCTCACCCCAACTAAGAGAGAGCCCTCGGGGTTAGACAAAATAACTATTTTCAAAATATTTCCCTTCTATCGACTCTAAAACTGGTCTTATGCCTTCAGTGGCTTCTTCAGCTGTACATCCTAGAAAGACTGACTGGCACTAATTCAATAAAAAGAGAGCCATATTAGTATCTGTCTAACGTTCGTGTGGGCACCGCTCCGTCTGCACACACATAGGTGCACTTTGCACCAGGGGAGTTGCCAGGAAGAAGGTATGATTGAGTGTACTCCTTCTAGTCTCAGATGGATGAGCTCACACATGGGGGTGGCAAGGGCAACATGAGAACAAATACTCCATTTCATTCCGGCCTTGTAGAACACCCAAGCAACCTTTGGTTGGTGTGCTGCTTCTGTCACAAGGTTGACATCCTGAGCCTTATGTCAGTAGCTATGTGACTCACACTCACATCCGTTTGCACATAAGGATGCCACTAACTACCTACAGTTGCACTATTCCTGAGTTCTGTGTGCGTCAAGTTTCTAAAAAGAAATCCTCCACCGTGGATGATGCTATTTCCATGGGCATCTTTTCAGGTCTTGGGGTAGGCGGGACTGATTGAACATTTCTTGACACTTCCTTGAGGCTAGTCTTACAGGTAGTGCTTTATTTGGAGAAGAGTAAGTGCTGTTGCCCATAGTTGTGCTCAGAAGCCAACAGCCACCATGGCACACTGAATACCAAGGCCATGTACACTAAAATTCACTGCAGGTCTCTTTAGTTCACTACCAGGCACTCCCTACCCTTTATCTCAGTTGGATGTTCTGCTTTCCCCCATTGTGACTGTTCCTCTGTCTTTGTCTTTCTCCTTCTTTCCCCTTTGTGTGTTTTCCCTTCTCTGCTCTTGGGATAAGTCAGATGAATAAAAGGTGTGTTGGTGGACCACACCAGCCACCACCAGCTCAAATTAAGCACTGCTTAGAGGATAACAAATAATTTTGGCGGACATTCGACCAAAAGGGATGGACATGTTATTCCAGGGAAGCTTACATTTAGAAAGCAGAATTTGACAACAAGAAAAGTAATCTCAGGTCAGATCTCGAGTTTTATTTCTGAATGTATGTTGGCCAGATATTAGAAATGCTGAGAATAAATCACATCATTTTCTTAATTAAACTATGATGAGGAAACATTCTTTTTGCATTTAGTGTAAAATAAAGATTGTTAAAGAAAAGCAAGATTCATACACAAAGCTACTAGAAAGTAGAAACCCATTTTGGGAGACCATACAGTGTGATGATATTTATACTTGTAGGATTCTTAAGAAAGGGAAAAGCAGGGCGAAATGATAGAAAAGTAAGATCTGTCTAATAAATTTACAGTTGAAGAATGGCTGAATAAGGAGGCACTAATGTTAAGTGTGACCAGCAGTTTGTGACTTGCAAAACAATCTAACAGGAGTGTTTTTTTTAATCTATTTATTCACTGCAGAGGGCGTTTGTCGTTAGACAACTCAGAGGAATCTTCTGCTGGAGGGGCTTCAATGTCAGTTTCGCAGTCTGCGAGCTCATCAGTGTCGATGTCCAAGTCTTCAGGCATTTCATCAATGGAAGAGTCGCAGTCCAAATTTTCTTCTGGAGGCTCCTCCTTTGGAGGGTCCATGTCTAAGTCATCTGCCTCAGAGAGCTCAGCCAGGTTCTCAGCTGCGTCCGCACAGTCCAAATCTTCAGGAGGCGCCGTGGTGATGGAAGCACCGCTCTCCCTCTCGTCATCCTCTGAGGGATTGACAGTGGAAGGCGGGCAGTCCATGGCCATGTCTGGCTCCCAAGCAAGATTTTCTGCGGGAGGGTCATCCCAGTCTAGCTCTCAGTCACAGGCCAGATATTCTATGTCTAGCAGTTCAGGAATGGCAAGCATGTCAAGTGGCTCCCAGTCAAGAACCACTGCTTCATCAGGGGAGTCTAAGAGAGGAGGCAGGAGTTACTGGTAAACTAAAAAGTCCCCAGACCTTCACAACCCCTATGCATGTTACAAAGGGCACCACATCCTACCCCAAGAACATATATTAGGCAACTGTACCAAATACCCCTGCTTATTGGAAAACATTCCCAAATGAGATGCCACAATATCATTATTACGTGCTCCTGGTCTTTACATAGATTTTATTTCATTGAAAACTAGGCAATGGAGTGGTTCATCAGAACAAGTCGGAATACTGTAGTAATATAAATCGATGAGGTAGAATACTGAATACTGAATAAGGCACTACTGTGTAACCCAGGCCAGGGGTAGATTGCAAGTTGTTTTAGCTAAGATTCTCAGATCCGCTTTGAAGAATCTGGCACTGAAATAGGTTCACGTACTCGAATGTTAGTGAGATGACAAGATGTGGGAGTTGATAAGAAAGACACAGGGTAATCTATTTACAGCACCCTCCAGCGAGAAAATGAGAGGATAGCCTATTTTAGCATAATCCTAATAGGACCTAATTCCGCCTATCGCATTTAATGTTGAGATACTGATTTGATAAGGTGACAGTGGAAATTATGCAACAATTCTCCTATTCATTACAATTTGACTTACTATATCACATTTGAAATTATTGAAGTATTGTCACTTTAGATCTCCTTTATCAGAAGTATGAGGGCTTAGAAAATAAGTGCAATGATTTATCATCTTCCACTAAAGTTAAATTAGTTCTTCCCCTTGAGAAATATGACAGACTAGCAGATCGCTTATAATGTTTACAATTATATATGGGTGGCTGGATGGGAATTGGTCAATTTTCCATGTGCTGGATGACAAGCTTGTCGTTTATGGAAATCAGGTAGTGCATCGGATTACTCTCTGTATCTTAATAAAGCTTTGCTATCTACACTTCACGTTGTCTGTATCTTTTCTAACTATATAATTACATAGATATAAGCTATCCAAACATCTACAATTTAAAAACAAATTATTTCGATGTGCTGGAAACTCAGCAGGATTAAAGTGAGCCATAAATGGGTCAAATACTACCAATAATCTCTATTAGTGAAAGCGCCAGGTAAACCACTAGCACAGTTTTATGGCTGTAAATTACAAACAACGGCCCAAATTATGGTGGCCAAGCGCCATTTCAATGCCACGTTAGCATCATTTTTATGATGCAAATGTGGCGTTGGAAGGGCAAAAACGCTGCGCCATATTAACAAAGTGGCATAGTGCGCCCATTGTGCCACTTTGTAACCCCTTGCGCAACATTATGCCTGCGCCAGGCATAATCCATGCAAGAGGGGTGTTCCGACGCTAGGGGGGGGGCATAAAAATGGAGCAAAGGAATCTATGAGATTCCTATGCGCCATTTTAATCAGCCTTTTTTAACGCCTGCTAAGGCTCTCATTTTGTTCTATGGACTTCTGGGTGCTTTGCGGGATTAGTGTTAACATTTTAGACACTAGTCCTACAAAGCGCCAGACTTGTGTAAAAAATACAAAAAATATGACGCTAGTCCCCCTGACAACCGCCATGGTGTGCTGTATTTTAAATACAGCCCATGCATAGTGGTGTTAGGGGGCGCTAAGGGGCGCAAGAAACGTGGCGCTGAACTAGGTGCATCAACACTTTTCATAAATCTGGACCTCGGTAGTTAATGTAGTTTTGATAGTAAGGTGCATTACCTTCTGGCATGCAAGGTACTCATATGTGTGTGTTTGTGTGCGTTAAATGTAATTATTAAGTTACATGCTTATGCATCTTTTACTGTTTTCCTCCTTACCATAGTACATCAATGTCATTTATTGCATCAGATCATTTTTTAGATCAATTGCAGTACTCGTTGATAGATGCTAAAAACAAAGTAAATCTACTTTATTTTCTGAAACACTGTTACATGCTTTGCATGTTGTTACATTCACACTCAGTATTATGTACAAACCCAGCACATTCACTGCGGAACGCACACTTGCTCAGGGATACAGTGATATTAAACGTAAGTATAGATGCATTATTTTAATAACATGTATCCAGAAAGACATTCAATTCATCCAGAAACTGTTTTAAAAGGAATGTACTTAGAACTACTTTACGTCCTCCATTACGAGTGGGCTGGTATGGGATGTGATACATTACGATGTCCCTGTGTGTGGTATTTACCAGGAACAGTAAATACCCCATATTCTGAGTACTCCTAAGAAATATAGGTTTCGACACCAAATTCAGCATTAATCAGAATTTACCAAGCATTTTTATATCAGTTAATGTCATCAGGTGTGACCTGCCGAAACTGATTTGCAGTGTACTTTGGTTTGTCGCTTAACGTCTAATTTCACGCTATCCTTGCTCAAACAAAAATAATAATTTACCAGCCTCCTGTGATCAGGGCCATGATATGCATGTGGGTGCCATCTTGAAAAATGCTATGATGAATTGGGGGTCATTTATAGTGCAAGGGCATTGGAGCATTGGGAAACATTTGGAGAAGACAGGAGACAGAAAGTGAGCTCTGAACATTTTTCCTGTTATGACAGACTCTGAAAATAACTTTTTATACATAAGCCCTGCACTCTACCATAAACATTATAACATTTGCCCTTCACTATCGAAAAGCAAAACCTATTGGCTTTAACAAAATTTCAGTGAAATTTCATATCTCTTGTTTTACGCTTGATCGCTAATTAAACATTCATGACCAAGAACACAAAGAGTTCAACATTCCCAGGCAAACACAAAAGTTCAGGCCTGGAAGCATCTCAATGAAAGCCTCTGCTACTCAAGGTTCTATGCGGCAGATTTAAGAAAAGTGGCGCCCCTTAGCACCCTTCTTCCACCACCATGTGTGCACCATATTTAAAATACGCTATTGATGTACTGTTCAGGGTTAGCTTCAAAATGTTGGTGCTAACCCTGAATAGTACATAGGAGCCCATTGTGACCAATGGTGTACCCCCTTCTAACGCCTGCTCTGAGCAACTGGATATGTTATGCTGCAGTCTGTAAGATGTCCTTGTGAGGGGGGGCAGTGTGGAGTCAGGGAGGTTCTGTAGCAGGGTCTTCAAGATAGGAGAGTAGGAGATCTTCAATTGAAAAAAGGGTTTTATATGCGCAAGCACATGGTGCCAATATTTAAGTGGCAGCATGTTTACATTTTCTGATTTAATCAACCAAACCCAGACATATTGGCCTTGCCAATGCTTGTTTGTAGAAACGTGAATAGAAAGCCCATTGCCTTCCATCCCACCCTGGTACTAGGTGGTGTTAGCAGCTTTTACCATGTTCAAGATTCCTTAGAACACATTCTTTGTTTTCTTCATTGATACAGCCCCACTTCTGTCACTGAAAAAAACAAAGGTTGCAGGTTTGTTATAGTTAGGTTTTGAATTTACTTATACAAAACTATAGAAATTCAGCATTTATAGTCAGAGTTCTTTCAAGTAACTAAAACCTGTGCCCTAAGGTAACTATAACTCACCCCCTCGCCATGCACAGTTATTGCACCAATAATTTTATTGCAAATGTTGCAGTGAGAATATGAAAGATGACATAGAATATGTCATCAATGATATAATATGTGGATTACTTAGCTGTGCATGGCAAAGGCGAAAGTTATAGTTACCTTAGGGTGCGAGTTTTTGTTACTTGAAAGAACTTTAACTATAATTGCTGAATTTCTATAATTTTGTATGAGTAAATTCAAAACCTAACTATAAAGTCCCTACAATCTTTGTTTTTTTTTAGTGGATTTCTATGATTTTTTAATGTGTAGTAATTTTCATAGCTATACGGGAATCCAACCAGTGCCGCACATGGCCACAGGCCGTGTGCAGCAGCGGTTGGCCACAGGGCCTGGGCTTTGGCCTTCTTCTGTGCGCAGAAGGGGTTGCCCACAAGGGCTGGCCTGCAGCCAGTCCCTGCAGCCAACCCCCCTAACCACCCAACCCAATGTTGTGCAAAGCCCTTTGCGCATGCTCAGCAGCTGTTGGGGGCTGCCTCTCTGGGTGTGAGAATAGGTGTGAGAGGCTTTATCTGGGGGTAAGAGTGGCTGTCAGAGTGTCTGTCTGAGTGTGAGTGGGTGTCTGATGTCTTAGTGGATGTGTAAGTGGATGCACAACTGTCTAAGGGGGTCTGCGTGGGTGTGTGAGGGTCTGACTGGGGCAGTGAGTCAGTGCATGAGGGTCTGAGTGGGTCTGTGAGTAGGTGCGTGAGTGTCTGAGTGGTTCTGTGAGTGGGTGCATGAGTGTTTGAGTGGGTCTGTGAGTGGATAAATAAGTGTCTCAGTGGGTATGTGAGTGGGAGAATTGATTGAAAGAGGGACAGATAGAGCGAAAGAAAGTCAGAGGGAGAGAGCTAGAGTTTTTAGGCTTAGATGTCTGATATACTTAGTTATTTGTGTCCTATTTGAAATTAAACAATGCATTTGTTTTTTTTAAATATACTATTTAAAAAAAAAATAGAAATGTGTCCAGCTGGACTCGAACCCCCAAAGCTCAGTGTGAAGGTCTATGACCTTCACACTGAACTATAGGTTTAAAAAGAAAATATTCAGCCCTTTATGTGCTATCTGGGACAGCGTGGGAGCCCTTAAGGACTCCCCCGTGGTCCCTCCTTATTTATTTATTTAAAAAAATATATTTTTAAAATAAAATGCCCTTTACAGGCTACCTGACACTGCACTGAAGGCTTAAGGCTTCCCTCGCAGTGCTATTGCTTTTGCAAGCACAGAGCTGCTTTGATAGCAGCTCCCTGCTTGCTGAAGCTTTTCATCTCTGTCCCCTGGTGCTTTGCTTGCTGCCCTGCACTGTGTGAATGTTTAGTAAATATACCCCTTAGTATCTACTACATAGAATCTTTGTCCTGTTGGAAACATTTTCTGCAGAACCAAAAAACTTGCGTGGAACATACAGGACACAAGTTGTCAACAGTCACCCGCACACAGAGTTACTCCTGAACACAAAGATTTATAACACGTTCGATACCTCTACACACAAATGATGCATTAGGAGCACATGTGTTTTGTAAACACACCCATTAGCGGGACGCAGGCTGTATAGAATTAGTCGAAAAATAATATGGTGGTTACCCACCACTATTTAAGCTACAAAACAAGCTCACTTGATGATGTCATCAATGATGTCATCTGAGATGCCATCAGATAAAGTTAGAGAATTTCTGTGTATTTTTTAGTTCAATACTTTACATTGGCAATGAAATTTTCACCTAACAATAACGTCAATTTAACCTTTGTTTTTGTTAGTGAATGTGTATATATATATATATATATATATATATATATGTAAACACTTTGGATCGGCGTTTCCTTTCCAGCACCAAACCATCAAAGGTGCATGTCTCGATACGTGCGCCAACGCGTATTTTGTCAACACTTTTCTCCCGCACTTAGGAAGAAAGACAGCACTCCACGAACTCAGCTCATAATTTTAATCGTCTACAGGGACGCGTTTCGGCGTTGCCGCCTTCTTCAACCTGTCAAACGCCATGTTGGCTCTCTTTAAATAATCACATGGTGGCATTTCTGACCAATCATCATACATCTCAAATAAAAGTAACTTATTGTCGAACTTATTGTCGATCTGAAATATTTCTCTAATATGGTCATACAAATTAAAGACATAATTCTTGTCTTAACAGAGAAAAAGAAATAATTAGAAAAAAATATTTCGAAAAAAAAAAATATATATATACACATTGCTTATGTTAAATATAAATCCAATAGTACACATCTAATAATGCTACTGCCTTGTTAAAAGTGCCATACATGCCTATATTCAAAAAATTTATAGGTAATTCTGAAAATTAATTCTGAAAATTAGATCATTCTCTTAATTAAAAATAAATGATTATTTAATTTTTACCTACTCTGTACTTTAACTATCTATGCCGTAATTGGCACTTCACTTATATGTTAATACAAATGAATATACATCTCTTCACTAATGTTTAACCCCTTCAGTTCTTTGGTATCAAGCGATAATATATATTTGGATTCCAATTTTCTCAGCTTTCTTTCTCTGTTTCCTCCTCGTATGTCTTTCTTAATACCATCTATGACACTATGGCCCTCATTCGGACCTTGGCGGGCGGTGGAGGCCGCCCGCCAAAGTCCCGCCGTCAAAATACCGTACCGCGGTCAGAAGACCGCGGAGGGTATTATGAGTTTTTCCCTGGGCTGGCGGGCGGTCTCCAAAAGACCGCCCGCCAGCCCAGGGAAAAACTCCCTTCCCACGAGGATGCCGGCTCGTAATAGAGCCGGCGGAGTGGGAAGGTGCGACGGGTGCTGTTGCACCCGTCGCGTATTTCACTGTCTGCAAGGCAGACAGTGAAATACATTTTTGGGCCCTCTTACGGGGGCCCCGCGACTCCCCCTCCCGCCATCCGGTTCCCGGCGGGAGAACCGCCAGGAACTTGAAGGCGGGAGGGGGAGTCGGAATCCCCAAGCCGGCGCAGCAAGCTGCGCCGGCTTGCAGGATTCCTTGGGGGCAGCGGGAAACCGGCGGGAGACCGCCGGTTTCCCTTCTCTGACCGCGGCTAAGCCGCCGCGGTCAGAATGCCCCGCGGGGCACCGCCGGCCTGTCGGCAGTGCCACCGCGTCCCGCGGCCCTGGCGGAAGTAATCCGCCAGGGTCGTAATGACCACCTATATGTGATTTCCTCCATCCTACCTCCATGAACATCATGTATGTGTCTGGCTACTGGGTACGAATCATCTTTGTTTTGTATTGCCCTAAAGTGTTGTAAAATTCTTCTATGTACTTGCAATTTCGTGCTGCCCACATAAAATTTAGGACAACTACATTTAAGAATATAGACTACAAAGTCACTTTTACAACTATATCTGCCTTTAATACGATGAACAATCTTCTCATCTATTATGACATGTTTTAAATTTTCTCCATTCCTACAGTCTTTGCATTTAAAACATTTGTAAAAACCATCTGGTGTGTGAATTCAATTTTTATTCACCTCTTTTTGTCTTATATCACTCTTAACCAGGATATTCCTCATCGAGGTTCCTTTCCTGTATGTAACAAGAGGTTTATTAGATATTTGATCACCTATCACGGGATCACTTCTTAGCATGTGCCAATGTTTTTTCAACAGTTTTCTCACCTCCTGATGTGCTGTATTATATGTAGTAATAAACCTGGCAATGCCTGAAACTTTATTCTTTTTGTGTCTACTTGCTTTGTCATCTCCGATTGGTTTGGAGAATAAAAGTGCATCTCTCGTGCGTGATTCAACTTTTGTTCTGGCTCTGTCTAATATTGCCTCTGAGTATCCTCTAGATTTTAATCTAGCTAACATTTCATCCTGGACCTTGGCAAAACCTTGTTCTGTACTACAAATCCTCTTGGCCCTTATCAACTCTCCAAACGGAATGTTATTGATCAGAGGTTGAGGATGATAGCTCGTGGCATGCAGAATGCTATTGCCTGCCGTGTCTTTTCTGAATACAGTAGTCTCTATTTTTTTGTTAACGATCATGACTTTCACATCAAGAAATTCAATGTCCTGACTATCAATCTTCCCTGTAAACCTTAGATTACAATCATTTACATTAATCTCTTCAATAAACTTAGAGGCGGCATCTGAGTCTCCTTTCCAAATGATAAAAATATCATCTATGTATCTCACCCACATGGTAATGTTGTCACTCCATTTATCTAGCGGGGGTTGTTTAATACTAATTCCTCCCACCACCCCATGTACAGGTTGGCGTAACTTGGTGCAAAGCAGGTTCCCATTGCAGTACCGCATTGCTGTTCAAAAATTTCCTGATTGAAGAAAAACATATTATGCTCTAAGCACCATTCTATCATTTCAAATAACATTCTGCTGTGTTGGTAAAACTTAATTGGTCTTGCAAGTAAAAAGTGCTCTACAGCCTTTACCCCTAACTTGTGTGGGATACTTGTGTATAACGATGTGACATCCAACGTTATCAATAAAAAATCACTTTCCCATGTGACATCAAAGATCCTTCTCAGAAAATCTGTACTGTCTTTTAGATATGATGTTAAGTTCATTACTAGAGGCTGTACAAAAAAATCAATATATTGTGACACAAACTCAAATAAACTCCTTCTAATTGATACAATTGGCCTGCCAGGTGGTTTGGAGGCATCCTTATGGATCTTGGGTATCAAATAAAATGCTGGAAGAGTGGGAAAATCAACCTTTAAAAAACTGTATTCTTGATCATTGATTAATGCTTTCTCTCTCCATTGATGAAGCTTTTGATCAAATTTGACCTTTACATCCTCCACATATGTGATATCAATTCTTCTATAACAATTCTTATCATTTAACTGTTTGTAAGCTATATATATGTATATACCTTTCATCACTCCCTTAACATATCAGGAGAACCAGGACACCTCTGATGTGAAAAAAAAACTATTTATTGCAGCAAAAGATCCAATGCGTTTCGGCAACAGCCTTTATCACGGATAGATTGTTGCTATAGTGAATCAAATAAATAGCCCAAATTTATCATAAACATAAAAAACGGACAAAACCCCAACTCACACACCATTAAGATTACAACACGGCTGCCATCTTAGGATGTTCAGTTTTAACATAAATATGCAATAGTTTATACAATAATCCTCTGCCAATGAGTTATTAAATAGATTATTAAATAAATTCATCAATGATATTCATCACAATATTTGTAAAACATCAGATAAAAGCTTATACAAAAAATACACATAAATACTCTTTATATCATTGAGTTATATATACATATTTTCTAACCATGTCTGAGACATTTCTATCAGACTTGATAATTCCCAAGTGGGCATGCGTATTCAAAAAAGCTCTTGTGAAAAAGGAATTCCAGTTCTTTGCAAGTGGACTCCTAGTTCTTCTGACGTTATTCAAAAATATCACTGCTATACTTACATATAAAATTTGTAACACCCAAATGGGTGAACATACAAAAACTTCTATACTATTCAAAAAAACTAACTATAGAAAAAACCCACATCAACTCATCCACTAATACCCTTGGCAGACACAAATTTCCATAAATATATATATATGTATATAAATATACATAGATAGATAGATAGATAGATAGATAGATAGATAGATAGATAGATAGATAGATAGATAGATAGATAGAAAGATGCTCTTGGTTTCTCAATGTGGCTAAAGTAAAACATGTTTGGTATTTCCAGGTGGAGGAATATAATTACGGGTTAGAAGAAGGTGACTCAAGTGGACAAATCCCAGCAAGGACTTGACATGATGTCCTTGGCAAGGCTCAGGCAGTTGTCATTGCTTCATTGGTGCAATATTGTCAAGGGATACACCCTAATGATACAATATCTTTGCAAGTCTCAGCAGAGGACTCATGGCAATACAGATGTGTTCTCTTGCCTCTAATCCAGCAAGCTGGCATGATAAAATTCAGGAATGAAGTCCATTTATCTGGTCATGAGAGACTCTAGCCTTCTTGTCAGCAAGGGATCTCACTTTGCTCTTCTTGGTCACTGCGTCTGGGAAATTGTACATGGTTGGCTAATGACAGCCCTTCTTGGGTCCTTATAACTCTCCATCCCCACCGCACCCACTTTAATATCGTTCTCGGAATAGACATATTTCAATGAAGGGTAATGGAAGGTCTTTTTAGCTTGTAATCTACAGCAAACAGTTTTTGGATTGCTAAAAAAAAAAAATGCAGATCATAGGCCTTGTGCCTCAGGACATAAGGGAAGAGGTTACTCAATTTTGTGAAATCATTTGACTCCTTTTTTCCACATATTTGAAACAGTTTTCGGTATTTTGATGTGCAAAGCTCGAGAAGTTTAAGAAATCAGGAGGCAGGGAAGAAAAAATAAAAGTCCTGAACAACAGCAGAACATGCCCTGTCTATGCTATGTATTTGCAAACAGGGTTATACGCAAACTGATCACAGTCTATATGCAGAACATGAGATCAATTCTAGAATCATGCTTATCAACATACATCTTGAATTAAACTTGACATCATTATTGATTCCCTATACCACAGCCAAATCAAATAATATTTGTAACTATGGCAAGGCTAGTACCAACACGCTAAAGTGGGTAATTCTGGAAGAGCTAAAAACAAAGGGCCTCTTTTACAAGAAACTGATTAATCAGCTCCGATGCGTCAGATTTCTTGAACTACCTAACGATTCCCTAACGAAGCCATGGATGTGATGTATTTACAATACAGAGCTCCATTGCACACGTTTTCACAGATGCATCAGAAATTCTGACGCATCTGTTGGCGCTAACCTGGCATATTACTGGGCTATCTGGACAACTGCCCTTGGCCATACATACGAAATTAATAAGGAAAAACCTGCTGGGTAATTAGAAGATCTACTGTTATCTCTGAGGTATAAACACTCAGACATAGGCCCTGATTACGAGTTTGGCAGAGGGGAACACCCATCTGCCAAACTTCCAACACTGTAGTGGCGACCTCCCCGCTGGCCCCATTATGACTTTTCCACTGGGCTGAAACACTGGAAACACTGTTGTGCCAAAGCTAAACTGCTATCCATAAAAATCAGACATAAACTGCTCTGTGTTAAATTGCTAAACAGACTATGCTGCTCCCCTGCCATTTTGCATAAAAATGGCCCTTCTGTGGCCTTTTATGACATACATGTCACCCCTAAGGTAGACCTTAGGTAGATCATATGGCAGGGTGCTTTGTAATTAAAAGGCAGGACATATACCTCTAAGTTTTATATGTCCTGATAGTGAAAAACTCCCATATTTGTTTTTCACTACTGTGAGGCCTACATTTCCCATATATTAACTTTAGGGATACCTTATTACATTTAATAAGCTATTATTCCTTATTGAGAATGAGTAGATATGTCATGTTTTGTACCTATAGAATTTTAATAATACATCCTCTTTAATGTAAAAGTTGAATTTATTGTTACAATTTTGAAAATGCCACTTTAGGAAAGATGGCATTTTCCTGCTCTTAGTCCTTTGCGGCTGCAGCCCGTCTCCAATACACACTGGTCTGTGTGACAGCTGATCTTTGAACATTCCTTCCAAAGAGCCACACACAAAGGAAGCTTAGGTGTGGCTGGTGGGCCATCAACATCCTGATGGCGCATGGTTTGGAGGAGCTGACACTTACACCTGAATAGGCAGTGTCCTGCTTCAACATAAACAGTAACATAGCCCCTTGTAGTGAGTCTGGAGCCAGGGCAGGAAGAAAGGACATCTGTGCATTTCAAGACCCTTCTTTGAAGTCACCCCCACTTCAAAGGCACAGCAGGGAATATATACTGGACCTTACCAAATCAGTTCACTGCTCGACCTGTGAAGAGCTCTGTCTGGAAGAAGCACTGCTGTGCTGCTACAAGGACTGCCACTCTGTATTGCTGCTCTAGAGGAACTGCTTTTCTGCTGTTCTGCCCTGCTGTCTGCTGCCCTCTGCCTCCTGGGAAAGGACTGAACCCATCTCACCTGAACCCAGTGTGACTCCAAGGGCTTGCAGGCTTGCCTCTTGTTCTTCTGAAGTCTCATGGACATTGACGACTTCCCTTCATCCTGCTACAGCACCAGGACTTTGCTTGCTGCATGTCTTACCCTGCCAAGTGGTGCCATTTCAGTCCTGGGCTCTTGGACATGGGTATAAAGTACTGCAACTGGCAGAACCTGTGCTTCCAAGAACCAAGGTACTGTTTCAGCGGACAAGGATGGTCCTTGTATCCAACCAGTGCTCTATCGTGGTTGGCTTGACTTTTCAGATTTGCCCAGGTCTAGTACGGCCAGATAGTCCCGGCTGGCACTTTATGCTTCTAAATACTACATTTAGATTTATCCTTCAAAAATTCATATTTCATCTTCTACTTATTGATTTTTTGTTATTTTGATCTTGTTTGTTCACAGTGTTTTCACTGTGTTACTGTCTGAAGTGTTGCACAAATACTTTACATATTGCCTCTTATGTTAAGGCTGCCTGTTCTGTGCCAAGCTACCAGAGTGTCAGCAGAGGTTAATTTAGGGTGTTTATTTGACTTACCATGACTAGGATTGTGGTTCCTGGTTGGACAGGGTGCCTACCTCGGACAACCAGAAACCCAGTTTCTAACAGTGTTCATTATCTGATGTTATGATTATGGTCATCGAATGTTGTATTTTGATGACTATATGAAGTTGAGACTTTTCTTGCATCCCTTAGCACCCCCCTAACGCCACCATGTGTGCACCTTATTAAATATACGGCACACTATGATGGTAGTCAGGGGGACTAAAGTCATAATTTGTTTTGCTAGTCTGGCGCTTTGCACACCTAGCGTCAAAATCCTGCAAAGCGTCAAGAGTCCCATTGAACACAATGGGAGTCTATTTTTAAAGCCTGCACTTAGCAGGCATTAAAAATGCTGATAAAAATGGCACAAAGGAAGCTTATAGATTCCTTTGCACAATTTTTACGGCCCACCTAGCGCTGGAACACTCCCCCTTTTATACATTATGCCTGGCGCAGGCATAATGTGGCGCAAGGGGTTACAAAGTGGTGCAGTGCAAGCATTGCGCCACTTTGTAAATATGACAGTGTTTTAGCCCTTCCAAAGCCACATTAGCGTAAACAAAATTACGCTAATGTGGCACTGGGATGTCGCTAGGCCACCTTAAATCTAGGCCTTAGTTTACTGTGTGATGGGATGACTATAATTCTGGAAGAGATCAAATGTTCTACATGTAGACCGTGTTTATTTTGGGTATTACCCTGTTTATAAATACACGTGATGCATGAAGCAATCAAGGAATATGGTTTACATTTAGTATGTATGGCTCTTCATTCACTCATCCTGTCAAACCTTTCCACCGATTTGGCAACTATCCCAGCTTTTTTTCCTTTAAATCAATATTCTTAGACCAGTTGAGTTTCTCATCAACAACAATACTTATGTGATCATATTTGCCTACTTTGCTGACTGTTAAATTAGCGATTTCCCAAGATCTTTCAGACTTTCTCAAGAACACATTACTTATATTTTTAAATGATTTACCATAAGTCCTCTCAAACGATTATGGGGGTCATTCTGACCCTGGCGGCCGGTGGCCGCCAGGGCCACCGACCACGGGAGCACCGCCAACAGGCTGGCGGTGCTCCCACGAGCATTCTGACCGCGGCGGTTCAGCCACGGTCAGAAGCGGCAAGTCGGCGGGCTCCCGCCGACTTACCGCTGCTCGGGGGAATCCTTCATGGCGGCGGAGCGCGCTCCGCCGCCATGAGGATTCTGACAGCCCCTACCGCCATCCTGTTCATGGCGGGAAACCCGCCATGAACAGGATGGCGGTAGGGGGTGCCGCGGGGCCCCTGGGGGCCCCTGCCGTGCCCATGCCAATGGCATGGGCACGGCAGGGGCCCCCGTAAGAGGGCCCCGCAAAGTATTTCAGTGTCTGCCATGCAGACACTGAAATACGCGACGGGTGCAAACTGCACCCGTCGCACCCCTGCAACTACGCCGGCTCAATTCTGAGCCGGCGTCCTCGTTGCAGGGGCATTTCCTCTGGGCCGGCGGGCGCTCTTTTGGAGAGTGCCCGCCGGCCCAGAGGAAATGTTAGAATGGCCGCCGCGGTCTTGTGACCGCGGTGCGGTCATTTGGCGGCGGAACCTTGGCGGACGGCCTCCGCCGTCCGCCAAGGTTAAAATCAGGCCCTATATGTGTGTAGTTTTCATAATATGTATTGGAGCCTACCACATTTAATTGATATCTGTCTTTAATTATTTGTATGTTTGAGTTCAGCAGCTGTGTGCAATGCAGAGGGTAAGGTGGTAGGATAATATTTCAACACAAAAATGGAAACAAGGTGACAGACAGGCAGATGTGGAAGTCAATGAGGAAATGCTGGAGATAAGGGGGATCGCAGGACATCTGGTGTGGTACACATTCTTTAGGAGTAGTTGAGGCTATATCTGTTTTCATGGTGGAGATGAACAAGGACAGGTTGAAAAGTATTGGAAGGCAGAGGACATAAGCCATGTGGGGATAAGCCCTATGAGAGATGCATAGTATTATGTGAAGAATAACCTGATGTCTTCATTAATAGTAATGAGTGCAGAAGAAGATGTGGATGTATGGCCAATTGATAGCAAAGAGACAGAGCTAGTTATAGTTAGATCAGTTAGCTGGGTTTAGATTAGGACTGGGTGAAATTGTAATTACGCTATAGAAATCAGAGACATTTTGGTAATTCTGCTGATAATAACCGAATATTATGCAAATATGCACATTTGCGTAATTATTTGTAATCGGACTAAAAAATCCTACCAAGGGAGCACAGTGGTGTAACAACACTTGAGGGGGGCCCCTGCAATGTACAAGGAGGGGGCCCCCCTCCAAAGACAGGAGCTCTCAGGCCAGGGTACTGTGCTGAGGGAGCCCCCTGATCCGAGGGGGCGGTGAGAACCTTTGTTACGCCACTTAAGGAACAATAAATTAAGCAAGTGTGAGTGACTGCTAGCTGCTCCTGTTCACGCTCTATTGCATTTAAAGCTATTTTCTTAATGCCAAATGCACCCTCTGGTCCATTTTGGATGTGAGAGTGCATTTTGAGCTACTAAAATAGTGCTAAATGCTGGGTTATGTTTCTTGCATAATCTCATGTAATTTTGCTGTACTTTTGTGTAATTATGCTACAGTAGATTACGCAACCCCTAGTTTACCTTACAAATACGCTGTATTGTATTTATTTAGGAAAAGGAGGGTAAATACAAGAGACCAAGACCAGATGTCATAACTATTCATGTGGGAGAGAATGCAATAAGTCGACAGAGTTTATCTCCTCCATGGACCGTAGTGTTGTCTTGCAGACAAGGGCTGTAGTAGTTGTCTCCCATATTACAGTTCACAGATACTGTAAACTTGAAGGCTCTGTAGTTACACAGTTTTACTCCTAAAGTGTTGAACACACAGAGGCTCTTTCTTGGTGGCCAATGGCCTAGCTCACTCATGCTGGTTTTTAATATCTGTAGGAAAAACTAAAAGGTCATTATCTGAGGTTCCATTGCCTAGTTGGCAGCACACCGGCCTTAATCCTGGGATGTAATAATGCCAGTCATTGACCAGTGCTGATTCAGGGCAATATTGCACCACAGCCCTAAGAGGAAAACACCGAGGTACAAAGAGATTTTATTGTAGCTTGTGCCAAAAGATGATCTCAATCACTAAATTAATCAGTTATGGTGAGTAAGGAATAAGAAGGAACTCAATAAACAGAGTAAAAATAGTCTCATCGAAGAGCTCAGTTGGCCAATGACTGAGAATGAATTTAGGTTTCAGGAATTCCTTCCCAACAGTGCGAGGTCAATCAGAGTCAGAGAAGTCAAGGAGGATGCTGGAGCTCCACTTTCACATGAGCAGCCCCCCTGACTGAGGAGAATGACAGTGTGAGGGGCAACAGGGCTTTCTCACCAGAAAAAACAATGAGCACAGTGCTCAATTTGTAAATAAAAATGTGCCGGTGTCCAAAACCCTCCTCTTAAATATGTGGCGGCTGCAATTAAATGTGCGAACAAGGAATACTGAGGAGGCGTAATCCTAAAACCATCTAGGGCATCTTCAATCCATATAAAGCCACTCCATGCCCCTTCAGCTCACTCTAGCAACTTTCTACTTTCTCCCTTTGTGACGCTTTTCCGTTTTTACTTTTCTCCGTCTTTCCCATATGTGTTTTTTGCTCGCAGCAAATGCTTGAGGCAGAAGAACAAGCCCCGGCCCTCAAAAATAAGTGCTGGTGCTCAGCACCGGAAACAAGCACAAGTTAAGCACTGAATGAGCATATGCCACACTTGAACTAAACATGAGACTGAACCCCAGTGACCACTGCTGCATGACAACCATCCCAGAAGCTGGAGTGATTCAGCCACCATCTTTGCCACAATCTTTCATGCTGCAGTATGGGAATGATTAAAGCATGTCAAGTGTTAGAGGCTTGTATGTGTCAAAGGGTAACTTCTCATGAGGTTTGTAGGACAGTCAATAATTTAATGATCAGTTGGATACAAAAATGGTTCTGGGGACATCAGTGTGGTAGCTGAAATTACACAGGGCATGTTTCTGATTGCCAGTGTATAAAATATTGTCCCTTCTATCAACACCAGTCAGGTTTGTCTTTGGTAGCTGTGTACCTTATGATTTCTTCACTAGAGTAGGGTGACCAGACGTCTTGGATTTCCCCAGACAGTCCCGGTTTTCAGAGGACTGTCCTGTGTCACAACGCTTTTGTTCATTTTAAATAAATGTACTGTTTTTTGGGGCAAAGGTCAGGTCATCCATCAAACGCTTTTGTTAATTTTAAATAAATGTCATGGTTTTTGGGACAAAGGTCAGGTTAACTGCAATCAGAAGTGAAAGGTGTGCTCTCCTTTCACATTACCTCTAGAGTCTTAAATAATTGAAGAAGTAATTTATTGGTTTCTGCCCATCTGCTGCCTGCTTTCGTGTGTGTGTGTGTGTGTGTACACACAGACACATTTAAAGGACAGGCCAGATATAAAAGTGAGACTAAAGGCTTTATTCCTACTTTTATGTCTAACCTGTCCCGTTTTTTTCTTTTCAAAATCTGGTTGCCCTACACTGGAGGGATAATCTAAATATAGGAGCCAAGACAGAAAAGAATAGGCACCCACCACTGAACTTTCAGTATAGTAAAATGTGCCCCATCTACCTATACCAATCACTTTGTTCTGCAGTAGTTGTGCTCTGAATGTTTCTGACTGCTGCATGCAAAGGAAGCCAGACTGGTGCAAAAGTAAGGCTAAAGCTATGTTTTCATAATGTGAAAAGCTGAATGGTGTGAGGGTTCCACCTATAGCTCCCTTGTGCTTTAAGCAGGACTTTAGAGACATGTACTGAAAGCCATCAGTGGTCCACTGAACACCCAAAGGATGGAGCTGATGGGAAACTTGAACTGGTGTAACTCCTGCTTCTACTGTAGTCTTGTCCTCGCAGGGGAACCACTGGTAGATATCTTCTACTGGCATTGTTGTGGCTTCCTGCAGATGGAAGGGTGTCTGGTCCAGATGCAGACAGGAAATGTTCTGGGAGAGTCAGTGTTATCTGCAACATCGTGATATCGAGAACTGGAGTACAGAGACATACTTCATGCATGTAAATCAAAATGGCTGTCTCCTGGTATCAACAGCTGCTTTGTGGCACATAATGGAAGAGCTGGGACATTCCACATTTATTACCCCCGACAGCAGGGCAGTATCGATATTGGCACTAGCTAAATACATTCCAGACTGTTTTTTTGGAGCAGTCATTGCCTGTCCTCTGTTGCTCCTGTGCGAGTCACAACACAGTAAATTTGGCAGGGAAGAGACAGTTGTTGAAGAAGACACTTTTGATTTATGACATCTCTTGTTGTGCCAAAATGAACCACTCCCTTTCCATTCCTTGAACAAGTTACATTAACTGTGTTTTTAATGGAGGGAGACATCAACTGCACAGAAATTTGTCTGCGTTTAAAAAAAATATATGAATAAACATATAAGCTTAGAGGGTGCTAGCGTGCCTGGTCCTTCATAAGTAAACTTACAAGGGGATGCGTAAAGGCTGATTAACCTTTTGGATCGCATGGAGTATCCTGATCACGTCATGACCAGTGGCATCAATAATCAATATAATTAATCAGTAACCACTACGAGAGTAATTAATAAATCAGCAATTATAACCAACAATCTCATGAATAACCACAACTCAATAAAGCGTTAAAATTTTTTATTTCCCTATTAATTACAATTCTAATGCATTTGGTTAACTCAAACTTTATTTAGTCAGTTCAAAGTTAGTTTATTAACAACCACCAATAACACAATCTAATCAAAACTTGAGAAAACATATGATCGAATGCTTTGACATAAGCCAATAAAGATGAATATGACAACATTAATAGCAGAGTTCAGCAAACCAGTCCGTCAATCATTTGTCACTGTTGAGTCACCTTAAGGACCCTTAACTAACCCAGATTGGCATTAGCGTGTGGGACTTCATGCAAAACAATATGGAAAACGTGAATTTGGAAAAACATCTAGCTAAGAGGAAAAACTATAAAACAGTGCAGTTGGTACCTAGAAGAAAAGGCACAAAGTTAATCAGTCACATTGTCATAGCTCCCTATCCACAGAATGGATCAGCAACAAAGTCAGTCTTCATCTTCAGGTCATAAATGGATCAGCAACGCATCAGGCTCTCAAGAGTATGAGCCCAATGAAAGAATCTCGAACCGCGTCTTCTGACGTCATCAATTTACCCCTCACATCTCTGGTTTTAGCCCCTTGTCATGAACTTTTATTAGAGTTTTCCAGTCCATCCCCCTAATTCCTAATTGGTCAGTCAATGGTCAGATATGACTCTAACCTATAATATTAATTTTTCAAATCTTTGAGCTCTAATATTTCTTCTTTCACAGTACACAGATTTGTCCACTGTACGATGCCTTCATCATCCGGCTTTCAGGTATCGAAAATGTTGCATGTTCCTCTTCAGTCAGTGCTCCCATTGTTCAAGTCCTGGGAAAGTACATTTAGCCTACTCTACACATAATTGTATCAATCATCTCCTGTCCGTCAGTACATTGCAGAAAATTCTAGCTAAGCAACTTTAACATGGGGTGGCTCAAGGTCGGGTCATGCACCAGCTTCTCTGCAGTGCGCTAGAAATTCAACTTCTTGTGAGAGGACTGGTGAAAGACTAGGCCATAGCTTCTGATAAGTTAATTCTACAAATTAATGCAAACATAGGTTATACGTTTCAATATGACATATTACTACATTATTCTTATACATTTTCATTATTTCACACAATTTTAGTTATTTTAGTACAATTTTTTTGCATAAGTGGCTGACATGCCCCGTGGGCACATTTTCAAGCGTGCACATTATTTTCTCTATGATTAATTTCGCTACAAACTTTTCGTTAATCAAAACACATAAACATTTATTAATAATTTCTAATTAGCATATCTGTGTCAACAGTCCCTCCTCTGATGACTAAATATGTCATCACACCTTTCTTTGCCATCATTTCAAAGTTCTGTTTCACTTGTATTTTGTCTCCTTCTTAAATCTTCCCTATAAATTATTTTCCTGTTTTGTTCTTCCCTCCTCTGATTGTTTGTTTTTAGATCTTTTCAATTTTATCCTTTGACATAATTTATATGTACTCCGTAATCCTAATATGCAAGCAATCACAATTAATATTTCCTGTATGATTTTTAATAATACCCCATTCCAAATTTGACTAAGCTAATTACCCACTGAAGCAAATCCTTTTCCAACTTTTTCCCAAACACCTGGTTCCTTCAATTCTTTCAAATCCTTACTAGAATTAGTCAGATTAGTGAGTAAGTTTCTAATCTCCCTATCATTATCTTTGATATAGGAACAACAATGCCTAGCATTAATCATTTTACAGATTCCACCGTCTTTCACTAAAAGAATGTCTAAAGCAAGGCTATTTTGAAGCGTCATAGCTCTATGCGCAGCTAATTCAGTAGCTAACAGGAGTATTGCCCCTGTAAAATTTGTCAGCATGTTATCCACAATAGTAGACAACTTTTGTATCTTGATTGAATTTAAAATGACTCCTACTGAAGGAATCACTGCACCAAAAATATCTCCCACAATTTCAGAAAAGGTTTCCTTCCTCTGTCGCTTTTGATGTAATTCATTCAATTTCGGAAATTTCTTTAAGTCATCTATCTGATATATTTTATGGAAAACTAGCCCCAAATAACATGTCCCATACCATCCTCTAGGAAGACAGTAATAAGCATTCAGTCCACAAATATAGTAGATTCCAGGAACCGCAGGGTCCTGACCATTCAGCATAGAAGTCAATTTACTCTCAAACAAAAACACATGCCTACATTCACTCGTTCCCACAAATAAAGTGTCAGTGCATGATTTTGGCCTATACATACAAAGCTTACCTACGTGTAATGCATCTAATGCTAATTTCCCTTGCGTTTTAATAGTGGTGTAAGAATAATCATTCTTATAGGTCCTTTTCTCTCACCCTTTTCCTAATTTCTCTTTCAATGCCTTTTCTCCTATCATCCGTATGCCCTATAAAGCTCTTTTCCAAAGGTGTGAGCAAGCATGTCAAGTTGTTTCTGTGCCCGTATGTGGTTCCAAATGTTAGTGTTGGTTCAAAGAATCCTCTAACTAATACTACATCATGTTCTTTAGCCACCTTACTCAAGTATTTAATAATAGGAACAAATGAAAACACTACGTCGTGATTTGAATAAAAATACTGTATGTGCTCTTGGTATAGAATCTTGTTAGCAGCAAACTACAGCTTATTCCATAGGTTAAGGGAAGGCTATGGTCCGTAACTCCTTCCTCTACTGGTGAAGGAATTTGCGTACACACAAGACAATTCCTCGCATCCATTGTCTCAACATTCTCACTCAACAATCGATAGAAAACGTTAGACGAAAGGTCTCCTTGAGCATTAGTATAATCATGCAAGTATTTCTCATCTAACTTAAACCTCTTTAAAGCTGTTAGTGTAGTAGTTTCAGGAGCAGAAATAATAGTAGCTCTTTTCATATCATGGACAGGCATACCCACAAACATTATTCCACACATAACTGCCACTCCAATACTCATGTATTTACAGCGCCTAATACTTCTATCTTGATTATTTAGCTCAGCCATGATCTTTAAATAATCAGAAAGCAGAAGTAACTGTTAGATAAAGTGCAGTAAAGAAAATTAAAAAAAATAAAAAATAAAAATTCTTCTCTCAGAGTTCAGTTTCACATCCAGGCACCCTCTTCCTTTGTCAAAATCAATTAGCAGCTTGTCACATCCGGTTTTCAATTGTCATATCAGGTATCAATGTCTCTTTCGGTTTTATTTTCAACAGTCTCTTTCTAAAGTTTTTCAGAATAGCTCAACAATTCAGCTTCTCGATCACCTTCAGGTTACATCAAAATACTGAATCGGAACTTCTCGATCAAAACAAAAGACATAAACTTGTGTTGCCATTCATTGGTAGCTGCATATGCCCATTCAGGACCTGCGTATCGTCGACTTGCTATTCTCTTTCTTTTCAACCTTCGATCATCACTTAATTCTCCTTCACTTAATTCTTTTTTTCTGTAGTGTCCACTTCTTCTTCTATTGTTTCATTTATAACCTGTTCCTTTTCCTTTCCAATCTGAGATTCAGGCCAATTATCTCCCCTTCTTGTTCCTTTTGTCAATATTTTTCTCAAGATTTGACTCTTCCCCTTTTCTTTTTCTATGGTGTTTTCTCTTAATGGACCTGCAATGGGCTCACGAGGAGTCGAATCACCTTGACTTTGATCTGTCTCAACTCTTTCACCCTCTTGGTCCAGCACTTGCTCTGCCTGCTTTTCAACGCCGTCCGCTTCTGGGAGAACCACTGTTGAACTAGGTTCTCCTGCTGTATCCGTGGAGATGGACCCTTGCAACCCCTCCTGCAATTCCTCATTCTGGTCTCTTACAGGGGGGATAGAACCATCTTCCACAAGCTCGGGTTTAATTTCAGGCTCTGTTGGCTCCCTTTCTGGCTCAGGTGCGCCGACCTCTTTCCCTGTTGTTGGTGCTCTCAACAACACTTCTTCATGCTCTGGTGGACATACCACTCTCTTTGTATGGCTTGCATGTATCCAGTCCGGGAGCCCTGCACATTTCACAGCTGTTGTGGTTGTTAGCACCTCCTGGTAGGGACCCCTCCAGCGTGGTTCCAAACAGGTCTTGCATATGTGCTTTTTGACAATTAGCCAGTCTCCAGCCCTCAGATTGTGACCTGGATCATGGATGGGTGGCAGGGTGGGGGCCTGCACCTCCTGAGAGAAAGAGTGAACCACATCAGCCAGATCCTTGCAGTAGTCCAACACCATATCATCTGTAATATTGACAAGTGCATTGGCTGGAACTGCTGGTAATCTCATTGCTCTGCCCATGAGGATTTCATGGGGCGACAGCCCTGTCTTCCTCTCAGGTGTGTTTCTCATTGACATCAACACCAAAGGCAATGCATCTGGCCATTTCAGATTCGTAGCTGCACACATCTTGGCAATTCGTGATTTCAAGGTACCATTAATTTGTTCCACTAGTCCTGATGTTTCAGGGCCATAGCTACAATGCAACTTTTGCTCGAAGTTTAGTGCTGCACATAAGAGTTTAACCACCTCATAATTGAAGTGAGTTCCCCGATCTGATTCTAAAGAGATCAGAAACCCGAAACGTGGTATCAACTCCCGAAGCAACAGCTTTGCTACTGTGAGACTGTCATTTCTTCTTGTGGGGTATGCTTCAATCCAGTGACTAAAAACACACACAATCACCAACACGTACTTCAAACCTCCACACACAGGCATTTCGATTAAATCCAGTTGAATTCTGCTGAATGGACCTCCTGCTCTTCCAATGTGGCTCAAATTCACCACTGTTCCCTTCCCCACGTTTAGTTGCTGACAAACTATACAGTGATGACATACTGTCTCTGCTGCCTGCCTGAATTTAGGATTAAACCAGTCAATTTTGAACAATCTAACCAGGGCATCTCTTCCAATATGTGCCTGACCATGATAGTAACCGGCTATTTGCAACAATAAACTATTGGGCAGGACCATCTGACCCTCCTCAGAAACCAAAATTTCATCAGGACGTTGGACACATTTTAACTGAACCCAGAGACGTTTTTCTTCCTTGTCAATATTATCCTGCAATGTTTTCAACTCTTCCAGAGTATCACTTACCGTCAATGCAAAACTTGTACTGGTATTGTCTTCTTTGGGCATTAATTCCCATTTGTCTTTAAACGATATACAGTTCAATGCGCAAAACCTTGCGACTTGATCCGCATATCCATTTCCCAGTGAGATGTAATCCTGTGCCTTTTGATGTGCACCATATTTTACCATGGCAATTTCTCCAGGTAACTGTATTGCATACAGCAACTCTTTTATCTTGTCGTAATTTCTTACTGGTGTACCTGTAGAGGTTAGAAAACCTCTTTGCAACCACAATTGACCAAAATCATGAACAATTCCAAATCCATATTGACTATCAGTGTAGATGGTGACTCTCAATCTTGCAGAGACATGGCATGCCCTAGTAAGAGCTACCAGTTCTGCTACTGGTGCAGAATATACACCTCGAAGCCAGAAAACTTCTAATGTACTTGTGATTGTACATACAGCATATCCTGCTCTCAATGTCCCTGTACCATCTCTGAGACACGAACCATCAGCAAAGACAATTTGATCATTTTCTTCTAATCGTGTATCTCTGATATCAGGCCTTGGTTTTGTACACAATGCAGTCACCTCAAGACAATCATGATCGATGTCTTCCTCTTTTTCAATTTCAACTGTATCACTTGGAAGTAATGTTGCTGCACTCAACACCGTACATCTTTTCAATGTTACATTTGGAGCACCTAATATGCTCGTCTCATACCTTGTCAGTCTTGCACCAGCCAAATACTGTGTTTTCCTCCTTGTCAGTAAAATCTCAACAGAATGTGGCACCTTTACCGTCAAAGGGTATCCCATCACTACTCCCTTACATTGATAAAGACTTTGACCAACTGCTGCAACTGCACGCAGAAAACCTGGTAAAGCTGCTGCGACTGGGTCCAAGGTAGCTGAAAAATAGGCTACTGGGTGATAAGCACCTCCTTGGACCTGTGTCAAAACAGACAAAGAACAAGCATCACGTTCATGACAAAACAATGTGAATGGCTTTGTGTAATCAGGCATTCCCAACGCTGGAGCTCTTCACAAACTCTCCCTTAACTCAGTGAATGCTTTCATCTGATCCTCATCTAATGTAATAGGGTCTGTAACTTCTTTATGTGTCAGCTGCTGCAATGGTTTAGCAATCTCGCAAAATTTGGAATCCACTGTCGACAATACCCTACCATTCCCAGAAACATTCAGACATCTCTTTGTGAAGTCGGAGGACTTCTCTGCAGTATCATTGTAATCCTTTCTCTGGAGATTCTCCTTGATCCTTTCTCAATCTGGGGTCCCAAGTATTTCACTGATTTCTGACAATACTGTAATTTCAAAGTTGACACCTTACATCCAAACTTTCCCAAATGATTTAACAGGGCAATCGAATCATACTTACACTCATCCCTTGTCCTGGATGCAATCAGTAAGTCATCAATGTACTGCACTAGAGTCGATTGGTACGGTAGTTCCAATGATTCCAAATTATTTTTCAAGATCTGATTAAACAGAGACGGTGACTCTGTATACCTTTGTGGAAGTCTGCACCAGCTGTAGACTCTGAAACTAAAAAGAAACTGACTATCCTCATGAAGAGGCACAGAAAAGAAAGCTTGTGACAAATCAACCACTGTGAACCACTCTGAATCGCATGGAATCTGAAACAGTATCACTGCTGGATTTGGCACTACAGGACAACACTTGACCACCATGTTGTTTACTTTTCACAAGTCTTGTACAATGCAAACTTTCCCACACGGCCTCTTTAAGCCCATTATCGGCGAATTACATGAACTACGTAACACTTCTTTCAAGGGTCCTTGTTTCAGAAAATCTCCAATTATCTGCACCACTTTCATCAGAACATCTTGTGCCATGTTATACTGTGGAAGCTGCAGAAACACTAGATTCGATTTCAAAGTGATCTTAATTGGTTCCACTCCCTTGATTAGGCCTACTTCTTTACCTGTCAGGTCCCCCACATTTTCCTGTACTGTTGCCTGTAAGTCTGCATGCAATTCTTTCACAGTAAACATCGGGAAAAACTCAATCAATGGGTACTCTTCATGAACGTTTTCATTTGTTATTTCAGATATCTGTTCTTCCTCATCATCACTATTAGTCTGAACCTCTATTCCTGAATTCGAACAACCAATAGAGCATTTTGTCTTACACAGTAAGTCCCTTCCTAATAGGGATACTGGACTTGAGTCACAGACTACAAACCTATGCAGTCCCTGGTAATTACCAATCTCAACCTGTACTGGAGCTGTGATCGGATTTGTCAACTGTCTGTTTTCTACCCCTACAGCCTGAACCGTTCTGCCTGAAAGAGGGAAGTGCAGAACTTCTGCACTTCTTACTGTAGAACACGTAGCTCCTGTGTCCACTAAGAATGAGACTCTATGACCCATCACTTTTCCCTTCACAAAAGGACCTCTCTGATCTACCTCTAAGGACGCTGCAAGCATACATGGCTCTTCAACTGAACTCACACTCATCCATTCATCATTTATTTTATTCTCACTATGTAATGGGAATTGGTGCACTGTGTCATTACTCCTGTCCTGTCTCTGACCCATGACCTGCTGAGTAAGCATCATCTGTTGCTGTTCCATCGGGGCTTGAGGTATCTGCATTTGCTGTCTAGTTACTATGGGAACCTGCTGCTGCATTGGTTGCAACGGTGTTAGTTGTGCACGCGGCACTTGTACCTGCTGCATGGGTTGTAAATTCTGTACTTGGTTCTGAACATTCGGATTAAGCCCTCTCATTCTAGGGACTTTCACAGTTTGAAATGTATTGGCATCATCACCTTGCTGAAAAACACCATCCTTCACCATCAACGGACACTCCTGCTTCCAGTGTCCCACGTTTCCGCACAGATGACACAGTAACATCTTTTTCATCCCTTGCACATCATTTTGAACCACTAAAGTATTCAAATCCAGTCCCCTACCTCTCATTTGAAGTAGGAACATGACATTTCCCTGCTGCTGCAGCATCTGTTGCACCAAAGCTCCTTGCACTCCTGTTTGAGCTGCTTTAATTTACATCACCTTCGCTTTCTCCTTAAGCTTTTTCTGCTTCAACTCAATTTCATCACTACAGTATTTTGCATACTGCAACACCTCATCAATCGGCTTTGCTTACCAACAAATCAAATGACCCTTAATCATCTCCCCTATTTCTGGTCTCATTCCTTCGACGAACCTGAACACAAAGTACAACATGTCTTTTGGCTCAATTGCTTCCTTACCACTGTACTCTTTGAATGTATGGTATGTATTGACTCTTTTGTCTCCTGCACTGTCCTGTCAATCCTGTGCCAGTCAATATTTTTAGGCGAGATTCTCGTCTTCAGGAACTCAATCACCTTATAGTAATATTTCATCACTTCAGGTGATGGTGCACTTGTAACTCTATCCCTTTCCAGTTCACTCGTCGGTCAATCTACTGCTCGCTTACACTCAACCCACAAATCAGCTGGAACCACTATTTCCAACAATGTATTCAAGTCTTCCCACAGACATTTAGAAAGCTTCACAAATCTATCTGGCTGCTGGTACCATTCAACCGGTTTCTCCCTCAGTTTCGGGTAATCATTTGTGAATGTCAGTATGTCACTTCTGTGCCATGGGACATGAACAAACTGCCCCACTGGAATTTCCCTCACCGGTAATATCTTTACTGGATCTTTTTCTTTCTGAAAACCTTCAGACCCTTCTTGTGATTCTCATTTCCGTTTATCCTTCTTCTTTGCCCATCTGCCTTCCCACTTCTCTAATGCTCCCCAAATCTGAGCACTCTGCAATAATTCTTTTAGATGCACTTTCATCCCTGCTAACCTCATGTGCTTGAAATCCTTCGCCTCAAAATCTAACCTGTAACTCCTTTTCAAATGTTTCGTTTTCTCAATCTCTATGTCATGTTTGTTTGACAGATCTGCCAATTTCTGGTGTATCTTGCTCACCTCCTTTGTAATCCTTGGACACAAGTACCTCAACTCTTCCTCTGTGTAGGATTCCAATCTGGTCACTCCCATCATTCCCTCAACTAGCTCAGTTATTTCTGTAGCTAATCTTATATGATTGATCTCCTCTTCACCCTTGGATGTATTCTGAGGAGTATTCAAACTATCCAACCATTCACTCAATTGCTGTGTTGTCAATCCCTGTAATGAGATGTTACTTGCATTTGGCAAGGGTACCTGTTGTGCCACTGCACTTGGAGTCTGCGGTGTCAAAAGTTTCAAACTTTGACTCACACTCGGGCTATTTACTGCATCTGGAAGTGCAACAAGTGGACTAAGATCTATTAAAGGTCTAGATTCATCAACGGTCTGATCCACAGATGATACCACCTGCACATGATCCCTCACTCCCCTTCTCACAAGGCTTTGTGACATTTCACCCTGCTCTCCTGCAATTGATTTAGTCTGTGCAAACAATGGTACCGCTGGACCAACAGTAATCGGTAGCGATATTGCATCTGGTGCTGTTCTGACACTTGCATTTTGTGGAAGAGCTACTCCCATAGTCTGATTCATCACTGGTGTCACATCTGACTGTGTTCCTGTAATTGGCGTAAACTTCGGCAAACCTGGTGGCTGTGCCTGAGGCAACAACATTGGAGTCGGCTCAGTCTGAACTAGCATTGGCCTCGGAAGCACTTGCTCCGACGGCACCACTAAGTTCGAAGTCATCTCAAGAACAGGTACATCTGAATAAATTCTCTGTATCAATGGTGGGTGCATCTGCCCTTGGCCCACCAAAGTAGTCACTGCATTAGGAGTACTCTGCACTACCCCTTGTATCTGACCATTATCTGTCTGCACTGGTCCCACTATCCCCGATGCTTGTGCTGGAGCAGTTGGGGCAAAGCTAGTACTTGGACCCCCTACATGCGTCACATATGGCAGAGGTCAATCCCTCAACAATTGTATAATAAGATCCTCAACATCTGAATCTTCTTCTTCTACATAAGTCTTTTTCTTCTTCTTAGTCCCTGAACTCTTATCACTCTTAGCAGCATCTTCTTTGTCTGACTCATCTTCCTCTGTGATTGCAGGAAACAACTTAACACCCTGTAATGTCTCCGTTCTCCACTTTTTCTGTTCCCAATCCCACCTTGCTTCTGCCAAGGACTTTTCTACCTTCCTTATTCTCCTCTGAAATTTCATTTCTTGTTGTTGTCTAGCTAACAGCTCCTAAACCGCTAGAGCCTCAAACTGTGCAGGCCTCGGTAATGGCTGTGTCTCATATAATGTCATTCACAATTCAATTCATCCAAAACTCTCAAATTAAACGTTCCATGCTCTGGAAACGCTAAAGCTCCCAATTTCTGCCATTTTGCACCACTGCTTCAACCAAAGACTTGCACGACACCTCGTTCCTCCATCACAATATATGCCGGAGAATTTTCCCGTGGGGTCGGCTCCCCCACTGTCGCCTTAATGTAAGAATCACCCTTCATGGCACTTCTAAACACATTAAAAAACTTCATCTTCTATGTTGTATTTATTTCGATTCAATAAGGAAATGACTCACTCCCAAGATTCCTTACACCCGCTTACTCAATCAATTGCCTCTTGCGGATGGCTGCCAATCCTCTCGTGACTCTTCTTACTAACTAACCTATCCCAGCTCGGCACACTCTGACGTCACACTCACACACTGCGGCTGACAAAGTCTTACGGCTTCAACTCACACGAAACTAATGCAAAATTATTGCGAGCACTTTAACCAAAAAACAATAACTGAAAACAAACCTGCTGGTTTACTACAGGAAGGTACACAATTTCTTCAGAGACCTTATGGATTTTCACTGATGGCACTATCGCTCATGTAGCTATTCCTCTTTCTCAGTCTCCCACATTCGCAAGTAAAATTCAACCCGCAAATTTCACTCTCAACTGATCAATGGGTCTGTCATTGTGCACACAGGACTCACCAAATCTCAGTCAAAACATTTCTCTTACTCACTTAACTTACACACCGATTTGTTGACCACTCCCGATCAACCTACTAAACCAGACAGATTACAACATATAACCAAGTGTCTCCTACACTTGTCAATAAACTCTGGAGTCTTAGACCACGCAGGGTCCGTACATCACCAAAAACCACGTGGACAATTTTTGAGCACAAAGAGCTCTCATACTGCGGAGTACGCACACTCCTACTAAACCTCAACTGGAGTACGCAAACTCCCTACTTTATCTCTCATACATCACAATTCTCCTGCAACTTGTTCAAGCCTTTGCAAGCGTAACCTACCACTTTCACACTATCACAAGTACGCCGAGTACATACCCATCTTTTCTAGCGGGATTCAGGATCCGGGAAAGTCATTTCTGGGCTTAAAGGGACATCATTTTTGCTACCATTGCCATTTGAGAAAAACAAAATTCAAATCTCATAAAATGAACAACTAACTCTAACTTAAACTATCACATAACCACTAATCACCACATAGCCAGTTCTCCAAGGAAACTAACCATCAAGCAGCTACCAATAACGGGACTTACAAGCCATAGCTCCTCTAACTAGCTATGGGCTCCAAAAATAGAGATATCAATCCCCGCTTCAGATAATAGCCATCAAATCCATCTAGCCATGGTAGCAGAAGTAACAGGATTAAACGGTTTTATGAGAGCAATAAAGACTTGACCACCCGGCTCTCTCCTGAATTCACTCGTAGCTGCCTCATATGCCTTCAGACATTGCACCACACATAACTTAGAATTGTGGGGGAACGCTGGGTAGGGCACAGATTTAGTACCCGTTTTAGTACGCCTGGAAATGGAATAGGAAACCCCATCTGGGGAGAATATCCTTCTTGTTAAATCTAGAGCCTTGAAATCCATTACTCTTTTGCAAGAAAGAAGACATAAAAGTAAAGTGAGTTTGGCTGACAGCTGTTTACGAGATAAGTACTTATTTTCTGGCCATGAGATAAGAAAAGATAACACCACATTAACATCCCAAAGGGATGAACAATAAGGCCAAGGAGGATTAGATAAATGAATGCCCCTTATAAGTTTACAAATCACCAAGTGTTCACCAATTGGTCTGCCAGAGACGGGCAGATGCCCGGCAGAAATCGCAACTCGATAGTTATTAGTAGACCTATAAGCAAGGCCAGATGCTGCTAATGATGCCAGAAAATTAATCACTGAATTGACATCAGCTTTAAAGGGATCGGAATCCCGTTCTGCACACCAATGTACCCAACGTTTCCAAGAGGAAGCATATCATTTGTGTGTGCTAGAGGCCCAAGCTTGGTGAATGTAGAATGAAGCCTGCTATGAAATGCCTGGCAGGAGCCATCGCTGCCTGATATTCTCCATGCTACCAGCCGGAGTTTGCCCTTCACAATCAAGGGATGAGGATTCCCCAACGGGTCTTGTAACAAGTTGTCCTGAAATGGGATCGGAAGAGGGAAGTTGCACAAAAGTTCCAAGCAAGAGGGAACCAAACCTGAGCCCTCCATAGAGGGGTGACTAGGACAATCTCTGCCCGCTGCTGGCAACCGTGCACCAGAACTCGCAGAATCATGCTGAAAGGAGGAAAAGCATAACCCAGGAGAGAGGACCAATCCTGAAGAAAAGCATCTGTGGCTAACGCTTCCGGATCTGGTCTCCAACTGAAGAACCTTGGAAGTTGATGGTTCAGACGAGAGGCGAACAAGTCCACCAAGCATGGGCCCCAACAATGGTTGAGGCAGTGAAACACTCTCAAATGGAGCTTCCAATCACTGCCATCCAGGAAAAATCTGGAGTTCCAGTCCGCTACAGAGTTGTTCACCCCCAGGAGATATTCCGCAATCACCAAAATTCGGTGTTGAAGACAGAATTGCCAAAATTCCTTGGCAATCTGCACTAGAATTTTTGATTTCATACCACCTAGCTTGTTCACATATTTGACTGCTGACATGTTGTCCATCCGCAGCAGAATGCAGCAATCTGACCGAAGTGTCGACAGGCTCCGGATCGCAAATGAACCCGCTAGAAGTTCCAAACAATTGATGTGGAGCTGGAGTTCCTCCTCCGACCACCAGCCTCCTGTAGTCAGATTCCCGCAACGGGCTCTCCAACCCCATCTGCTGGCATCGGACTCCAGAATGTCATCCGGAGAATTGCCGAAGATCGCTCTGCCATTCTAGGCATCCATGTGCTCCAGCCACCAGGCTATCTCTGTCTTTGCTTCCTCCGAAAGAGGAATCTTGTCCGCATACGACAATCCCCTTCCAAGATGAGATATCTTGAGCCTCTGAGGAGCTTTGTAATGAAGGGGACCCGGAAAGATAGCTTGGATCGAGGACGATAGGAGTCCCACCATCCGAGCTAAATTCCTTAGAGACACAAATTGTTTGGTCAACAAGAGGCATCATTCTTTGTTTATGTTGAAAACTTTCTCTTGGAGCAAAATCAACTGAGACTTTACTGAGTCTATCTGGAACCCCAAGAATTCTATCTACTGGGATGGAAGAAGGCAAGATTTGGATTGGTTGATCAAAACCCCCAGATCTTGGAGTAGCTGAATCGTCCACGTAAGGTGTTTGTGGAGAACTAAAAGGTCCTGAGCCATGAGGATCAAATCTTAGAGATAAACAATTAATCTCACTCCTCAAGCGCAAAGGGACACTACCACAGGTCTCATCACCTTGGTGAAGTACCAAGGAGTGGAAGAAAGCCCGAAGGGAAGGACCTGGAACTCCAAACATTGGCCTAGGCAAATGAATTGGAGAAAACGGCGATGAGGAGGAAATATAGGAATGCTCAAATACGCATCCTTCAGGTCCAAACGGACCATCCGATCCCCTTCTTGCAGGATATGTTTAAATGCCTTAAACTATCCAGGCATTGAACTCTTTTAGGTTTGAAACTAACCTTGAACCTCCTCCCTTCTTGTCCACCAGAAATATGGGGCTGATAAATCCCCTGGTATGAGGAGGAGACCGTCAAATGGCCCCATTTTTTAGAAGAGTTTTTGATCTCGAAGGGAAAAATGGAGAGGAGGAGGAGGGGAAAACTGACACGGGGATTGATAGAATTCCACCCTGAATCCCTGCACTGTTTTCAACACCTAAGGATCCATGGTAATTTTTTGCCATTCTGTCAGAAACAACTGAACTCTGACTCCCAAGAACAACGTCTGTATGAGGAACAATTCTCACCTGAATTGGAGGACTCTTGAGAGGCATTCTGTTGTCTTTTTTAGTGTTTTTTGCGATATCTAGATTGTCCCCCACAATATTGGGTGGGGTAGAATGTTGGATCTGCAGCTTGCCCCCTGTCGTATCCCCGTCCACGACCAAAACACTCACGTCTGGGGCCTTGGTATTAGTAACGGCATGACGAGTGGCCCGCATATGTCTGGCCCTTCGAAAAAGAGTGTCTCAAAACACGTTCCTGAGAGACAACTGGGCTTTGTCCATTGAGTTAAATGCAGCTGTACATTTTGAAAGGCCCTTGGTAAAGGGAGCTCCGAAAATAAGTCCCTGTGCCACTGGACCTGCCTCTGAGGTAGCGAGTTCATTTAGTTGGGGATCTATTCGCATAAGGATGGACTGTCTCCTTTCCATGGAGATTGCTACATTAGCATTACTTAGGTGGCAAATAGCTCTTTGAGCCCATCCCACCAATATATCAGGGTCAATAGGGGTGGTAGATTCTTTAGCCATGAAGGCCAGCTCCAGAATTTTTGCCAGGGGCCCTGATAAATCAAGTAACTTGTCTTGACAAGACCTCCAAGCACGGTCCAGGCCTTTCTTAGGGTCTTTCGACCATTTCTTCATGAATGTGAACATCGTGGGGTCAATATCTGGAGTAACGGTGACCTTCCCTTCAAGATCCCATCTGGGGCACTCTGCTCGAAGTCTGTCTCTCACCTCCTTATCAAAGCCTGCTCTGATGTATTCTTGGCTGTGGAACGCCATCTCAGGAGGAGGGGTACAACTAGACGAGCGAGGGTGGACAATGTCCTCTCGGTTGAAAGTCAGAACTCGGGGAGCCTTTGTGGCTTGACCCTTGGACTTATCAGTCCTTTTCTGCTTACTTGGGCCAGGGAGGTCCCCTTGCCGTGAATTGGAATTGGAATCTGATGCTGGATCCGAGACTGTCTGATCTGAAGAATGATCAGCAACTTGCCATTCTTGTTGTTGAGAGGAACTGTAACCATGTTCTTTCTGAATGGAGACCAATAAAACAATCAAAGATTTCGTAATTCGGCCATTTTTTGGCTTTAGATTTACCCTTAGTTGTAGCAGGTTGTCCCAATTGATTGTCATCTGATGGTGTGAGGGGTAGCAGCCAACCTTTATGTCGGGCAAAACTTTCAAAATGGTGGGTAAGGGGTCCTAGAGCCTTCGCTAAGGCTTTATTGAAAGAGAGTTGTACACTATTATCTAAGGACCCAACCAGATTTTCCTCCAAAGAAGGAACGTTACCACCAAAATAGTCATCCTCATCATAGGAAAATGATTGTGCCATTATTTCCTTCAGAAGGGTCCCAAAAGGACTGCAAATTATGAGATAGCCAAGGGCTACAGTCAGAGGGAGTGCACAACCCCAGCAGGCTTAAGGTGAAAACAATAAAGCGTGGAGGGAGCTGCCTGCAGCACTCTAGGCAGAGCCTATGCAAATTTTACAACCCTGAGCAATCCAGAACCTCAGGGTGTAAGGGAGCAAGAAAGAGCACTTTCAAGCTGGCCCTGAAACAGAGCACAGCAATCTATCAGGCAAGATACTCAGCCACTCAAGGCAGGAGGGCCATTCAGTGAAACACAGAAGCCTTTCCTTCAGCTTCTTGTAATTACGACGCGTTTGTTCATTTCAGAGCACCGCCGCATTTATTGAAGTGTGTTTTTTTGATCGGAAACAAATGCGCACATGTGCTCATAATCCAGAGGGACTAAAAATAGGACTGTGGGCGGGAGACACCGCCGTCCGCTCCCACTCCACCAATAAGTTGAACGCAAGCGCAGCGTGCGCTTGTACGATAAATACAGAAATAGTAACGCTACAATCATGAAATCAATAATAACGCTATGGGCACTTAACTGGCTGTGGAAGCAGCAAAGAAAGAGGAAGTGACTTACTGTTACAGTCTTTTATAATATACCTCTCTATGGTTGGTCATGTGATCTTTGTTGACTTATGGGATACTTTTTGTTTTGGGATAAACTTCTCTGATTGGCTGCTGAAGTAATAAATCATAGAAAGAGAAGCATAATCTGAGACTCCGGTCCTTAATAGAATTGCTCCCTTCTCCATTCAGCCCACAGCCTGGCCTGATTCTGGCGCCCACACTTCCTGTATCTAGGATCTATAGTGCCCTGTCTGTGACTGATGGGAAGATGAGTCGCAGGACCCTTTACCACCTGCACATGCACAATCAGGTTTCGTTCCTGAATACAGATACCATCCATTCATATGTGAATTAACACATCTGTCATGATGGTACCTATGGCTCCTCCTTCCACCTGATTGCACTTATTCTCCGCGAGGTCTGTTTTGCAACACAATTTCTGCTTCCTGCTGCACACAGACACTAATTTTAGGGCTCAGGTGGGACACATTATTGCATGTTTCCACGAGCTGCATAATAAAAACGATTTGCTAAATACTGCTGAACAAGTAAGGCTGCAAGAGAGGGACAAACCAAAAAGCAAGTTGACCAAAGCATTTAATTAAGAATTCATACTACTCAAACTCAAACTCAAACTCAAAAATTGCGTGCTTGGTAATGAAAAAAAACTCTGGGCTAGATGTTCTAAGCATTTTAATGGTAGCAAATAATCTATTTACTAATTCCATTTTAGGACTTGGTAGTGTGCTTCCTACTTCTCAAATGGATTCTAAATGGATACTGATTCGGTATCTGGAAGAAGCATGTTGTAGGCTTCCCTTCCATATACAGAATCGACATGTAATATATCAGTGTTTTGTGACTGAAATCCGTTCATAAAACATTGACCCCCTCAAAGGAGGTAGTAACCCTTTTTCAAATCGAAAAGGGCCCCCTTCGCCTTGGACCCCTTTTCTTTTGTCACTGTAAAAAGTTTGAGGATGCAGTGTTCAAGGAGAACACTGCCTCCTCATAAAAATTAACTTTTTTTTAAACAAAGTCACCATTCCTGTGCAAAGGTGGTTCTGCCCATCTAATATGCTCACATTGTTTGCTTTTTGATCACCTGGTCTTAGACCTTTTGCTGTGGTGCAGCCTCATAGCCTGAGTCTCACTCACAGTAAACTCATGGCAAATTGACTGCACATGTCTACTGCCAGTGTCCATCTTTTAAGACATGGCTGCTGCAGAGCAGCAAAGAATAAGAGGCACTTGACTGGTTACACATGGACAGGGGAGTACATGCTTCTATACACGTTTGACGGCTGTGCGTGGGAGACTCCTCTTATGCACAGGAACTATGCGCAGGTAGCCTGGTGCAGAAGGGACTTTGCAGGGTTTGGAATTGACCTGGGGTAGGCCTTATAATGTGGGTGTACACACATTGGGAAAGTCAGTGTGGTTTACTATCTTGTCTGCAGTGACACTGCATACCCTTACAGGGAAGGCTGCCTTAGGGTGGAGGTCTGCTCCCCTTTGGTCTACAGACTCCAGTCAAAACGGTGTGAAGTGTAACCTGTCTGAAAAGAACAATTCTGTAAAGTCCTAAGACATCACTTACAGCATTGGGTCATCCACAAATGTCATATGTTTCTGGCTCAGCTGAGGATCAGAACCCAGACCTTTTGACACCCTCCGGGGATGGGTTACTTACTTTTCCTTCCAGCTGCAGGAACAAAGACCGCCCCCACAAAAGGAGCAATTAATAGTGCTTAAGACAGCTCCTGAGAAGGAAAGGGGTGTGGCGGTCTGCTCTGCATCAATCAGACTGCTGTCACCATGTTCCAAGAAGAGGGCCTGCTCAAGCCACTATACAAAGGAGGGAAGCCAGACCTTTGGAGCCAAACCAGGATGGGGGATTACCTGGGAACGGCCCTGCAGTTGTAGTGTAGCCATTTTTAATGTAGCTTTTTGCACGTTTGCTTAAAGTATTAGGACTCTGTGCACTTTGCCCTAGATGTATTTTATTTAGCCTCGCACTGTTATTTTACAATAACCAGTTTCACTGTCTTGTTTTATTTTCTTCTATCACACTGTTTAGCTTACTTCAGCACTGAAGTTCTCAAACAATACATTCTTGTTCACTCTGTGCTTCAGTAGAGGATACAGTCTGGTACATTGCCGATAGACGTGGTAGAAGTTTAGTCTTTAGAGGTTCATAGAAAGTACACATTCTTACGTAGGGACGTTTCTTAGAACATCGGCGTGTTAGTTATAAAAACACTTCCTAGTCCTGGTACACGTAAGAGGGAGATTCCGACCAGAAACCCACAACTAGACGCTGACTGCACTGTTGCAGATGCTGATCCCGATCACAGGCCTTTGCTCAGGTATGAGGGTCGATGTCCTCCCGGGGGAACCTGAAAGGCAGGCTTAGAGCTTAACATGCTGTGCTCAAAATAGAACTTAGAAGAGAGAACGTAATCTAGTTGCACAATGATAGCGTTATTCTTATGTTTCACTCTTCTCGTTAATATTTCAATCCTACTGTGTTGTATGGTTCTGGTTATTGCGGCTCACGCCTTGTTATCTAAAATGCAGTCGTCTTATTAAACCAATCTTTAAAACTCAAACTGCCTTTGTCATTTATATATGAGACCGCATTGTGTATGAGAGAACTGGTTGGGATCTGAGTGACCACAACTTCCATGGGAAGCACTAAGATGTCATGCGCTCGGCTGCCCAATTGTCTCTTCCCTTTGGGAGAGATGAGGCACTGCTAGTTAGCCAGAGCTCAACCCGGATTTGGGGTGACAAGGGTCCTTCGCCGTGGGTTAGACTTAGTCCCCCACACTGTGAGCTATCTTGCCGCCCAAAAATCCAGTAGTCTCATTAGGATAATGGGAGCCTACGCGACATGGCGCCGCCAACAATTGGTCTGGCTCTAATTTTGCAGAGTGGTTGATACACAGGGTTATTAATCTGCCTATTTCTACGTTACAATTCACTTCTTGTTTGAAACATGTTCCCTTAGGCAGATATGAGAAGTTGGGGGATAGTTATATCCATGAGGTGTGGGAGCTTCCCTTCTTGTACAAATGTCTCAATGGCATGAAAGAGGTCTTTCTTAGCAGTAGTGAATGCAAGACTTCAGTCAGCCATACGATGATTTGTAAGCAGCTGTCCTTGCATGGGGCATGTAATGCCTTGGTTGCGAACTTGGCTTGCTATCTGAAGGGAGTTCCAGTCCCCTTGATTAAACGCACATTCCAGGTGCTTTCAAACAGCAGCTACGTCCTCCTCAATAGTGAAGACTGTTGTGGCATGCGGGCCGGGATAGTTTACGTTGTTTCGGTCACTAAGGTCGTTACTTGCTGCGGGAGGGTGTTGTTTCCCCCAACTAAGTTAAGGGAGGTAGCAGATATCTGGCCTCACATTACTACTTCTAAGGTGAATTTCGACAAGTTAAGTAGACTAAAGGCTTTATTGTTTCAGAAGCATGTGGCCCTTACATCTGCACACGAGACCTATGCACTTCAGATGGCAAGGTCATCAGCAGGAATACAGTCCCTGTTAAATACCAACTTTCCGAGCCACTTTGGTGAACTCGTGGGACGTATATTTAATGCATCCAGCACGGCTGGATTAGCACATTTTTTCAAAGACGTTGGTGTTGGTTTCGTTCACACCTTCTCTTCCATATTCGGTTTAATACCTTCGGCTATTCATTCAATTTTCGGAAGCATTTTTGGGGGATTTCCGATAACTTTGGCCTTATTAGCCGGCATTTTGCTATTGCTGTTGTTTTTCCGCAATGGCTGTCCCGCCGCAACAAGGACGAATGTGGGCGCTCCCATCAGCGCAGCTGTGTCGTGTACGCATGATGCAGCACTTTGGAGCAACACTCCTGGAACATTTGGGGTGTGACTGGTCTCTGTCATTCAGACCGGTTTTGGATTGTGTGCAGCCCGTGTTTCGGTGCCGTTGGTGCGATTTGGAATATGCACTGGACGTCTGTCTCTCACAGCAACGCCCCCCAGTGGTTGATGCTGAGCTGTTGATGTTCCCGGTAAGAACTCATTACCAGACATGCGCACTGCGGCTACATTTGTTTTGTGAGGCTGATTACGAGATACCCTTCCTGGAGGAAGTTGATATTAACTCGTTCACAGACTCTGTATGGGATGCCGCCTTGGTTGACACTGGGGCTTTGGAACACACCTGTTCCTTGATAGTCTTTGGCGCGGATTTTCCGGTCTTGTCATCTGCCGAAGTGGAGAACTTCCTGCTTTCCATGACCACTGTTTGAATTGGATCTGGTCTAAATTGACACTGTTGCATGAATTTGGTTCTTGGCAGCATGCTTATTTTTTAATTGAGGATTAATGTGCTTTGGTGTCTTCTTGACTTGTTGAAATTCTATAGGGTTTTAATGATCTTTTAGCTTAGGGCATTTTTTAGCTTCAGTTTAAACCACTTTCTACCGAGAAGGGGAGGGTGTAGTGTAGCCATTTTTAATGTAGCTTTTTGCGCGTTTGCTTAAAGTATTAGGCCTCTGTGCACTTTGCGCTAGATGCATTTTATTTAGCCTTGCACTGTTATTTTACAATAACCAGTTTCACGGTCTTGTTTTATTTTCTTCTATCACACTGTTTAGCTTACTTCAGCACTGAAGTTCTCAAACTCGCTCTATGCTTCAGTCAAGGATACAGTCTGGTACATTGCCGATAGACGTGGTAGAAGTTTAGTCTTTAGGGTTCGTAGAAAGTACACATTCTTACGTAGGGATGTTTTTTAGAACACCGGCATGTTAGTTATAAAAACAATTCCTAGTCCTGGCACACGTAAGAGGGAGATTCCGACCAGGAACCCACAACTAGACGCTGACTGCCCTGTTGCAGATGCTGATCCCGATCACAGGCCTTTGCTCAGGTATGAGGGTCGATGTCCTCCCGGGGGAACCTGAAAGGCAGGCTTAGAGCTTAACATGCTGTGCTCAAAATAGAACTTAGAAGAGAGAACGTAATCTAGTTGCACTATGATAGCGTTATTCTTATGTTTCACTCTTCTCGTTACTATTTCAATCCTACTGTGTTGTATGGTTCTGGTTATTGCGGCTCATGCCTTGTTATCTAAAATGCAGTTGTTTTATTAAACCAATCTTTAAAACTCAAACTGCCTTTGTCATTTATATATGAGACCACATTGTGTATGAGAGAACTGGTTGGGATCTGAGTGACCACGACTTCCCTGGGAAGCACTAAGATGTCATGCGCTCGGCTGCCCAATTGTCTCTTCCTTTTGGGAGAGATGAGGCACTGCTAGTTAGCCGGAGCTCAACCCGGATTTGGGAAGACAAGGGTCCTTCGCCGTGGGTTACACTTAGTCCCCGACACTGTGAAGGATCTTGCCGCCCAAAAATCTAGTAGTCTCATTAGGATAATGAGAGCCTACGCGACACAGTGATGTCAGCAAGTGGTAGAGGTGAGACTCCAAGAACACATTTAGCAATTGATTCCTGGGTGACGCCATTTTGAGCTATCCCAGAAGACTGTGACAGGAGTTTGGGACAGGGGTGGAGATGTGATATGGCACCTCGGGATAGATCAGAGGTGCAGCCCTGGTGGATACTCCTTTCCCTACTTAAAAGGTCCCGGGCAGGGGAGAGAGCTCTCTCTTGGGTTTGTTTTTCTGCTAGACACTGGAACTGGAGGCAGTTGCCATGGACAATTAGAAGGAGGAACCCCTTGACTGCCATCTGGCTCAAGGACTCTGACTCAGATTGACCCCCCTACCAGAGGGGCACTCCTCAGGACTAGGGAATCTGGTCCCCTTAAGCCACCTAATGACCAGCTGGGGGAAAGACTGGGCATCTGCACAGGGGAGGACAGAATCCCAGAGGAAAAGTAAAGTGAAAGGCTGGTGCAGGGAGCCAGTGAATCCAGCTCCCTGCAAAGTTTGTCACCTTTAAGGCCAGGAGACCTGAGGAAAGTGCTTGAGGTGGCTAGGGCTCAATATCAAGAGTAAAATGAGACAAAGATCGCCCAATTCGGTCCAACAGTGCCCTAGATACACCCTGCTGAAGTCTGGTGACCTTGGATCCCCTAGCGTGAGTTTGGAGCAAGTGGAGCTCCACTACCGGCAGTTGCATCCGGAATGAATGTGGAATTTTGCAGGCTGAGAGAGGATGTGCTTGGGGTCCCCTTCCCAGCATCCAGGGGGCCTGGGGATCTGAACCACCATTCATTTGGGGGGCCAGGGACCTCAACTCCAGGCCCTGACCGCCGATTGAAGTGGATAAGCACCGTCCTGCTTCCCCGAGTACTGAAGGGTGAAGGAGTGCCATTGCGCATCATTCTCTCTAGAGGCAAAGCCTATGGCTCCAGTCCCTGTGGCGTGAAGAGGTTCAACGTAGGTTTTCATGCTGGAAACACCCTCTAAGGGTGAAAGGTTGCAATTACACTGGTGTTGTGATTATAAATGCGATGCCCTTTAGGGGCTACATTTAATTGCATTCTGTTATGTTGAAGGTTGCTTAAAGTGTATGTTGAAAACACCCTCAAGTGGTGGTGAAGCGATATAATTGCACAGGTTGTGATTACACATGTGATGCCCTATAGGGGCTATGTTTAATGTACAACACCATCTAGGGGTGGGAGTGTATAATTGCAGTGGTGAAATTATACATGTGATGCCCTTTAGGGGCTTCGTTTAATGTGTATTAATCAAACTAAAAGTTATTCACATTAAATATCATGCTGAGTACACAAATCACCCAGATATTGCCACTGGTGAATGCATAAATGACATAATTATGCTGTGAACAATTCATGTTCAAACATACAAATGCTTTATTGGCCATAAGAGCGTTCATTCAGAGCTAAATTGAAATACTGCATTGTCATACAATTGACTGTTTTGACCTTTGATTTGTTGATCTAGACTTCCCTTTGGGAATGGGTAAGAGTGGATATGCATTTCCATCCACTTATGTATATTTGTAGAATGCTGCATAGTATTGAGTAGTTTGTGTGTAATAAATGTACTATTCCTTTTTTTTTTTTTAAACACACAGACTGGACAATCAATTAATGAATGTGATTGCTGTGTATCTGTGGACGGGTATTGCTGGCCCACACGACTTCCCTTGAGGAGGCCGTGGACTGCTCTGCTTCACTACCATGAGAGAGTCAAGAACTGCAATGGGCTGTTTGGTTCCCAGTGGAGGACAAATGTGAACTCATTACTTGTGCAGGCCACACAACAAATGACCCAGTTGCTTACATTTATTTCAAGGAAAAGGGGCAGCATTTAAAAAAAAAGAAGTTTGCTTTCATTAAAAAGCAATTACAGACATGGTGGTCTCTTGACTCCCATTGGAAACCATCCCTGCGGTGACCTAAAATCTCAGTGAGTCAGAATTTGTGACCTACCCTTAGAAGTTTTACAAATCGATCTATTATCACATAGGTAAGTTCTTAAAATTCTCTACTGGTTTCAAAAATACTATTTGCAAATTGTGACCACTATTTTGCGACCAGTAAATAGTAGATATGGCCCTCTGTTATTAAACAGTACAAAGGTGAAAAAGATCCACAAGTCACCAGAGAATGTGGTGGATGGGGTCTAGATGATCCAGCCATTGGAGAATTAAAGTCATACTGGAACACACTTGGAATATGTGCAATAGAGTAAGGAAAATCGTAAAGGCAGCTTTGTTACAGCTCAATAAAAAAATCTGAATACCTTGATCACTCTCCAAAACACAATTAATAGCTTTGTTAAGAATGAATCGATGATTTGAATGATATTGATCTATGTTAGAAATGGGGTCTTTGGTTGGCAGTCAGGTTACCCATGTCCAAGCAAGGACCCTCACTCTAGTCAGGGCAAAAGAGAATCACCCTCAGATAACCCCTGCTTACCCCCTTGGTAGCTTGGCACGAGCAGTAGGCTTAACTTCAGAGTGCTAGGTGTATAGTATTTGTACGCACACACACAGAGTAACTTAATGAAAACACTAGAAAATGACACAACACAGGTTTAGAAAAAAAGGACATATTTATCTAAACAAATCAAGACCAAAATGACAAAAATCCACAATACACAAGTCAAGTTATCTATTAAAAAGCAAAAAGAGACTTTAGGTAGTTTAAAACACACACTAACACTGATAGTGTGAAAGTGTACCTTGGGTGCGTCAAAAATAATCCTGCACGGGCGAGTGTGCATCAAAAAAGGCTTGCAATGCGTCGATTTTACTCCTGAGTGAGATCTTACGCCGTTTCTCCTTTCGTCGGGTAGGGGCGCATCATTTCTTCTCTCTGCAGGAGGGCGATGCGTCGATCTGGTCAGCACTCTCGGGTCAAGCCAGGCCTTGAGTTGTTTTTACACGCACAGCGGTACTTGCGGCAGAAATCCAGCCGCACGATGGTCCAAAAACCACGTAGCATGGGTTGCGATCTCCTAGCCTCCGTCAGCGGTTTTGGGTGCCCTTCTTATACCTAATTTCTCCTTTGAAGTAGGCCTACTTCAAAGTAAAGTCTCTTTTGAATGTGAAATCCTGCCTTGCCCAGGCCAGGCCCCAGACACTCACCAGGGGGGTTGGAAACTGCATTGTGTGAGGGCAGGCACAGCCCTCTCAGGTGTGAGTGACCACTCCTCCCCTCCCTCCTAGCACAGATGTCTCATCAGGAAATGCAGACTACACCCCAGCTCCCTTTGTGTCACTTTCTAGTGTTAGGTGTAACCAGCCCAACTGTCAAACTGACCGAGACAGGGAATCCACAGTCAGAGTCACAGAAATGGTATAGGCAAGAAAATGCTCACTTTCTAAAAGTGGCATTTTCAAACACACAATCTTGAAATCAACTTTACTAAAAGATGTATTTTTAAATTGTGAGCTCAGAGACCCCAAACTCCAGATGTCCATCCGCTCCCAAAGGGAATCTACACTTTAATCAGGTTTAAAGGTAGCCCCCATGTTAACCTATGTAAGGGACAGGCCTTGCAACAGTGAAAAACGAATTTAGCAATATTTCACTGTCAGGGCATATAAAACACATTACTATATGTCCTACCTTAATCATACACTGCACCCTGCCCTTGGGGCTACCTAGGGCCTAGCTTAGGGGTGTCTAATATGTAAGAAAAGGGAAGGTTTAGGCCTGGCAAATGGGTAAACTTGGCAAGTCAAATTTACAGTTACAACTGCACACACAGGCACTGCAGTGGCAGGTCTGAAACATGATTACAGAGCTACTTATGTGGGTGGCACAACCAATGCTGCAGGCTCACTAGTATCATTTGATTTACAGGCCCTGGCACCAGTAGTGCACTTTACTAGAGACTTACTAGTAAAACAAATATGCCAATCATGGATAAACCAATCACCAATACAATTTACACAGAGAGCAAAAGCACTTTAGCACTTTTTAGCAGTGGTAAAGTGCTCAGAGTTCAAAAACCAACAGCAACAGGTCAGAAAAAATAGGAGGCGGAGGCAAAAAGATTGGGGATGACCCTGCAAAAGTAAAAAAATGTCCAACAATATATCACCCAGAACAATCTCTATGGCAAAATATCTTTACATCACCCTGGATTTGGAGTTGTACCTTAACTACAATATCAAGCAAGAATCACCAATTATCAGATATGGTTCTCAACAGTTGTCAATAGGCCTTTCCATACCAGATGCTCTGGCTCCAATTCATTTTCGGAAAATCTCCAACTGACAGCACCCATCACAGGTGACCTTTTTCTTGATGATGGACATTATATGTTGCAGCTCTCAAACAGTAGCTAAAATCTAGACCTCGCCCTTGGATGGGTCCCATATAACCTCCACCTCACGGTCACGGTCACCCACTAGGGTCCTTTGGGTTTCAGCTTTGGATGATGGTACAGGGACAAAACACTCCTGGGGCTCCAGAGGGCCGACTCTGCCCCAAATGCTCCACCAAACTAGGCTATAACTCCTACAGGCCCATGGAGACAACCAATGTTATCCTGGACAACAAAGATGCTCCCATAGTGAATACCACTACAATGTCCGAGGCTGCCGAGTCTCATGGCTTCTTCAGAAGAAAAGAGGTACAGCAACACTTCACTTCCCCCTTAGGAGTTATCACAGTTTCATTATCTCTCCTGTATCACAACATAAGTACCTAGGGAGACATGTAAGCCTGGGCACTCGGCAAGCCTCATCCTCACAAGGCATTGTTTAACTACTCACTCATAACAGTAGGCATTCCCACCAATAGTGGCGCATCCCAAGGTGAACTTGAACTAGAGGCCAATATCTAAGTAGCCTTATTGATCTACACTGAGTATATTTGAAATGCCAGTGAGAGAAAATGTACTGCCTAATTTTCCAAAAAACACTATTAAACACATCATTCCATATATTAATTTAAAATGTAACGTATGAATCGGGTCACCTTTTTTGGAAAAGTTATGCTTTAGTGTCTGAACTGGTTTCCCGACCTGTCATTTAACCACTCTAGTACAAGGTATAGCCATCTTAAGAGCAGTGGCGTCACACTAAATGACAGGACCCTGTGCAAAGTGTGATGAAGAACCCCTGAGTCTCCCCTATCTCATAGATATTTATTGGCATCACACTGAATAGAGGGCCCCCTAAATTATTAGGGACACACTGAAGGGTTGAGGGCTGCAGGGGCTCCAGGGTGCCTGCGCTACACCTCTGCTCAAGAATTGAACATAGGAATGCAAGTTTTTGAGATCTCTATAAACAGGCTTTGCACTCTTCAAGAATGTCCTACACACTGTTGTCCAGATAATCTTAGAAACCCTGACCGAAGAAACACATATCTCCTTTGCCTTGAAATTCCTATGTGTAAGAGAACGTCTATCCTAACATGTTCATTCATCCAAAGTTTGGAATTCTCTACCAACTCACTTTGACCGTGCTGCCTTCCTTAATTAGAGCCCAATGAGCCATCTACTATTTCCTTGTAATAGCAGAGGGATGACATAATGCATGCATGGGTGCTTGTGAACATTTTCCAAGGGGCCAAATGGTAACTTCTGTGGTGTAACTGAAGCCCACATTGATGCCAGTAGGGTGGGAGTAATAGGGGTGTAAGGTGGGCATAGGGAAAGTGAAGCTTGTACTTGGTGTGGGCAGTGAGTTATGAAGGTATTTTGAGAGTTTCTTTGCATACAGCCCACTAAATTAAGCCCTTAGTCTTGTAGATTTGCTAAGACTGCTGTATCTGAGTCACTATCCTGCTCCTGCATCTTGGGATACATTTGGTATACTTATTATTGATGCCATGGGCAGGTCAAGTGTACAAGGGGAGTAGCAGAATATGCTGGTTGTGAACTCTGTATTTAAATTCTGGGCAGATTCCAAAGCACACTGACATTTATTTGATGAGAGGTGCCCCTGAGCCTCAGTATCCAAACCACTCACCCTCCCTGTGGTTGTGTAATGAGCAAGATGGAAACTATAGGCATTATTTTTTATTAATCTCGGCCACCCCTTGTGACAAATGTTTTGCTCTTGGATAATCACTTTCTTAACTTATTTCTCTGCTCCTTTATTTATTTATGTATTTGGCAGGACAAACTTAAATCAAACTAAACACTGGTAGTAAATGTTAGACCTGACAGCCTTAGGGTGGTCATCCCCCAACTTTTTGCCTGCCTCCCTCCACAATGTTTTTGCTAGTTTTAGGATTATGCGCACTTTACCACTACTAACTAGTGCTAAAGTGCATATGCTCTCTCCCTTAAACAAGGTAACATTGGTTAATTCCCAACTGGCATATCTGATTTACTTGTAAGTCCCTAGTACAGTGCACTACATGTGCCCAGGGCATTAAATTAAATGCTACACGTGGGCCTGCAGCAATGATTGTGCCACCTGCATAAGTAGCCCTTAACTATGTCTCAGGCCTGCCAGTGCAAGGCCTGTGTGTAGTTTTACTGCCACTTCGACTTGGCATTTAAAAGTACTTGCCAAGCCTAAAAATCCCCTTTGTCTACATATACATCACACCAAAGGTAGGCCCTAGGTAACCCATAGGGCAGGATGCTGTACAGTATAGACAAAACTGTGTAGTTTACATGTCCTGGTAGTGTGAAACTCCTAAATTTGTTTTGCACTGTTGTGAGGCCTGCTCCTTTCATATGCTAACATTAGGGTTACCCTCATATACTGTTTGAGTGGTAGCTTCTGATCTGCAAGGAGTAACAAGGTCATATTTATGATGGCAAGGATGGTAATACAAAATCCTGCTGACTGAAGATGTTGGATTTAATATTACTATTTTAGAAATGGCACTTTTAGAAAGTGAGCATTTCCTTGCACTTAAATCCTTCTGTGCCTTACAATCCACGTTTGGCTAGGTTTAGTTGACAGTTCCCTTGTGCATTCACTCAGACAAACCCCAAACACAGGATGCTCAGTCAAACTTGCATACATCTGCATATTGAATGGGTCTTCCTGGGCTGGGAGGGTGGAGGGCCTGACACTTACATGTCAAAAGACAGGAGCCTAACCTCACACAAAGAACTGCCACACCCCCTACTGGTTCCCCGGCAGACAGGATGGAACTGAAAGGGGAACTTGTGCACTTCTAAGCCACTATTTGAAGTCTCCCCCACTTCAAAGGCACATTTGGGTACTTAAACAGGGCCTCTGCCCCTACCAAGACACTTCCTGGAGAAGAGAACCTGAACCAGAACCTGCAACCTAGAAGAACTGTCTGGCTGCCCAAAGGACTTACCTACTGCTTTCTGAGAAGGACTGCTGCCTTGCTGTTGCCCTGCTGCCTTGCTGCTCTCTGGCTGTGCTGAGAAGTGTTCTCAAAGGGCTTGTATAGAGCTTGCCTCCTGTTCCCTGAAGTGTCAGGACCAAGAAGACTTCATTCCTGCAAGAAGAGGTCCCTGTGCGGTGAAAAGCGATGCACAGCCTGACAGAAATGACGCACAGCCTGCATTGCAATGAGAAAATCACTGCACGCTGAACCGGAACGACGCAGCCTTGCCTCACAAGGAGAAGATCGATGCACCACCAGCGTAGCATCCGGAAATTCTACGCACCGCCCACTGGATTGACGCACAGTCAAGCCGGAATGACGCAGCCTGACTGCCTGAGAGGAATCGACGCAGCACCTGCGTGCGATAGAATTTTCCATGCAATGCCCACCGGATCGAAGCAGCCCTTATGACTTCATCCTGCCAGCGCTGGATTTCAACGCATCATCTGTGACTTCGTCCTGCCAGCGCTGGATTTCAACGCATCGTCCCCAGGGCGTCCGAAAACCCCGCAACCCGAAGAGGACCCAAGTCCGAGTGCCGGAAATCGATGAAAAGCCTTCCCTGCATGACAAATAACCGACACATCGCCATGTGCGGCCCGAGAAATTGACGAACACCTCCCTGTTTTCCACACATCTCCTCCTCTGCGGTTGCTTGTGGAGATTTGAACGTAAACCAGGTACTTTGTGCTTGTAAGAGACATTTGTTGCTTTTAAGAGACTAAAGACACTCTACATCATTTTTACAGTGATATTTCAAAATATACCTATTGCATCTTAATCATTTTGACCTGCATTCATCCAGATAAATAATATTTATTTTTCTAAACACTGTGTGGTGTATTTTTGTGGTGTTCTACTGTGTTATTGCATGATTTATTGCACAAATACTTTACACATTGCCTTCTAAGTTAAACTTCAGTGCCAATCTACAAGAGGGTAGGCAAAGGATAATTTTGATTGTGTGTGATTTACCCTAACTAGAGTGAGGGTCCTTGCATGGCCATGGGGTAACCTGACTGCCAACCAAAGACCCCTTTTCAAACATGAGGGTAGCCAAGTTTTGAAAACATCACAGACATTGCCTGACACGAAAAATGTCTTGCAAAAAAGCATTGTGGTATAATTTTAATTCAAGCGCTTTTTTTGCTAGAGAATTCTGTAACTAAAAGTGAGTTCTTGTTGACAATTATCTCTGCATTAGCGTTTTTTTCTGCAATGTAAACTTTGCAAACATTGCAAAGTGTTCAGAGCTGGTAAAAGTTTGCATAGTAATTTTATGCCCATGCTATTGAAGACTTCATCAGTTTTCCATTTACAAAGGAGGTGTTTTGCCATTCAAGATGACCACACCCAGAGATAGTATTCTTGGATTAGGATTTTTTTGCTCAGAATACGTCCTCTCTGCGCTCTGTTGCACAAGGGCAAGCACATGATAAAGGCATTTGTACTCAATTCGGTTCGGAATGATGAAGGACCCCTATCTATGTATTTTTCCAAGATACTATGTCCATCCCAGTGTACACCAGGATGTGGAGCTTCATTCACAAAATAAAATTACAGTTTGTCTTCAAAGGTTTATGACTGTGCTAGTGAGCAGGGGTGGTTCCTCTATGAGAGCGTTGACCCTAATCTGTAAATCACTGCACCTGAGACAAGCTCCTTTTTAACAGATTTCTTTCATTTAAATATTTCCCCTGACACAGCATTTCCTATTGGGGACAGGGCTACAGTATTCTGTCTCAGCAAGTATATGCTGGGACAACCACTGAAGATGAGGCAGTGTAAACTGAACTGTGCATGTCAGATTGGCCGGTGTTTTCTTTGTGACCAGCCTACATGCGCAGTTCAGGCTCCCAGAGGCAATGTTACCAGGGAGGCCAGGCAGCAGAGCCATCAGTCTCTGACCGAGCATTGTCTTTGCCTGGCCCAGCCAATCCTGGCTCTGCTCTTATGCTGTTTACTATTATTAGAGCAGTGCTTGGATTGGCTGGGATGCTTGGGACTTATCTTGTGTGGGACCATCATGCACATTAGTGGCGGCTGCAGCTTTAGGAGGGAGGGGGGCGGTTGGGGCACACACACACACACACACTCTCATCCTTTCACACAGACACGCACGCACGCACATCCATTAACAACATTCATACAATTCAAACATGCACGCACGCAACAGACATTCTTTTTAAAACATCACACACACGCATTCTTTCACACACGCATGCACATCCATTAACAACATTCATACCATTCAAACATGCACACATGCACCAAACATTCATTTTAAAACATCACACACACTCATTCTTTCACACACGCACGCACAACCATTAACAACATTCATACCATTCAAACATGCGCGCACGCACCAAACATTCAATTTGAAACATCACACACAAACACATACACTTACCTTCAGCCTCCAGGTCCCAGGAGGGTTGGGACTGCTGCCTTCCCTCACTGGCTGACCAAAGGGAAGGCAGCAGTCCCAGCCTCGTCACAGAGTGGGATGGGGTCAGTGAGAATGCTGACCCCACCCCACTCTGTGACGAAGTGTCACTGATTGACACTTGCCCTGGGCACTTCAGGGCTTAAACTGAAGCGCCCAGGGAGAGTGTCAATTGGTGACGATTTCCTCGTCACCCAGGGGAGGGCCTCGAGGCACCTGATAACGCGTCCAGCCCTTATAAATTACCTGTATCTGGACACGTTGGAGGTCAGTGAATCTTTTAGCAGAGTCGGGCTCTCCTCATCCTAGAATAGTCGGGTCCCTCAGATCAATAATCAATAACTATTGTAATCGGTAATCAATACTCAATTAATAGATCAAAATAACACATCGGAAATCAATAACAGTTGGTATTTTGGCGCACCATAACCTTTCAGTCATGAATAACCACACCAGTTTATTAAAAGTTAATTAATTTATTTCCCTATATTAACAAAGCTAGCACGATGTATATAAGTCTCAAAACCAAATGATATATGTATACGAACATTACTAGCTGTCCATAACGGCGGAAGAAACGCAATCTATGCAAAATCTGAATTATGATACATTCAGTTATGGCAATGCAAATCATTAATATGAGTAACTGTATTTGACTAATTTCATACATTGGTCAGCATAACAAGATTTCAAATTTGCATGGTGCATCGAATGAATACCTCGACTAACCTCTGATTAGCATGGGCATGTGGGGCTTCATGCAAAACAAATTTAGTCAACACAAATTTGGAAAACTTCTAGCTTGGGTCCTATCAAAATAGCAGTTGGTACCTAAAAGGAAAAACACAATGCATAATACAATTATCCTTCCATATTTACCAAATACAATCAGCATTCAAAAAAAGCCTTTGTCCCTCAGGTACCGGTTCAATCAGCATGGGGCAGGTTTCAAAGGGGCAAAGTTAAGGGCAAGCTTCCTTGCAGCGGCAAGGAGAATGGGGCAAAGTTACTGCATGGGCAAGACGGGGCAAATCAAAGTTAAAGTCTCTAGGGTGAGAATTCATAAAGTCTCTTTCTCTGGAATAGAGAAAAGGGCATCAAGGTGTCGTCCAAAATGGAGTCTGGCATCTGGCTTCAAATTGGCATCAAGGAAAATGGCTGACTTCTCTTTGTCCAGTGGGTTTAAGTAAAAAACATTCCAAATTCTGCAGGGTCTTCCATTGGAGGGTTCATAGGTTGGCTTCAAATTGTCCAATGAAAACTGTCTTTCTACTAGCGCTCACTTATGCATACATTATGCATACATTGTCCTTGGAGCCTTGGAACACAAGTTGCAACATGGTTTGCCAATTATTTTGATATCTGTACCTTCATTGTCCGCACCTGCAGAGGTTGACCTTATATCAAAGGGGATGAAACCGGACTAGTACGAAACCTTGGAGATAAGTGTATTAGTCATCTCTACTGGAAAAATACAACTTCAAGCAAGAATATATGTTTCATTAGTTCAAGGAAAAGCCACGCAGTTAGAATTTGAGACCAGGCAACTAGGCCAAAGCCTCTACTAAATTTAAGCTAAGCATAAAGCAGTTTCAATAAGAACTCATGGCATACATTTGCAATTATGACGGATTACTACATTTTTCAATTCTTCGTGATTAATAAAGCTCGTTTACAATTATGGCGAACTACCCCGAGGGCATAATTTCCCTCGTACCTTATTTTCTTTACTAAAATCACACTACATTATACGATTTTGGTTACATGATATATGAATATATGTTGGACCCTCTTTTTCTGCGTCATCAATCCCTCCTCTGATGACTAATTATGTCATCACATCAAATCTACCCACAAATTTTATTCCATTAAAATTCTGTTTAGTAACCTGGCATTTCAGTCAACTCCCTCTTTCTTTTCGTTCCCTTTGACTTTTCTCTGTATATTTCTACCATTTTGGTTCGTTCTTTCACTTCTCTTTTACTTTTGCGTCTTGTTTTCAATATTTTGATAGCTTTCCATATTCCCCAAAAGCCTAATAAACAAATTAATATTATCAATATTCCCTTCACTATTTTTAGTAACAATCCGTTCCAAACGTTGCTGAGCCAATTTACCACAGAAGCAAATCCCTTTCCAACTTTCTCCCAGACTCCTGGTTCTTTCAATTCCTTCAAATCTATAATTTCATTAGTTAAATTTGTAAGCATCTTTCTAATTTTTCCACTGCTGTCTGGTATATATGTACAACAGTGACGTGTACCAAGCATTTTGCAAACGCCGCCATCCTTTGCTAAAAGAATGTCTAAGGCAAGCCGATTTTGAAGAGTCATAGCTCTTTCTGCAGCGAGTTCAGCATCCATCAGGATTATAGCTCCTGAGAATTTTGTCAGCATGTTATCCACAATAGTAGACAACTTTCGTATTTTGATTGAATTCAATATGACTCCCACTGAAGGAATCAATGCTCCAAATATATCTCCTACCACACCAGAAGCTGTCTCCCTTTTCTGAACATGATGTGGTTCAGACAGCTTTGGAAATTTCTTTAAGTCGTCCAGTTGATAAACCTTTGGGAATACTATTCCCAAATAACATCTCCCATACCATCCTTTAGGGAGACGATAATAGGCATTAAGTCCACAAATATAATATACCCCTGGAGTAACTAGGTCTTGTCCATTCAGCATGAACGTCCACTTAGGTTGAAACAAAAACGTATGTTTACATTCACTCGTTGCCACAAAGACTGTGTCATAATAAGATTTATGTCAGTGTATACAGAATCTCCCTACGTGCAATGTATCTAATGCTATTTTTCCTTGTGTCTTTATTGCGGCAAAAGCATAGTTATCTAAAAAACGTATCTCTACCGGTGAAAGCAAGCATGTAAGGTTCTCTCTATGTGCGTGAGCTGTGTGAAAAGGTGACAACAGCTCAAAGAAGCCCCTCATCAATTTTATATAATAATCCCTGGACACTTTACTCAGGTACTCGATTATGGGAACATATGCAAAGGTAACATCGTAATTAGAATAAAAGTAGTGAATATACTCCTGAGCATAAAATCTAGACGTTATTATACTACATGTAATTCCGTACATAAGAGGCATGCTATGATATGTCAACCCTTCCACTACTGAGGTAGGTATTTGTGTGCACACATAACAATCTTTCGCATCCATTGTCTCAACATACTCACTCAACAAGCGATAGAAAACGTTAGACGAAAGTTCCTTTTTATCATGCAAATGTCTTTCGTCTTGTTTGAGTTTCTTTAAAGCTGTTAGTTCAGTAGTAGTAATAGGTTTAGAAATAGAAGCATCATCCGCCTCACTCTCATTCTTTCCATGCATTCCAAGAACTATTGCTACAATGATTAGTACGCATGCGGTTATTAGACCTATACACATGTATTTACAACACTTCATTTTATGCCCCTGTGTAGTGTAGCCTGTCATGATGTGTATAGAATCAGAAAGTTGAAGACACTTTATCAAATCGGATTTGCAGATATATACAAAGCTGAATGAGTTCAATGTTCACACTGTTTTCTTTAGCAGCTTTAGTCTCTTATCGGTTAGCAGCGTTGTCTCAAAATCGGTTTCAAAGTCAATCAAGTAGCAATGTCTTAGCCGGTTCAAAAGTCAATCAGGTTATCAAAGTCTTTATTCAGTAATATCCATGAAATTTCACTTTTCAAGTGCCAAAATGTCGTTCTGCTCCTTCGTTCTCTAGACTGAGTGATAGAAATTCGTCTGACCAATCGTTAGTGGCTAAGTATGCCCACTCCGGACCAGAATACCTTTTGCTCGGTATTCTATTCCTTTTCAATTTTGCATCTCTCTTTGACTCTTTCTCGCTGGTACTCTCTTCCTTGGCCAAGTCTTTCTCTTCACTTGGTGCTGCTATTGCAACAGACACTTCTTTTCTTTTCTCTTTCACCTTTGGCCCTTCACTTTCGTTTAATGTTTCTCTGATCCTTAATTTTACTGGCGATATGCTTTGTCTTCTTTTTGCACTGTGTCCACTTGACGGACCTGCAACCTCTTCTGAAGGAGTTTGAACAATTTCGCCCTGCCCTGCCTTGTCTTCTCCCTCTGGGAAGTCAATCAGGTTTTCCTTTTCTTCTGTATCGTCTGCTTCTGGGAAAGCCCTCCTCTGATCAGGCTCTCCTGCTCCTTCACCTGTCTCGAGCTCTTTGTCACTGTTACCTGTTTCAGGCTCTCTGTCGCCTTCAGCTATTTCAGGCTCTTTGTCACCTTCAGGACCTTCGTCACTTTCTGAGGCTCTTCCTTGGTCCTCCCCAAATGAATCAGTTGCTTCGTCCTCAGAGAATATTTCTCCTTCCTCTATTTCTACCTGTTCATTTCTAGGTCCTCTTCGCTCTGTCTCGGTGCTTGGTACTCTGTTGTCAGACACTGGTGATTTCAGTGCTTCAACTTCCTCATCCGTGGGGCACGTCACCCTCTTCGTGTGACTGGCGTGAATCCAGTTGGGAACTCCCGCACACTTCACAGCGGTGGTAGTTGTCAGAATCACTTGGAAAGGTCCTTTCCAACGGGGTTCCAAACAAGACTTCCTCACGTGCTTCTTTATCACGACCCAGTCACCTGCTTTAAGGGTGTGTCCTGGACCTTGGATCGGTGGCAAGGTGGTTGCCTCCACCTGGTGAGAGAAAGAGCGGACCACATCAGCTAGACCTTTGCAGTAGTCTAACACCATATCATCTGTAATATTCAAAAGAGCATTTGCAGAAACTTCTGGAAGTCTCATGGCTCTGCCCATGAGGATCTCGTGTGGGGACAGTCCAGTCTTTCTGTCAGGGGTGTTTCTCATTGACATTAACACCAAGGGCAATGCGTCAGGCCATTTTAAGTTTGTTGATGCACATATTTTTGACATCCTTGATTTCAATGTGCCATTCATTTGCTCCACTAGTCCTGATGCTTCAGGGCGGTAGCTACAATGCAACTTTGGCTCAATGTTCAGCGCTGCACAAAGTAATTTTATTACTTCGTTATTGAAGTGACTTCCCCTATCTGATTCTAAGGAGATTGGGAATCCAAAACGTGGTATTAGCTCTCTCAAGAGTAGTTTTGCAACTGTGAGACTTTCATTCCTGCGTGTAGGGTATGCTTCAATCCAGTGACTAAAAATGCACACAACCACCAACACATACTTCAAGCCTCCATGCACAGGCATCTCAATAAAGTCCATTTGCATCCTGCTGAAGGGACCCCCTGCTCTTCCAATGTGGCTCAAATTTACTACGGTCCCCTTCCCTGTGTTCATCTGTTGGCAAATGACGCAACGATGGCAAACTGCTACAACAACTTGACGGAATTTGGGATTAAATCAATCAGTTTTAAATAGTCTAATCATGGCATCCCTTCCAAGATGGGCTTGTCCATGGTAGAATCTGGCTAACTGTGCCAAAAGACTGTTTGGCAGAACAAATTTCCCTTCACTTGAAACCCATAATTCGTCTAGTCTCTTTACACATTACGATTTGGTCCATGAGAGTTTCTCATCCTCACTGACATCATTCTGTAAGGACTTCAATTCCTCCATTGTATCTACAACCTTTAGAGCAAAGATTTCGCTTGGTTCAAGTTCTGGCTCATTTATCAAGTTCCACTCATCCCTGAGCAATATACAGTTCAATGCGCAAAACCTTGCGACTTGATCCGCATATCCATTTCCCAGAGAAACATAGGGGGTCATTCTGACCCTGGCGGTCATCGACCCCCAGGGTCGACGACCACGGAAGCACCGCCAACAGGCTGGCGGTGCTTCCCAGCCCATTCTGACCGCGGCGTTAAAGCCGCGGTCAGAAAAGGGAATCTGGCGGTTTCCCACCGGATTTCCCCTGCATGGGCTGAATCTCCATGGCGGTGCTGCAAGCAGCGCCGCCATGGAGATTCCGACCCCCTTCCCGCCATCCTGTTCCTGGCGGTTTTTACCACCAGGAACAGGATGGCGGGAATGGGTGTCGTGGGGCCCCTTGGGACCCCTGCACTGTCCATGCCACTGGCATGGGCAGTGCAGGGGCCCCCTAACAGGGCCCCATAAAGATTTTCACTGTCTGCATTGCAGACAGTGAAAATCGCGACGGGTGCAACTGCACCCGTCGCACCCCTGCAACTCCGCCGGCTCCATTCGGAGCCGGCTTCATTGTTGCAGGGCCTTTCCCGCTGGGCCGGCGGGCGCTCCTTTGGCGGGCGCCCGCCGGACCAGCGGGAAAGCAAGAATGGCCTCCGCGGTCTTTTGACCGCGGAGCGGCCAAATGGCGGTTTCCGCTTGGCTGGCGGCGCCCGCCGCCCGCCTAAGTCGGAATGAGGGCCATAGTCTTGTGCCTTCGAGTGTGCACTGCATTTTACCACTGCCACTTCTCCTGGTAACTGGATGGCATGTAACAATTCTCTTATTCTTTCACCATTTTTCACTGGTGATCCTGAAGAAGTCATGAAGCCTCTCTGTGACCACAATTGTCCAAAGTCATGCACTATTCCAAATCCGTACTGGATATCAGTGTAAATGGTAACTTTCATTAATGCAGAAAGTTGGAAAGCTCTAGTAAGGGCTACCAATTCCGCCACTTGTGCAGAGTAAACTCCTTGAAGCCAAGATGCTTCCAGAACACCTGTTACTGTACATACAGCATATCCTGCTTTCAATATTCCCAGTGCATCTCTTAAACATGACCCATCAACAAAAATAACTTGATCATTTTCTTCCAATCGGGTATCTTTGATATCAGGTCTTGGTTTTGTGCAAAATTCAGTCACCTGAAGACAGTCATGCTCGATGTCTTCAGCGTTCTCAATTTTGGCATTTTCACTGGGAAACAAAGTTGCTGGATTCAACGTAGTGCACTGTTTCAGCTGCACATTAGGTAATCCCAGAATTATTGTTTCATACCTTGTGAGCCTAGCACCAGTCATGTGCTGTGTTTGGGAACGTGTCAAAAGTATCTCAACTGAGTGAGGGACCATGACTGTTAAAGGGTGTCCCATCACTATTCCTTCAGTTTGAGTTAGGCTGATACCAACTGCAGCTACGGCACGCAAGCACCCTGGCAGGGCAGCTGCAACCGGATCCAAAGTAGCTGAAAAATATGCTACTGGTCTGTTTACGCCACCATGCGCTTGAGTCAAGACAGACAAGGAACATGCATCACGTTCATGGCAAATCAATGTGAAAGGCTTTGTGTAATCAGGCATACCTAAAGCTGGAGCCCTGCACATGCAGTCCTTCAATTCAATAAAAGCATCCATCTCATCTCCTTTCAGCTCTGTTTCATCCAGCGCATCTTTCTGGGTCAGTTTCAGTAAAGGTTTTGCTAGAGTTGAGAAACTGGGACTCCATTGGCGACAGAAGCTTACCATTCCCAAAAACTTTCTCACCTCTCTTCTCGTCTTTGGGGGACTCATTTGAAGTACACTTGTTATTCTTTCTTTCATAATTCTTTGTGACCCTTTTTCTATTTGGTGACCCAAATATTTAACTTTCTTCTGGCAGAACTGTAATTTTGAAGGGGACACCTTGTGTCCGTTCCTTCCCAAATGGTTCAATAGGGCAATGGTGTCAGCTGTACAGTCGCTTTCTGTCTTAGATGCGATCAACAAATCGTCAATGTACTGTACCAGGGTCGATTCAAATGGTAACTCCAACGATTGCAAATCTTTCTTTAGAATCTGATTGAAAATTTATGGTGACTCCGAAAACCCTTGAGGAATTCGACACCAACTGTAGACTCTGTCTAGGAATTTGAAACAAAAGAGAAATTGGCTGTCCTCATGAAGAGGCACAGAAAAGAATGCTTGTGACAAGTCGATGACTGAGAACCACTCAGCATCACAGGGAGCTTGAAACATTATCACAGCTGGATTTGCTACCACGGGACAACATTTGATTATTATGCCATTTATTTTCCTCAAATCCTGAACAATTCGGACCTTTCCACTTGGTTTTATTAGTCCCATGATTGGTGAATTACATGGGCTGCTTAACACTTCTTTCAGTACTCCCTGTTTTACAAACTCATCAATGAGTTGGGTGACTTTCATGAGGGTGTCTTGCGCCATATGGTACTGTGGGGTCTGGGGAAAAGTTACATTGGGTTTTACAGTCACTTTCACTGGTTCTACTCCTTTGACCAATCCTACCTCTTTCCCTGTCATATCCCACACTTCCTTTCCAACTGTTTCCTGTAACTCAGCAGGAATATCTGCTTCAGTGAGCATTGGATAAAGAGTAATCAGGAGATACTCTTCATCGACAGTTTCCACTTCGTCCCCTCCTACACTGTCCTCTTCTTCCCCATCACTGTTTGTCTGAATTTTAATCCCATCATTTGAACACATAATCGAACACCCCAATTTGTACAATAAGTCTCTCCCTAATAGTGAAATCAGGCTTGAGTCACACACCACAATTTATGTGACCCTTGATAGTTACCAATTCTGACTTGAACTGGATCTGTGATTGGGTTCGTCAGGTACCTATTTGCCACTCCCACTACTTGAACTGTTCTCCCCGAAAGTGGCAAATTTGGTACTTCAATGCTCCTAACAGTGGAACGTGTAGCTCCTGTGTCAACCAAGAATGAAACGCGGTGACCCATAACTCTTCCCTCCACATACGGACCCTTTTGATCTACTTCCAAAGATGCTGCAAGCATACAATTTCCCTCCTCATCTGAACTTTCACTCTCCCATGCATCGTTTATTCCATTCTCACTGTGTAATGGGAATTGGTGCACTGTGTCATTTTGGTTCATTCCTTTACCCGTGACCTGTTGAGGAAGCTGTCGTAGTTTGGACTCTTGCTCTGAGCAAGACTGCTGGTCTCAGGATGACAGTACTTTCGTTTGTAGATGACTAAGGGGGTCATTACGACCCTGGCGTTCATGGACCGCCAGGGCCGGGGACCGCGGATGCACCGCCAACAGGCTGGCGGTGCATCCAGGCCAATTCTGACCGCGGCGGTAAAGCCGCGGTCAGAAAAGGAAAACCGGCGGTTTCCAGCCGGTTTTCCCCTGGCCTGAGGAATCCTCCAGCCGCCATGGGGATTCCGACCCCCTTACCGCCAGCCTGGTTCTGGCGGCTTTGACTGCCAGAACCTGGTTGGCGGTAACGGGTGTCGTGGGGCCCCTGGGGGCCCCTGCAGTGCCCATGCCAATGGCATGGGCACTGCAGGGGCCCCCTAACAGGGCCCCACCAAGATTTTCAGTGTCTGCATAGCAGACACTGAAAATCGCGAAGGGTGCAACTGCACCCGTCGCACCCTTTCCACTCCGCCGGCTCCATTCGGAGCCGGCATCCTCGTGGAAGGGGGTTTCCCGCTGGGCTAGCGGGCGGCCTTCTGGCGGTCGCCCGCCAGCCCAGTGGGAAACTCAGAATTACCGCGGCGGTCTTTTGACCGCGCAGCGGTATTCTGACGGCGGTACTTCGGCGGTCAGAATGAGGCCCTAAGTCTCTTCCTACAACTATTTGTAACTGTTGTCCAAACCTTACCGGCTTACTAGCAGTACCTCACCAAAAACACAATAGTAAAAGGTGATTTGTAGCAGTCGCTTACGCATGGACTCAAAATACAATATCTCAGGGTTGTCGTGGTTAAACGGAAATTACCCTTTTCTCACAGATTTATAATGTCTCATACAAACAAAGGCAATAACACAGATGCAGTAAAGTTATAATAGTTTTTATTCAACATAACTGCAATTTGTGATAAGTTGCATGAACTGCAATGATTAGGATAATGAATATACCAAGCAACAGTATTGTAAAGAGGAGAGTCATTGTTATAAAGACCCCCACCATTATGCAATATAAGAAAGAAATATATGTATATGTAAAAGATGGAATAAGCCCTAATACCCTAAGGAGAGTAGGTCTAACCTCCTACCTAAAAAGGAAGAGCTGGGTTCGTTAAACCTAATCTGCCAAAACCGTGTCCGTGAGAGGAGCCCCCAACCCTCGTTACCTTGGAATGAGGTCTCTATCTCAGACTCCGCAGGGACACGAAGACTGGATCAGTGTCAAGATGACTGCAGCATCGGTATCAGCGATGGTGGCGATGCCCTCTGGTCGGAATCCCTCTGATTATCTGTCTAAAAGTGTGTTGTATTTATACAGATCTACAAGGTCCCCTGACATAAGTGTTATTCATAAAAATAGATAACAGGCATGCTTGGGACGGCAATTAATATCAACAATCCCTCAAAATTTAGAGAGGGAAAATCCCTAAGTGTGAATGCCTACTGTATGTTTGTCCTTCGTGCTTGATCTTGACGCCTTGGCGCAATGACACTGATAATAGAACCCATAACAAGTGGCCTAACTATAAACAAGGCCGCCATTTTAAAGGAAATAAATAATTAAATAACTATGACAGAGCAAGCTAAGTAGGTTAAAAGTCACTGGGTGACGGGGGCACGAGTTTACAAGCCTACGGCTAAGCTAACTCCTGTTATCCCGCTAAAACAAACTAGGATTCACTACACCCTCCCCATTGCCGTAACAGGTATGATGAAGGTAAGGAAACCCAAGCGCTAAAAAAGCTGCTACTGAACCAAAAAGCCCAAAAACGAAAATGAAAACTCAAGCTAAAAAAATTTACGGAATGACAAAAATAAATGCTGTGTGTTAAAATACGTTTAAAAAAAAATAAAAAAATATTCAGAGATGTTAATATCAATCATGACAAGTATCGCAAACTTTCAGTTAAATTGCAATTTTTTAGAACCGGGAACTGGCAAGCGAATTCACCAAATTATGTGCTGTATGCAGGATCTTGAAGAATGTCATCGAAGTCACCATTCAAGGATCTTAAAAATGAGTCAACATCGTCTGAAGTGAAATTGAGAGCTGGGCGGACAAACGGATCCACAGAGCAGAAGTGAGCCATATTCATCGGTGTATCGACACTCGCTGCAGCGTCCTCATCCATGTTAGTTTGTATAACAGAAGGCTCATAGGTGGCCTCGCGGAGCAACCTCAGTCTCAAGGGGCATGACCGTGTATGAACCCTCATCGGGGAAATCAGCAGTTCGTGGTCCACAGGAGATGTTGGTGCAACAGCAAGACAGACCATAGGCAGATGTTCAAAGAGACACCATATGCAGCGGAACACCGGTTGTACACACCAGAGTAGAGGCCGGAATGACAATGACCAGTCAAACTCTAGTTCCACCAGCAAAGGTGTACCGAAGATCCGAACCATGCGTTCACGGCACAGCGGGGTTGACGGGAGCGGCTCCATTGCTCTGTGTCACTGGAAAAAAACAACCACCGCGAATCAGAAAAAATAGCAGTAGTAGTCTGCCAATTAAAGCCAAAATAATTGGAAAGCCACCAAACACACTGGAAAAGAGAGAATGGATGGCTGATGGGATGACTCCGAAGACAGTCTGGAGATGGACACGAAACCAGACCTGACAGCCTTAAAGAAATGAACAATCCCAGTGGTGCTTGAAGCATTGAATATTCTCAATACCAACTCTCCAAAGTGTATGGGGAAATCGGTATTTAAAAGGGATTGTATCTCGGCTGATGATCTCGCAACCTGGAGAGCATACGTCTCTTTTGCGGATGTCAAGGCGACCTGTTTTTGAAACAATAGCGCCTTCAGTCTACTCAACTTGTCATAGTTCACATTAATAGTATCAATGTGGGGCCACATTTCAGATACTTGTATCTCTCGTGCGGGGGGAAACAAAACATGGCCACAACACGTAACGACCTTCGTGACTGAGATTGCGTAGGCAATTCCAGGTCGCAAGCCGCAACAGCTGTCATCGCTCAGAAGAACATAACTCCCATTAGAAAGAACATGAAACACTGAACGAATCAAGGGGACGGGAGTACCCTTCAGAAAACAGGCCAAATTTGCGACCCCCGCATTGCAAAGACCGTGAAGAGACACCTGTTTCCATATCATGGAATGACGAACAGTAGTCTCACATTCACTTCCGCTAAGAAAGACCTCTTGTTCGCCGTTCAGACATCGATACTCAAAGAGCAACTCCCACTCTTCCTTAATAAAGCTATCTCCTAGCCGTTCATATCGTCCCACTGCAAGATGTTTAAGGCAGCTTGAGAAACGAAAAGTTGACAACGGTAAATTAATAATGCCGTGTAAGAGCCAGATAGTTGAAGGACTCTCTGCTACCGTGAAGGGCAACTTATCGAATTTTTCTACTTGAAGCAAGGTGAAACAGGCCTCTCTTTTAGCCATTGTCACTTGTTCCCTGGAAAAAGTAAAAGCAGCGAATAGTTCACTCCCATTAAGGTATTTCCATGGAATGTGGCCACTTTTCAGCGTCTGCAATGCCCAACTCAGCTGCATGATGGAACGCAGCTGTGTTTGCCCATGATATAACCGAGACAAATCAGTCTGAGTGATATCAATAGCAGATGACACTATATTCCACAGGGAATAAATCCTGTTGGATAGCGTGTTCATGCCATTGTCGACAACAGCCAATGTGTTTTCCAAATTCTCTTTATCAAGTTGCCGTAAACGTGCAGCAGCCTCAATTTGAGAAAGTTTCCAAATTTCATTATACATGGCATATAAAAAACGTTTCGAGCGTTGTTTTCTAGGACCTAATAGGAAATCTTGTAGGTGTATACTGTCAGAAAGAGTATTCAGGTGTTGTTTCACCGCTGTTAAGGTGTTCGTTTGTACCCATCGTTGGCACAGCTTACCCACACTGTATGTTGTAATTATACCAGCATGCTGACCTGACAAAAAGCGATGGTCTGGTCTATGAATGGAAAAAACCCCTGAAGAGTTCAAAAAACGCCTTTGACACTCATCAGTATTGGTGGGCCATACCAATCATCCCCCGGGACTGGAAAGTGAAGAATTATAGTCACCAGCCTTAACCAATGCATCTAGCCTTTCCTCGGAAACATTTAGAAAGTGTTGCCAATCTTTAAATTTTGTCGGTGTAGGGATACTGGGGGTGTTTAAATCCTTTATTTTAGCTAATCCCAGACATGATGTCTACTCAACAGTGTCATTTAAAAAAATCATTTGCACAGGAATTAAGCAGGCTCGAAACAAAGCCTCCCTACCCTGTATCTGCCAATCTTGCATCCCCCATACACTCTTCAAATCGATAGTGTTCTTCCAATATTCATAACCCTCAATCGAAAGTCGGGAAACAAAGGGATCTGAATAAATTAGTTTTGTATCTGTTAGCAACAGTTTTCTAATGTGTGTCTTAGGTAATTTAAAATAATAAGATTCAGCTTTCGTTGTATCATGCCCAGAAAAGTATGTGAATTTGTCACTGTAATACTTTGGACTCCCCATCCGTGGTGTTGAACAATGTTCCCATTGTGTGTAGTTAAAAAGAGGCCTATATCTAGTTGCACGGTGCAGGTAGTGATGTCCCCAATTATTATAGCAGAACATTTCACCATAATTCATTGTAAAATCATATACATCATCACTTCCAAAAGCGGAGTAGTCCTTCATTTCAGTTAGCATGGAATCCACTGTTTGGACATCCCAATCATCAGAGACAACATTAGGTGTAATAACATCAGACATAGAAATTTTGAACACGTATGGTATTTGAATTATCTCTGTAGGCCCGTATATATCGAACTGAACTTTGTCCCAAACAATCCCATCAGAAATTGGAATAGCTGTAATATTGACAGGGGACAAATCACGTCGGACCTTATGTGATGAAAGATGCGGTGTTAAAATTACATCAACAGGCTCCACTGAGGAGCGGTCAGCAATATAGTGACCATTAATTAGTAAAAAGAAAACAGTCACAAAACCAATCCATAAAAACAATGCAATAATTGTCAAACAGAACCAGAGATAGTTCCATGGATATATCAAATAGTTCTTTTTAAGCCATTGATAGAACTTGCTACCTCTGGAAAGTTTGTCAGTCTCAGTTGAGGATGAATCTGAAGAAAAATCATCAATGTCCACAAAATAGCCAGAGGAAGTCTCCGCAAACAATGGACTCATCGAATTCCCATCCACTGTTCGTGGAGGTTCATGATAGATGACGTTACCAGTCGTGGAAGTGTTCGTGTAAAATACAGCCAAATCCTGTAGCGGTGTGTTCTCCGAAGTTGTTACAGGAACCAACAAAAGTTCATTTTCCGCCCACCCCATGGTCGAGGAAGTGTCTGGAACAGCAGCTGACATAGTTGCATAGTCAGTAGTAGCGATGGTCATCCTACTATGTAGAGGGATGTCCTGTTGGGTAGTGAGAGGAGATCGGGAACCACCCAAGGGACCTCCTGGTCTACTGTGAAGAATCGGCCACATGGTGTAATTTGATGTCATCAATGGAGATGAATCTGTTTGATTTGGAACCAGACAATGGCGGAAGGATGACAGTCCTGGTGCCTTTTATCCCCAAGACCGGTACAGGTGCTCTGTATGCTGGACCAAACTCTTTTCTCACAGCGATCTTCTCACGAACCAGATCCCCAACGTTAGGAATCCAGCCAGTCGAAGATTTCGCCAAATCCCTTTTTCCCAGGGTGGCAGCGCTCGCAGATGATTAATCATCACGGAATTGTTGAAGCTCCTGTAAAACAGCGAGACGTTCTTTTATGTCAAATGGTGTTTCTGCTGCCACCATACCAGGGGCATCAAGATCGGGAACATACATAGTTGTCCCAAAGAGAACCTCATATGGAGACTTTCCCCTCAAGGACCGTCTTGGCAGATTATTCAGTGCTCTCTGGACCCCATATAGGTGATGTAACCAACTGCGGCCTGAATCTAATACTCGAGCTGTTAAGGACTGCTTTAGATCACGATTCCGCCTCTCCACGACCGAATTTCCCTCGGGATGGTATGGTGAGGAGTAATGGAGTTCAACACCCATCGTCCTCATGGTGTCCCTGAAAGCCTTAGAGGCAAATGCAGGGCCCTGGTCCGAATGGAATGCTGCAACCGCATATGTACCGATAAAGATCAGCAAATCTTTTATAACAGTCCGGGCGTCAGCCGACCGCTGTGGCCATACCCACAGGAATCTAGAACAGGAATCTACAGCCACTATAATGTATTTGTATGCACCATCAGGTTGCAAAGGACCACAATGGTCCAGGTACACATAATGGAGTGGTTTGTCTGACACTAAGAGAGATGTCTGCGGAGGGCGTTTGATATTCGAGCCCTTAATCTGCTGACAAATGTCACAGCAAAGGACATACTGTTTAGTCCGTCTGCATAGACCAGGCCACCAGTACCGTTGTTGTAGAATGGTGATAGTGGCCTGTATACCAGCATGTGCAAAAGTGACACCCTCATGTGTCACTTTGCATGTCAGCTTAATGGCTGGCGCTGCGCGTCGCGAGTGAGCGACCTCTGACCTGTTTCAGGTCCTGAGCTCGCCCCCACGACCGCAGCACCAACCTGCTGCCTCCTGCCTCTGTCCCCTGACCACGCTGCTGTTTGCGTGTTCGAGGCCCTCCTCCACCCGCAGGCATCCTCCTGCGCCTCATCCCTGGGGTCTAGTGGGCTCTGACTAGCTTCGCTTGACCCGTGTGCCGCTTCCGCCGTCCCGTAAGTGTTTTTTCAGTTTTCTCGCTTTTTCAGCGCCTCGCCGCCGGCGCTTCTGCCCCCTTTGTGCCCCCCTGATTGCTGTCTCCCCGATCGTAAATTGTGCCATACTGTTTTTCTGTTTGTGTGATTTTTCTTATTGTATCTGCTCGTATTTTGCTCGTTTTTCAGTGTTTCTGCCCCTTGTGCGCTCCTCGTTCCCTGCCGCTGCCTCCCTGCGGCCCCGCCCCCCTCGTGCCCCCATTTGTCGCTCCCTCCCCCCTCCCGCCTCCCAGCTGCTCCTCCCTCCCCCCTCCCTTCTTAATGGCTGGCGCTGCGCGTCGCGAGTGAGCGACCTCTGACCTGTTTCAGGTCCTGAGCTCGCCCCCCACGACCGCAGCACCAACCTGCTGCCTCCTGCCTCTGTCCCCTGACCACGCTGCTGTTTGCGTGTTCGAGGCCCTCCTCCACCCGCAGACATCCTCCTGCGCCTCATCCCTGGGGTCTAGTGGGCTCTGACTAGCTTCGCTTGACCCGTGTGCCGCTTCCGCCGTCCCGTAAGTGTTTTTTCAGTTTTCTCGCTTTTTCAGCGCCTCGCCGCCGGCGCTTCTGCCCCCTTTGTGCCCCCCTGATTGCTGTCTCCCCGATCGTAAATTGTGCCATACTGTTTTTCTGTTTGTGTGATTTTTCTTATTGTATCTGCTCGTATTTTGCTCGTTTTTCAGTGTTTCTGCCCCTTGTGCGCTCCTCGTTCCCTGCCGCTGCCTCCCTGCGGCCCCGCCCCCCTCGCGCCCCCATTTGCCGCTCCCTCCCGCCTCCCGCCTCCCAGCTGCTCCTCCCTCCCCCCTCCCTTCTTAATGGCTGGCGCTGCGCGTCGCGAGTGAGCGACCTCTGACCTGTTTCAGGTCCTGAGCTAGCCCCCCACGACCGCAGCACCAACCTGCTGCCTCCTGCCTCTGTCCCCTGACCACGCTGCTGTTTGCGTGTTCGAGGCCCTCCTCCACCCGCAGGCATCCTCCTGCGCCTCATCCCTGGGGTCTAGTGGGCTCTGACTAGCTTCGCTTGACCCGTGTGCCGCTTCCGCCGTCCCGTAAGTGTTTTTTCAGTTTTCTCGCTTTTTCAGCGCCTCGCCGCCGGCGCTTCTGCCCCCTTTGTGCCCCCCTGATTGCTGTCTCCCCGATCGTAAATTGTGCCATACTGTTTTTCTGTTTGTGTGATTTTTCTTATTGTATCTGCTCGTATTTTGCTCGTTTTTCAGCGTTTCTGCCCCTTGTGCGCTCCTCGTTCCCTGCCGCTGCCTCCCTGCGGCCCCGCCCCCCTCGCGCCCTCATTTGCCGCTCCCTCCCGCCTCCCGCCTCCCAGCTGCTCCTCCCTCCCCCCTCCCTTCTTAATGGCTGGCGCTGCGCGTCGCGAGTGAGCGACCTCTGACCTGTTTCAGGTCCTGAGCTCGCCCCCCACGACCGCAGCACCAACCTGCTGCCTCCTGCCTCTGTCCCCTGACCACGCTGCTGTTTGCGTGTTCGAGGCCCTCCTCCACCCGCAGGCATCCTCCTGCGCCTCATCCCTGGGGTCTAGTGGGCTCTGACTAGCTTCGCTTGACCCGTGTGCCGCTTCCGCCGTCCCGTAAGTGTTTTTTCAGTTTTCTCGCTTTTTCAGCGCCTCGCCGCCGGCGCTTCTGCCCCCTTTGTGCCCCCCTGATTGCTGTCTCCCCGATCGTAAATTGTGCCATACTGTTTTTCTGTTTGTGTGATTTTTCTTATTGTATCTGCTCGTATTTTGCTCGTTTTTCAGTGTTTCTGCCCCTTGTGCGCTCCTCGTTCCCTGCCGCTGCCTCCCTGCGGCCCCGCCCCCCTCGCGCCCCCATTTGCCGCTCCCTCCCGCCTCCCGCCTCCCAGCTGCTCCTCCCTCCCCCCTCCCTTCTTAATGGCTGGCGCTGCGCGTCGCGAGTGAGCGACCTCTGACCTGTTTCAGGTCCTGAGCTCGCCCCCCACGACCGCAGCACCAACCTGCTGCCTCCTGCCTCTGTCCCCTGACCACGCTGCTGTTTGCGTGTTCGAGGCCCTCCTCCACCCGCAGGCATCCTCCTGCGCCTCATCCCTGGGGTCTAGTGGGCTCTGACTAGCTTCGCTTGACCCGTGTGCCGCTTCCGCCGTCCCGTAAGTGTTTTTTCAGTTTTCTCGCTTTTTCAGCGCCTCGCCGCCGGCGCTTCTGCCCCCTTTGTGCCCCCCTGATTGCTGTCTCCCCGATCGTAAATTGTGCCATACTGTTTTTCTGTTTGTGTGATTTTTCTTATTGTATCTGCTCGTATTTTGCTCGTTTTTCAGTGTTTCTGCCCCTTGTGCGCTCCTCGTTCCCTGCCGCTGCCTCCCTGCGGCCCCGCCCCCCTCGCGCCCCCATTTGCCGCTCCCTCCCGCCTCCCGCCTCCCAGCTGCTCCTCCCTCCCCCCTCCCTTCTTAATGGCTGGCGCTGCGCGTCGCGAGTGAGCGACCTCTGACCTGTTTCAGGTCCTGAGCTCGCCCCCCACGACCGCAGCACCAACCTGCTGCCTCCTGCCTCTGTCCCCTGACCACGCTGCTGTTTGCGTGTTCGAGGCCCTCCTCCACCCGCAGGCATCCTCCTGCGCCTCATCCCTGGGGTCTAGTGGGCTCTGACTAGCTTCGTTTGACCCGTGTGCCGCTTCCGCCGTCCCGTAAGTGTTTTTTCAGTTTTCTCGCTTTTTCAGCGCCTCGCCGCCGGCGCTTCTGCCCCCTTTGTGCCCCCCTGATTGCTGTCTCCCCGATCGTAAATTGTGCCATACTGTTTTTCTGTTTGTGTGATTTTTCTTATTGTATCTGCTCGTATTTTGCTCGTTTTTCAGTGTTTCTGCCCCTTGTGCGCTCCTCGTTCCCTGCCGCTGCCTCCCTGCGGCCCCGCCCCCCTCGCGCCCCCATTTGCCGCTCCCTCCCGCCTCCCGACTCCCAGCTGCTCCTCCCTCCCACCTCCCTTCTTAATGGCTGGCGCTGCGCGTCCGCGCAGCGGACGCGCCGGAGGCGCGCCAGAGGCAAGCCCGTCCGCGCCCGTCCGCGCCTGGACCGCGCCCAGCGCCACACTCCCTGGCCCTCGCGCCCCCCGCATCCGCTACTCGATCAACGAACTCCGCGCCTTCAACCCCGGCCCCTCCACTGAATGCTACCGGGCATCCCCGAAGCACACGAAAGGACCTTTTTCCTGCCGTACCTGCAACTTCTCCTGCACCAGAACGACCATTCCAACTACGAAAACATCCAACCCCAACCACCTGAACTGCATCCTCATCAACACCCGCTCCGCACGAAAACACGCCATCGAGCTCTGGGATTTGCTCGACACCACTGCTCCTGACGTGGCTTTCCTGACCGAAACCTGGTGGAACGACTCCTCGTCTCCGGACATCGCCATCGCCATACCGGACGGCTACAAAATCACCAGAAGAGATCGAGCCAACAGAATCGGCGGCGGAATAGCCATCGCTCACAAAGCTACCCTCAAAATCCACACCCACTCGGACGACACCCTCAGGACAGCAGAACACCTCCACTTCCAGATCCACACGGACCCCAACACGACCCTCAGAGGAACCCTCATTTACCGCCCACCAGGACCAAGAGCCCCCTTCAACAACACCATCGCCGACCTTGCAAGCACCCACGCCCTCGCTTCCCCGGATTACATCCTCCTGGGAGATCTGAACTACCATCTGGAAAATGCCAACGACGTCAACACCGCGTCACTGACCTCCAACCTCCTCAACCTCGGTCTCCGACAGCTAGTCAACACGCCTACCCACATCGCCGGTCACACCCTTGACCCCCTCTTCACCTCTAGCAACCACATTTCCTTCAACCACACCTCCGAACTCCACTGGACTGACCATCACTGTGTCCATTTCACCTATAAGAAAACCACAGAGCAACACCGCATCCAGCTACCTCCCCACCGCCGCTGGGGCAAAGTCACCCAAGAACAACTGACCAGCACCCTCAGCAACAACCCTCCACCCGACGCAATCGACCCGAGCACAGCCGCCATCAACCTCCATCAATGGATCCTCGACTGCGCCAACACGCTTGCCCCTCTCAAGAAACCCACCACCATCCAAGGAAAGAAAAAAACAGCCTGGTTCACAGACGATCTCACCACCTCCAAAAGCAACTGCCAGAAGCTCAAAAAGAAATGGATCCAAGAACGCACACCCGACAACCTCGCCGCCCTCAAAAACGCCAACCGCGAACACCACCAACGGATCCGCACCGCCAAGCGCGCCCACTTCACCGAACGCATCAACAACAACGCCCACGACTGCAAAGAACTCTTCGGCATCGTGAAGGAACTCTCCAATCCGAAAGCCAACTCCAACGACATCCCGCCCTCCCAGAAACTCTGCGACGATCTCTCCACCTTCTTCCACCAGAAAATCACCACCATCCACGACAGCTTCATCACCGGTCCACCGCCAGACCTCACCCCTGACGTCTCCTCCCGCGACTGCTGCCTCACCGCCTGGACCCACGTGGACGAGGCAGAAACCATAGCAACCATGAACACCATCCACTCAGGCTCCCCCACGGACCCCTGCCCCCACCATGTTTTCAACTCAGCCAACGCCACCATCGCCCCCGAACTCCGCAAGATCATCAACCTATCCCTCACTTCTGCCACCTTCCCGGACAGCTGGAAACACGCAGAAATCCAACCCCTCCTCAAAAAACCCAAGGCTGACCCCAACGACCTCAAAAACTTCCGTCCGATCTCTCTCCTCCCTTTTCCAGCGAAAGTCATCGAGAAGATCGTCAACACCCAGCTCACCCACTTCCTCGAAGACAATTCCATCCTGGACCCCTCACAATCCGGATTCAGACGAAACCACAGCACTGAGACTGCCCTCCTCGCCGCCACAGATGACATCAGACATCAAATGGACAACGGCGAAACCTCAGCCCTCATCCTCCTCGACCTATCAGCCGCTTTTGACACCGTCTGCCACCGCACCCTACTGACCCGCCTCCAAGAAGCCGGCATCCAAGATAAAGCCCTCCACTGGATCTCATCCTTCCTCTCCGACAGAACGCAGAGAGTCCGTCTCTCCCCTTTCCGCTCCAAAGCCACCAACCTCATCTGCGGCGTCCCCCAAGGTTCCTCCCTCAGTCCCACGTTGTTCAACGTCTACATGGCCCCCCTCGCTCAACTGGCCCGCCAACACCACCTCAGCATCATCTCCTACGCCGACGATACCCAGCTCGTCCTCTCCCTGACCAAAGACCTGCTCACCGCCAAAACAAACCTCCACGAGGGACTAAAATCCATCGCCGATTGGATGAACAACAGCCGCCTGAAACTCAACTCCGACAAGACGGAAGTCCTCATCCTCGGACGCACTCCCACGGCCTGGAACGACTCATGGTGGCCCTCCGTCCTCGGACTCCCACCCACCCCTGCCAGCCACGCAAGAAACCTCGGCTTCATCCTGGACTCCGCCCTCACCATGTCCAAACAGGTCAGCGCCGTCTCCTCCTCCTGTTTCAACACCCTTCGAATGCTCCGCAGAATCTTCAAGTGGATTCCAACAGAAACCAGAAAGACAGTGACCCAGGCCCTCGTCAGCAGCAGACTTGACTACGGCAACGCACTCTACACAGGCATACCAACCAAAGACATCAAACGCCTCCAACGTATCCAAAATGCCTCCGCCCGACTGATCCTCAACATACCTCGCCGAAGTCACATCTCCCCTCACCTAAAGGAACTCCACTGGCTCCCGGTAGACAAGAGGATAACCTTCAAACTCCTGACCCACGCTCACAAGGCACTTCACAACACCGGACCCTCCTACCTCAACACCAGACTCAACTTCTACACTCCAACACGTCAACTCCGATCCGCCAACCTCGCCCTCGCCATCGTACCCCGAATCCAGCGCAAGACCTCCGGAGGCAGATCCTTCTCCTTCCTCGCCGCCAAGACCTGGAACTCTCTCCCCACATCTCTTCGCCAGACCCAGGACCTCCTCACATTCAGTAGGCTCCTCAAGACCTGGCTCTTCGACCGCTAATCCAGCAGCGCTCCCCCCCCCCTCAGCGCCTCGAAACCCTGACGGGTACATAGCGCGCTTTATAAATACCATGATTGATTGATTGATTGATGTGCAGCTGTAATCAATTCCAATCTCTGATCTTCATTTGGGATCACTCGATCACCAACATCTGGAATTGTTGCAAAAGCAACATTCTGTGCACTGATATGATATGTATAGTTCGTAGGGTATCCCTTCGGAAGGGGCTTGCCTGCAGCCGAGGCTTTAACGGCAATCAGTATTTCATTATCCAACCTCGTCCGAGAACGAGTCACTGCAGCCACAGAAGCCGTAGCTACTGAAGCTTTGGCTGCTTCGTCAGCCAATGTATTACCGGCAACATGTATTCCTACACGTTGGTGCCCCAATGTATGAACTACATGGACACATGGCATCTTATCCTTAAGATCAGCCACCCTTCCCCATAATATTTTGTGTTTCATGGTGTTCCCTTTAGAATCTCTAAACCCGTTCAGTATCCAATGATTGAGATATTCATTGTATGACTGGACGCAATAATACGAATCACAGACGATCAAAGTCTGTGTTCCTGGCTCTGAATGTTCGAGCGCTAGAAGAAGAGCCTTAAACTCGGCCAACTGGGCTGTGCAGTCCCCTAAGGTCTGAGTGTACGTGTTATGAGGATGAAAAACGCCGTCTTCCATTACCCGCACACGGCTGCGCAAGCTGCCGAGTATTGATGTTTAGTACCCACAGCCGGTTGTGCCGATCCGTCAGTGTAAATGATGGTATCATAACTGTCTATTGGCAATATGTGTAAGGGAGCGGGGTACTCCTGTTCATACTGGAGAAATTCTTGTGTCTGAAGTCTTGGGTCAAACACATAATCAACATCAGTGGCGGTCAGAGATGTTGCCCATTGAATCCAGCGTGGATGCAATGCCTTAGCGTTAGGAACGCTCGCTTTAGTGACAGCCTCTAAGGCCGGAACCGGGGAGACAACAACAATGCGTTTCCCCTGGGCAAGCGGTCTCTCCTTTATGACGGCAATCTGAACTGCCGTCAGAATTTTTTCAGTAGGAGCATAACCTTTTTCTGCATTGGAGTACAAATGTGATTTGTATGCTATTGGCACCGTGTCACCCTCATTAAAGGTGACATAGGTAAATCCTAGGGCACCAGCTATTATTCTGATGACCAAATCCGTTTTATTGTCCCGTGTGTACAAGTGTCTAGCTTCTAGCATGTCTCATTGTATGTCCCATAGGATGTGTGTGTGTTCAATTGTCCATCGCCTGCTAGAATAATTGGGCTGAATTAAGTCATATAGTGGCTTTACGCGTTCAGCATAATCTGGAATATATGTTCTGCCAAAATTAAAGAAACCCAGTAATGACTGCAATTTCTTAAGCGTGTTCGGAGGCTGTAGCTGAGCACACTTCTCTAGGAAGTGCGGGCCAGGCTCTTCCCCTCGTTTGATAGTTCATATCCTAGGAACAATACACTAAGAAAGGCTATCTTGCTTTTCTTAAAATTACATTTATATCCGAAGGCGGCAAATCCCAAAATTATCCGATCGACCCTGGCAAGATGAATGTCAAGGGTGTCATCAGTGAGATAGATATCATCCACATATGATAATGCCTCGGAATCAAGCTCCTGTAAGATTGATGTGACACGGGCCGAAAACAGTCCAAAAGCGTTTCTGAGAACCATAGGAAAATGCACTTAGGTCTCTACTTTCATGTGCTAAATTCTGGCAGAAAAAAACATTAGATATATCCAATGTAGTTTTGTATTTTTTACGCACTATATTATTTATTAGCGCTGTGCTGTGTGAATTTTGTATAGCATAAGTGCGTGCATGACTATTCAAGTGCCTATAATCAACCACTATTCTATATGAATGATCAGGTTTCGCAACGGGAAATAGCGGATTATTCATTGCCGATGTACAGGGCTCAATTACTCCCTGGTATTCAAGTTGTGACAGTATCTCCATCACTGGAGCTTTTGCTTCATGTTTAACAGGGTATTGTGGCTGCGGGTGTGGTGTAGACCGAACGGGAATAACATGACAAGGAGAGTCCTTGTCCCATCCTACATGATTACGGTATAATGCAGGTGCCTGTGCTAAAGCCCATTCAGCAGCTAATGCTCGTTTGTCTGTCTCCAGAACAAGATCGGAGAAAGAAGGCAAAATGACATCTTCCCCATGTGGGAGTATGCGGACATGTTCAGGTGGCCAGTCTCTCTCGGCCAACAGGATATCACTAGTAAGTTCATCCCAAAATATTACACTAATAATGCATTCCACGTCTCCCTCTATCTGAATTGTTAAATCAAAAACCCGATCGGGTGGAAGTACGCGGCCATCCGCCGTTTCAACTGCGATGTAATCGCTAGTTGCTGTCACATCCAGATGATCTTTCAGATTCTGGCGACATATCGTGACCTCTGCCGCGCTGTCCAACAGAGTCACTGCCCACTTCTTGTTCCTCAACAGTGTTCTAAATACTACTGCGATTTTTAATGGTCAGTGCAGCCACTTTTTTCTTTTTAAACTGTGGCTTTTGTTGAGGAGTCTTTTCTTCTTTTTTAACAGTAGACTGTGGCGAGTCTTTCTTTTCTTTCACGTATTCCGGACGTCGATCTTGACGGCCCCCTCTCTCGCTGCGTCTATCCGGTGCGTCCTGAAAGGAACGAGAAGGACGTGAATCAGTATATCTGTCTGGAGTTCTAATGTTATCCCTATTTCTGAGATTATATCTCCTTTCGGAGTACTCCGGATGAGGAGAATCAGCTCTTTTGTTTCTCCTATCCTTGAAATCTTTTTGTTTTTCCCAGCGCTTCTTAGAGCCCTCTTGTGCCTGCTTCGTACCTTCCTTATGGGTGGTATTTGGTATTTCCAATTTTTTAGGTTTGGCTCCCAACCCATCCCGTCCTATACTAGTATAGGTATCAGAGATTATTTTGGGTAGCTGTCTCTCTTGTTCCTGGTGTGGAGTTTCCCGGAGACGCTGGCATATCGCCAGTGCTACTGCTTCCCCTTTAATATTACTCAATATTATCGAGGAGACTGCGTCAAAGTTACGCATCAATTTCATCCCCAGATCTAGGGCTGGTGCAGCCCCATGCTCATTTTGTATTTGTTTTAACACTTCCGGTAAATTGGCAAGTGTAGGGGTACCATGTGTGGTAGTATAAACGGCAGCGAAGACTGTACCCCAAGTGGCACATTCATCAACCGAGGGAACCATCCCAAATGGCAAGCACATAGTGAGCAATCTATGTTTCTCCTGTGGCCCCGTATGGGGGAACACAGCTTCCAGCTGATTTGTTTTCTGAGCAATCCAGAACGGTATTTTTTCTCGATCCGAGGGCACTTTACCCATAATGGTATGCACCGTTTGTGGATTAATCCCAGTAGCCAATTGATATCCACCAGCTACTGGCGGTGCTGGACGCGCTGGTGTAGTGTTCAATGTTCGCATTACGAACTGGACCAATCGTCTATATAATGCCACTAATTCATTATATAGGGGGTCATTCTGACTCCCGCCGGGCGCGGTCACCGCGCGCCCGGCGGGAGCCGCCAAAATACCGTACCGCGGTCGGAAGACCGCAGTGGGTATTTTGAGGTTTCCCCTGGGCTGGCGGGCGGCCTCCAAAAGGCCGCCCGCCAGCCCAGGGGAAACCGTCCTTCCCACGATGAAGCCGGCTCGTAATCGAGCCGGCGGAGTGGGAAGGTGCGACGGGTGCTGTAGCACCCGTCGCGTATTTCACTGTCTGCCAAGCAGACAGTGAAATACTCGTAGGGGCCCTCTTACGGGGGCCCCTGCAGTGCCCATGCCAGTGGCATGGGCACTGCAGGGGCCCCCAGGGGCCCCGCGACCCCCCCTACCGCCATCCGGTTCCCGGCGGGCGGACCGCCGGGAACTGGATGGCGGTAGGGGGGGTCGGAATCCCCTCGGCAGCGCAGCTAGCTGCGCCACCTTGGAGGATTCAAAGGGGCGGCGGTACACTGGCGGGAGACCGCCAGTGTTGCCGGTCTGACCGCGGCTTTACCGCCGCGGTCAGAATGCTCTGCGGGGCACCGCCGGCCTGTCGGCGGTGCTCCCGCCGACCCTGGCCCCGGCGGTCTAAGACCGCCGGGGTCAGAATGACCCCCATAATATCCTTAAATCTACAAGCGGCATAGTCTGTATGCCTGGGTGAGGTGTATATGTGGCAAACATGGGCCACGTAGGTCCTTCATTACTTAAAGGACCTAGCCTCACCCGCCGCAGTATATGTGGTAGGGCGCCTTCAAACCAGTTTTGATGCTCCTGATATGTGAGCGATATTTCATGATACTGGTATGCTTCGTACCTTACGGGTACGTCCGCAATGTCATAAGTGTGAAATGTGTGCGTTCGTTGGTCAGCCTCAGGAAAGGCAACCCAACAATAAAATGTTTCTGTTTGGTATGCTTCAGTTGCTTCTATAATCAAAGTAACTTCCCCGCCCTCTTCTGTAAGGCCATGTGCTAATAAATGTTGTGTAAGTGCATGTCTAGCTTTCGCAGGAATGTCTATGGTATTAGCCATAGTTGTTTAGAGAAACGGAACACCAAAATAGGGGAAGTTTTTTCCTTTTGTGAGTTCGAGCTCGAACAACCTACAGCCTAAGCAGGTGTTACCTGTTTGGCTGAGGAGGATTCTCCCAAAGACCACGGACGTCTCCGTATAATGGTACTGAGGGTACCTGTTGTCTGTGAGACAGTGATAGTCAGGGTATCCGTAAATTAGTGCCTAAACACCATCGTTGGTGGCGCCATGTCGTAGTTTGGACTCTTGCTCTGAGCAAGACTGCTGGTCTCAGGATGACAGTACTTTCGTTTGTAGGTGACTACGTCTCTTCCTACAACTATTTGTAACTGTTGTCCAAACCTTACCGGCTTACTAGCAGTACCTCACCAAAAACACAATAGTAAAAGGTGATTTGTAGCAGTCGCTTATGCATGGACTCAAAATACATTATCTCAGGGTTGTCGTGGTTAAACGGAAATTACCCTTTTCTCACAGATTTATAATGTCTCATACAAACAAAGGCAATAACACAGATGCAGTAAAGTTATAATAGTTTTTATTCAACATAACTGCAATTTGTGATAAGTTGCATGAACTGCAATGATTAGGATAATGAATATACCAAGCAACAGTATTGTAAAGAGGAGAGTCATTGTTATAAAGACCCCCACCATTATGCAATATAAGAAAGAAATATATGTATATGTAAAAGATGGAATAAGCCCTAATACCCTAAGGAGAGTAGGTCTAACCTCCTACCTAAAAAGGAAGAGCTGGGTTCGTTAAACCTAATCTGCCAAAACCGTGTCCGTGAGAGGAGCCCCAACCCTCGTTACCTTGGAATGAGGTCTCTATCTCAGACTCCGCAGGGACACGAAGACTGGATCAGTGTCAAGATGACTGCAGCATCGGTATCAGCGATGGTGGCGATGCCCTCTGGTCAGAATCCCTCTGATTATCTGTCTAAAAGTGTGTTGTATTTATACAGATCTACAAGGTCCCCTGACATAAGTGTTATTCATAACAATAGATAACAGGCATGCTTGGGACGGCAATTAATATCAACAATCCCTCGAAAGTATAGAGAGGGAAAATCCCTAAGTGTGAATGCCTACTGTATGTTTGTCTTTCGTGCTTGATCTTGACGCCTTGGCGCAATGACACTGATAATAGAACCCATAACAAGTGGCCTAACTATAAACAAGGCCGCCATTTTAAAGGAAATAAATAATTAAATGGACTATGACAGAGCAAGCTAAGTAGGTTAAAAGTCACTGGGTGACGGGGGCACGAGTTTACAAGCCTACGGCTAAGCTAACTCCTGTTATCCCGCTAAAACAAACTAGGATTCACTACAAAGCATTGCTTGCTGCTGATTCATTGGGGCTAAGGGTATTTGCATTTGCTGATTAGGTACCATAGGAAACTGCTGTTGCATTGGCTGCAACTGTGCCATTTACACACGGGGCATTTGCACCTGTTGCAATTGCATGGGTTGTAAACCCTGCATCTGGTTTACATTATTTTGATAATTTGGATTTGGACCTCTCAATTTTAGTCCTCTCATATTCAGAAATGCATTGACATCATTGTTTTGCTGACCTACACCTTCCTGCACCATCATTGGGCACTCCCGTTTCCAATGCCCGACAATTCCGCACGTGTGACATGGCATCACCTTCTTCATTGCCTGTATACCATTTGGAATCATAACAGTATTCAAATCAGGACCATTATTCACAAAACTTCCTCGGCCCATGCCTCTCATCTGCGGCTGAAACATAGCATTTCCCTGCTGCTGCGCCATCTGTTGTTGAAAACCTTGCAAACCTTGCAAACCTGTCTGAGCTGCTCTAAGCTGCATCACCATCACCTTTTCTTTCAACCTTTTTTGCTTTGTCTCAATCTCATCACTGCAGTATTTTGCATAGTTCAATACTTCATCGATCGACTTTGACTGCCAACAAATCAAATGCGTTTTAATCATCTGGCTGATTTCGGGTCCCAATCCTTCCACAAATCTGAACACAAAATGGAGCATGTCCTTTGCCTCAATCGTTTCTGTGCCACTGTAATTCTTAGACGCTTTCAACAATCTCTCACAATACGCATGTATTGACTCTTTAACCTCTTGGGCTGTCCTGTCAATCCTCTGCCAATCCACATTTTTCGACGCAACCTTGGTTTTTAAGTGCTCGATCACCTTGTGGTACAAACTCATTACCGTAGGTGATGGTGCACCTGTGTCCCTATCTCTCTCTGGTTCACTCGTTGGCCAACCTACAGCCCTTTTACAATCTTCCCACAAATCTGCCGGAACCACGATTTCAAATAAGGTATTTAGGTCTTCCCAGAGACATTTTGCAAGTTTCACAAATCTATCTGTTTGTTGATACCACTCAATCGGTTTCTCTCTTAATTTAGGGAAATCGTCCGTAAAGGATTGAATATCGCACCTGTGCCATGGTACATGTACAAGTTTTCCCCCTGCTGTCTCTCTCATTGATAACATGGTTATCAGGTCGTCATTCTGTTGTGCTTTCTCATTCCGCTCTGGGGTATTTTCTTTCTTTTTGTCTTTTTTCTTAACCCATCTACTTTCCCACTTGTCTAAACATCTCCAGACCTGTGCGCTCTACAGTATCTCCTTAAGGTGTGTTTTCATCCCTGCGGATCTCATGTGTTCAAAGTCTTTTGTCTCAAAGTCTAGCCTGTAACTTCTGCTCAAGTGTTTAGTCTTACCTATATCGATCTCATTTCTGTCTGCTATTTCTTGTAACTTGTTGTGTATGCTGCTTACTTCTCTTGTAATTCTAGGGCACATGTATCTCAGCTCTTCTTCTGCATATGATTGTAATCTGTTCAGACCCATAGTTCCCTCTACCAGTTCATCTGCCTCCATGCCCAATCTTATTTTATTCAGGTATTCTTCTCCCTTCCCGCTGGATGTACTCTGTGGGGAGGTCAGGCTGTTGAACCATTGTGTTAGCTTTTGTGCATTCAGTCCCATCAATGTAGCACTTACATCAACTGCTACTGAAGGTTGCTGTAATGTTTCAGTCTTTGAGGTTAACGGTACTAATAGTGGTGGATTTGACCGTACCACTGTTGACGGAGCACAAATTGGAATTGAACTAAATCCCGACAAGGACCCAGATTCATTTGGCAGAGTCGCTATCGAGTTGTTTCTGGAGTGGTTTCTATGCATCTTCTCCCTGTCCCACTTTGTATTACCACCCCTTGGTCTCATGCGTTTGGGTTTGCATGTATGTACAGTGGCACTGGTGGACCTACAGTGATAGGCAGAGATATTGCATCTGGATTCTGTCTGTTCCCCGAATTCTGTGGCATGTTAATCCCCACATTATGGTTCATTATTGGTGGCATGCCTAACTGGCCCTCCGTTCCTCGAGCGTATCTCAGCACTTCTTGTACCTGCTTTTGAGGCATCAAAAATTGTGTTGGTTCAGCTTGAACCAATGTCGGTCTTTGGTAATTCTGTCCTCCCTGCGCCATTGAATCAGAAGTCATTCCCATGTTATGTCCATCACAGCAGTGCCTTTGAACCTGTGGCTGATAATTATCAGCAGGTTTCAAGTTAGGCACGTCTGGGTATATTCTCTGGACCTGTGGTATTTGTGGTGAGAAAGGCATATCGGAACTGCTCTGCCTTTGAGATATTCTCAAGTTCGGTGTTACATTACCCTGTATTGGTTCTGGGGTGGCAGTACTAATGCTTGAGCCTTTTTCGCTTTCCACATATGGTGGCGGGCGATCATTCAGCAATTGTATAATGAACTCCTCATCGTCTGACTCATCTGACCTTTTCGAGTTTCTGTTGTTCTCTCTATCTCTGGACTGACTCCTGTTTGTCTTATAGGTAGCTTTCCTTCCTTCCGTCTCCGCTTCATCAGTAATTGCTGGAAACAATTTAATCCCCTGCAATACATCTGATCTCCAAACCTTCTGTGTGCTATCCCATCTAGCATCTGCTAGTGTCTTTTCTACTTTTCTTATTCTTGTCTCAAATTTCTTTTGTTGTTGGTTTCTAGCTATTAGCTCCCAAATTGCTAGTGCCTCAAACTGTACTGGTCTTGGAGGTACTTTCATGTCGTACAGCGCAAATCTTAGATTCTCTAAAACCCTTAGATTAAACGACCCATGGATACGGAACGCTACACTTCCATGCTTCTCTGTTAATTTGCACCATTGCTTTAGCCAAAAACATGGTGCTACCCCCTTTTCTTCAATCACGATGTAAGCTGGTGTACCCTCAGGCGGTGTTTCTTCTCCTACATTTGCTTTAATATAAACATCTCCCCTCATGGCACTCATAAATGCTTTGAAAGATTTCATCTTTCCGTCTTTTATTTTTCTAAAATATGTAATCAATAAGTGACTTTAATTCCCGGAATACTCTTTGCTTGCCTTTCCCTACCAGTTGCGCTTCACGGACTGTGTCCAATCCGTGCGCGACCCTTCTCACCAACCAGCCTATCCCAGCGCGGCTCCTAGTGACGTCACACTCACACACTGCGGCTGACAAAGTCCTGCGGCTTGTCCTCTTTTCATTCGGCTTCACTCATAAACTAATTTCTGCAATATAACGCGAGCACTAACCAAAAGAAGAAAACAAATCTGTCGGTTTACTACAGGAAGGGTAATACAATCGCTTCAGAAACCTTAGGGATTTTTCACTAGCCTCAACAGTTATTCCGTCTTTCTTGGTTTCCCGCTTTCGCAAGCAAAATTTGACCCGCAAACTTTTACTCTCAACTGATCAATGAACTATTCTAGTGCACTTTAGAATTCGTCAAATCTCAAAGTCGAAATTTTCTTTCATTCTTCAACATTCATACCGACTAGTTGACCACGCCCGATCAACCTACTAAACCAAACAGATTACAACATCAATCAAGTGTATCATACACTTTTCAACATACTCTGGAGTCTCTTGATCTCGCAGGGCCCGTCTCAACATCAACAACCACGTGGACAATTTTCTGCACGAAGCGCTACACACATGTGAAGTTCGACGACTTCCCTACTCTCATACTTTGGAGTCACACTCCTCTAAAACTTCAACTGGAGTTCGCAACTCCCCCTAAAATCCTCACAATCTTCTCAATTCATGTGCGCCGATAAGCTGTGCAAGCGCAAAACCCTAACCTCTCTCATACCGTCATTAGAAATGCCGAAAACATTCTCACACCTCCATGTCCTCCATTCGCAAGCTCTGAGATTCCGGGAAAGTCATTGGGGACTTAGGGCATCATCATCCCTCCAACTTGTTTTATCAAAGAAAATTCTAACTTGACTCCGTCTATTGTTCGGATGGGGGCCCAAAGGGCGAAACCATCAATCTCTGCTACCATCTACTGATAATGCGTCCAGCCCTTATAAATTACCTGTATCTGGACACGTTGGAGGTCAGTGAATCTTTTAGCCGAGTCGGGCTCTCCTCATCCTAGAATAGTCGGGTCACTCAGATCAATAATCAATAACTATTGTAATCGGTAATCAATACTCAATTAATAGATCAAAATAACACATCGGAAATCAATAACAGTTGGTATTTCGGCGCACCATAACCTTTCAGTCATGAATAACCACACCAGTTTACATGTATTAAAAGTTAATGAATTTATTTCCCTATATTAACAAAGCTAGCACGATGTATATAAGTCTCAAAACCAAATGATATATGTATACGAACATTACTAGCTGTCCATAACGGCGGAAGAAACGCAATCTACGCAAAATCTGAATTATGATACATTCAGTTATGGCAATGCAAATCACTAATATGAGTAACTGTATTTGACTAATTTCATACATTGGTCAGCATAACAAGATTTCAAATTTGCATGGTGCATCGAATGAATACCTCGACTAACCACTGATTAGCATTGGCATGTGGGGCTTCATGCAAAACTAATTTAGTCAACACAAATTTGGAAAACTTCTAGCATGGGTACTATCAAAATAGCAGTTGGTACCTAAAAGGAAAAACACAATGCATAATACAATTATCCTTTCATATTTACCAAATACAATCAGCATTCAAGAAAAGTCTTCGTCCCTCAGGTACCGGTTCGATCAGCATGGGGCAGGTTTCAAAGGGGCAAAGTTAAGGGCAAGCTTCCTTGCAGCGGCAAGGAGAATGGGGCAAAGTTACTGCATCGCAAGATGGGGCAAATCAAAGTTAAAGTCTCTAGGGTGAGAATTCATAAAGTCTCTTTCTCTGGAATAGAGAAAAGGGCATCAAGGTGTCGTCCAAAATGGAGTCTGGCATCTGGCTTCAAATTGGCATCAAGGAAAATGGCTGACTTCTCTTTGTCCAGTGGGTTTAAGTAAAAAACATTCCAAATTCTGCAGGGTCTTCCATTGGAGGGTTCATAGGTTGGCTTCAAATTGTCCAATGAAAACTGTCTTTCTACTAGCGCTCACTTATGCATACATTGTCCTTGGAGCCTTGGAACACAAGTTGCCAATTATTTTGATATCTGTACCTTCATTGTCCGCACCTGCAGAGACTGACCTTGTATCAAAGGGGATAAAACCGGCCTAGTACGAAACCTTGGAGATAAGTGTATTAGTCATCTCTACTGGAAAAATACAACTTCAAGCAAGAATATATGTTTCATTACTTCAAGGAAAAGCCACGTAGTTCGAATTTGAGACCAGGCAACTATGCCAAAGCCTCTACTAAATTTAAGCTAAGCATAAAGCAGTTTCAATAAGAAATCATGGCATACATTTGCAATTATGACGGATTACTACATTTTTCATTTCTTCATGATTAATAAAGCTTGTTTACAATTATGGCGAACTACCCCGAGGGCACAATTTCCCTCGTACATTATTTTCTTTACTAAAATCACACTACATTATACGATTTTGGTTACATGATATATGAATATATGTTGGACCCTCCTTTTCTCCGTCATCACACCTTTGCTGGGCCGAGGAGGTCACGCCCCTAGGAGCTGTGATCTCCTCAGCCCAGCAAAGTTCAGCTCAGGCAGCCAGGAGTCTGCGCAAATCGCACATGTCTGCTCCTGGCTGCCTGAGCTGAACATGAAGAGTGTCTGTCAGGTTGACCTTTGTTCAGCTTGACAGACACTTTTCATGGGGGGCAAAAGGTGGGGCGGGAGTGGCCCCTCCGCCCTAAAGGACGGGCTGCCACTGATGCGCATGTTAACAGCCGAGGAGAGCGATGCGGGACGATCCAGATGTCAAGGCAAGGTTTATGTTTATTCTTGGCAGAATCAATGCTTATTGGACTGCAAATACTTTACAAATAGAATGTGCCCCAATGACCTTTGCAATACGAATTGCAATCTGCACCTATTACTGAAAAATGAAATTAGTATTGCAGCGGTGATCGGGGCACATTCTATTTATAAAGCATTTACTGTTCGTTATAAGCACACTTAGGTTTTACACGCCCCACCACTTTCAGAATTTGCCAACGCCCTCTGCTTGTGAGTGCTGTAATTTTTCAGAGCTCATCAGTACCTCATGGGTACTCTTAGAATACATTGTCAAATCCCTTTGTCTATGAGCCAAGACATACATGAATGGTTGTTCATGGTTGTTCATGTGAACATTTCTAAGGAAGTGCAAAATCATCTATTTTCTTCACATTCACCAATTTCTGAGTTGTTCTCTTCCAATTCCCAACCTGGATATATATTTATTCTGGCCCTTCAGTAAATCTATAACCATTTCCAGGACAGTGAAATGTGTTGAAAAAAAGGCTGAGGATACCCACAAACTTGTCAGAAAAAGAAAGAGAGGGCGATAGAGGGAGAGTGTGTCTTACCTATCAGTGTACATGTAGGTATTTATGTATATGGGATATCTTGAGCGAGAACCGAGCTAAAAGGCAGCAGAGCGCTGAAAATGGAGCGGAGTATGTATATTACTTGCTGGTATTGCCAGACCGTATCTTTGCCTATAATGTGCTGAGCTATCTGTCCCAGGTGGCGATGGAGGGGAGACTGTGGTTGCTTATATAAATAATTTTGAACTATCTTCTGGCACTTTTAATAAGGCAGGCGGTACATTTGTCAGATGTGTGCTGGGATATGAAAAAGAACAGGCTGCTCATAAAGACAGTCTAAATTTTGTGAAATGAATGCAGAACAGGGTGATGAACTTGACAAATATGTGTAATGGAGGAGATTTGGTTAGAGAAACAAATAGGGAAGCCCTTGAACACACTTGTCCAAGGGCTTGTCTTGCTGTTGCCAAGATGGTGTAAATTGCTCATCTAAGGGATGAATTAAGGGTCCTGCCATGGTCCCACCATCTGCTTCCTGCCTTTTCCTTTCCTCACTTACAGTCATAAACTTTACATTTATTCTGGGCCTCCAAGGGTTCGCCTAGTTTTGGGCCGATACTCATTGCTCTATCAGACCCGTTTAATTTGACACTGTGCCTAAGATCCTCTTTGTCCACACTTGAAGAGCTGCCAGATTCCACCAGTGGAACTGGGCCTTCCTGTAAAGGACAGGACTAACTTTGCGCCATGGTAAAAGCAGACTTGTCACAATGATGAGATAATCTGGCACAGAGAAGGGGTATCCAAACATAAGTATTACACAATGATGTTGCGTTTTGGCATGGTTATGGGATATATTTACATAGGAATTTGACATTCTCTCACAGACTACCTTACTCTTCCCACAGGGGAGGGATGAGATAGCACTAACTGAGATACTGTTCCAGGACAGTAAGAAACACCACCTGAATCCTAATCCTAACCTGGGTTTGGGGTGCAACGGGAGAGGAGGGTTTAGATGTTAGACCCGGTTGTTATTATCCAGAAAAGGTGATGATTACATGCAATCCATGGAAACAAAAGTGGAGAGACAAAGGTTGCAGTGGCGGTTCGGGGGGCTGCTTATCGGATGTGTGTGCGGGGGGGGAGATGTTTTTGTAGAGATAAGAGATACACCACAGATAAAGCATGAACGGTTGGATTACAATTTGTAGAGCTATAACAAACAAATAGGTCTACCTTTTTTTACCTAACCTCATGGTCTAAATTACCATATTATTACGTTGTTGACAGTGATCTGAAGCATAGCATAGAGGCATAACAAGTGAGTATAAAAACATCAACAAATATGGCAAGCCCTGGCACAAAAGCCCCTGAGAAACAGACAGATACATCCTGTGTTTACTTGGCACGCCCAAAGCGACAGGGTGGTGCCTTTGGAAGCATGCATGCCACACAGGAGACACAATGCGTACAGTAGGAAAAGAGCTGTGTGGGTGGTGGGAGAATGAAATCATGCATTAGAAAGAAAAACAAAACGAATGGGATTATTCTACAGTGTGTGTTAATAGTAGGAGGAACTGATTTAAGAGTTTTGCTGCACAACACCCTCATGCTACCATAACATAATAAACATCTCTAGGTTGGCTGTACAAATTGGAACACTGAAGGCAGTTATTATTATTAATAATATACGTGTCATGAGGGAACTGAAAATATAGACATAGCTGACCCTCCCAGTTCTGTATATAAAGTTCACAAACTGCAGACACTCTCCTGCACTGTGGGTCTCAGATAGTGCCACCTGCCTGCAGCAATCTGACACCATGTCTCACTCTATCCGCTCCAGCAAATCGACCGTCATTCAAAGCAGCGGTAGCTCAGGTGGTGGCTTTGGTGGCGGGTGGCTTAGCTCAAGGGCAGGTACTAGTGGTGGTGGCTACATTATGCCTAGTGGGGGTTTTAGCACCTCATCGGGCAGGGTCTTTGCAGGGGTACCTTCTGTAGGCTTCGATGTTGGTCCTAGTGAAGGCTTTACAGGTGGCCATGGAGGGAACTTTGGGGGATTCCAAGGAGCAGGCTTTGGAGGGGGAGCTGGAGGAAACTTTGGCGGTGGAGCATTTTTTTCAGGTGGGGGAAGCTCTGGAGTTTTTGGTGGTGGGTTTGGGGGTGGTTATGGAGTGGATACTTTGTTCAATGTCAATGAAAAGCAAGCCATGCAGAACCTGAATGACCGACTGGCCTCCTACCTGGACAAAGTGCGTGCATTGGAGGAAGCAAATGGAGAGCTGGAGAGAAAAATCCGGGAGTGGTATGAGAAGCACCGTCCAACTTCCCTTAACAGGGACTACAGTAAATACTTTCAAATCATTGCAGATCTTCAAAAGCAGGTAAGAATGTTCGTTCCTTAGACCAACTGCAGCTATAAACTCATGCCAAGAAAATTGTGAACACAGTAAATAGCTTTTACTAATCATTGAGACCGTAGGTGGGAACCAAATATACCTGCTCTAGACATATGCCTTCACTTCTATTGGAAGTTAGTCTTGCCTACCTACTTAGGTCAGGGCTAGAAGGGGGACGGCTTCTAACTTTTTCTAAATTTTCATTACCTAGTTTGTCAAAATTACACTTTTTGTGATCAATAATCACATCTTATACATGCTTACTTGAAATACTAGGTGGGGGTATCACATTTTATTTCTTGAGCTAATCAGACCCATAAACACAATTTTTCATTGTTTAAAACAAAATTCTATTGTTGGATTCTGATGTTCAAATACATGTAGCTCAAATACACAATATACTAGGGGTAACTAATATGCCATTATTTTGTTAACCAATATACATACTGTTAATCTACATACTAAAACGTATTATTGGGCACACTGTCTAATCTTACATGAACCACTTAATTATACGTTTCCACTGAGTAATGCATTTCTTTCTTTTGCAAAACTGTCTATAGTTCACTGACTATAAACATAGTTCCTAACTGCCACCAAGACCTTACCATGTAATTAAGTAGCTACGTATACACCCACAATGCTATTTCTTTTGAGTGACAATGAAAGAGTTCTTAAATATCTGATTTTTACATTTTGTATCTTAGTTAACAGAGGCAAACTAGTACAATCAAGATAATCCCATAAAAAAGGATGAAAAGGAAGTTCCAACATATAAGACAAATGACCAGAAAATGTTAATCGAATGAAAATATTGTTTCAATTGAAACCAGAGGTCTGTTACAGCTAGACACAGTCAATATACGTTGAAGTCAGTATGTCTAATACAATCCCAGTCCTTAGACGTGTAAATAGCATCAAATTGTTTCACCTTTTCAGATTAAGTCATCACCTCGTTTTTTTACATTATTGTTCCCTAGTATTCATAGCACATGAAATAGGATTTGCTTATTGCATATGTTATTATTTGCTTTATGTTACGTCAATGTATATATTCAGGAACAAAGTGCAATAAAATAGATCTCATGGCTATATGAAATATACAACTTAAGAGTAGATAATGCTTTAGTGGCCTATTCTGGTAGGTTTTATTAAAGGCTTGACCACAGTAAGCACTATATATGCAGATGGCAGAAGGAAAAATGTTTTAATTTCAGGGATGGTTAACAGAGGGAGAGTTCTTTTTTATTAGACCCTCCATAGGGATGTACCATGATTAAAAAATAGATTTGATCCACTATTAACTCAGGCAAACGGCAGCTAATGTTCACACTCACCTATAATTCTGCTGGCCCCACTTAACACATATAAAATGGTTGCACTTTTTTGGCCTGATTCACAAACAGCACTTTGTAGTACATTTTGTACTTCAAAGTGGGGGTGGGCAGAACTCACAGAGTTTCACTCCATGGAATCCCGCAGAGTTACGTGAAAACTCCATGAGATTCTGCAGAGTTCTGCGAACAAACGGAATTCAGCACGTTGCAGTGCTTGTACTGAGTTTTAGCGCCGGGCGGTCATTCTAAACTGAAAAATCAACACAAATGGCACCATGTGGCATGCCAGAGGGCACTGCTTCTCAAGTTCATTTGGTTGCCGCTCAAGTAGATTTTCTACTCTAGTGGCAGTTATATCTTACCATTGGTGAGCCACAAGCAAGAAAAAAAAAACACCACCTGTCGGTTTGTGAAATTTGGCCAGAACTCAATGGCCGAAATTCTGCTAACTCTGCCAGCAGAGTGCAATTTATTGCCCATCTCTACTACAAAGTGTTATTCACAAACTAGTCTGCAAGTACCTATAATTATCTGTGCCAAGATCTCTGCACATGTAAGTATAATTTTTAGTAGTAAATGGAGGTGAGACACAGGGAGTGGCTTTAAAAAGGGGCAGACTTCCTCCAAAGGAAGATGGGATCAGGAAGGAATTAGAAAGCTTTAGAGAGGACCAAGGAGGTCACCCTGCTCCCACCCACACAATACTAGGCCAATTACTATATTCAGGGAGTGGAAAATTTTAATTTACACTTTTGTAATAAATTTACACTCAGAGTTTGTGAATACTGACAAGTACTGCACTTGCTCCAAAGTGTAAATTACTTAAAATAATAAGTTACCTTTTTGAAGAGAGCTGCATTAAAAGTTGTAGATTTCTGTTGTGCATAGAGTGGGTCTTCTTTAGCCAGAATGCTATTCGAAGTTATCCAATTATTTTTTCCTCTGTAAATAATTAGAATTCAAACACAAAACAACAGAGGCACAGAAAATGATAGGATATGAATAAATTAGAAAATAAAATGTTGGTAGAAAGATGCTTTTTGATCAGCTCTAAAGAAGGCACATTTTAATTTAAAAGCACTTGCATATAGAACACTCGTTTGGGACAATACACATACGCTTTTTGAGGTTACACAAGTTGTCACTAAGTTGATTGGAGTTCCACAATGTCTAGGAAAGCAAATAAAAGAAAGAACAATGTAGCAAATATAATACCAGGGAGTTGTCCATCCCTTCTCATGATAATTTTACCCTCATGAAATCTGTAAGGGTTTGCTTTGTTTGAACAATACCTAGTCACTCAATTTTAGATGAAGAACGTTGGGCCTCAGTACAGAAGTATTACATCATTTATATAGAATACGATATTGCTAATTGAGGAGTACAAGTAGATACAGAGAAAGGTCTAAGCGAAAGGAGTCAGATTTTGTGCAATTTTATCGTAGTGATAACAACAGATGGGAAACTTTGCTTTAACTGGTGAGTATATTTGCGAGATTCCTGTCTACTGCTGACAGAGCTATTTTTGGGTTTCACCTACACAGCACTTGTGCTGTGCTTGTGAAATCTTTTGCAAAGAAACAAAATGCTAAAAAGGGCTTTGAGTCTGCCCATTACTTACCTTCACTTGCCATTGGTTGGCTCCCATTTCACTTTTGTTTGCTTTCTACCTATTGGTCAGTGCGTCCTTCTTTCCTCCGGCTTCCTCGTGGGTTTCAAGTCTTCATTCAGGCCATGAAGCTTGAACCAAGTACTGCTTCCCATGGCTTGTGCCCTTCCACTGGCCGCAGGCTCCTGTAGTCTTTTGTTTTGTTAATACAGTTCCTTCCTTTTATCCCCCACACTCCTCACGCTGTTACTGCTCCCTTTCTCTTGTTAGCTGTCAGCTCCCCCAAGCCCCAACTTGCTTCCCAATTTTAAAATTATCATATTTACAAGAAGGACAATGGTGCAAGTGTCAGAAACACATTTGTGCTGAGAGAATGTATTTTTTTTTCTTTTCACGTTCGATGCAGAAAATGAACCACACAAAATTATTAAAATAACGTGATAGATGTGGCTTCTCTTTACACTCTTCACTCATCTTCCTCACAATCAATTTTACAGAAAGAAATGTCATTCTGCATTGAGAGGAGAGGATGGGGCCTAACGGGCAGTGCTGCTGATTTTGAAATTGGGAAACGAGGTTTCCGTCTTGGCGTCCGCTCAACATCCTGGGATTCTGGGCAAATCACTTTCGGCCTGATTTAGAATTTGGCAGACAGTCTATTCCGTCACAAACCTGGCAGAAATCACATCTGCCATATTACGACCTCCATAGGATATTATGGGATCGTAATACAGGGGGGAAGTGAGGGATATCCATCACATTTGTGACAGAGTAACCCCCTCTGCTAAACTCTAAGTCAGGCCTTTAATCTCCTCATGTCTATAAACAAAACATTAATATGTCCTTGTATAACTTAACCTTTGCTTAGGTAAAGTGCTCCAATACCTTGTGGTCGAGTTCGTGCTATATAAAACTGCTCACGTTTTTCCATAGAAATGATCACGGTTTTAAGGAACACCGAGTTCTCAGGAGAAGCACAGCAGTTTAAGATGCACAACCATAACAAAAAGGCAAGGAAAGCTTCTATACCTAACTTGTCCAGGCATAGCTTTTCCACTGTTATGTTTCCCATCTTACTAAGTAAAAAAGCTTGTGACAGTGTCACTCACAATATAAATGTAATGTCTCTTTGAGTACTTTCCATCCTGAGGAAATGTATCAAGAGATCAACCGCGATGGCACTTCACCTTTACCAAATTGTGGATGATATGATTATTAATGCGCACTGCTCCGTGGAAAAACATAATGAGCATGATTATGTAACAGTTATCACACAGAAATAAACATTTTCAGATTGGGGCATCTCTTTGCAATTTTGAGAAACAGATGCCGGAGCACAAAAGAAAAAGGAAAAGTGTTCAACTATAAAATGAAACCAAAATCACAACCTGAAAAGCAGCCCTTTGGTTGAGTTTCTAAATGGACTCCTTCCCTGATGTGAAATGGGACCGCATTGAAACAAAGCAAGCATTGGTAGTGCCAAAAGATTTCACCCATGCGAGATGTATTGGTGTTGCCAATGTTTTTTTTCAACACGTTGCAGAGCATCGCGGGCTGCTGTGTAACATGGCTTAAAGTAAACAAAAAAAACATGCTTTGTTTACATTAAGGCATGTTACACAGCAGCCCGCGCTACTCTCCAACATGTTGGAAAAAACATCGATAACGCTAATAGGTCTCGCATAGGCGAAACCTATTGGCCATGCCAATGCTTGTTAACACACCCTTGACTTAAACTGGTGCCATTATTCTAAACTTTTGCTTGGAAGATAAAAGGATGGGGACAAGGAGACTGCGAACCATCAGAGGAGGTTTCCTTTGTGTTGCATGCCACATGGGAGGGTTGACTTTTTCACTTTTAGTCACAGTAGACAAGTTGTTTAGCCTTTTAAGTAGCATGCTTCTCATCGGCTTTTATAAACCAGCCTATGGTGCACCCCATCTGAAAGAGTGGTCTACCATGCCAACCCACTGATTGCCCTGTTTGTGTCTCCCATTCTCCTGTTAAGATCATCAAAGCCACGACTGACAATGGGAGCGTCGTCCTCCAGATCGACAATGCTCGTCTTGCTGCTGATGACTTCAAACTCAAGTAAGAGGAAAGACGTGCAGTCACAAATAGGCAACTGGATCACCTGTCCTCTTTCTGATTCTTGCTCACACTGAGAGACTAGACCTGCTAGTGGCAATAAACTTCTTTGTCCAAAAGGAAAGGAAACATTTTACAGGCTTACTAACCTCATTTGCGCCACAACATACCTCCATGGTGCCCTGAACACCTTCTTCTGGTCCCGATAATGGTCCATCACAGGTGTTTTTTTTCGCTTTTCTAAGGCACACCCATCTTTACCCACATGTCAGGCCCTGGTATGTCAGTACTATCCATCCTTGCATTCTGCTCTCACGCGCTGTAGCCATCTCCTGATCATGAGTGCCCTGGCTGATGAATAACTGGGATCCACACATTGCCCCACCAATGCACCTCACTGCAGCTTTGAGACACTGCCTGGTATCTGGGGATTAGTGCCATCACGCACAGTTTGACAAATGCAACCTAGCCCATATCTGTACTAGTTGGCGTTCTAGGACTGTTACCTTTACACACAGCTTTACCAGTCCACACCAGCACTGCCTCACAAAGAACCCTGATGTTTCATCTTTGTAAGCCAACACGTGTTTCTCTACTAATACTACTTCATTCTGCAACATCTCTGTACTAGTCCTTGTTTTTTTTTACAAAACTTTTCTATAGCACTTTAATTATGTGCTCTAGGGACTGATTCGAAATTCACACCCTGCATATACAACCAGACCAATCTTTGCAGATATCCCTGCAAATGTATGTAGAATTGGACTTGCAGCCCGTTTTGTTTACTGCTTTATACTACTCAACAGGCTTGGTTAATCCAAATATTTTTATATTTCAACGAAAACGCAAAAAATGTATTAAGGGAAAAGGGGAAGCAAATCATAACACTTATAACAAAACGTTTCTTCTTTATACCCTGACTGATCGCCTTCTTCCAGGTACGAGAATGAGTTGATCCTGCGCCAGAGCGTGGAAGCCGACATTAATGGGCTGCGCCGTGTCCTGGATGAGCTTACCCTGGCCAAGTCCGATCTTGAGTCTCAGGTGGAGAGCCTGCAAGAGGAACTCACCTACCTCAGGAAGAATCACGAAGAGGTAGAGTTCACTGCTAATGAGTGGTCAGGGCCGAGCAATAGGACGAGATGGCCAAGACCTCCAATCCATTTCACCATATGTATCAGGGGAAAAAAACTATAAGGGGATGATTTAAAAAAAAAAAGAACTGGACTTAATCTGTAATGTACACTCACTTCAAAACATTTAAAGGAAGTAAGTGGATGTGCCATGAGTATATATTTCCGAAGTTAACCCAACATGAAGGTGGCTAACCATTGTGCCTCTGGTGTTCTTACATTTCCAGAACCTACATTGGCTTTTCATTTTTGCTCCATACGGGAACCTCTGTTCCACAATGAACCTTCCTTCAAGTGAATGTATTCACCGAAAATACTTTCTGTTATCTCTATATGCTGACTTTCTTGTTTCACCTGTTAAAATCACCATATTTCACCTAACCCCCGGGTTCCTTCACTGGCACAACGTTCACCGTTATAGCCCCTTCCCACAGTCAACAAGCTGTACATTGGTGAGCATTAGAGGGCCATATCTGGCTATTCCAGCTCTTCAGGTCTTCCAGGTACCTGAGGATGGACTACCTTAATCCCTCCTCCCAGGCTTGGTACCACTTTTTTAGGTCTCAACTCTAGATAGTTGTCTATAAGCAAAAAAAACGTATTTTATCCAATCTAGAATAAGAGCTCCTTTTTGGTCCAATTTTTGTTTATGGTTTAGTGGCTCTCTTGTCTAGCTCACTTCTCTGTTTTTGAGTCAATGGGTTTCTTTTTTATTCTTGTGTTTATCCTACTGCCCAGTGACCATTTTGATCTTATTGTGATTTTGTATTTTGATGGGATGAGTTGTATCCTTTCACGGTGAACATGAGAGCACTAATTTAGTATTTTATTTTCAGCACTACAAGGAAGTGAATTACTTTCTTTGCTCACTTCTCATTCCTCCACAACTTTGTTACTTTTATCTTTTTGCAAGAGCCCGGCAGATGCACTATGCTGCCAAGCTGCTTGCTTTCTCTGATTGCACCCTAAGCATGGACCTCCAATCGGCATACTTTTTAGGTTGAGCTAGGCAGCACGCAAGCCTTGTCTCTCGACATGTTGCAATCTCCATCTATGGACTTGCACTACGCCCATCTCACACCCATCACTTTTATCCATTCCTTGGCCTGCCTTTCAAAATTCCCTGGATTTCTTAGGTAAGCGATTTATGTTTATCCCGCCTTGAGGATGCTACATTAGAACATGAAATGTCATATAGTGCAAAGTCGATTGGAGGAGCACTTTACATGACTACGTGAAGTTTCATATAGCGCAACCTCGATCTGAGGAGCGCTTTACATGAGTACCACTTATGTACAAGTTTAGCAGTTGAAAAATATACAAACTGGAGCATCCAAAACAGAAAAGAACAGAGATCCTCAACACGGATCTCCCGGCACAGTGGGAGAGCTGATACTACAATAGTCACTGCAGTCGGGAAACTCGTCCCATAATGCTTTGCAAGGCATTTCTTTTTCAAAACATTTTGTCCCATAACTCAGCTCGTGGTGGTCCTATGACAACGGGACCACCACCAAACCGGTCAGCACAACATGCTCTTTCTGTGTAGGACATCCCTGGGTCCCCATACAAGGTTGGGGGACCCAAAGATAGTAACCTTAGCCATCAATCAATGTCTTTTTAAGCTCTCTCTATAGCTGAAACCTTTGTTTTACATTTGGGAGTAGTTTGTGTTTTAAGGGCCTTGTTTGTAATAGTATTGCAGTAAGCCTGAAAATGTATAAGGCACTACATTCTCTTGGGGGTACATATATGGTTACACTGAATTATTTTCAGCCATTCTGTTTTCATGTCCTTATGCCCTGTAGGGGCTGACTGTATGGTTACATGACCATGTTTCTTACAAATGCTATTTTTATTATGGTGTCCTCTAGGAGCTGTTCTGAGCATTACAATTAAGATACTACATTATTCCAAAAATCCCGATTGGCCAATAGGGCCCGGTACATCCATGAGGGGGGCAGGTATAATCATCGGACCTCTTTAAACATTTAAATAGTATTTTGCCATTCATTTTCCCATCCCACCCACAAAACATCTCTTTTACTGTTCGGCCCAGCTCTATCCAATTTATACAATCTATCTATTGCTATCAGCCACTCCTGTACTGTAGGAGGTTGTGCACTTATCCATTTATAACAAATTTGTCGCCTGGCGGTAAGCATCAAAAGGAATAATAAACGTTGCTGAGATTGACCTCTCATCTCACAGACGCCAAATAACACTAAGCCAAGATTCAAAATTATTTCTTCCCCAAATATCCTATTTAAGACAGTCTGCACATCTGTCCAATATTTAGATAATCCTGGACAGTCCCAAAACATGTGCACATCATCCGCCTCAGTGCCTTCACATCGTGGGCATTTCCTCTGGGTTCCACTTATCCGAGATAGTCTCGCTGGAGTCCAATACACTCTGTGCAATGTAAACAGATGATTCTTCCTTATTGCCGCAGATTTCGCCGTATTCCAGAGGATATACCATGATTTTTGCCACGTCGCAATTATGTTTATATTTGGGAACACCTCTCCCCATTTCTGGCATGGAAGAGGAGGGTCCTCCTCGACTGCCTCCAACAATGCTTTGTACCAAACCGCCACTTCTTTCGGTATAGATCTTTGATTTAGTTTCTCCTCCCAGCTGGATCTACCAATTTCTCCTTTGTGTAAAGATTTGATCCAACTGACCAGCTGGTAGTATTTAAATTTAGAAATGTTTTCTCCCACTCTCTCCAAAAATGTGGCCCATGGTACCAAATTCACACCCTCTATAATTTGTCCCCATTGTATTATCCCGCTAACTTTTAGTGGATTTGAAAGTTTATCGCACAGACATTCCGGAGTGCCTGGTGAATCCCATATTGGAGCTGAGCCTGAGTAATAAGCTATCTGCAATAAATTGCGGATCTGTATCCAAATTTTACATGCCTGAAACAAAATCTTGAGTCTAACTTTTTTGAAATATTTTGGGTGGCCAAATTTGTATAGAAAAAACTCCGCTCCATCCCCCATGTATGCTGTCAATGCTGCCCACATTGGTGTATAGTCTGATTTTTCGTTTAAGAGAATTCTACTATTCTTAAATTGAAAAGCCAAATAGTACTTATAGAGGTCAGGTGTTCCTAGCCCCCCCGTTCTTTTCTCTTGCATAACTTTTTCCACTAGATTCTTATTCCCTTTTGTGCCCAAACAAACGAAGACATATCTCCTTGTAGTTTTATAAACCACTTACTCTTAAATTCCAACGGAATAGTATTGAATAAAAATTTGAATTTTGGCACAATAATAATTTTCAGAATATTAGATCTACCTATTAGGGACAGCGGGAGAGCCGCCCATGATCTTAGAAGTCTCTTGGCCTCTAAATATGTTTTCTCAAAGTTTACCCTTGCCACGTCTTCCAATTCTTTTGTGATCAAAACTTCTAAATACCTAATTTCCTGTTTAATTAACGGAGATTCATATGCCATATTCCAACACATAATCTCTGCTTTTTCAGCGTTAACTTTATATCCCGACATTCTACCAAAATCTTCTATCACCAATTTTATTGGAGGAAGTGACAGAGAGAGATCCCTAGTATAGATCATAAGATCATCCGCATATAGTGCGACCTTCTTTTCCCAACTCCTACTCTGAAAGGAGAGGATTTCCCTATTATTTCTAATCCGTGTCGCAAGTGGCTCAATATATAGATCAAATAACAGAGGAGACAAAGGACAGCCCTGCCGCGTCCCTCTGAAAATAGCTACTTCTTGCGAAAGCACATCATTAATCAGAATTCTCGCTGTTAGTGACCTATATAGTTCATTAACTGCTCTGATAAAAATAATCCCTAATCCAAACTTTTCCATAACCACCTGCAAAAATATCCAGTTTACTTGATCAAATGCCTTGGCTGCATCAAAGGTTATTATTGCAAGAGGAAGCCTCTCTACCGAAGCCAGATCAATTGCCGCCAATAAATCATGCACTAACTCCTGTAGCTGTCTATCCTTAATAAACCCTTTCTGATCTTGGTGGACCAGTCCCGGTAAAACCTTCCCCAACCTTTTAGACAACAGACTTGTATAAATTTTATAGTCAGAGTTGAGTAATGAAATAGGTCGATAAGAAGAGCACTGTGTTGGGTCCTTATGAGGCTTCAAGATCAAACAGATTACTGTTTCCCTCCAGGAGCTAGGTGCTTGACCCCCCTCTAAAAGCATATGATTAAATAATTTCTATAGAAACGGAATTAGTTCTCCCCTCAGTGCCAGATATAACTCGTTCGGGAGATCATCTGGGCCTGACGCTTTACTTCTCTTCAAGCCCTTAAAAATGTCCATTAATTCTGACCCAGTTACTTCTCCTTCTAAAATGTGCAACCCTGAGCTCTCCAGGCGAGGCAAACTGACCGTAGCCAAGAAATCTCTAACCTGCTCCTCAGAATGCTGCAGCTCATCTGCATACAAATCTTGAAAAAAGGAGACAAAGGCAGCTTCTATTTCTGTACCTTTTACACAAAGCTGACCTGTGATGTTAGACCTGATTGACGCAATATGTTTCTTTGAATGGTCAGATTTTACCTTCCAAGCCAGTAACTTACTACATCCTTACTACAAAATAAAAAAAATAAAAAAATTTTTTTAAAAAAGATACTACATTATTCGCTGCGCTTACATATTTCCCATAACTCACCGTGTGGTGGTCCTAGGACAATAGGACCACCATCAAAATGTTCAGAATGACGTGTTCTTTCTGTCTAAAGCATCTCAGAGTCCCCACACTAGGCTGGCGGAACCACAAAATAATAACCCCCCCCCACCAGTCTGTGTCTTTTTAAGTTCTCTTATGGCTAGAACTTTTGTTTTATAGATGGGAGTAGTTTTTGTTTTAAGGGCCTTGTTTGTAATATAATTCTAGTAGGCTTGCTAGGCCTGAAAATGTGTAACGCAGTATCCCCTTTACGGGCTAAATATAGTGTTACACTGCATTACGTTATGCCATTCTGTTTTAATGTAATTTTGCTCTTTAGGTGCTGACTATAAGGTTACATAACCATGTTTCTTACAAATGTTAATTTTATACTGGTGCCCTCTAGGGGTTGTTCTTAGCATTAGAGTCAAGATACTACAAAATTGGCTGCACTCGGAAACTTGCCCCATAATACTCTGCAGGGTATTCCTTTTACAAAACATTTTGGCCCATTAATCACTGCACGACGTGCGTTTTCTGTCTAGGTCATCTCTGTGTCCCCACACTAGTTTGGGGGACCTCAAAATAATAATATAAAAAATATAATAAATAACGGCAATGTTTTCTTTTTTGATGCAAATAGAGGGAGAAGGTAAGTGCTTTAGTTATATGCAGGGCCACTGGAATTATCAGGCAGAGAGGACCAAATTATGCAGCAGGGTTGACCAATTTATGTGGCAAGAAAAGTCCAGTTATGCATTTCCACGCCAATAGCTCTTACTCAAGTAAATGCCAGACCTATTGCATTGCAAATGCTTGTTTCATTGTTTAAAGGGTCTGGTGGCTCCACACAGCTAGTAGGCTCTTTGCTTTTTCTGATTTGACCTCCATGCACCCCACCACCATTCTCCACCCTCTCCATCATAATTTTTCTAAATCGGATTATTCAGTAAAAGCCTTAAAACAGCAAGGTGCCACTTGACACCTGGTTTGCTCCAACTTGCACAGTACTCCCATTTCGTACATACTTCATTTTTTAATTTACCATTCCACAATGACCGTCACCATAATAAAATATTAAGTTATAGATGAAATATAGAGATGACCACTGCGTATTCTCTCACGCAAGGTAGTAGTCTTTGATTTATTGATTTTCCTTTTGCTAAGAAAAACCATTCAAAGATTTCCACCACGCTTACACACCCCCAGTGGCCATCTAGTAATGATTTTTCTTAAAGGAAAAGAAAAATCGTTGAAGGATAGCAGCCGTGCCGGTGCACTCATACGCTGTGGCTATCTTTGAAGGATTTTTGTTTCACTTTAGGAAAAATCTTGCTAAAGTGTACTCCACTCCTGAACGTGCCACTGTCATCTATGGAGAAAACAAAATTGAGTAGGTTTCACGACACGAGCAAGACCTATTTTCTTTGTCAGTTCTTGAATTTTACAGAGATCTACACACTGAAACGTGTCGGAGCCCCTGTTTCATATGTTTCAATCTTGTCAAGGTAGAGCTCTCTGTACCTAGGAACTCAGCTTCCCCTCTACTGAACAATGCTGTTAACTTTTGGAAAAGTGTGGGCTATAGAGTGTTTTATGGAATCTATATGGTTTTGGTGCATCTTTGAAATTTCTTTAAAAATGAGGGTTGCATCACCGGTTCTGTTTTGATCTGTCACCCAGGAAATGAACTCCTCCCGGCGCACAGAGCAAGGGGATGTGACCGTGGAGATGGACGCTGCACCAGGGAGTGACCTTCTAAAGAGCCTCAGTGAGATGAGATCTCAGTACGAAGCCCTTGCGGAGAAGAATCGCAGAGATTCCGAGGAACGATACCTTCAGCAGGTGGGCAGCTGCATAGTTCTTAATGCCGCTACTGGAATGGGTCAAGCCGGTGCAAAGGGTAGGCTAGCGTAAAAAAAAAATGACGTTAGTCGGGTGGGGGTGGCGGTATGGGAGAAGGGGGTTTTGCACCAAAAAATGTAATTAGGCAGGTTAGAGTACAAAATTACTCTAATCAGCCTAGCATCATTTTCTGACGCAAAACCATCCATACCACATGACTTCTGTCTTAGAAAAGACAGGAGTCATGCCCTCCACCCCAATGGCCAGCACAGGGGACCAGGGTCCCCATGGCATGGCCACTCCACCCAGTGCCATAAAGGGGGGCCCATTTCAGGGCCCCCAATGGCACTTACCAAAACAATGCACGAGCTTTACCATTCTAAATCTAGTCCTAGCTCTTTCAGAGCTAGAGATGTGCTGAGGTGGATTAATTGCCCTTAGAGGAAAAAGCCATAATTTAGTCAGATAATAACAGACACTACTCTGATGTCAGGATGTCTCAGTGAGTTGAAGGATCACTTCTGAAAAATCTGGTGATCTAAAAAGGGCAAGAGTACGAATCCTGGAAAGATCAATTTAGCTTTCCATCCTTCTGAGGTGGATAACTTGAGTACTATTAAAGTGATCAGAGTAAGCCCTGCAATACGCATTGTTTCGAAATGGCAGAAGTGTAGCATAAAACATATCTAAAATACATTATATTATTTTATTGCTACTATTATGAAATGTTATTGTTACTATTGTGTAATTGTAAAATTGAGACTGAAGTGTTTTCTTTTAAATACTTTATTGTAGAGTGCTGAGCTGAAGAGAGAGATCTCGGTTGGGGTGGAACAGGTGAAATCAAGCAGATCAGAGATCTCAGAACTGAGACGTACTTTTCAGACCCTGGAGATGCAGTTACAGTCTCAGCTGGCTTTGGTGGGTTCTAAAATGTGGAAGCAAATGACACAATGAGCAGAAAATTCAAAATTGTGTGTCATTCAAATAGAGTATGTCCACCATCTACATGCATAAAGCTAGGTTAGAAAAAGCACACATTCAAATAAGGGACAGTGTCGTTTTAAATGTGTTTGTGCAAAAATATATAATCTCTCATACTCTGGTAGATATGTTCGCAATCTACGCCAGTTTGTTGTAATCTATACTACTTTTTCTAACTCCACTTAATAATAATATATTTTCCTGCTCATTTCGTAAATGCTCTTTTTCTGTCTAGACGGGATTGAGGGGACTCTGTTTATCTAACCTCCGAGAAAATCTTTTTTTTATCAATTATAGCTAGTATAAAAAGTCGCTGCTTAACGTGTTGCCAATGTACCCAAGTCTCCATCTGTTGCTTTTGTTTTACATCAGCTCCAATGGTTAACTTTCAAAAGTTGAGTGACATTCAAAGCAATGGTCATAGTCCACTGAGCTATCAATAGGCTTTTTTTAAAGTATGTATTAGCATTTAGGTTAAATGTCACAATGAGCACCAAGGGTAATTTACACTAAATTTTCCAATTACGGTGCATTCCATTTACAGACATAGAACAAGGTGGCAGCCTCATGTATCTAATGGGTGATACAAGGATATTCTCGAAAAGCACAAATATAGATACCCTTGAAATCCCCTAGTGTCAGGGAAAGTTGGCATACACATCGCCATTGAGTGCTGTTGTAGCATCACTTCATGCTTACTTTTCACCTTATAAAAAAGTGTCAAACTAGAACATCTGACCCCCTAACTCACCCTCTGCTACCCTTGGGCTTCCAGGTCATACATCCCCCGTTCTTAGCAACTGCTTGTGCTTCGTGTGTTCTTACGTGTCTAATCCGAAAACAGATCAGGAAGAGGTATCTTATGTTATTATGTATGTGTGCGCATTAGTCTTGGCCAAATAAATTGGGTTTGTCCGCATGGGGTAGATGTCATGATCTATCTCCCCCTCTCCAGTACTAGGAGAGGCTGCTTCAGGCGGTTCACATAGTGGTTGTGTAATTGCTCCCCATGCCAGTAGCGCATCATCAATGGGCTTTATAATGAAATAATTATTTTGGTAGCTGACCAATCAGGCACTTTGTTCTGCCCGCCAATTCCTACTGAGAATTGCCAGACCTTGGATAGTCAAGTTCGAAAAGAAGGTTTTTGTTTATGTGCTGTGGCCAAGACTTGGAATTCCTTACCAGTTTGTCTCTGTTCTGAATAGCGCCAAGAAGCTTCACTGAATGTTACATTCTGTACATATCTTACACTGCCATGTAGGTGGTAAACAGTTAGGAAACGAAAATTCCATGGTGATTGTACAAGTTTGATAAAATCGCAAGAAGGTGGATTTCCAGTTCCACGACTTTTAAATTATAAGAAGGAACATGGTTGTGCCAAATGTGTGGCTCTGCAACATGTAAAGAACAAACTTACAGGTTTGTGGTTATCTACAAATAGTTGCTTTTAACGTCCAACTCTGGAAATGCAGTCATTATAAAAGGCAGGAGTAACGATCTGTCCGTTGCTTAAAAGGTAAAGGAATACGCCATATTTCAAAGAGGGGAGGGATTTTACCTATATAAAAATAATGTTATTTACAATATTTTTTTGGGTCAGGGATGAATTGAATCTCCTTCAAGCTTTCTCCCTATTTTTACGTGACTCCAAAAACCAATGACAGGCTTTCACTGCTTTATAGCTATATATATATATATATATATATATATATATACATAGCAATTGACAAGTATACAAGAAATCTACATGACTAATTATTATCCAAATGCGCTTTCAGGGTGGAAAACATCACGGATGTTTATGTAAAAATCCTCAAAGACCTGGCTTTTTGGTGTAAACAAACGTTTGCTTGACCACCCCCTGATAGTACCCATTTATTGTCCATTTTTCCTCCCGGCTTTGACATGTGTTCACAAAATTGGGACTTTTAAATTAAGGATTTGGTGTTCAAGAATGCAAATTCAAAAGATGCACATTTAAGTTCTACTTCAGTGGATAAAGGATTCACTGAAACGTGTTTTAAATTCAGATTCGATCTGGTTCCTCTTAATGGGAGTTATTAATCTGTGATCTAAAAAATACTATTATTTGAAGACTTTTTCTTGCTACGAACTGATTAATTGAAGACTTTTTCTTGCTACGAACTGACACATTCTGTCATGAAGCTTCCATTAGTATAAAATATGTGTGAACAAAACGAAATACAAGATGTTAGTTGAACACTTTTTTGAGGAATCAACCATTAATAAGAACTCAAGTTGATCATCCTTATACAGTTCTCTGTGCCAATTCCTGTCCTCTCCGTTTATAGAAGTTTATTATAACTGGGATCCTGCAATCCCTGACGGACATTACAAGGATATCCCCGATAATATCTTTCTTGTACCTCGTTTTTTATTTTTAAATAATTTTCTGCTCTCTCTCTTATCACTGTCCGTTTCCTGGGTGGGGTCTTTGCATTGTTGCTTTCTCCCTCTGCTCTCTCCTTTCTGCTTTAGCGCTTCGTTGCTCTTCGTGAGTAGGAATGCGCTTTATAAATATGGCATAGATACATACATACATACATACATACATACATACATATTAGAATGTTAAAAGTTACCCGCAGTTCCATGATGTCATGAAGTTACTCGGCCTTCCTGCTCATTCCATGGTAACTTCTTGGTGACTTGCAATGTCTTTATAATCTACGGAGGAGGCACTTTCTGCCATCATATAGGAAAGGATCGAGTTTCTTCAGTTATGTCAACAGTCATATTGTTATCAACATCCAGTACCAGGGGGAGCAGTGTCCATGGTGCACCTAACCAAATTAAGGTAGTTGAAATGCATACAAAACAGATTAAAGCGTGGTACGAGTAGGGAGCAAAATCCACATCCCTAAACACTGGTACTCTGAAGTAACACCATACCTTTACCTTGCAATTACAAATTGATCCTCACACATTAGGGAATAACCACGCAAACCCAGCTTTTTGAATGAAACTCTGCACAATATTCCCTTTTCCATTGGGAGGAGGTTGCCTGAAGGGGTCTGGGTTTGGGATTGTGTCATAGACGGTAGTGCAAAATAGGGTGGTGGGTTGTACTGGGCTCCACCGTTGCCATAGGAGAGGGTTTGAGGTGCGGTGGAGGCAGGGGCCAGGGCTAGGTTGCTCTTTCAGCCCAACCGTAATGTGGTTTTAACTACCAATTATCTGGCCGGCCAAACTGTGCTGAGCGTTCCCACACCTGGAAAATGCATGCGCAGAAACACATGGGCCACTTATAATTGGATGCAGTAGTATACCACATGACATACGACTACTCCCAACTTGTAATCGAGACACAACGGGGATGTGTATTAACTCCACAAGTGATCACACATTTAATGTGCACTTGAAAAAAAATCATGTGTCCTTCATTAAGTTTTCAAAAAGACCATTTAAACAATGATAGTATTCAGCAGCAGAAACTATGGGGACATGAAAACTGAAAAACACTTGCTTTCAGTGGTGCATCTACCTGTTTAATTGAAGTGCAACGGTAAATAATTAGCATTAAGATCACCTACCTTGTCTTTTGTTGATTATTTGTTAATCAGCAGCACACAATATTTTTTAATAGTATCTTTTTTGGAGCTGGACAGGCTTGGCAGCTGGACATCTTCAATATTTCAGGCACTCACACTTGGTTGGCTGGCAGATATGCACTGCAGGTGTGCAACATAATACTTATAGAGTTAAAAGAAGACCGAATTTGTGCAATGTGCAACTGCATGCTAAATCTTCAACCCTCCCCGCCCCCCACCATCCATCTCGGCCAGGTCACCTGGGCCAGATGCACTAACATTAAGAATACCGATTTCCTAATTGCAATTCTCTCCAAATCGCAATAAGAAAATCGGTATTCCCAATATATGAAACTCTTCTGAGTTGCATTAGCGATTCCTAGTGGGTCGTAAACAGTCCTACCTCATGCATATCAATGAAGTGTGTCACAATTTGCTACCCATTAGGAAACACAGCCATCACAGGTGGCCTGCGGAGGTCAGCAGACTATCGTGTGTGATTGCTTTTTAACTAAGCAATCTTTTTTTTTATTCTAGTGCAGCCTGTTTTCCTTAAAGGAAAAAGGGATGCATTTAAAAAGTCAAAATTAAACTTTGCTTTTTCATTTTTTAATAGTGGGCAGTGGTCAGTGTGGCCACTGCCTTCTCTTAAAAAGTTTTTTTTGAACATTCTCAAAGAGACCCCTTTGCGAATGGGTTACCACCAGTTGTGAACTGGTGCTAAAGTATGACTGTTTTGCGCACTGACTTTGGTTGAAAAATATTAATACATACCATTCTGATTCAGTATTTAAAAGGAATGCCCCTTCCAAATACTGAAGTGGTATTTAGTAGCAAGAGCAAATTGAAATTCGGTAACAAGTTACCGATTCTCAATTTGCCTTTTGTAAATTGTAAGAAGCTTTTTTTGCAGTGGCAAATGGCCCGGTTCCCAGAATCAGGCCGTTTGCGACCCTAAAAAAGCTTGGTACATCTGGCCCTGCGGGTAGTATGTATTACTTATCCTACATCTGTATTCTGAAAATGCTAGATGTTGGTCACCCTGAGTGCTCTTCAAGTTTAGGAAAGGAGGGGAGAGAGTGAGTAATAGTGCACTGGTGAACTTGAAAGTCAAACTTAGTTATACTTTCTAATTCACTTTAAATATTCACCAGAGTACGTTTGTTCTTTCTCAATTAAGCTGCCATTAAATGCTCAAGATTTTGGTCCCAGACTATTATCTCACCAATTTCTCTCTTACTCAATATATATTTTATTTTCCTTTTTTCTTAGTTTCAACAAAAATAATCAGCATTTTCGTGTTTCCACATTTAACTTGCTAGACTTTTTTGAGCAAAGGTTAGCCCAAAAGCCTAATCCTGACTTCATTGGGGTTTAATAGGCTGCAGATAGTAATATCAGGACTGTCTGCCAATTTTGATTTCTACAATAAATCTAAAATTGTGCACAAACTGTGTTTGCACTGCTTTTAAAACTAAGCATGGATTTTTTTTTTTTTTATTTAACTCAAACCCTTAAAGTAATGCTTGGAGGAAACGGATACGTAAAACTGAAAATGCAAATTATTCTCCATTCTGGCACAGACACCATGAAATCAAATGCAAATGTGAGCATTCACACTGTAATAGTACTTCTCAACAAATCCAGCCAGCTCAATATGACCTGTCATATTGAGCCGGGTTTGAATTTGACATGTATTATTTTCCCCCCTAATTTGAAATTGTCACTCATGCTTGATTCTGTTATGTCTAATAACCACTTCTAAAGTTTCAACATTATTAATGCACTCCCTACGAGAAGAGCTTGAATTACATTGGGATGTTTTCATCTACTTTGATAATTAATAATTTATCTGGAGATAGTGTAATATTCAGGGTGCAGGGTCTAATCTCTTTTTCTTGCTTTTTCTTCCAGTAAAATGTGTTTCCCTTTTCCGGCAGGAGAAGTCTTCTGCAGCTATCTGAAAGACTGAAGAGGTATTAATAATTTGCATTCCTTATGTTTGTTTAGAAACAATCACTGGAGGCAAGTTTGGCAGAGACAGAAGGGGCCTACTGCGCTCAGCTCGCCCAACTCCAGCTTCGCATCAGCCACGTTGAAGAGCAGCTGGCCCACATGCGGGAGGAAATGGAGCAACAGAATGAGGACTATAGACGACTACTGGACACCAAGAGCCGCCTGGAGAAGGAGATCGAAACCTACCGTAGTCTTTTGGACAGTGAGGGCGGGTAAGGAACACTATGCAGGGCTTAGTGACCCCTCCGACGCCGAAGGTATGACCAATTGCATTCCCCCCAGTTTAGTTGCAGAGACGTGACAATTAAGTTACTTTGCGAAGTTATAATGTTTGTCAACTTTGCACAACTTCCCTTCCACGCAGAATTTCCACAAAACAGTGTCTTTCCTGGAGATTTTTCCTTCAATGCTACTCTTATTTTTGCAGTACAATGCGCTAACAAATCGTTGATTTTCAGTTTGGTTCCTCCTGCTTTTAAAAAACAACTGTCCTGCAGGCTTAAACCTTTAAATAAACTTCCTGAAGTTAGTGGAACGGAACTCTGCCAACTTGGCACACCACTATGTTTAACATCAGTTCCATAATGTAAACCTTTCTAGGGGAGGGGCGGGAAACACTCTTGGGGAGCGTGCAAAATGACTTCCTTTAACTGGGATAAAACAAACTCCCCAAAAAACAAAGGAATCCCTATCAACTGAAGAGTTCTCCAAAGAACTGGCTATTGTGCAAAGAAAAACTCTATTTGTAAAGCATTATAGAAGACTATCTGGCACTTTACAGGAACATGGCCACCTAATGTTTATTTGGATTTTATTGAGTTGTCCGGAGGCTAATCTAAATAGGTACAGTACGGTACGGTATGGTATGTATGTATAATATGGTATTGTGCTGCCCGAGGCTGCCAAGAGTCATAATGCAAGCAAGGAAATGTTGTCTGATATCTGGGTCATAAACTAAGCAATAACTGGATATCAGAACCCCCTATGAGACCTTGACTTAGGTGGCCCTACACCTGCCATCTTACTAGTGCATGGTCTGGTATGATATGTCATGGCATGGCATGATATATTCTTCTGCATCAGTCTTTCATAGATAACACATTGATCACCTTTCACCATTAACTATACCATTGCACAGGCTTTAATAAAACAAGTGAAATCCTAAAAAAATATTCAGATTTCTGTCCCCTGAGTGTTCCTTGTTCTGTATCTGCTGTGTCACCGGATCTCAGGGAACTTAGCCGCTTGAGTTGAACATCAATGAATGGAGTTAATGACAATACAGTACACAAAGAGAGGAGCAGTACATAGCCTTACAAACTCAGAGTCTTTGCAGGGTCAACCTTTACAGAGTTGTGATCTAGGCAATATACATGACCTAATTAATATAGGAAAAGCCTTACTCACACCCCCTCACCATAGCTTGCCTCACTCCTATCCCACCATTCTGACCAGAGTTGCACTCACTATTTTTTGGCTACAATGCTTTTTTTGAGACAAACAATATCAGAAGTGGATTAGCCTGGGCTCGGTGACTGATAAGATGAGCTGTGAGCCTGAATGTTTGCTTATCCAAGATACTTTGATGTATTGCATTAGCCAGTGTTAGAAATTTGACTGTTCAAGAGTCCAGGGTACACTGCTGTCAAACTAGCACTTTCCATCTCCAAATGAACTCTGTGAAATTGAATTGCAATTGTAAATGAGGGATTCCGATCCCTTGGGTCACATTACAACACTATGCACTCAAACACAAAATTTTGCTCTCTGACTTTACAGGATATCTGGCAGTGGTGAAAGTTCATTTTCAAGTATAACTCGATCATCTGATGACAGCTCTTCGATGCTCAGGTCAAGAATTGTAAGTATAAGAGTTGAAGAGATATTGATCCTGCAGGTTCAGGATGAGATGCCGGTATGATTCACTCCTTGGGGTTCCTCTATTATGAAACACATCTTCTGGTGTCATGGTGGCATTTGGTGGTCCTAAGAAACGTTTCTGATGATCCAGTTGGAACTCTGATTACTGAGAAGTCAGCAGGGGGAAGTGGAGGTCCAGCACAGGGGATTCAGAGCACATAAGCTCAAGAAACAAGAGATCTGTGGGTCGGAAGGTCAACGTTTAGGATTTGACAGTAGGTAATTCGGAGACTCTAGAATTATGTCCAGAAAGAAGAACAGGTGCCTGGAGACCATAATAACCAATCATACAATGGCTTGTTCATAAAATAGTCCACTGGTTTGTCTCTCCCAATGAACACTGCTTGAGCTTGTTGTGAGGGGTTTAGGCTATTACCATAGAGAGGAGGAAATTGAATTTCTTACCCTACTGCTGTGGATTCACAGTCATGTTGATCAACTTTGCTTTGGTGAAAAGAACCCCTAAGGATCTCAATGAAGCAGTAGGACAGCAATATTGCAAGATGATTAGGGAAAGATTAGCACTTGTGTTTTTGAAGGGGTTCTTCTAACATCAAAGAACTAAGGGCCAGATGGACATAGCTTTGGGTTTAGGGTTTCTTAATAGTGAATTTTTGCTATTCGCTATTAGGAAATCGCAAACAGTTTTGAACCACTGTCTGTATTACACTGTTTGTGATTCCCACTGGGTTGCAATTAACCTACTTCAATATTATTCATGAATTAGGTTGCAATTTGCGACTCGGAATCACTAAAACCACAGGGATGGTGGCCTACAGCAGACCACGATGCCTGTTCTTGTTTTTCAATAAAACAACTTTTTTTTTTTAAATGGAGCTCATTATCCTTAAAGGAAAATGGAATGTGTTTAAAAAACAAAAATACAAAGATTTCTTCTCATTTTTTAAGAGTAGACAGTGGTCCATGGGACCACTGCCTGCTCCTAAAAAATGTTTTCACCCACATTCACATATCTGAGTGGCTCCCTTATGGACCCCTTCCCATTTGCAGATGGATTATACATTTTTGTAATACATTATTGTAAAGTATTGCAGCATTTGTAAAGGGCAGGGGTCTTCAACCTTTTGTGTAATAGGAGCTACTTATGTTCAAATAAATTCATTCAGAGCTACTAATATTATTAGTGTTGTAATAGTGGCTACATGAGACAAGATTTCATGCCTCTGCATGGGTAATACATACATAAGACTCATAGCTGCAGTGCCTCTTGTACCACAGTAATAACATTTATGGAAGGTCTCTTCAGTGCCACATGATTTAATAATCGATTTTCTAACTTAAATATATTTTGGAAATTCAGCCATTTTTCTCCAAATATCAGCTTATGTGTTTTGAAAATCAGCACATTTTCATCTGAAATTTACACTCTCAATTTTGGTATAGGTAAAAAAAAATCAACCAAGCAAAAGCTTCTATTTTAGTAAGCTGGGTGGTGTAGAGATGAGCTACTTAGAGGTAACCGAAGAGCTACCAGTAGCTCACAAGCTACTCTTTGGAGAAGCCTAGTATAGTGACTCATACTTAACAAGGCCATGAAGCTCTTCTGTACACGTAACATAACACCACAAAATACAGTAGGAAAAATAATGTGATGCTTAGAACGGAGCACGAACGAATCTATAAAATAAATTTTAAGAGGCATATTGGAGGATTTGGTGGTGTCAATTGTTGTGCCTGAGCGTTTTCCAAAGTTCCCTTTGAAAGTTCGCAATATGTCTGTGCCACCAAACCCTATGTTACTGTTTCTGAGTTTAAATTAATAGTTTAAGGCAAGATCCTTAACATAACTGATAATGACACCGGCCAAATTTCTGTGCACAGGCTTGATGCTCTTTTTGCTGAGTTTATGTTATATAAATACAGAATACATTGCAATATAGTGCAGCAACCTATAATAAAGATAGATAGTACACACTACACAAATTTGCATTGCACACAGAACTTATTGTGTAAAACACCACATCACAAAACAATTGTTCAGAACCTATAAGCCACCATCAGAGCCACCATTTGTGAATATAACTTTAGTCATTAAGTGTTATCTAATGTGAAATGTAATTTTCCAGGCATGTACAGATCAAAGCTCACCTTGATAGTTCTTATGAATTCTACTGCACTTTTTCATGTGGGACTAAACCTTTTATTAAAGGACCAGGCTGAAATTTAGTTCTGATCGTTTATCTCAAATTTAACACTAAAACGCTTCACGCCAAATTCCAAAACCTTCTAACTTTTCATTTGAATTATTGGCAAATTGATAAAGTCCAGAACATAGAGGGAAAGGCTAGAGGTGATAAGTTCATAATCACAGAGACTTTACATAATCTAAAGTAACATGTTTTGGTTAAAATAGGCCTGCACAGGTTGGTCCTCATGGATTTTAAAAGCATCTGTATAACTTGTTTTCAAGCCACTTATGAATAAATGATATTTTGTTATACACTCTTTTCCCTCATGTTCTGATTTTCAGCCAAACCAGTTTCGAAAGCTCATATATTAATTTATTCTGTTTGTTTTTCAATTTTCAAATTTCAGATCACATCAAAACAAGCAAGATGAACAACAGCGATGATTTCTGGAAGCTGAATGAAGCACCTCAATAAAAGACTGAAGACGAAAGAGCATACTGCTGCAGATCTCTTTGTTACACATTCACGGGGAGCAATACAACTTCATTTCTATGCAAGCGGCCCTAATGCTTTCTTCCTGCTGTATCTGGAAATATTATTTATCTAGCATAGAGGCAATAATAGAGGAAACTGAGAGCAAAGAAAGCCCCCTTCCGTTTAAATGTGTATGTAATATTCGATAAACAAAGATGCTGATGCAAAACGTAGCATTCTTGAAAAGTTCTGAAAGTTCTAGCGAATTGCTTCCCCTTTGCCTTCTTGGTAGATATCTGCTGCCACCTAACCAAATGCTTCCGGGGTGATTAACTTCTTAGTTGGTCACAGAAAGATTCTCCTGCAGGTTCTCCCTCAGCATGATTGTTTTTAGCAAGTCTACTTCCATTATGATAAAGTATGTGTTATTCTCTTTTAAACTCAGTGCCTTAAAGTGATCATATGGAGGCCTTTGTATTGCATGATATTTTTTCTTATCAACAGTCAACTGAACCCCGCAAGTGGGATCCATTTGGCTGTACTTTGGGTGTTTTAGTTTCTTTTATCAAACCAATAAAAGGGTGTTCTGATGCAAATTTAAACTTGATCTGTTGGTACTTACTGCCTCAGCAAAACCGTAGCAGGATTTTTCTTCAATTCACACAACACGCTCCATCAAGAGATAAACGCAGAGACCTTGGTTTTTGGGTGGTATGAGCTTACTAGCATTATTATGACACTTGATGGAATTACTGCAATATCAAATCCATCCTAAACCATATCCTAGCAAGAGTGATGAGGGGCAGCATGGATTCCTTCTCATATTTATTACATGCTCTGAACAGCCTAATTACTAAACTGCAGCCATTATTTTCTGTGTTATGCTGCTTTGTCTTCACTGTTGTATTTGCCTTCCGACCCAGCCCTATATCAACACCTATTTTCATCAGTGTTCTAGGTTGCCTTGGTAATGTGGGACCTTTATCCCTTCCTGTAAGATGCTTGCACCCTCTCTCTCGCAGTCCAGCCTGAACGCTCTGGTTGAATGGCCCCAATTTCCGCTGTTGTGTGAATCTGAATTGCTTTCTGCACCTCTGCAGAGTCAACCTCCACTGGTTGACACTAAGTAGAGAGCACAATCCCATAGCAAAACCCCACATTTTAGGTCAATTGCTGCAACCTATTATCCCACTGTGGCCATTTAGAATGATGTTCTAAGGCAGCTCCATATAGTATCAGCTCCTCGCGGTTGAGCCCATTGAATTGTAGGAGAAATGGTGATGCGCCAAGATTCAGTAATGAAGACTCTATCTACGTCATGATTTGTAATGCAATCACCATTTAAAATAACATCACATCTTGTCACTGAATAACAGATGTTTTTATTACCCAACTCAAAGGACCTCAGAGGAATTCAAATCAGTGACCATGGGGGTGAAACATAAACTCCTGGAGTGGAGCCATTAGAACCACCAGACCAAACTCTAACACTGGAAACAACAAATGAGGCACTAATGATAATGAAGAAGCTGTCACATTTACTGTAACAGGGGATGGAGTTGAGATTGAGCACCTGGTTGTAAATCTTAATATTTCATTGGATATGTGAGTTATTGAATGATTAAAGTGCAGCCAAAACACAAAACAGCAGTGTGTTTATACTGTAAAAGATAACGTTGACAAATGAGCACCAGCCTCTGTCATTGTGTGGAAAATAAGGGGAGCTGGCAGAGATGTCATTCACTGATGTGTGTAAGCCTGAAGGAGCTTCTCGTAGTCTGGCATAGATTCGTTTTTGAGGGCAGGGCACCCATACTCCAGGCGGCAAGCAATTTAAGGATCAACTTCCCCAAGAAGAAACAACAGACAATGCACTTGTTGGTGCAGGCACACAATCATAACATATATAGATCCTCTGAGTAATATTTGAGTGACACAGAGTATAGAGGAAAGTTACTGAAAGCTGTTCTGTTGTCAAAACCACATTCCTTGACCTCATAAGGAAAAAAATATTTTTCTCTGTGGGAATTATGTGAGGTTTTATGGAAAAGGTGTATAGCACGGAATGTTTACAACTGCAAATATGTGCATTTTTATGAATTTACTAAACATAAGTGTACATCCTAGCTGACTAGTCATAAAATGATTTTTATTAGCGTGGGTTGTGTTGCATAATTTTTGATATCCCCAAATAATCAGATTAGGCATGCCCACACCAAACAAGAGCAATTTTAGGAATAAACATAAATATAACTTCGTTCACTAGCCACAATTAGACACTTTAGAAGCCAGTGGAAGCCTGTCTTTTTCAATTTCACTCAGTGGAACTGAAATGATGGATTTAAGTCCATGCCTTTGGTGGCATATTCACTCTGGAGCTATAGAGAGGTGAATGGGAGGTATTCCACCATTGGAGACTCCTCCATTTCCACCATCTACCCTGCCAATCTCCACTAGAAATGGTGGTGGGGTAAGCACCTGCTTTATCATGTCTAGCAAAGCTACATCCGTAGAAGGTCCTTCATGAAAAGGCTGGCACTTTTTTCATGAAGGGTGAATAATATATAGCATCATGAACAACATCTCCAGGTGAGAAGACTAATTATTAGGGCAAATGAAATGTGTGTCCAACTTTGGAGTATGTGTCCAGTGTTCACATTTTCGAGCAGACTCTCTTCTAGCAGTGAAGGACGTTGGTGAAACATTATTTCTCCACCAACTGGCCCCTAAAGTAGTCACCTTGTAAAGAAACCCTCAAAACTTTAGGTAGATTAACTTTAATTTGTCTGAGCATTACCTGATGCATGTTAGATAAAGGAAATTGCTGCAAAAGTGGATGGAAAATCCCCCAGCCAAATTCTGATTAAGGCTAAAAGCCTTTCCTGGTCTTTGAGTTGTATTACTTATATATAATGATGTATACAAGCTGTATTTCTACCCATCTCATGTTTGAGTCATTAGAGGTCTTCAACACAAAGGGATGTGGTACACAGTGATCATCTGTGGGTCCTAACAGGTACATGTGGCACCGCTAGGAGCAACCATCCATAACCACAGTCTACAGTGATAGCAATGCACTGATGAAACGCAGACCAATGACATATCGCATGGTAAAAAAGAGACAGCTGTTCGATCTCTGAAGCTGAGTTTTGAAAAGGGAGCTAGACGGATGACAATCAACCTAAACTTTATCCTGATCAAAGTGCCACCTAAAGATGCACCAGGAGGCTACCCTTAATGGTGTACCCACTTTCAGTTAAACTATGTATAATGTAGCTGTTATTTCATCACCTCTGGACATGCACCACAATGTAGAAGTGATGTGGGGTCGGAGTACTTTATGATATGTTGCAAGGAAACGTTAACCATTTCCATGACCGCCTGCTGTGTTGAGAATCTGTCAGGCAGATTGTTGCATATAGGCTGGTCTTTATGCCTGTGCCAGGCATAATGTATGCAGGGGGGCGTTCTGGCATTAGGAGACCTGCAAAAATGGCACAATGAGCAGGCATTAAAAGGATGCACCCCTTGAAATCAATTTGGCTCCTTGCACTTTGCTCCACTAGCGTCAACATTTTTGATGCTAGTGGAGTAAGGCGCTATAATAGCGTTATTTTTTTTTTACGCTATTGGCCTAACGTGTGCCATGGTGGGCCGTAGTGCAAAAATGGCGCACCAATGGTGTTGGAAGGAGGCGGTGGGGCAGGGGGTGCAAGAAAACCGGCGCCTCAGTACTGATGCTCCAGATTCTTGTAAAACTGGGCCTGAGTCTTCCTTGACTAGACGGTGGATCTATTTAAAGCACAGCAATGGAATGTTACGGTAAATAGGTAGAATTTTGGGACTTGGTAATGTTTGTGGTTTGTTGACTTGATTTTGTCTTCCTGTTTTTCAAATGTCTAGTTATGATTAGAGGGTGCATTGTTATATGGCGACGTATTTATAAGTCCAGTGGTGCAGGGCAGCGCAGCAAGTGACCTTGCTGCACTGTCCTGTGCCAATAGGAAAGGGCAGAAATGCATCATATTTACAAGATATGTGCATTTCTGTCCTTTCTGCCTAGCACCAACGCAGCCACCCTTGCACCATGGGCACTTTCCTGCACAAAAACAATCGTTGGAGGCTTTTTCCTCTATTTCTCCTTGTTGCACCTGCCTTAAGAAGGCCTACGGTTTTGATGCATTCCCAGGTTTCCATATTCTTCTAAATCTGGGAATGCATCAAAACCCATGGGTGGTGCTTAGGAGCACCCACCACGAGACCCCTGTTACGATCCCTGACGCAGTGTAAGGCAATGCAGTGAATTGCGCTGTGTTGCGTTACACCTTATCCACAAAGTCATGAACAGCCAGTGTAGATATGGGCCTGAACGATGTGCTGCTGGTCTGTCACAAAAAGTGACGCACTGGCAGTGTACAGGGCTTGTAAATATGCCCCTTAGTCTCAATGGTGGGTGGTTGAGCAGGGAGCTGTGTTTTATAGACTGTGTCTACAATTTTTCTAGCAGTGTCGATCAGTGGCTGTGACTGTAATGCATCTGGCTTCACACACATCCCATGAGCCTTGTCTCCTCGATAAAGGTACTGTGGAGATCCATACGCGTGGAGGCCTAGTATCCAGCATTCAGGTCAGCAGTGAGCATATACAGTCTTAGCCTTGATACTGGCAGGTGGCCGCTAAAGCTTCAAAGAAAAGCCAGACACAAGTTCTCGAACGTATGCGTTTGGTGTCCATTAAAAGGTATATGGAGGCGGACGCTTTGCACAAGAATGGTAGTTTCACTGAACAGGGAGCTGAGCCAAAGTTTGTTTCAAAATTAGTCTGATCTGAGCATGAGACACTGGTGAGGCATCCTTGGCACACCTGCCAAAATTCACATTAGTCGCTCCCTTGGGCAAGTGCTTGCCGGTGCAAGACTAGTCCCACTCTGCCATTCCCGCCCTTTGAGAAGAGTAGGGAGGAGGGGATGAAGGTAGAAAGAATCTTGCCTGTGTACATTAATAATTATCACATAACATTAACGAAAGATTAGTTCCACCACGCCCATTTCCCTCTGTTCACAGAATACTGGCACCCTCAGGAGATCATATTTCACAGAAATGAACACTTATGAATTGCATAAATAACTTAATTTGGGGCTGGTATGCCAAGCTGGCACGAAAAGCTGTTTGTTCAGTAAAAAAGAGGTGGCCCTTTGGTCTGGAACATCTAGAGGATTCTGTATATAAGGGTGATCACACAATGCTGGGTTGCTGGTTTCCTGCACTTGCTGCCTTTCCAAAGCTGACCCCCTTCAGTTTTGCTTGGCCACGATGAGTACCTACCGTAGTGCTCGATCTGTAGGTGCCCCCAGCCTTGGGGGCAGCAGTATGTCTGTCCGAAAATCAGTGCAGTCCTACCAGCATGGGAGTGCTGGCGGGGGTGGCTACGGTGGGGGTGGCTACGGTGGGGGCTTCGACGCTGGCTTTGGAGGAGGTGCAGAAGGGGGCTTTGCTGATAGCTATGGTGGTGGCGAGTATATGAATGGTTATGGAGTTGGCTTTGGCATTGGAGGGGCAGGTGGCTATGGAGGTGGTGGCTATGGAGGTGGTGGCGGTGGAGGTGGTGGCGGTGGAGCTGCTGGCTTTAGCGGAGTTGGTTTTGGGGGTGGGTTTAGTGAGGGTCTTCTTTCTGGCGGCAATGAGAAGCAGACCATGCAGAACCTCAATGACCGCCTGGCCTCCTACCTGGACAAGGTGAGGGCCCTGGAGGAAGCCAACACTGAGCTGGAACAGAAGATCCGCGAGTGGTACGAAAAGCATCGAACCCCAGGTGTGGGTTCCCGTGATTACAGCAAGTACTTCGCCATCATCGAAGAGCTGCAGCACAAGGTGAGAAATAACAGGGTGCATCTTCTGTCTGCAACCAACCACCCAGCAGAGATGGTAGGTGCCACTATGCTGAGAGAGGGAAGCCTCATAGCTGTGCGGCAGCCAGCCAGGAAGGCCTCTAAAAACAATGTCCCTGAAATCCGGAAAGAGCTGAGACAGTGAGAATACAATCTATATCTGGGTCTGTCTGTGCGAGCTTTAGTGAACTGAAAGATGGCTACTTTGGGGACTTATTTAGCAATGAGGGAGGAATGAAGTCTATTGAGAAACATTCTTCACTATAAGAATAAATATGCTGCACATGGACACCAGGGTGTTCTCCTAAGTATTGCTAAAGTCTTTGGGTAGTTGAAAAAGTTGAGGTATACACATTACCGAGAGTTTGCCTCACCTGTGTGTTTCTTCAGGTCAGTGGTACCCTTTAATCTTTAAAGCGCAGAAACAACTTCAGCAACTGTGAAAGGATCATGTTGAAAATAAGTTCCCTTTTTCACAGTTTTCGGAGACTGCAAGTACCACTAACTAACACGCATTGTGTTAAAAGCTAACCAGTAAAGCGCCTCAGTTTCCAAAAGCGGCATCTAGGCATCACCAATAACCATGCTCAGTTAATTATGGAAACATTCTGACGTCCGATGTGCTTCACTGGTATTTGACAGATTTAAAATATCAGCAAGAAGTGAACAACCTTGATGGCACCCGAGGGCCCCTAAACAATAATCTAAGTTCTCGGAATTTTTCCTTCCCAGATCATGAACGCCACGATTGACAACGCCAAGGTAGTCCTGCAGATTGACAATGCCAGGCTGGCGGCAGACGACTTTAAGCTCAAGTGAGTGACACGGCTGTTTACTATGTTATGCTGCATGCAGCAAACAAGCACGTTGAGCGCTCGGTAGAGAATACTGAATGAATGGATGGATGAATGACTAGATGGATGTTAATTACTGGCTCAATTATAATTTTAGCGTCAGCATGTGCCTTGTGTCTGAAATGTGTGAATGTATGTCATATAAAGAAAGAGATCCGTGTGCTGTGTAGGAGAGTCTCAGTTATTTGTGCGGGAAGCTGCTCCTTCAGGAAACTAAATATGTGTTCATCTTCTCCTGTACTGTCAGATGTAGACCAAAACCACGATTAAAGTGAAACAGCGTATTTTTGTGCTTTTCAAAGGTACTGAATACAGAAATATGTCAGATCTGGAAAAATGAAAACCTTTTTGGGAGGTTTCTAAGCCTGGGGCAGGAGGAGCGCTGTTACTGTTACTCTAAGGCATGGGCACTCGCAAACATTTTCCTGGGGGCCACAGAGTTTGGTCTTTGATGGCAGCAGGGTGGCGGTCGGAGGTTGGCAGTAAGGTGGGTGTAGGAGAAGCAAAGCATATACTTCTAGTGTCTGAATAGCACAACGTGAAACTATAAACTTGGGAATAATCACGGCTTCTCCACTTAACCAAACTGTGTGATCCTAAGCAAATGTTTTATTTCACTTTCCCTGCTTTTTGTTCATTATCACATGAGGACCTCAAACCTTCTTGTGTTTGATTTAATAAACTATAATATTCTTGTATATTTGAAACCTGGGCCACCCACAGAGTGACATAGCTGACATGCCTCTTAGCTCACCAAAGGCATTGTTGTCGGGGTGGGGGATGAGGGAGTGACTGTTTCTAAATTCTTGTTAGAAAATTATCACTTTGGAAAAATATATTTCTTCAATGCAGTAATATAATCTGGTGTACTAAGGTGAACTTTCTGCTTGTTAATGAAATACACTTTTTGAATTTTGAGCAGACTTGACCATGCTTTTACATTTTTGCTTCGAATATGTCTTTAAAAATGAAGGTGTTTCTGATGTTACGTTATACAGAACACCCTCTGTTATTCCTTTTCCTTACCTTCAACTCACCTTAAATAAATGCTTGCCTGTTTATTTAATTTTTTTTAATGTTAGTGCTGATTCTAGTTAAGAGCAGCCCAGTGCCGCTGGGCCGCATGTATCGGTCAGGAGCTGCAGCATGCGGCCCCCGGGGCTATACTATGAGTATCACTGCTCTAAGGGATACAGTGACTCTGTGAGCAGGGCCGGCCTTTAAAATGGGCGAGCTAGGGCGAGGCCTAGGGTATCCGTATTTTGAGGGGCACATGGAGCTGTGTGCATTAGGTTATGCCAACATCAGCGCTCTTCTCATCTTGCTGCAGCCTTGTCCTGTCCCCTGCTTGTTCGTTTCTGTCTCGCTTGCCAGTTTAAATTCGTTTTAGTCCTTTATTATCATACTGCAGGTTTTTTATCTCCCCTTTAGCCCTCTTCCTGCCCTCCCCTTGCCCCCTGCAGACACACATCAACACAACCATCATCTGCATGAGGCATCTAAGCTATGGGTGATTTAGGTGAGCTGGGGGGGGCTGGGGATATTTGTGCTCAGGGGCCAGTCACTGCTCATCCAGGTACTGACCAGTGAACACAAAAGGTACCCCCTGCTGCCTCATTTAATTCACTTCTGTCCCCAGTGGCGCCAAATTGCTCTCTGCCCACACACAGGGCGCTATCTTGGCAATGGCCGGCTCTGTCTGTGGGTACACAGTGTAAGGACCCAGGACCCACACAAATCAGCCTCCACAGAATGTGGAGAGCCACTGATAGAAGGAGGAGCTTTTACTATAACCTCTCCCACTGGCTCTTCAAACTGAATTGCAGTTTGTACAACTCTAGAACAGAGGGCTTCAAACTGGGGGACGGGCCCCCTAGGGGGGCCTCAAGTGATCCCAGGGGGGGCGCCAGACTCTAGCCAAAAGAAGCATTATACGATAACAGTGCTTTGTTTTAAGCAGAAGCATGTTATTGCATTTTTTAAAAAGGTAACAGTACTTAAGTGCAATGTTTAAAGAGGTCTAGACATATTTAAACATTGCCATCTTTATAAAATAATTGTGAAAAATTCTGAGGGGTGGCCCAATGATTTTTATTTTTCAACTGGGGGCGGCGCGGCATTAAAAAGTTTGGAGACCACTGCTCTAGAATGACTAAAGGGCAACTAAGTGCTAGCTACAGGTAGAACCAGGTGCTTAGCAGAGCAAACATGATTTAAATGTTTTCCAAAATTAAGAGGGATGCTGAAGAGTACATCACTAACTGTCACAATCAATTGTTTACCTCCTAGATCATTTCTATGGAGAAAACAATTATTTTGGCTCCTTTTTTTAACTAACAATGGTAAAGCCAATATTGCCTGCATTTGTGCATGCAACATATGTAAACAGAATGTGTGAATGTCTGTGTTTACATGTTTTGCCACACTGAAGACGGATGTATTGGATTTGCCAATGCTTGTTACTGTTTGCTATTCAGCACTCCATGGGGGTGTATGTGTTTTCTTGCTCTCCCTCCAGGGTTGTCTCATTTCTCAGAGAAAGGTTGTATTGTGTGTGTTTTGTGGGTATGGAAGAGCCATAATATAGGGGTTTGGCATGTTTTGATCTTGCACTTGTTGCTTTCAGTTTATATACGGAAAGAGGGGGGATGCCAGATTTTAGTAAGTATCCTCATGATTTTTAGGTCTCGGCTCTAATGCACATGCGTGTCTCCAACTGAGACTACTGTGTCTTCATCATGGGCTTCACTCCGCCACCATCGTCTTTCAATTTTGCAGCATCCCCATTCATGAAGGGCACTATTAAGTCCCAGAGAGCACCAGCAAATCAGAGTTAAGGTCCGCAGTGTCCTTGTTGTTAGTCATTCTTCCGGACTACTTTTTCACTTTGTTCTCAATGGGTGACTGGACTCACCGCACATTAGGAGTACTATTGTTCCTGTTGCTCGGTTTCTCGAGTGAACCGAGGGGTGCAGAATGGTGAGAGGTTGGTCTTTTGTAAGGGTCTGTTGTCTGTTTGCTTCTTAGTCTGTTCACTCGCATCCATACAGCTTGATATCTTCTACTCAGCCCGGAAGTACGCAGGAAGCAAAACCTGGAATTTGGCCCGGTACATCATGTTAATAACAATCGTCTTTCTGAAAGTAAGATGTATTTACTCAATTCACTAGTAAACCCCACCCTGCTAGCTGCAGTCCCAACCTTAGTCACAATATATGCATCGAAACGACCTGGCATTCTGCCCTTCACCTTCTATACTATCCTGTCTCATAAGCAAAACGTGCGCTCCGAGAATTGTCTTTAGGTCTGTCTCGAAGGGATTTGAGTGGGTTGTTCTGGTAACAGATGTCATGTACTGCGAATGGCATTCTTGTTATTTGTATCATGTGTTATGCCACCACGAGTGCTCTCAAAAGTCCTGGGAGACATTAAAAATACTTCTTACCTAAAAACAATTCCAGGAACACAATTGATTCTATGTTTATAAGTTGTATGTAATTACCCTTAGTATCGCATTGTCTTTTGATCCATGCTGTCCCTTGAGTCATTTTGTGCCCCACCCTCCCCTTTCTAGTCAATGCAAAACTATTGTCCTGCTTCTAATTGTGTAGAATGTCTTGGTTAGTGCCGGGGTGACTCCTCTGATTTGGCAGAGCAGCATCGCCCCCCGTCAGCAGCAGGAGCTGCAAACCTTAAAAAAATGGAACGATAATAAACAATGTTTATTATCCTTCTACTTTTAAAGGGGCGGGGCCATGGGGGTGACGAGCAGTGAGGGGAGCGCAAGGAGCAGTGCGCATGTATGTTTGGCTGGCTGTCTCGGGTTGGCCAAACAGACATGCACACAGGGCTCTCTCCAACCTGGCACTGTGTTGCCGGGTTGGAGAGAACAAACCCAGGCTCCTAGTCTATGTTGGAGCTTCTAGCCAGGGCACTCCAGTCAATCATTACAGTGCTTTAAGCAGCGCCATGATTGGCTACAGGGCAGGATAGGAGCCTGCAGTGCAGCGGAGAGCGGCGGCGATATTCATGTAAGTTTTTTTTTAACTTTCTTTTTTATTTTTGGTTTACCCCCCATCCCCTCCCTGCCACTTTTCGAAGTCGCCAGCCACGACTGGATTTGTGATGTTCAAAATGCGGCCACCCTACAGAAATATAGTTGGGGTGAGGTGGTGCACACATTTTTGTCATGTCAAGAACCATCCAAATATGTTATTAGAGCGCTTTACATGATCGCCAGTTACTTTACACAAGAACACGTTCATGTTTTAAGGAACAATGAGATTTTGTGATTTTCTCAAGATCACAGGATGTTGTGCCAACGTCGAGACTTGAACCTCGTTTCACAGCTCCATCGGTAGCATCTCTGGTCGTAATGCCGCATCCTCTCCTCCTGTTATGAACCTCTGACTGCAAGAGCTCTATACCCTTTGATAAAAAGGTTTAAAAGCTATCATTTTCAAAAGATACCTCTCAGTACAGTGACATAATGCACTATATTAATATCAAGGATTCCTAATGTGAAATACACTCTTTAAGTATTTTATGAACACTATCATAGTTTACTGCATTTCAAACACTTTCAGAGCTTTGCACAGGCTCTTGCCTTGTCCATCTCCGACCATAGTAGCTACACCTCCCGCTGTTTAAAGCCCCTATCTCCACAGTAACCGCTCTCAGCCGGCGCAATAGAAGGCACGGTCAGTGACATACGGGACACCTCTTTCCCAACTGGGTATGGCAGTGAAAGCTACATGGCCAAAAGACAATAATATTGTAAAAGCCAACAGCTCTCCCATTGCCAAGCCATATTGGCTTTGCCAATGCTTGTTTTATCAGTCTTGCCACTAAAATACTGGCCAGACTGGTGACATACTAGGTAAGTGCTAACCTAGATCTGAACTTTTTCCTGTTGTCCTCCTGCCAAAATGTTGTTTCTGAAATGGATTTTGTTTAATGGAAACCATATTTCTTAAATTGGCGGCCATGTGCGCTCATAAGTCTTGATGCATGCATTTCCATGCCACTGCCAACAAACAATGGCAAAGCAAGCTTTTTGGGATTTTAAAAGTGAGACCTATTGGTTTTGATAATGCTAGTTTGCTTCTCTGCCGTGATTGAGAAGTTAGATTGTGAATTACCTTAGCCATCTGAGAATGGCCAACATAAAAAAGGTGGGTGAATCTCAGTAAAATGCAGTGAAACACCCTAGATATGTGATGGCACTGCTAATATGCCCTCATAGTGTGTGTGAGTACATTTATGGCGCCTACAGAAAGGGGGCAGAACTTCCATAAGCAGAGTGACCAGAGTTTCTTCCAAAAGTAGCTCCTCTGATGTGGCACACTGGTATGCTGATGGAACATCCTCTGCCATCCTGGTGGACTATATAAGTCTGGAATATTTCCAATCTCCCTCCTTGGCAAACGGGAAGACAGAAGGAAGAGCGGGAGGAAGGAAAGGAAAATGGAAGGACCCTTTCTTCAAACTGTGACTGTTCGTTTATGTTCTAGGTATGAGAACGAGCTTCTTCTTCGCCAGAGTGTGGAGGCTGACATCAACGGATTACGCCGTGTCCTGGATGACCTTACCCTGTCCAAGAGTGACCTGGAGGTTCAGATTGAAAGCCTACGTGAGGAATTGGCCTACCTGAAGAAGAACCATGAAGAGGTACTGTGTGAAAGAAACATATAGCCATGCATCGTCTATGCAAGTTGCCATTCATGTGTGTGGTTCTAACACAAAGTGCCCAAGGTTAGTGCTGTCGACTGGAGGGGAGGGACTGCAGGTGGCCCATCTTTAACAGCCCTGTACCCCTCAGCCCCTGTGTCCACCAATGGGAGACAGCCATAGCTGGAGAAAATTACACTGCCCTCTCAGATTGGAAACAGTGATGCTGTTCCTATTTTCACTTCACGTGTCACTTATTCTTTCTTTCACTAATAGTGTTTCTTTTTTCCAGGACGTTGTGTTTCTGTAGTTTTTCCAACATATTACTTATGTATAGTATGTACTCTGAAAAGACTGAGTACAGATTGTGGGTGGTGTTTTTAATAGGCCACTATTGAGAGCTGTGGAGTTCCGGGTGAGGGTAGTGCACATTTCTCACAGTGCCAGTCACTTAGTGATAAAGGGGTTGAGAATACCTACCTAACATCCAAAGAGAGTACAGAACAATGGTCAGGTGCACCAAATGAAAATAAGATTCCATGCAATAGTGTGTGAAGAAGGTACACAGCAGTCTAAACATCAACAGTTGAAAAGTTAAATACTTACAGGTGAGTGGGTGTTATATAGGAGTGAGGGAATTGGTGAAGTGAATAAGATGCAAGAATGTATGTGCAGTAAAGCGTGAGAAATGGGTGCTGAAAAGGAGACAGACGAGGTATGTGAGGTATGCACATGGATGGATTGTTACAGAAAAAACAGCATTTAGCCAAGAGACTGCAGAACAATGTGGGGTGAAGAGGAGAACAGGAGATACTCTGACCACTAACTATTGCACAGACGTTTGTAATGTTTAAGTCACAGCCCGCTAGACTTGTTTAAATGACCTTCAGGGCTATTCACAAAGACAAATTACACTTGTTAGTAATTTACGTGTGTAATTTCCTCTTGCACTTTTGAGTGACTTTACTACTTTTTGCTATTCACAAAATCTGAGTGTAAAGTTACTCAAAAGTGTAGACTTACATGTCTTCACTCCCTGAAAAAGGAGGTGGAGCCACATTTATAGGTGCAAGTTACTACTGCCAAAATAGAAACAGTATTAAGTCTAATGCCACACATGAATACTGCAGCACCTTCCTATAGACAATAATGGAGTTATGAACTTAAAATAAAACCCCATAAAAAGTAATGTTATTTAACATTATTTAAAACAGATAAAACTATGAATATATATAACTTAATGTAAAACGTTTACAAATAAAACATTTATTATTTAAATATAAAATATTTTACTATCATTTTTTAATGTAAAGAATACTATAACAATACATTTTATTTAAATATAATTAAATTAATTCTGTACATCACTTTTAATAATTATTAATGCATAATACAAACTTTTTTATTTTAGTTTGGGAATGTATTTTTTAATTTAAACTTCAGAAGAACAATTTTAATTTAGTTTGACATATTTAAATTCTTTACAGAGTTAATTGAAAATTAGGCTAATAGCATTGTCACATTTCCTTTATTTGTTCTACATTCAAAATAAGTATATAGTATCAATTAGCATTAATATTTAATCTATAAACATTTTTACTGATTTATTTTAAAATGTAATACTTTCTTTTAATGTTCCGTATACGTTATCATACGGAGAGCTCCACGCCAACCGTCGAGTCTCTCTATGAAAAAGTACAGGGAAAAGTGACAAAAAGTGTATTGAGCTCAAAAGAAATTGGTAAAAACATTTGTATGCTAAACAATAATGAAACTTTACATTATGTATTTACTCTAAATGCACAGTCTTCATGGTTGCCAGCTGTAGATGGCCCTACCAGTTTTATCAGTGGCCAGTTCCCATTCAGGATGCCAAAACCCAAGGTAACATAGGAAGTCACTAGGACTGTAATGACAGTTCTAAACTCACAGAGAGCTACTTTTCAGTGAGGGTTCCTTTATGACGAGTTTACCCTGTCCAATGAATGTTGTACAGTCAATGAAAGTTCCTCTGCAGTGAAAGTTCTACAGTCATTGAGAGTTCCCTAACAGTGAAAGCTCTATACTAAGGGAGGGTTCATCTGCAGTGATGGTTCAATTACAATGAGATTCCTTCCCGCGGCTGATGCTCTTTAGCAGTGAAAATTATATGTAATACCTTTGCAGTGAACGTTGTACACTCAGTTGCAGCTCCTTTGCAGTGAAAGTTTCACAGTTAGTGAGAGCTCTTTAGTAGTTAAAGTTTTAAAGGCAGTGAAAGTTCTGCACTCAAAAGAGCTCCTTTACAATGCTGGCTCATGTACAGAGAAATTCTCGAGTACAATGAAAGTTTCAAATTCAGTGAAAGACCGACACTCAGTGAGATCTATGCAGTGCAAATTCTGAAGTTAAAGTTGTATTCTTCGTAAAACTTCCTGTACAACCCATGTTTTGCTAGCAGGGAGAGCTCCTTTACAGTGAAAGTTCTACACTTAGTAAGAGCTGTCAAGCAGGTAAATTTCTACATGAAAAAAAAGAGCACCTTTGCAGTGAGCTGACAGTCGACATCCAGTTGATGCTTATAATCTGTTTGTTGTCTTTTTTCTTTGCCCAGGAGATGAAAGCTCTTGCTGGTGGAAGCGCCGGAGACGTGACAGTGGAGATGAACGCTGCGCCGGGCACTGACCTCCTCAAGATTCTGGATGACATGAGGAGGCAGTACGAGGAGGTCGCTAATAGGAACCGGGAAAGAGCAGAGGCACATTTCCAGGAACAGGTGAGCAATGATGCTCGGCTACCAGGAAGGAACCAGCAACATCTGCCACCAATACACAACATATTCCAACATTCAAGGTAACACTTTAGGGACATCAAATGCCATACATCTGGCACTGCTGAGATATGTCATGGAAGGGTCATCTGGGCTCCCAACAGCACTAACCAATTTCTAATTGAAAGTGCATATCAGTCCAATATCCAAGAGACATTAAGAAATGCTCAACATCTAAAGAACGTGACTAAGAGCTCTCCTGGCCCTGTTGAGATGCCTCACAGTTGGGATTTAGTTATGCGACCTCTCTGCGATGTCATGAGACCTCTCTGCGATGTCATGAGACCTCTCAGCTCAGTTACAAGGCCTCCTAGCTTTCTCATCAGACCCTCTGGCTCTGATTTGTCACATCATGAGGCGTCTCAGCTCAGTTTTGAGGCCACCTGGCTCTCTAGAGGGGCCTCCTAGCTCAGTCATGAGTCCTCCCAGCCCTGTAATGAAACCTCCTGACCACGTCATGTAGCATCTCAACTCTGCCATGAGGCCTCCTGGCCGTGTCATGAGGCTCTGGGTCTTGTCATGAGGCCTCCTGGTCCTGTCAAGAGACTGCCTGGCTCTGTCATAAGGCCCCCTGGCCTAGTCATGAAGTCTTGCTCTGTTATGAGGCATCTTGTTCTTGTCATGGAGCATTCAGGCTGTGACCTGAGCCCTCACAACTCACTCAATTTCTAAATAGGGCGCCAAAGCCATATTATTGGCAAAGTAATGCTGCTTCAGCAGAACATACATTCCTCACGTTACCATCCCTCGCTGAGGCAAGAGAACGTCTTAGAGTACATTGCAGAATCAAGTACATAAATAGGCATTACCACAGCAAAGGCACACTTCAGCCCTAAAACAACTGTACTACACCACACCACCAGAAGACTCTGAATAAACCACACCTCAAACTCGTGCAACAGAACTGTAAAGGTAAATACATTCAAAACAATGCAGTTCCACGGAATTAATAGCCTTATATTTACTAAATAGCAGAGCTCTGTGGCATATGCACTCAGTTGCACAGTAACTCAACAGACATCACAGTGACAATACACACTAATACAACCTCACCATGACTCAGATAATTAAGAAATACCAGAATGATGCACCACGGCACCGTACCAATGGCACAACACACCACAAACGCGTTGTAACATTATACACAACAACAGCACAACACTTATTAGTTGTATTTTTGAGTTTGGTGACAATAAAGGTGTCTTCTGGGTGCATGTTAAGATGGGTGGAAATGCAGCAGTCAGCTGAGCAGGTTCCTGAGCTGGGTTTCCACCTTTCAGTGGGAGTGCTGAGAATCAAGACGTCGGAGGCCTCAGTAAGTGATATTTGTGTTTTTCATTTCTTTCTGTTCTTTTAGAGCAAACAACTCAAGAAAGAACTTGCCATGGGGGTGGAACAAGTGCAGTCCAGCAAGTCTGAGCTCAGCGAACTGAGGCGCTCAGTGCAGAGCCTGGAGATCGAGCTGCAGTCGGCCCTAGCCATGGTAGGAAAATGCTAGTTCATATGCCAGGCCACTGAGTGGATATGGGTGGCTAACGAATTCCTACAGCTCAGGTCTCCTGGTCCTGGTCAGGTCTCCTTAGGGATTTCTCAGCTAGTATTCTAATTGGGGTTGGTAGTACTTTCAAAATTTTTACCTTGCAACCTTCAGAAAGTCCTATAGCAACATTTACAAGTTGGCAAAGCTATGCATGTTTTTTTTTTTTTTTGCTTTACCTATTATGCATGAAAATTGCTACTTTTTCAAGATTTCATGTCACACATACTCATACTTAACGCAAAAATGTTCTGTGTTACATCTCTGAGCTAATTCTCAAGAAGCTGCTCCCAGTCCAACGCTTTATGTTGAGGAACCATCTACCTTTGCATGATTTAAGGATTCCCAAACCCTTAGTTGTGCAAATGGCCACAAGGCAGGAGATTCCTGCTTCACTAATAATGGGGGGGAATTGGCATTTTGCCTAACAATGGAGTAGATGAGGGGGACAGGATTGATCATGGGAGGGGAAGGGAGGTCACATGGGTGAGGTGGGGGGTTTAGTGAGCTGGGAGAGGAGATGACACCCTCTTCTGGCTTATGAGGGATTAGAGAAGGGAGCTTTAGCCACCCACCCACTCTACAGGGTTTTGTTTGGGGGCTTGGGGTGATGGCTGACATTTTAGGAGGAGTTGCTGGTGAGTGGGAGAGATACATGGGGGGTGGAGAGTCAGATTTGGGTGGATCCACCCCTTGGGAGGTGGAATAAGAAGTTCAGGTGAAAGGAGATCTGGGGATAGGTTGACTGGAACAGGTGAATGAAGAAGTGGTTGGAGGATGTTTTGAAAGGAAGAGATGAGGACAACGGCGATGGGAGTTTTTGACTGGGGTGAAGGATGAAAAGAATACGTGAGGCATTATTGGGGAGAAAAGGGTGATAGAGGCAAAGGAGAAATACAGTTGATATGTTAAGGAGTTCAATATGTTTTGCTGTTACATTCTTATGATGTTTGTTGCTAATCCTATCCTAATAAATGGCATTTTGCACAATACTGGAGATAAGATGAATGTCCCACGATGCGCAGTAGCGACTGCTGAAATGGAAGCCTGCATTGGACTTTATACCCCAGTGTCTGCATTCAATTCACAGTGCTACAAGACTTTGCGCATCATGAATAAGTCATCCTAGGGAATGTGCTGTGAACCGTGGCATCACTGTCTGCACCTCTTGATGCCAGCACAGGCAGGTTCATGTGAAGAGTAAGCTGTCAGAAGTTGACTGCTTACACCTTGTAAATGTTTATCACCTGACGAAGCAAAACATGTGTGCATGACTGAGCGTCAGGAAGGGTGGTGGTGGGTTTGGGTGGTCTTCCTTTTGCAATTGTTAGGATCTGCAAGAAACATAGGCCCAGATTTACAAAAAAGTGGAGCAGCACGGCACTGCAACAGAATTTCAAACGGGGTGCAGCAACACTTTTGAAATGCAAGGATGCACCATATTTACAAAAACACAGCGCATCCCTGTGTTTCCCGCTGTGCGAAAAACTGCGCCAGAGGGGCCCATATTTATAAGGCGGCGTTAAGCCACAAAAAGTGGCTTAACGCCTCCTTGTAAATATTGTGCAGTGAATAGCGCCACCGGAGCATCACTAAATTGACGCTCAGGTGGTACTAGGGCATTGTAAATCTGGCCCACGTCCCGTTTACAGTGGTAGTTGTAAAATGTAATTAGGGTGTAGCTTTGAGTTGTAACTTTACATTTGCTGTTGACAGCACTGTCCTTGCGAGTGCAAAGTACCCTTGTTCATCAGGGTCACACGTCAAAGGTGGCTGCATACAGCACCATCTTCTGGGCAGCTACACCACTGGAAAAAGAGGAGGGGGGAAGTAGGTAACCTCCTCGCCTGTATCATTCCCTAAATGTGCCAAAATAGCACAAGACAGTCTCTTAGTGACCAATAACAACAAAATTGAGACACTCCTGTTACTTGCTCTTTAAAAGTTTTATATCTGATATCACCTCAGAGAAGAGCCCTTGAAGAAACACTGGCAGAGACAGAGGGGAGGTACTGCTCGCAGCTGGCACAGATCCAGTCCACCATCAGCAGCCTGGAGGAGCAACTCAACCAGATCCGCCTAGACATGGAGTACCAGAGCGCTGAATACAAGCAGCTCTTGGACATCAAGAGCCGGCTGGAGAAGGAAATCGAGACCTACCGGCGCTTACTGGATGGAGAGGCAGGGTAAGGTCTTCAACTCTAAAGATCAAAGGTAGAAAAAGGAAGAAGGCTGGTCAGAATGTTGCAAGGTCATGAGTTGCATGGTAATGCTGGTCGATAGAGGTTTATCAATCCTATTTGTTGAGATTATTGACCCTCATTACAAGCCATACCATCCCTTCAACATATGATACTTACATAATTCGACCCGCATGGGGAAGGAGCTTCTGTTAGCGGGACATTGTCCAGATTTAGTATTTCCACCACAATTCAATAGATTTTCAACAATACCTCAACTCTGAGTCTAGCAGTAAGTCTCTTGTCTGTCTGGACTGTTTAGATTGTATAGGGATGGTCCAGAACTGCTACTCAAAATGCACAGTAGGGCTTTTCAGTACCAAATTTTGAGAATGGCCGCTCCCAATGGACTCCTTCCTCATTCCCTCTGTCCTGCTACCATCTGGCCTCTTTTACTATCCGACGCTCTCTTTTTTCCATCTTTCATGCTCCTCAAAATCGTAGCACTTTGAACCGATATTCTAGTGGCATGCATTCTTATTGAAATAAGCAACCTATCGTACGATAACAAATGAGAATTGTAATTTGGTGAGCACATCTTATGCAGGGGGGCAGCACTAGCCCCCAGGGCCACTGAGGGCTCTTGAAGTATTTGTGTAAAGCATTGGAAGGTAGACACTGATGCAGCTCTGAAAATTAGTCCCAGAAAAAGTAATCCTACTTGTCACTGGGTCTCACCACCAGGATGCCCTTGCAGGTGATAGAGTACTTTACAAACAAAATCATATAACATTGTGTTTGTGTTCACTGTGAAAAAAACAAACAGATACTGGTGTAGCGGTTGATATGTAGTGTCAAGTGACACCATAGCAGCAGCTGTAGCCTAACGGGAGCCTGCAATCTGCTCACTGAAAGTAAGCAAATCAGATTGCAGATTTGGCTGTATCCAGAAAGGTACTATCTCCCTCTCAGCCACTGGAATTCACTATGTATGAGCATCACACACGGGTAGGTATAAAGATACTAGCTAGTAAAACAATAGTGATCTCCCTGAAGGGGCATATCATCTCACTGCCTTGTCAGGTGATGAGGGGCACGAGTCATTCAAGCTTTTGTGTCTAGAAAAGAAAGAAAAGATACATAGACGCAGTGCAGTGACCTCTAATGGCCAATGCTAGCACAGTGATACATGTGTACAGGAGTGGGTTTTCAGTCTGCGTTATGGCCTCATGGCTCTCTGACACAGGTCATAAGTTAAAAATCAAACAACGGCCCCTCATGGATTTTCTAGAAAAGAACGACAATGGAGTCCCCACAATTTGTTTACCTTCCATACCAAACACAATCCTAACAATTCCAATCTAATGCAAGTGAGGTACCAAGCAGGGTACTAAGCAACATGGCTGAGTTCAACAGGTCTTTTCCAGTAATGTGACACACGGCTCTTTGATGAGGCATACAGAGCATATTGATGGCGAAGACCACTCTTGGTCATGATGTGATTCGTTTTCTTCCTTGCAAATGGCCTACAGACACAGACACATACACACCCACAGACACACACACACAAATATTGTCTCTATCTGTCACATGACTCTTTTGCACAGGAAATAACCTGGATCCACTGGATTGTTTTGTGTCTTTTCCTGCAGATTGTCATCAATGACAACCAAGACAGGTTCCTCCACAAGCTCCGGAAAAGGTAAGTGTTTGACTGGCATAAAGCTGATCTGGTCTATGGTCCTTGAAGTTGTGTCTTTGGGTACAAGTCACTGTCATCTGCACTGAAGTTGGGAATCAAAGGGTGCTTACCAGAAATTTCGATCCACAGAAATTAAATTTCGAAGCATTCAAATCATCCTCTACAGGGTTTGACAAAATTAAAGCGTATACATGATTGGTTTTGGGCACAGAAATTTGTTAGTTAATGTGTAAAAAAAAACTTATATATATATATATATATATATATATATATATATATATATATATATATATATGCAAAAAACAAAGGAGAGCTCTGGGAAGCTCCCAATTTTAGGTGGAGAGCTGCTCTAGTAAGGAGCACCCTGCAACACCAGCAACACTCTAGATTTGCTCACCTCAAATGTCTGCTTATCTAGCAAAGTCTTTAAGCATAGGATTAGCACAGTGCTATCATCGCCGAGCTAGATAGTGACAAAGTCTTTTGCCATTTGTACAGCAAAATCTTTAAGCATAGGATTGACATAGTGTCATCCTTGCCGAGCTGTAAAATGACAAAAGCCATTTACCACTCCAGGCACAGTATTGCGGCTTTGGAGTGGTCAAATACCGTCCAAGCCAACTTGGAATGAGTAAAGCAACCCCTGACACGTGTTTCGCTCTCATTAGAGCTCTTCAGAGGGGTATAGCTTTGTCCAGACACAACGGAGCACCCAGTATAAGTCAAACCAAGGCCCTTTCAGGGATAGAGTGTCACTCTATCCCTGAAAGGGCCTTGGTTTGAGATATATATATATATATATATATATATATATATATATATATATATATATATATATATATATATATATAAGTGCCTGGGGCCCAAAGTTTTCTTACGAGCCCAACACTGGAGGTGCCGAAATCTACGGTAGCTGAATAACATGGTTGCCTGTTACATTTTCCAGCTGCTCCATCTTTCGTCAACTAATCTACACTTCTTGCCTGTATATCTCACTTTGACAAGTTATTTTCCATCTCTTGTTTTTTCCTGTTGTTTCCGTTTTCCCTATCTTCCTGCTGCTTGCTCCCTTTTTTGTCTTTCTCTCTCGTGTTGTTTAATAATGAAAACAAATTTCCAGTCCCTAAATGAGTGTCATTCCCCATCACTTGCAACCAAAGGCACAAATTAATAAGCACTGTCAAATGATTAACCTGAGACAAACACCCTCTAAAAATATGAGACGTAGTAATCCGAAAAAAACGATTTATTTATTTTATTAATTTGTTCTTTTTTATATCGGAACAGCATACCTATAGAGATGGCAGAGCGCTTTGCATACAAAGAAAGAGGCAACATTTAGGTAGGCTATAAATCTATCTGGATAATAAGTGAGGCCATGATATAGTATCGGTGATATGATAGTAAAAGAATTTTGTATGTGCAATGAAACAAGAGCAGCTGAAGTACCAATAACATTGCAAAACGCGAAACCACAGTATTTACCAAGGGGTAAAAACAGAGTAGTTGATAAGTCAGCTGGAGTGAAAAAGCGAAAGGAAAACTCAAAATGGAATAATGGGGTTAGGACAACATGCAGGGAAGAGGGGATGGATGGATAGCGCTAGAGCTTACTTGGTACAAAGAGGTAGAATGGAAAAGGCTAACATTAAGTGAAGGTGTATCAGCCAGCAAGAAATTCATTCTTGAGTTGAGATAACCACAGGCCTCATCCACTGTTAACTATGATTCATAGATCCCTTTAAGGTTGCAAAAACTCAAATTTGCAGCCAGCTATTTTGACATGACAGAAGATTAACCGCTTAACTACTTTTGTATGATTTATTAAGAAAAAGCATGAGCATCCCAAGTGCCACCACTTGAGTGACACCAGTCGACCATCTTGTCTTGTAGATTCATCTAGGATGGTGATAACCTATACTGAAGACGTGATTGATGGCAAGGTGGTTTCATCAAAAAAAAACGTAGTTGAACATCCACGGCGCTGAGGCACACTCGCAACACATCGTGCATGGCCATCCCCAGCAACCACCACCATGATGGAAAATAAACCCTAGAGAACAGAACAGCACTTGCGCAAGGATCCCTGTGAAAGGACTACTCTTCTACTGCTGATGGGAGAACTTCCAAGATGATGTGGTTCCTGTAGGAATCACAGAGGTTATGGGATACCACAGGGCAACTTGGGGAAGGCATAGCCTGTTAATCTTTCTTTTTTACCTTTTGAATCTGTAATGCCACTCTCTTACTCTGTTCAACAATAAACCTTTTCATGCAGATGTTGTGTAATTGTTTTTCAAAATGGCGTGTTATTCTTGAAACTTAAAAATATATCATGTTTTCGTAAAGACACATTAAAAGGGACACAGAACATAAAACCAAATGGAAACAAGGCAACTGGGTGCCTTGAGTGCCTGAAGTTTAGTATCATTCCTTGTGCACCAGTAGTACATTCATCGATTAAGGGGTCAAGAAGGTTAGAAATACAATTCTGTTTCTTCTTGCAATCACATAATACTGCGACTCATATTTCTAGGTATGCATCAGTCATGGCAAACGTGTATTATATACTTTCAGAGAATTTGGTTAATTCTTGTAAGTCATTGGCTTTTTTGACTCAGATAGTCATTGGCTTGAGACATTCTTAATCACATTTTCAATCAGCCGGCAGAAGTATTTCTGTCTTGCTTTCTTTCTGTTGGTTGGTTGGATGTATTCTTCTGCCTCCACTGCAATGAATGGGGGGGGGGGGGGTTATTTTACAGCTGTAATGTATAAAGTCATTACGTATTAAGGGGCACAGTTATAAGCCCCTAGCGCCACCTTGCGCCACATTAGTGTCATTTGTTTTTACGCTAATGTGGCCCAACTAGGCAAAATCCTTGCACCACATTTACTAAGTGGCACAAACTAGTGCACCACTTTTCTTGCAGACCCCTTGCATCCCCTAACACCACCATGGTAGCGCCGTATTTACAATATGGTGCTCCATGCGCATGTTAGGGGCAATAGCGTAATTTTGTTTGATGCTATTGTAACGCTATACTGGATTAGTGTAAAAAAAAATGATGCTAATCCAGTATAGCGTTAGAGGCCCATTGACATCAATGGGAGCCTCATTTTAACACCTGCTTTAAGCAGGAGTTAAAAAATAATGTTAGAAATGGTGGAAATCTTGCAGATTCCATTGGGCCATTTTTATCAACCCTCTAACGAGGGAACGCCCCCTTTGAATTCATCAAGCATATATTATGCATGATGTGGCACAAAGGGTTTAGAAGGTGGTGCAAACCTAGTTTGTGCCACCTTGTAAATATGGCACTACGGTAGTGGCCCGTTAGCGTCACATTTGTGTCAAAAATGTTGCTGTAAATGTGGCACTAGAGGCGCCAGGGCCTTGTAAATCTGGCCCTTAATTTGTAAATCTGGACTATTAAGGGGTGCTAAAGGGTTAGGCAGAGGCACAATAGGAGCCGTCAAAACAGCAAATTGTTTAGACCAATGGTTCCCAACCTGTGGTCCCGGGACCCCTGGGGGTCCACGAAGCCTCCTTAGGGGGTCCGCGACTGCTTAGAAAATTAAATAATATTAACAGATTAGGTCCCCAGCTTTCAGTAATTACTCAGTGGGGGGGGGTCCCCGGATTCCAAAAATGATTAAGTGAGGGTCCCTGGGTTCCAGTAATGATAAAGTGGGGGTCCATAGAAGTCTAAAGGTTGGGAACCACTGGTTTAGAACAATTTTTTGATTTTCTGCTATGCTAATATATGACATATCATAGTCAAATAACAACTTGCAAATGTATCTGCGTGCCAACTTTGGATGTAGCACTTCCTGTTTACCTAATATTATGCATACTGTCCTTTGTAACTGTTTCTTAAACGCATCCAATCTATTTATTTATTTATTACAGTGTTTTATAAAGCGCTGGATATAGTGATAACTTTACAGCGCACACTTTATAGCTAACAATGAGAAACATATATAAACGTGGAAGTGTACAGGTAATAACAGCTCATTGAGCTCTAGATGGGTAAAGAGGATTGGAGGGCTGACATTCGACAGTCGCGACCCAAGTGCTGTTGAAGTACAGGAAACCTTAAACAGTTTGAATTAAAGAAGTTTACTAAATCACAGGTAATTCTGCTCATTTCTGAGTTGTAAGCTCAGGGTAATGAGTTTTCAGGAGAGGGAAACATTTGCAAAGCAATGAGGAATTTAAGTTATAAGAATTTAAAACGTGAGTGATCCCATTAAAGTGTATGGAGGTATTTTGTTTCTTAGGCGGACACCAGTAAAAACAAGCATTTGCAATGCAATGGGTTTGTTCGAGTTAGAACTAGTAGCGTTGTAAATTCCTAACTGGACTTTTCTTGCCACTTTAATTAAAAATGAAAAGTAAAAAAGGTTGACATAAGCCAACAGGAACTAGATAGGAAGTCCGTTTCATATTCCTTTCTATTTCATTTATAGTTTTGATGTAAAATGTGAATTGCATCTATACTAAACCAAACGTGGGTAAACCCGCAATCCATGTCGAGAAACAAGGTAAGGATTCGGTTACAGACCAGACTACAGCGAAAAACAGACACTGCATGAATCCAATCCTTTAGTAACAGTAAAGCTATTGAAAAGATAATAATGTCCCAAGCCAATTAGTCCATACAATATAGGATTTATTTTCCTGGGTTATTGAAGTCTTTGGGACCCTACAGTGCTTCAGTACAAACTAAGCTAGCGCTTTTTGTGTAAACCATATAAATTGATTCATTATCATGTACAATACGGAAGTCCAGATGCCACATTCAAAGGTCTAATGGAGGATGTCAAAAATGTTTGAAGTGTTTAGTTTACCAAAGAGTGATAAGCAGCTAACCAGTTAAAAATAACAGAAGCGATAAAATAACTCGCCAGAGGCCTGTAGCATTCCTAGTTTCAGAGCATCAGCACAACCCTCACTCAACCGAGTGCAATTTTGTGTCCAAAGGTACATGGTCATAAATGAACTAAAGTGCTAACCTAGAGACAAAATAGTTTTTTAGGAAGACTGCCGTACAGCAAGAGACCTTAGTCGGTTAATCTTGTATGCCTATGTCTCAATATTTACGGGAAAGTTAGGGCATAATATATTTTTGTGGGGCTTTACCGTGTGCAGTCAATAAAGTAAACACTGGATGAATAGAGTTTTGTGAAGGTACACCGGAAGATTCTTAGAATACGCATAGGGGCCACCATTTGCAAAATCGTTCAGAAGCTTATTGCTTTGAACTGGTAAATACCAGCTCCTGGAAGTATTACTCACCAAGCAGATAAATGCTGGCAAGTCCACAATGTGTGTGCAGAACTTCTGGACCGGTGTATGTAACCAGATAACATTTGGCATAAAACACGTTCTTGTGCAACATTTTACTGCATAGCTTGTAGCCGTATTACATGTTCAAGGCTGGGGCATCCGGGGCAGTGTAGTGTCCCCATCGAGGGATAACACAAAATAATTTAGCCCATCCAAAATTCAGCACTAAAAGTATAACAATGCAAATAAAAACCTTGAGTGAATAAGCTTCATTGCATGGAGTTACAAAAATTGTGGGACGGGCTTCTTTTTACAAATCGGTTCTTTATGTTCGTTAGTTAGTCTTCAATGAAAACAAACCAAGACTGTAGCTAACAGAGCACATTCTGGGCCTGATTTATGAAAAGTTAGCGCCACCTAAACGTCATATGTTGACATAAAAAAGGTGCAAATTTACAAAATATAATTGTATACTGTATTTTGTAAATGTGCGCCTCTTTTACGTCAAAAAATGACGTCAAGATTCCGCAAACTTTTCATAAATCAAGCCCTAAATTGCAAAATAAAATATGGAAACGTTAATCTGACGACATGGAGGAGGTGGCACATTTAGATCTCCAAAACTATTTTAACACACATAAATATCGACATCAGTTTACATCCAGTACTAAGGGAGATCCATATACAACGTCTTCACAATATGCATGACTTGCAGACTGAATGAAAACTGAAAGAACATTCACGCCCAAAATGTAAGGCCCGTATTTATACTTTTTTTAGCGCCGCATTTGCGCCTCTATTTGACGCAAAAGCGACGCAAACTTACAAAATACAATAGAATTTTGCGAGTTTGCGCCGCTTTTGCACCAAAAAATGACGCAAACGTGGAGCTAAAAAAGTATAAATATGGGCCTAAGTGTCTTACAGATTCTCAATAATGCACGAAAATGTTACTGTTTTTGCGGTGGGTGACTTTAATTTGTCAAATACTTGATAACTACAAATCTTGACGTGCAGATATCAAGATGTCAAGCAGTGACGTATTAAGAGTGAGTTTATTTTCTAGCCCTTGAAATTTATGTTCTAGTACTTTTAAATGTGATTTTCCTATTGCAAACACAGGACTACAAGTACTAGCACTGAACAACAACAAAAACAAGCATTTGTAATGCAATGGGTCTTGCGTTTGCGTGAGTTAAAGCTTTTAGCATTGTAAACTCCATTTTCTGTTTATAACGTGTTTCCCTGAAGAACATGTTTTGAACCACTTCCTCCTCAGCGAGAAAAAAGGCCTCTGAACTGAGTACTGCACAGTACCTTCCTGAGGGGCACCATCCTAATCTAAAGGTAAACATCTTCATTTGTTTTGTTTTTACTCAGCAGACTAGGGCCTTATAAAACAATGAAACTCGGGTGGAATCTATTTCCCAAGCATTTGCAATGCAATGGTTCTTGAGTTAAAGCTATTACCTTGTAAACTCCTAACCGGATTTTTCTTGCCACATAAAATGAAAAGTAAAACAGTTTCACATAAGCGAGGTGATGGCCTCCATGAGCGCAAAGTAAACACACAAAAGGGAACAGAATTTCGCTTGCAGTGAAACATATCAGCAAAAGTGCAATTATCCATGTAAGTGCAAAAGTGCAATTATCCATGTAACAGAGTCGATGTCATGCAAAGCGCTCAGTTTCTGCCCAGCGAGATCACACTGCCTACGAACTAAAGAAAAAAAAATAGTGCAGAAACCATACTGAAAACATGAAGCCTCTATGTTTTCAGTAGTTAGCCGGTGAGCTCGAGGCGGGCTAAACACCAGAAGAGGCATGACGTATGCATGCCTTCCACTAATGAAATCAAGCTAATTTTAAAAGGCAAGCCGATGAACCAACCAAACAGATGGGCTTGACATGGGGGTGGATAAAAGCCCACAAAGAGATTACATCAGTGACAGAGCACTTTGCGCTCAACCCTAAAAACAGAAAAACTCCTCCAGCACAAGGAAACGTGTAAGGCATGCCACAGCCAATCTTTATAGCTATCAGGCAGCCCTGGGGTGCCCCGTGTAACTCCTATAGTAATTCCTGTAAATTGGCCAGCAGAACTGTGCTTACGACTTTAGCTCATATTACAATGCTATAGGTGAAAATACAAATCCCAGAATGCACTGTGCTGATGTACAACACATTGGAACTGAGACATGCCTAACATGGGATCCATTGATAGCTAGGTTACAGCAGGAATAAAAGCACATTGGGTTTTTACCCTTGCAAGCTGGGTGCACAGCAGTCTACGTAACAGTAAGGCATACCTGTGAAACGCCGGCCTCTCTCCCTCTTATTGTCAGTCTTTGCCACTACTGCTGGCTGCCTGTGCTCGGTGCGTTTACCGACTCGTATCATAGGAGACCAAGGGCCTCATTATGATCTCAGCGGTAAAAACCACCGAGATCAGAGCTGGGGGTCAACAAAAGACCACCAGTGCTACTACCCCTCGCAGGCCGTATAATGTTTTCCCTGCTGGGCCGGCGGGCGGAAACAGTATTTCACCTGCTGTCCCAGCATGGAAAATGGCTGTAACACTGACAGCGGCTCCAAATGGAGCCACTGCCAATGTTGGTGTGCGGTGGGTGTAGCAGCAACTGCAGCGCAGATCGGGCAGTGACCTCCGCACCGGGGCACTGCACAGGGGCCCCGGAGCACCTCTTCTGCCAGCCTTTAACTTGCGGGGGAACCCGCCAGGGAAAGGCTGGAGGAAAAGGGATCATTATCCAAAGGGCAGCACTGCTTGCAGTGCTGCCCAGTCCAATAATGATTTCCTCCACCGTCAGGCTGCCTGTCGGCGGTAGCCTGGCGGTGGAAGAGGGCCGCCACAGGCGGCCCTCCTTGTGAACATTATATGGTGGTTCAGACCACCGTGCCGGTGGCGGTCTTTGCTGCCTCCGCCGGCATGGCATTCTGAACCGCCAGGGTTCATAATGAGCCCCCAAGTCACGTGACACTGTGAACTCGGTTATCGAGGAATCCCTGGTGCCTACATACCATATGGACACACAGAGAAGAATACAATTCAAAGAAGGGTACTTTATTAGCAGGAGAAAAAAAAAGGCAAGATTTGTCATAATGCTACAGTCAAAGCCATGCAAACAGGACTGATAAAAGGGACAGCCAAGCGACCAAGGATTCTAGCTTCACCACAGCAAATATAAACTAGAGGACACACGGCAATGCATATGTGCAGCGGCAGCTGCCGCAATTCTCAAGGGGAGGGCAGGCGGAGGTGTGGATGGGGATGGTGGAAATTTCCCCAACAAAATTTACAAGAAAAAGAGAGCATGATCGTGCTGCGTAAAACCCAGTGAGATCGCGCTGTGTAGGAAAGAAAAAATAAATTATTCCAGAAACCATGCTGAAAACATGGAGCCTCGTATGTTTTCAGTATTTGGCCGGTGCACTCGAGAAGGGCTAAACACCGGAAAAGGAATGACGTATGCATGCCTTTCACAAATTAAATCAAGGCAAGCCCACAAACCAATGAAAGTGACGGGCATGACATGGGTGTGGTTAAAAGCCCACAGAAGGATTACAACAGAGGCCAGAGCACTTGCGCGCTCGACCCTAACAAGGTGACAACCACAAAATATGAGGGAGTTCTGAGATATACTGTGGGCCATATATAAGAGCCCCAAGAGCCATGTGAGCGCTGCCATGGCATCATTATTTTGAAGCTAAGGTGGCACTAAAATGGCTTTTTCCACGTGACATGTTTACAATGTGGCATTGCACTACTTTGTAAACCCTTGCGCCACATTATGCCTGCACTAGGCATAATGTATGGAAGGGGGACATTCTGGTGCTAGGAGGCCAGCAAAAATGGCACAACTCTGATGGTCCACTTTTTCTCAAATATGAGGCTCTGCGTCATGCATGCTGCAAAAGATTATGCCTATTAACTCTTCATTGTTGCTTGAAAATTGGATACAGCTGAAGCTTGTTGAATTACTTCCAGTACACAAAGCCTATAGAATACTTTCACAACCATTGGATGATGTCAGCTGTGATATGATTTGAGATGTCATCAGGGACGTTCTGTAAATTATTATGTGTAATGTAATATGTGAGGCCATAAGCCTAGGGCAGGCGTTAAAATAATTCACCCATTACTTTTAATGGGCGTCCCTTGACTTTGCAGGATTAGCGCCACAATTTGTGGTGCTAATCCTGTAAAGTACCACAATGGCCTCCAAATGTTTTGACGCTATTATCCTAATTTTTGCCATGGTGCGCTGTATTGTAAATACGACATGCACATGATGTCGTTAGGGGGACGGGGAGTGTGAGAAAAGTGGCGCATCAAAGCTGATGCACCACTTTCTTTTAAATATGGCCCAATATATTTTTTATTTGGAGGGGGTATGGTGCCCCCATTCCCATGCCATGTAATGCCCCTGGGACCCCATCCCCTGGGTCCCGATTTCAAGGAGTGTCACAGGGATGCCATATCCTGGGACTATGCTGTTCCCTGCAACGAGAAAGCACGGGCAGGAAACTGAAAACTCCTGCTCCAGCTACCAGGTATGCAACAGCAGGAACAACTCAATGCAACTGGCTCCCAACAGTATCCAGGATGCGTCCTGGATATGGAACTGCTGGGGATGTGGGTGCCATGAGCCTCACCCCTGGATCCTCAAAGTCTCTGAATGTTGTGGGTATTCTGGGTGGAACAGATTGCCGACATCTGCTAGCACTAAGGATATGTGCTGGTTGGGGAACCAGCAGAGTCCCTGGGCTTCCTGATACTAACATTGGTTTAATTTGTTGGGTGTCCTGGGTGGGACCAGGGCACCCAAAGAAAAGGATAGAGAGCTCCTGTTTGCAGACAATATGTCAGGGCTGCTACTCAGGGTGCTAGGACAGGTGCAGGATACACATTAGTCTTGGAGAACTAACCTTGCAGAATTATCCATCATGTTACAAATATTGCCATGGTGTTCATGTTTGTAAAGCAGTGACTGGCAAGCCTGAATCAATAATGCCCATTACCTTATAGATTAACAAATTGCCATAACAATATTCACACCGCACCATGGTATAGGAAGCACTGATTCCCACATTTCAGACCTGGAATTGCTATGAGGGTGGCACTACCAGCTTCAACATGTTTGATACTCTGTCTGCTGCTAGTGGGCTGCCTAATGGAGCAATTGACATTAAGGGAACAAGGTTGAGTGACTCTTTCTTGGCGATCTTGGTGTTGGGGATGCGCTGGTAAAGATATGCCTGACCAGATCCGAGTAGATGATTAGGAGCAATCCTGGACCTTAAAGGTGTGTCAGTAGAACAAGGCCCTGTGTTTGGTGAGCCATTTTGTAGAAATGCATGCATATGCTTCTTGCAATGTTGCTGATTTGACTATCCAATTCCTGGTGTTTATTGTGACCTGTGCTCTGAAAACATAAATTACACGGACTAACACATTAATTCCAGACTACATAACAGCTGAGGGCTAGAAAAAAATCTAAATTATCTCAAATACCCCCATTAAAAAATGTTATTAAATACCTAAGTTAGGTGTTTGCAGTTACAACAAGCACTGGCAAAGCAGATGTGTCTCACTTGTGAAAGAGCTATTGGCTTTGGAAATGTGTTTAGCCAAGTTGTTCACCAGTGTGGTTGCTGTTCAGCATGGCTAAAAGTTAGTGGCATGGAGTGGGGTGGGTTTGGGTGGGGAGGGGTAGATTGGAGTGGGGTAGATTGGAATGTGGTAGATTGGAGTAGAGTGGAGTCTGGTAGTGTGGGGTAGAATGGAGTGGGGTGGGGTGGGAGAGTTGGGTCGATTAGTGTGGTAGATTGGATTAGGGTGGATTGAATTGGGGAAGTTGGGGTGGAGTGGGGTAGATTGGAGTGGATTCAATTTGGGTAGGTTAGAGCGGGGTAAAGCAGTAGGGTAGATCGAGGTAAAGTGCAGTGGGATATATTGGGGTAGATTGGAGTAGCGATGGGTAGAAAGGGGAAGAATGGAGTGGGGTGCATTGGGGTAGATTGGATTGGAGTGGGGTAGACTGGAGTGCAGTTAGGTAGAACAGAGTGTAGTGGAGTGGGGTAGATTGGAGTGGGGTAGATTGAGAGGATTATAGTAGGGTGGAATGAAATGGAGTGGGGGTAGGTTGTGGTAGTTTGGAGTGTGGTAGAGTTGAGTGGAGTGGGGTAGATTGGGGGAGTGGGGTAGATTGGAGTGGTGTGAGGTGGATTGGGAAGGGGTGGGATAGATTGGGGTAGATTGAAGTGGAGTAGATTGGATTAGAGTAGATTGGGTAGATTGGAATATGGTACATTGGAGTGGGGGAGTGGAGTGGTATAGATAGGAACGGCTTATATTGGGGTAGATAGGTGTTGAGCGGGGTAGATTGGGAGAGAGTAGAGTGCAGTGGACTAGGGTAGATTACAGTGGAGTGGGTTAGATTGGAGTGGGGTGGATTGGAGAGAAGCAGATTGGAGTAGAATAGATCAGTGGGAGGTAGGTTGGAGTAGAGTGGGGTAGACTGGAGTGGAGTATGGTAGATTAGGATGGAGTGGGTTAGAGTGGAGTGAGGTAGATTGGAGTGGGATAGATTGGGTAGATTATGGTTGGGTGTACTGGAGTGAAGTGGAGTAGCTTGGAGTGGAGTGCCGTTGATTGGAGTGAGATAGGAGTGCAGTAGTTTGGAGTGGAGTAGATTGAGGTAAATTGGAGAACAGTGAGATAGATTTGAATTGGAAAGCAGTGGGATAGTTTGAGGAGAGATAGATTGGGGTAGATCTGAGCTGAGTGGGGTAGCCTGGAGTGGAATAGGTTGGAGTGCAGTTGGATAGTGTGGTGTTGGGCAGACTGGTTAGTGGTGGGGTAGATTAGGGTGGGGTAGATTGCAGTCGGGTTGACCTGAATAGGGTAGACTGAGGGTGAAGGGGTGGATTAGGGTGGATTGGGGTGGAGTGAGCTAGATTTGTGTAGAGTTTGGTAGATTGGAGTGTGGCAGGTTGGACTGAAGTGGAGTGGGATGGATTTTGTTAGATGGGAGTGGAATGTGGTAGATTGTGGGACGTGGCATAGATTGAAGTGGTGTGGGGTAGACTGGGATGGGATGGGTGGATTGGAGTGGGGTGAAGAGGAGTAGGTTGGATAGAGTGGGGTAGATTGTGGCAGAATACTGTAGATTGGAGTGGAATGGAGAAGATTGGAATGGGGTAGATTTGGGTAGATTGGTGTGTGGTATATTTGAGTGGGGTAGATTGAACTGGGGTAGTTTGGGGTGGAGCCAAGTACACTGGGGTTGAGTGGGGTAGATGAGTGAGGTAGATTGAGGTAGAGTGGGGTGGGATACATCTGGGGAGATTGGAGTGGGTAGATTGAGGAAGAGTGGAGTTCAATGGAGTTAGGTAGATTGGAGTGAGGTAGATTGGAGTGAAGTGGTGTAGATTGGAGTAGAGTGGGGTAGACTGGAGTGGAGGGGAGTAGATTGGAGTGGGGTACATTAATGTGGAGTGGGGTAGATTAAGGTGGAGTGCGGTATGCTGGAGTGGGATAGATTGGGTAGATTATGGTAGGGTAGACTGGAGTTATGTGGGGTAGACTGGTGTGAGATAGATATGAGTGGGGTAGATTGGAGTAGGTTATATTGGAGTAGATTGGATGGATTGAAGTGTGGTAGATTGGAGTGGAGTAGGGTAGATTGTGGTTTATTGGAGTGGGGTAGATTGTGTTTGAGTGGGGTAGAATGGAGTGGAATACGGTAGGTTAGAGTGGAGAGGAGTTGGATGGTTTGCAGTGGAGTTTCGAGTAGAGTGTAGTAAATTGGAATGCAGTGGGGTAAATTGAACTGGGAAGATCGGAGTAGAGTGGAGTAGACTGGAGTGAGGTACATTGGAGTGGAGTTGGGTAGATCGGAGTGGAGTAGGTTGGATTAGGGTACATTGCAGTGAGGTGGATAGGGGTAGATTATAGTAGATTACAGTGGGTGGAGTAGACTGGGGTTGATTGTAGCAGAGCGGGGTAGATTTCAGTGGAGTGGGGTAGATTGATTGGTTTGGGGTTGATTGGATTAAATAGAGTGGAGTGGGGTAGATGTTAGTGGAGTGGGGTAGTGGAGTGAATTAGGGACGATTGGAGCATAGTATATTGGGTTAGAGTGAGGTTGATTGAAGTGGGGTAGATTGAAGTGATGTAAACTGGTGGGGTGTGGGGTAGATTGGGTGGGGTGGAGTGGGTTGGGTAAATTAGGGTGGGGTAGAATGGAGAGAGATAAATTGAATTGGAGTGGGGTATATTGGGGTGGAGTGGGATAGATTGGGTGGAGTGAAGTGGGATAGGTTGGAATGGAGTAGATTGGAGAAGATTGTAGGGGTAGAGTGCAATGAGGTAAGTGGTGTGGTGTGGAGAGACATAGACTGGAGTGTTGTGTTGTGTCATGGAGTGAGTGGCGTAGATTGTGGGACGTGGCGTAGATTGAAGTGGTGTGGGGTAGACTGGGATGGGATGGGTGGATTGGAGTGGGGTGAAGAGGAGTAGGTTGGATAGAGTGGGGTAGATTGTGGCAGAATACTGTAGATTGGAGTGGAATGGAGAAGATTGGAATGGGGTAGATTTGGGTAGATTGGTGTGTGGTATATTTGAGTGGGGTAGATTGAACTGGGGTAGTTTGGGGTGGAGCCAAGTACACTGGGGTTGAGTGGGGTAGATGAGTGAGGTAGATTGAGGTAGAGTGGGGTGGGATACATCTGGGGAGATTGGAGTGGGTAGATTGAGGAAGAGTGGAGTTCAATGGAGTTAGGTAGATTGGAGTGAGGTAGATTGGAGTGAAGTGGTGTAGATTGGAGTAGAGTGGGGTAGACTGGAGTGGAGGGGAGTAGATTGGAGTGGGGTACATTAATGTGGAGTGGGGTAGATTAAGGTGGAGTGCGGTATGCTGGAGTGGGATAGATTGGGTAGATTATGGTAGGGTAGACTGGAGTTATGTGGGGTAGACTGGTGTGAGATAGATATGAGTGGGGTAGATTGGAGTAGGTTATATTGGAGTAGATTGGATGGATTGAAGTGTGGTAGATTGGAGTGGAGTAGGGTAGATTGTGGTTTATTGGAGTGGGGTAGGTTGTGTTTGAGTGGGGTAGAATGGAGTGGAATACGGTAGGTTAGAGTGGAGAGGAGTTGGATGGTTTGCAGTGGAGTTTCGAGTAGAGTGTAGTAAATTGGAATGCAGTGGGGTAAATTGAACTGGGAAGATCGGAGTAGAGTGGAGTAGACTGGAGTGAGGTACATTGGAGTGAAGTTGGGTAGATCGGAGTGGAGTAGGTTGGATTAGGGTACATTGCAGTGAGGTGGATAGGGGTAGATTATAGTAGATTACAGTGGGTGGAGTAGACTGGGGTTGATTGTAGCAGAGCGGGGTAGATTTCAGTGGAGTGGGGTAGATTGATTGGTTTGGGGTTGATTGGATTAAATAGAGTGGAGTGGGGTAGATGTTAGTGGAGTGGGGTAGTGCAGTGAATTAGGGACGATTGGAGCATAGTATATTGGGTTAGAGTGAGGTTGATTGAAGTGGGGTAGATTGAAGTGATGTAAACTGGTGGGGTGTGGGGTAGATTGGGTGGGGTGGAGTGGGTTGGGTAAATTAGGTTGGGGTAGAATGGAGAGAGATAAATTGAATTGGAGTGGGGTATATTGGGGTGGAGTGGGATAGATTGGGTGGAGTGAAGTGGGATAGGTTGGAATGGAGTAGATTGGAGCGGATTGTAGGGGTAGAGTGCAATGAGGTAAGTGGTGTGGTGTGGAGAGACATAGACTGGAGTGTTGTGTTGTGTCATGGAGTGAGTGGCGTAGATTCAAGTGGCATGGAGGTGAGCGGCATCTTAGAGTGGAGATGCGTTGAGAGGAGTAACCTGTCGCAGAGTGGAGTGGAGTGGAGTGCTGTAGAGTGGAGTTGAGTGGCATAAAGTGAAAGGGCATAGAGTGGAGTGGTGTAGTGTGGAGTATGCATGATGTGGCAGCGCCTTTTCATAACAGACAAGACATTTTCAATTGAAACAACCATTACATTTTAACCAAAATATGGTTTTACTGGACACAAACAATAATGTGTTCAAATGCCATCACCTAGTGAACTGATGTATTCAATGGTATTCAAATATGAGTTTCCATCACTCTTCAGCATTACAAAAAAATGTGTTTCATTCGTACTAATTCTGATATGTTCTGAAACATCAGCACAGTTCCTTTTTTGTAGAATAAAAAAACACATCCTACAATCTCTCCTCTCACACGGGCATTCAGCAGGATTGTCAACATAAATTCTCTCACTATGAAGTCAGAGAAAGAAAAATAAACACCAGGCTCACTGGAAGCAAGACCCTGACATTTGACCTCTGTATTTGAATGCACAGCAAATGTGACAAAATAAACCCATTTACAGAAAGCAAGTTCGTGGGCAACAGGAGGGATGAACTCAAGCTGCTCACCCTAAAGCAAATAAAGCCAGCAAATAGAAACCCAGAAAATGTGAGTTACCAACCAGAAGGCCAATAGTAAGCAACAGGCCGAATGAATTCCTAGGTCAGCTTTCTGAACGTCCCCAAGATGTCTTTAACAAGCCAGACAGCTGTATTGTCTGGTAGACTTCAACCTAATATACGAGTAAAACTGCTGCAGCAGTGAGACATGTTCCAGAGCATCCAGAGCATCGAATACCACAATGTTTCAATTCAAGTTTGACAGAGTAATGCTGTAGACATGAAGCTGAAGATAACCTATTATAAGCATAGACAGTGAACAAACTCGTCCTAGAGCTTGAATTAAAGTGAATATAGAAGATTGCACAGCATTCCAAAGTACAAGTCTTATGTCCCTGAAAATGATAAATGATACACCTGCCATTAAAATACACTAATTCCAGCAAAATTTCCTGTCTCATTGTCTTGTTATACAAGTGTGAATCTTGCTCAGAAAGATTATGGGGAGTGGGGAAAATTGACGACCTTTAGATTTTTCCAACAACCATACTGGCATCACCAATTAAAATACATTCTAGGACAAGCAGGAAATGAGGCAGTGGAAAGGGAGAGGAGTGTGGATTGTTAGGGCTACACAGTTTCAGGGAAACCAGCATATTGTAAAGGAACCAACATTATGGAAGATCTTTCAAACAGCTGGGGAGAGAGAGAGAGAGAGATAGAGAGAGAGTTTTTTCTTGTATATGTATTTAAGAATGAAGATGAGATCCAACAAATACATTATAATACCCAACTGATAGCACCTGTACCCAACTATCTATTACAGAATACATTTTTTTGGGGGGGAAGGGTTGTAACACCCCAAACCCCAGCTCCTTGAAGATATGCCCCTGCATCCAGGACATTTTACAATTCTGAGACATTGCATCTGTTTGCAATGAGGAGAAAAGCAAGTTTAAGACTAGTGACGCATCAACACCTGTCATCACCCTCACGCACCACAGAGGATTGCCTCAGGTCTCTCATCAGTCTTAAGTGACAACCAAAAAAGACTTGTCTGCCTTTTTGGCTGAGGCAAAAATCAACTTCTTAACAAAAGCCACAGCTTTTAAAAGGGCAGCTGACAGTACCTGCATGCATTGGAAATTTGCCCTATCTTTAGGGTCACTGCAAATGTTTTTTTTTTTTTCCATTTGTACTGAAATCCATTTTTGATGACGAGAGAACTCTGTGCAGTTTACCCAGGCCAATTAGTAGTGAATAGCTTGTGCTCCTCCTTCCAACATAGCATTATTGGAATGCTCCTAAATGGCATATTTAACTTCCCAAAAAGTCACTAGCGTATGGTACCAAGGTGTACCCAGGGCCTGTAAAATAAAGTCACAAGTGGACTGCAGCACCCATTGTGCCATCCACTTCAGTAATATAACAAGCATTTGCAATGCAATGGGTCTTGCGGTTGCTCGGGTTAGAGCTATTAGCGTTGTAAGCTCCAACCAGACTTTTTTTGGCACATAAACTGAAAATGAAAAGTAAAACAGTTTCACATAGGCGAGCCGATGACCACCATGAGCGCTAAGCAGACACATAAAAGGAAACAGAAGTTCACTCGCAGTGAAACGTATTGGCAAAAGTGCAATTATCCATGTAACCTACAAAAGTGCAATTATCCATGTAACTGGCAAAAGTGCAAATATCTATGTAACAGGGTCAATGTCATGCAAAGTGCTGAACTACTGCCCAGGGAGATCGTGCTGCCTACCAAATAAAGAGAAAAAGTAGTCCAGAAACCATACCGAAAACATGGAGCCTCGTATGTTTTCAGTAGTTGGCCGGTGCACTTGAGGCGGGCTAAACACCAGAAAAGGCATGATGTATGCATGCCTTTCAATAATTAAATCAAGCAAATTTTAAAAGGCAAGCCCACTAACCAACCAAACTGATGGACGTGGTTAAAAGCCAACCAAGAGATTACACCAGGGACAGAGCGCATTGCGCTCAACCCTAAAAATGACTGTAGGCGTGCCACCAATAGCCGAGCTGTGCACTTTTAACTGCAAATTTGACCAGTCAAATTCACCCCTTTGCTAGGCCTTCACTTTCCTTTTACAATTTATAAGCCACTTCCAAGTATGCCTTACTATCCATAAGGCAGGATGCATAGTATTTACAAGTAGGATATGTAACACTTTAATGCTAAATGTATCCTTACAGTGACTTGCACCTCAAAGCTATTTGCACTATAGCAAGTCTGGATGTCCCATAGGAAACACTGAGATGCATTAATAAACCATAATACTGTATATCATGGATGGGACTAGCTGGAAAAATAACTAAACAACTTTTGTAATAGTTAATAAAAATCCAGTTCAAAGGTGAAGTCACATTTGTTTTCTAAATATTAACAAAAAGTAACCCCTAGAGATTAATCTTTAAAAAATATATATATATTGCTTTTTTGAACTAGAGATAACAAAGCAGTATCAAAAACGGACACCTCACAAGAATAGTCAATAACTCCAGTGAGCGTACAGAGCATCAGTGGCGGCTGGTGGATTTTGGAATTGGTGGGGCAGAAATTGTATACCTGAATATAATGGGCGAGTGAGCAAAGCACTGGAAGTGCAAAAGGAGGGTACGGGGGCAGGGGTTTCTACCCAAGCAAGAAAATATATATGCTACAAATTGTTGAAAAAAGTGTATCCAAAAATAGCATTTCAAAGCACAAGTGTGAAGAAAACATTAGAAACAAGTCAACAACCATCATTGTGCTCATGTTCCTGCACCTCTCTATCTGCTTTCCCCACCATTGCTGCCTTACATGCTGTCAGGTACCTGCACCTCTAAATGTCTGCTCTCCTCACCACTGCTGCCTTACTAGCTCTCATCTTTCTGCAAGACCTCACACATCACTGTCTTTTAGCTCAGCTATTATTTCTTACCACTCCACAAATACCTTGGTCCTATTACCCTCAATTCAACATATCCCAACAATATCCACTATATTTGTTGTCAGCCAATTTCCCCTCTGCCCCTTACAGTCTTATCTACCTCTTCTCCTCACCTATTACTACTTGCCTACATTCACCTACCTGCACCTTTTAGACTCTATTTCCCTCGTCCATAACTGTATTGTTTGCCCTCACCTATCAGCAGCTCTCCGCCCTCAGCCGAATGCCTTCTGTCTGCACCATAACTGTTTCCCCACCACTTACCAGAGCTCTAACTAGCATGACCACCTTCTTTCAGGTCATTAAAATACTGTTTACAGTCCTGAACCTTTGTGTGATCATCAAATGCATTCTGGGTGTTGTAGTTTTGTTTCCTTTGAACTAGACTAACACTTGGAATCAATGATTTGTAAGTAACAATTTCAAAGATAGACATAGGGGGTCATTCTGACTCCCGCCGGACGCGGTCACCGCGCGCCCGGCGGGAGCCGCCAAAATACCGTACCGCGGTCGGAAGACCGCGGCGGGTATTTTGAGTTTTCCCCTGGGCTGGCGGGCGGCCGCCGAAAGGCCGCCTGCCAGCCCAGGGGAAAACGACCTTCCCACCATGAAGCCGGCTCGTAATCGAGCCGGCGGAGTGGGAAGGTGCGACGGGTGCTACTGCACCCGTCGCGTATTTCACTGTCTGCTATGCAGACAGTGAAATACAAGCGGGGCCCTCTTACGGGGGCCCCTGCAGTGCCCATGCCATTGGCATGGGCACTGCAGGGGCCCCCAGGGGCCCCGTGACACCCCCTACCGCCATCCTGTTCCTGGCGGGCGAACCGCCAGGAACAGGATGGCGGTAGGGGGTGTCAGAATCCCCAAGGCGGCGCAGCATGCTGCGCCGCCTTGGAGGATTCTGACGGGCAGCGGAAAACCGGCGGGAGACCGCCGGTTTTCCTGCACTGACCGCGGCGTCAGAATGCCCTAAGGGGCACCGCCAGGCTGTTGGCGGTGCTCCCGTGGTCATTCGCCCTGGCGGTTTTTACCGCCAGGGTTAGAATGACCACCATAGTGTCTGTAATGGCCTGTAGTGAAGCATTGCATCCTTTTATTCCGTGCTGACCACGCACCCTTACCTTCTCTTGTAACCTCTCACCATCCAGTACACAATTACCAGCTTTACCCTTCCACCCACTACTTTGCCTCCTATGAACTTCTGTGCTCAAGCCCTCTTTTCCTCTTCACATGCCAACTGAACTCCACCAGCCAACAGCGGCCGCTCCTAGTTAACATGTAAACCAGTGAGTAAAAAAGGAGCCTGACCAAGGAACAGCGTAAGCAAATCATTGACTCACCTGTGACTCACGTCACCAAATTTAACAAGTTTAGCTCATGCAAGAGAAAACTAAGACAATATAGATACGCATATCCCAGGATGCACACATTTGCGGTAAAAACATTGCCACATGGTGTCTGGGTGTCAACATCTGAGTGCAGACCTAAGTTTGCATAAACAAGCTGTGAACTGTGGATTCTAGAATATTTAAAAGATGGTGCTTCAGATATAGACCGGTTCCCATATATAATTTCAGAGTAAGGTCTATTTTACTGTGTATAGAAGTTAGCATATTCTTTGTTTTGTTCAAACTTGGAAGCATATGCTTGTCAAAACAATGTTTCAATATTTTAAAACTTTAGTCTTTATAAACTACAGATGCATGTAAAAATCTATGCCTTTTTCTCTGTACCATATCCAAACATAATTGCATCAATGAATTACACACTGCAGGTCTTATGGTCCACATAATACAACATCTGTGTGGGTATCATCATTGGAAAACGTTAAAAAGGCCATTCTCCTTCACCATATTTACAAAGTGGCGCAATGGTTGCATTGTACCACTTTGCGCCCACTTGAGCCACATTATGCCTGCGCAAGGCATAATGTATGCAAAGGGGTGTTTCGACGCATGGAGGCCTTGTATAAATGGTGCAGTGAAATCTACAAGATTTCACTGTGACACTTATAGGCTCATTTCTAACGCCTGCTTAGAGCAGGTGTTAACTTACATGCCCATTACTTTCAATGGGCCTCCCCTTTACTTTGAAGGATTATGGCGCTAATCCTGCAAAATACCACATTAGCATCATAAATTTTGACTGTATTGTCCTAACATGCGCCATGCTGCGCCGTATTGTAAATACAGCACACACGTGGTGTCATTAGGTGCTGGTTTGGGGGTGCCAGAAAAGTGGCCTATCACAGCTGATGGGCTACTTTCTTGTAAATCTGGCCCTTAGAGACACTCTTGTTTTCATGCCCAAAAGTAGTAGTATCTCCAGAGATTAGAGTTCTTGTACATAAAGCAGTGGCTGTCCACCTCTTGCCTCCCCTGCACCCCTCAGCTTCCCTACCCTCTCTAGGCACTCATCCCTCCACACCACTGCCCACCTGCCCTAGCTGCTGCCCCCCTCTGTGCACTAGGGAGACGCTTCTGATCAGAGCTCCACCTCCTGACCTGTGCCTCTGGCCCTCTGCCAACCTGTCCCACATCAGGCAGGCAGTGGCCTTGGGTCACGACCAACCTCCACGTGTCCTTGCTGGTCTCCCTCCGTGACGTCAGGAGGGCTCCAGTGTGCATGTAGACAAACTTTCTTCAGCTCTTAAACACTCTCTAGACAACCTTAACATTATCCGTCCAACCACAGTCTTCCTCACCAGAGCACCCCGTGTCTTGGTTGATGCAGCCCTTCTGCCTCCGATGTGCCCCTCTTAACATGCTTCCTGAGCCCTTTCTGTAATCCTTGCCATGGTTCCTTTACGCCACTTATCTCCTTAGGCAGCTGGTGGCCCTGTGCTCCTGCCTCCTTCACCAGAACCCACCTGCCCTGGCTGCATCACTCCACCTGTCCCTCCGTGCCCCTGGGAGGGAGGCCCATTTGTCCTCCTCCAAACAGGCCACCTGGGGTCAGTGTTCAATTTGTGCACGGTACACATTTCACAGGTTTCATGAGATTTCACAGGAATAAGAACACCATTTTGGCTCAACACTCATGCTTGCGTCTTAATAAGCGATGCATGGGACCATGATGCTTATTTGTTTTTTTCCTTTAAATGTTCTTTAAAAAGATCTGGAACAGAATAAGGTAAATCCATGGTGTTAAATTGCATAGAGATCACCCCATCCACCACAATGCAGGGAGACAGGTTATGAAAACAAGTTACTTACCTGTAACTACAGTTATCCAGTATTGGTATCTTTAATAAATTCACATGCGTGAATCATCCCCGTCGTCGAAGTGGGAGTCCCACGGTACATGAAAAGCAATAAGCACCAACATTTTTCCATAGGCTATAATGCTAACCCAAGTGACTCATTTAGCCTATCTCTGGATTTTTGTGAAAAGGACTCAAACCTGGCTGCTGGCCAATCAGGCACCAGCACCCTCCAGAATACTCTCCACAGAGGCTCTTTCCCTCAGATTTTCTAGCACAAGAGTGAAGACTGCGACCTGAGGAGGAAATTTGAGCGTCTAAGGGGAGGAGGATGGGTCGCATTTGAATTTATGAAAGATACCAATACTGGATAACTGTAGTTACAGGTAAGTAACTTGTTTTCTTATCCAGTATTGGATCTTTCATAAATTCACATGCTTGAATCTGAATAGCCAGCAGTACTCTTAAAAAACGTCATGCCAGCCGTGGATGGTGGCTGCGAGCATAGAAATCCTCTAAAACATATTACCAAACAACATGCTTATAATTCTTGTACTATGTGCATAAAACAAATACATCTATATATATAAAACAAAATTTCATAGTAATTATAGACTACTGCATATAGAATTATGTCTACACATTAAAGAAAAGATCTCACCTTAATGAAAAAGATGACGTAGGACCGCTTGTCCAACGAGAGAGTCAGTTCTTTGAGACGACTCCAAACAGTAGTGCTGGGCAAAGGAGTGTGTAGTCTTCCACGTCGCAGCCTGACATATTTTATCCAAAGAAATGCCCTGAAACAAAGCAGCTGATGTGGAGACTGCTCTTGTGGAGTGTGCTCTCTGACACTTAGTCAATGGTTTTCCTGCTTTTGTGTGGCACAACTGACTGGTGGATGCCCTTTGCCATCCTTGAGCATAAGATACTAGCAGCTGATCTGTCTTCTGCAGCTGCTTAGTACGTTGAAGGTAAAATTTCAGGCATCTCTTGATGTCCAATGAATGCAGAGTCTTTTCTGCGATTGTAGATGGATTCGGGAAAAAAGTTCTTAATATTACCGGCTCATTCAGGTAAAAGGATGAGGGCACCTTAGGAATGACCTTGGTTAATCCTAAGAAGAAAAAAGTCATCTGAAAAAATAAGAAAGGGTTCCTTAATGGTAAAGGCCTGTATATCACTGACTCTTCTGGTGGATGTAAGAGCAAGCAGAGTTGCCACCTTCCATGTTATGTATTTGATATCTGCTCTGTGAATAGGTTCGAACAGGGCTTTCATTAGCTGGGACAGAATTATATACAGAGGCCACTCTGGCAGAAGTGGACACAAAATCTCTTCCATTTGAGTTTGTACATCTTATTTGTACTGTCCGCTCGTGCCCTGGATAAAATCAGTTTGCATTCCTCATCAATGTTCATACCCTCGAACTCACAGAACTCAGGAGCCAAGCGTGCAATTGCAGAGATGCTGGATCCAGATGAAGAATTTGACCTTGAGTCTTTGTGAGAAGGTTGTGGTTGTAGGGAAGACTCATGGGATTGGTCACCGACAGGAGCAGAAGCTCCGTGTGCCAATACTGCCTGGGCCACCAGGACGCCATGAGTATCATCTTGCAACCGTCTGACTTCATCTTCCTCAAGAGTCTGGGAATCAATTGGATGGGGAGAAAAGCATATGCAAAGATCCCGGACCATCTCATCGAAAGAGCATTTCCCCACAACCCCGGGAGTGGGTATCGACTGGCGTAGAATTGGCATTTGGAGTTCTGATTGGTGGCAATTAAATCCAGGGTCGGCCGTCCCCATCGAAAGATGCTGTCCAGTACCCTCTGGTCGAGTTCCCATTCATGGCAGTTGTCGTCCGTCCTGTTGAGAGAATCCGCCAGGATGTTGTTGGCACCTGGCAGGTGCTCCACTCTGAGGCAAATGTTGTGCAGCATGAGTCAGTCCCAAAGAGATTGAGCTTCTCTTGAAATGGAGAGAGATCTTGTTCCTTCCTGTTTGTTGATATAGAACATGCTTGTTGTGTTGTCTGTACTGACCAACACAGATGACCCTGCAATCCGTGCAAGCAACGCCTTGAGCATAAGAAAAATTGATTTTAATTCCAAAAGATTTATGTGCACTCTTCTATGCGCGTCTGACCATCTGCCCTGAATGCGCATGTCCTGTAGATGACCTCCCCGACCCTCCAATGAAGCATCCATTGTGATGATGAAGTCTGTCATTGGGGTAAGAAAGGTCAGCCCTTGAGAAAGATGGTTGGCTGGAGACCACCATCGTAATATCTCTACTATCCGCGGTGTAACATTTATCAAATCCTCGGAGGATCCTTGTGATTGGGTCCATTGCAGCTGTAACTCTTCTTGCAAAGGTCTCATTTTCAACCTTGCCAGATGGACTAGGACGATGGATAAGGAGATCATGCCTAGAAGCGACTTGAACAGTCGTACTGAAACGGACCTTCTTCTTGAGATCCTGACAGCCAAGTTGGCTAGTTTCTGCTGCGGTGCCTGTGTGAGGTATGCCTTGTTTTCGATGGTTTCGAGTTCTGCACTCAAAAAGACTATCCTGCGTGTAGGAAGAGTGACTGATTTCTGGAAATTTACCATTAGCCCCAAACTGTGAAATAGTTCTAGGCAGACGTTGGTAGCCTGGACGCTAGCTGCGATGAAGGAGCTTTTATCAACCAGTCGTACAGGTATGGGAATACCTCAAAACCTCTGTTGCAGAGATAGCCTGCTACTGGGGCAAGACATTTCATGCAAATTTGTGGCGCTGACTTCAAGCTGAATGGGAGAACTTTGAATTGATAATCAGCACCGGCCACAGTGAAGTGGAGATACTTGCGATGCTTTACATGTATCGGTATGTGGAAATAAGCATCCTGGAGATCCATTGTTGTTATGTAGTCTCCAAGGTTTAAAAGGTGCAGGATATCCAACAGCGTGATCATACGAAAGGATTGTTTCAGCAGAAACTTGTTCAACTTCCTGAGGTCTAGGATTGGCCTCCATTCCCCTGGCCTCTTCCTTATTAGAAAGAACCAGGAAGAGAACCCGAGTCCTCTGTGCTGAACCGGAACCTCCTCTTTTACTCCCTTGGCGAGCATTAGGGAAACTTCCTGCTGAAGGAAGTGAAGATGAAGGGGTTTGGATTTCCCTGGTGGATGGTGTAGTGATTTTTGTATAAATTCCAGCATATGACCTTGAGCCACTATATCTAGCACCCATTTGTCCGATGTTATTCTTTTCCACTTCTGGAGGTAATTGGAGATGTTCACTTCCACTTGATGGCTCTGCGAATGCTGTGAAAGCTTAGGTGGTGCCTGACAAGAATCATTGCTTTTGAGGCTGATCCCGGGTTTGGGAACTCTGCTTTCTCCTTCCTCCCTATCTGGCGTATGAGGCGGTGGATGGTTGCCTATATTTCTGTTTGTAGGTTGGTCTATACTGAGGTAGTTGGTACTGCCTGTGGTAGGAACCCCGAAATGCTGTAAAATCCCTACCTCTTGCACCCTGAAAGGGCTGCTTTTGGTACTGCAAAGTACCCAGGGACGTAGCAGTGTCCATATCAGCCTTCATGGCCTGTAATGCGTCGTCAACGTGTTTACCGAAGAGAGACTCTCCATCGTATGGCATGTCTAAAATTCTGGACTGTACCTCTGGACTGAAGGCAGTCGCTTTTAACCAACCTTGGTGGCGTAATACAGCCGGTCCCGTCAGCTGGCGAAAACCCATGGAAGCTATATCCAGGGCACAGTCAATTATTTCTTCACACGTACGCTCTCCTTCCTGAAGGATCTTTCGTGCCTCCGAGTGCCTGCTTTCTGGGATGAGATCCATGAAAGCATTCATATCCGACCACACCTGACGTTCATAGCGACCCAAAATCGCCAGGGAATTTGCTGCGCGAACAGTTATTGCCGACATGGACGAGAATCTTGTGCCCACATTATCCAATCATCTTTCTTCCTTATCAGGAGGAGTAGATATAGGCGCTGACTGGTTCTTAGAACGCCTTTGGGCAGCTTGGGAGATGATGGAGTCAAGTCTTGGATGACCGGTCAAACATGCCGGAGAGTCCTGTGTTGCCTTATACTTTTTGTCAAGCTTCTGTGGAACTGGTGGAACAGTTGCCAGGTTCTGCATGATCTTGATCCCGTCACTCCAAATGAAGTCTATGATAGGGATAGCCCTCACAGACATTCTTGCTTGTTCCTTAAAGTCATGGAGGAAGCATTCCAACTGTGAGACCAACGTTGGCAAGTGAAAACGTGTGGCCGCCCTGTCCATCAAGTTGTGAAAAACACCTATATCCTCCGGTGGAGAACCTGAAGGACAAGGAGGTGGTGGAGAAGGAGTAGGGGCTACATAGTCATCCCACTCCTCACGAGGATGCTGTGGTGCTTAAATTTCACCTCCTTCCTCATCCCCAGACGTTGAAACCTCCTCTCTAGGGGTAGCAGCTAATGTAGACTGTGGGGTCATCCTAGGAGTTGCTGGAGTTGGAGGTATATTCCTTGGTGTAACAGGAGATGTTGGAAGCGGCGGTTGCTCCTCCACTGCAGCTGGGAACCTCCTTCTATAATCCTGCAACATTGACTGCTAGTCCTGAATCAAGGAGGCAGGCATCTGCACAGTGTCTCTATGCTGAGACGGAGGTTCATAATAAGGCCCCTGATGAGAGTAATAAGGCTGGTATTGATCGTACTCATCGTCATTATCCTCCTCCTGATACTTACATTGGGTGTGCATCACCAAATGGGCCCTCATCTGACTCTTCCCAGTCCAGCAGATGACTAGGCAGCAAGGTTGTCACCTTACTTGGTGAATTATCCTGAGGATATATAACAGACCTAGACATTGCTGTGATCTTAACTGTAGCACGAAGATCAAGAGACCCAGAAGAAACAGGAATAACATTCTGACTCACAGCTACCACTGGCATCGTCGATGGCGTTGACGACGATGGTCCTGTCGACGGCACCAATGTGGATGATTTTTCTATCAACGACAGTCTTGTCGAAGGTGGTGTCATCGTCGATGGCCTCATTGACGGTGGTGTTGTCGACGGTGGTCTCGTCGATGGTGTCCTCGTAGATGGTGTCCTTGTCGACAGTGATGTCGCAGACAGTACTCTTGTCGACGGAGTTGCAGTCGACGGAATTTTCATCAACGATGTCGTCAATGACGATGTTCTCATCGACGATGGTGTCAACATTACCTTCAGCGACAAAGTCTTTACTGGAGCCTTCGTCGACGGTGGTTTAATGGAAGGAATAGGAGCCTTTACCACGGACGTCAATGTAGTCGTAGTCGACGACAGTCTCGTCGACGAGGTGGTGGAGACGGTAGATGTGAAAAACATTGTCGTTGTCACGTTGTCGTCGACTTAAGCTTAATAGACACCTTTCTATAGGTGGAAGGCTCAGATGAAGGAGAACGGTGTGATGACTCCTTCTTTCAACGAGGAGAGGATGGCTTAGATGAAATCGAGCCCTGTATGCATTTAGCACCTTCTTTATGATGCATTTTTTTACGCTTTCTGGATCTTTCAGCCTGTCCCAGGTCCTCAGATCTAGACCTTTTATGTGGCCTTTCTGACTCACTCTCCCCACCTGAAGTACAAGATTTTGCCTGTAACCATGTTAAAAGTCTACCCTCTCCGTCTCTGAGGGTTTTGCAGAGAAAGTGTGGCATATCTTGCAGTCTTTCACCTGGTGTTGTGGATACAGGCAGTATTAGCAGTTTTTATGTGGATCATCCACATGCAGCCTTTTCTTGCCACAGGTCTTACAAGGGTGGAAAAGGCCTTTGCTTGAAGAATCTGACTTCTCTTTGAGGTTTTCTGAGAGAAAATCTTCCTGAAGAAGTAGAAAACTGAGCAGAGCTCAGGGAGACTTCCTTCACACGACCTGCAGTAGAAAATCTGAGGGAAAGAGCCTCTCTGGAGAGTATTCTAGAGGGTGCTGGTGCCTGATTGGTCAGCAGCCAGGTTTGGGTCCTTTTCATAAAAGGACAGAGATAGGCTATATGAGTCATTTGAGTTAGCATTATAGCCTATGGAAATTTGTTGGTGCTTATTGCTTTTCATGTACCGTGGGACTCCCACTTCGACGACGGGGATCATTCAAGGATGTGAATTTATTAAAGATACCAATACTGGATAAATATATATATATATGTAAATTCTGAATGACACAAAAAATAGACACAATTTTGACGTACCTGACTTGACTTTTAGTGACTTAGTCAGTAGGTTCTTTTCTCCGAGGCCTGTAGTGACTGGTGAAGGGACTGCTATGGCACACGAACAGTAACTCAAACACAAAGGAAGCTACAGGACTCCTCCACCAGGCCCCAACCCACGTTCTTTTGACCCTATCCTGGGTCATTTAAATAACGCCCAAAATAAACATCCACTACTGGCAGTGACACACACAAACACCATGCCCAACAGTATGTCGTCACTGCCCTGGCTTATGCCTGCAGGTCGAGGGATTCCTCCCCCTGCCAAAGCATGGGCAGGGTCCAGGGTCCAATTTACCACAAAGAAAAAATAGGAGCAAGCGGCCTTCTGATTTCTACCTGCAATTCTATCTGGATTGCTTGGGTTGTTTTCTGTCTTGTGAACTGGACACTTTCCATTCAAGATATTATCCATTTTTTTAACATGAACCTTGTGATCTTTGGAATTGGCTGGGTCACTCTATTTGTCAATTTTTGGATGGAATTTTAATAAGGGCATTGATGTGATCGATCTATTAACTTCATGTTTTTTTGCCTATTTTGAGGCATGAATATATTTGTATTTTATCACTTGGTATTTGCTTTTCACCTTCCTTTCTTTGTCTCTTTCTGTTTTCTATTGCTATATGTGAATACCTTCTATGATCTCTTCCATTTAGTGTTGGCTCTTTTCCAGTTATATAGTTCTTTCCGCCTTCTCTTTCTTTTTCTAGCCGAGGGGTGTCATTTTTTACAAATTATAGCCTGGACTCAATTCGTTGTTTGGTATAGTTTGGAAATTTACATTATGACTTCTTGGTGTCATTTGTGAGTGGGAATTTGTTTACTGATTTATTGCCTCAGTTAATATAGACGACCTTTTTGCATACATGCCTTTATTCCTTAGGGCACGACTGTAGTTTATGTTGAGACGCTGCATGACTGATCCATATATTCGGTAAGTAGGTTATTGCTTAGCCGGCTGTATGGAATTTATTTCATCCTGTTTCTGAGTTGTAATTTCAATTTTTTGATTCATTCAGGATGTTGTTTGACGATTTTTGATCCAATTTGTTTACTATAAGTGATTGCTCAGAATATGGCCTCAATGATTAATTGTTGGGGATTTGGTTCCTGTGTGCATGCCGTCACCATCTTGGGTGCTACCTCCTGTGTGTGGACCACAAAGTATTTGGGAAAATTGGATTTTTTGTTAATTTTGAATATGTAAATTATTTATGCAGCTATTCTTTTTTCACAGATATCTAAATTGCTTCTAGCCACATAAGCCCATCAGCTGTTTTGTGTGTATAAATACATGTATATATTTGGTTGTGTTTCACCTGCGCCGTTCATGGGAACATTATGCACGAGCACTTGTGTCCACTCACACCATTTGATTATGAGAATGGTGGATGCTGTTTATTACTTTTATTGCACCCATGATAATATCATAAATAATGATTTGATTATTTATTCATTGTGTGGAATATAGATGCTTCCCTATGGTAACCTAGTTTTGGGGTCCTTTTGAAGTGGGCCTTGAATTATACCTGTTGAAACATTGTTTCAGTTTTCTATTTATACCCGAATCCTGACTGGGGTTTTTCTTGCGTTCTCCCTGAACATTTTCATAAGACACTTGAGGAGCACTTCAAAGAGGTCTCCCCTGTACAAGCAAATGCTAGCTGACACTTCGGCATAGGCCTTCCTTTATACTCCCATCCAGTCAGACCTCATTTACAGTGGGCCTCTTTTTCTCATTACAATGTCGGAGCCTGTTTGACAGCTCAACTGCGTTTACATGTAATATTGCACTTCAAAGAAGAAATTACTAAACTATTTGTTCATAGCCATGGTTTGGTTGATGAGAACTGAGATTTGTTTTAGCAGACTCCTGCCTCTGAGTTTATTTGGGGTAAAAGGACTGCCTAGAACTGGATGTTAGTGTTAGATGTGGTAGAACATTAGGATTGCAATAGTACACTCGCTAGATACATCCACATCCTTCAGAGCCCAAATAGTGCATTGTGGCTGAAACTTCAGTCATCTTGAAAAAGCCCAAAGTATGTAAGGGTATCCCCTGGAACCTTTGCCCTATTGGTGTTGGCAGTCCCAGGCGTCACTCCTACCAAATAAGTCATGCCAAACATAATTGTGGGGGCTCTAGGCTCTCACTTCACAACACTCCTGGACCTGTGGAAGTTCAGAAGAGGATTGCACCTCCTGTGTGCAACCAGACAAGAGTTTAGAAGACTGGAGCTGCCCTACCTCTTGCACCCAGGACAAAGAAGTGTATTCAAAGGGTCATAAGGCTGACGTCATGTTAAAGCTACAGGGACACAACAAGCTACAGGAGGTCTTTTCCTGCAACTGCCCAGCTGACCAGTGGCTACGAGACCTGGACTCTCCTGTTGGCTTCTGTCTGCCACCCTGGGAGGCTCTATGTGGCTTCCTGGGTACCTGGGGGCTTTAGACATGTATTTCTGTGATAGATCAGGACCTAAAGGAATTAAAGGCAGAAGGGAAAAGCTGGCTAGTATATTAGACCCATACTCCATCGTGATCATTGTGAAATTGGCCTAGGTCCAGTTCTACTACGATCATTAACTATCATTGGCACTTTGTGCTTCTTGGTGCTATTTCTATTTACAACTTTTAAAATCCATATGTCCTTTTGCCCTTATTGGGTGTTTGTCACTTTTCTGTAATTTTGTTCATTAAATTCTACTCTACTTTTCTCATTGGTTTGGGATTTGCATTGTTTGTTTTTTTACTTGGTTACCAAAGCTACCGGGGGTTGAGTTCAGGTTAATTAGTGACATTAGTGATTCACCCCGAGAAGGAGTGTGATTGTTACTTGAGGTGAGTACTTATGTTCCTCAATTAATAACCCAATTTTGTACAAAAAATATCTACTTTAACAAAGACTGAGGTACTGTTCATCTTATCATTCCACTGAATCTTTAGCTTCAATTGAGATAGACTTTTCTAGTTGCGAAAACAAAGCACTAGGTTTAAGCAGGCACAGGCTAAAGGAGACTGGGCATAGGAAGAAGAGACATAGAGAGAGCCGGAAAGAAAGAGGGCACAGAGAATTGACATCAAAAGAGGCAACTAAGTTGGAGGAACTGGCTGGAAAAAGAAACGTTGAAGGAAATGATAAGAGAGAAATTCGACAGGGAGCAGCGAAAATTAAGGAAATGAGAGGGCGGGAGAAAGTGCATGAGAGGAAAAAGAGGTGGCAGGTAAGGGGAGAAAGGGAGTTTTTTAAAGAAACAAAGTGGAAATTTAGTGAGAGAAAGGAGAAAGGGGGCAAGAAGAGATAGCAGAGAGGGGATGACAGAAAAAGAAACTGAGAGAAGAGAAGTGTGAAAAGGTGAGCAGTAAAGAACGAGATTGGCTTCTGAGTGAACAGAATGAAGCGATACATTGAGCCAAGATAAAGGATAGATATCACAACAAAGAAAGACTAGCGTTGCCTGAGGCGGCAGAAGAAACTGGTCTTAGCTGTGTGTGTGTGACTACAGGGGCTGGCAGGAAGGGGCTGGACTTTGGTCGGCTGGTGTCCCGGGGTTATGAGCAGTTCTGCTGTGGAGCCACTGTGGACCGTTGCTTAGCTGGGATGGCTGCTCAGACTGCTTCTCCTCCAGCCCTTCAGTCCCGCCTAAGATAAAATAATATAATAGAAAAATTAATAAGGATATATAAAAGGATATTCCAAAATAGACAATTCCACTGCAAGGGCTGCGCTCCTTAATTGCAAGCTTCCAATTTTAATATTTCAAAATGTTAGTCAAGCATTTGTGCTTGTTGTTTCCGATGCGGAGCACTGGCACTTATTTCTGAGGGCTGGTGCTTAGTTTTCTGTCTCAAGCTTTTACTGCGAGCAAAAGACACATGGGAAAGACAGAGGAAGAGAAGAACGAAAAAGCGTCAGGCAGGGGAAAAGCAGGAAGCTGACAGAGTGAGCTGAAGGGGCAGGGAGTGGCTATAAATGGACTGAAGAGGCCCTAGGTGGCTTCAGGATTAGCTGCCTCAGTATTATGTGCTTGCACTTTGAATTGCAGCAGCCGCATGTTTAAGAGGAGAGCTTTCAGCACCGGCACCTTTTTATTTACAAATGAAGCACTGTATTCAAGCAATGCAGTTTTACAGAGAGGGAGAGCAGTTCTTAAAACAAGGGAACGGTATTGGTAACAGGCTCACCTGACTTGCTCCGAGAGCGGCGTTCTAAACCCAATAATAGATTTTCTATCCCACGTGTTTCCAGTATCCTAAAAGGCGAAGTTGGGAGCAGTGATGGATGCTTAAGATAAACAAACGAGTAGCAAGGCGAAAGGAGAAATAAGCATTTGGAATGCAATGGTCTTGTGTTTGCTCGAGTTCGAGCTCAGAGCAGCACTGATCGGTGAAGGGTCGGAATGTGCTGCTCCCTCCATCCAGCCCACCTCCCAGTGATTCTGTTGTGCCTCTTAAATGGTGACATGCTACGAATGGGCAGCGGGAGAGACCAGCTGTGTCATGTTTCTCGGGTCCATTTGCGAGACGCGTATCCAGCCGAAGATTTGTTTTTGAAATCCGGGACATGTTTTAGCTCATAAAAGCAGGAAGACATGTCCCCGGATGCTAAACAAAAATAAAGCAAGAATTTGGAATGCAATAGTCTTGTGTTTGCTTGAGTTAGAGCTCATAGCGTTGTAAATTATTGACTGGACTTTTATTGCCACACAGACTGAAAATAGCAAAAGGAAGAGAGCGAGGGTGAGCTGGCCTTGGAAAAGCCCCCCTCTGCTGTTGGTTTATGTTTACAGAGGGAGCTGGTGGGGAGGAGTAACTGAACAAGCACCTACACTGCTGAGGTGGAACAGGCAAATGCCAAAAAAAAGTCCCTTACAGAAGAGATAAACAGGACATAGCGTAATTATACAGTACTTTGTGTTGCTCCCATAGTGAAAAAAGGCCAGACAAAGAGGCAGAACTGGCCACTAGCAAGCAAGGATTTTTGAAGGACACTGCAACTAACAAATGAAAATGCTGGAACTCACTCGTCAAAAATATTTTGCTTTGCATTCTCAAAGGAGAAGAGGTCAAATAGGGACTCCTCATTTATGAATGAGTTACCATCACTTTGGAATTGGTGGTAAATTATTAATGTTTTGTGACAGGAATTCAGCCCCAAAACATTAATACATACTACTGATGACGCAGAAACGAAGGTTTTACATTTATTAGCGCATAAACGTAGTGCCACAATAATCAAGTGTGACTTTAACCGAACTAATAAAGATTGTACGGGGACAAATGTGCCCTCAGAGTAGTTCGCCAACATTTATAAGCGTGCTTTATATAACGTAATGTATTAGAATTGTACTAATCTGACATAACCGTAAACGTGTGCCATGATTTGCTTGTTTGAAATGTTTTAACTTAGCATAACTTTAGTGGAGGCTTCGGCCTAGTTGCCTTGTCTCACGGTTTAGATGCTCGTGTTTTTCTAATGTGCTAACAAAACGTGTATTCTTGCTTGAAGCTGTACTTTTCCAGTGAGATCGGTTCACATGCTTATCTTTAAGGTTTCGTGCCAGCCTGGCATCTTCTTCTTTGCTCCAAGGTCAATCTGCAGGTGCAGACAATGGAAGCTCTGAAAGTGAGTTAATTGGTAAAATATGTTGCAACTTACGTTCCCGACTCCAAGGATAATGTAGGCCTAGGTAGAAGCTTGTAAATTGTTGTTTTTGATTGGACAATTTGAAGCCAACCTATGAACCCTCCAATGGAAGACCCTACTGGATTTGAACTGTTGATTATTTAAACCTGGTGCACAAGAAGAAAGCGGCCATTACCCACTGCACCCATTGAGGACATTATTGCCCATTGCAGCCATTATGGCCCATCTTGCCGACCTCGTCATTTTGCCATCTTCTACGATGCCAATTGATGTTCGACGCCATTTTGAATGAGACTTTGATGCTTTCTCTAATCGAGAGAAAGAGACTTTAAGTAATTCTCGCTCTAGAGACTTTAACTTTGATCTGCCCCTTTGCATAAAGTAGTAGTTTTGTCCTTTTATCTTGCCACTGTGAGGCAATTGCCCCGTCCACCCTGCCCCCTTTGCCCCGTCCCATGCTGATCGAAACCGGTACCTGTGAGACGAAGACTTCCTTGAATGCTGATTGAATTTGGTAAATATGAAAGGAAAATGTACAATTGCATTGTGTTTCTTTTTAGGTAACCAACTGCTGATTTTTGATAAGAGCCCTAGTTAGGAGTTTTCCAAATCAATGTTGCTAAATTGTTTTTGCATGAAGTCCCACATGCAGATGCTAATTTGAGGTTAGATGAGGATTCATTTGTTGCACGATGCAATTTGAGACCTTGTTATGCTGACTAATGTATGCAATTAGCCATTACAGATTATAGTTTTAGTGGTTTGCGTTGCTATTATCGAATGCATTGTTATTCAAATGCTGCATAGATTGCATCTTTTTCGCCGTTATGGACAGCTATTAATGTTCATTTACATATATCATTTGGTGTTGAGACACATTTATATCGTGCTAGCTTTGTTAATATAGGGAAATAAATTCATTAACTTTGAATGAACTGGTGTGGTTATTCATGGCCGAAAGGTCATGGTTCGCCGAAATGTTTTCTGGATTAATTGTGAAGTGTTATGTTGATCAGGGCATTGCTTATGTTCGTTATTGATTATTGATTTGATTAAATTGACTAATCTCGGGTGAAGAGAGCCCCACTTGGTCAAAAGATTCATCGACCCAAGAGCGTCCAAATACAGGTAATTTATTAGGACGGAACGCTCTATCACTACTGCGAATACGTATTAGGAAGGACGCCCTAAGCATGCCCCTTCCAAATACCCATCATAAATGCAAATCGCAATTCAGTAACAAGATGCCAAATTGCAGTCTGCCTTTTGTAAATTAAAATAAGCTTTTTGCAATCACAAGTGGCATGATTCTGCAAATCTGGTTGTTTGCAACCTCAAAAACCCTTTCTACATCTGGCTCCAATAAGTTACTAAACTTGATGAAACTGCTGATTCTGAAACTACATTTCAAGAACTTTGATATAGAGCATTAGAGAAAAAATGTCAGTACTTTGAAAATTGATGCCAACATTTGAATTTGCGAATTATGGGAATACCATGTGGCTATGAATGCCCTAGCCCAGACAGAGAAAGCTCAGTCAGCAATTGGATTGTCACCTTGATAAAGCATCACGTTTTTGGAGAGGATTTGTTTTCTACACTTGAAAGTCTGCCTATTGCCTATGTGCATTGAGTGTCGACAATCATCTCAAAACATATGAGCCTCCAAGAAATGTTGTGGTTTTCTTTTAGCACTTCTTGATTAATAAGAAATTGTGTTAGGAATACAATATATCATGACTACATCCAATTATACTTTCTCAATATTTATTGATCTTTTCACACCAAGTGGAAACATAAGAGAATGAGAGCACTTTTAATGCAGTGTAAAGCAGTTGAAAGCTCCAGCTTATACTATCGCAATCTCCAGTCTTAAAGTGCAATTTTAGTGCTTATTTCAAATGCTGCAGGAAGTGGAGAAAGCTTTCAACTTTTAGTTTAAATTCTGTAGTGTTAGAAATGGGGTCTTTGGTTGACAGTGAGGTTACCCCCTGTTCAAGCAAGGACCCTCGCTCTAGTCAGAGAATGGTTAAGGTAGGACATATAGTAATGTGTTTTATATGTCCTGACAGTGAAATATTGCTAAATTAATTTTTCACTGTTGCAAGGCCTGTCCCTCTCAGAGGTTAACATGGGGGCTACCTTTAAATCTGATTAAATTGTAGATTCCCTTTGGGAACAGATGGACATGTGGAGTTTGGGGTCCCTGAGCTCACAATTTAAAAATACATCTTTTAGTAAAGTTGATTTTAAGATTGTGTGTTTGAAAATGCCACTTTTAGAAAGTGAGCATTTTCTTGCTTATGCCATTTCTGTGACTCTGCCTGTTTGTGGATTCCCTGTATGGGTCAGTTTGACAGTTGGGCTGATTGCACCTCACACTAGACAGTGACACAAAGGGAGCTGGGGTGTAGTCTGCATTTCCTGATGAGCCATCTGTACTAGGAGGGGGGGGAGGAGTGGTCACTTATACCTGAAAGGCCTGTGCCTGTCCTCACACAATGCAGTCTACGACCCCCTGGTGAGTGTCTGGGGCCTGGCCTGGGCAAGGCAGGATTTCACATTCAAAAGAGACATTACTTTGAAGTAGGCCTACTTCAAAGGAGAAATTGGGTATAAGAGGGGCACCCAAAACCAAAAAGACTTTAGATCACTTCTGGACATCAAGAGGAACCTCTGCCTGGAGAAGAGTTGAAGAGCTGAGGAGAAGTGCTTCCCTACCTGTGACTGTGCTTTGTGGAGCTATCCTGCAGTTGCTGCTTCTGCCAGAGTAAGAGGGCAAAGATTAGACTTTGTGTGCCTTCCATCTTGTGAAGAAATCTCCAAGGGCTTGATTTAGAGCTTGCCTCCTGTTGTTTGAAATCTCAGACAGCAAAGACTTCTCTCTGCCAGCACCTGGAGTCTCCGGAGAGACTCCAGCTCTGACAAGTGGTCCCCTATCCAGTCCCTGGGCCCTTGAAAGGAAAGCTGGTGGAAATCCAAGGAAATCGACTTTGGACGACTTTGGACAGACGCCGCTGCTGAATCCGGTGACGCCGCCTGCAACCGACTCCATGATCTCCGCTGGAACGCGATGACCTTCGCAGGCCCGACGCCGCTGCAGCCCCGCTGAAGTCCGCGACTTCATGGAAGTCGCCGCACCACGTCATGACCGACGCAGCTCGAAGTGTGCAGATTCAACGTTTCGCACAGACGCCGCGATCCCCGACTTCGTGCATCGACTTGTTTTCACTCTTCACCAAAGGTACTGTACTTGGGGGTCTACGTGACTCCATGACCAGCCCTGCTGGTGTCGGCTTGTTGGGAACGACTCCGTCACTATGCCGTGTTAACACCTCATCGAAGTGTTTTGTGCTTCTAAGCGCTATTTTTGAGTTTAATCTTTAAAAATTCATAACTTGACTTGTGTATGTCAGATTTTTGTCGTTTTGGTCTTGTTTTGTTTAGATAAATATTTCCTATTTTTCTAAACTGGTGTTGTGTCATTTGGGAGTGTTTTCATTAAGTTACTGTGTGTGGTGGTACAAATTCTTTACACCTAGCACTCTGAAGTTAAGCCTACTGCTCTGCCAAGCTATCAAGGGAGTAAGCAGGGGTTAGCTGAGGGTGATTCTCTTTTACCCTGACTAGGGTGAGCGTCCTTGTTTGAACAGGGGGTAACCTGACTCTCAACCAAAGACCCCATTTCTAACACACGTTATTACAAGAAGTTGAAGTTATGTGTCAGTTACAAATAGAGATGGAAGATTTCTTTAAAGACAACCTGGGATCGGCACAGGTTGCAGTGGTATGGGACACCTTTAAACAGTTATGAGAGGTAAAGTCTTGTGCATAGCCAGCTATAAAAATAAGCAGTACAGGTCTGCTATCTTTCACTGGAAATGTTTAAAGTAAAGAATCAACTAACTTTGAATACAAAGAAGGAAGAGATCGAGGTTTTGGAGAATAAGTTGAGATGCCAGCTTGAAGAGGTGTTACAGGCTAGGGTTGTTAAAAGAGAAGAGGCTAATAAGTTAGCCCATTTTGAATATGGGGAAAATGCAGGAAAATTACTAGATTGGAAGGGTAAACGAGACCATGTGAGGAATTATATCAAGGAAGTTGATATAAATCAGTCAGGTGAGAGGTTATTGAGTAGTAAGGCAATGGAGGCCGCTTTTCAAAAATTATTTTCAGATCTATAGATGGATGAGAAAGTGGTAAGGGAGGACGATATACGAAAATGGTTGGGGGATGATATACATCCATCCATTGCAAAAGAGGAGCAGATTTTTTTAAACAGCCCAAATCCTGCTGGGGAAATTAGGACTATGTTGAAAGGTAGTAAGGGAAGTAAGGCAGCCGGACCAGATAGTATTCCGATAAAACTTTATAAGGCGTTGGGAGAGGCAATAATTCCAGTTTTGATAGATTTATTTTAGGTGATTTTTTAAATAAGGGACCCTATTCCGGGTTTATGGAATGAGGCCACTGTAGCAGTAATGTTGAAACCGGGTAAGAGCCCGGTTAAGTGTGAATCGTATAGGCCTATTTCTTTGCTGAATTGTGATTACAAAATATTCGCTAAAATACTCAGAGACAGCTTAAGTAGAGAGGCGGGTCGTTGGATTCATCCAGGCCAGAAAGGGTTTATCAAAGGTAGATTTTTACATGAACTGACTATATAATCTGGTAGGGGCTATAGACATGGCTACCTCTCTGGAAATGCATCTGGCCGTAATTACTTTAGATGCAATGAAGGCCTTTGATAGAGTGAATTGGAATTATTTAGTTCAGATTTTGTGATTATACAGTTTGGGTGAGAACTTTTGTAGAACAATAGGTCTTATATATAAAGCTCCCATCGCAAGAGTTTTAGTAAATGGTAATCTCACAGAGCCTTTGAAGATAACTAGGGGCACCAGGCAAGGTTGCCCACTTTCCCCTTTATTGTTGGATTTTTAAATAGAGCCAGTTGCGAGGAAAATAAGGGGGAATTCGGTCATTGTACCCTTTATGTGTAATGGCTGGGTGAAAAAGGTAGCCTTATATGCTGAAGATCTCTTAGTATATACGGCTGACTTAGCATCAGCTTTGTCCACACTGTTGGCAATAGCGGAGGATTTTGGAAGTGTCCGGTTACCGTGTGAATCCTGAGAAAACAGAGGTTATGGCATGGAATCACAAGAACAAAGGAGAAGCACAATTGAAGAGGGAAATTAGATACTTAGGGATTTTGTTTACACAAGAAATTGACCATCTTGCTACAAGGAATTTAAAGCTTTTGGTAGAGGAAGGTTGTAGGTCTTTACAAAGATGGATGTATCTCCCCCTGACAACTGTGGGTAGAGTTAATTTGGCAAAGATGATGATCTTACCTAAAATGTACTTTTTGTATAGCTCCATCCCACTTTCAATGCACATACATTACTTAGGGCCACTTCAGCAAGCTATCACCTCTTTTATTTGGGCATCAAAATGGCCCAGGATTTCTTGGAAAAAATTGAGGAGAAGGAGAGAAAAGGGGGGTAGGTCGGCATTTCCAGATTTAAAATATTATGCTTGGGCATTTCAATCTAACACCACAAAAATGTAGTTTTCTGCCCCTGACTCTTCGGCTATTGGAGATATGTTTAAAGCTATGGTTGCTACCATTAATGGAGCTTCCAAAGGGATTTCTTTACAAATTTGGAGACCCAAAATGTTTCACAAAATGTAAATTTCAGATCGTACGTGACCTTGTATTACTTGGTATTACTTAAGAATTGCAGCGGGAGTTAGTTACTACAGTCCATATGCCCCCATCTGGGATTCACCAGGCATCCCTGAGTGCCTAAAGGATGTCTTAGTGCTACCTATTAGGAAGGCTTGTGTGGTGATCTGGGGTGACCTTATCAGTGGAGTGGCTTTAATCTCCCAGGAAGAGCTTGAGGATAAGACGGGGGAGCCTTTTCCAGCCTGAATTATGCTCAATTAAAAGGTTGGATGCTGAAGGCCTAAGTAAATTCTGGGGCTGCAGATTTTTTGGAGGAGTGTGTGTTATCAGAATCCCCCAGACTTAAGATGGTTTGGAGATGGTATTAGGAGATTTTAGAAGGTTTGGATGGTGAATTTATATTGGCCGACACTCTTTGGGGGAAGGTTATGCCTCAAGAGCAGGTAACGTTATGGTGGGAATCATCTATCACTTCTATGTTTCAAGATAGTAAAGCCTGCGTCTTTTTAATATACGTAGAGCCTACTTATCCCCAGAAAGACTTTCTAAAATAGGGAAAAGAAAAATGATAAACTGCCCTAAATGCGATCTACAGGGTGCTACTGATATACATATGTTTCAAGATTGTCCAGGGGTGGCTCTTTTCTTGAAAGAAGTGTGTAATTCCCTGTCAAGTATATTGGGACGAGAAATTCAGGCAAGCCTTCCCTTGATTATGTTCAGACATCTACAGGAGAAAGACCTGCGAGAAGGTGATGGTGGGAAAGGATTCAAAGGACACAAGAATTTGATTCTTTATCCTATTTTGTTGGCTAGGAGAGAAATATCTCAAAAGTGGATGACTAAATCTCCCCCCCTTCTTCTGGATTGACTCCATGCTCTTTTCTATATTGCAAGAATGGATTTGGAGGCAGGTGGTTTAAATAAGAGGAAAGAGGAAATGTGGGCCCCCTTGATAAATTGGAAAAGAGGTCAAGAGATGCGATAAAATAATAAAAGGGTTTAAGTTCAGGTGTCCACATTTCAATGTCCAATGATTATTTTTCCTCCCTCCTCCCTGTCATCATAGTCGGTATGGATACTCTCCTACCGTGGGATGACTGAATGAGAGGAAAAGGGGGCTCCATGGCATGGATCAGCTCTACTCTTGAGAGTGTGCAAAGAGTAACTATGGAGTTGATTTAGGAGCTCTGAGGTGTATGAGGACAAAAAATAAAGTAACAATTCTTTGTCAACATTTTAGATATTTTTACAACCCAAGCAAAAGCAAATAGTCTGTGCCATTTATAATTTATGCTCCAAGAACATGACACCATGGAACAATGGAAAATACTCCAAATAAACATATTAAATAGGCATACTATTATTGATTCATGTCATCAGGTGGAGCCACACACCCTGCCTCACAAGAGGAATTCCTCATCAATAACACCAGTAGTCAAAAGCATGGCAGTACTACATTTTGTGGCCACATGATCACTGCAAAACACTGTGGCAGTATCTGGTGGAAAATTACAACCACCTTCCTGTGGTGTGCTACAAAAAGGTTTTTCTACTATGATGAGACACATCAACAGCTTCAAACACTTAACACAAATTGAAGATTTAACCAATGTGAAGGGAGATCAGTATGCTATGGCTTGGCATATACATGTGGTTGGAGCAAGTTAAACAGCTCACATTGCTTTGGTGGCAACATTAAACAGAAAACAGGTATAATACAATCTCAAAAACTTCCATTCAATCACTGTGCAAGTTGTTTCTGTTCAAGATCTGTATGTCCAAAGTGTGTGTCTGTCCCAGGATCAACCCAAGTTTTCTTTGAACAGCACATATCACTGCAAAATTCAGAACTTTGGAATGTCCAAATGAAGATGACATGGTGAAGAATCCTGAAATTGAATACCAAGGGAAAATGAATGATTTCACATGAGAAAATTGACTCAAAGGATGTAAGGAGGACACATATACTTAGCGCATGCAAAGATAATCAATGCCAATAAACACAGCATTCAATGTATGGGAACTTTGATGAACAAACATCTTTGACCTGGACTTTCCTGAACTAACCATTACTACTAAATTACCATCACAGACTAAGTTGTTCAATATACCACAAGTTGTTCTGACATATGATGTTGCACTATGTAAAGGTAAACTTACACTCATGTGAAGAAGTTGTCAATAACATCTTGACTTCATCACTGTCATCTTCATTTGCCATTTCAACATCCTCGTCCGGTGGCCCTTCATGTTCTCCGTCCTCTGCGATGTATGGGATGTTCCATTGCAGGGCTATGTTGTGCAACTTACAACAGGGGAGGCCGATTTGGCACACCTTATTCAGTGAGTAGTGGGGGGCTTCACCAGCCTTGTCCAGACAGTGAAATCTGGGCTTCAGGAGCCCAAAGGTCCACTCCAGTGACCTCTGTGTTCTTCCATGGGCTTCATTGAAATGGACTTCCCCTGGCGTTGTTGGATTCCTCAGTGGTGAAAACAACCATGGTCTGTTAGGATAAGCTGAGTCTGTGAAAGTAAAAAATATATTGACCAATAAATTCTCATTGGTTTGAACATTCCTAAACTATTAAAAAAAACAAATGATTATATTGTCATATTATACTTAACAACAAGCGAGCCACTCTCAGGTCCAAGTTGTGACATTTGCAGGGATATGCTGCTGTTTCATAGTACAAAGGAATCATGTGTTGACCCTGGGAAACAGACACACATGCTTGAGATGCACAAAAAGTGACTGAATGGAAGTTCTTCCAACTACTATAGATCTGTTCCCTGGAGTGTGGTGGCACCAAAGCAATATGTGGGCCATCAGTTGCTCCAACTACATGTGGTATGCCATCCAAAGCATAAAAATCTCCCTTCACATTTGCAAAAACCTCATGTGTGGAAACTGGATGAAACTATTGATGTGTTTCATCTTTGAAGAAAGGAGGCTCTTGTAGCACACCACAGAAAGTTGGTTGTGAGATGCCTCCAGATATTACCATAGTGTATTGGAAGGACCCTGTGGCCACAAAATGAAGTACTGCCATGAGTTTGACAATTGGTGTAGTAGACGTGTTATTTCTACTGTGAGTCAGAAGATCTGGCTCCAGCTAATGACAAACATCTAGTATAATTTGCCTATTCAACCTGAATGGTTTGATAATATCCCGTTCTTGCATGGTGGCAAGGTCTGGAAATGGTCTGAACACCTAATGCTGTGGTCTCCTTACTCTCAATGGTTTCATATGTCTGAATAGAAAAAAAAGCAACAACATTTTAAAACATGTACAAATTTGTTTTTAGATAAATGACATAGATGTCATGCTTTTCCAAATATATATATGGTTTCTTAACATATCTTAACTACCTGTAAAATTGTTTTTTATTTTTTTACAATTATCATTTTTTTCCATGTCTATTGTTTAAAAAAAATAATGTGTAAATAATACATTTTCAATGTATTATTTATACATAATGTTTTAGATTGTTTACAAATATTTACCATGGTGCAAGTGTAAACAACATTGTAGGAGACTGGCTCTCTATATAGTGTACAAAAACGGTGTGCACTATGCAGAGAGTCTGAGCAACCTCATGTTGGTTCACAGAGGTAAAAACTAGACCACCTAATGCTCTAATTTTTGTGGTAGCTTGGTTGAGCAGTTAGGCCAATCTTAGAGAATTGCTAAGCATTTGTTGTACTTACAGTATCAATAAATGTGGGCACACACTCAAAAGAATAACTCAAGATCAATTTACAAAAATACTTCAGATTTTTGTAAATTGTTTAAGACAAAGATCATCAAGATCGGGGAAGTATTTTTTAAGTTATGATTTTTCAAATTTTAGCAAAAATAGTATTTTTGCGTGCAATTATGCACCATAGGAATCAATGAGAGAAAACTTTAAAAACACATATGAAATCAGGCAATGCTTTCACAGATGTCACCTTCTGGATTTAGGTCGAGGTCATTGAGATGTCCTGGGGCCAGCCAGAGAAGGTTGGGTGTTTTACAGTTCGAGCGAAAGCAGCGGCTGAAAGCCTTGGAGCTGGTGCAGGGCAGGCAAGGGCGAGCACTTGGAAATACATTGCACAGGCAGACTTTTATTTCGATAAAACAAGGGGTTGGAGACCCCTAGAACACAGAATGTACACATAAGTACAACAACATACATTGAAATGAAGCAAGAAACTAGGCAAATGCAAGGGATGATTCATGGAGAACAAAACACATTCTGACAACACACATTGAGGATTGTTAAATAGAATGATACAACAATGATGTTAGTAATTGGGATACAATAAGGGGTTGGAAACCCCTAGAACACAGCTGGTTCTATGATGCAAAGGCCAGGGAGACTTGGGGGGTCATTCTAACATTGGCGGGCGGCGGACGCCGCCCGCCAATGTTCCCCCACCAAAATACCACTCCGCGGTCGCAAGACCGCGGAGGGTATTTTGGGATTTGCCCTGGCCTGGCGGGCGGCCGCAAAAAGGCCGCCCGCCAGCCCAGGGCAAATCACCTTCCCACGAGGACGCCGGCTCAGAATTGAGCCGGCGGAGTGGGAAGGTGCGACGGGTGCTGTTGCACCCGTCGCGTATTTCAGTGTCTGCATTGCAGACACTGAAATACTTCGTGGGGCCCTCTTACGGGGGCCCCTGCAGTGCCCATGCCGTTGGCATGGTCACTGCAGGGGCCACCAGGGGCCCCGCGGCACCCCCTCCCGCCATCCTGTTCCTGGCGGGAGACCCGCCAGGAACAGGATGGCGGGAGGGGGTGTCAGAATCCCGCCGCCATGGAGGATTCTGAAGGGAGACCGCCGGTTTCCCGCATCTGACCGCGGCGGAACCGCCGCGGTCAGAATGCCCTTGGGAGCACCGCCAGCCTGTTGGCGGTGCTCCCGTGGTCGGTGACCCTGGCGGTCACCGACCGCCAGGGTCAGAATGACCCCCTTGGTCTAGAGCAGATAGGTCAGCCCAGAGCTGTGCGTAAAGTAGCCTTTGGAACCATGGGACAGGTCACTTGGAGGGTTGATTGCTGGTGAGCCGGGCCACTCTGTGGGGTGGCTCTTAGGTGTCCTGAAATCCCTTGACTGGTGCTTGCTTATGGTCCTTGGAGAGTCTGGAGTGGACTTTTTTTCTGGGTGTCTGACTGCAGGGGTCCAGTATCACTGGCCATTGCACGGTTCAGCCACTGGGGTCTCAGTGCCAAGAAACTTGACACACATGCAGTCTTTGTTCCCCAGGTCTAACGGGGAAATTTGAGTCTGGCTGCTGTGTCTGGTTCCTTGGTCAGCAGCCAGTCAGTGAACTGCCCTTCACGGGATCGTTTTTGCTGGTTGCAGGGAGTGATGTTTGCACTCTGGAGGGAAGTTCTTGGCAATTTGTAGAAGGTATGTGGTCCTCTGGGGTTTCCTAGAGTCTTCAGGATGTTCAGTCGACCTCTCAGCAGTGATTGTCAAGTCCTGGATGTGGCAGGCAGGGTTTGGCACCTTTTCCTTCTTGCAGCATGACTTTGTTGTCAAGCCTTGGGTATTCTTTGTCACTGGTCTTCTTGTGTCAATTGAATCTGATCTTCAGGTCGAGTGATCCCCACTAAATACTGCTTTTAGGGGCATTATTTCAGGTATAGGTGGCCCCACAGAGAGGCTTTCTGAATATGTGGACATTTTCTTACAACCATATGTGGTTAACTTACCATCTCATATCAGAGACACCAAACATATCTTAAGTATACTGTCGGACATTATATGGGAGCCAGGTATGGTTCTAGTCACATTGGATGTTACCTCTCTTTATACATGCATTAGTCATGATCTGGGACTGACAGCCCTACGTCATTTTCTTTACAATAGACCAGCAAATCTATATGACCATACAGAAATGCTAATTAAAATGGTTGAATTGATTTTAAACAATAATGTATTTCTTTTTTAAAAAGACTGGTATCGCCAAAAACAGGGCGTGGCTATGGGGTCTAAATTTTCCCCGGCATATGCTAACCTTTTTATGGTTTTTTTTTAACATACTCTTATTTGGAGCAAAGAAGGTAATATATGGATTTCTGATATTTTATTCTGGGGTAGGTATATAGATGATTGTCTCATGATTTGGACGGGGGATATACAAAAATTGAATGACTTTATAAGTTATCTTAACGCTAACACACTCAATGTTCAATTTACTTTTGAATACAGTTCAACAAATATTGCATTTTTAGATGTAGAACTTTACATTCAAGATAATAAAGTGGAAAGTCGTTTACACAGAAAGAGTACAGCGTGTAATGCTATTTTACACGCGCAAAGTGCACACCCGAGACATCAAATATATGCCATACCGTATGGTGAAATGGTAAGAGCAAGGAGAAATTGTAGTCGAGATGTAGAGTTTGTACAATGTATAGAAGACATGAAAGAGAGATTTAAAAATAGAGGATATCCTCGGGATGTGGTGGATAAGGCATATGATAGAGCTATGCGTCTTGATAGAGCAGACACACTTATTTCAAAATCTAGACCTAATAATTCTAATATTCAGTGTGTAGTTAACTACACTACAACATCAGCAATTTTGCGTAAATGTATGAAAAGACATTGGCATTTACTTAAGTCTGATCCGATTCTTAGACATATAATCTCGGATACTCCAATTTTGTCTTATCGTAGGGGAAATACTCTAAAGAGTACATTGTGCCCCAGTTCTCGATCGGAACCGCTACAAGAAAATTGGCTCACAATTCGTAACAAAGGTTTTTTTCAAGTGTGGACGATGTGGCATGTGTAGACTGACCAGGTCAGGTATCTCCAAATTTAAAAGTTCAATAGGGGATCAGTTCACCATCAGATACAATATTACTTGCGATAGTAATTATGTGATTTACATGATAATTTGCAAATGTGATCGATATTATGTGGGCAGTACGATCAGGTCATTAAAGACCAGAGTGAGTGAACACTTTAGGGCACTAAGACATGACGATGATAGATATCCTATAGTCAGTCACATGAAAAACTGTCCGAAGCAAGGTAATACTAAGGTATTCGAATTTTTTGGTTTTGATCATGTATCTAGAAATCCTAGGGGTGGCAATAGAGAATTGGCCCTTAGGAGGCGTGAGTGTTACTGGATTCTTAAATTACGAGCGGTTGAATGGGGTCTTAATTCAGATTTCGAAATGGAATATTTTCTGGGTAATTGAACCAATTTAGCAGCAACTTACATATTATTTATAGTATGTGGCTATGATTAGTGATGTATGGAGCAGACTTATTATATATGATTTTGTACTTTATCACTTGTTAATATTCAGGTGCATAATGAGTGTTTATGATGATGGATTGTCAATATGATTGTATAATATTTTCATTATAAATGTTTGAGTGATTATCGAATTGTTAATATATTGGAGTGGTCATGATACACATATGGTGATTTCCCTGAGCTTTGATATGGATTTCTTTAGATTATATTGATCTAGCAATTTAAATTGATACCTTGTTAGATTGTGTTATACTTTGGATCTAGTGGGGCTTATTATTGGTCTTTTTCTTATTGCTCGGTTTTCTTGCATTTAGCATGAGTTATAAGCATTAGATGTTTTTCAAGATTTTGGTTTGCCTTAGACTTACCTTATATTACTAAATCTATTTTGACTTAAGTGATTACACCAGTTTATGTTTATATTTTTTATTTCAATATGACGCCGATAATGGGCTTTTGTAGTCCCTTTTTGATTGCTATACTTCGTTATGGATAGGAGGTGTGGAGTTTATGTAGTCCATCTTCTATTTCGATGGCACGTATTACGTACGTTTAGAGCTCTGGCTTTTAAAAAATCGGGCTTTCCCGGGCGCCGGCTTCAGTATTTACACACGCCGAGGCGCGCAACGAACACGTTTGGATTATTGGTTAATCCACGTTACATGGTTGGAGGTAAGCGGATAGCTATACAGTATCGGGCGATTAAGATTTAAATTTGGACATTTTCTACAATTAGGTGTTTTTGTTTTATTCCTATAGTTAATCAATCATACAATATTGGTACTGGATGGAAATTTGATTGGCTAATACAATATTAAGGTATGTACTCTCAGGCAGTTTTATATTATTTGAATCATTGAACTCCGAGTATCTTGGATTAATAATTTAGAATATTGATACTTTTCTTATTTGCATTATAGATTCAATTGATGACGTAATATCAGTTCGTCATCTTTTTACATTTCTTACTTACCTATGAAGGTATGTGCTGAGTTTTCGTGCATTAGATCCTTATGGGTTAAATAATTGCACTACATAGGTGATTGACCTTCTTGAATTGGTTTGATTAGTGGTTCTCTATACTTTATGTTTGCACATTTTGTATCATATTCTTTAGGTGGTTTATTTACTTATATTTTGAATATAAATTGTGATATGAGTACCATGATCACTTCAATATATCTATTTATCACTTAAATTTTGTTTTTGAATTTTGAGATCTACATATGGTGTTTCCTTGTAGAATAAGTCACCTATTATCACTTATGTTGTAATATAGATTTCTTCTCACGAGTGTCACTGGTGTTGGGACATTCTATAGATAAGTGTTGATTAAATGTCATTATATTTATCATAGTAATAATTATGTTTTGTAGCCCTGATGAAGTCTTTGAGAAGAATTTATTCTCATTGGACGAAACACGTGTTGGCTGTTGTTGGACTTCAGAAGAGTTGTTTCCATATGGACTTAATGTTTTGTCATTAAATTGACATTGGATTACTGGGGGATTGTTCTTATGATTTTTATTTTTATTTCCGATCCGATTACGATTAATGATCACTTTTCCAAATTTTGTGAAGATTGTCGGCCCAAACTGACTTTCCATTCTCGAGTGCCCTGACATGTACATAAAGAGTACCTGGTAGTGGCCAATGGGCCATCTTCCTTAGGGTGGCTACATTCACTGTCTGACCTGAGGGGAGAGGTCACATCCCTAACCCTGATTGACTATTTTCCTACCATGCAAGATAGAGAAAAATAAAATTGAGAGCCCTTTGAAGCTCGCAGGCAGGGCCGTGTACATTCCTGGGAAGGAGGTGCAACACCTCTGCCCAGGAAGTTCTTTGTTTTCTGGTGCCAAGAGCAAAGCCGCTCAGTTCAGGGATCCAGAATCTTGTCTGGTTGTGGCAGGCTGGTTGTGACCAGCCAGCTACCATGACAGGGCTAGTTAGCTTTGTAGGGATCACCTCTAACGTGGCCCCTGAGTTCATTTTGCAATAAATCCAGTACTGATACCAGTTTGGATTTGTTGTTCTGAGTTGTTTGATACCAAACAACTCAGGGTTCAGAGTGGCCTTCATGTAGCTGTGAAACTCATACTGACCAGTGTCCAGCACATGCATTTAAAATGTCTGCTATGCATACTTACTATGTCCCAGGTTTGGCAAGGACACAGTAGGGGCATATTGCTGATGTACCTATGCCCACATGTGCATTATAGTGCACCCTGCCTTAGGCTATAAGGCCTGGCAGAGGGGTGGCTTACCTGTACTGCATGCAGTGTGTTGTGGACTGGTCACACAGACTGTGTGCTGTCATGCTTGCATTTTAGGTTTGAACCAGGACACTCAGCCCGCAATTTCAGAGCAGAATGCACATGGATGCAGGGACCCTGGGGATGGCACAATCTATGCTGCTGTCCTAAGGGGCCTACCCTTAGTACCCCATGCCTGAGTACCTACGTACTATTTATTTGGGACTTACAGTGGCCACTAAAGGTGTTGCCACTTGTGCCAATGCATCACAATAGTTCTGAGAAAGATATCTGGTGCTGGGAACCTGTTTAGCAGAGGCTCAGGGCACTTACAACTTTGAAACCACATCATATACCAGGCAAAAAAAGGGGGGCCAACCATGTCAAAAGAGGCCCTTTCTCACAAACATTGCACAACTATCACATTAAACAACAGTAACAAACTACATACAAATGTATTTTTTTTTATATTCAGTAACCTTATAATTGTGTATGTGTAAACAAAGTAGCCACCATTTTGAGTGATAGTGATGCACTGAATATTCATGTACGCATTATTTGACGATCTAAAATAGCAGCCACCTGACCTTGCGGTCAGGACATTTGGAATCAGACATCCATAGCAGAAGTTGATTAGGTAGTAGATGGAATGGATACTGCCATAAGCTAACTTATGTGAAACAAGTGTAGGAAAGCCAATGGCTGTGTCCGTCGCCGTTCAAGTACATTGTGTACATGTACGCAGCATTTAAAAAAAGCTCACTTGCCTCCTAACACTGCAGCCATCAACTCCTTTTTTGCTGCTGTTTCCAACTTCTGGGAGCCAGGATGCCCAGGAAAGCAGGGTGTTGGAGGCTTGGGTATAATGTGGGACCAAGGGTCTAATTTAGAGTTTGATGGATGGGATACTCTGTGACAAATAAAAGGTCCCATTCACTGTACTATAGTTCATCATATTCATATTCTTCTATGCACTGTCTACTGTAATACAGTGGATGGGATATTTGTTATCCACCAAGTGTGTTATATGTGCCAGACTCTATCACCCATAGCCTGTAATATAAGTTTGGACTTAGGGTATTAGAATTGAGGAGGAAGTTGAAGAAGAGCAGGACCATTAGTTAGAGTTCACATAATATACTACAGCTGGGCTGCCACAAAAACATGCTGAAGAATAACCAGAACCGCCAGCATAGCTCCATTATATTGCATAGTCAAGTATTAATTGTGGAGCATACATGTTTATGTGCCTTGCTCATTAATGAAAGGTAATTCAAAAGATTTAACAGACAAAATTTGTGTTCCGTTTCACTATGAAATTAAGGCCCTCATTACAACCCTGGCGGTCAGTGATAAAGTGGCAGCGGTAACTATCACCAAATTGTGACTATAGCAGTAAAGAAAGCCACTTTACCACACTGACAGCCAGGGCGGAAACAACAGCCCCCACGCCGGTAGCCGCCTACAGCCAGGCGGAAGTCAATGTTCCGCCCACCATACTAAGAGACACAAATCCGCCACCTTTTCCGGGGCGGTACCAACGACATCAAAAGCCTGGTGGAAACAGAACACAGAAGGGAAAGGACTCACCTTGGGACACACAGGGAACAACCACGCGACAATGGAGCCTGAACTTCAGATCTTCCCCATGCTCTTCTACGTCCTGCTCCACCACGAAAACCGAGAGTGAAGACGACCACGGTGAGTACAGCGGCCTAGCTCACAGGGGAGGGAGGGAGGAAAAAAAGAGTGACACAGACACACACACACACAACACACCCCCCCACCCCCAACACCATACACACAATCAGATGCAATAATACAAAATAATTACCCTATACCCCTCAGGAATAATGCAAGGACTACAGGAATTGATGAAAGTGAGTGTAATAATATAAATACAGTAGAAATACAAAAAAATCTATCTAATGGTATATACATAGGTACAGTTCAAGGGACACTGCCCAGTCCATATTGTGTGTTGGCCACAGGGCCACAGACCAAAGTCCAAGACCCCACTTATCACCTGCACCAACACGGAGAGAAAACTGCAGGGGCATCAGTTGGAAAATAGGCAGGCACCTCAGGGAGACGGGGAACAGGGGGGCACCTCAGCTGGCAGATGGAACAACACCACTGCTCCTGGAGGGGGCAACATGCCCTGTGTTTGGTCCTGGGGAGTGCAAGGCCACAGTCTCTCAAGTCGGTGACTTGCCCACATGCTCTGGAGAGGGCAACATGCCCTGTGCTTGGCTAACTGGGGCACGGCATGTGGTGCCTGGGGCGAAGGAGATGCCCACCCTCCTGGGTGAGCGGGCACGGGCAACTCACTGAGGGGCTGCTGGGAGGGCGGTGTTGCTACGGGGGTGGTGCTGTACCTGTAGCTGGGGTGGTCACAGAGGTGTCCACCACCACCAGGGAGCTTCTATCGGAAGCGGTATCTGTCTCAGAACTGTCCCCTCCTGTCTCCACCGTGGTGCTCCTCTAGTCCTCCGTCCCACTGGTGCCCTCACCATCGGTAGACTCTGTCTCCTGGGTCCTGTGGGATGCAACTTCCTCCGTCGACGGTGTCTCTGCTCCTCCGCCAGATGATGCTAATGTACATAAGGACAGGGTGACAAAACAAAAAGGGGGGAGACAAAGGATACACTTGGTCAATTGCTGCAACAACACCACTGTTGGCGTACACACCACTGTCACACACAGGGAACAGCCCTACGCACAAAGCAATACACTACGAGTAATAATGTTAGCCACCAGGGCAAGGGGAGGGGCACATACCGCCAAAGCAGCACACGTGGGACCCACACAGCTCTGACCAGTATTGGATGCCTACAAGGTAGATAGCAGGATTATCTCTTCAGAACCCTGTCCAACATGGACCCTAATCTGCAAAGTCAGGCCTGGCCTAGGGGCACCCACTGATACACATCCCCCACCCGGGTATGCCCTTCAATGCATAAGTTGTAATGATGTGAACTGTACTCACCCTCTTGTGGATGCTGTGATGCCCTCAAGAGCCCATCCAGGTCTGGATAGGCCATTGCCAGTATGCGGGCCATCAGGGGGGTCAGGGTTCGACAGGCACCCCTTCCTCGTTGGTCTTCTGTGCCCAGTGTCTCAGGTCCTCCCACTGTTTCAGACAGTGGGTGTTCCGCCTGCCATAGACCCCCAGGGTCTGCACGTCCTTTGCAATGGCATGCCATATACCCTTCTTTTTATGGGTGCTGACCTGCATAGAAATACACATAGGAAAAGTATCAGTCAGACCGTCCTGCCTGTTACACTTATGGCCCACCATACTCCTTCACATCGCCATTTGCACACACTGGGCCCAGCACACAAGCTGCATGCCGCACAGGGGACATCCACCAACCCCACCTACACGAGGCCTTCACACACACCACTCCATGCTTTCATGCCCTATGCATCGTGCTCACAGTGTACTCACCTGTTGGTCTGGAGCCCCATACAGCAGTCCGTACTGGGGTAGGATTCCATCCACGAGTCACTCCAACTCTGCTGAGGTGAAGGCAGAGGCCCTTTCCCCAGTCACACGAGCCATGGTAGGTTCCAGGCACAGGTAACAGCAGCACATGCAGTGAAGGTCCTCTCCTGTTGAAGGTCAGCAAGTGAGTGATCAGATAGAAAATGGCAGTCACGCCCGTGGCGGTGCATACCGCCACCCCCGGTATACATCACCTTTGGCCACTGTACCCCATAGGGCCCAATAATAACTAATGAGGAGTTGCACAGGGATTCCCGACCGCCTCCCACAACTGCGCATAACGTCAGCGGAATTACCTCACTTCCACCTGTCCCTCCACACTGGACAGGCGGACACCATTTCAAAGGGTGGTGGGGCAGGCCCTGGATAATACCTGCGTCACAGTTCAAAATTGGACATACAGGACAAATGCCACTTATACATTAAAATTGAATATCATGCATTGTACAGTTGTGGCTACAATGTAGTTTTTGACCGGCTCCTCACTCTTTTGCCCCATAGATTGCTACTGCTGTGGATGAATAGGAGATGGAGACATACCCCTATGTACAGACCCCTGGTGGACTTGGCAACAATGGAGAACAGGCACATCATCCTCACATATAGACTTGACAGGGCCACAATCACAGAGCTGTGTGCACAATTGGAGCCTGACATGATATCTGCTATCCTTCATCCCACTGGGATCCCGCCTCTTGTGCAAGTCCTATCTGTGCTCCATTTCTTGGCAACTGGTTCTTTCCAAGGGACAGTGGGCTTGGCAGCAGGAATGTCACAACCAATGTTCTAAAAAGTACTCACAAGAGTGTTGTCTGCCCTGATTAAACACATGTGCAACTACATTGTTTTCCCCAGGTGGAGGATTTGGCCACAGTGAAAGCTGACTTCTATGCAATTGGACATAACCCCAACATCATTACGGGTAATTGAAGGTACACATATTGCATTTGTCCCCCCCATCAAAATGAACAGGTGTTCAGAAACTGAAAGAGTTTTCACTCAATGAATGTCTGGATGGTGTGCTTGGTGGACCATTACATCTCCAATGTCAATGCTAAGTATCGAGGGCTGGTGCATGCTGCCTTTATCCTGAGGAATAGCAGCATCCCAAATGTGATGGCCCAACTACAGAGGCACAGGGTGTGGCTAATCGGTGAGCCCTGTATATGTTAGGATATGGCTATGGTGTGGGCCATTTGGGATAGTGTATGGCTAAATGTTGTCTCTCAATATTTGCAGGTGACTCTGGTTACCCAAGCCTATCATGGCTACTGACCCCTGTGAGGAATGCCAGGACAACGGCAGAAGAACGTTATAATGAGGCACATGGGACAACAAGAAGGATTATCAAACGTACCTTTGGCCTCCTGAAGGCCAAGTTTTTGTGCCTCCAGCTAACAGGTGGATCCCTGTGCTACTTACCCAAGAAGGTCTGCCAGATAATCGTGGCATGCTGCATGTTTCACAACCTGGCCCTCAGACGCCACACCTTTTCTGCAGGAGGAGGAGGCTGGAGATGGCCGTGTGGCAGCAGTGGACCCTGTGGACAGTGAGGTCGAAGAGGCAGAGGATAAGGATGAGGACAACAGAACTGCAGTGATTCAACAATACTTCCAATGATGCACAGGTAAGACAGTGTTACTTCATATATTATTGTCATTGTATGGTTTATCTTTGTCACTGGCATGCTGTTATTTTCCACATCTATGCTCACTCACTGTACCCTTTGCCAACTCAATTTGCAGATGTTGGTGCCCCACTATCGCTTCTAGTGTGATCACTGCAGCCATCTACAGGTCTTTCCTATTTGAACATTACTGTATATTTGAATTGCAATGTTTGAACCTTGTTAAACGAATACATACTAAAATAACTTTAACGTACTCCATAATTCTATTTTTTTAAAGTGTGTTTATTTAAGTGCTAAGAAGTAGAAGGGCAAGTGCAATGGGCTGGAGTGATGATGGAGGAAAGTCCAGGGTATTTGTCCAGTCTATTTGTAGCACAGGTGCATTGTTCAAGGGGGAATACAAAGGGGAGTAATGGCAGTTCAAGGTGGACAGGGTGACAGAGTGGGACACAAGGGTGACAATCGGGAGAGTTTCATTTCCTGGCAGGGGTCTTGGCAATAATCTCTGGCTTCTGCCTGGATCGCAGGGAACATTTGCGGAGTGGTTCTCCTTCTGCAGGGGTGCTGGTGGCCTGTTGGTCCTGTGGCAGGGCCTCCTGTCCACTAGCGGCAGCGGAGGTGAAAGGCAGTTCAGATGTCTGGCTAGTGGCAGGGGCACGCTGTTTTAAAACTGCCTCCCTCATGATGTTGGCCATGTCTGCCAGCACCCCTGCAATGGAGACCAGGGTGGTGGTAATGGCCTGCAAGTCCTCCCTGATCCCCTGGTACTGTCCCCCCTGCAGCCGCCTGTTCTCCTGCACATTGGCCAGGATCTGGCCCAGCGTCTCCTGGGAATGTTGGTAAGCTCCCAGGATCTCGTGAATGCCTCCTGGAGAGTCGGTTCCCTGGGCCTTTTTCTCCACCTGGCGCACAGCACTCCTTCCAGTGTCCCTGTTGTCCTGTGCCTCTGTCCTCTAAACCATGTGCCCACTGCCACTTATCCCAGGTACCCGATTGTCTTGGGTGCGAGGTGTGGCCTGGGGTCCTTGTAGTGGTGGACACACTGCTGATTGATGTGTCCACGGGACAGAGGTATGGGTAAGCTGGGTAGGTTCTGTGGTGGTGTTTCCTGATGGGGGAGGCTCTGTGGTGGTGTGTGACTGGGCCTGGGTAACCGACTGTACAGAGGTCCCTGATGGGCCAGGTTGGTCATCCAGATCCAGGCAGAGTTGCTGACATCACTGTGGGCCTCTTCTGTTAGAGGACTGGATAGTGCTGGCACCTCTTCGCTGCTGACATTGACTGGGGTGCCTGTGGGAATGTAAATGCAGTGTTATTGTTTCTGTGTGTGACATATTGTGCATCAGTGGGTTGCCCTGTTTGGTTGTATTTGCCCTGACAGCTTTAACTTGTGTAAGTTGGTATGTGGTGAGCTAGCTGATTCTCTCTAGTGTGCATGCTTTAGTGATAGGTGTCCATGCAGGTCTGTGAGTGGTGTCCATGCTTTGCTATGGCAGGCAGGGTTTGGCTTTGGGCTGAGTGAGATGTGATGGTGGGGTGTGTGGGAGGTGGTGGAGTGATGGGAGTGAGGGTGGGGGTATGTGATGGCATGCAGGTAGGGGTGTGATAGTAGTAAAGAGCTGACTTACCAGAGTCCAGTCCACCTGCTACTCCGGGCCAGGTCCTCAGGATGCATGATTGTCAAGACATGCTCCTCCCATGTTGTTAGTTGTGGGGGAGGAGGTGGGGGTCCACCGACAGTCTTCTTTACAGCGAGTTGGTGTCTTGCTGCAATGGAACCTACCTTCCCCCGTAGGTTGTTCAACCTCTTCCTGATGTCACCCCTGGTTCTTGGGTGCCTTCCAACGGCATTGACCCTATTCATAATCCTCTGCCATAGCTCCATTTTCCTTGCAATGGATATCTGCTGCACCTGTGCTCCAAATAGCATGGTTCTACCCTGATGATTTCCTCCACCATGACCCTTAGCTCCTCCTCTGAGAATCGGGGGTGTCTTTGTGGTGCCATGGGTGTTGTGTGAGTTGTGTGGGTGAGGGTGTGTAGGGTGATATGTTGGGGTGTGTGATGTGGGGTGCGTGGGTGGTGTATAGGTGATGGTGTTGTGTGGCTCTGGTCTTGTCTGTGGTTGGGGTGTCTGTCTCGTGCCAATAGTTTGTAGTCGTAAAAGGATGTGGGTGTGTGGGTGTGGTATGTGTATGGGTGTCAGATGTGTGTTGTTTCAATTGTCCAATGTGGTGTTTTTCTGTATGAGTGTGTATATTTTGAGCGCGGCGGTATGTACTACAAATGGTTTACCGCCATTGAAAGTCCGCCATGGTGATTTGTGGGTCATAATGTGGTGGGTGTTGTTCTGTTGGCGTAACGGTGTGGGTTTTGATAGTGCCAGTTTATCACTGACCTTTGGTGTGGTGGACTTGTGTCTGTGGCTGAATAGTGATGCATTGGTGTGTGTCTGTCATAATATGGTGAACGGATATCTGCGGCGGTAAGTTGGCATCAGTCAGCGTGACAGTAAGAGGGATTTACCACCAATGTCATAATGAGGGCCTAAATCTTTTCGAAAAATCACATTTTCTTTCTTTCTCTTGGTTATGTTAATGTTCCGGCTTATTTATTCCTTGTAGTTAGTGCTATGATTGATTACCTAGCTATGACGTGATGACTGGGTAGGACAAACCTGGCCCAGGTGGTGGGTGGCTGAATAGTACCAATGTCAACAATCATCACAGCCAAATACAATTCTAATGCCCTTGGGGAACAGTAGTGTTCAGCTACTTTATTGTGTCACTATTGACAAATAAACAAGTATTGAGCTGGACATCATAATTTGTGGTTTTGTATTTTGTTCTTCTTCCTTTCTTAATATTGCTACTCCTGCTGCTGGCGACAGGCAGCAACCAGCGCCGGCCTGAACACCAACATGGCAGGAGATAGCCACTGAGCTGCAGTACCTAAAACTGAAGATAATAGCCTTTGAATATTGATGATTGGTGGTCTTGAACTTGAGGTCAGGAGACCGAGCCCCAGAGCCAGTCCCAGGGTGCTACAGGCTCCAGCCAGGCCCGCCTCCACTGCCACCCACACCACTGCCACCCTCCTCTCCTTGTATCCAACATAAAACCTCCTCCACCGCGTCCTACGCCAGTTGGCACACCTGATGCACAAGATGGCACTTGTCTGGCAAGACCAGCAGGGCTTGGCACATGAAATTGATGCCCTCAATTCCATTTATTTTATTAATGTGTGGTTTTGGTGGGAGGACATGTTGTAAATGGAGAGGGTAGAAATTGGTGGAACGTTTTTTTGGTTTTGGACATTGGATTGGACCTTGATACTTTGGACTTCTGGGACATTTTGGCTTGGGGAGGGAGTGGGCCTGTTGTGGATAGACAGGGTGGGTACTAATAATAAATGGGTTTTACTTTTTTTTTTCTTTGTCATTATCTATCTTTCTATTGCTATTTGTCATAGTATTATTATAGCATTGTTGAGTGTTGACAAGAGTGTGAGACTCAGAGCTGCCCTCTAAAACTGTTTGTTAAATTGTCAAACATTCCTAAATCTGGATTTTGGATTTTGAGCTAACAGCACAGAGACAACCCTGATTGCAGCCACAGATGATATCAGAGTGTTCCTGGACCTTGGGGAAACAGCAGCCCTCATCCTCCTGGACCTGTCTGCTGCATGTGACATTCTGATCAGCAGACTCCACCACAAAAGGATTCAAGGAAACACCCTCAATTGGATTGGCTCATACATCACTGGTAGAACCCAAAGGATCAGTCTCCCACCATTCAACTCAGAGCCCAAGAAGATCATCTGTGCAATCCCTCAGTCATGCAGTCTGGGGAAAGAGGGTTTTGGGCTAGATGAATGCATGGGAACGGGGAGTTTGGGAAAGGTGTGACAAAGACTAACACTACACAACAAAAATATTCATTAGGTCAATGAGCAGCACAGCATCTAACCTGTTGTGGAAGGAAATGAAGGACACAGTTCAATTAAATGCATTGCAAGCAGTCCTTCAGCCCCAGAGACCCAAGTTATCCTAATATATTTAAAAGTTCTGTCACCCACACAGTTCTAAAAATTATGATTGTTTAAAGCAAAATGATACAGTATATAAATGCCAAATTGAGCGGTGCATCTGCATTCTTCTCAAAATGTCCATCTTGAGTGCCTAGCTGAATTAATCCGATAAGGTAAGCATCATGCATGAGTTCTATGGAGCTTTCACCTTTTGTGTAGAAGAAAAGAAGGCCTGAGGATTGTAAAACAGTAACAATATTAATGAGTCAAGGAGAAGGGCAGAGGGTACACTACATGAGGAGTGGAACAAGAGGCAGAGCAAGAGGATAAACTGCTGCAATCATGGTGACTCATGTGTGATTAATTGAGAAGTGAGAGTTATTTTACAACAATTCCCAGACAAGTAGCTGCATGTACCTGGCTGAATAATCTCACCACTGTCAACAAACAAAATTTAGTTGAGTGAGTCGATCACATGATGTTGTAACATCACATGTCTGTTCCGTTTGCACCCCTCAACCACAACCACATAATAGAGGAGCTTGACATTTGAGCCAGCACACTACTCAGCATTTCTCAAATCCATCCACTTCTCTCCAATCTACGGAGTTGAGTAGGCCTCCAAGAAACATCATAATGTTAGTTTCCCTTTAATGTAGATAACATAGTTCTCCTGGCTATGTGTTGAGGTAGTCCTGCTCTGAGTCCTGACTAATGAATCAGTCTGATTCCCGATACGATTGAGAGAGATAGATCTGTAATGTACTGTTGAGGATGAATAAAAAGAGCAAAAGAATTTGAACTTTTTTGTAGGTTTGAATTTGTTAACTAAATTGACTGGTCTGGTCTCTGAAGAACCAGAAAAAATAGTAGAGCAAGGAATGGACTATGCAAGTAAATCTAGCTAAGTGCAAAAGGACCAATCATCTTCAGGCAAAATCATCCATCAGCCCCCAAACATTGTAAATCATCAAAATCAAGTTTACAAATTAGTTGTACAAAATCAATGTCTACCACAGCATGACTCATTATCATACTCAGTATTTTTCACTCTCACTCAACATATATCACTCATTGGTGCAAAGGTTACCTGTTCCAGTCCAAGCAAGGTGGTACACAGTTGTTCTATTATACCTTATCTGTTCCCATGGAAGCAACACAATAGTAGTCTTGTAAATTAATGATCTTTACTGGGACAGCCCTGCTAGCGAATAAAAAAGGATTGGAATGGGATAGGATAGGAATGGAACAGAGGCAGGCATTGTCTTCATGTTCTTTAAGGAAATAGGGAGGCTTCTTTACTGCACACTGGTTCAACTCCAATCTCACCACTCATGTGAACAGATGGTGTGGATGCATAAGTCAGACACAAGATAAATTATGGGGGTCATTACGACCCCGGCGGTAGGTGTAATAGTGGTGGTAGTACCGCCAACACTATTATGACATTGGCAGTTTGGCAAAAGCCAAACTGCCAAGTTAACACACCGACCGCCACAGTGGTAACAACCGCAAGGCTATAGATTACAGTCACCAACCCGGCAGCAGTCACTAGGCCGCCCATGGCATTTGACCCCACCCACCGCCATGGTTTCTGTGGTTTCTGTACTGACACGAAAGCCATGGCGGTAGGCGGTAGGCGGTAGGCGGTAGGCGGTGGCGGTAGGCACTATCAGTGCCAGGGAATTCCTTCCCTGGTACTGATAGGGGTCTCCTCTGCCCCCTGCCCAGAGTCCTCCCCCACCCAACCCCCCGACATATACACACATACACACACATAAATACACACCCACACGCATTCCCACATTCAAACATGCATGCATACATTCATACACACTCACAGCAACACTCACTAACATACATCGAGACAGACACACAATCACTCAACAAAATATGCACGTACGCACACACCCATTCATGCACACATGCATGCATGCATTCAAACACAGTCACACACACCCACACACACACACACACAACACCCCCGCCCCCTCTCCTGTCGGAGAACCCAACTTACCTGTTTGCAGGGGGTCCTCAGCAGGAGACGGGACACAGCGCTGCTGCCAGCTGCAGCGCCTGCCAGAAAAACACCACCAGGCCGTATCATGGCTCATGATACGGTCTGCGGTGTTCTGCTGGCGTGACACTGCTGCTGTCAGCATGGCCACCATACCACCGTCACTGCCATGACCGTAGCTGGAATTCTGCCAGCCTTCTGGCAGGATTCCAGCTATGGTCATAATTTGGTCATAATATGACATAATTTGGTCACAATTTGACCAGAATATGGTCATAATTTGGTGGACGGTCTGTAGCCACGGTGATGGTATGTTGGCGGCCGTTGCAGTGGCGGTAGGTTGCATTTGCCACCAATGTTGTAATGAGGGCCTATGTTCTTCTAGCTGTATCCATTTTTTGGCAAAGTAGTTTGATGATAATCTGAAAGTTCTTTAGGGGCCTACACAGTCAAGGAAGTAGAGTTTGTCCTCAAACTCGGGGGGTTCACCCAGAAGGTGATCAGCTAACATACTTGAGCCTGGCCCATTGTCCACATCCTCCTCCTGTGGAGTTTCAGGAACAATGTAATCATGTGGTATGAAGTGCTGGTTAATTTTAATCATGGTCAATCTCTGCACATTTTGAGGAGAGAGACTGGTCCTTCTGACTATGACAACTGTACCAGCTGCAATAAACACACACTCAGCAGACACAACGGCAACCAGACAAGCCAGATACTTTATTGGCAGCCTGCTGAGCTCTGGTCATTGGGCATTGTCCCATACCAATAGGACAGGGGGTTTTGGTCCACTAAGACCTCTTTTGGGTCATCCAAATAGTTTTGGACTATCCTCTGAATGGTCATTGGTGCTGCCACTTCCTCGACCCCTGTTGCCTTTGCCTCTGCACTCAACTTATGCCCTGCCACTTGAAACAAAGACATTTCAGAGACTGAGTTCGATTTTTCTGTTGCTGGTGATGATGCTGAAGCTGTTGCTGTTGCTGATATTGCTGTTGTGCGACAACAGCACTGCCCGCTCTGGAGTTTGAAGGCTGCTTGCAAGAACTTTTGCCCAGGACTTTAACTTCCAGCCATTCTTCTTCCAGGTCTCTCACTTGCTCAACAATCCACCTTTTTTATAGTGAAACATCACCTTCTGGAAAAGGAATTAAAGTGGACAGTATTTTTTGTACCATAGATTAATTATTGTGGCACAGATGTGGTCTTTGGAGGACACAATCTCTTTTCATAGCTTTGGATTAACAGCCAAGTGAAGTATCAAGCTCTCAACCAACTCATGCACTTCTTTAAACACACTGGCAAAAGTTTGCACATTTTTTAAACTTGTCCTATAGCAGATACCATAAGGGGATGGCTTGGTCATTTTATTGTCCTCCGTGCTGACATTCCATGTGAAAACCTCAAAGGGATGTAGCATTTGAGTAAGACATTTGCCTAGGGTCCGTTTGTCCATCTCCATGGTCATGCATTTCCCAACTGAATTCCCTCCTCTTTGAAAGCCATAGTCGGTGATCAGTCAGTATTGCTCAAACAGATGTTTCAACATTTAGTAGGTAGAGTTCCAAAGTATTGTACTTCCTGTATGAGGGATTTAACTGGTAATCTGTGAGCAGGCTTAATGATCCTCAACTGCTTCTGAACTTTAAAAGAATGGCTGAAATGAGTGCAGATTCTTCTGCAGGTGGCTAGGATGTTCCTGACTATGGGGGTCATTCTGACCCCGGCGGTCATGGACCGCCGGGGCCAGGGTTGGCGGGAGCACCGCCAACAGGCTGGCGGTGCCCCGCAGGGCATTCTGACCGCGGCGGTTTGGCCGCGGTCAGTAGTGGAAAACCGGCGGTCTCCCGCCGGTTTTCCGCTGCCCAAAAGAATCCGCCAAGCGGAGCAGCTCGCTGCGCCGCCATTGGGATTCTGACACCCCATACCGCCATCCTGTCGGTATGGGGTGTCGTGGGACCCTGGGGGCCCCTGGGGGCCCCTGCAGTGCCCATGCCAGTGGCATGGGCACTGCAGGGGCCCCCATAAGAGGGCCCCACAAAGAATTTCACTGTCTGCATTGCAGACAGTGAAATTCGCGACTGGTGCCACTGCACCCGTCGCACCTTCCCACTCCGCCGGCTCAATTCTGAGCCGGCGTCCTCGTGGGAAGGGTGTTTTGCACTGGGCTGGCGGGCGGCCTTTTGGCGGTCGCCCGCCAGCCCAGTGCAAAACCCAAAATACCCTCAGCGGTCTTTCGACCGCGGAGCGGTATTTTGGAGGGGGGAACTCTGGCGGGCGGCCTCCGCCGCCCGTCAGAGTCAGAATCACCCCCTATGACTCTTTTTTTAGAATGTCCTGAACAATCAGGTTGATACATTTTGCCAAACAGAGGATTCGAAAACATCCACTATCTGCCTTGGCCTTGACTATTTTACTCCCCTTGTCTGTGGCAACAAATGAAATTCTGAGACTTCTTGATCACAACCATTCAAATGCCTTGCTTTTAAAGTCTTCCAAGATGTTTGCATCTGTATGGAATTTCATCATGGTGAACATCACTATGACCGCAGGCCTCTGAACGCCCTTACACATTGGATAGTGTGACCAGCATTCTTCTGCAAAGCTTGCAAACCAACTGAAGCAAATAGTGGTGGACCTCTGGAACAGCAACTCTAGCAAAATAGGTGCATCTGGGAACCTTCCATTTTAGGAAGAAGGCTGCCACCAATGCTAAAAAATCCCACTCCTTCCACAAAAGGAAAATGAGGAGGTCCATTGCTAACATTTTAGCCATCTTCCCGTTGTAAAAACGTGCCATTGGGTGGTTACTTTCATAGGGCCCCTCCTTCTTACACATGCCTGTAACAGTTGCTTGGATTTATTTCTTTTGTGATGCCAATGATGCAGGTGACTTCGGGAGAGATCCAGAAGGTGGTAGACTCAATGTGAGTCTTGGGGTACTCACCGTATGCAGTTGTGTCTCCATCTGAGTATTTTGCCATTTCAAGGTTGCTGATATAGCTGATGCTGGGACACTGCTGGGGAAAGGGTTGGTTTGTGTAAAACTGTCACCCTCTTCTTACTCATCACTTCCCACTGTGATCAGAGCTGATTCCCTGCTCTTATCACCACCACCACCTGCAGCAATCATTTATGGTGCTCCTCCCAACAGATTACATGATGTTTATTCATATGGTATGTTTGGCTTACACTACCATAGTGTGAACCAGACTTACCTCGACGAACACTTGTGTGGCAAATGGAGCATATTGCAATGTTATCTTTCTGCGTGCTAATAGTATGGAAGTCCCAAACTGGGGACAATATTTTTTTCATGAGTTACTGGTGCCATTGCCAATGCCTGAAGAACTGAAGGTAGGTGGATGTGTCAATGAGTGCATTTCTGCAGTGAGTACTTCGATTGAGGTAGTGGTGGGTGCAGGTCTTAGCGGGTACCTTACAGGTATGGAAGCTAGCGGAGGTGGTGGTAGAATCAGTGCCACATCCCTCTGAGCAAGTTGAGTAAGAGGGGCTCATCTTCCTCATCCTGTTCCATAATTCTAAATCTTTCAGGAACTTTCCTCTTCCCTTTTTTCTTGTTGCGGGTCTCAGACTCATCCGGGATCCAGTCTATGTCCAGATCATCAGAAAGGGGGGCGTGGAGAAGAAGGAAGAGTATCCTTTCATTTTCTTGCTGGGGATCGGGAAGCCAATTGTTCAAGAACAGCTACATCTGGCTCAGCTGGAAGCTCAACTTCCTGTTCTGTTCCTACTTCAGGAAGAACTATTGCTGGCTGTGGCTCCCGTTGTTCACTTTGCTAAGTTTCCTGTGGTAATTTGGTACTTTGTGGCTGAGACAATTCTAATACAGGCTCACTACTATGGCAGGCAGTGGGTGTGAGGAAAATGGAATATTTCCTAAAAAATGAATGCGGGTGTCCACCTATGGCAGGTGTCCAAAAATTGCATAATCTTTACAAAATGAATGGTGATGTGCGTCTATGACCTAATAGAAGAAGACCTATGGCAGGCAGGAGACGGAGGGAAAATGACAAAAAAAAAGATTGCTGGTTTATCACTAGGTACTTCAGGGAGTCCATTGGGAGGCAAGGAGGTGCAGGGAAAATGCAAAAATGCATATAATATTATAAACTGTGTTCATCTATAAACTGCAATGATCCTCATGCACATTAAACTGATATCAGGAAAAAAAGATAAACAGTAACCATAAAAATGGCATAAACCTCCTCTATCAATGTCCCTAGAAAATAGCGTTGGAAACTGGAAAAAAGGATTAATATACTAGGTGGCTGGCTGAAAATGGCCACCCTCCACATGATCAAATAACAACAACAAATAAGATGTCATGGACAACAAAGAACACATGCAGGCCAATGGTAAAATCACACCAGTGGGCTGCACAAAATGACCACCAGGCACCTGGTCAAACAACAACAGCAAGCAAGGAGTCATGGGCAACAAAGAACACACACAGGCTTGTGGCAAAAGCACACTAGCTGGCCGCACAAAATGGCTGCGGGCCACATGGTCAAACAACAAGCAAGGAGGCAGAGACAACAAGAACACATGCAGGCCTATGGATGGACACTGACTACACAAAATTGAATGGAGACAAAGACAATATGGTGGACTATGGCAAACAAACACACATTCACACGCAAACACTAATCAGACAAAGGAGGCAGGATAATCGATGAAGAAAACACTTCCATTACTTCAGTAATGCCAAAAACTACAATTAAGTCAGCAATGAAGTGATTTACAATAACACTCATCCTCCCAAGCATGATATTACACCCCCAAAATACACTTTTGTAGAAAACTAATAAAATAAAATGATCATTTATCCCTAGCCTAAATCATAGATGTTTTAAAACATGTATCACAGAAACAGTTATTTCATATATCCAATTATAGTACTTGTTGGATGGCCCATGGCAGACTAGACAACATTACAAAATAAATGATTAGTGCAAATTTAACAGACATAGAGAAAATGTCCCTCACTGTGCAACCTTTATCCTTATAAAACATTAAAACTTAAATGCAGAAACTCCTGGACACTCGCCACACCACAATCCAATGTAAAAATTGAATAAAAGTACAAGTAAAAATACTGGCATAACGTCTATCAAATAACACATTTTCCAAAAGTAATTGAACTTACTTGTTGTGATGTCACAAAAGCAAAGTCCTTGACCCTTTAGCTCCTGGGCCTCCACCCCAGTCCTGAGCCCTTTTTTGGCCATTTGGGGTAGTTCACGCTTATGGCTCCATAACCTTTGTCCACATAAGCTATCCATGCCAAATTTGCGTCCGTTTTTTCCAACATCGTGGGAATTCTAAAGGGCCCCAGGGTTTCTCAATTCCCTTGGTGGGAACAAAGAAATTTGCCAAAATACAGCTAGCATTAGGGTTTTTTGGGAAAAAATGAAAAAAGTACTTCAGAAGAAAGCATATGTATTTTTCCCTGCAAAAGGCATCAGCGAAGGGTTTGCAGTGCTAGAATCACCATCTTTCAAACTTTCAGGAATCGGCAGACTAGAAACAGAAAAACAAATTTATAACACAGTTTTGGCATTTTACTGTGAAATACTCAATTTTTCCTATTTTTGTGCTCTCAATATCCTTTCAATTAGTGACAGAAATGGGTGTAAAACCAATGATAGACAACATTCGGAATTCAGCAAGAGGTAATTTTTGTAGATCCTTCTTAGTTTTCCTGTAGAAAGCAGCGGTTAAAATAAAATAAATATTAAAACTGAGTAAAACAAAACAGCCATTTCTATCTCCATTTTCTTCTGTAACTTTTTCCAGCTATGGCAATATACCGTCACATCTGCTGGACTTTCTGGTTGTGGGGGTCTATAGGGCTTGTAGGTTCATCAAAAACCCAAGTTACCCAGAGCCAATAAACGAGGTGCACCTTGAAATGGGGTTTCAATGTATACTGGGCATAAAGCAATTAATTTGTTAAAAAATAAACAGTGAAAAATAGGCATCAAGGAAACCTATGTATTTCCAAAATGGGCACAAAATATGAAGTTTAGAAGCAGTGGTTATTTGCACATCTCTGAATTTGGGGGTACCCATACCAGCATGTGACTAGGCCTACCCACACAAGTGAGGTACCATTTGTATTGGGAGACTTGGGGGAATACAGAAAAGAAGAACAAGTGTTATTGCCACTTGTCTTTCTCTACATTTGCACCTTCCAATGAAAGACAAGTGGCAATAACACTTGTTCTTCTTTTCTGTGTTCCCCCAAGTCTCCCAATACAAATGGTACCTCACCTGTGTGGGTAGGCCTAGTCCCCGTGACAGAAAACACCCCAAAGTGCAACATGAACACATCACATTTTTCCAATGAAAACGGATGCGTTTTTTGCAAAGTGCCTAGCTGTGGATTTTGGCCTCTAGCTCATCCGGCACTTAGAGAAACCTAGCAAACCTATACATTTTTTAAAAATAGACACTTAGGGAAATCCAGTACGGGGTGATTTGTGGGGCCCTCACCAGGTTCTGTCACACAGAATCCTTTGCAAACCTCAAAATGTGGCTAAAACACTTTTCCCTCACATTTTGGTGATCTAAACTTCTGAATTTTAAGAGAAGCCACAAACGTCCTTCACCCAGCATTCCCCCACATCTCCTGCTAAAAGTGGTACCACGCTTGTGTCGGTAGGCCTATTCCATCAATAGGAAATGCCCCAAAACGCAAAGTGGACAACGCATGCATTTTTTTCAAAGTACGTAGCGGTGGATTTTGGCCTCTACCTCAGCCGTCACTTAGGGAAACCTAGCAAACCTGTAAATGTTTCTAAACTAGATACCAAGGGGAATCCTGGATGGGGTGCCTTGTAAGGTTCTGACCAGTTTCTGTCACACAGAATCCTTTGCAAACCTCAAAATGTGGCTAAAAACCACTTTTTTCTCACATTTTGGTGATGGAAACTTCTGAAATCTAAGAGAAGCCACAAACTTCCTTCCACTCAGCATTCCTCCAAGTCTCCTGCTAAAAGTAGTACCACACTTGTGTGGGGAGGCTTAGTCCCCCAACAGAAAATGCCAGAAAACGCAAAGTGGACAATGTACAGATTTTTTGCAAAGTACCTAGCTGTGGATTTTGGCCTCTAGCTCATCAGCCACTTAGATAAACTTAGCAAAACTGTACAGTTTTTATAACTAGACACCTAAGGGAATCCTGAATGGGTTGCCTTGTAAGGCTCTGAACAGTTTCCGTCACACAGAATCCTTTGAAAACCTCATAATGTGGCTAAAAAACACTTTTTCCTCACATTTTGCTGACCGAAACTTCTGAGATCTAAGAGAAGCTACAAACTTCCTTCCACCCAGCATTCCCCCAAGTCTCATGCTAAAAGTGGTACCACACATGTGCGGTAGGCCTAGTCCCCGACAGGAAATGCTCCTAAACTCAAAGTGGACAACGCACGCATTTTTTGCAAAGTACCTAGCTATGGATTTTGGCCTCTTGCACAGCCACCACTTAGGGAAACCAAGCAAACCTGTACATTTTGTTAGACTGGATACCTAGGGAAATCCAGAATGGATGATTTGTGGGGCTCTCACCAGGTTCTGGCACCCCGAATCCTTTGCCAACCTCAGAATTAGGATAAACAATACTTTTTCCTCACATTTTGGTGATCAAAACTTCTGGAATCTGAGGGGACCCACAAACCTCCTTCCACCAAGCATTCCCCCAAGTCTCCTGATAAAAATGATACCTCACTTCTGTGGGCAGGCCTAGTGCCCCTGGCAGGAAGTGCTCCAAAACCAACGTGAACACCTCACATTTTTACACTGAAAACTCGTGTGTTTTTTGTAAAGTGCCTAACTGTGGATTTTGGTCTCTAGTTCAGCCTTCACTTAGGGAAACCCAGCAAACCTGTACAATTTTTTAAACTAGACACCTAGGAGAATGCAGAATGGGGTGACTTGTGGAGCTCTCACCAGGTTCTGTTACCCAGAATCCTTTGCAAACCTCAAAATATGACACTTTTTCCTCATATTTTGGTGATGGGAACTTCTGGAGTCTGAGCAGAGCCACAAACATCCTTCCACTCAGCATTACCCCAAGTCTCCCAATAAAATTGGTACCTTACTTGTGAGGGTAGACATAGGCCCTCATTCTGACCCTGGCGGTCTTTGACCGCCAGGGCGGAGGACCGCGGGAGCACCGCCGACAAGCCGGCGGTGCTTCAATGGGGATTCCGACCGCGGCGGTAAAGCCGCGGTCGGACCGGCACCACTGGCGGGGTCCCGCCAGTGTACCGCGGCCCCATTGAATCCTCCGCGGCGGCGCAGCTTGCTGCACCGCCGCGGGGATTCTGACCCCCCCTACCGCCATCCAGATCCCGGCGGTCGGACCGCCGAGATCCGGATGGCGGTAGGGGGGGTCGCGGGGCCCCTGGGGGCCCCTGCAGTGCCCATGCCACTGGCATGGGCATTGCAGGGGCCCCCGTAAGAGGGCCCCTAAATGTATTTCACTGTCCGCTGCGCAGACAGTGAAATACGCGACGGGTGCAACTGCACCCGTCGCACAGCTTCCACTCCGCCGGCTCGATTCCGAGCCGGCTTCATCGTGGAAGCCTCTTTCCCGCTGGGCTGGCTGGCGGTCTGAAGGAGACCGCCCGCCAGCCCAGCGGGAAAGTCAGAATTACCGCCGCGGTCTTTCCACCGCGGAACGGTAACCTGACGGCGGGACTTTGGCGGGCGGCCTCCGCCGCCCGCCAAGGTCAGAATGAGGGCCATAGTCCCCCTGCCAAGAATTGCCTCAAAATGTAACATGGACACATCCCATTTTTACACTGAAAACTCATGCATTTTTAGTAAACCGCCTAGCTGTGGATTTTGGCCTTTTGCTCAGCCGGCACTTATAGAAACGTAGCAAACTTGCACATCTTTGTAAACCAGACACCTAGAGAAATGTAGAATGAGGTGACTTGTGGGGCTCTCACTGAGATCTGTTACGCAGAATCCTTTGCAAACCTCACAATTTGGCTAAAAAATCACTTTTTCCTCGTATTTCGGTGATGGAAACTTTTGGAATCTGAGGGAAGACACAAAGGGCCTGATTCTAACTTTGGAGGACGGTGTTAAACCGTCCCAAAAGTGGCGGATATACCACCTACCGTATTACGAGTCCATTATATCCTATGGAACTCGTAATACGGTAGGTGGTATATCCGCCACTTTTGGGACGGTTTAACACCGTCCTCCAAAGTTAGAATCAGGCCCAAAATTCCTTCCACCCAGCATTTCTCTAAGTCTCCCAATTAAAATTATATTTCACTTGTGTGGGTAGGCCTACTGGCCGCAACAAGAAACGCCCCAAAACACAACATGGAAACATTACATTTTCACACTGAAAAAGGATGCGTTTTTTTGCAAAGTGCCTAGCTGTGGATTTTGGGCTCTAGCTCAGCCAACACTTAGGGAAATCTAGCAAACCTTTACATTTTTAAAAACTAGACATCTAGGGGAATCCAGGATGCAGTGACCTGTGGGGTTCTCACCAGGTTGTACCACCCAGAATCCTTTGCAAACCTCAAATTATGTTAAAAAAAACATTTTCCTCACATTTTGGTGCTGCAAAGGTATGCAATCTGAAGGGAGCCACAAAATTCCTTCCACTCACCCTTACCCCAGGTCCCCCAATAAAACCAGTACCTCACTTCTGTGGGTAGGCCAAGTGCCCGCAACAGAGAAGGACCCAAAATGTATTGTGGCGATAATGATTTCTAAGGTGAGTGTACTAATTATGCCTCGGATCGGAAACCATATAGGGAAACCTACCAAACCCAGACATTTTCTGAAAAATGGACATTAAGTAGAGTCCATGGAGGTATCGCTTGTGTGGATCCCCTAAAGTTCTTTTAACCATAATACCCTGCAAAGGTAAATCCTTGAATAAAACACTAGTTTTCCTTGCATTTCTGTGGCGTAAACTACAGCAATATGCAGGAATCCACAAACTTCTTACCACCCAGCATTCCCCAAACTGTCCCAATAAAAACGCTTCGCCACTAGTGTGCCTGGGCCTAGTGCCCATGACAGGAATGGATAACACAGAGGTCAATGATAGTCCTAGCATAAGGGCTAATGCTGACCCTGGGTTGATCCATTCTTGAAGCTGGCACTAGTTAAAGGCACACAAGTGGGGTAGAGTTTTTATCAGGACATATAGGGAACCTCTGGATGGTAGAAATTGTGTTGATCTGTGCACATTCCTGTAGTTTACATTACAGAAAAGCAAGGAAAAACTGTGTTTTTATTCAATGTTTCACATTTGCAGCTTATTCTGGGTAAGAAAACGTAGGGGTATCCACACAAGCCACACCTCCATGGACTCCCCAGGATGTCTAGTTTTCAGAAATATCTGGGTATGGTAGGTTTTCCTATGTGGCTGCCGAGCCCAGGATCAAAAACTCAGATGACCGTCTTACAAAACCAGGTTCTGTTGTGATAGATAATTTTGATATCTCCACAATACGTTTTGGGCCTTTACCTGTCGCGGCCACTTGCCCACCCACACAAATGAGGCAACGTTTTTCTCACGCATTTTGGGCCTTTCCCTGTTGTGGCACAAGTGAGGCAATGTTTTTCTCGGGAGACTTAGGGGAACGCTGGGTGGTTGGAAATTTGTGGCTGCCTTTAAATTCCAGGACTTTCCCTCAGGGAAATGCAAGGAAAATGTGTTTTTTAAGGAAAGTTTGTGATTTGCCGGGGATTCTGGGTGAAGAAAAACTAGTGAGAGCCATGCAAGTCCTGCATCCTTGGACTCCCATCGTACTGCTATGTTAAAGTTAATCCACCTCCCATGGGCCCGTTTTCTGAGGGGGCCAACACCCCAAGCGGAGAGATGAAGTGTACTTTTGCTGGGTGGTATTGAGGGAATCCGAGGAGGAGCTCATGGGAGCACCAATAATGATTGTTGGGATGGGCGCTAGAGGCACTAAAGACTGTGACGATTGGTATGTGACAAGGTGAAGCAATAGTGTGTCTTTTTTTAGCCTCTTGAAAGAACATGCTGATTGAGGGAAGAAGCAAAGGTAAGGTGACCTCTACTGTTGCACGGATCACACACACACACACCAGCAATTTTGTAACTGTCTACGTAGGCTAGTGTTTTAGAGCGACAGTTTAGCCAGTAGCAGAGATGGCATCTCGTTGGATGTCTGCTGCTCAAGCCCTCACTCAGGATATAGAGGACAGCTCTGACATAGGATCAGAGACTGGACAGCAGATACTGAGGCAACATCTGAGGGATAGGACAATGGCGCAGACTCCGGGAGTGATTTTTAAGTTGGAAGAGTCCCATTCGGTAACTCTCCTTCCATTTATTATGAGGGAGGTGATGAGGACAGTCCTGCTGTCCCTTCGCAAGCACAGTCTATGCAGCGGGACAATAGTGGGTTAGCCCAACCCAGAGAGTAGGTGCATGCAGCGGCAAGCACAGGAGGACTGCTCTCTTGGGAGCTCCCCAATTTAGTTCAGCTCCAAATTCTGCCGCCCAAATCATATTATGGAGACATCAAAATGATCTATCACAAAACAATCTGGTTTTGTAAGGCAGGCACCTGCGTTTTTGGTGCTGGGCTCAGCAGCCATATAGGGAAACCTTCCAAACCCAGACATTTATGGAAACTAGACATCCAGGGGAGTCCTTTGTTTATTCTTTTAAATACCCTGCAAAGGTGAAATGTTGAATAATAACAACATTTTTCCTTGCATTTCTGTCACACAAACTACAGGAATATGCTGGAAAACACAAAATTCCTACCACCCAGTGTTTCCCCACCTGTCCTGGTAAAAACACTAGTATCTGCGTCAAGAATGGATCACCACAGGGTCAACAGTTGCCCTCATGTAAGAACCAACATTGACCGTTGTGTGATCTATTCCTGTTGCGGGCACTAGGCCTACCCACACAAGTGAGGTACCATTTTTATCAGGAGACTTGGGGGAATGTTGGGTGGAAGGAAATTTGTGGCACCAGAGTAAGTGTAATAAGTCAAACAAATGCCCTGTGGGACATATTCACCAACATTTCTACTTGTTTGAAAGGGTGCAAACTCAATTTGAAGCTTCACTTTCAAAGCAAAAGTAGAAATGTTGGTGAATGAGTCCACCAAGTGAGGTACCATTTTTATCGGGAGACTTGGGGGAATGTTGGGTGGAAGGAAATTTGTGGCTTCTCTCAGATTCCAGAACGTTCTATCACCGAAATGTGAGGAAAAATAGTTTTTGCCAAATATTGAGGTTTGCAAAGGATTCTGGGTAACAGAACCTGGTGAGAGAGCCACAAGCTACCCCATGCTGGGTTGCCCTAGGTGTCTGTATTTAATAAATGCACAGGTATGTTAGGTTTTCCTAGGTACCAGCTGAGCTAGAGACCAAGATCCACAGCTACGCACTTTCCAAAAAACACGTCTGTTTTCATTTGAAAAATGTGATGTGTCCACATTGTGTTTTGGGGCATTTCCTGACGTGGGGACTAGGCTTACCCATACAATTGAGGTACCATTTTTATCGAGAGACTTGGTTCCAGAACTTTCCATCACCGAAATGTGAGGAAAAAGTGTTTTTTTTGTCAAATGTTGAGGTTTGCCAAAGATTCTGGGTAACAGAAGCTGGTGAGAGCCCCACACGTCACCCCATTCAGACTTCCCCTAGATGTCTAGTTTTAAAAAATTTATAGGTTTGCTAGGTTTCCCTAGGTGCCGGCTGAGCTAGAAGCCAAAGACCACAGCTAGGCACTTTGCAAAAAACAGGTTAGTTTTCTTTGGGAAAATGAGATGTGTCCATGTTGTGATTTGGGGCATTTCCTGTCACGGGCACTAGGCCTACCCGCACAATGAGGTATCGTTTTTATCGGGAGACTTGGGGGAATGCTGGGTGGAAGGAAGTGTGTGGCTCCTCTCAGATTCCAGAACTTTGCAGCACCGAAATCTGAGGGAAAAGTGTTTTTTTTCCAAACTATGAGGATTGCAAAGGATTCTGGGTAACAGAACCGGGTGAGAGCCCAACAAGTCACCCCGTTCTGAATTCTCCTAGGTGCCTAGTTTCCAAAAATATGTAGGTTTGGTAGTTTCCCTAGGTGCCGCCTGAGCTAGATGCCAAAATCCACAGCTAGGCACTTTCCAAAAAACACGTCAGATTTCAAAGTACAAATGTGATGTGTCCATGTTGCGTTTCCTGTCACGGGCATTAAGCCTACCCACGTAAGTGAGGTACCATTTTTATCGGGAGACTTGGGGAAACACAGAATAGCACAACAAGTGTTATTGCCCCTTGTCTTTCGCTAAATATTTTCCTACTAAATGTAAAACAGTGTGTAAAAAAGACGTCTATTTGAGAAATGCCCTGTAATTCACATGCTAGTATGGGCACCCCGGAATTGAGAGATGTGCAAATAACCACTGCTTCTCAACACCTTATCTTGTGCTCATTTTGGAAATACAAAGGTTTCCTTGATACCTATTTTTCACTCTTTATATTTCACCAAATGAATTGCTGTACACCCGGTATACAATGAAAACCCACTGCAAGGTGCAGCTCCTTTACTGGAACCTAGGGTTCTTGATGAACCTACAAGCCCTATACATCCCCGCAACCAGAAGAGTCCAGCAGACGTAACCGTATATTACTTTTGAAAATATGAAATCGCAGGAAAAAATTACAGAGTAAAACATGGAGAAAAATTGCTGTTTTTTCACCTCAATTTCAATATTCTTTTATTTCAGCTGTTATTTTCTGTAGGAACAACTTGTAGGATCTACACAAATGACCCCTTGTTGACTTCAGAATTTTGTCTACTTTTCAGAAATGTTTAGCTGTCTTGGATCCAGCATTGGTTTCACACCCATTTCTGACACTAACTGGAAGGAGGCTAAAAGCACCAAAAATAGTAAAAATGAGGTATGTCCCAGTAAAATGCCAAAATGGTATTGAAAAATGTGGTTTTCTGATTAATGTCTGCCTCTTCCTGAAGGCTGGGAAAATTGTGATTTTAGTACCACAAACCCTTTGTTGATGCCATATTTAGGGAAAAACACATTCTTTCTTCTGCAGCCCTTTCCCCCCATTTGTTCTGAAAAAACAAACAAAATTGTAGCTGTATTTTGGCTAATTTCTTGGCTTCCTCCAGGGGAACCCACAAACTCTGGGTACCTTTAGAATCCCTAGGATGTTGGAAAAAAAAGGGCGCAAATTTGGTGTGATAGCTTACGTGGACAAAAAGTTATGAAGGGCTACGTGTGATATCTTACGTGGTCAAAAAGTTATGAAGGCCTAAGTGCGAACTACCCCAAATAGCCAAAAAAAGGCCCCAGCACTATCACTTTTTTAACATATGTGTGGTTTACCTGGGGGCAAACAACACATGAACAAATTAAAGTGATATATATATCTATATAAAGATAAGGAGAGTTTTCTCTATATATACATATAGAGAGAGGGAGAGAGAGAGAGAATGAATCAGTCTCCATGTGTGCTTTCCCGGGAGCCGATCGTAACCCCAAGGCAAACCACACATTTATAAAAAAAATGATGCCCCCATGGGGGTTCAGCCCATGTAAGGAGGGCCGACCCCAACATTAGCAATGATTTTTTTAAAATTATTATTTCTGTTGTTGTTTAACCCCTGGGGGGCGCAAATTACTCCACAGGGAAAAACCTTTGTTTATTTTTTTAAATAATGCCCTCTTTGGGGGGGGCAGCTCACTTACACAGGGTTGAGACCCCCCCAGGCAAGATCCCTGGAGCCTAGAGCCATTTCCTTGCCATGGATCGCAGCCATGCTGTGTTCTACCGCCAGAAAACAGTGTCAGGAAGCCATTGATGGAAAGGGGATCCATCGATGCGTCCCTGGTATCTGGGGAGGCTGTTTTAGCCTTTTATATCTCCACCAGAATGGGGTGAGGATGCTTACCTGCTCCTCCGGTGGGGAAACCTGTGAAGTCAGACCACCTCCTGGCATGCTGACATCATAGATGGGTGGGGGAGACATAGAAGTTATTATGCTTCGATTGAGGGCATTTTGAGAAAAAAAATCCTCCGGTGCGAATATTTTTTTAAAGTCCTCCCTTGTGTCAGCCAATGGACATGGCCCACACCAGGGTGGTCGACACACACATATAAAGGCTTAGAAACCATAGTATATATATGCAGCAGGAATTGCAGACAAACAGAGTGATCCTTTCACCTTGGATTCCCAATAAAAAGTGACCAGGAGATGGACCGAGCACTGAGAGGAGCCTTCTAGACAGGAAGAAGAAGCTGGGGTTTCTAGGGCACTTCCTATTGAAAAAAAAGCCAAATAAAAAAATGCTTTTTACACTAAAAAACAACCTGAGCCATCCATTTGAGCAGAACTTCAACTCAAAAAGGTATTTTCAAGTTGATTTAGCTGCATCTTGAGTAGAAACTCTACTGAAGAAGCTGCTACTGCCGGTAGCGAAGGCTGGCATCAGAAAATGGAGCTGGAAGGCTCAGTGGCGACTGAAAATCATGTTAGCATGTGTACCACTTGCCCATTGTTTCTGGATAGAAATCCTGGGATTCATTTGAGTGGAATGTGACATTGTTCGGACATTAGTATGAGTTCTGTGTACCAGAATTGCTATGGTCACCCCAGAGCTCTCTGTATAATCTGTCATGGCTCCCGTTTCAGCTTGTCCAGAAGTCTTGGATTTAGGGTTATGGGAGGAAAGGCATATGCAAACATTACTGTCTGTCATGTTTCAAGCGCATTCCCCCAATGATCCCTTGTGCAGGAATCTGCTCACATATTATTGGCATTTTCTGATCACCAGGGCAACAATCACGTCTAGAGATGGTGTTCTCCATTTGTTAAATATTCTGTTGATCTGACATTCTGACAGTTCCTATTCATGGCAAACTTTCAGAGACCTGTTTAGGTCATCTGTCCACTGGTTTTCCTTGCCATGTACATACTCTGCTCTCATGGAGACCTTAGAGACACTAGTTCCAAATGTCTTGTGCCTCTTTGGATAGCAGGTCTGATCTTGTTCCACCTTTCTTGTATAGATAAAACATTGTGGTCGTGTTGTCTGTTCAAATCAAGACCTCTGGCTCCTTTAGTCTTGGTAAGAAAGCCTGAAGAACCACGGCCACCACTTTCAGTTCAGTTCAGATTTATGTGCTTCTTCTTTTTCTCGTCTGACTACTTGACTCTCACGTCCGAATCTTGGAGATGTGCTCCCCAACCTTCCATGGAAGCATCATGATGTAACTTTGTGGTTTGGTTAAAAAAGTTGACCCCACTGAAATGTTGTCCTTTATCATCCACCATTTCATAGCCTGTCCCATTTCCCTTGTTATACTGATAGCATCATTGAATTAACCTTTGTCTTGTGTGCACTGTTTGTCCACCTGTTCCTGGAGTGGCCTCATGAACAAGCGACAGCTTGGGATAAGAGGAATGCATAATTATACCATTGCTAGAAATTATTTGTATTACCTGACTGAAGTGGACTTTTTTTTATAGGGTAGATACTAATGGTATTTTCTTTGTAGTCCTTTCTTTTGTGGGAGACGCCTTGCAAACTGTCTGGACTAGAACTGCCCAAAGAAATGTCAGTAATGTGCTTGGAATTAAACACAATGGCCCTCATAACAACCCTGGCGGTTGGTGATAACCTGGTGGTAACTACCGCCAAATTATGACCATGGCGGAAACAGCTCAGATAGACAGTTACTCTACCACACTGACCGCCAGGCGGAAACAACAGTCACCATGGCGGTAGCCGCCTGCAGCCAGGCGGAAGACAATGTTACGCCCACCAGATTATGACAATCCAATCATCCACCTTTTCTGGGGCGGTACCAACGACATCAAAAGCCTGATGAAAACACTGCACAGAAGGGAAACGACTCACCTTTGGAGACACAGGGAAAACCCCTGCCACCATGAAACCTGAGATGCAGATTTTTCCTATGATCTTCCATGTCCTGCTCCACCACGAACACCAACGACAGCAAAGACGACCACAGTGAGTACAGCCACCTAGCAAACAGGGGGGGGGGGGAAAGAGAGTGACACACACACACCCCCCACCTACCCCCAACACCATACACACAATCAGATGCAATAATAAAACATATATACCCGGTACCCCTCACGAATAATGCAAGGACAACAAGAATAGATGAAAGTGAGTGTAATAATATAAATACATCAAAAAAATGTACATCCAATCTAAAAGTATATACATATGTACAAATCAAGGGATACTGCCTAGTCCTCAATGTGCATGGGCCACAGGGCCACATCACAAAGTCCAAGACCCACTTGTCTCCTGCAACAACATGGAGAGAACACTGCAGGGGCATCCGTTTGAAAATAGGCAGGAACCTCAGGGAGATGGGAAATGAAGGGGGCACCTCAGCCAGCAGATGGAACACCACCACTGTTTCTGGAGGGGCCAACATGCCCTGTGCTTGGTCCTGGGGAGTGCAAGACCACAGTCTCTCAAGTGGGTGACTTGCCCACAGGCTCTGGAGGGGGCATCATGCACTGTACGCTGTCCTGGGGAGTACAAGGCCACAGTCTCTCAAGTGGGTGACTTGCCCACATGCCCATTGCTCTTTGTCCTGGGGAGTGCAAGGCCACAGTCTCTCAAGTGGGTGACTTGCCAACTGGTTCTGGAGGGGGCATTGTGCCCTGTGATCTTCATCCTGGGGAGGATAGGGTGAGTGGGTGACTTCCCCACTGGTTCTGGAGGGGGCATTGTGCCCTGTGATCTTCATCCTGGGGAGAATGGGGTGAGTGGGCGCCATACCCACTGGTTCTGGAGGGGGCATCGTGCCCTGTGATCGTCATCCTGGGGAGGATGGGGTGAGTGGGTGGCTTCCCCACTGGTTCTGGAGGGGGCATCGTGCCCTGTGATCTTCATCCTGGGGAGGATGGGGTGAGTGCGTGCCATACCCACGGATTCTGGAGGGGGCATTGTGCCCTGTGCTTCTGATCCTGGGGAGTGCAAGGTCACTGTCTCTCAGCTGGGTGTCTTACCCACAGGATTTGCAGGGGGCAGGCCGCACAACAGCCAATGGAGGCAGGTCTAAAGAATGTCCGCTGGCGGTGACGGCTGCTCAGTGGTGGCAGTGGTGCTGCTGCTGGTGGTGGTTGTGGGGGTAAGCTCCAGCCCATCCCCTGCAGTCTCGGATGGCTGCCCACTCTGGTGGTGGTGCTGCTGCCGGTGGTTGTGGGGGGAAGCTCCAGACCATCCCCTGCAGCCTCGGACGGCTGCACAACCATGGTCGGAGGTGGGGGCTCCGACTGAGTATTTGAACCAGACCCCTTCTCCTTCCTGCCTGCTGGTTCAGGCCCCTTGCCCTTCCTGGCTGCTGCTGGGGATGGTTCCTTGCTCTTCAGGGCATCAGCTGGTGCAGGCCCATTGCCCTTCCTGGCAGCAGCTGGAGATGGCTCCCTGCCCTTCCTGGAAGCAGCTGGGGATGGCTCCTTGATCTTCCTGGCAGCAGCTGGGGATGGCTCCTTGCCCTTCCGGGCAGCACTTGGGGATGGCTCCGTGCCCTTCTGGGCAGCACTTGGGGCAGGCACCCTTTCCGTGAGGCTGGCTGGTGGCCTGTATCCTTTACCACCACAAGTTGCTGTGGACACTACTGGGCCCCTGAGGTGTTTGCCTGGGTTTTATCCACGCTGACCAGACATGAAGGACAGGCGGGGAGGGGTAAGGAAGAGGTCAATGGTGGAGAGGAAAAACTTCTTAGGGACATTGGGGCGGTAAGAGAGAGAAGGTTTGGTAGTGGAGGAAAAGGGAGTGGTTGTGGGAGGTGTCTGTCTGCTGTGTTTGGGTGCAGGTGCATGGGCTTGATGCTGTTGTGAGGTGGATGGCGGGTGGGTGTCTGAGTGCTTGCATTTGTGTACCATGGGAGGGGGGCACAGACACAGTGGGAGATGACATAGGGGACGTGTTCATGGCTGTTGGGGTGGTGTCTGCCAGTGAGGTGTGTGCTCTGATAGGTGTGCTGGTGATGGCGTTAGTGGATGAGGATGTGGTGCATGTAGGTGTGAGTGTAGATGCAACTGGGAGGGAGGTGGAGGAGGAGGGGGACACAGTGGAGGCAGTGGACATTGGTATGTCTGCATCTGGATGGTGTTTGTGTGAGTACCTGTGGGATGAAGTGTGATGCTTGTATTTGCCTGAACCACTCTAGTGTGTTGTCTTGTGTGCATCCTGGTCTGCCTGTGTGCTTGGGATTGAGAGGAATTAAATTGGGTAGAGGAAGTTGGAGGGGGAGGGTGGAAACAGGGACAATGGCTGCCATCAGAGAGGAGGCCAGAGCCTGGATTGATCTCTGTTGGGCCGCCAAGGCAGTGTGAATGCCCTCCAGAAATGCATTGGTTTGTTGCATTTGGGCTGCCAGCCCTTGAATGGCATTCACAATGGTTGACTGCCCAACAGAGATGGATCTCAGGAGGTCAATAGCCTCCTCACTCAGGGCAGCAGGGCTCAATGGGGCAGGGCCTGATGTGCCTGGGGCGAAGGAGATGCCCACCCTCCTGGGTGAGTAGGCACGAGCAACTCGATGAGGGGCTGCTGGGAGGCAGCGCTGGTAGAGGAGATGGCTGCTGTACTTGTAGCTGGGGTGGTCACAGAGATGTCTGCCACTACCAGGGAGCTTCCCTCAGAGGAGGAATCTGTGTCTGAACTGTCCCCTCCAGTCTCCGCCATGGTGCCCCATCACCCTCCGTCCCACTGGTGCCCTCACCGTCAGTGGACTCTGCCTCCTGGGTCCTGTGGGATGCAGCTCCCTCCATCGGTGGTGCCTCTGCTCCTCTGCCAGATGATGCTAATGCACATAAGGACAGGATGACAAAACAAAAAGGGGGGAGACAAAGGAAACACTTGGTCAATGGCTGCACGAACACCACTGTTGGCGTACACAGCACCCTCGCACAAAGTAAACAGCCCTACGCACTATGTAGTGCACTACCAGTAACAATACTAGTCACCAGGGCATGGGGAGGGACACATACCGCCAACTGCAGCATACCTGGGACCCACACAGCCATGCCCAGTTGTGGATGCCTACTAGCTAGGTAGGAGGAATATCACTTCAGAACCCTTCCCAACATGGGACCTACTCTGCGATGTCAGGCCTGGCCCAGGGGCACCCACAGACACACATCCCCCACCCGGATACCACCCTACCATGCGTATGTTGTAATGATGGGTACTGTACTCACCCCCTTGTGGCTGCTGTGATGTCCTCAAGTGCCCATCCAGCTCCGGATAGGCCACGGCCAGTATGCAGGCCATCAGGGGGGTCAGGGTTGGCAGGCCATTCTTCCTCGTTGGGAGGCCATCACCAGCTGGACCTCCGCCATCTTCCATGCCCAGCGTCTCAGGTCCTACCACTGTTTCTGACAGTGGGTGCTCCGCCTGCCATAGACCCCCAGGGTCCACATGTCCTTGGCGATGGCACGCCATATACCCTTCTTTTGATGGACACTGACCTGCAGAGAAAATACACACAGGGAAAAGTATTAGTCAGACCTTCCTGCCAGTTACACTCATGGCCCACCATACCCCTTCCCATCCCCATATGCACAGACATGGCCTAGCACACAAGCTGCACATCCCCCAGGGGACATTCACAAACCCCCCCACACGAGGCCTTCACACACTCCACTCCATGCATGCATGCCCCATGCATCGTGCTCACAGTGTATTCACCTGTTGGTCTGGAGGCCCATACAGCCGTCTGTACTGGGGTAGGACCCCATCCACCAGTCGCTCCAACTCTGCTGAGGTGAAGGCAGGGGCCCTTTCCATAGTCACACGAGCCATGGTAGGTTCCAGACACAGGTCACAGCAGCACATGCAGTGTAGGTCCTCTCCTGTTGAAGGTCAGATAGCAAGTGAGTGAACAGATAGAAAATGGCAGTGACGTCCACGGCGGTGCATACCGTCACCGCTGGCGTACATCACCATTGTTCACTGTACCCCATAGGGGCCAATATTATCCAATGAGGCATTGCACGGTGGTCCCCGACCACCTCCTGCAACGGCGCACAACGTCAGCCGAATTACGCCACTTCCATCTGTCCATCCACACAGGACAGGCGGACGTCATTTCAGGGGGGGGCAGGCCCTGTATTACAACTGTGTCACAGTTCACAATTGCACAATCTGGACAAATGCCACATATACATTTCAAAATAACATAATGCATTGTACTGTTGTAGCTACAATTTATAGTTTATGACCGGCTCCTCACTCTTTTGCCCCCTAACTTGCAACCACAGCGGATGAATAGGAGATGGAGACATACCCCGTGTACAGACCGCTGGAAGACTTGGAAACAATGGTGGACAGGCACATTATCCTCACCTACAGACTTGACAGGGCCACAATCACGGAGCTGTGTGCCCAACTGGAGCCTGACCTGATTTCTGCTATCTGTCACCCCATTGGGATCCCCCCTCTTGTTCAAGTTCTATCAGTGCTCCATTTCCTGGCAACTGGTTCTTTCCAAGTGACAGTGGGCTTGGTAGCAGGAATGTCACAGCCAATGTTCTCAATAGTGCTGACAAGAGTGTTGTCTGCCCTGATTAAACACATGTGCAGCTACATTGTTTTCCCCCAAGTGGATGATTTGGCCACAGTGAAGGCTGACTTCTATGCAATGGGACATATCCCCAACATAAATGGGGCGATTGATGGAACACATATTGTATTTGTTCCCCCCACCCCCGGCAAAATGAAAAGGTCTACAGAAATCAAAAGAGTTTTCATTCCATGAATGTCCAGATGGTGTGCCTGGCGGACCAGTATATCTCCCACATCAATGCAAAGTGTCCTGGGTCTGTGCAGGATGCCTTTATCCTTAGGAATAGCAGCATCCCAAATGTGATGGCCCAACTACAGAGGCACCGTGTGTGGCTAATAGGTGAGCCTTGGTTCCCACCCAGTGGATGTTGGTATGTGGGTATGGTGTGGGCCATAAGGGATAGTGTGCGGCTAAATGTTGTCCCTCGATATTTGCAGGTGACTCTCGTTACCCAAACCTATCATGGCTACTGACCCCTGTGAGGAATCCCAGGACAAAGGCAGAGAAACATTATTATGAGTCACATGAGCGAACAAGAAGGATAATTGAGCGTACCTTTGGCCTCCTGAAGGCCAGGTTTCGGTGCCTCCATCTAACAAGTGGATCTCTGAGATATTCACCCAAGAAGATCTGCCAGATAATCGTGGCATGTTGCATGTTGCATAAACTTGTCTTGAGATGCCATGTGCCTTTTCTGCAGGATGAGGAGGCTGGACATGGCCGTGTGGCAGCAGTGGACCCTCTGGACAGTGAAGATGAGGAGGCATAGGATGAGGATGAGATTAACATAACTGCAGTGATTCAACAATATTTACAATGACAAACAGGTAAGACAGTGGTACTTCACATTTCATTGTCATTTTTTTGTTTAACATTGTCACTGTCAGGCTCTGATTTTCCACTTATATGCCCAGTCACTGTACCATTTGGTAACTCTTTTTGCAGATATATCCTATGTGCACATAACTGTACAGTTGAATTGCAATGTTTGTACCTTGTTAAACAAATACATACTTAAATCATTTGACATACTCCATACTTGTATTTTTTCAAAGTGTTTTTATTGCAGTGCTTAGAAGAAGAGGGGGAAGTGCAATGGGATGGGGTGATGATGAAGGAAAGTCCAGGGTATTTGTCAAGTCTATTTGTAGCACAGGTGCATTTTCCAAGGGGAAATACGAAGGGGAGCAATGGCAGTTCAAGGTGGACAGGGTGAGAGTGACAATCAGGAGAGTCTTATTTCATGGCGGGGTCTTGGCAATAGTCTCTGGCTTCTGCGTGGATCACAGGGAACATTTGTGGGGTGGTTCTCCTTCTGTAGGGGGAGGGATGCTGATGGCCTGTTGCTTCTGTTGCGGGGCCTCCTGTCCACTAGCAGCAGAGGAGGTAGAAGGTTGTTCAATTGTCTGGGCTACTGGCAGGGGCCCACTGTTGTGAGGCTGCCTCCCTTCATAATATTGGCCATGTCTGCCAGCACCCCTGCAATGGAGACCAGGGTGGTTTTACTGGCCTGCAAGTCCTCCCTGATCTCCTGGTACTGTCCCTCCTGCAGCCACCTGTTCTCCTGCACGTTGACCAGGATTTGGCCCAGTGTATCCTGGGAATGGTGGTATGCTCCCAGGATCTCAGTGAGTGCCTCCTTGCAGTTCCCTGGGCCTGTCCTCCCCCTGGTGCACATCAGTCCTCCCAGCTTCCCTGTTGTCCTGTGCCTCTGTCCCTTGAACCATGTACCCACTGCCACTGACCCCAGGTCCCTGATTGTCTTGGGAATAGGGGTGCCCTGAGGTCCCTGTAGAGGTGGACACACTGCTCATTGGCGTGTCCTGGCGACAGAGGTATGGGTACGCTGGGTGGGTGCTATGGTGGTGTTCCCATATGGGGGAGGCTCTGTGGTGGTGTGTGACTGTGCTTGGGTAACCGACTGTCCGGAGGTCCCTGATGGGCCAGGCTGGTCATCCAGATCCAGGCAAGTCAAGTCATCACTGTGGGCCTCTTCTGTGGGGGGACTGGCTAGTGATGGCACCTCTTCTCCAGTGACATTGGCTGAGATACCTGTGGGGATGTACATGCAGTGCTATTGTTTCTGTGTGCGACATTTTGTGCATGGGGAGGTTGCCCTCTTAGGTTATATTTGCCCTGGCAGCTTTAACTTGTGTGATTGGTATGTGGTGGGCTAGCTGATTCTCTCCAGTGTGCATGCTTTAGTGACAGGTGTCCATGCAGGTCTGTGAGTGGTGTCTATGCATTGGTGATGCATGTAGGGCTTGGCATTGGGATGGGTGAAATGTGATGGTGGGGTGTGTGGGTTGTGGTGGAGTGATGGGAGTGAGGGTGGGGGTATGTGATGGCACGCAGGTAGGGCGGTGATAGAAATAGAGAGTTGACTTACCAGAGTCCAGTCCTCCTGCTACTCCTGCCAGGCCCTCACAAAGTATGATTGCCAAGACTTGCTCCTCCCATGTTGTTAGTTGTTGGGGAGGAGGTGGGGGTCCACCGCCAGTCCTTTGTACAACTAGTTGGTGTCTTGCTGCATTGGAATGCACCTTCCCCCGTAGGTCGTTCCACCTCTTCCTGATGTTGTCCCTTGTCCTGGGGTGCTGTCCCCGGCATTGACCCTGTCCATGATCCTCCGCCATAGCTCCTTCTTCCTAGCAATGTATATATATACTGCAGCTGTGCTCCAAATAGCTGAGGCTCTACCCAGATGATTTCCTCCACCATGACCCTTAGCTCCTCCTCAGAGAATCTGGGGTGTTGTTGTGATGCCATGGGTGTTGTGTGAGTAGTGTGGGTGAGGGTGAGGGTGTGTAGGGTGATGTGTTGGGGTCTGTGTTGTGAGGTGCGTGAGTGGTGTATAGGTGATGGTAGTGTGTGGCTCTGGTCTTGTCTGTGGTCTTGCTGTCTCTCTCTGGTGGCAATTGTTTGTAATGGTAAAGGGTTGTGGGTAATGTGGGTGTGTGTTTTATAGTAGTGTGGGTGTGTGGGTGTGGTGTGTGTATGGGTGTCACATGTGTGTTATTTAAATTGACCAAAGTAGTGTTGGTTTTTTGAGTGAGTGTATTTTGAGCGTGGCGGTATGTACTGCCAATGGTTTACCTCCATTCAATTTCCGCCATGTTGATTCGCGGGTCATAATGTGATGGGCGTAGTTCTGTTGGCGTAACGGTGTGGGTTTTGATATCGCCAGTTTTTCACTGACCTTTGGTGGGGCGGATTTGTGTGTGTGGCTGAATAGTGACGGATTGGTGTGTGTGTGTCATAATATGGTGAATGGATATCTGCCGCTGAGGCGGTATGTTGGCGGCAGTCAGCATGGCGGTAAGTGGGTTTTACTGCCAATGTCATAATGAGGGCCAATATCTCTTTGTTTATTTTGAGACCCAAATCTATGAAAAGCTGAAGGCATGCCTCTGTAGAACTCACTGCAGCCCGGTGTGAAGTTGCTTATATTAGCTAATAGTCTAGGTAGAGAAATAGCTGCTTGCCATTTCATCTCAGGTAAGCTGCTACTGTTGCCATGCACTTGTTGAACATTCTTGAGGCAGAATTTAATCCAAACGGTAGATTTTGAATTGCCACTAACATCCAGCCACCTTGAATCTGAGATACCTCCTGTGCTTTACAAGTATGGGGATGTGGAAATAGACACCCAGGAGATCCAACAACATCATGTTCTCTCCTGGATTAATCAACTGTATTTTATCTTGAAGCATAATCATTCTGAATGATTGTTTTTTGAGGTACTTGTTGAACTGTCTCAGATCCAACATTTGTCTCTATTTTCCATTCTTCTTCAGCAGGAAGGAGCTGGGTAGAAACCTGTGTTTCTGCAATCTTGTGGGACCTCTTCTATTGCTCCCTTCAGCATAAGAGATTGTATTTCCTTCCTTAACAGATGAAGATGCTGGTACAACCTCCTGTTGGCGGGCTGCAAGTGAGTTTCTGAATAAACTCTAGAGTGTGTCCATACAGAATGATGGCGAGGACCAATCTGTTGGAAGAGATGAACTTCCAATTTTTGTAATAAATTGTTGAGTTTTTCTGAAGTTCAAGGGACCTAAATCGAGAGAATCAAGCTATTTCATTGTATTGCCACTTTCTCCTAGAGGACACCTGTCCTTTCCCTTTGCTCTTCTGCTACCTGGTAGCTTTGAGAAAGTTGTTGCTGTTGGAGGTCGAAATTGCTGAGAGAGCTTCTGCCATATATCTCTTATTGGTGGTGATATGGCTCATATCTATAAGGCTGATATCTTCCTCTGAAGGAATAATGTCCTCTGCCTCTACCACCTCAAAAGGATTGAAATCTTCTCTGTTGAAGCACTCCAGCAACCTTGCCATTCCCGTCTCAGCCTTCATTGATTGTAATGTGTATTCAAAGTGTTTCCCAAAAAGGGCCACTCCATTGTAAGGCAAGTCTAAAATTTCTGATTGCACCTCAGGTCAGAACGAAGTTTTCTTCAACCTTCTCAATGCTGCTACTCCAGCCAATTGTCTAAAACCAGCGAGCGCTACATCCATTGCAACATCTATAATGTATGAGGATGTTCTTCCCCCTTCTTGAAGAATAGCCCTAGCTTCTTGTTTCTTTTCCTCCAGCAGAGAATCAAGGAGTTGAGTTACGCCTGACTACATCTGATGGTCATACCTGTCCAGTATATTGAAAGCATTGGACACCTTTATAGTGATAGCTGCCATGGCAGAGAAGTATTTTCAAATATTATCTTATCTCCTTCCTTCCTGTCACGAGGTGCTGAACAAGGTCCATTTTTTTGGTCTTCTTTGTGGTTACATCCATAGCCACCATGATTTAAGCTTTACATTCTCTCATCCAGTCTTCCATCAAAATTCACAATCCTTTATCCATCTATTCAGTGCCCACAATATCCACCCTTTATTTCAATCATCCTTGCACTCATTCATCTATTTACCCAATACCAATATTCACCCACTCACCCTTTTTCATCCACCCACTCATCCTTTCTTTTTACTCTTTTCACCCATCCTTTTCTTTTAACCTTCCATTCTTTACAGTTTCCATTAAGCCATTTTTTTAGCATACATTATGTGTGCTTTTGCTGCGTTCCAGATAGAAGCGTCCATAAGTAACTGTAATGCTATATGTAGTTAACCACCGACTCCATCTTGACTAATGACTCCATTTTGTGTTTAGCTTAGCTTCAAATGCCATCACATTGGTGGCACAAGTATTTTTCCATGCACAGCTTGTTAAAGTGTTTTTGCTTTTCTCACCAGGGAAGGGAACATAACGTGGGGGATGCAATATTGATAAGAGTATACAAGGATGAGAAATGAGAATGTTTATGGCAGAGAAAGGTACAGCTCGGTCTTGGAAAGACACCTGGGGACCTGGCCAATGTCTTACGTGTTTTTTAACATTGACCAAGTATGGCCAGCGATTGAATTTCACAACTTACTAGATGGGAGGGAGATTTCTAGGACTTTCGTCTTAAGTTTGTTTCAGGTATATAAGGTGGGGAAGTTTGACACTGAAGCAGAAGGAACTCATTTTTGAGGGTGGACGCATTGCTCAGAATAATCCAGTTGGGGAAGGTTTCTCCTGTCTCAGCTGTCACGGGTTCCACAGCTTGACGTTGGCAGGAAAGGATGATATTGGATTCGATCCCCATGGTGATGCATTTCTAATTCTTAGGGGGTCATTACAACCCTGGCGGATGGTGTTAAAGGTGCGGTAATACCGCAAACAGGCCGGCGGACAAAAAAAGGGAATTATGACCGTGGCGGAAACCGCCAACATAGACAGCCACTTTAACACACCGCCTGCCACGGCAGTACAGACAAGCAGCGCGGCGGTCACCGCCAACAGACAGGCGGAAGACAATGTACCGCCCACAGTATCACAACCCGCCAATCCGCCACCTTTTCTGGGGCGGATTCACCGTGGATAAAAACACGGCGGAAACAGCTTTTGCAATGGGAAAACGCTCACCTCAACATACTCCACGAGGAAGGAGGACACCATGGAGCCGGAAATACAAATACTCCCTGCCCTTGTCTTCCTGCTCATCTACGAACACCAGCAACGGCGGCGCCGAAGACAACGGTGAGTACTGCACCTACGACATAGGGGAGGCAAAAGTCTAGGGGACAAACACGCAACACCACCACCCCCACCCCCACCCTCCCACATTACAACACACACACCAATGCATTTCCAAACATCACAGTAACAACCCACAACCCCCCCCGGAAGAATGCAAAGACAAAAGGAAATCAGTTCAAACATTGTAATGTATCAAAATACAGTTCCAAATATATACAGATATATATACACATTCAAAATTATATACATTATATACACAGTCAGAGACCGCCATGGCACAGCACCGCTGAACAGGTTCAAGTCCTAGTGCCTCTAGATGTAGTGCATGCAGGTGAGAGTGTAGACAACAATGGGAGGGAAGAGGGAGACGACGAGGAGGGGGATACAGTGGAGGCAGTGGATGTTGCTGTGTCTGTATGTGGGTGATGCTTGCGTGAGTGCCTGTGGGTTGTGTGGTGCCGATGTTTGCCTGAGCTACTTGTGTGTGTTGAGGTGTATGCATGCTTGTTTGATGGTGTTCTTGGGATAGGCTGAGGTACAGGGGATTGGGTCTGGGTGGAGGAAGTTGGAGGGGGAGGCTAGGCACAGGGACAATGGCTGCCATCAGGGCTGAGGCCAGAGATTGCAGGGTTCGATGATGGGCAGCCTGACCAGAATGAATGCCCTCCAGAAATGCATTAGTGTGTTGCAACTCCCTTTCTACACCCTGGATGGCATTCACAATGGTAGACTGCCCAACAGTGAGTGACCCGAGGAGGTAAATGGCCTCCTCACTGAGGGCAACAGGGGTGACAGGGGCAGGGGCTGAGGTGCCTGGGGCGAAGGTGATGCCCACCCTTCTGGCTGAGCGGGCACGGGCGAACGCTGAGGGGCTGCTGGGAGGGCAGTGCTGGTAGGGGTGGTGGCGGCTGTACCTGTAGAAGTGGGAGGCACAGATGGTGCCGCCACCACAAGGGAGCTCCCATTGGCGGACGAGTCCATGTTGCTGGTTGGTGATCCGGTGACCGACTTGAAGCTCCCCTCGCCCTCCGTCCCACTGGTGTATTCTGAGTCCGTGGTGTGGCCCTAAATGGCCATGTGGGATGCAGCTCCCTCGTGCTCCGGTGCCGCTGTACCTCCGCCTGATGATGCTGATGCACAAAAGAACAGGGAGAGCAGAAAAAGGGGGGGGACGACAGAAGAAAGACAGGTTGAGTGCATGGCTTACAGCTACCGTTGGCAGACAATACAGACACAGCAGCCCCCTGCACTACGCCGTGCTCTTGGCCACTACAGAAGCAATTCCTGGGATCTGGCCTACATGGCTATGATGGACATCTGCACAAATGGATGCCACAGGGGCATGTATAACTGTACTTGGCCCTCTACTGAGGTGGGATGGAGTGGCACATGGCCTGCATTACGGAGGGGCCTAGCCTACGTAAGTCGCCCTGGCCTAGGGAAACCCACATCCCTCCTCCCCGACGCAGACCCCTCCACTGCGCTCAAAGTCCCCAGAATGAGAGTGTACTCACCCCCTTGTGTCTGCTGTGATGCCCTCAAGTGCCCATCCAACTCCGGGTAGGCCACCGCCAGGATCCTGAACATCAGGGGGGTCATGGTACGACGGGCACCCCTCCCACGTTGGGAGGCCATTCCCAGCTGAGCCTCCGCCGTCTTCTTGCTCCAGCGGCGAATGTCCTCCCATCTTTTCCGGCAGTGGGTGCCCCGTCTCTGGTGGACCCCCAGGGTCCGGACGTCCTTGGCGATAGCATGCTAAATGTCCTTCTTCTGGTGGGCGCTGACCTACATGACATGCACAGGGGAAGAAGAAAAGTCATTACCAACTGCACCGTCGATGTGAGTGGCTCCCATCCCTACCCTTGCCATGTGGCACATGCATTCACAGTCCTTCATGTTCCCTGAACTCTGCCCCCTTCCTTCTTACAACCAGCCCTCTCCACCCAGGCATAGCCCATACAACGTGCTCCCTTGGTACTTACCTGTTGGTCTGGAGGACCGTAGAGTAGCGTGTACTGGGGAGGACCCTGTCCACAAGCTTCTCCAACTCCTGAGCAGTGAAGGCAGGGGCCCTATCCCCAGACGCAGCAGCCATTGTCTCTTCCAGACCGAGGTCACAGCAGCACTTGCAGTGTAGGTCCTCTCCTGAACAGATAGAAAATAGGGGTCACGTCCACGGCGGTGATGTCCGCAGCGGTGCGTATCATCACCACCGGCGCACTTCATCATTGGCTCCTGGGACTCATAGGGTCCAATGTTAACCAATGCAGCATTGCGCCGCGGTCTACGACCGCCTACCGTGACGGTGTACAACGCCAGCGCAGATACCTCACATTCCATTGTCCCAGTTTAGAGGTCAGACAGCCGCCATTTCAGGGGCCCACATGGCTTCATTTTCAACTGTGTCACAAATACCTAGGCCTACACTCAGCACACATACAGGAAGAGTTTTGTGTTTGGTGTCGTGTTCTGTGTATCTGTGGGTACATACCTGGAAATTTGTTGACTCTGTGGTCGCTGTTGTCCTTCCTAGGCACCATCAGCTTGGACATTTGAGAAGTTGGCGGAATCCTCCGGTGTACCGACCGCTGGTGGACCTGTTGACAATGGAGGAGCGACATTTAATCATCACCTACAGGTTTGACCTTGCTACTATCCAGGAACTATGTACCCAGTTGGAGCCAGACCTGATGTCACCAATCCGCCATCCCACTGGAATACCCCCTGATGTGCAGGTGCTGTCAGTGCTCCATTTCCTTGCAAGTAGGTCTTTTCAGACAACAGTGGCCATGGCATCAGGGATGTCCCAGCCTATGTTTTCCAATGTGTTGTCCAGAGTGTTATCTGCCCTGCTGAAACACGTAAGGAGCTACATCGTTTTCCCTCAGGTGGAGGATTTGGCTACAGTTAAAGGTGACTTCTATGCCCTTGGACATATCTCCAACGTCATAGGTGCTATTGATGGCACCCATGTAGCTCTGGTCCCCCCCCACAGGAGTGAACAGGTGTACAGGAACCGGAAGAGTTATCATTCGATGAATGTACAGATGGTATGTTTGGCAGAGCAGTACATCTCCCAGGTAAATGCTATGTTGCCTGGCTCTGTGCATGACGCCTACATCCTGCGGAATAGCAGTATCCTGTATGTGATGGGTCAACTCCAGAGGCACCGTGTGTGGCTATTAGGGGACTCTGGTTACCCCAACCTGTCTTGGCTATTGACCCCAGTGAGGAATCCCAGGACCAGGGCAGAGGAACGCTTCAATGAGGCCCATGGGCGGACTAGGAGGGTGATCGAACGCACCTTCGGCCTCCTGAAGGCCAGGTTCAGGTGCCTCCATATGACAGGTGGTTCCCTATTCTACTCACCGAAGAAGGTGTGCCAGATCTTCATCGCCTGCTCGATGCTTCACAATCTTGCTTTGCGACGACAGGTGCCTTTTCTGCAGGAGGATGGCCCAGATGGCGGTGTTGTGGCAGCTGTGGAGCCTGTGGAGCCTGTGGAAAGTGATGAGGAGGAAGCTGAGGAAGAAGACATAGACAACAGGGAGTCAGTCATACAGCAATATTTCTAGTGACACACAGGTGAGAACATTTCTTTTTTACCATTACATTCACTTTCACACTTATACCTCTATCATGTCCGTCATTCCATAGCACTATTTGGTCACTGAGTTGTACCTTTCCATTACGTGTGGTTACCAACGTGTGTCATCTGCTTGCATCCTTCAAGGACTTGTGATGTGTGACATAGGTATGTTGGCTTTACAATTGAAAACGCATTTTGACACGGTCATTGATAATACAAATTTACCAAATCACAGACTGACTCCAGATTGTTTTGTGGTTCAAGGGTGTTTATTTAAGTCCTCAAAAATGGAGGGGGGTTGTAAAATGGTGATAGGGGATGGTGGAGGAATGTCCATGGCAGAGTCCAGTCTATTGGTCGCACAGGTGCACTGCCCATATGGGCATAGGAAGTGGAGCTGGGGCAGTTAAAGTATGGACAGGGTAACAAAGTGGGACAGTGGGAGGACAATCAGGGTGGTCTCATTTCCTGGCGGGGGTCTTGCCATCTTGCTCTGTCCTGTTCCTGGATCTCAGGGACCGCTTGCGTGGTGGTTGTCTGTCTGCAGGGGGTGGGGTGCTGGTGTGGTGGTTCTGTGGCGGGCGTCCTGTCCACTAGTGCAGGCGGAGGTGTTGAGCAGTTCGTCCAGGCTAGTGTCAGGGGCCCCTTGGAGTGCCACGGTGTTCCTCATGGTCTTTTGTATGTCCTTCAGCACCCCTACGATGGTGCCCAGGGCGGAGCTGATGGTTCTGAGCTCCTCCCTGAACCCCAAATACTGCTCCTCCTGCAGGCACTGGGTCTCCTGAAACTTGGCCAGGACCGTCGCCATCGTCTCCTGGGAGTGGTGGTATGCTCCCATGATGGAGGAGAGGGCCTCTTGGAGAGTGGGTTCCCTTGGCCTGTCCGCCCCCTGTCGCACAGCAGTCCTCCCTGTTCCCCTGTGTTCCTGGGCCTCCGTCCCCTGGACCGTGTGCCCACTACCACTGCCCCCAGGTCCCTGTTGTTGCTGGGGTGGTGGGTTATCCTGGGTTCCCTGTAGTGGTGGATACACCGGTGATTGACGTGTCCCTGGGTACGGAGGTATGGGCCCGCTGGGTGGGTGCTGTGCTGGTGTTACCAGAGGGTGGAAGGTCAGTGTTGGGCTGTGCCTGTGCAAGGGGAACCGACTGTCCTGAAGCCCATGATGGTTCGGGCTGGTCATCAGGATCCAGTAGGGCAGAGCTGCTGTCGTCACTGTGGGTCTCTTCTGTGGGTGGAGTGGAGATGTCTGGACCCTCCGGTGTGGTGACGTTCCTTAGTGGTCCTGCAGGGATATGAGAGCATGATTATTGCATGTGTGTGTGTAATGGTGTGCAATGGGTGGGTGTGCGTGTACCCCAGTGCAAGCATTCCTGTGTGTGGGTTTGTGTGATGATGGTTAGGGGGTTGTTGTGGGTATGTGCAGTGAGCATGCTTTGGTGAGGGGTGACCATGCTTAGTTGTGTCATGCAGGGCTTGGTGTTGGGATGAGTGGTTTGTGTTATTAGTACATTAGTGAGGATTTGGGGTGATAGGGGAGGGGGCGAGGGTGGGGGTGTGTGATAGCATGCAGGTAGGGTGGGGGATATGATAGTTAAGATTTGACTTACCAGACTTCCTCCACCGACTCCTCCGAGGCCCTCTGGATGCATGATGGTCAAGACTTGCTCCTCCCATGTTGTTAGTTGTGGGGGAGAAGGTGGGGGTCCGCGGCCAGTCCGCTGTACCGCAATGTTGTGCCTGGAGACCACAGAACGCACCTTCCCCCGTAGGTCGTTCCACCTCTTCCTGATGTCCTCCCGATTTCTTGGATGCTGTCCCACAGCGTTGACCCTGTCCACGATTCTGCACCAGAGCTCCATCTTCCTGGCTATGGAGGTGTGCTGCACCTGTGAGCCAAATAGCTGTGGCTCTACCCGTAGGATTTCCTCCACCATGACCCTGAGCTCCTCCTCGGAAAACCGGGGGTGTCTTTGGCGTGACATGGGGTGGTGTGGGTGATGTGTGGGGTGGTGTAAGTGTTGATGTGTGAGGTGTTTTGTGCGTGGAATGTTGTATGGGTGATGGTGTTGTGTGCCTCTGTGTGGTGGGGTTCTCAATTGCTGTGCTCTCTGTCTCTCTGGCCTTCGTTCGTGAATTATGGTCGTAGGGGTTTGTGGGTGATGTGGGTGTGTTTTTTATATTGTGTTGGGTGTGTGGGAGTGGTGTTTGTTTGTGTGTCAGGTGTGTGTATTTGGAATTGTCCAATGTGGCGGTGTTTTGGAGATGTGTGTGTATTTTGAGCGCGGCGGTGTGTACCGCCAATGGAATACCACGGTTGAAAGACCGCCACGTGGATTCGTGGGTCGTGATAGCATGGGCGTGTTTCTGTTGGCGTGACGGTGGAGGAATTGTTTTCGCCAGTTTAACACTGACCTTTGGTGTGGCGGAGTTGTGTGTGTGTCTGAATTTCAGCAGATTCCGAGATGTGTGTCATAATAGCTGTGGCGGATTTCCATGGTGGAGGCGGTGTATTGGCGGTCTTCTGCACGGCGGTAAGCGGCTTTTACCGCCAATGTTGTGATGACCCCCTTAATATCTAGCTTTACTTTGTGTATGCATAAACATACGTAGTCACAGCATATATATTCATTGTTGATATATTGCATTTTCACAGATTATTATTACCCAATTGCTGTGATTATTTTAGGAGCTGCACATGTGTTGCTGCATTCAAATTAAGTGCTCACTTTATTATTTTTTAAGCTTTGTATATGAAACCTGGGAAGTGCCCTAATAAATTCATTACACAGACTAAGAGTGCTGCATTCTTTGCATTCTTTAGTTTTCTTTCCTCTCAGTCTGAAGCAAAGCAGAACATTAACCCAACCACTGCTGTAGCTGTAATGCAGGGTGTTCCTGAATCCGATCATGAAAACAACCTTGTAACTAGTGAGTAAAAGTAACTGTCAAAATTCAAGCGAGTTGACTAACCAGTGCCCTTTCCTGCAGTCACGTCTCCCTCTGTTCCATCTGCTCCTGCAGCGGTCGAACTTGAGCCAGTTCCTCCTATTCCACTGGTGATTGGTGTTGCTATAAAAAACAGTATACAGTTTTTAGATGCCAGATCCCATTCTTAATTTTTAAAATAAAAACAAATGCACCCATAATTGCTACAGTTTGGTTAGCACTGCAGTATCTTCTGTCAAAAATATCACTCTGGTCATTTTGTTGGAATGTAAGAAAAGCCAGATAAACCAGCCAAGCAAAAGCTTTGCGTAATAGAGGGGCAGACAAGCCAACCAAAAAGCCTCATGTAATAGAGGGGCAGAGCTATAGCCTATGACTGACGATGACTCGGAATATTTGAAGAGCAGTGATGGAGTGGAATATAAAATGATCAATGAAGGACAGAAAAAATATAATGCAGGTATAAGAGGAATTAATTTTTAAAAAAAGTGGATAGTGGAGTTGGAAAAAAAGGGAGACAGTTTAGAAAAAGTAAACAAGGAAAAATAAAAAGTAGTATAAAAGTGGGGGGAGGTAAAAGTTACATAAATAATAATAATAATATTAAATAATAGGATTTACTGGGATGAGCAGAGCCATCAGTGCTGGTGGTCAGTGCCTCCCTAGCTCCTGCCAGACCCGCCGGTGCAGTGCCCTTCTCCTTGCCCTTGGGTGCTGATGTAAGGTTAGAAAGAAGATCAAAAAGTAACAGGCAAATGCAATAACAGTATACTTAAATCAGATCGCCTTTGGTACTATACTAGTGTCGCTGAGTTGGCTATACTCCTAAAATCCCTATTCCAAATTTCCTTAAGAAAATCCACATTTAGAACTAATGCATTGCAGTGCATGATCTTTCATTCTATTCTCATTTATCAAGCCCCTTGATGGACAAACTCAGTCTCCCTTTTTTTGCAATGCATGCATACTCGCGTCAATATGAAATTGCTTGAGACTGTATGCGCTACATAAAGTCACAGAGAACGCTAAGTCACTGATATCACTAATTCACTATGGAGTTAGGAGGAGGACAGAGGAGTCTGCATTGCAATGGCTTCTTAAATAATCAGCCAAAGCGAGTGCCTACCTATGAGTATAAAAATCAATGATCTAGGACCGAGCACCTGGCTAGCTCTAAATGGATCACATAATAAATAATAATCTAAGGTAAACTAAACGTAACTTCCCTCTGAGTGGAAGCCACATGCTATTTTTAAAAAAGTTAGTATTGTAGAACACAAACACAATAGAAATATAATACTCACCAAGCCCCAGGATCTCCACGCCTAGCAGGTCCTGCTCGCAGTCAATGATATCCTTCCAGTAGTGCGTCAACTGCTGGATGGTGCGCTGGACCTGGGTGGCGGCCCTGAACAGTGCTGCGGATGATCCCACAGGGGGTACCCACTTCCAGGCCTACCGCCTGCTGCCCGCATGGAGGAGAGGTGGTGCTGCACATAAAAAAAAAACAAGTGCTGCCACCGCCTTCTTGGTGAAGATCAGGCAAGACTGCACCCCTTAGCGGGGGAGTCACCCACAAGGCAGATGGCCACTGTTGCCCCGATGCTGCTTGGCCATGGTGCTGGGTGGATATGGTAGGAGAAAAGAAAAAGAAACAGAAGAAGAAGGAAGGAAAAAGGAAGGAAAAAGGAAGGAAAAAGGGAGAAATAAACAAAAATACAAAAAGTCACAAAAAACAAAAAAATAAAACAACATAAAAATAAGGATAAACAGAAAGAAACACAAATATAATAAATAAAAAAACGGGGTAGATGAAGTAGGGGGTAGAGGATTACAAAGATTGCAGGCAGATTGAAGTAGAAGTCCCACACCATAAACAGAGTTAAAAACAAGATGGCCACACCCTTACGAACCGTGTGGTGCAGTTTGCGCAAAATTCTGAATATGAGTAAGCACTTTGTGTTGCGTGTGACATCAAATGCAATGCGAATGGGTGTAGCAGAGAAATCCACCTGCTAGCAGAACTCCCAGTAGCGCAGCATTTATTTGTCACTTCGCAGAGTTCCACATAGCGCCACTGCGCTCACTCTGCCCTGGCCTCATGGTATGTCTGTCAATAGTGTCGCCGTCAGAGTATTCATCATTGATGGTGATGATGAGATGGATACAGAAGTTCTTGACATCGACGAGGACATTGTCAATATTCGTCTCACCATTGATGACATCATAGGCACTTACGTCGCCGATGTCATCAGCATAGGTATCTTTCCTGCAGATTATTCCATTGCCGGTCTTGTCTACAATTTTACCAATGACTTGCCTACTTTTTTTTTAAGACTCTGAGGTAGGCTTCCTTGTGTCTGCACAGACTAATGCTCTTTCAAAAAGTGCTGATGGTTCTGAAACCATTTTTTTTTGTTTTTTTTGTGAGAGTTGAGCCATTGATGAACTCAATTTTTCCTGTTTTGACCTCTTTTTGTATGTAATTGTATCTAATTTCCTAGGTGGCCCATAGATTTCCTTAACCGGCCCTTCTCTCTTCAGTGTCTTCTTCACAGTAGTCCAGGACCCTTCATACACAGAGACTAGCGATTCAGACATTTTCTTTTTCTGGGGCCTTTGTAATAGTCTTGTCTCTCTGTCTTTCAGAGTTGTTTCTGAAAATGTCCTGCAGAATTTGCGATCTATGAGTTTATGATGTGGGTGCAGACAATACAGGCACTCCTTATGAGGATATTCAGAAAAGGCCTCATTTTCCCACAGGTTTTGCACAGACGAAATAATCCTTTCTTTGAACCTTCTGACATATTAAAAATCTGTCAGGGTTATACAGCAGCAGTAAAATATTCCACAGAGAGGAAAGAAAATTTCACCTGGAGGTCATAAAGATGACAGTATCAAGTTCTGAAAAGATAGCTGAGTAGAGCTCCGAGACTTCCTCTCACACAACTTGCAGTAAGAAATCTGAAGTGTGGTGCCACTGGAGAGGAGGAATGAGGCAGAAGCTTACCTCTGATTGGCTGAACATTAGTTCTGCTAAAAACAATGTAGACTACTATACACACCTATAGGACATGTAATTTTCAGAATAAGGAAAGGTAATTTACTACTAGTTTCAATTACTGCAAGATTCCCACCTGGACAACGGGGAAAATTCAAGCATGTGAATCAATGAAATATTCATTACTGGAGAATAAGAAAAGTCCTACAACCCAGAGTTCTCCACTTGTCCTGATAAAATCGCTACCCCACTTTTGTGGCTGGGCCTCCTCGCAGGGGGGTCTCATTGCCCTTGGTTTGGACAGTTTTGCCATGGGCACTAAGCCCAGCTACTAAAGTATTGCAGGCTTTTATTGAGACATGTGGAGTATGCTGGGTGGTATGAATTTTAAGGATTCCAGCTGATTACAGAAGTTTCCCTCACAGAAATGTAAGAAACTGCATTATTTTTGGCACAATTTGAAGTTTGTGGGGCATTGTGGGTACATAAACCAGCCTTGTAGGATCCACACAAGGCATACCCCCCTGGAATCCCCTTGGTGTCTAGTTTTTAAAAATGTCTGTGGTTTCCATGAGTGGCGGTCGAGCACTGCCCCAAATATTTTAGTCATCCCTTTTGCTGACATCTCCATGTGGAGCTTTAGGGCCCTTTGTGTCATGGTGTGTTGCCTTACCCACACAAGTGGAGTAACGTTGTTATTAGGAGATGGAAGAACTCTAGGTGATATGAAATTTGGTGATCCCCAAAGATTCCAGAACTTTCCTGCACAAATATGTGAGCAAAATATGTGTTTTTAGCCAACGTTTGCAAGGGCTTCTGGGAACAAAATCTTGTGAAAGGCATGTGAAGTACAGTTCACAGTTAAATAACAGCAAAAGGAACCGACCTTCAAGTACTTCTCTTTTATTTTAGTCATTAGAAAAACATCCCAGCCATCCGATCTTTATGAGCTCCAGCAAGCCCAACAAAGAATCTTCACTTCAGTGAATTTCAGTGGAATTAAAAGCAGCAGGAATTCTTTAACAACGTAAGTGCCCAGATCTCCAATTTTATCTGGTACTTGTTGCATTGCTTGTACTGCATCCCTCAACTTAATGGGTGGATCACTGTTGGGATCAAGCATCACACCAAGGTCTTGTTGATGCAACCAATTCAAAATACTGTCTCCCTTTTTTGGGACATAAACTCTCCCTGTTATAAGCCTTCCTTTATATTCAACAACACCAGTGAAAACCCCTTTGAGGTTGATGGGTTCTCCGCCATAGGTAAGTGGCTTTATGTCAGACTGTAGTAATTAACTCTTTCTGCAAGCTGTTCTTCATAAAACGTCACTGAGACTTATGTTATTTTTGTAGCCAAACAACAATTTTGTTTTCTTCCCTTCCACTAAGATTTCCTCAACAGGAGGTTTTTTCTTCCCAGTCTCAAATTGAAGGACAACTTGACCACATTCAAAATCTGAAATGTCACCTTCCACATCTACCTCTTTGACTTTCCCCTTATCCCATGTTGTGATGCATGAGAGTACAGGCCATTGTTCTGACAGGCAATGGAAGAAGGCGTTCCTGTCCTTGAGAAGTTCGTTCAGCAAGAAGCACCAAAAGAAATGTCTATCACTGGGAAAGTACCGTAGCTGCAGACTTGACATTGCAACTTCTTTCTTTATCAATTGGGCTTTAGTGGAGAAGTGTGGCACAATGGTTAGAGCAGCAGACCTTGATACGGAGATCTGGCCCGGGACCAGTGTTCAATTCCTGCCTCAACGGTTCTTGGGCTCAGTTCACTTGGTCCAGATAATTCTTGCCTCGTGCCTAATCTAATTGATGGGTCCCACTCTGTAACTCTGAGCAATAGCTTGCTTAATCTCCACATTGGCCCTGACAGCACTTGGATGCCTGGCTTCACCCTGAGGTTTCCCAGGAGTGGGCACCTCACAGGCAAAAGCAAGGAGGGGTTCCACAGAAGTATGCGTACAGTGCCTTGAGACCCTAACGGGTGAGTAGTGCGCTATACAAGTGTAAAGTTTACGTTTACTGCGGTGTGCAGCATACAGATGTGGCACAATTGTATTCTTCCTAGATTGCTTGAGCCACATGGTCACTGTGAACACTGCAAGCTGGTATCTCAGCACGTTAGGAGATTGCTCAAGAGCCATGATTCACGTCGGCACGCCGAGAACAAATGGATCCCTGGTGAATTCAAATGACTTTGATTTACTGCAGCGTGCCAATAGAAAATGGAGCATGTACACGCCCATGGTGAGTTTAACAATGTACACAGTACTGCTACTGGATCGCTGAAAATCGTTTTTATGTCCCCAACACAAAGTCCTGCTGAATTACTTTGAAAAGCAAAATGTCCTTACAGTAGAATCAGATGTTTGGATGACACGTCTCGAAAATTAAACAATCTTCCACACATGAAGTTTTATCCCATCCTCATCAGCAGTGCTGAAGCAGATGTCTTAATCAGAAATTATTAATGAGTGTTAACGTATTTTGAATATTACCTTCTGTAGAAAATAAATAACAGAGAAAAATAATGTCCACATTGGAAAATGTGACTTAGAAGAATGGCCACCAGTGTTCGCAAAATGTACTAATTGAAATTAATTCATATGACATATTTAAAATATATTAGATTAATGTAGTAATATGTCATATCAAGTGTTATGAATTATGTTTTTGCTTATTATTTGTAGGCCTTAATTTAGCGAGTGTCCTGGCCTAGTTTGCCAGGCCTCATGCAGAAACTGTATTTCTTAGCATTTAATGAAAAATGCTGACAGAGTGAACTAACTGTGAAATGCTCATTGTTTTAATAAAATGTTTAGCAGAAGCCTTCTATGAGAACCGATGGACAGGAGATGACACGGACAATGAAGGCACTGACTGGAGACGAAGATGCAACAAAATTGATATCTGACGAGCCATGTTGGACTTTTTGCCTTATGCAGGGTCATCCCCAGTCTTTTTGCCTCCTTCCTCCTGGTTTTTCTGACCTCTCGCTGTTGGCTCTAGGACTCTGAGCACCTCATCACTGCTGACCAGGGCTAAAGTGCAGGTGCTCTCCCATCTAAAGTTGGTATGATTGGCTTATACCTAATTGGCATATTTAATTTACATATAAGTCCCTTGTACAGTGGTATCTCTATACCCAAGGCCTGTAAATTAAATACTACTAGTGGGCCTGCAGCACTGCTTGCGCCACCCACTGAAGTAGACTTTTAAACCTGTCTCAGGCCTGCTAGCGCAAGGCCTGTGTATGCAGTTTTCTGCCACACTGACCTGGCATCCAAACTTACTTGCCAGGCCCAGGACTCCCCTTTTACCACATGTAAGTCACCCCTAAGGTACGCCCTAGCTAGCCTTATGGGCAGGGTGCCATGTATTTTGAAAGGCAGGACATGTGCCATATTGCATGGCCTGTCCTGGTAGTGACAAACAGCCTAACTTGGTGTCTCACTGCTGTGAGTGCTGCCTTCTCATAGGATTGCATTAGAAATGCCCTGCCTTATGTGTAAGGGGTATTGTCTGATTTATGAGGGGTAGTGTAGGCGTGTTTGGTATGGTTGTGATGGTGATAATAAATACTGCTTACTGTGTGGGTGTATTTTTTATTACTATCACAGAAATGCCACTTCTAGAAAGTGCGCATTTATCTGTACTTATGACTCTGGTGTTTTGCAGCTTGACTCCAATCCACTTCTGGGCAGAGTGACAGTTGGGGCTTTCTACATACTTTTCAGACAGCCTGTACACAGGGAGGGTGGAGGTGTCACAGAGGTGCACCTGCTTACTGAATAGTCTTCCTGGGCTGAGAGAAGGGAGAGGCGGGCACACCTGCATTTGTAAAGACTGTGCCCTGGCCTCACACAATAGGGTTGTTAACCCCCCACTGATGTTTGGAGCCTGTGCTGAAAGGAGAGAGGGGACACTCCCAGAACCAGTTGTAACTGGCTGGAACCTCCTCTCCCTACCATTGTAAAACTCTGTAAAAACTGACTATAAGTACAGGGGAATTTTCCCGACAATTTGGAGACTCTTGGAATCATCTTGGAACTGGACACCAAAGGCTGAAAGGACTCACCAGGAACCGCCATGGACTGCTGCTGCTGTGCTGACCTGTGACCTGCCTGGTCACTGTGAATGACTTGCCACTTGCTGCCTTTTCCTTGTGCTGGCCTGTAGCTGGGCCCTCCACCTGGGGACCTTGTCTTAAGATTCTGCTCCCCAGGGGCAGGGTGCTGTGGCCCCTGACCCCTGCATCCATTTCTTCACGAGGGGTGCTTCTCCGTGGTTGCGGCTGCCATAGCGCTGATTGCAGCGCGCTTATGGAGCCTTGGGAGCTTGCTGCATTGTGCCCCTTTAAATAAGATCACCGCAGCGGCCTGGGAAGCTGGAAGAACACTCGCGCACCGCATCGGGTGCAGGCGAGTGTCTGCTCGGGCCCCAGGAGGGGTCTGATCTTGTGGCTTCACAGCAGGACCAGGGGAAGGCGCAGGAAGTGCCCCCTTCCCCCTGGCCTCTGCGTTAGGAGCAGGACACTCCTTTTCTGCTGTTAGGTAAAACAGGCATTATTGTGGGCCCCCCCCTTGGTGGAAGGGCCAGTGGAGGCCCGGGGGGGCCCCAGAGATCGCGGGTCCCGGGAGGGGCCTGTCATTAAACTGGAGGGGGTGCGTGCTGCCCCCTCTTGCCCTAAGTTGTTTTTTCTGGCTTTGGCCCCCGGTTGAGGCCCTGGGGGGCCCCCAGTAATCACGGTCCCCGGAGGGGCCTGTCTATAAAAGAGAGGAGGTGCATGTCGCCCTCCTCTGATCCCCGAGTATAAGGGAGGCCCCCGTTTTGCGCATAGGAGTGCCGGAGGCCCCATTGTTCGCCTTCTAGGCACTGGAGGTGCCTTCATCCAACCAGGTACTGTTTAAAGGACCAATATAGTTGCAATCCAAAGTTCTTTCTACAGACTTTTGTTTGATTCATATATTACCTACCTCCATTTGATGTTTTTACATATGTGTATGCAAATGTTCCTTTTATGGACATGCTTGCTAATATGTTTTTCTAACTTGCCATATGTTTTCTAATGTTCCTACTATGGGCATTTTATGATATTCTTATGACAAGTGATGTGATGTAATAATGTGTTTTCCTGACTACTGCTTATGTTGCAGAATATTGAGTAACCTGTGTGTTATGTGTGACTACTGCTAGGTTGCAGAGTAACTAATGTGTAACGTTCTGACAACTGCTAAGGTAGCAGGATAGTACTGATATGTGATGTTTGGTCTGATAATTGCGTTGTGTACAATACAGTATATTTTCATATAATCTAGTGTTGTGTTTCCTTTGTGGTGGGGATATTGCGTCACATGTGTTGTGCAAATGCTTTACACATTGCCTCCGGGTTAAGCCTGACTGCTCGTGCCAAGCTACCAAGGGGGTGAGCAGGGGTTATCTTGGACGTGTAACTAACTCCCTTGCCCTGACTAGAGTGGGTAAGTTCTTTCTGGCTGAGGTGCCTACCCTAGCCAACCAGAAACCCCATTTCTAACAAGCCAGATGATGAGAACATTGTAAAGCAGACCAATCAACGATGTGTGAAGTGTGAAATATATGAATTTATAGATTTGGTACAAGAAAATTACTGGACAGAGTAATAACGTACAATTAACTGACCAATTGGAAATTAGGGGATAGTTTGGTTGACTTTGATGTAACAACGTGACAAAGGGAAAAGAGATCAGATCTTAACCGTTATGAGATGCGGTATTGACTAAGAAGAGATTCGAGATTCTGACATCGGGCTCATACTCTCTGACTGAGAGCCTGATGGTTTGCTGATCGATCGATGATCTGAGGACAAAGACTGAATCTGATTGCTGACCCATACCGTGGATAGGTAGAAATGACAGGCACAGATGCATCCGCACACAATACAGAGAATCTACCCTGATGTGCCTGCTTTGGAGATGACTTCGAGCTTAGTGGTGCCTTTGGAAAAAGTGCTTCCAAGACCACTGTTGGTTCAGACTGAGCCGACTCCGATTTGGTTACCACAGGTGCAGCCGCAAGTGATGCCGAGATTTACGCCAATGACAGGGACACAGTCAGACTTGACTCCAGCAATTAATCAGAGTATGGGAGTTAATCTCCCACAATGTTCGGGTGCTCGAGCAGCCCCAGATGCAATACCGCTGCCAATTACTGGTCTAGTGGTACCATTATTTGTGCAGAAGAAACTAAGGCCCTCATTACAACCTTGGCGGTAAATAGCACTTACCGCCGTGCAGAAGACTGGCAACATACCGCTGTGGCCGCGGAATTCCGCTACAGGTATTAGGACCCACAGCTCAGAATCCGCCACAATTCAGACACCCACACAAGTGCACCACACCAAAGGTCAGTGATAAACTGGCGAAAACAAAACCCACACCGTCACGCTAACAAGAATATGCCCACAGTATCACGACCCACGAATCAACACGGCGGTCTTTCAACCGCGGTAAACCATTGCCGATACAAACCGTCGCACTCAAAATACACACACATCTACAAAACACAACCACATTGGACAATTCTATATACACACACCTGATACACATACACATACACCACACCCACACAACCAATCCAATATAAAACACACACTCACATCACCCACAAACCCTTACAACGAAAATTTTGGAAGAAGCAGAGAGAGAGAATAACAAAGACAACACCAGCATCCAGAGGCACACAACACCATCACTCATACAACATCCACGCACCTCAAAGAACACACCCCAACACATCACCCCACACATCACAACACACACCACCTCACACATCACCCACACCACATCATGGCACCGCAAAGACAACCCAGGTTCTCGGAGGAGGAGCTCAGGGTCATGGTGGAGGAAATCGTCCCGGTAGAGCCACAGCTATTCGGAGCACAGGTGCAGCAGACATCCATTGCAAGGAAGATGGAGATATGACAGAGAATTTTTGACAGGGTCAACGCAGTGGGACAGCATCCAAGAACACGGGATGACATCAGGAAGAGGTGGAACAACGTACGGGGGAAGGTGCGTTCCGTGGTCTCAAGATACCAGATTGCAGTACAGAGTACTGGCAGTGGACCTCCACCTCCTCCCCCACAACTAACAACATGGGAGGAGCATTTCTTTGCAATACTGCATCCTGAGGGCCTGGCCGGAGTAGCAGGAGGGCTGGACTCTAGTAAGTCAAATCTTTACTACCTTCTCCCCCACCCTACTTGCATGCCATCACATACCCCACCCTTACCCTCACCCCATCAACCCAAAAACCCATAGATACCCCTCCAACAAAACCCACACATCCCAAAAACAAGCCCTGCATGTAACACCAATGCATGGACACCCATCACCAAAGCATGTCCCTTACAGAGACTCACCCAGGCCACAAAATCACCAATCACACCAGGGCCAAGGCAATAATGCAAGCTCAGGAGTAGAGGGCCACTCACCCATTGCACAAGATGGCACACACAGATACAATAATTATGCTTTTACACCCCTACAGGACCCCTACCCAATGTCACCGGACAGGAGAAGCCAGACATATCCAGTCCCCCCACAGAAGAGGCCCACAGTGATGACAGCAGCTCTGCACACCTGGATCCAGATGACCAGCCCGGCCCATCTGGGACCTCTGGACAGTCAGTCCCCCTGACACTGTCACAAGCCACCACAGAGCCTCCCCCCTCAGGAAACACCAGCACAGCACCCACCCAGCGGGCCCATCCCTCTGTCCCCAGGACAAGTCAATCAGCAGTGTGTCCACCACTACAGGGAACCCAGGCAAACCCACTAACCCAGGACGATCAGGGACCTGGGGGCAGTGGCAGTGGGCACACGGTTCAGGGGACAGAGGCAGAGGACAACAGGGAAGCTGTTCGGACTGCTGTGTGACAGGGGGAGGACAGGCCCAGGGAACTCACTCTCCACGAGGCACTCTCCAACATCATGGGAGCGTACCATCATTCCCAGGAGACGATGGCAACGGTACTGGCCAAGTTTCAGGAGACACAGCGGCTACCTTGGGATTAGGGAGGACTTGAAGTCCATTAACACCACCCTGGTCACCATTGCAGGGGTGCTACAAGACCTTGTCAACACCAGGAGGGACACAGTGGCACAACAAGGGGCTCCTGACACTAGCCTGGATGATGAACAGCCCTCCACCTCTGCCGGCGCTAGTGGACAGGAGGCCCCACCACAGGGACACAACACCAGCACCCCACCCCCTGCATATGGAGAACCACCCCGCAAACGGTCCCTGAGATCCAGGAACAAGACAGAGAACATTGCCAAGTCCCCCGCCAGGAAATGAGACCCCCCTGAATGTCACCCTTCTGTCCCACTTTGTCACCCTGTCCATCCTTCAACTGGCATTGCTCCCCGTCCTATGCCCCTTTGGACAATGCACCTGTGCAACAAATAGACTGGACTCTGCCATAGACATTCCTCCACCATCCCCCCAGGCCATTTTACTACCCCCTCAACTTATTTGCACCTAAATAAACACACATATCACAAAACAATCTGGAGTCAGTCTGTGCTTTCACAAATGTGTAATTGCAATAAGCATAGAAAACAGCAATGTCAATTTACTTGTTCACATACCAATGTAACACAGCTGTAGGCCAGGAGGAAACAGAGCAGAGGGCACAAAGATGGACCCACATCTGTGAAATGGAAAGTCAAAGTGACAAGTCAGGGTCCATACACTGAGTGAAAATTACAAACTTATGCTAGCTCCAACAATAGTATGAGATGTAGGAGGCAGTGCAATCTTCTTACCTGTGTCTCACTGGAAGTATTGCTGGATAATGTTGTTTCTGTTGTCGATATCTTCTTCTTCTCCCTCCTCTTCTTCACTGTCCACAGGCTCCACAGCTGCCACAAGACCACCAGCTGGCCCATCCTCCTGCAGAAAAGGCACCTGCCGTCACACAGCCAGGTTGTGCAGCATACAGCAGGCCACAATGATCTGGCACACCTTCTTTGGTGAGTAGTATAGGGAACCACCTGTCATATGGAGGCACCGAAATCTGTCCTCCAGGAGGCCAAAGGTGCGTTCAATCACCCTCCTAGTTCGCCCATGTGCCTCATTGTAGCGTTCCTCTGCCCTTGTCCTGGGATTCCTCACTGGGGTCAGTAGCCATGACAGGTTGGGGTAACCAGAGTCACCTGCAAATAGAGAGGGACAACTGTTAGACACACACTAACCCTTAGGGACAACCCCATACCCAGACACCTATTTACACTGTATTTGGGTCCTTGGCCTCACCTATTAGCCACACACAGTGCCTCTGGAGTTGCCCCATCACATTAGGGATGCTGCTATTCCTCAAAATGTAAGCGTCATGCACAGATCCAGGAAACTTGGCATTCACATGGGATTTGTACTGGTCTGCCAAACACACCATCTGCACATTCATCGAATGGTAGCTCTTCCTGTTTCTGTACACCTGTTCACTCCTGCGGGGGTACTAATGCCACATGTATCCCCTCAATAGCACCAATGATGTTGGGGATATCTCCCAGGGCATAGAAGTCACCTTTCACTGTGGGCAAATCCTCCACCTGAGGGAACACGATGTAGCTGTGCATGTGATTCAGCAGGGCAGACAACACTCTGGACAACACGGTAAAGAACATTGGCTGGGACAACCCTGATGCAATGGCCACTGTTGTTTGAAAGAAACCACTTGCCAGGAAATGGAGTACTGATAGGACCTGCACTAGAGGGAGTATCCCTGTGGGATGGCGGATAGCTGATATCAGGTTGGGCTCCCACTGGGCACACAGTTCCTGGATTGTAGCACGATCAAGTCTGTATGTGACCAGGATGTGTCTCTCTTCCAATGTCGACAGGTCCACCAGGGGTCTGTACAGCGGAGGATTCCGCCATCTCATCACCTTCCCCAGCAGACGTGCCCTATGGAGGAGAACAGCGAGCACAGAGTCACCCAACACTGAGGTATCACAAAATGTTATTTGCCAATAATTTATTAATCCCCAATGTGTCTGTAGCTGTGTATATTCCAGGCCTAGATAGGTATGACACAGTTATTATTAATGCCATGTGGCCCCCTGAAATGGCGGCTGCCTGACCTGCAGGGTGGGACAAGGGGATATGAGGTAACTGCGCTGGCGTTGTACACCGTCGAGGTGGGCGTCGAAGACCGCTGCGCAATTCAGCATTGGTTAATATTGGGCCCTATGGGTCCGAGGAGCCAATCACGATGTATGCCGGCTGTAACAGTACGCACCGCCGCGGACGTGACCGCCATTTTCTGTCTGTTCCCTCACTTGATACCTGACCTTCAACAGGAGAGGACCTACACTGTAAGTGCTGCTGTGACCTGCATCTCGAAGCGATGATGGCTCGAGTGTCTGGGGAAAGGGCCCCTGCCTTCACTTCCGAGGAGTTGGAGAAACTAGTGGATGGGGTCCTCCCCCAGTACACGCAACTGTACGGTCCTCCAGACAAACAGGTCAGGCAGCCCAACAGCAAGCATTTCAGGCTCTGGCCTCAGCACTGATGGCAGCCATTGTCCATGTGTTCAGCCTCCCCCTCCAACCTCCTCCACCCAGACCCAATCCCCTGTACCTCAGCCTATCCCAAGCACACCATCAGACCAGAATGCACACACATCAACAGACAAAAGTGGCTCAGGCAAACATAAGCACCACACATCCCACAGGCATACACACAAGCACCATCCCCATGCACACATACCAACATCCACTTCCTCCACTGTGTCCCCCTCCTCCACGTCTCCCTCTCCCTCCCAGCCTCATCTCCACTCACACCTGCATGCACTACATCCTCAGCCACTACCTCCATCACCAGCACGCCCATCACCACACACCGCTCATGTGCAATCACCACCCCACTACCATTCACACATCCCCTGTGTCCTCTGCCAGTGTGTCTGTGAGCCCTCCTCCCAAAGTACACAAATGCATGCACACACCCACCCAATAGGCATCCACCTCACAACAACCTCCGGCCCATGCACCTTCACCCAAATTCAACAAACGTACACCTCCTACAACCACTACCTCTTCCTCAACTCCCAAACCCCCTCCATCTACCTGTCCCAGTGTGTCTAAGAAACTCTTCCTGGCTAACATTGACCTCTTCCCTACACCTCCCCCCGTCCTTCCACTAGAGCCAGGCTTTACAGGTCCCAGCCCAGCACCACAGCCACCACCTCCCCAGACACAGTGGTGCCAGCAACTGCGAGGTCCTAGAGTGCGCCACCCATCAGGGCTGCCAGTGTGCCAAGGTGAAAAAGGTGCCCACATCCCGAAGGGAGAAGCCGAAACCAACATCCACCACGGGCTCTGCGAAAACAAAAGGGGATAGTGGCAAGACAACTGTGGCACCATCAAAGATGGGGAAGGGCCAAAAGTCGAAGGGCAGGTCAGGAGAGGGCATGGTGGCACCAACTGAGGGACCAGTGTCACACCTTCTGTCCACGTCCACACCATCCTGTACGTCAGAGAACACCGCCATCTGCACCGCCACATGCACCGCTACCTGCAACGCCACCTGCAACGCCTCTAGCACGTCGACAGCTGCTGCGACAGTCCCCAGCCTCTTCTCCAGTGGGCAGCCGTCCAAGGCTGCAGGAGACATCCTGCATTCTCCCTCAGCAGGTGCTGACACAGACCCCGGCGCCACCACCGCCACCAGAGACCCCGCCGCAAGCACCGCCGACACAGACCCCGCCGCAAGTACTGCCGCCACAGACCACGCCGCCAGCACCGCCAGTGGCCCCGCAATGTCCTCGGACAGTGGCACCACTGATGACATGCCTAGTATCCCCAGTGATCAGTCGTCCGAGGATGGAGGAGAGTACCAGGACCCTGGGCAGCTTCCATGAGGAATGACATCCATCACTGTTGGCACCTGCAGGTGGAAGATGAAGCCGCAGCAGTGTGGGGTATGTCGCTGCCTCCATGGCGAATCATGCTACCTGTACCTCGCCAATGTCGTGCCACACACACCCAGGTGAGTGGATTGTACCGGCCACACTGCACGTGGGGCACTCTGGGCACAAAGCCCCCTCCAGAACCAGTGGAGAACACCATCCACTACCTCGGTCCTTGGCAGGATGAAGCACGCTGGGCACAAAGCCCCCTCCAGTACCAGTGGAGAACAGCATCCACTACCTCAGTCCTTGGCAGGATGAAGCACTCTGGGCACAAAGCCCCCTCCAGAACCAGTGGAGAACAGCATCCACTACCTCAGTCCTTGGCAGGATGAAGCACTCTGGGCACAAAGCCCCCCCCAGAACCAGTGGAGAAATACATCCACTACCTCAATCCTTGGCAGGATGAAGCACACTGGGCACAACGCTCCCTCCAGCACCAGTGGAGAAATACATCCACTACCTCAGTCCTTGGCAGGATGAAGCACCTGGGCACAAAACCCCCTTCAGAACCAGTGGAGAACAGCATCCACTACCTCAATCCTTGGCAGGATGAAGCACTATGGGCACAAAGCCCCCTCCAGAAACAGTGGAGAAATAAATCCACTAACTCAATCCTTGGCAGGATGAAGCACTCTGGGCACAAAGCCCCCTCCAGAACCAGTGGAGAAATACATCCACTACCTCAGTCCTTGGCAGGATGAAGCACTAGGGGCACAAATCCCCCTCCAGAACCATTGGAGAACAGCATCCACTACCTCAGTCCTTAGCAGGATAAAGCACTCTGGGCACAAAGCCCCCTCCAGAACCAGTGGAGAAATATATCCACTACCTCAATCCTTGGCAGGATGAAGCACTCTGGGCACAAAGCCCTTCCAGAACCAGTGGAGAAATACATCCACTACCTCAGTCCTTGGCAGGATGAAGCACTCTGGGCTCCAGGCCCCCTCCAGAACCAGTGGAGACTGTTATCCACTTGAGAGACTGTGGCTTTGCACTCCCCAGGATACAGCAGTGGGCAAACCACCCACTGGAGAGACTTGAGAGACTGTGGCTTTGCACTCCCCAGGATAAAGCAGTGGGCAAACCACCCACTGGAGAGACTTGAGAGACTGTGGCTTTGCACTCCCCAGGATACAGCCATGGGCATGGAGCCCCCACGTGCATCAGTGGCATCGTGCGTTCATCTGGCTGAGGTGCCCCCCACCCCCTGATGTGCCTGTGTATTTTCGATCTTATGTCCCAACAGTGTTCTCTCAGTTTCGAGTCAGGTATCTAATGTGGGCTTCGCCCATGCATTTTGGGCCCAGTGGTCCACAGACAATGATTGGTGCACTATCCGGACTTGTGTAGTTGGTGTATATAAATGTATATACTGGATTTTTACTTTGGATAATGTTATTTCACATAATTACATTTGTTCAAATCATTTGCTTTTGTCCTTGCGTTCTTCCAGGGGTTGGGGGGAGTGTATATGTATTGATGCTGCATGTATTTGTGGATATGGTGTTGTGGGTGAGGGTGGGGGTGTTGCTTGTGTGTGTCACTCTCTTTTCCCTCCCCCCTCCCCTGTGTTGTAGGTGCAGTACTCACCGTGGGCGTCGCCGCCTTCGTTGGTGCTCCTGACAGAAGAGAAGGAAGACCAGCATGGGCAGTATCTGCAATTCGGGCTCCATGGTGTTCTGGTTCCTCGTGGGGTGTGGAGTGGTGAGTGTTTTCCCTTCTGTGTACTGTTTCCGCTGTGCATTTGATGGCGTTGTTTCCGCCCCCTGAAAAGGTGGCGGATTGGTGTGTCATAATAGGGTGGGCGGTACATTGTCTTCCGCCTGTCTGCTGGCGGATACCGCCACGGTGTTTGTTTGTACCTCTGTGGCGGTCGGAGTGTTAAAGTGGCTGTCTGTGTAGGCGGTTTCCGCCACCGTTATGATCCCATTTTTTTTCCGCCGGCCTGTTTGCGGTATTACCGCCGCTTTAACACCGACCGCCAGGGTTGTAATGAGGGCCTAAGTGTGAGTGAGCAAGGAGAGATGTCCCAGAGTCTAGTGAGGAGGGGACCAAATGAACAAGTGAAGGTAGTCTGATGGGTCAAGATCATTGTCAGATCTTAGTTCACTTGTTGCACTTCCAGATGCTGCGAATGGACCTAGTGCAGGTCAGAGCTAGAAATTATTGACACCGCAGACATCAAGTGCAGTGATACAGCAGGTGCCACCTGTGAACGCGAGTAACATTTTGTTACGGGGATTGACGGCTCAACAGTTGACCGAATGGTTGGACAAGCTGAATACTCTACAGAATGCTGCTAAAGGAGAAGAGCAGATCAATTGTGTCAGACTAAGAATGGAAGCATGTGAACTTGTTGAGGGAACAATAGGGTTTAATAGATTAGAGTCTTACATAAAGGCAGAGTTGAGTTACTTATGCCCGAGAATCACAAGGGAAGTGAGCAAGGTAAATCAGAGATTAGCAGATTTGGCAGAGAAGCATGGCATAGAAATTGAGAAAATGAAGCATTTGAAGAGAAGTTACAGATTGGACTTTGGGCGAAAGGATTTTGAACACATGAGGTCACCCGGAATGAAGGTGCACCTTAAAGAATTATTGTAGAGTGCTCAGGTTTGGGGAGCATTAGAGAAGTGGGAAGGCAGATGGGCAAATTAAAGAGATAAGAAGAAACGAGATTCTCTAGAGGTGCCTGAGAATGTACAACAGGGCAAGGATCCAGTAAAGATTTTACCAATGAGAGAAATCGCAGGGGGACATTTTGTTCATGTCCCTTGGCATAGGAGTAATATTCTGTCATTCACAAATGATTATCCAAAATTGAGGGAAAAGCTGGTAGAGTGGTATCAGCAGACGGACAGAATCATGAAGCTCTCGAAACGTTTGTGTGAGGACTTGAACACCTTACTGGAGATAGTGGTTCCGGCAGACTTGTGGGTCGAGTGTAAGAGAGCCGTAGATTGGCTGACAAGTGAGCCAGAGAGAGATAAGACTATAGGTGCACCATCTCCTGAGGTAATGAAACATTATTATAAGGTGATTGAGTTCCTGAAGACGATAATTTCACCCACAAATATTGATTGGCAGAGGACTGACAGAAAAGTGCAGGAAGTAAAGGAGTCGATACATGCGTACTATGAGAGATTGTTGAATGCATTCAAGGAGTACAGAGGCAAGGAAGCAATTGAGCCGAAAGACATGCTGCACTTCGTGTTTAGATTTGTAGAAGGGTTGAGATCTGAAATAGGTCAGATGATTAAGAGTCATTTGATTTGCTGGCAGGCGAAGCCGATTGATGAGGTGTTGCAGTATGCGAAATACTGTAGTGCTGAGGTTGAGTTGAAGCAGAAAAAGTTGAAAGAGAAGGCGATGGTGATGCCAATTAAGGCAGCTCAAACAGGAGTGCAGGGAACTTTTGTGCAACAGATGCCACAGCAACAGGGAAATGTGATGTTCCAGCCTCAGATGAGAGGTAGGGGTTGTGGAGTCAATTTGAATTGTGGTCCGGATTTGAATAGTGCTGTGGTTCAGAATGATGTGCAGGGAATGAAGAAGTTATTACCGTGTCACATTTGCAGAGCCGAGGGTCACTGGAAGGGGGAGTGTCCAATGATGGTGCAAGAGGGTATTGTTCAGCAAAATAACAGCATCAATACATTTCAAAATGTGAGAGGACCAAGAATGAGAGGTCGGAATCTAAATTTTCAGAATAATGTGAATCAAATGCAGAACTTTCAGCCCATGCAACAGGAACAATTGCCCCTGCACAAGTGTCACAGTTGCAGCCAATGCAGCAGCAGGCTCCTATGGTACATACAGAGCAAATGCAGATACCTCAAGCCCCGATGGAGCAGCAACAGATGATGCTTTCTCCACAGGTCACAGGTCAGAGACAAGGCAGAAGTAGTAATGCAGTGCACCAATTCCTGTTTCACAGTGAGAATGAAATAAATGGTGACTGGATGAGCGATAGTCCTGATGAGGAGCCATGTGTGCTTGTGACTTCTCTAGAAGAGATGGGTCTCATTTCTAGTGGACACAGGAGCTACACGCTCTACAGTAAGAAGTGCAGAAGTTCCGAATTTGCCCCTTTCAGGTCGAACAGTTCAAGTTGTGGGAGTAGCAAATCAGTATTTGACAAACCCTATTAGAGATCCAGTGCAAGTTGAGATTAGTAATTTCCAAGGACTGCATTAGTTTGTAGTCTGCGATTCAAGTCCGGTATCCCTACTGGGAAGGGACTTGCTGTGTAAGACAAGGTGTCTGATTACTTGTTCAACCGATGGAATTGAGATTCAGACAAAAAGTGATGATGAGGAAGATCCACCCCAGAAACTGAGTGTGAAACTACAAATGAGGAGTACCCCTTGATTGAGTTTTTCCTGTTGTTCGCAGTGAGAGAGCTCTATTCCGATTTGCAGGGAACAGTTCAAGAGAACATGTGGGATTTGACAGGGAAAGAAGTGGGACTGATCAAAGGGTTAAGGTCACCATAAAGCCTAATGCAGTGTTTCCGCAGCTTCCCCAGTATAATATTCCACAAGATGCCCTGATGAAAGTGGCTCAGACAATAGCAGATTTCGTGAAGCAGGGAGTTTTGAGGCAGGTGTTGAGCAGCCCATGTAATTCACCGATAATGGGTTTGAAGAAGCCATATGGGAAGGTTCAAATTGTTCAGGATTTGAGAAAAATAAATGACATTGTGGTCCCGTAGTGCCCAACGCAGCTGTAATATTGTTCCAGATTCTATGTGATACAGAGTGGTTCGCAGTGGTTGACTTGCCATGAGCATTCTTTTCTGTGCCTCTTTATGAGGATAGTCAATTTCTCTTCAGTTTAAAATTCTTAGATCGGGTCTACCGCTGGTGCAGACTTCCTCAAGGGTACACAGAGTTACCTTCTTTGTTTAATCAGATCTTGAAAAAGAATTTGAAGTCCTTAGAGTTACCTTTCCAATTGACTCTAGTGATGGGATATCCCGACTGTAATGGTCGCTCACTCGAATGAGATTTTACTGACAAGGACGAAAACACAATACTTGAGTGGTGCTAGGCTGACTAGGTATGAGACAAGCATTTTAGGTGCTCCAAATGTAAGACTGAAAAGATGTACAGTGCTGAACCCGTCAACTTTACTTCCAAGTGATACCACTGAAATTGAGAAAGAGGAAGATGTTGAACATGATTGTCTCGAAGTAACTGAGTTGTGCACAAAACCGAGACCTGACATTAGAGATACCCGATTGGAAGAAAATGTCCAAATTGTTTTTGTTGACGGTTCTTGTCTAAGAGACAGCACAGGGACCCTGAGAGCAGGATATGCAGTGTGCACAATTACAGGTACTCTAGAAGCTTCCTGGCTTTGAGGAATGTATTCTGCTCAGGTAGTAGAGTTGGTCGCTCTTACTGGAGCATGCCATGTTTCTGCTAAATTGAGAGTCACTATCTACACAGATAGCCAATACAGATTCGTAATAGTTCATGATTTTGGTCAATTGTGGTCACAGAGAGGTTTCTTGACCTGTACCGGATCACCGGTAAGAAATTTTGAGAGAATAAAGGAGTTGTTATATGCAATTCAGCTCCCTGAAGAAATTGTTGTGGTGAAATGCAGTGCGCATCAAAGGTCAAAGTCAAAGGACTACGTGTCTTTGGGAAATGGATATGGGAATCAAGTTGCAAGGTTTTGCGCATTGAACTTTATATCATTCAAAGACAAGTGGGAATTGTTACCTGAAGAAGACACAACATGTACAAGTTTTGATTAAAAGTAGTTGATACTTTAGAAGAGTTAAAAACTTTGCAGAATAATGTCGACAGGGAAGAAAAACGGTCATGGAGCAAAATGAAATGTGTTCAAAGACAAGATGAGTTATGGGTATCAGAGGAGGGAGTCCTCTTCTGCGATAGTGAGAGATATATTTGGTGCAGTGATTCCTTCAGTGGGAGTCATCCTAAATTCAATTAAGATTCGAAAGTTGTCTACTATTGTGGATAACATGCTGACAAATTTTTCAGGGGCAATACTCCTTATAGATACTAAATTGGCTGCGGATAGAGCTATGACTCTTCAAAATCATTGTGCTTTAGACATTCTTTTAGCGAAAAAAGGCAGAGTCTGTAAAATTATTAACTCTTGGCATTGCTGCTCTTACATTCCTAACAACAGTAAGGAGATAAGGGACTTACTAATCTAACTAACGCAAGTAGTGATTTGAAGGAGCTGAAAGAACCAGGTATTTGGGAGAAGGTTGGTAAGGGGTTTGCTTCAGTGGGGAATTGGTCGAGTAGTATTTGGAATGGGGTGCTGTTAGAAATTATACAGAGAATATTAATTGTTACAGGGTGTTTATTAGGAATTTGGGAATTATGCAATTTATGCAAAAGGATCAAATTGAAAAGGTCTAAAAATAATCAGAGGAGGGAAGAAATGAAAAGGGAAAGAATTGATAGAAAAAATGTTGAAGAAATCACACTGTAAATTTGTGGGTGGTAAATTTGGTATGATGACACATTTAGGCCCTGATTCTAAGCGGGAACCGCCAGAAGACCGTACCGCGGTCACAAGACCGCAGCGGTCATTCTGGGTTTCCCACTGGGCTGGCGGGCGACCGCCAAAAGGCCGCCCGCCAGCCCAGTGGGAAACACCCTTCCACGAGGAAGCCGGCTCCGAATGGAGCCGGCGGAGTGGAAGAGGTGCGACGGGTGCAGTAGCACCCGTCGCGAATTTCAGTGTCTGCTAAGCAGACACTGAAATTCAAAGTGGGGCCCTCTTACGGGGGCCCCTGCAGTGCCCATGCCATTGGCATGGGCACTGCAGGGGCCCCCAGGGGCCCCACGACACCCGTTCCCGCCAGCCTGGTTCTGGCGGTCAAAACCGCCAGAACCAGGCTGGCGGGAAGGGGGTCAGAATCCCCATGGCGGCGCTGCCTGCAGCGCCGCCATGGGGGATTCTGCAGGCCAGGGGAAAACCGGCGGGAAACCGCCGGTTTCCCTTTTCTGACCGCGGGTTTACCGCCGCGGTCAGAATGGGCCTGGATGCACCGCCAGCCTGTTGGCGGTGCATCTGCGGTCCCCTACCCTGGCGGTCTCGGACCGCCAGGGTAGGAATGACCCCCTTAGTCATCAGAGGAGGGATTAATGAAGCAGATGCCTTAATTAGAAATTATTAATGAGTGTTTACGTATTTTGAATAATAATTTCTGTAGAAAATAAATAACGTAGAGAAAAATAATGTGCACGTTGGAAAATGTGACCTCGAAGAATGGCCACCAGTGTTAATTCATATGAAATATTTAAAATATATTAGATTAATGTAGTAATATATCATATTAATTATGAATTATGTTTTTGCTTAGTAATTGTAGGCCTTAATTCTGTGAGTGTCCTGGCCTAGTTTTCCAGGTCTCATGCAGAAGCTGTATTTCTTAGCGTTTAATGAAAAATGCTGACAGGGTGAACTAACTGTGAAATGCTTATTGTTCCAATAAAATGCTTAGCAGAAGGAACCGGCGGACAGGAGATGATGTCTCTAGTAATGTATCTGAATGTGTGTAATGTGCATGAGATGTACTTTCCCAGGACGCAAACAATGAAGGCACTGACTGGAGACGAAGATGCAACTAAATTGATACCTGCAGAGCCAGATGATGAGAACAGCATCATAAAGCAGACCTATCAATGACGTGTGAAGTGTGAAATATTAGAATTCATAGATTTGGTACTAGAAAATTACTGGACAGAGTAATAACGTACGATTAATTGACCAATTGGGAATTAGGGGATAGTTTGGGTGACTTTGATGGAACAACGTGACAAAGGAAAAAGAGATCAGATCTTACCCCGTTTTGAGATGCAGTATTGGCTAAGAAGAGATTTGAGATTCTATCATCGGGCTAATACTCTCTGACTGAGAGCCTGATGGTTTGCTGATCAATCATTGACCTGAGGACGAAGACTGATTCTGCTTGCTGAGCCATACCGTGGATAGGTAGAAATGACTATGGGCCACATGTAGCAACCTGTTTGCGAGTCGCAAACGGCGAAATTCGCCGTTTGCGAGTCCCAAACGTGGGTTTGGCATGCAGAAATGCATATTGCGAGTCGTTACCGACTCGCAATATGCATTTGCGACTCGCAAATAGGAAGGGGCCCTTCCTATTTGCGAGTCGCTGTGGGATGCAATACCATTTGCGACCGCATACGCGGTCGCAAATGGCATCGCAGTTACCATCCACTTCAAGTGGATGGTAACCCACTCGCAAATTGGAAGGGTTCCCCATGGGACCCCTTCCAGTTTGTGACTGGACCCCAAAATATTTTTTCAGGGCAGGGAGTGGTCCAAGGGACCACTCCCTGCCCTGAAAAAATACTGAAACAAAAGGTTTCGTTTTTTTTTGCAGTGCAGCTCATTTTCCTGTTAGGAAAACGGGCTACACTTAAAAAAAAAAAAAAACAGCTTTATTTAAAAGCAGGTCGCGAACATGGAGGTCTGCGGACGTCAGCAGGCCTCCATGTTAGCGAGTGCCTATACTCGCAATGGGGCCGCAATTTGTGACCCACCTCATGAATATTCATGAGGTGGGTCATTGCGACCCCATTGCGAGTCGCAGTCGGTGTCTGAGACACCGTACTGCATAGCAATTTGCTTTTTGCTACATCTGGCCCTATATCACCAAATAGTATTTTTATGCCTTTTCTTTGTAGGTACCAACTGTGCTGTCTAAATACTTTCTTTAGGTAGATGTTTCCCAAGTTTGTGTTTTAAATTGTTTTGCATGAAGCCCCACATGCTGATGCTAATCTGGGTTAGTTGAGGTTACTCACATGACCACTGATGAATTACAGAGACAAATGGTTGACGGACACTTTTGCTGAACTTTATGGAGATCTTAGCCTTGCTTACATGGGTTTTATTAATGCTTTGTGCTGATGCATTGGAACGTCTTTTGATTCAAGCTTCGATTAGATCATGTCTCTTACGACTTGTTGAATAACAAGCATTATTAATGTTGTCTGAGTGATTCTGTGATTAAGATTCATGACTTTAGAATTGTTAAAAATAGAGAATTAACACATACTAAACTTTTACTAAAGGTGTGATTATTCAAGGCTGAAAAGTCATGTTGTGTGAAATTTTACTGGCTCCATTAATTATTGGTTTGACTACTATTTACTGATTATTGTGTATTGATTACAGTCCTTTATGGGAGCTATGGCAAGAACAACTTAAACGAGTCAAAAGGTTCACTGACCTATACACGTCCCCTTGTAAGTTTACTTATTATGGACTGATGCGCTAACACCTTATTATGGACTGACGCGCTACCACCAGTGATGTGTGGTTCCCAGGTAAATAACAGCAACAGGAGCCGATCTTAAAGTACTTCTCTTTTATTTGTCATGAGAGAAACATCCCCGCCATCCGATCTTTACGAGATCCAGGTTGCAACTGCCCCTTAAAGAATTTTCACTTCAGAGAATTCCAGTGGAATGTGCAGCCATCACATTCCACTGTAATTCTATACAGAGTAGAGCACGTTACCACACCATGCATGTCACCCCACTATGAGTTCCCCAGGGTGTCTAGTTGTCCAAAATGTATGGGTTTCAGTGGCATAGCGAAACATGAGGGGCCCCCCTGTGCGTCAACATTTTTTTATGCTGGCTAAGTCATTTCTTACCGCCATGTGTGCATCATATTAACAAAACAGCGCATCATTGCAGTAAGAAAAGGCTAGCGTAAAAAAAATACCTTCAACTTTGTGACATGTCACCCAAAACAATATGCTAGTGCCACAAAAGTGGTGCTAGCCTGATTAGCGGCAAATTTTTTGATACTCGTTGTGCTAGCATCATTTTTGGGCTTAAAAGCATAAAAAAGCCAGTGAAAACGCCAAACACAAGGCATGAGGTGATATAATGGAGAAGTCAGGACAGCAGAAACCTCAATGAGTCCAGTACAAACCAGGATGTCCAGACAGACTCCCAGGAGAAGGGGAGAAGGAAGAGGAAGAGTAGGTTCAGTGAGGAGGAGAACAACATCTTGATGCTGACGGCCGCCAAGATACCGTGACCGCGGCGGTGTACCATTACGGGTATCATGACCCACACAGAGAAATCCGCCACTATACAAACACACGCACAAGTCTGCCATTTGATATATTGGCGGTACCAAAACCCACACCGTTACACCAACAGAAATAAGCCCACAGTATCAGAAACCACAAATCACCGCAACGGTCTTTCAACCGCGGTAAACCATTGGCGGTACACACCTCAGCGCTCAAAATACACACACACTAATAAAACTACACCACATTGGACAATTCAAACTACACACACCTGACACACATACACACACCACACCCACACACCCACACCAACATGAAACACACACCCACATTACCCACAACCCTTTCAATGAAAAAAAAAGATTGCTAACTGAGAGAGAGACAAGCCAGGAGCACCCACTCAATCTGAGCCACAGAACACCATCACCCATACACCATCCACGCACCTCACCCGACACACCCTCACACATACCACTCACACCACATCCATGGCACCCCAAAGACACCCCAGGAGGAGCTAAAGGTCATGGTGGAGGAAATCATCCGTGTAGAGCCACAGCTATTCGGATCACAAGTGCAGCAGACGTCCATTGCTAGGAAGTTGGAGCTATTGCGGAGTCGTGGACAGGGTCAATGCAGTGGGACAGCACCCAAGAACAAGGGATGACATCAGGAAGAGGGGGAACGACCTACAGGGGAAGGTGCGTTACGTGGAACCCCCTCCTCCCCCACAACTAACAACATGGGAGGAGCAAGTCTTGGCAATAATGCATCCGGAGGGCCTCACAGGAGCAGCAAGAGGACTGGACTCTGGTAAGTCAAATCTTTACTATTATATCCCCCAACCTACCTACATGCCATCACAAACTCCTACCCCTACCCTCACCCCCATCACTCCACCACCTCACATATACCCCACTATCACAACCCACCCATCCCAAAACCAAGCCATGCATGCCACACCAATGCATGGACACCCATCACAGACCTGCTGGACATCCATCACTAAAGCATGCACATTAGAGAGAATCACCCAGCCCACAAAATCACCACTCACACAGGGCAATCACAACCATACAGGGAAACACACCCATGCACAAGATGGCACATGCAGATACAATAACACTGCATTTACATCCCCACAGGACCCCCACTCAACGTCACCAGAGAGGAGGTGCCACCAACATCCAGTCCCCCCCAGAAGAGGCCCACATTGATGGCAGCAGCACTGCACACCTGGATTATGATGACCAACCTGGCCCATCAGGGACCTCTGGACAGTTGGTTACCCTGCCACAGTCCCATACCACCACAGAGCCTCCCCCCTCAGGGAACACCAGCACAGCACACACCCAGTGGACCCATAACACGTCAATCAGCAGTGTGTCCCCCACTACAGGGACCTCAGGCAACCTTACAAACACAGGTCAATCAGGGACCTGGGGTCAGTGGCAGTGGGCACACGGTTCAGGGGACAGAGGCACAGAACAACATGGAAGCTGGGAGGACTGCTGTGTGACAGGAGGAGGACAGGCCCAGGGAACCCACTCTCCACGAGGCACTTGCAGGGATCCTGGGAGCATACCACCATTCCCAGGAGACCTTGGACCAGATACTGGCCAAGTTGCAGGAGACCCAGTGGCTGCAGGAGGGACAGTACCTGGGGATCAGGGAGCACCTCAAACACATCCACACTATCCTAGTCACCATTGCAGGGGTGCTGGCTGACATGGCCAACACCATGAGGGAGGCAGTGGCACACCAATGGGCCCCTGACACTGTCCACACCCAAGATCAGCCCGCCACCTTCACCGGCACTAGTGGACATGAGGCCCCGCCATAGGACCAAAAGGCCACCAGCACCCCACCCCCTTCAGACGGAGAACCACCCCGCAAATGGTCCTTGCGATCCAGGCAGAAGCCAGAGAACATTGCCAAGAACCCCGCCAGGAAATAAGACTATCCTGATTGTCACCCTTGTGTCCCACTATGTCACCCTGTTCACCTTGAACTGCCATTGCTCCCCTTCCTATGTCCCATTAGAAAATGCACCTGTGATACAAAGAGACTGGACTCTATCTGGACATTCCTCCACCATCACCCCAGCCCATTGCACATCCCCCTCCACCTCTTAGCACTTAAATAAACACCCTTGGAACAAATACAACTATGGAGTCTGCCAATTGATTGAAATATGTATTAGTTTAACAAGCCGTAAACATTTCAATTCATATGTACAGTTATATATACATTGGTATGACCTGTAGTGGGCAGCTGTAAACACACTGGGAGCCAGAGTGGGCCACGGAGATCTGAAAATAGAGATGCCAAAGGGTACAGTAAGTGGCCATAGACATGGGGAAATCGGTCTGCCATGTCCAATGTCTAACACAAATCTGCACTGGAAAGTGAAGTTACAGTGTCTTACCTGTGTGTCACTGGAAGTACTGTTGAATGAGGGAACTTCTGTTGTCCACATCTTCATCCTCTGCCTCCTCTTCGTCACTGTCCACAGGCTCCACTGCTGCCACAAGACCATCCCCAGGCTCATCCTCGTGCAGAAAGGCCAGGTTGTGTAACATGCAACGATGATCTGGCACACCTTCTTGGGTGAGTAGTACAGGGATCCACCTGTCAGATGGAGGCACCTGAACCTGGCCTTCAGGAGGCCAAAGGTTCTTTCAATTATCCTCCTTGTTCGCCCATGTGCCTCATTGTAACATTCTTCTGCCCTTGTCCTGGCATTCCTCACTGGGGTCAGTAGCCATGAGAGGTTGGGGTAACCAGAGTGACCTGCAAATATCGAGGGATACCTGTTAGCCACACACTCACCCTTAGGGACAACCCCATACACCAACATATACTGGGTCGGGACCTTGGGCTCACCTATTAGCCACACCCGGTCCCTCCGGAGTTGAGCCATCACATATGAGATGCTGCTATTCCTCAAGATAAAGGCATCATGCACAGAGCCAGGATACTTGGCATTTGCATGGGAGATGTACTGGTCCACCAAACACACATCTGCACATTCAGAGAGTGAAAGCTTTATCTATTCCTGAACACTTGTTCCTTTCTCCGGGGGGGAACAAATGCTACATGTGCAGTATCAATGGCACCAATGATGTTGGGGATATGTCCCAGGGCATAAAAGTCAGCCTTCACTGTTGACAAATCCTCCACCTGGGAGAATACAATGTAACTGCGCATGTGTTTCAGCAAGGCAGACAACACTCTGGTCAACACGTTGGAGAACATTGACTGAGACATCCCAGATGCCATGGCCATTGTTGGTTGGAATGAACCACTTACTAGGAAATAGAGCACTGACAGGACCTGAACTAGAGAGGGGATACCTGTGTGCTGGCAGATAGCTGAAATCAGATCTGGTTCCAATTGTGCACACAGTTCTTGGATCGTGGCCTGATCCCGTCTTTAGGTAAGGATAATGTGCCTGTCCTCCATAGTCGCCAGGTCCACCAGGGGTCTGTACACGGGGGGATGTCTCCATCTCCTATTCATCCTCAGCGGTTGAACTCTAGGGTGGAAAACGGTGAGCAGAGGGTCATATTCACACATAAGTGAAAATAACAATGCATTACTTCCTTTACAGAAACAGAATGTGAATTTGAAAGTCAGTTGATGTGCCAATGTCTGCCGTGACACAGTTAGGTGCCATGGCCTGTGCCCCCCTGAAATGGCAGCTGCCTGACTTGTGAGGATAGACAAGTGGAAATGAGATAATTCCGCTGGAGTCGTGCGCCATTGCGGTCGGCGGTCGATGACCGCCGCGCAACTTTGCATTGGTTCTTCTTGGGCCCTATGGGTTCCAGGAGCCAATGGCGATGTACACCAGCGGTGATCGTACGCACTGCAGCGGACGTGACTTCCATTTTCTATCTGTTCAATCACTTGCTACCTGACCTTCAACAGGAGAGGACCTATACTGCAAGTGCTGCTGTGACCCGTGTGTGGAAGCGACAATGGATTGAGTGTCTGGGAAAGGGCCCCCGCCTTCTCTTCGGAGGAGTTGGAGAGACTGGTGGATGGGGTACTACCCCAGTATACTTTACTCTATGGTCCTCTAGACAAACAGGTGAGTACACTGTGAGCATGATGCGTGGGCCATGAATGTATGGATTGCTGTGTGCAAGCCTCGTGTAGGGGGGGCTGAGGGGTCTTGGGCAGAGTGCTGCATGTCTGGTGGTCTCTGTCTGTGTGTAAGGGGATGGGAGGGATATTGTGCGACATGAGTGTAACAATCTGGATGGTATGACTAATCCCTTTTTTCAATGCATAGATTCCTGCAGGTCAGCGCCCATCAGAAAAAGGGTATTTGGCATGCCATTGCCAAGGAGGTGCGGACCCTTGGGGTCTTTGACAGGTGGAGCACCCACTGCCACAAACGGTGGGAGGACCTGTGCTGCTGGGCAAGGAATATGGTGGAGGCCCAGTTGGGGCTGGCCTCCCGAGGAAGGGGTGCCTGTCGTACCCTGATCCCCCTGATGTTCCGCATCATGACGGTGGTCTATCCGGAGTTGGATGGGTGCTTGAAGGCATCACAGCAGCCACAAGGGGGTGAGTACAGATTCAGATTCATTACTATGCACGCTTTCAGGTTGTACCTGGGTGGGGGATGTGAGCTGTGGGTGTCCCGAGGCCAGGGCGAACTGGCAGGATAGGTCCTTTGTTGGTCAGGCTCTGTAGCACTCCAACCCTAAGAGTGTTAGGGGGCATCTAATACTGGGCAGGGTCCTGTTGGTTTCAGGTGTGCAGCCAATTGCGTTGGGCAACGTATCCCATGGGCTGGTGACTAGGATTGTAACTGGTGGTGCATGGCCTAGTGCATAGGGCTGATCCCTGTGTGTTGTGTACGCCAACGGTAGTGTTGTTGCTGGCATTGATCAAGTGTATCCTCTGTCTCTCCCCCCCTTTTTGTTTTGTCACCCTGACCTTGTGTGCATTAGCATCACCTGGCGGAGGAGTAGAGGCACCGTCGACGGAGGAAGCTGCATCCCACATGGGCCTGGAGGCCGAATCCACCGACGGTGAAGGCACCAGTGGGATGGAGGGCGAGGGGAGCACCACAACGGAGACAGGAGGGGACACTACAGACAGCGACTCCTCCTCCGATGGAAGCTCCCTGGTGGTGGTGGACACCTCTGTGCCCACCCCAACAACAGGTACAGCTGCCACCCCCCTTACCAGCACCACCCTACCAGCAGCCCCTCAGTGTATTTCCCGTGCCCGCTCACCCAGGAGGTTGGGCATCTCCTTGGCCCCAGGCACTTCAGGCCCTGCCCCAGTCAGCCCTGCTGCCCTCAGTGAGGAGGCTATTGACCTCCTGACAGCCCTCACTGTTGGGCAGTCAACCATTTTGAATGCCATCCAGGGTGTCGAGAGGCATTTGCAAGAAACAAATGCATACCTGGAGGGCATTCACTCTGGCGTGGCGGCCAAACAGAGAGCATTTCAGGCTCTGGCCTCCGCACTGATGGCAGCCATTGTCCCTGTCTCCAGCCTTCCCCCTCCAACTTCCTCTACCCAGTCCCAATCCCCTCAACCCCAACCTATTCCAAGCACACCTTCAGACCAGCATTCACCCAAATCAACACACAGAAGTGGCTCAGGCAAACACAAAGCACCACACATCATCCCGCAGGCACTCACACAAATACCATCCAGAAGCAGACACGCCAACATCCACTGCCTCCACTGTGTCCCCCTCCTCGTCGTCATCCACCTCCCTCCCAGTAGTGCCTCCACTCATACCTGCATGCACTAGATCCTCATCCAATACCTCCATCACCACCACGCCTATCAGTACACGCCCCTCACTGCCAGTCACCACCCCCACATCCATGCACAAGTCCCCGGTGTCCTCTCCTACTGTGTCTGTGACCCCTCATCCCAAAGAACACAAACGCAAGCACACACCCACCCAACAGCCATCCACCTCACAACAGCATCCAGCTCATGCGCCTATACCCAAACACAGCAGACTGACCCCTCACACAACCACTCCCTCTTCCTCCACTCCCAAACTTTCACCCTCTTCCCACCCCAGTTTCACCAAGAAGCTTTTCCTGGCCACCCTTGACCTCTTCCCTACCCCTCCTACAGTCCTTCACCTCGGGCTACGGTGGCCAAAACCCAGCCCAGCACCTCAGCCACCAAGTCCACAACCACTGTGGGTTCTGCAGCTCTGAGAGGCTCTAAGGAGGCACCCGTCAGGCGAGCCTGTGTGCCACCAACACCTGCCAAGAGAAAGAAGGTTCCGCCACCGGGAAAGGGCATAAAGGGGAGAGCATCCAGCAAGGAGAAGGAGGCACAACCAGCCAGCAAGGCCAAGGCAATGACTCCAGCTGGCAGAAGCAAGGAGGCACCACCATCTGCCAAGGGCAGGAAGGGGCACAGAACACCAGCCAGGGCACTTCAGCTGTCTGAGGCTGCAGGGGAAGGGCTGGAGCCTCCCCCATCCACTGGCAGCACAGCCACCTGGACCGCAGCCAGCACCGCCACCTGCACTGCGGCCAGCACCACCACCTGCACCTGTAGCCAGCAGCGCTGCAAGCACCGCCACCAGCAGCAGCAGCCCCAGTGGGCAGCCATCCGAGGCTGCAGGGGAAGGGCTGGAGCCTCCCCCCTTCACTGGCAGCACCGCGGCCAGCAGTGCCTCCTGCACCATCATAAGCACCGCTGCAAGCACCGCCGCAAGCACCACTGCAAGCAGCACCGCCACCAGCAGCAGCAGCCCCAGTGGGCAGCCATCTGAGGCTGCAGGGGAAGGGCTGGAGCCTCCCCCCTCCACAAGCAGCACCGCCACCTGCACCGCAGCCAGCAGTGCCACCTGCACCGTCGTAAGCACCACTGCAAGCACCGCCGCAAGCACCACAGCAAGCAGCACTGCCACCAGCAGCAGCAGCCCCAGTAGGCAGCCGTCCCAGGCTGCAGGGGAAGGGCTGGAGCCTCCCCCCTCCACTGGCAGCACAGACACCTGCACCGGCACTGTAACCCTGTACAGCCGTCCCCACCAACGGATGGACTGTAGTCCTGCATCCATGGTGTGTCATGCATTCTGCCCACAGAAAATCGTGTGGATTTGACACCCAGGTGAGTGACTGTGACCTTGCACACCCCTTGGGCTGCATCACTGGGCACAAAGCCCCCTCCAGAACCAGTGGAAGAAGGTGTCCACTCACCCTATCCTTGGCAGGATGAAGCACACTGGGCACAAAGCCCCCTCCAGAACCAGTGGAAGAAGGCACCCACTCACCCTATCCTCCCCAGGATGAAGCTCACTGGGCACAAAACCCCCTCCAGAACCAGTGGCAGAAGGCATCCACTCACCCGATCCTTGAAAGGATGAAGCACACTGGGCACAAAGCCCCCTCCAGAACCAGTGGAAGAAGGCATCCACTCACCCGATCCTTGGAAGGATGAAGCACACTGGGCACAAAGCCCCCTCCAAAACCAGTGGAAGAAGGCATCCACTTGAGAGACTGTGGCTTTGCACTCCCCAGGACCAGGCAGTGGGCAAACCACCCACTTGAGAGACTATGGCTTTGCACTCCCCAGGACCAGGCAGTAGGTAAACCACCCACTTGAGAGACTGTGGCTTTGCACTTCCCAGGACTAAGCAGTGGGCAAACCACCCACTAGAGAGACTGTGGCTTTGCACTCCCCAGGACCAGGCAGTGGGCAAACCACCCACTTGAGAGACTTTGGCTTTGCACTCCCCTGGACCAGGCAGTGGGCAAACAACCCACTTGAGAGATTGTGGCTTTGCACTTCCCAGGACCAAGCAGTGGGCATGGAGCCCCCTCCAAGACGCAGTGGCATTGTACCATCTTCTGGCTGAGGTGCCCCCCCCCTTCCCCATCCCCCTGAGGTGCCTGTGTGTTTTCGACCTGATGCCCCTGCAGTGTTCTCTCCGTATTGAGGCAGGAGTCAAGTGTAGTCTTGGCCTATGTGTTTTGGGCCATTGGGCCATGGACATTTTGAGTGGACATTGTCCCTCCTTTTGTAAATATTGTATATTTTGTAAATACTGTTTTTGAATTATAAACTTATTTCTAACTATTTCTAATATAACACTCATTTTAATCCATTCCTTTCGTCCTTGCGCTATTCCAGAGGGTTACGGGGTGTATATAATGTTGTTGTATGTGTTTGTGTGTATGGTGTTGGGGGTGGGGTGCTGCATGTTGCGTGTGTGTGTCACTCTCTTTTTCCTCCCCTGTGTGCTAGGTGCAGTACTCACTGTGATCGTCGTCGCTGGCATTGGTACTCCTGCTATATGAGCAGATACACCAGCATGGGGAAGACCTGCAGCTCGGGCTCCATAGCATTGTGGTTCTTCCTGGAGTGTCATGAGGTGAGTCCTTTCCCTTCAGAACACTGTTTCCGCTGTGCTTTTGGTGGCCCTGGAAAAGGTGGTGGATAGGCATCTTGTAATACAGCGGGCGGAACCTTGTCTTCCGCCTGACTGTTGGCAGTTACCGCTGTGGTGTTTGTTGCTACCGCTGTGGCGGTTGGAGTGTTAAAGTGGCTGTATTTGTTGGCAGTTTCCGCCGTTGTCATGATTCCATTTTTTTTACCGCCGGCCTGTTGGCGGTGTTACCGTCGCTTTACCACCGACCGCCAGGGTTGTAATGAGGGCCTATATGACAGTCCATAGTTGAGAAAGTCAAAAGTGTGGCAGAGGTGAAGAGGACTCTGACAGATTGTAGGAAATGCTGGCACGATTGCAAGTGCAGAACAAAAGAGAAACTGGCCAGCAACCAAAATGCAGCATTGCAGTCTGGGGCTGGAAGTCATCACCCCAGGAGAAGCTGGATGAGCTGGAGGAGAAGGTGGCAGCGATCATCCCTGAGGAATTGGTGACCAGAGTCCAGGTACAGGGCATTGCGGCAACAACAAACACAGGGTAAGTTGCAATGGGGGGCAATGTTGTAACTAACAAATGGCATAAGGCGGAGGCACATAGGAGGCACTGTATGCATGCAAAAGGTTTGCATGGGGGCACATTAATGGCAAAACAACAAACACATGTTTTGTGCATTGACCCCCCACTACATGCACAGACCACTTCACAACCCTCACACCACTCCCTTCACTGTATCAACTGTACTATCTGGCCATGTTTAACTCTTAGTGGCCATCATGTACCAGGCCTTTTCCACAGGGTGGAGCAGCAAGGGCTTGGATACGCCTCCCTGCATCACTGCGAAAGGGCACAAATGTAATGTACATACACATATGGGGTATTTCTGTCATTACCATCTGTGCTGATGCAAATTGTGCTGCCAGGTACCCACACAGGCACACCTTGCTACAAGTGTGTCTGTGTTTTGGGGAGGATTGCTGTTGTGCATGAAGGGACACCTTCCTTCACAATATTGGGCACAAGTGGTACTTTTCATTTACTATGTGTGATGCACAATGCAACACACAGAGAAACATGACATTACTAGAACAAAGATTACACTTACCCTCTTGTCACTTCTACGCCAACCCTGAAGCAGCATTCCCAGACGTGAAAATCTGGGAAGGCTCCAGAAGCTGGTGGGAAATATGTGTGTACACCCGCAGCAACACACATGGAATGCCACCTGCCTGCAGTGTGAGGAGTGAAAGGGACACATAATTACCAGGCCATGAAAAGGCACACAAGGTGCCTTCTTTGGCCTGGCACACTGCACCACTGGAGCGTAATGTAAAAATTATGCTCTGATGGTGCAGTCTGCTGTCAGTGTCTGGGAAATGTGGCCCATTGTTAAGCATGTACGAAGAAATGATGCAGTGCAGGGCAGCAGTGCAGAAGCCCAGCCTGCTGTGCTGCATCATCTTGAATGTGCAGGGATGTGGAGTTGTCACTAACATGCAATGCATCCCTGTTTGCACCTTGGTAATAGGAAACAAACTGCTGCCTAACACCAATACAGGCACACATCGAACACGGTTTAGGGGTGCCTGAGTTGAAAGTCTGATTGCCCATGTGCAGGAAGGGACACAACCTGCAACATTAACAATCAGGAATGCTGCCTGCCACTCCCAATGCCTGTTGCTGATTGCAATACTCAGTGAAAAATGCAAACATAAGTGACACAACAATGTTAGTCATATGTTGCACCACTAAAATGCCACCCCGGCGGTGTAGCAACCTGGTGCAGTCACACATTTCAAGTTTGTGAATGTGTCAGGTCCTTATGCCACCCCATGTGTGTTGTACGAGTGATGCAAGGGGGAGAATTGTCCACATGCATTTTCCTTGTAACCTCTCATTATGTGTGCTGTATCCTGCATCACCCATGGTAAGATGCAACCACATCTTGTGTATTGCAGAGAAAGGTGTCCCTTCCTGCACAACAACACTCAGCCATGCAATACAGGCACCCTTGCACCCATGCTGCAAGGAGCCCTTGAAAGGAGAAGTTGGAGAACCCAAGGTGAAAATTTATGCACCAGAGCCGAGTGGCAGAAAAATCAACACAGAGTCTGTACCACAGCTGAAAAATTGACACAGCACTGATGAAATTAACGCATTACCAGCTAAGCGCGGATTCATCACTGTCATGCATCTAGATTTTCCACTCATCGTCCCTCGCCGTAAAACCTGCAGCATCACCGCACAGATCTGAGGCTCTTTGTTTGGAAAGACACTTGCGTGATTAAATGATTTATTTACAAAGTGTTGCAATGTGAAATATTATTTACAATATTCATGCAAAGAAGTTCTGCACAATATGTGCACGTCTGCGTGCCCCAGCTGCAGTCTTTTGTGTTTCCCCATCCTGAGGAGGGGCATCATTGTTCTCATCCTCCTCCCTGGGGTCCTCCATCTGTTTGTCCCAGAGGACATTAGTCTGCACACAGATGTTGTGCAATATGACACACACACTGGATCATTTTTCAAACAAGAGGTGCTGAATATAGGAATTTCCCCCTGATAAATTGAGGCATCTGAAATGGGACTTCAGGATGCCCAAAGCCCTCTCAACAACATTCTGGGTGCAGATATGTGACTGATTGTACGTCTTCATCTTCTCTGCATTGCTCTTTGGTTTTCATGTGGTGTCATCATCCACAGCTTGATGCCATATCCTTGGTCAGTTGCAATGGAAGATGAGAGACAGTGTCAAACTTGCCCTTCTGTTTCTTTTCAACTGGCCTAGCACAGTCTTTGTCTATGTAGTAGAGATACAGACTTGCATCTGGCACTGTGTGGTTTCTTGTTTACATGCATAATTGTAGTTATGTGTGGTTGTGCACCTTCCAGACAAAGATACAGCCTCAGAGGCATGGTGATTGTGTGATTTGTGTGGCATGACAGTTCAGATTATTGTACATGAGTCCAGTAACATGTGACCTGCTGATGAGCCATATTGTGTGAGTTTTCACCTAGTTTGTGTTCTGTGTGCCATGAGACAGGTGTTGTGCCCTGTGTGTTGCATGTGAAATCCTACCATCCCCCGTGGACATGGTATACCTCCCATGCCCACAGAGCTGTTATCCATATTTCCTGGCTAGCATGCATGTGTATAATAGCTTAAGATGTATTGCCATGTATGTGCCTAATTTACAAGTCCCTGTGGCACAGGGCAGGAATTGTCTTGCTGTGCTGCCCTGCACCACTAGGAAATGTCATCAATGTTTCATATCTACTAGATACAGTGCATTTCTATCCTCATACCCTGTGCCGGCACTGAGTCAGCTGCAAAACTCCAACGTAGGCAAGGAAGGTGTCCCTTTCCTGCAAACAACCAATCAGTGATGGTGATTTACTCTTTCTATGTGTGCTGCAGAATGCATCAAACATAGGAAAAGCAAAATCAATGAGAATTTCATGTATTTCTCATCATTGCCCCATGGTAATGTCACCCCTAGGGTCGCATTACTTTTTGGTGCTGCCTCAGGTTTATAGTTTTCCCCAAATGTGCTGCTGCATCAAAATGCAATTGGGGTTGTGGTGGCATGCCCACAGCAGCACCCATTGCACACCCCTTTTCACACTAAGGGCCATATGTACAAACACATTTTCCCATAGACAAAGAATGGGTAAAACCCTTTGCTACATCTGGCCCTAAGTGATGCATGTGGATGGGCCGCATTTACAAGGTGCCATTTAGACACAAATATTGGCTCAACACCACTTTGTAAATGCAAAGCGGGCATTGTTCCACCAGAGCATCAGTAAAAGTGATGCTCCAATGATGCTAGGGCCTTGTACATACAGTAGGGCTCTATGTGAGGGTGATGTGCATTGGATGTTTGGAGTAGCGCATGTTGCATATGTGTTGATCAGCAGTCATCCATGAGTCACTATCCATTTGTGAGGTGTGTGTATTGTTTGCCCCATATGTCTTATTTGTTGTATGTGTTATGTAGTGTCTGCTAGCTTACTTACGAGTAGGCCATTGCCATATTGTCTATCCTGGAAGCGTTGGTTGATAATGGAGTGCCAGAAGATATAAGCATCATGCACGCTGCCAGGATATTTTGCCAGAACATTGGTGAAGAGCCCCTGATGGTCTACAATGGCCTACACATTAATAGAGTGTGTGTGCTTCCTGTTCTGATAAAGATGTTCTGTTGCAGCCGGAGGTTCGAGTTCAACATACGTGCAATCCATGGCACCCATCACATGTGGAAACCCAGCAATTGCATAAATTCCTTCTTTTGTCTCCTGCTGCAGTTTCTGGGTGATGGGGAAGAGGATGTGGCAGGAGTGAGGTGGATGATGATGTCCAGTACAGATGGCAGGAAGGCAGAGAAGGATAGGTGTGATATTTCACCCACTCATGCTGCAGTCGTCTGAAAGGAGCGAGAGGCCAGCATGTGCAGCATAGCCAAGAGCTTTGTCAGGGGTGGTATATTTGTTAGCCTGTCAACTCTTGCAGTGATTGTGGGTGCAATATGGTGGAGCAGCTGAACAATGGACTCCTGCTTAAAACGGTAATATTTGATGACTTCTTCTCTGAGGCCAAGGATGGACGTCCGTTGGTGATGGATTTGCTCTTTTCTCCTGCACTGCGCTGATGGTGGGTGATGCGGTGGTGTTGGTGGTGCTTGGCGCTGTCATTGTAATTGTCTCTATGTGCCTAGCTGGAGCATTAGCAAGTTCATGTTGCCCTGTGGGTTGCCAGAGTGTTTTGTGTGTGTTTCCTTATATACCTGTGTCTGTGTGTCATTTTAATGCCTAGTCTGACCAGGCATTAAAACTTTGAAGTCAGTCAGAACTATCGTAATTTTTCAGGAGCATTGTAATTATGACGCTAGTGGGCTCGCATAATTTTTTAGGAGGGAATGCCTACCCCGCATATTATTGACGGTAGACGGCACAGGGTGAAGCGGCGCTCCTAAAACTGACGCATGCCTAGGAAAAGTGGCACTAGGCAGGTCTAGCGCCTCTTTGTAAATATGGTGCTGAGTTAGCACCACCGTTACACCAAGAAAGGTGCAACAGTGGTGCAAAATCCTTGTAAATACTCCCATGGAGGGGTTTTCTCTCTGGACTCTGGATCTCACAGTGGGGGATACTGGGGCCTTTGTTATGTCACTGACAGGTTTGCTAAGTTTATCTACGTACTAGCCGCATTGAAAAAAAAGGTCAGATAACAGAGATAAAATGTGGTGCCTCTGTGTTGCATTTTGGATCTTTTCCTGTCACGTGCACTAGGTCTACCAACAAAAGTGGAGTACTGTTTTTATCAGAAGAGTTAGGGGAATGTTGGGTGTTAGGACATTTTTGGCTACCCACAGATTTCAGAAGAGTTCCTCTCAGAGAAATGAGGAAATGTGAGTCAGAGGTTAAGGCTTGCAAGGGTTTCTGGGTAAGAAAACCTGGTGAAAGTTATGCAAGTCACCCCACCCGGGCTTCCCCTGGGTATCTAGTCTTCAGAAATGTGCAGGTTTGCTAGGTTCTCCTATGTACCAGCGGAGCTAGGGCTCAACATATACAGTCACCCACATTGCAACAAGGCCTACCCACACAAGTGAGGTGCCATTTTTATTGGGAGACGTGGAAACCTGTAAGTACAGCATAGTCAAACATTTGCTATTATAAATTTTATTTCTCTGCATTTGTGCCATTCAAATGAAAATCAGTGTTTAAAAAAGAAGTTTTGAAAAATGTCCTCTGAATCACATGCCAGTATAGGTACCCAACAATTCAGAGATGTATAAAAAAAACACTGCACCTAAACTCAATATTTGGTGTAAATTTCTGGAGTGCATACGTTTCCTACATGCCCATTTACACTCAACTCTTTATAATTTTCTATATGAATTGCTTTATACTCAGTAAATTATTGAGGAACTATTGTAAAGTGGAGGTCAAGTGTTGGCTCTGTGTACCTAGGTTTCTTGAACAACCTACAAACTCTATATATCCCTGCAACCAAAAGGGTGTAGCAGATGTAGTGGTATATTGGTTTTGTAAATTGTCCATCGCAACAAGATGTTACAGATGCAAACGTTGTCACAAATGGCCGTTTTTCCTATTCCTTGGCAATCTTTAACAGTCAGTTTACTTGGGAAAACCTTAAGGGATCTACACAAATGACCCTTTGCTGAATTAAGAATTCTGTCTACTTGTCAGAAATGTATAGCTTTCCGGGATTACCCATAGGTTTAACATCTGCTTCCACCTCAAACTTGAAGTAGTGTGAAAGCACAAAAATTAGGATAACTCGGCAACTTCAAATAGTATTTTGAAAAACCTCTGTTTGTTCCTGAAAGATAAGAAGATGGTGATTTTAGCAAAGCAAATTTTTAGGGGAAAAACTGACACTTGTTTTGGCTTTGCACTTCCTATTTTTTCCAATTTTTCCTCAAAAAACATATTTTGACTATTTTCTCGATCCACTACAGGGAAACTGTGTACTTTTCGAAACCCTAGGATGTTGGGGGAAAAAAGATGCAAATTTGGCATGGATACCTCACATGTGAAAATGTTATGGTGGCCTTAGTTCAAAGTGTCCTAAATAACCAATTGACAAAGCCAATAGGTTTCACCTTTGCTTTTTCTTTCTATCTAACTGGATTCTAAAATATTAGAAAAAATGTTATAAGTTTGTTTTAAATTTGATAAAATTTTCATAGTTTATCGAATTTAAAACATTATTATAACGTTTTTCTGATATTTGTAATCCAGTTAGATAAAAAAAAGAAACAAAGGCAAAGCCTTTTGTCATAAGGGAATGCCTGGAAGAAAAAAGAAGAAAGAGGGCAGCAGTGAAGAAAGAAAACAGGAAGAAAGGAGATGGCAGTGAAGGAAGAAGACAGAAGACAGAATGCGGTAAAGATTAAAAAAGACAGCGAAGACAAAAGATGACATGCAGCAAAGAAGAAAGTAGACAGCAAAGAAAGAAAACAGAAGATGGCATGTGATAAAAAAGAAAGAAGATAATGAAAAAGGAAGACAGAAGACTGCATGCAATAAAGAAAAAAGCGCTGAAAGAAGACAGAAGACGGAGTGCGTTAAAGAAGAAAGAAGATAGCAAAAAAAGAAGACACCATTCAGTGAAGAAGAAAAAAGACAGCGAAGAAAGAAGACAGAAGACAACACATGGTAAAGAAGATAGTGAAAAAAGAACACAGAAGATTGCATGCGGTAAAGAAGAAAGAAGACAGAGAAGAAAGAAGACGGCATGCGATGAAGAAGAAAGAAGACAGAGAAGATGGCAGCAAAGAAAGAAGACGGCATGCAGAAAGCAAAAAGAAGATGTCAGAGAAGAAAGAAGGCATCAGCGAAGTAAGAAGAGGGCATGCAGAAAGAAAAATGAAGATGGCAACGAAGAAAGAAGACAGAGAAGACGGCAGCGAAGAAAGAAAACATCAGCAAAGAAAGAAGACAACATGAGGAAAGAAAAAAGAAGTACCTTCAGCAGGGTAGCCAGAGGAAGGAACCTGGCCATTGTCCAATGGGAAGTGACCGGAAGTAGTTGGTCCAGAGGCAACTCAACAGGCAAGATCGACGAAGAGGACAACAGAAAGTCGCAGGCAGACGATGTGCTGGCTAATGAGAAGCACGTAAATTAGAGCGACATTGGAGTAAGCCACCGGTAAATTCAGGTAAACAAGGGGCTAGTTTTGAGCCCCTTTTAAGCTCAAGCAGCGTGCAAGCGCAGTGCAGGTGAAACCTATTAAGGGCTCAGCAGTGGGGTGATAAAGACTCAGCAGTCACTGGATTAACAATACATTTTCGACCTGTCTAACACGGAATTAATTCAAACCCCTTTAAGTGTGGCAATTGCACTTCTTGCTGGCCAAATAAAATATTGCAACAGTGCATATGTTTAGCCTTTGAGGTTTCGACTGAAACATGATTCATCCTCCTAAATGAATTTATCAACGCCCATGCGTAATGGAACTAAAATAATAAATGAGTCCTTCTTACCTTGCTTTTATGCAAGTGCTTGGTCATGACTTGTAGTGTTTCGTATGCAAAGAGACAGTAAAAAGGGAAAATATTAAAGAGGCGGAAGATGCGTACAGCCTACTGAGCTACCTAAACATTATTTAGAGATGGACGTCCGCAGACTGCCAAACACAATGACACTTTAGCAAAGTTATGTGTTTACAAGATAAGGCATTTCTGAGGGAGTTTCGTGAATCTGTAAGCTCGAGAAAGCATCCACCCCGGAGGTCGGCTCCTACAGTTACATAAACTATCCTATGGAGCATGTGAGAACTCGACAGAATTGCAATGCAGTATTCGTGGCTGGTGCCATGAAAAAATAGAAAAAAATACAACTATAACTAGGACGAAGTCAACCGCGAGCCGAAGAGCCAACCGCAAGGAAAGGAACGGTTTGGGCAAGGGAAGTCTAATTTCTATGCGCTATATCACAGTGAGTAAGGTGATTAAAGAGTATGTTAAGAGAGAATGTTAATGGGATGGAACGGTTTTACTGCAGAGAACCTGGACTCGGAGTTCATGGTGGAAGAGTGACATCTCTTCGGTACCTTTGAGAGCCAGTAGTTGGTCATCCCTATTGGGGGCAATAGGGCCTCTGGCTTCTTCTCCATTTCAACCTCAGCCCTTTTTATGGTGGCTTGGCACCAACCCTCAGAGAAGGGGGGAGTGCACAGCCTTCCATAACATCATAATTGCCCAGTTACGCGCTAATAAAGCAAACTCTAGGAAGCGGACTGCCACTCTGCTTTACTAGGGCCTCTTGCATAAGCGCAGGCCTCCCAGGACACCATCTTTACCAGCCCATTCTTTGCCATGGGCCATGGTGTTTATACAGCATATACATGTACACCCATCTGATGCATTTTCTGCCATTCCCCGTCCCTCAAAGGGTTTGAATGAGGGAGTATGTGTTGGGTACAAGTCAGTGATAGTCCATGTTATTCGTAAAGTGTGGGCCAAGGCTCCATATTTCAGAAACTTTCTTCTATGACTGCTGCATTGGTCTATTAGGGAAGCAAAGGACAACAGATGGCCATCATGAAACAGGTCCCCTAAATTCATGATGCGTACGACTTCCCAGAGATGGAGGTCTGTTGCTGAATATAGTATTCCATTCCATGCATGAAAAGGTAGAGTAAAGGAAAAGCTGCATTGAAGGGTAGTAAATGTTAGGTAACAGATCGACTCTGAGCATATCACCTATATGCAACAGGTACTTTTCGTACAAGCTTGTCTGAAACCCATTTGGAGGGCCACAGGGTGAGCAGGAGCTACTGTACCCAACCACGAGGGTTGAGGCCTTTTACTCCTAATATACCAAGGCCAGACTTACTGTGGGTCCTGAGCAACTGGGCCAAGTACTCCTTCAACACTTGACTCTCAGCAGTAGCATGAGTTAAGTAGTCTAAGGCTTTTCAAGGCGGATGTAAGTGCAGGGAGGTGAACACAGGCTCATAACTCAAAGTATGCTCAGAAGCAGCAATAAATGTTTGTCCTTTTAAATTTGTTCTTTTAAGAAAAAAAGTATTTATAAAGAGACAGAATGTGAAATACCGAATACATAAACAATACACATAGCTGGCAGAGGTCAGGGCTCTAGTGTTCCAAAGGAGGCTCTTTGAGTCCCACTTCCCTCTCAGTGTGGTATTGGTTATTCCCCATTCACTATAGGCAATATTCAGTTCAGGCCCCACTAGAAGTCTTCATGTCAGGAGTTCCAATCAAGAGCCTTCCGGTGTCTGAAGTGCTATATGGCAGGACACATTCCACCAGGGTCTTCCAGCCGAGGGACCAGTTTTACCCACTTCTGCGAAGAGTGAATGATGGAAGTCATCACAGGGAGTGTCAGTGGATGTTGCTAGTGAGTAGCACTAGCGGCTGTACAAGGCAGCAATTGAGCATTCACTGCACTTCTACTGGTGAGACGGTAAGATCGCCTGATCATTCTTACAGGTGGGGGTTAGGTTGCTCTGGCTCTGATCCTCAGTCGTGGCTTGTGCCAACACTGGTCACCACGAAGGCCTCTCCTCTCAACAATGGCTTGAACCAGGCACATTCCTTTTCCTTTCTGGTGGCTCCATCTGGCATACCGGGCCACTGATCTTACTGAACACACGGACGACAGCCCAATTGGTACAGCATTAATCTTTATGGCAGACAAATCTGACATATGGGTCAACAACTTCACTCTGCACAGAGGCAGTAATCTTCAAGGCTGCCCCTTCTGGCATACAGGGCCATCAACGTCCCTCCCCACACACTCTAGGGCCTGATCAGCATAGCTGTGATCTTCATTGTGGCCCCTATCGGCTGGCAGAGCAGTAATCTTAACAGCACCCCCTTGCATACAGGGTTGCCAACTTCACTCTGTACAAAGGCTGTAGCCTGATCGGTGCAGCAACCATCTCCCCAGAGATCACTACAGGGATCCACTCCCCAGGATCTCCCACTGGACCTCGCTTCCTCCAGCTTTTTTCTCTTCTTCACACAGGTCTTAGCTAGCAGACAGGCACAGGTGTTCCAGGCTCCAGGGGGAGGTGCTCGTGGATATCGCTAGGTGATGTCCCCTCATCCAGCTGGGCCTTATCCCCCAACTCTGGTCCCAGGCAAAAGGCTTTCAGAGCTTCTCCTCCTTGCAGAGCCCAACTGGCTGTTTTGGCTTAAAGTGTATTTCAAGACACCAAATGCAATTTACAGTCTGAGTATTTGAAGCTTGTGCTGGAATTCTGCTTCCTTTTAAAGTGTCCATTTCTCTACCTTGCCTTTACTACGGAAAGCATCTGTCACACTGACTCCAAACTTGACAGCCCCACAACATGGGCCATGGGAGTGACTAGAGTTTCAAGCCTGAATATCAGCCACAGTGATATGTGTATCAAAAAGGTTACTCCAAGACCCCAGCCCTATTCTTTATGATTCTCTTGTATCCTCCCATCTTCCTGAGATGCACCAGGCCCCTTTCCAGTGACCTTACCCTGAATCAAAGGGCACCTGTTGAAGTGTAATGGAGAGCTTGGCTCTTCCTCCTCCAGTGTGTGTCCCACACAGCTCAAAGGAATCCAGCAATCCCAAAATTTGTCTGGGGGATTCCTCTACCTTATCATGCTTCTCCAGTCAGCCCTGGGTCTCCCAAAATGGAACCTAGAGTCTTCCATGTATAGCACACGTACATACAGTGTATGCATACAACACACACACACTGCACAGAGCTACATACTAACTTGATGTAGGCCGAGGGTGAGTAAAGCATACAGCACCAGAACTTTACCTGAGTGAACCTGTAGGGCTCACTCCAGTGAAAGAGGTCTGTTCACTTCTACTGATCACTGCGTGGTACGCTTACACCACTGTGCTCATGCTACTTAACTCCTGGCAAACGCAGGATCAATTCACTACTATGAGGATAGAGCTTTGGGTGTCCCTTTCAGTCGAACAAGACCACAATCTGTGAGCCAGGCCTATTTTATGGAACACATGCACGATTGTGTTTGTCCATGACAACAAAAATCAGCACCAGGGATCCAGATACCATTGCAGTTTGGGGCACACAGTGCAATGGTACACATCTGTAACCATGTGAAGGACTTTTCCATCCCAACAAGGCTGGTATTTGGAGAGGTTGTATCACATCAGGTAAATAAAAACTGATACAGGCAGGTGATGTGTTTACCAAGTGTAATAACAATACCTTCTCATACCAAGTTCTGCACCTCGGAATAGGCTAACCCCTAGCGGTAATACTGCACATTTTTGCCAGTGTTTCCCCACACATTGTTTTGGCACTATTTAAGAGGGAAACCAAGTGGTATTTTCTCATTGCTTGTGATCCTAATTCTGACAACTTCCATTTGTACCACATTGGGATAACAGGGGCACTCAAGATTGTGGCACAGAATTTTTAATACTAGTTTACGAAGAGCAGCCAACCTGCAAGCTCCATGCTGCAACATATGCTCAATTGAACCATCTCTGTAAAACAAGATGGAAACCCAAAGATTTTCCACTACACAGGAAACAGATAGAAAGCTACCCTATTTCTGAAAAGCTTTTCACTAAGATTGTTGTTTGTCTTCATGTTACCATAACGCTTTGTTTTAGTTTTATATAACACAAGCTCGGCCCAGATGCATCAGATCGCTTTAAACACAAAGCTGCATACTTTTTTAAGCACATGTAGATTGAATGATTTGCTCAGATTCAGAAGACATGGAGCAGATGCCGGGACTCAAACCTGGCTCCCCAGTTCTAAAGTCAGCAGCTCAGGCTATTAGGCTACATCTCCCAGAGAAACATCTTCAATCAAGCCCTTGTCTCCTGTTCATAAATCAATGTTTTCAGATGTATTAGGTCAATTAATTAAATTGGGCAAATCCCATACTTGTGATAAATAACAGGCTTGGACTAGAAAATGATATGTTTCTGTGACGTGAAGTAATTTTAAAATCACTTTTTAATCCTCTCACCTCTAATAATTCTCCTGCATCCCCCTTTCCCATGACAGCAGCCCTCCTGCTCCCCTGCGATCACATCAAATTCTGGTTCCACCACAGAGCACTTAAGTTTTAAATGCAGAACTTTCAGTTTTCCCAGTCCCATGTGTGAATTATCCAGCCAGTCCAGGTTTTTACTTTGCATTGTGGTACTTGTAGTCCTAAATATAGGATGGGAAAAATGCAATTACCGAAATGCAGATGAAAAAGCTTGAGTGGATGAGCTATACATACATGAAATTAGAGAACATTAAGCTTTGTTAATGGTTATGCTTACATGTTACAGAGCTCTCAAGACCAGTTCAGGTTATTGCTTTGCTTTCTGATACTATTAATCCTGATTTTATAATGGGGGATTAAACAGGACTGCAAGTCCCAGAGTGCAAAGCAAAACTGGATAAGCTACTCACATATAAACCTGGAAAACTCCGACGTTATGATATTCTGTATTCTTTTCATGTCTGACACGGTAAAAGCAGAAATAATGGTGCTTAATTGTACGCAAGTAATTAAAAATAAGGGAGGACGAGTAAGCTGACATGGACCCTAACTTGTTTTAAAAAGAGGTTAAGTGGCTTGTTGCATTGGATATCTTAAAGGCATTGGGCATCCAGGTTGTTAAATTTGTGCAGACATTAACCTAAAATACTGTCTAAAGCACAGCGTTAGCAAGGTAGGCCTGGTATAATAAACATTCATTCAAGATATGCAAAAAAAAATCAGAAATTAACACAACTAGTATTCCCTAACTACAGAGGAAGGGTAGAGAGAAGCAATTCTGAGTCCACACGTTAGAATATTTCAACCTTGACTAGAAGCATGAAGGGATAACTGCCATATTAAATTGCACACCAAGTAGCCCAGAAGAGATTGTAAGAAGGCTGTATTATGTTTTTTAATTGGGGTCTTCACACTATGACATTTCCAGTCTCCGTTTTTCTTTCCTAATTAAATATTATCCAGGTGTGTATTCTAATTGGTTCAATTGAAATAAACACCAACACCCAAAATACATTAGTGTCTTGAATGAAAATGCAAAATATAAAAACTACTGTCTCAGTGACAAGTAATATAAATTGATACTATTTTCTCTCACTACTCTCTGGGTGACTACGCAATGCCCTGCCAATAAATATTCAGTCATGGGCTTTGCTTTACAGGTTCTTGAAGCCAAGTACATTGAACTAATTGACTACAACTACCAGAATACACTTTTATGTTAAAAAAGATCACTGATTGGACAATAGTGTCCCTGTGATATGGATTACTCAAATTAATCTGCAACCATAATTGGACATATATGAATACTTTTCGAGTTAGAGGTGAAGGTGGTAGTGACCCCCACACCCGCACTTCTCAGACAGATAGAGCTAGTGAAGGTAGAGTATAGAGAGACAGGCGACTCAACACAGACTATATGAAACTGGAGACAAGGTGGGAAAACTTCTTGCCTGGCTCGGGAAAAAAGAAAGAGAAGCTAGATGGGTTCCAGAGATTGAGACCCAAGACGGGACTAGGGTAACAGCTGATGAGGACATTGTGGAGACATTTGCCAGTTATTATGAAGACTTCTATAAAGCTAGAGCGTTGGCAAACGCAGGCCACATTAAGGAATATCTAAACGAGGTAGATGTCCCCACTCTAGATAATGAGAGACGAAAAGGACTTGAGAGCGAAATCACGATAGAGGAAGTCCTGACCGCCATGGCACAGCTTAGACCTGGCAAGGCACCAGGACCAAATGGCTTCCCGGCAGAGGTCTTTAAAAACCGCAGAGAAATACTGGCTCCCCATTTACTGAATATGTATTTAGAGGCACGGAGACAGGAAATTCTCCCCCCTTACGAAGGGCGGAGATTGCGGTTATACACAAAAAGGGAAGGCCCAAATACAGCTGTGCCTCATATAAGCCGATATCCCTGCTGAACATTGAGGTAAAGGTCCTCGCCACAGTGCTGGCCACACGAATGTTAGGAGTTATCTCCTCATTGGTTCACTTGGACCAGACCGGCTTCATGCCGGGAAGATCCACAAGACACAACTTGAGAAGAGCACATGTATGGTTAGCCACAATTAGGAATTGCTTGGAGCCGCACTTATTCCTGGCTCTAGATGCGGAGAAGGCCTTTGATGCCGTCCACTGGCCCTTCTTGGAGGCCACGCTAAAGAGATTTGGCTTCGGCCCAGTGTGGGTGAGATTGTTGTACACAAAACCGGTGGCGAGGGTGAGAGTTAACGGAGTCCTTTCCTCAGAACTTTCCATAGAAAGAGGTACGAGACAGGGTTGCCCGTTGTCCCCCCTACTTTTTGCCCTTACTCTCGAGTCTCTGGCGTGCAAGATTAGGAACTCAACAGGCCTATATGGCTTTAGACTAAAAGCAGACGAAAGTGAAGAGGAACTTATCTCCCTGTATGCGGATGACGTCCTCCTCTACGTCACCCGCCCTGAGTGGACCCTCCCGCGCCTGTTTCTATTAATTGAGGAATACGGGAGCCATTCCGGCTACACACCGCAGGGGGGTTCTCGTATGCCCCCTTTGCCGATGAGGCTACAGTGCACGAAATAAGGATTCTCATACCTGGGCATCTATGTTACACACGAGGCGGACAGAAGCCATAACACTAATCTAGGGAAGGTGATGAGGGAATGCAGCTCTGATTTCAACAGATGGACAACTTTACCTCTGACGTTGATGGGAAGGGTCGCCATGGTCAAAATTATTTCTCTACCAAAGTTACTATATGTTCTGCAGAACACCTATTACCAACTTCCCTCAGGCCAATTTAGAGACATGGAAAGGGACATACGATGTTTTCTGTGGGAAGGGAAACACCCACGAATAGCCCCTAAAACTCTACAGCGTAATCAGTACGCTGGGGGTCTGTCCCTACTGGATATAGAGGCATATTATTGGGCGGCACACCTTATCAACGTGAATGACTGGGTATTTGCCACAGACGAACATCCCACATTTCGCGTGGAACGGCTACAATGGGAGAGCAAGACATGTAGACAATTCCTCTGTGAGAAGGTGGGAGACCAGCACCTCACCCCAGCCACGAAAGTGACTATAACGGCCTGGAAAAGAACTAACAAAATGATGGGATGGTACAGAAGACCCACCAGTATGACCCCTCTCTGGGAGAGTGGCTGGTTAAAAGAAATTAAGAAACTCAAGGGCTATGAGGGCTGGGATAGGATTGGAATTTCTGAGCTTGGGGACTTGATACAAAATGGGGAAATTATGCCCTTTGCATCTCTACAGGCAGAATACGACCTAAATAGAACTCAATACTTTCACTATTTATGACTAAGACACACCTGGGTAGCGGAGGGTTTTCAGGGAATGGAAATCTCAGATTGCTCCCCCCTAGAGGGCCGGTTGCTGTCGACTAAAATAATAGCGAAAGGGACCTCTGCAGTATACAAGACCATAAATAATAATACGCCAAATACACTGACCGGCCTGCGCACCAGGTGGGAGACGGAAATAGGCCCCTTAGAGGACATAGACTGGGAAACTGCTTTGATGTTTCCCAGGGAGGTCGCAATTAGGATACGACTTAGACTGATACAATTTAAGATTCTACACAGAATATACTATGACCCACAGAGCCTACACTGGATGGGGAGGGCCAGGCGTCCAGACTGCAGCAGAGGTTGTGGTGGGATTGGATCCTTTTTTCATGTCCTATGGGACTGTCCCAAGATTAAGGTGTACTGGAACAAGGTGATAGGAATACTAGCCGAGGTCCTGACGGCGTAGATCCCCCTAGACCCCAAATACATAATACTAGGCATATCCAATGACATAGACCTGCCCAGACGGAAGCTCCTGTTCTGCGGGCTAGGGCTGATGGTTGCCAAAAGAGACATAGTACGACTATGGGGGGCTGAAAGCTGCCCGACAATAAGCATCTGGAAAAAGTGCATGGATGGGTTCATGATGGGGGAAAAGACAACGTATATCAATAGAGGATGCCCGCAAAAATTTCAAAAGATATGGAGAGACTGGATTGCATACTACTCCCTAGAGATATAGATCAGACTGGAAAATGGCCTAAAGAGAGACATGAGAGAAATAGAACCAAGGGCCGTTTATGGAGGGATCACAACTATTGATTTGGGGATGAAAAGAAACGAACAAGCTGGTGGGGCTGATCAAAGGGAGGTTAGGTGCCATAAAGGGAGTTGGGGAAAGTGGGGGGTAGGGAGAGCTATCTTTATTGTTGAATATATATTTGTATTTTCCCAGAGACACTATACTATGATCCATATGTGTAACTCCTTGGAAATGTTATTTCTCGATTTAAAGGCAAATAAAAAAAATTGTAAAAAAAATACATATGAATACTTTTAACCACAAAATGTGATTAAGGCAGTAAACCTTAAAAATCAAAGGAGTCTCCACATAGTGATTATTTTACTCATCTTCAATTGAATTTTATACAGGAAACATTTTTTTGGTCATAACTGTGTCTTCTTCAGGTTTTGGGAGAGACAGCTCTGCGGCTTGGGAGACCTCATGTTACCAAAAAAATCCATCCAGGACTTAGTGAGTGGATCAAGGGCCAGTCCACATCAGTCAATTCATTTTCTGGATTTTTAATAATTGCCATTGCTTGGATGAGCTTTCCATCACGTTATTTTATAGTCTTTCACAGATGGTTTTGTTGGTGATGGGCTCAAGTAGTTCTTTTGTGGGACTGCAGAAGCAACCGAATTTCTAGCTGTAATTCAGAGTCGGTGCTGTGTTCCTTGATATATTTACTTTACTGACATGATGACATTTTAATTGGTGGTGTGTATATTTGTTTATCTTTGCCACTGACCCAGGTTATGCAATAACCAACCACCTTTGCATGTTTTATTTTTATTTTACTTTGCTATCATGATAAGCTGTGTTTTAAAAGTAATGACTTTGTTACAAATGCACTGAAAATACTGGCCGATTGATTTAATGAACCTACTCAGAAATATTTCTTGTGTATGCCCTATTAGTTTAGTTTAACTTTAGCTGCATACCTAATTTTCTGAGTCCTTTTTCTGACACTCTTCTTTGAGGGTCTTTCTTAACTCTGCTAATGCAGTCTGTTAAGCAGAGAGGGCTTCCTCCCAATCTCCGTATTGTTGAGGCCCAAGAGGATATGTTCTTTCTAGGATGGCTAGAAGCAGCACACACACTTTTGCTCAATTATGCCCCTACTATTGACTTAGCCATTGCTAGAGTTGCCATCTGACCAGAGGTACAAAATTTAGGAAAATCACCTCCAGCTGGTATTTTTTTCTCCTTATCAGTACACACTTTAAACAGTAAATCTAAGAAAAGGATTTTGCGCCTAGGTTCCTCCCTTTCACTTTTAGGCAAATACAATTCACCAACTCTAATTTCTTTAAATGAATCAGGATCTGTACATGCCACTCCTAAAGTGATAAATCAACTGAGATTTTTTTGTTAGGGCGTGAAATAACTAAGCAATTGAGCAACGCTCTGAACAATGAGCAGATGTATTCCAGCTGTAGCCTGCAAAATAACCCCGATTCAGAGCCCACGGTGCTGCCCCTGGCATTGCAATCTACCCAAAGCTCAGAACAAGTGAGTCAGGAAGAAAAGTGAGGCAAGACATTGAAAGTTTGCGCATATGTTCCTTAAGTATTTCTACCGGAAAACAGATAGTCCCCTTTGCCCCGAAACCAACAAATCGTTTTCACCCCTCGCCTCTTTCTCAAATGCAGCAAAATTGCAATGTCAGCGACTTGCAATTTTCATTTCTGGTGGCTAAGCTGCTACCTTGATGAACTTATTTATACCCCTGGCAATAGAGAGAAAAAATGCTACGTGAGAAATTTCGTGTAACAGGGTAGTAGGTGAAAATACTTATATCTCCTCCGTTTACTCATCGTGAGGGTTATGTATTTACAATTCATTACAAATGACATATCTAGAAAAGTTAAAGCGATTAGGGTTACCCTAAAGACAAATTACATATTGACAGAGTTGGAGCGGAATGTCGTGTACAGCTCTACAAGGTGTCATAAAACAGTCAGAGTCACACCATTAAATGTGAGGGCGTATGCCTGGTGGGGACCTAGGTGAAAGTGTTATTGAGGAAAATGTCATCAGAAAAGGAACATTTTAAGGTTTGTTTTGAATATCTGAAAAAAGGTAGTGGTGCAAAGGTTTGGAAGTAGCGAATTCCAAATTGTAGTTGCATTACCTGAGAATGATTGCACCATAAGTCTTTCCCTTTTTTTAAGCTGGAGGTTCCAGAAACAAATGTTCAGCATTTTGTGCATTCTTGGGCATGGTGCTGATTTGGGATTGGAGATTAGAACGTTTGTGAAGGGTGTCACTGAGGGATTTTGACAATGTCAACAATGGTAGGTTTATTGTTAAGTATGTTTTGATTAGCCATCCATGATTGCAAAGGAGGAATTCAGTTTTAGAGGGATTCAGTTTTAGGTGATGAGACGTCATCCATTCTTGGATGGAGTTAAGGGTGGTGGTGAGAAGTGAAAAGTGTGCACATGTTGTGTCTACCTTGAGATAGAGTTGGGTGTCATCAGCATAGAGGTAAGAAAGGATCCCAGCCTCTTTTAATAGGTATTATAGCAGTTCATTATAAAGATTATATAAGGTAAGATAAAAGATAGTGCCTTGAGGCCTTGAACCTTGAAGCCACAGCCTTTTGAAGTTTTCAATTGTAATCGTCTGAGATCTCGCCGTGAGATAAGATTCAAACCATTTAAGTACTACACCTTTGTTAGAAATTATGGCCCTCATTATGACCCTTGCGGTTGGCGGAGAAGTGGCGGTCTTACCGCCAACAGGCTGGCGGTAAAAAAAATTGAATTATGACCATGGCGGTTACCGCCATGGTCATCCGCCACTTCTCCGTTCCGACCGCCAGGGCGGAGACAACCGCTGGGCTGGAGACTTGGGTCACCAGCCCGGCGGCCGTCACAAGATTGCCGGCGGTACCACGACCCGGCTGACCGCCATGGATTTCATGGGGTTGGGAACTGCCATGAAATCCATGGCGGTAAGCACTATCAGTGCCAGGGAATTCCTTCCCTGACACTGATAGGGGTCTCCTCCACCCCCACCCCCACCCCGTGCCCACCCCCCACACCTCCCACCCCCCTGCTACCTCCCCAAGGTGGCAGGACTCCCTCCCCACCCCTACCCCCAACATCGCAACCCAGACACACACAGTACACACATTCAGACACCACCAACACACATACCCGCACACAAATCAACAAACATGCCAACAGCCACACACACACAGACATACACGCACACATCCATTCAGACATACATACAGACACACGCACACATTTCCAAACACGACACACCCCCGTATGCATACACAACTCACACACCCCCTCTACATACCCACACGCACACCTCCATGCACGCACACAACACCCCCACCCCCTCCCCTAACAGACAATCAACTTACCTGGTCCGTTGATCCTCCGGGAGGGGATGGGATCCATGGGGGCTGCTCTGCCGCCAGCACCCCGTCAACAGAACACCGCCACGGGCAGTGTTCTGTTGACGGGGCGGTGGAGGTGGAGCAACCTCCACTTCCCCGCCGACAGCCAGTATGGCTGCTGGCGGCTCTCCGTCCGGAAAAGGACAGAGGGCTGCCAGCAGTCATAATTCGCCGGGCGGAAAACCGCCTGCACTCGCGGTCTTCAGCACGGCGGTCCCTGACCGCCGAGGTTGTAATGACCACCTATGTTTCTGATTGGCAGAGGTATGCACCCTGTCGAAGAAGGAATCATACTCTTAGGGTAAACCACAAACACACCCTAGGTTTACCTGTGCTCACCCTCCCGGCAATGTGTAAATTGTGAATACACCACAAAAAGACTGCACACCAGGTTAGAAAAACAGAGAATCATTTTTATAAATAAAACAAGATCAAAATGACAAAACCCCAATAAGTAGAAGTTGAGATATGAATTTTCAAAGAATACATGTAAAATAGTGCTAAGAAGCAATAATCACTTAAATGGGACATCTGGTCGCATTCGACCAGGGAAAAGTCTAAAGTTCGGGCCTACCACAATTTAATGTGGGCTGGATACAGGGACCCACTTGGGCCCCCTGAACTAAAGTACCTTGATCCGGGGTGCATCGCAGCTAACGAAGATGCGAACTGCAGCAATTTGTCGGGCCACGCGGTGGGTGAGATGTGTTAATTTTCTACACGTAACTGTGGCGATGCATCAGTGCTAAGTGTGACAGGCTGGTTCGAATGTGAGGTGAGGCTGCTGCAGAAGGCGATGCGTTTATTCCGAAGGTGATGCGCTGGTCCGAAGATGATGCTCAAGGTCTGCTCCACATAACAACGAGGATGCAGTGGTTCTGACTCACTCAAAGGCAAAGATGCACCTGTTCTAATGAAGATGCATGGTTTCTGGCTGTAGCAACACTTTATACCCACTTCCAAGGGCCCAGGCTAGGTTGGCACCACTTGGCAGGGTGAGACTTGCAGCAGGCAAATCCAGGTGCTATAGCAGGGTGAGTTGAAGTCTATTATGTCCCTGAGACTTCAGAAAACAGGGGACCAGTCAGCTGGCCCTTAGAGTTACTCTGGGTTCTGGGTTGAAGAGTTGCAGATCCAGTCCTTCTCACTCCTAGGCAAGAAGGCAGCAGGCAGTAGATCAGCAAAGCAGGAGTCCAGCAGAAGGCAGCTCGGCAGCTTGTCAGTCCTCATAGCAGCCTGGAAAAGTAACCACGGGTCCAGAAGTGTACTGATTTGGTAGGGCCAGAGGTCGGGTACTTATACCCAGTTGTTCACTTGAAGTATGGGAGACTTCAAAGAAAGGTCTTTGAAGTGCACGTAGGTCCTACCTTTCTGCCCTAGCTCCAGACTCATTACAGGGGGAATACTATGTGTGGGACAGGACACTGCCCAGGATGACCCATCAGGCTGTGGATGGCCCATCAGTCACACCTAAGTCTCTTTGTGTGTGGCTGTCTAGAGGAAATGCACAAAGCCCAGCTTTCACTCACTCCAGACATTTATTCGGAGAAAGGCAGAGAGCACTAAATGGCTAAAGTAAGAACATGCCAATGTTCTAAAAGTGGCATTTTCAGAACTGCAATTTAAAATCCTACTTCACCATAAGTTATGATGACACCAAACTCAAAAAACCTATCTCTTCCATATTGTGAATTACACTTCTAAAAAGTAACAAGGTAATTCCAATGTTATCCTTTTGGAGGTATAGACCTTGCTGTAGTGGAAAATGACTTTGAGAGTTTTTCACTACCAGGACATGTAAAACGTAATAGTATATGTCATGCCCTTGAAATATATTGCACCCTGCCCTCTGGGTTGACCAGGGCCTACTTTTCGGATGATTTGTATATGTAAAAAGGAAAGGTGTGTGCCTGGCAAAAGGATTAGTTTGCCAGATCGACATGGCACTGTAAACCTCTATATACAGGCTCTGCAATTGCAGGCCTGAGACATGGCTAGAGGGCTACTTAAGTGGGTGCAGGCCAACAAGGAGCATCTAATTTATACAGGAGTGTCTGATGGCAAGCATAAGGGGCGGGGTGGTGCGCAGGGAAGGGGGTGGAGGCTGGAAATTAAAATAAAATTAAAAATAATTTAACAAAACACTGACCTTAACCCCACGTGTCACTCCGTTCCTGTGTCTCCTCGCTGCAGGCACAGGCTCCCAGCCTGTCCTGCGGCCAATCCTGACATTGCTTAAAGCACTGTCAGTACTGGCTGGGAGCACCCAGCCAGGGCACACCCAGGTAGAATGGGAGCCTGTGCAGGCTCTCTCCAGCCCAGCAACTGTGTTGCTGGGCTGGAGAGAGCCTTCTCACATGTGTGTTTGGCTTGCCAAAGACAGCCAGCCAAACACACGTGAGCTCTGTGGGGGAGTACTGAGCACTCTCTCTCACTGCTCGTCACCCCTGTGTTCCCGCCCTTTTACCAAAAAACAATAATAAACACAGTTTGTTATAATTTTTTAGTAAAAGCATTTCAGCTGCGGCTGCCCTGGTAACATGTAGAGAACATTACTAGGAACGAGGTCAGGAAAGTGGAGGAAGTAAAGCAAAAGGTTTTGAGGTGAGCCTGCATGTGGGGCCATTTCCAACAGCCTTCATTTCCCATTCTTTGTTTTAATGTGTTAAGAAGTGTGTGATGGTTTACAGAATCAAAGGCTGCAGATTGGTAAATAACGTTCAGGAGGAAGGAGCTGCCCGACACTAGGAATCCAAGGGAATTGTCAATAACTTGTAGCAGTGCTGTGTTGGTGCTGCAACCTTGACTGAAGCCAGATTGAAATTTGTCTACAAGATTGTTAAACTTGATGTGCTGGGTGAGTTTCTCCACTACACATCTTTTAGTGATTTTGGTGAGGAAAGGGAGATTGGCGATAGGGCGGAAGTTGCTTATGTCATTCACATCAGCAAAGGTTTTTTTTTAGTAGTGGGGTCACCTGACCAATTTTGAGGGCATCGGGAAAGGATGCTTGGCTGAGAAAGAGGTTAACCAGAATTGTCCAATGGGGAAAGTGTGGGTGTAGAGGTCTATTGCAATGATGTTTGGGACAGGGTCTAGAGAATGGTTTGAAGGTTTGGGATTTAAGATGTTCTTGAGGAACGTATCTTCAGTGATGACGTCAAAACTGTGCCAGAAGCATTTGGATTTGAAAACCCTATGTGGGGTTGGATGTGAGTCATGATCAATGAGCGATTTAACTTTTGCATCAAAGAATTGTACAAATTCTTCTGCTTTCTTGGGTGGGTCGTCAAATTTGATGGCTGAAGATGAGTGGTTTCTGATTGTTCTGATTAGGGCAAAGATATTTTTGGGTCTGTTCTTGGCAGAGTTCAGGAGAGTTCTAAAGTAATTTGATTTTAAGTTAATTATAGGTCTGTGATATTGAAATCTTGCGTACTGGAAATATGCAAAATTATTGACAGAGGGTGACTGCCTCCATTTCTTCTCCAGGATTTTTAGATCTTTCCTGTCATCAGAGAGGGACTTATTGATCCATGTTACAGAGGGTTTGGGCCTATTCTTCTTGAACTGAAGTAAGCAACATTGTCTATCAAGACAGATAAACTGGTGAAACAGTGAGTAGTCAAGTCATTGATGTCAGAGTTGGGACTGATGTCTGATAGTACCTTCTTAGCAGTATTGCTGAAAGTGTTGAGGTTGATGGTCCTTGAAAAATCAGGTAGTTGCCCTTTTTTGGTTGGCCCAGGATTGCAACATGCAAGAGGTGAAGTGAGAAAGGGCTGGGGAAGTGGTCAGACCTGTCTACTGGTATAGGATCATCTGGGTAGAGCAGGTCATCTTTGGAAATTAAATAGTCGAGCGTGGATCCTCTGGAGTGTGCTGGTTTAGAGTTGTGTTGTAAAGATTATTTCCTGAGAGAAATGTGACAAGCTGGTTGGCAGCAGAGTCTTCCAATCTGCCCCAGTAAAGGTTAAAGTCTCCTAGAAAGATCAGCTTATCACTTGCTGAAGATTAGTCAATTGTAAGGTCAATGAATTCCTCTGCAAATGCAGAGATGCCACTTGGCGGGTGGTAAATGGCACTAATCCTGATAGGGGAGTTATGGTGCACATGAAGTTAGGAGGTAAGGCATTCAAGTGTAGAGAATGAGCTACTGGGTAATTCACAGCATCGAAGGGAGCTTCTGAAGATGACAGTGATGCCTGTCCCTAGCTTATAATTTCTGATAAATGAATAGTTTGGGGGAGCAGAAGATCAAGAATGGTGTGAGAAGTGTCATTGGACCAGGTCTCAGCGAGGATTAGTAGGTCAAAGTTATAGTTAGTGATATTATCTGAGATTTCCAACTTGCGTTGTTTTGTAGATTTACAGTTGTGAAACATACAACACAGCTCTGAGGTAACTGTTTTGGTGTAGAGGGTGTCAGGGCTTTTGGTGATGATAGGAATGATGTTTCTATAGGTCGGTGCCCTGGTAGTAAATGGCTGTTGTTTGGTTCGGATCAGGGGGATGATGGGTTTAGTGCATTGTTTTGTGTTGTCTGGAGAGGAGATTCTAAGGGAGGTAGAGGTATTATAGCTAGCACATAAATTACAAATATCAGTTTGGGAGAGATTGTGAGCAGCTTTTTTGGAGCGTGAATGAAGAGTACTCCTCTGAATTAAGTGTTTGGGGTACTGTGTTCCCATCAAGGGGATTAAGGAGTCCAATACAGTGGACATTTTAGAGCTTAAGTGGGAGAAAGTGACTTTAAGCTGGGAGATAGTGGAGTTGAGATCTCCCAGTTTGTGTGCAGAGCTCTGCAAAGCATGTTATGATGCCGGGTAAAGGTGGTGAGCTCTAAGTAGATTTCTTTTTGAAAAGCAGAATGTTGGAGGGGGAAGGTAAGGTGATGAGATGGGATATTATGATGTGAAGAGTGCAAAGTCAAGTGATGTTGGAGGTGAGAGTGGGTGCTAATGTGATGTAAATTAAATTCTCAGAGCATTCATTGAGAGAAACAGATGTTTGTATAGTGGTTAGGTTGACGATAGGTGGTAGCTGTTGTGGGATGGCGCCTATGGGATGGAGGGGTGGGATGAGAGATGGGAGGCAAAAGGTCTCAGTAGTTGGAAGTGAAGAGAGGGGGATAGGGTGGCAGCACAAGTGCTTGGCTGCATGAGTGTTTGGGGGTGGGGGGCGGAGTCGTGGACAATGTGAAAAATTGTCCAGGAGGATAGATGGAGAATGGCTTAAAACTCGCCTAAAAATCATGAGATACTGGACAAATCATTTAACCTCATGGTGTCTAAATTTGCAAGTATGTTAAATGTGACGCAACTGTGAACTTTAATGTAATTGCACGATTCCAAATGTGGAAGTGCCAATTAATATATAGATGAATCCTGTATTATCTCGCAGTAGCCACCAATGTAAACCACACTTTTGCTTCCCATCTAGGTCTGAACTGTAGGAATTACAATTTGTACCTTGAGAATAATAGATGACTCCAAGTTGCCAACAAGACAATGCTCAAGTTTATTGTTTTTGCATAACAAATCTGAATTATGGGGCTTGTGGTCTTGGGCCACTTCAGTTGATCTAACTGACATAAAAAGCTTGTGAACTATGATCTGTAAAAGAAAATCTCAGAACTGGATTATAGTGGTTTTTTTTTAGATATGGAGTCATCTCATAACCTTTCTCTGTAAATATATCTATCTTTCTTCAGTTTCACTGCTTAATTTGCAGAATTTAAATCTAGAAGTACTAAAAGATCTGTCTTCCCATGTTTTTAGGAACTTTAGCTGAGGCTTTAGTTTGTTCTGCAGTGCTACACAACAGAGTTACACTTCATGGACACTGTCTTGTCCAGATCATTGCATTGGTCAGTAGGTACAGCGGCCTGGCTGATCAATGTCAACATCTTTTTATGAAAGAGGTGTTTGCAAAATCAAGAGAAAATGTTCATCATGTGGGACTCAACTTGTGGGTTAATCAGAAACTCAATAATCAAACAGCGCAGTTTTGGATAATATGAAACTCCTTGGCATGGTCCAGCTTGTGCATTGTCTTGTACACCAGGATACCCACACATTTACCTCTTAATGCACCTTTATAATTTAGGCATCCTGTGTACTTACTGCTCAGACCAAAAACCTGTCTTTAGTCAGGCACCCAAAGACAATTTCGGAACCTTGATGCAAGTTTTGCTTATCCAAGGCAACCTTGAGACTGATCCAAATAGTCATCCTACCCCAAGTCCACATTCCATGCAGTTAGAACAAAAACTATGCCACGTCCCTAAAAGCCTCTTATGACTAGAGACAAAGGGGGTTATTCTAACTTTGGAGGAGGTGTTAATCCGTCCCAAAAGTGACGGAAAAGTGACGGATTTACCACCAGCCGTATTACGAGTCCATTATATCCTATGGAACTCGTAATACGGCTGGTGGTATATCCGTCACTTTACCGTCACTTTTGGGACGGATTAACACTCCTCCAAAGTTAGAATAACCCCCAAAGTGTAAAACAGAAGAACAGAAGAAACAGGCCTTTTACATGTAAGCACTCAGGATGTGGCTCAAATCTGAGTATCCTTCAGGACCATTTGAATCCCGCTCCCGGAAAGAGATGACACACCTCTTTAACAAACACTAGATCGCAGTGTCATAAAGTACACTGGTGACTGTATCCTTGCCTTTATATTATACAGAGCTATGCTACCTTTTAGCTAGGACTGAACTATATAAATAACACAAACACAAATAAATATATACGTACATAACCAACTGCAGAAAAAAGCTGTATGAAAATCAACTTAAAAGAAAATGCAGCTTCGCCACCATATACATATAGAAATTGATTTAATTTCCACTTTTGATCTGTTATAAGTGCGTGCCCATTACATTTTAGTTCGTCAATCTGTTGTTCAGTGTAGCTTCAATCATATACAATCTATGCAACAATTGAAAATCTCAACTATTGGACTGTGTGCAAAGGTAGGGGCGTCGCAATTGGGGTGCTGCTGTGATTGCTGTGTAGTAGCGTGATGTGAAGGTGACTGTATGACAGCAATACATACCGACCTATGTGTTACTGAGTTGTGGCTAATACCCAGGGCCTCATTTGCAGGATTCTGACCCATCAACTCCAAAGCATGAGATATCTTGTGCTGCCCTACGACCCTCTAACAACACCATGAATACGCTGTATTTACAATACAGCGTTCCATGACATACGTTTTCACAGATGCACCAGAAATCCTGACACATGGAGCTAAACTCACACATTGCTGGACTAGTGTCAACGAAATGACTCCCTTCCAGCAATGCCAGGAGGCTCCAATTAAGAAAAGCCCTGTGTCAATTTTATGCATGCTCTGAGCAGGAAGTAAAATTCTGATGCAGTGAAGTCGCAGAATGATGCAGTGAAATGTTGTAAATTGTACTGCATCAGTTCTGCGTGCCTTTTTCTGTGGGAATGCCTACCTTGCATACATTATACCTGGAGCGGGTATATTGTGATGCAAGGCTTGGCCCAATGCATCAGTTTGTAAATGTGCAGCAATATAGAGCAGTGCTTGCGCCACTGTTGCGTCAAAAAGATAATGCAACGGTGGTGCAAGGGCCTTGTAAATGAGGCCCCCAGTGTGGTGTGGGCCCGACTAGTATACCTCTTAAGTTCTGTTTACACTGGACTATGGTATGCTGTTCATGTGGTAAAAATGCCACAAAGAGATTTTAAAAAAATCTCAACTATTGACCTCAATATTGACATTTCATCTTCTTGACCCATTTATTGAAGCTTTAATTTTCTTTTAGGAGAAAAGAATAGACAGCACAAGTAACAAGTTACTAAAATGGGAAACATCACTTACAATGCGGCAAATGCAACGCAGTGCATTTACCACGATGACTTTGCCACGCATATGCATTTACCAGGCATGGCTTTACCACGCATGCCTTTACCACAAATATACCTTTACCATGCATGCCTTTACAATGAATGTTGTTGTGAAGGCATGAATGGTAAAGGTGTATGCATAGCAAAGGTTTTAAAGGTAAATACAGGTACGTATTAAGTGGGTTGAATGATACATATATATATATATATATATATATATATATATATATATATATATATATATATATATATGGTGTTTAGGGTGGGTAATGGTTATTGGTGGTAAAGGCATTTTTAGGTTTTAGGGTGAGTATGGGACTTGGGGTGGTAAGGGCATTTTTAGCTGTTAGGTTGGGTATGGGTTTTGGGGTGGTGAAGGCATTTTTAGGTTTTAGGGTGGGTATGGCTTTTGGGGTGTTAAGGGCATTTTTAGGTTTTAGGGTGGGTATGGCTTTTGGGTGTTAAGGGCATTTTTAGGTTTTAGAGTGGGCTTGGGTTTTAAGGTGCTAAGGGCATTTTTAGGTTTTAGGGTGGGTGTGGATTTTGGAGTGGCAAGGGCAGTTTTAGATTTTAGGGTGGGTATGGGTTATGGGGTGATAAGGGAATTTTTAGGTTTTAGGGAGGGTATGGGTTTTCAGGTGGTTAAGGACATTTTTAGGTTTTAGGGTGGGTATGGGTTTTGGGGTGGTAAGGGCATTTTTAAGTTTTTGGGTGGGTATGGGATTTTTGGTGGTAAGGGGTGTTTAGGTTTAAGGATGGGTATGGGGTGGTAAGGGCATTTTTAGGTTTTGGGGTGGGTATGGGATTTGGGATGATAAGGGCATTTTTAGGGTTTAGGTTGAGCATGTGTTTTGGGGGTGATAAGTGGTGTTTAGGTTTTAGGGGGTATGAGGGTATGAGTTTTGGGGTTTAAGGTGTGTGTATATATATATATATATATATATATATGTGTGTATGTATGATATACTTACCTCTACTTTTTACCATGCATATACTTTTATCAACCATGCCTTTACTATGACATTTTCGTGGTAAAGACATGCGTGGTAAAAGCATATGCATGGTAAAAACATTTTGTGGTAAGTGCATTCGTGGTAATGACCATACATTGTACTTACCACTTTGTCAAGGCATGTGTGGAAAGTGCATGCGTTGTTCCGTCATACATCCTACTAAAACAGATTGACTCTCACCACGTGTTTATCAAAAGAAGCATAAGAGTGTGGACTAACTGGTGAAATTTTAATAACAGATACTCTACTCTCCTGAATAAATGACAACTTTATTATACTTTTGCATAATATTCTGACTGTAAACGAGAATATTTCTTTTGGAACAAAACAAGACCGAACTTTAGTGAAGATAACCATACAAAAAATTAATCATGGTTCTTGAATAATCAGGAATATAATAAATTCACATATTTGATTTTCAAAAGATATTGTACAGGTGCCATTAGGAATGAGGCACTGCAGTATCTGCTGTCATTGTGTAACATACTTAAAGGCACGTGAAGGGCTTGAAATGTATTTGCCATCATGCTAAATAGTTTGAGCCCTGAAAAAGGATTTACAAGTTTCTAAAGAAACCAAACATCAAAATCGAGGTCAATGATTACCTATACACTTCGAATCTTACTTGACAGCACATTATAATCAAAAGTTCCCACTTTAATGTATCATGAAACTTTCTAAATCATACGAAAAGGTCCTACGGCGCAGGCTGTTGAAAAAACACGAACATTAAAATCATGTTTTAGGTGTTAGAAGGAGATGCGCCAAATTTATCCTATCACTTTTATTTCCTGCATCTGTGCTCGTTTAGCTGTAATAAAATAGTTGAATTACGACAGTGGAAGTTATGTCAATTTGATAATAATGATACCTAGCCATTTGAAAAAAAAAGCACATTTAGCTGCACTTGAGCATTAGGCTTCAACTATAGGCTGTAACCTTTGCAATAGGCTGCAACCAGAGTCCTGATATAATAATTAATTTTGACCCTTGCAAAACCATGCTTGGTAACGTGGCAGAAGTGCAAGGGTGAAACTCTAAATCTATTATAAACTAAATTGTACTGTAAGTTATAAATAACTCTTTGGCGCGTTATTTTTTTTAAATTTGCGATTACTTGAGAGCCACATGCAGAAAGAATGGCGAAAGGTTCACCTATTTCAATAGTCCATCCTCCCTTCGAAATGTATTTTTTAATATAATGAAGGTCTATGGAAAAGAGGTCCCTCTTCTTCGAAAGAACCCTTCACATTTTGTGGCATTTTGCACCAGTTAGCTTTTCCCTTATCCACGCCATATGTTTAATCAACCACATGGTGGGAGCTCTTGATATTATATTTAGTTATATTAACTATTGCTAGAGTAACCAAGTGAATTAAGGTTGTCTAGAGCACCAACAGAGTTAAATGTTTTATTCACAGTCGCTCTGGCAAGAATAAAAAAATATATTTCTCAGATGGTACTGGAGTTATATGGACCCTCTATCCAATAACGTCAGTCATGCAACATCTTCCTGCCACATGTATGAGCCCAAAAGGGTCAATGGTGATCGTCAGGACTATAAGATCCGGATACAATCGCTTACTCCCATATTATGTCATACTGATAGAAGGACAAACTGGACAAACATGACTTGTGTCACGTGAATTTTCTGTATTCAAAACAAAATGTTCTAGGTAGCATTAAACCTTCTAGACATTGATTGATAGGGTATTCCTAACATGCACTAAAACTGAGATCAACAGCAAACTGTGAAGCACTGCACACATATGTAAAGTTGGATGATGATCAATAAGAACTGGTGCTGCAAACTCACCCTGTGTTCTTGGGGCCCTGTGTTCTTGAGGTCCTTGTACTCTTGGTCTGCTTCTGCGTCTTACGCAGTTGCATGAGGACATCTAAATATCAGCATATGTCATATGGGTAGAATCCCATAGTAAAACGGTCACCTAAAAATGGATGGATTAATTTTTGTGTGTTTAGTTGTCATTGTCTTAGTTAAAATCATATTCTGTCATTCTTTAAAAAAAGTTATTTATGACCATAATGATGCAGATTTTTTATGAGTAGGCATAAACGCTTGTCTCACAATAATTAGGTCCTCATTGCAAGTTTGACGGTCTTTTTGCAAGATAGCTGCGCTGGCGGCTGCCAAAAGACCAACAGTGATGGTGATACAGTGACTGCCGTATTACGAGTCACAAACTGAAGACCGCCCAAATACAGCCACAAATCCTAAAATGCCAGGCCGACCGAGGGCGGGAGAACGATGGTCCCACCACCAGCACCGCCACATCAACAACATCCTGTCCTCCATATTACGACCCACATATCAGCATGGTGGTCATTGCATGGCGGAAAACCATTGACTGGGTGAATTGCTGCAGTCTAAAAATCACCTCCACCAGAACCCTACACCACATTGGACAGTCTGAATACCCCACACCTGAGACACATACACACACCACACCACACACACCTGTTCACTGCACTCTATAACACATCCTCACACCCCCCCACAATCTTTTGCCACCACAACTAACAGAGACATCGAGGAGCACACCATAGGAGGACACTGCACGTCGATACCATAGGCATCAACACATTTCCCACGCTTCACACACCATATAACTGCACCAGCAACACAATACACACATCGCCACTGCACACAAACACCAGATACCACAGCACACACAACCAAACCCACCCACCTCACCAAGCACCCTACACTGCACCCTACACACACAAACCCCCCCCACCCACAACACAACCACCATGTCCTGTCAGAAGCACCCACGTTTCACAGATGATGAGTTGAGGGTCATGGTAGATGAAATCACCAGAGTAGAGCCACAACTGTTTGGAGCTCAGGTCCAGCAAACCTCGATAGCCAGGAAAATTGAATTATGGTGGAGAATCGCTGACAGGGTCAACTCAGTGGCACCCATCCACGCACCAGGGAGGACATCAGGAAGAGGTGGAACGACCTACGGGGAAGGTGTGTTCCATGGCATCACGTCATCAGATTGCCAAAAACAAGACTGGAAGTGGGCCCCTACCTCCTCTCCCTGAATTCACATCGTGGGAGGATAAGGTCTTGGACATCATGCATCCTGAGGGCCTGACTGGAATCATTGGAGGACTCGACTCTGGTAAGTGAAAAACACTCCCCAGGCACCAACCACTCCTGTCCAGCATGCATCCCCACCACCCATCACTCCCTAATCCACCCCATCTCACACTTCTAAACCCCGCCAATCACCCCACACCCCTCACCTACATGCCACACCACCCCACTGCCACCATCCTCAAACAGTCCCTCCCTAATGCACGGATACCAATCACAATGCCAGGCATCACAACTCCCACAATGCATCACTCCCTACACATCAAATATCACAGTCACACTTCACAGTGGAACACCTGTATGGAAAACCATAGCATTTGCCACACCAACTGGATACTTCGACTACGTTCCAACATATGGCAAGGAAAGCAATGCTATCCACTATCCTCAACCCTCAATGGAAAATGGAAACAATGGCACAATCCGTCACCCGCAAACAATGTCTGCAGTGCTGCATCTGTCATTGCCATCACTGGGAAGCAAGTCAAGCTACTCCATGCATCAGACGATGATACGAACAAGTACATCTCCACAATGTAACTCCCTCCCTTCCCATCAACAGGTCCCACTGCCACTGCCACCCAGCAGCGGATGCCAGAGACAGTCAGCCCTCCCCAGGATGAAGGCCCCAGTGGATGTCTGGATTTTGACGACTTGCCTGGTCCATCTGGGGCAACTGGTGAGTCCACCACCACCAGCCCCACTCTGGACACATCGGAGTCCCCCAATCATGTGGCTACTACAGCACAGCCAACCCTTCATCCCCAAACCTGTGTCCCAAGGACAGATCAATCAGAAGTGTGCCCCACAACACAGGGACCAGAGTCAAGGCCACACACCCAAGACGATAAAGGTCCTGGTGCAAATGGGTGTGGGCACACTATACCAGGGGCACAGGAGACCAGGGGCAGTGGGAGGGTACCTGTGGTCCAAGGGATGGGGCACCCACACTAAATGACTGGCCAGGAGGCCATCTCTCAAGTCCTGGGAGCATACCACCAATCCCAGGACATGATGGGCCAGATCCTCGCACCCCTGCAGGAGAACCAGAGGCTGCAGAATGAATACCACCAGAAGGCCATGCAGCAGTGACATTCCCTCTATGCCACCATGGCCTCCATTGCAGGGGTGCTGAAGGAACTGACCACCATCCTGCGTGCATCCTCCACCCACCGGCAGGCCCCGTCCACTAGCCACATTCCAACAGAGTCATTCACTTCTGCAGCAGCTAGTGGAATGGAGGCCCTGCCAAAGGACCCACAGACCACCAGCACCCCTCCCCCGTAGCTGAGGTAGTCCCAAGCAAGCAAGGATGCCCATCCAGACATCCTGCAGGACCTGATGCCAAGACCAAAGCCACTGCCAGGAAGTAACCCTCTCCTGAACATTCTTCCTTGTATGCCACTGACACACCCTGTTGACTGTCCACCGCCATCTCTCCATTTTCCCATGGCCCCTTGGATACTGGGCCTGGACTACCTACAGCTGGGCCAACTACTCTGATGATTTCACCCACCATGACCTCACTTATCACCCATTGCACTTGTGAATCACATTAAACACCTCTGAGCACAGCCACTGCCTACGCATCTTTGTTGTAATAAGTATGATTTTCTGTTGTATAACATGTCTTTACAGTCAACCCATTGTCCTGCAAAAGTCAGTGAGATAGACAGAATGGGGGAAATATGCTGTAAGGATGATAGTAGAGCAGACATATTCTGGATACATGTATCAAGGAGCCAACAGGCTAGGTAGGGACCAGAGTTGCACCACAATGAATGCCCTGCAAATAGACCAAGACAGGGACAACTATCATGATAGGAGTCAATGTTGGCCACTCAACACACATGCAGTTCGGTGTCAAAATCCCTAGTGTGATTTGGCAGGTGGAATCTCAAAACTTATGCCCATGTCAGATCCACATTTCCTAGACTTCCATACCCAATGGTTCTTCCCTCACAGCTGACAAAACTCAACTAAAGGCATGTTCCACAGTCAGTAACAGTTTAGGTTACACATTCTCCCATTGTGGACTATGAGGATAAGTAGCAAATATTGATGACACCACTATGTTTGGCACTACAATTGCAGTTGACATAGCAGTACAGGGACCATAGAACATGGACAATAAATTACATAAGTGATGCAACACAACAGCAGAGTGAAAATAGCACTGACATTTGAACAATAACATAGAATCTGATAGGCAATATGTTCCCCTGCAAACCCACCCAGAGGGAGAGCTTTACTCAACACACCCACTGATGACAGACACCAGGAAGAGCTACGTCACAAGACAAGAGTACAAGTCACAATCAAAACAGTTGACATAAACCTATTTCTCTTTGGAAGTATTTTTGAGTCAACTCTGCTCTAGAGTCTGCTGCATCCTCATCATCTTCCTCCTCATTACTCACTATGTCCCCCTTCATCAACGACTGGTCCAGCTGCCACCTCCTCTACATCTAGCAATGGGGTGTGACGTCTCAGGGCTAGATTGTGTAGCATGCAGAAGGCAACAAGGATCTGGCAGACTTTAAGTGGTTTGTAGAGTAGGGCACCTCCATAGACGTGTAAACACCGGAATCTGGCCTTCAGTAGCCCAAAGGTTCTCTTGATGACGTGCCTCATCCTACTGTGAGCCTCATTGAAACAGTTTTCACCATCTGTAGTCGGATATCTCACAGGTGTCAGCAGCCAGGGAAGGTTAAGGCATCCAGAGTCACCTATGTACACAAAGGTTGGACCCATCTCAATACCAGTGGAGACACAGGGCAGATTGTGAAGAGAGGTGAGATTACAGAGGCACACAACTATTGGATACATCCTGATGAGCCAGGCCCCTCTGTAGTTGTGCCATTATGTGTGGGACGTTGCTGTTCCACAGAATGAATGAGTCATGCACAGAACCAGCGAACTTGTCCGTAACGTGGGCAATGTAATGGTCAGTAAGACACACCACCCCGACATTATTGGGATGAACGTTTTTCCAGTTCCTGTACACTTGTTCATTTATCCTGGGTGGAGCCAAGGCAATGTGTGTGCCATCTATGGCTCCTATCACAAGAGGGACGTGCCAAATTGTAGAAGGCAGCTTTTAAAGTGGCCAAATCCACACGTTGGGGGAACTTGATGTAGCAGGACAGATGTTTGATCGAAGCACACAATACATCCTTCAACACACTACTGAACATCAGCTGTGACAGTCCTGCTGCCAAGCCCACTGTTCTCTAAAACGACCCGAGACAAGGAAGTGGAGAACTGCCAACACCTGTACTGTGGGAGGGTTGGCATAGGGATGACGTATGGCAGGCAACAGATCCGGCTCGAACTGGGTACACAGCTCCATGATGGTCTGACAGTTCAGACGATACATCTGTATGGTGTGTCTCCTTCCAGGGTAGCAAGGTCAACTAGGGGCCGGTACACAGAAGCATGTCTCATTCTCACAGTATTCTTGCATGGTATCTGGGAATAGGAGACAGGAGAAGTCAAAAGTTGATGTATTCAAAGTGTGGGCATAGTCAATCTATGCAGTAGTCACTATATTTCATCCATGACGCATATAAAATTCAACTACTAATCACTTGTGACGTGTAAAATGGCAGCCGCCTGTCCTGCATGCACAGGACAGATGGAAGTGACCTCATTCCGCCGGCGTTAGTCGTCATAGCGGTAGGTGGTCTCAACGGCCCTGCAACTCCTCACTGGATAACATTGTTGTCTATGGGAGACTGGGGCCAATGGTGATCACCGACAGTGGTCACGGTCATGTTCGCGGTGGGCGTGACCGTCATTTACTGTGGCATAGCTCACTTCACTCCTGACACTCGTGCAAGCAAGACCTCTACTGCGTGTGCTGCTGTGTTCTGACTCTGGAAGCCAATATGCCATGTTCTGCAGGTGATGGGCCCCAGCCTTCACCCAGGAGGAGCTGGAGAAGCTTCTGAATGGGGTCCTACCCATGTATGAACAGTTGTATGAGGCACCAGAACAGCAGGTGAGTCTTATGTCACTGTCCTGTTTGATAGTGATGCGTGTGAGGACGAGGCAGACGGAGTTGATGCATGGAGATGGGTGAGGAGTCTGAGCATTAGTGGCGTGATGACACGTGAGTGTGTTCATGAGATGTGTCTGATTTGTGAAGTCCACTGCTGTCCCTACGATGCCACTTTATATGACTTTGTCCTTCTGCCCGTGTCACCCATGCAGGTCAGCGCCCATCAGGAAAAGGGGATTGGCGTGATGCTGCCAAGCAAGTGCAGACCCTGGAGGTCCATATCCGGCACCCACTGCAGAAAGTGGTGGGAGGACCTGAGACACTGGGCACGTAAGACCGCAGAGGCCCACCTGAGGTCTCCTCCCAATGACAGAGGGGTGCCCGTCAGACTTTGATCCCCCTAATGGCCCGCATTTTGACAGTGGCCTACCCTGAGGTGGATGGGCGCTTGAGGGCAGCACAGCAGCCACAAGAGGGTACGTACACACACCTTGATAATGTAATGCTTACATGGCTTTGGGTTGACTACTAGTAGGAAGATGTAACGAAGGTCGTTGGTAGATTCACGTCGACTATCCTCCACCCTGGCAGGATTGGTATCAAAGATGTGTGCCCATCCATCCAGACAGTGACTTATGAGGGCATTTACTTCCAATTTGGGATTTGTGTGGTCACCCTCAACAACATTTAAGAGCCCAGCTCCTACCATCAGCATCAGTACACCTGAGGTGTAAGGGCATTGCCATCAGTATCAGCCTACCACTGTGACAGAGGTAATTAGTGAGTCCTAAACAGCTGCCATGTACTGTATGTGTAGATAGGCACAGTGGCCCCAGATGTCACTGTGCTATTTGGCAATGGATTAGTGGGCATGCTATCTACTTATGCAGGATTTGTTTGAGTAAGGCATACAGGATATGTCTTCATAAACGGCCATGAGAATGTGCCAAGCAATGGACAAGTGTGACTAGTATAACCTTCATCAAGTACATGAGTGCTATTGTTCCACCATCAGCAGTTTCCGTCAGCATTGCTGTAGTATCCCCCCATGGTGTCCTACTGTTGTACCATGTATAGGTGACGGAATGGCCTGCCATTGCATAGCAGCAGATAATGATGTTGTTACTCTGTGTGAATGTTGGGTTGGTTTTGATCCATTGCACACTGTCTTTCCCTGCCACCCTCCCTCTCTCTTCTCCTCTGTCTTTGTGTGCATCAGAATCATCAGGCGAAGGAGAAGGGGCACCGGCGAGTGGGGAAGCTGCAGCCCACGGGACCCAGGAGGCTGATACCAGCGGAGCCGAGAAGACCAGTGGGACAGAGGCCGAGGGAAGTGCCACAGGGGAGACCGGATCGGTGACAACATCTTCAGATTCTTCCTCTGATGGACGCTCCCTAGTTGTGGTGGACCCCCTCTGGGACCATCCCAGTACCATCCTTGTCCACCACCCCCCTTATCATCACCACCCTCCCTGTAGCTGACCACCCAGTTGCCCGTGCCTGCTCACCCAGGATGGTGGGCATCTCCTTCGCTGCAGGCACATCTGACCCTGGCCCCAGTCAGCCCTGCTGCCCTCAGTGAGGAGGCTAATGACTTCCTGAAGTCCTTCTCTGTGGGGCAGTCAACCATCCTGAATGCCATCCAGGGAGTGGCATCACAGATGCAGCAGTCCAATGCCTACCTGGAAGGTGCCCTGGTTGCCCTGCAGCGATCCTTTCAGACTTTGGCCTCCTCACTGATGGCAGAAAAGGTCCCTTCTTTTTCCGTTCCCCCTCCAACTACCTGTTCCCATTCCCACACTCCTCTCCCCTCACCCATCCAAGGCACACTTTCATACCAACGTGCATCCACAGACGCAGTTCGCAAGGACAAACACAGGCACCACAAAAGCCACCACCGCCATGCACACACACAACAGACACATGCAGACATAACAACATCTACTCCCTACACGGACTCCCTCATCACCTCCCCCTCACAGACACTACACCACTCAAACTTGCAGTCCCCACATCAACACTCCCAGATCCTGTCACATGTGCTCTCATTCCCACCGTCACCACAACAGCAGACCTCAATATATGCACCCTATACACCACATGCGCACTCAGCACAACTGTCAACACCCCCACATGCAGCACATCCACCCTTCCTGCAGACACCATCACACATACATTCACACATCCATCCTGCCAACTCTGTGCATTTCCTCCCCCCTCCTCCCACTACACCTAAATGCCCACACTCACCCACCCAACAGTCGCACAGCACACACATGGGCATGCACATTCGCACCTACACCCAAGTCACCCAAGTCACCTCACTGTACACACCTCTCAACCACTACCTATCCCTCCGCTCCCAAACGTTTAACCCATGACCAACCTTGTAAACCTAAAAACGTTTCTTGCAAGAATTTTCCCTGCTCCCTCACACTGTCCCAGTCCCTGTTCCCCCAAGAGCCCTTTTACCCTCCCCAAACTCCTGCCTTCCAACTACCAGTCCCCCATGTTCCCCAGGTATAAGCCATGCCCCTACCCCACCAACGACTTCTACCCCCACAAAGCCAAAGGTTACCCCTCCTGTAAGGAAATGCCTCCTTGGCATGGTTACCCCCTAACCTTTTGCCTTTGCTAATGCTAAATTTTTATTGAAAGTGTGTTGGGACCCTGCTGATCAGGCCCCAGCACCAGTGTTCTTGACCCAAACCTGTACCTTTGTCTCCACAATTGGCACATACCTGGCACTCAGATAAGTCCCTTGTAACTGGTACTCCTTGTACCATGGGCCCTGATGCCAGGGAAGGTCTCTAAGTGCTGCAGTATATCTTATGCCACCCTGGGGACCCCTCACTCAGCACATGCACACTGCCTCACAGCTTGTGTGTGCTGGTGGGGAGAAAATGACTAAGTCGACATGGTACTCCCCTCAGAGTGCCATGCCAACCTCACACTGCCTGTGGCATAGGTAAGTCACCCCTCTTACAGCCCTAAGGCAGGGTGCACTATACCACAGGTGAGGGCATATGTGCATGAACACTATGCCCCTACAGTGTCTAAGCAAAACCGTAGACATTGTAAGTGCAGGGCAGCCATAAGAGTATATGGTCTGGGAGTTTGTCCAATACGAACTCCACAGTTCCATAATGGCTACACTGAAAACTGGGAAGTTTGGTATCAAACTTCTCAGCACAATAAATGCACACTGATGCCAGTGTGCAATTTATTGTAACATACACCCAGAGGGCATCTTAGAGATGCCCCCCGAATACCAATCCGACTTCTAGTGTAGGCTGACCAATTTCTAGCACCCTGCAACACACCAGACATGTTGCTGGCCACATGGGGAAAGTGCCTTTGTCACTCTGTGGCCAGGAACAAAGCCTGTACTGGGTCGAGGTGCTTCTCACCTCCCCCTGCAGGAACTGTAACACCTGGCGGTGGGCCTCAAAGGCTCACCCCTTTTGTTACAGCACCCCAGGGCATCCCAGCTAGTGGAGATGCCCGCCCCTCTGGCCACTGCCACCACTTTTGGCGGCAAGGCTGGAGGAGAAAACGAGAAAAACAAAGAGGAGTCACCCACCAAGCAGGACAGCCCCTAAGGTGTCCTGAGCTGAGGTGACCCTTTCCTTGAGAAATCCTCTATCTTGAGTTTGAAGGATTCCCCCAATAGGATTAGGGATGTGCCCCCCTCCCCACAGGGAGGAGGCACAAAGAGGGTGTATCCACCCTCAAGGACAGTAGTCATTGGCTACTGCCCTACCAGACCTAAACCCACCCCTAAATTCAGTATTTAGGGGCTCCCCAGATCCCAGAAAATCAGATTCCAGCAACCTGAAGAAACAAGAAGGACTGCTGACGTACAAGCCTGCAGAGAAGGAGGAAGACGACAACTGCGTTGGTCCCAGCCCTACCGGCCTGTCTCCAACTTCGAAAACCTGCAACCAGCGATGCATCTGCCAGGGACCAGTGACCTCAGAGGACTGCCCTGGACTAAAGGACCAAGAAACTCCCGGGAGCAGCGGCCCTGTTCAAAACCAGCTACTTCTTTGCAACAAAGAAGGAACTTTCAAAGACTGCACATTTCCCGCCGGAAGCATGAGACTTCACACTCTGCACCCGATGCCCCCGGCACGAGATCCAGAGAACAAACACCACAGGGAGGACTCCCCGGGGCCTGCGAGCCCATGACTAACCAGAGATGACCCCCGTGACCCCCCCACAGCGACGGCTGCAGAGAGAATCCATAAGCTCCCCCTGACCGCGACTGCCTGTAACAAGGGACCCGACGCCTGGAACCAACACTGCACCCGCAGCCCACAGGACCTGAAGGAACCGAACCTCAGTGCAGGAGTGACCCCCAGACGACCCTCTGCCTTGCCCAGGTGGTGGCTATCCCAAGGAGCCCCCCCGTGCCTGCATGCACCGCTAGAGTGACCCCTGGTCCCTCCATTGTTTCTTACCTGAATCCCAACTGTTTGTTGCACACTGCACCCGGCTGCCCCTGTGCCACTGAGGGTATGTTTTGTGTGCCTACTTGTGTCCCCCCCCAGTGCTCTACAAAACCCCCCCTGGTCTGGCCCTTGGGGACGCGGGTACTTACCTGCTGGCAGACTGGAACCGGAGCACCCCTGTTCTCCATAGGCGCCTATGTGTTTTGGGCACCTCTTTGACCTCTGCACCTGACCGGCCCTGAGCTGCTGGTGTGGTAACTTTGGGGTTGCCTTGAACCCCCAACGGTGGGCTGCCTATGCCTATGCCCCAGGACTGAGACTTGTAAGTGTTTTACTTACCTTCTAATCTAACCTTTACTTACCTCCCCCAGGAACTGTTGATTTTTGCACTGTGTCCACTTTGAAAATAGCATATTGCCATTTTTACAAAGACTGTATATGATATTGCTTTTATTAAAAGTTCCTAAAGTATCTAAGTGAGGTACCTTACATTTAAAGTGTTTACTGTAAATCTTGAACCTGTGGTTCTTAAAATAAACTAAATAAAATAAATATATATTTTTCAATATAAAAACCTATTGGCCTGGAGTAAGTCTTTGAGTGTGTGTTCCTCATTTATTGCCTGTGTGTGTACAACAAATGCTTAACACTACCCTCTGATAAGCCTACTGCTAGACCACACTACCACAAAATAGAGCATAAGAATTATCTAATTTTGCCACTATCTTACCTCTAAGGGGAACCCTTGGACTCTGTGCACACTATTTCTTACTTTGAAATAGAATATACAGAGCCAGCTTCCTACTTTGGTGGCTCAGCGGTGGGGTCTAAGACTTTGCATTTGCTGGACTACTCAGCCAATACCTGATCACACAACTAAATTCCAAAAATTGTCATTAGAAACAGATTTTTGCAATTTGAGCTATTTTTCTAAATTTTTAAAAGTTCTGCTAGGGACTCTTGTAAGTCCCTGTTAGCATTTCTTTTAGAGTTTAAAAGTTTGTAAAAGTGTTGATTAAGTTCTAGAAATAGTTTTAGATTCTTAAAAATTATCCCAACTTTTAGAAAAGTAATGTCTAGCACAGAAGAGATGACGGTGGAACTCAACTTCACCCCTCACCTGCATCTAGGGATGTCAGAGTTAAGGACTCTCTGTAACCTAAAAAAATATAAAGACTGGGTCAAACCCTACCAAAGTTAACCCTACAGAGGAGGAAACTAGTGACCAGGAGGATAATTCCCTCCCTCCTGTCCTAGTTAGGGAGGCCGGGGTCCCTCAAACCCTGACTCCACAAGTGATAGTCAGAGATACTGGTTCATCCACAGGGGACTCCAGTAACTCTGGAAGCATTGAGGGCAGCCTCAATGAAGATGACCTCCTGTTAGCCAGAATCGCCAAAAGATTGGCTTTGGAGAGACAGCTCCTAGCTATAGAGAGGGAAAGACAAGAGATGGGTTTAGCTTCCATCAATGGTGGCAGGAACATAAATAGAGTCAGCGAAAATATTGAGATGCGAAAAATCCCCAAAGGGATTGTAACAAAATATGAAGATGGTGATGACATCACCAAATAGTTCACAGCTTTTGAGAGGGCTTGTGCAACCAGAAAGGTAAACAGAACTCACTGGGGTGCTCTCCTATGGTAAATGTTCACTGGATAGGCTCCTCAAACTCTCTGGTAAAGATGCAGAATCCTATTACCTCATGAAGGCTATCCTGATTGAGGGCTTTGGATTCTCAACTGAGGAGTACAGGATTAGGTTCGGGGGGCTCAAAAATCCTCCAGCCAGACCTTAGTTGATTTTGTTGACTTCTCAGTCAAAACACTAGATGGTTGGATTAATGGCAGTGGTGTAAATGATTATGATGGGCTGTATAGCTTGTTTATGAAAGAACATCTGTTAAGTATTTGTTTCAATGATAAACTGCATTAGCATCTGGTAGACCTAGGTCCAATTTATCCCCAAGAATTGGGAAAGAAGCAGACCACTGGGTCAAGACAAGGGTGACCAAGACTTCCACAGGGGGTGACCAAAAGAAAAGGGTCACAAAGCCTACCCAGGGGAAGAGTGTTGAGACATCCCAGGGAAAAAGTAAAGAGTCTTCTTCAGGGCCCCAAAAACCTGCACAGGAGGGTGGGTCCAAAGCCTCTTCACAATCCTCATTTGGGTACAAGGGTAAAATCTTTGATCCTAAAAAGGCCTGGTGTCACAACTGTAGTCAGCATGGACACCAAACTGTAGACAAGGCCTGTCCCAAGAAAGGTTCCACTTAAACTACTACTCCAGTTAGCACTGGAATAGCCAGTCTCCAGGTGGGATCCACAGTGTGCCCAGAGCAAATCAGGGTTCACACTGAAGCTACATTAGTCCCAGAGGGTGGGATGGACTTAGCCACACTAACTGCCTGGCCGCCTAACATGCAAAAATACAGGCAGCAGCTCTTAATTAATGGGACTAGAGTAGAGGCCCTGAGGGATACAGGTGCCAGTGTCACAATGGTGACAGACAAACTGGTTTCCCCAGGTTAATACCTGACTGGACAAACCTATCCAGTCACCAACGCTGACAATCAGACTAAAGTACATCCCATGGTTATGGTAACTTTAGAATGGGGAGGGGTCACTGGCCTGAAACAGGTGGTAGTCTCTTCTGCTATACCAGTAGAATGTCTGCTTGGAAATGATCTGGAGTCCTCAGCATGGGCTGAGGTAGAACTCAAAACCCATGCAGCCATGCTGGGTATCCCTGAACTGGTGTGTGTCAAGACTAGGGCAAAGTGCAGGGCTCAGGGTGAAAAGAAGTGTTGGAGTCTGGAATAATGGCCCAACCTTCCAAGAGAAAAGGAAAGAAGACTGGGGAACCAGCTTCAGCGCAGAAAAAGAAACAGAACCTCTCTTCTCAGGAAGACGTTCTATCCCCCTGAGGGAACTGAGTCCATGGAGCTGGAACCTTACCAGGTTGAGATCTTGGGCCCAGGGGGACCCTCAAGGGAACAGCTGTACAAGGGGCAAGAAACGTGTACCTCTCTTAAAGGCCTAAGACAGCAAGCAGCTGAACAAGAAAAGGGAATTGTCAGTGGAACACACAGGGTCTATTGGGAAGATGGACTCCTTTACACTGAGGCAAGAGATCCCAAACCTGGTGCCACTAGGAGAGTGGTAGTGCCTCAGGAGTTTAGGGAGTTCATTCTGACCTTAGCCCATGACATTCCCCTTGCTGGGCATTTGGGACAAACCAAGACATGGGAAAGGTTAGTCAACCATTTCTATTGACCCAATATGTCCCAGAAGGTAAAGGAGTTTTGTGCCTCCTGTGCCACCTGCCAAGCCAGTGTTAAGACAGGTGGCCATCCAAAGCCCCCCCCCCCTCATTCCACTTCCAGTGTTGGGGGTCCCCTTTGAATGCATGGGAGTAGATATAGTGGGTCCACTTGAACCTCCCACAGGGTCAGGGAATCAGTATATCCTAGTAGTAGTGGATCATGCTACTAGGTACCCTGACACAATTCCCCTTAGGTCCACTACTGCCCCTGCAGTAGCCAAAGCACTCATTGGTATTTTTACCAGAGTGGGATATCCTAAGGAGGTGGTTTCTGACAGAGGTACCAACTTCATGTCAGCTTACCTGAAACATATATGGAATGAGTGTGGAGTGACTCACAAATTCACCACACCACACCATCCACAAACCAATGGTCTTGTTGAGAGATTTGACAAGACATCGAAGGGCATGATCATGGGGCTCCCAGAAAAACTCAAAAGGAGATGGGATGCCTACTTTTCACCTACAGAGAGGTGCCTCAGAAGGGAGTAGGGTTTTCCCCCTTTGAACTTCTGTTTGGCCACCCTGTTAGGGGACCACTGGCTCTTGTAAAAGAAGGCTGGGAGAGACCACTCCATGAGCCCAAATAAGATATGGTGGACTATGTACTAGGCCTACGTTCAAGGATGGCAGAGTACATGGAAAAGGCAAGGAAAAAGCTTGAGGCCTGCCAACAACTTCAGAAGATGTGGTATGACCAAAAGGCTGCTATGGTTGAGTTTCAGCCAGGGCAGAAAGTCTGGGTTTTGGAGCCTGTGGCTCCCAGGGCTCTTCAGGATAAATGGAGTGGCCCTTACCCAGCGCTAGAGAAGAAGAGTCAGGTTACCTACCTGGTGGTCCTAGGTACTAGCAGGACCCCCAAGAGAATGATCTATGTTAACCGCCTAAAACTCTTCCATGATAGGGCAGATGTAAACATGTTGATGGTTACAGATGAGGACCAGGAAGCAGAGAGTGAACCTCTCCCTGATCTCCTCTCCACTGACCCTAAAGATGGCACAGTAGATGGAGTGATCTATTCAGACACCCTCTCTGACCAACAGCAAGTTGACTGTAGGCAAGTCCTCCAGCAGTTTGCTGAGCTCTTTTCCCTAACCCCTGGTTAGACACACCTGTGTACCCATAATGTGGACACAGGAGACAGAATGCCTGTCAAAAACAAAATATTCAGACAGTCTGATCAAGTTAAGGAAAGCATCAAAGTGGAAGTCCACAAGATGCTGGAGTTGGGAGTGATTGAGCACTCTGACAGCCCCTGGGCTAGCCCAGTGGTCTTAGTCCCCAAACCTCACACTAAAGATGGAATGAGAGAGATGAGGTTTTGTGTGGACTACAGAGGCCTTAATTCTGTCACCAAGACAGATGCTCACCCCATTCGAAGGGCAGATGAGCTGATTGACAAAGTGGGTGCTGCCAAATACTTAAGTACCTTTGACTTGACAGCAGGGTACTGGCAAATAAGAATGGCACCAGGAGCAAAAGAGAAAATAGCATTCTCTACACCTGATGGGCACTACCTGTTTACTGTGATGCCCTTTGGCTTTAAGAATGTCCCTGTCACCTTCCAAAGGTTGGCGAATCAAGTCTTTGCTGGCTTTAAGTCCTTTAGTGCAGCTTATCTTGATGATATTGCTGTCTTTAGCCCCAACTGGTGGGATCACCTGGTCCACCTGAAGAAGGTTTTGCAGGCCCTGCAAGCAGCAGGCCTCTCTATAAAGGCATCTAAATGTCAGGTAGGGCAGGGTACTGTAGATTACTTGGGTTACTTGGGACACCTTGTAGGTGGAGGCCAAGTTCAGCCACTCCAACCCAAGATCCAGACTATTCTGGACTGGGTAGCTCCAAAAACCCAGACTCAAGTCAGGGAATTCCTTGGCTTGACTGGGTACTATAGGAGGTTTGTGAAGGGATATGGATCAATAGTGACACCCCTCACAGAACTTACCTCCAAGAAAATGCCCAAGAAAGTGAACTGGACCGTGGACTGTCAAAAGGCCTTTGACACCCTGAAGCAAGCAATGTGCACAGCACCAGTTTTTGAAAGCTCCAGATTAATCTAAGCAGTTCATTGTGCAGACAGATGCCTCCGAACATGGGATAGGAGCAGTCCTGTCCCAGACAAATGATGATGGCCTTGACCAGCCTGTTGCTTTTATTAGCAGGAGGTTACTCCCCAGGGAGGAGCGTTGGAATGCCATTGAGAGGGAGGCCTTTGCTGTGGTCTGGTCCCTGAAGAAGTTGAGACCATACCTTTTTGGTACTCACTTCATAGTTCAAACAGACCACAGACATCTCAGATGGATAATGCAAATGAAAGGAGAAAACCCTAAACTGTTGAGGTGGTCCATATCCCTACAGGGAATGGACTTTATAGTGGAACACAGACCTGGGACTGCCCATGCCAATGCTGATGGCCTTTCCAGGTTCTTCCACTTAGAAAATGAAGACTCTCAGGGGAAAGGTTAGTCTCATCCTCTTTCGTTTGGGGAGGTGGGGGTTGTGTAAGGAAATGCCTCCTTGGCATGGTTACCCCCTAGCTTTTTGCCTTTGCTGATGCTAAGTTTTGATTGAAAGTGTGCTGGGACCCTGCTAACCAGGCCCCAGCACCAGTGTTCTTTCCCTACCCTGTACCTTTGTCTCCACAATTGGCACAACCCTGGCACTCAGATAAGTCCCTTGTAACTGGTACCCCTGGTACCAAGGGCCCTGATGCCAGGGAAGGTCTATAAGAGCTGCAGCATATCTTATGCCACCCTGGGGACCCCTTACTCAGCACATGCACACAGCCTCACAGCTTGTGCGTGCTGGTGGGGAGAAAATGACTAAGTCGACATGGCATTCCCCTCAGAGTGCCATGCCAACCTCACACTGCCTGTGGCATAAGTAAGTCACCCCTTTAGCAGGCCTTACAGCCCTAAGGCAGGGTGCACTATACCACAGGTGAGGGCATATGTGCATGAGCACTATGCCCCTACAGTGTCTAAGCAAAACCTTAGACATTGTAAGTGCAGGGTAGCCATAAGAGTATATGGTCTGGGAGTTTGTCCAACACGAACTCCACAGTTCCATAATGTCTACACTGAAAACTGGGAAGTTTGGTATCAAACTTCTCAGCACAATAAATGCACACTGATGCCAGTATGCAATTTATTGTAACATACACCAAGAGGGCATCTTAGAGATGTCCCCTGAATACCAATCTGACTTCTAGTGTAGGCTGACCAGTTTCTACCAGACTGCCACACACCAGACATGTTGCTGGCCACATGGGGAGAGTGCATTTGACACTCTGTGGCCAGGAAAAAAGCCTGTACTGGGTGGAGGTGCTTCTCACCTCCTCCTGCAGGAACTGTACCACCTGGTGGTGAGCCTCAAAGGCTCACCCCTTTTGTTACAGCACCCCAGGGCATCCCAGCTAGTGGAGAAGCCCGCCCCTCCGGTCACTGCCACCACTTTTGGCGGCAAGGCTGGAGGAGATAATGAGAAAAACAAGGAGGAGTCACCCACCAGGCAGGACAGCCCCTAAGGTGACCTGAGCTGAGGTGACCCCTGCCTTGAGAAATCCTCCATCTTGAGTTTGGAGGATTCCCCCAATAGGAGTAGGGATGTGCCCCCCTCCCCACAGGGAGGAGGCACAAAGAAGGTGTAGCCACCCTCAAGTACTGTAGCCATTGGCTACTGCCCTCCCAGACTTAAACACCCCCCTAAATTCAGTATTTAGGGGCACCCCAGATCCCAGGAAATCAGATTCCTTCAACCTGAAGAAACAAGAAGGACTGCTGACCTACAAGCCTGCAGAGAAGGAGGAAGACGACAACTGCGTTGGCCCCAGCCCTACCGGCCTGTCTCCAACTTCGAAAACCTGCAACCGGCGACGCATCTGACAGGGACCAGCGACCTCTGAAGCCTCAGAGGACTGCCCTGGACTAAAGGACCAAGAAACTCCATTGAGCAGTGGCCCTGCCCAAAATCAGCTACTTCTTTGCAACAAAGAAGCAACTTTCAAAGACTCTACATTTCTCACGAAGCGTGAGACTTCACACTCTGCCTCCATTGTTTCCTATCTGAAACCCGACTCCTGGTTTGCACACTGCACCCAGTCGCCCCTGTGCTGCTGAAGGTGTGTTTTGTGTGCCTACATGTTTCCCCCCCAGTGCTCTACAAAACCCCCCTGGTCTGCCCCCTGAAGACGCGGGTCCTTACCTGCTGGCAGACTGGAACCGGAGCACCCCTGTTCTCCATAGGTGCCTATGTGTTTTGGGCACCTCTTTGACCTCTGCACCTGACCGGCCCTGAGCTGCTGGTGTGGTAACTCTGGGGTTGCCTTGAACCCCCAACAGTGGGCTGCCTATGACCCAGGACTGAGACTTGTAAGTGTTTTACTTACCTCCTAATCTAACCTTTACTTACCTCCCCCAGGTTCTGTTGATTTTTGCACTGTGTCCACTTGGAACATAGATTATTGCCATTTTTACAAAGACTGTATATGATATTGCTTTTATTCAAAGTTCCTAAAGTATCTAAGGGCCAGATGTAGGAAGATTCCAAATTGCGACTTGCAATTTGCGAGTCCCGGCGACTCGCAAATTGCAAGTCGCAATTTGCTATGCAGAAAGGTGTCTCAGACACCTTCTGCAACTCGCAATGGGGTCGCAAAGACCTACCTCATTAATATTGATTAGGTGGGTCGCAGTTTGCGACCCCATTGCGAGTATGGGCACTCACGGGGATGGTGGCCTGCTGGAGACAGCAGACCACCATGTCCGTGACTGCTTTTTAATAAAGCAGTTTTTTTTTTTTCTATCTGCAGCCCGTTTTCCTTAAAGGAAAACGAGCTGCACTTAGAAAAAAAAAGGAAACCTTTAGTTTCGGTATTTTTCAGGGCAGGTAGTGGTCCATTGGACCACTGCCTGCTCTGAATTTTTTTTTTTTTTCCAGACACAAAGGGGAAGGGGTCCCATGGGCACCCCTTCCTGTTTGCGCCTGGGTTACCATCCACTTCAAGTGGATGGTAACTGCGCTTTCATTTGCGACCGCTTTCGCGGTCGCAAATTAAAATGAATAGCATTGCGAGTCGCAAATAGGAAGGGAACACCCCTTCCTATTTGCGAGTTGGAAATGCATTTTGCGAGTCAGATCCAACTCGCAAAATGCGTTTCTACATAGCAAAGAGGCATTTGCGCCTCGCAAATGGCGATTTTCGCCATTTGTGCCTCGCAATCTCTTTGCTACATCTGGCCCTAAGTGAGGTACCTTACATTTAAAGTGTTTAGTGTAAATCTTGAACCTGTGGTTCTTAAAATAAACTAAGAAAATATATTTTTCAATATAATAACCTATTGGCCTGGAGTAAGTCTTTGAGTGTGTGTTCCTCATTTATTGCCTGTGTGTGTACAACAAATGCTTAAAACTACCCTCTGATAAGCCTACTTCTCGACCACACTACCACAAAATAGAGCATTAGAATTATCTAATGTTACACTATCTTACCTGTAAGTGGAACCCTTGGACTCTGTGCACACTATTTCTTACTTTGAAATAATATATACAGAGCCACCTTCCTACACCTCCCAAAGCCAAACCCACAGCCCCTCCCTCAAAATCAAAGTCCAAACCTAACCCCCCGACCCAAACTGAAGGACCCCCCCCAAATGCAAACCTAAGGACCCCCCTCAAAGCCCAAACCCCCACTTCAGAACCCCCCTCACCCCGGAGGTGCCTGTGTGCCCCATTGATGCCCCTGCCATGTGGAGGCCACTTTGCAGTCAGGATTCAAGTTGGGGCCATGGACATTTCCCTGTGTGCCTTGGACACCATGTTCATTTGGACTGGCCAGTATGCCTATTTTGTACATATTTTGGAACTATCTATTTATTTTCTATTTAATATATCTGCACCAGAGACCCTTGGTGGTGAGGGTAACAAACTTGTCCTGGCTTTCCTTCCATATGTGCGATTTGTTGTGTGTGGTTTGTGTGTGAGTGTGTGTGTGTGTGTTGCCACGAGTGTTTGTGTGTGTGTGCGGCCGTCGCTAGTGGTGCAGGATGTGTGTGTTGTGTGTGTACTAATGGCCTTACCTCCAGTGTGTGTTAGGCGGGTGTACTTACAGTTGGTGTCTTCGTCACTGTCACTGTTTCTGGAGTTGGTTGGCATGCAGGAGCATTGGGAAGACTTCCAGTTTGGGTTCCATGGTGGCAGAAGACGTGCCTGTGTTCCTGAAGGTGAGTATCCCCTTTTATGTTGTTAGTTTCCGCCAGGCTTTTCGTGGCAGGCCAACCACAGCGGAAATCCTGGCGGTGTGAAACCTTATAATATGGTTGGTGTAAACATGCTCCCCGCTGGCCTGGAAATGCCTATGCCCAGCCGCCGCAGCCAGTTCGCATTGGCGGGACTGGCAGTGACTCGGGTGTGTTCCGGTCAGAACACCGCCATGCTCATAAATGGCAGTCTACTCTGCCAAACTCGTAATGAGGGCCTATGTCATCTGAATGCCCATTTTTCAAACACCTGTTAGATGCTCATGATTGTTTGTGAATGAACATCTATTATATATCAAATTAGCTATCTTTTAATGTTGGCATTAAAGGTATAATTCGAATTGTGGGGTGCCAAAAACATATTCTCACGCCCGGTGCCACCAGTACTAAAGTCAGTCCTGAAGTGGCATAATTTTGCAGAAGGACAAGTCTGAGAATTAATTAGATTCCCAGGGGCACCATTGTTTAAACCTTGTATATGGGTGTCCAACCTACAGATCTGTCTTTTTTCCCTACTCCAAGATTGGTCTTTGAGGTTGTATGTGTTTTCAAATCCATGATTTATCTGTCACCACCCAGTAAATGCCATTCTCAGTCTGTCCAAATTCCAGATAATTGCCATGACTCTTTTTTTACATTATATACTGCTCCTATGTTTGCTGCTCCTTATTTTGAATTTTTTCATAACGATTCTCATACTTCTGAGCCCGCAGGGACATGTGATCATGTAAATTACATTCTCAGAATTAAACGTGGTATGTTTATTAATAAACCAAGGGGTGCTCCAGCTTACTTTTACAAGATGGCATACTCTACAATCTCCACAGGGGTAATGGCTACTTAGTGAAGATAAAGCAGAGTGCTAACCAAACCCACACTGCCCATGATCCACCTCCAACAACCAGAAGCAAGACGCTGATCAATGATTGAATTCTCAAGAAAGTATCTAAATTCTGGCAGTGCTCTTAGGCGATACCAATGGCAGATGCACACTGCATCTGCCACAGCACAAAGTGTTGACCAGGTTCCGTTAGAGACGTGATGTAAGCACATCTCTGCCACACAAACTAGCCAAAAATAAGGCAGAACCATGGTGACAACAGCTAAAAAACTGGGGAAAATGCTGCAAAAGACTTGATTTACTTTCACATTGGTCACAAGGAAGGCACTAACAAGACTATTGCCAGAAGTCCCATTTGTGTTCCTCACCCAACTGCCACTCTTTGTAGAGAGGATGGTCTGTAATGTTCCAGAGGATGGAAGCAGGCCTAGCACCAACGGAAATGTTTTCAAAATAGCTACCCAATTAAAGGTGGCCCATCAAACGTAATTTCCACCAATCTCCCTTCTATCCAGTTTACCACCTACTTTAAGTAGGTGGTAAGCAAGTCGTAAATTGGAAGGAGTCCCCAGGGGACCCCTTCCCCTTTGCGAATGGTAGAAGAAATATTTTTTAAGAGCAGGCAGGCCTACCCTTAAAAAATTACACAGAAACGTTTAATTTTTCTTTTCGATACGTATCCCATTTTCCTTTAAGGAAAATGGACTGCATTTAAAAAAAAGTTGCTTTATTTAAAAGCAAACATAGGCATGGTGGTCTGCAGTCCCCAGCAGGCCACCATCCCTGTGTTACTGCCCATTCCAATAACACAGGGTCGCAAATTGCGACCTGCCTTCATGAATATTGATGAGGCAGTTCAATTGCAACCCTTTTTGGGAATTGATAAATGTGTCTGTGACAAATTAGTACATTTCCTTGCACTCGCAAATTGCGAGTTGCAAAAATTCACAATTTGCAATTCGCAAAAGGAAATGGTCATACATCTGGCCCTCTGTGCTTTGCTTGAACATTGGTGTCACAAACAAATAGAATGTGGGGTGTGGTTGGCTGGTTGATGCTGTTAGTTTACATGCAACTAGATGTGACACAATTTAAAGAAACCTGTCATGCTGCATAAATGATAGCCTGCAAGCATTGGCTCACACTAATTAAAGCAATTAAATATTTCTTTAGCAATTACTTGAACTATTAAGTACCAATTTATTTGGATTAGAAAATGCTATCTTGCTCTGGTATCTAGAGTGACAAGTGCCATGTTTTTACCAGAGTGAATTTCATAAAGCAACAGCACATGGGCTTAAACGGCATGAGACTTTGGGGCACATGTACAAGGAACTGGCACATCGCCTCTGATGCGCCAGTTTCCTTACGCTATCCTGCTCCCCCCTAACGACACCATAGTACGGCTGTATATACAATACAGAACACCATGGTGCTTGTTAGGACAACTGGGGCTAAGCTGGACTAGTGCTAAAAATGTTGGCTCAGGGAGGCACCTAGGATATAGCACTAACATAACTTTAAACACCTGCCCTGGGCAGACGATAAAAAATGACGCTAGAATAGCTGAGTGAAATCTACTAGATTTCACTGCAACATTTGTTTTGGGGCTGCCTGCGGGGGAACGCCTCCCTTGCATACATTATAGCTGACGTAGCTACAATGTGGATCAAGGGTTTACAAAGTAGATCAATGGTACCATTGCACCACTTTGTAAATAGGGAGCAGCATGAGGTCCTGATTAGTGCCACTGTGGCGTAAAAAAATTAAGCTACGGCGGCACTAAGGGGCACAAGGAACTTGTAAATCAAGATTGTTTCTCTAGATGTTTATGTGGAAGTCACTTGACAGTACACCTAAAATGAACTATCCTGCTTATTCTTTGACACTTCATCGGTTATTGCTCGGACCAGTCATGTTATCCTGTTATCCTGCCCCTAGATAAAGAGTGAGTAATCCATTTCTACATCTCCTCACCTATAAAACATTTATACAAATACCAACATAATTTCAGATTTGTAAAAAGTCATGACTTGGTGGTCTCATTTAGACCTCTGTGGTCAGCGAAGACCATGGCATGTATTTCTACGGAAGAGGACCATCCACCATATTGTCAGATCCATGCCTGCCTCGTCGGGATCTTGCTGCCCAAATAGGGTGGGACGATGATCTCTAACACATGAGGGCCCAAAGGTGGATGAGTCATCAGATTAAGGGTTTCTGACAGCAAAACAAGCAGAGACTCCACATTTGGGGATCATGCAGTTTCCCTTTACATGATTTTCTTTTTGAAAATAAAACAAAATAATCCTCCCCTCACCATGGGATTCATCTCCTATGGTGAGGGGATTATTATTCACATTTTTCTGTCCCTCACCACCAGGGTTTGCCTGCCATTGACCTACAGTAATAAAATGGCTACATGTCCTCCCATCTAAATTGGTCAGGCAGATATGTACCGATTTCCCTGTAGCCCCTTACTCAGTGGGGCTGTCTGAGAGGTTTGCCTATGGCAGTGACAGAGTAGTCACCATCATAGCTCAACTAAAGGCCCGCCTGCATCTTAGTTAGGCGGGCAGACTTTCATGTTGGGGGTGTTTATACTGTTGCTGTTGCAACGTATACACACTGCCAACATATAAATCGGCCTCTCATCCTGCAGCATCACTCCCTCACAAACACTAAGGGTTACGATTTTGTTCAGGACTGTGTATTTGCAGCTGCCTAGTCTTCCAATAGAACTCTTTCTTCCCTCTCACAAAATGATATGGTATCCATGGGTGAGGCACATTTACTGTGTTAGTCGCATCTAGGGGAGCAGCTCCTTACTGCCCAACACTAAACAAAGGCTATTATTTTTCCCAATTATCGTCAGCTCAAGAATTAAAGTCATTGAATCCCCTGAGTAACAGAACAATCACAAGCATTTGTAGGGCCTCTATACCTTCTGTCTTGCACAATAATCTTCTATTTTAACTTCTCTTTTTCCTGAAATTTTCCATATTGTTATATCAATCCATTACCTCCAAATTTCTTTTTCATTGATATGGATCCCTCCCTACTACCTATCTTGCCACTTCCCAGGATCTTTCACTTCCACCTATTGCTTGGAACATTGGGAGCCCCCGGGTGAGTAAGAGTTAAGATCTAGACATACCACCTCTCCCAGAGAAAGGGCAGGCACAAAGTTGTTCTAATATCTTTATACCTGACCTCCAACGCACCCTGTTATTCTGTTACACCAAAAGCACCCGGATCGTACTTTCAGTCCTTTTCTCAGATCCTGAAGTTGTAGGGTTCACCTGGGAGTATTGGATGCGAAATGAGGATGAAGACTCATGTGCTGAGATAGAATGTTTGGCCTTGAATGCCTGATTGATACTCATGTGAAGTAGTGCAAAGACTGGGTCCAATGCAATATAAAAAACTCAATTAATGTAAATATCCAGGCACAGCCAGGGCCTGAAATATACATTAATTTAATACATCTTTTAGGAAAATGAGAACAATTGTATTCTGTGATTCAGCATAATGTGCCTAAAAGAAACCAATGAAGATGTCCAAAGCTCTTAAAGCATTTAGCTTTGATGCCTACGGTCGTACTCACTACCACATCTACTCCCCATGGCTGTTTTTGAAGACATAAGCCTAAGTTATATAAATTGTAATCCAAGTTGAATAAAAATGAGATACAATTCCAGTTATCACATTTCCTATGTGATGCTGTCAAGTTGTTCAGTTTTCCACTCTACTAGGGAGTCCGAACATTTTACATTTGGCATCAAGGGTCGTGGTTGGCTACCAATAAAGTTATCACACGATCTGCCCTTTGTGAAAAAAAAACCTCAAGTTCCATTATTAGATACCAGAGTAGAAATGGTGGCAATGAATAGTAATGAAGGCTATAGATTTTGAAATACTGGTTGTGATTGAAATAGTTTATTTATTCCAGACACTGTCATGTGTTGGCTAATATTAGAGGATCACTAATCTTTATGGGTATGTAGCTCTGGACACTCTACAGCTAGTCACACAGGATTGCCTGGTCAAGGGAAAACCCTCTGAAGATGGTAGAGGTCCGGATACTTTAAGGAACAAACAACAAATTATTACCCCTTCACTGATAGGTCAAAGGTTCACCAAAAGGACCTCCTGGACTGTGTCGATGAACGCTAGCGGCGCGTTCAGGATCTGACTGACAACTCCTTGAAGTTAACACACGGCCGTGGTGGACCACTAGTGTGACTCAGTGGCACATGACTGGCATCCGGGCTCAAATATGGTGGAGGGTGCAAAGTTATCATCATGCCATGCAGGCTGAGGATACAAGGTGTTGAGTGTTGCGAAAGAGATGTTTTCCAACTTCCAACAAAATATCACTGGGTTATATGGGGGAGTTCTGGTGAATTATCACCAGGATTTGGTCAGTGATGATGGAGCGCCCCTTCTGCTGGTGTGCGCCAGATTTTAAGGGCCGGGGTTGCTCTGGCCTTGCTTTTTTTTCTGGTAGGAACGCCTCTAGAGCATTTTGCCACAGTCCCAGTGTCTTGGCGCTAGAGAGCAATATAATACAGGAGAGAGGGGGGAAAGAAAAGATAACAGAAAAGCTGTATTTCACAGCTTTCCTGAAAGAGATATTCAAACGAATATTTTTTTTTATTTGAAAGGAGAGACTATTTCAGAGTTGGGAGCGGAGCAGACAGAGGCAATGGCCACCTATGTGGGAACGGTAGAGGGAAAGCATTAACTGTGTGAGGTACAGAGTGGCGCGTTAGCGGAGGAGTAGAAAGTGAAGCACTGAGACAGAGGAGAAATGTTGATTTCATAGAACATTCCATGCATAAAAAAGAGCATCTAAAAATCTGGATCCAGTTCAGTTAATTTATATGGTTACATTTCCTCTATTTGCAAACAGTTTGCACTGCCAGATTCTGAATCCTTTGAGGCTTGGCCAGGAAGGGGTCAGGTAGGCCCAGGTACAGGATGTTACAGTAGTCTGTTCTTGACCACATGTAGGCTGGAACCACTTGTGCATGTGTGAATAGGTAAGTATGCAAGGACATTACCCACCAATTTTACCAGGTAAAGAATTTCACAGATACAGGATTGATCTGGTATGAGGGGGAGTGGTCATGATCTAGTAGAACTCCAAGGGCTTTAATGTGGGGGCCCTACTTACAGATAGATCATTTTACACTACTTTTTAGTATGAAATGCATTTCTGCATCGGTTTGTGACATGATGACAACATTTTGCACTTTAAAAAGCACAAAATCTCATGTGAGACAAAGAACAGCTGCTGATGTCCTGGTTGTTCACATTGTTGCCTTGCTCCCACAATAGGATTTTTTCTTGAACAACGCTCAAATGATGTGGCATAATAGCATTTTGTGCAACAAGCATAACGTGAAATGTCTGAAATTAGACGTGATAATACCAGCATAAGCCACATCGCCGGGCAAACGTTGCTGGAGGAAGCAGCAGACAAAGATATAGGTGCAGGCAAGGGAGCAGAGGATCTAGATGGGAAGGATGGACACACCTCAGAGCCACACCAGTTTGTGAACTGTAGCCTGTGATGCTCTGCAGGGATGGCAGGTGGACAGCAGCCGCAGGCCACAGGGGAAGGGTTCAAGGAGGGTAAAGGTGTGGATGGGGAAGCTAATTGTGGTCTGTAATGCCTTTAAGGATTTGGAATGGTCAAGAGGGCTGATGATCTGGATGGTGGTCCGTGCGTAAATTGAGACTGGGCCATCCTGTGATCCCTGGAAGGAGTGATAGGGTAGGTTAAGGGCAGGAAACAAGTGGTGATCACTACAGATCCCCCTGCTGCCACTCACCGTCTCTTGTGACAGCTGGATTATTAAATGCTACTTTAAAGATTTGTGGCAGCTGGCCCTTTAAAAAAACACAAACTATACACTTTTGCAAAGCTTGCAATCTCCTTTTATAACAATTTCCAGCGTTGTGAGTTATATAGCTTCCCATCCTCACAAATCCCGAGCCCTCAGCTCCTCAGCTCCTCATCCCATTAAGAACAAGCATTTGCAATGCAATGGGTCACGCATTTGCTAGAGTTAGAGCTATTAGCTGTGTAAATTCCTAACTAAACTTTTCTTGCCACTTGAATTGAAAATGAAAAGTAAAACAGTTGACATAAGTGAGCCGATTCAAAGTGCAACGGCCGCCATGTGCGCGAAGGAGTGACACAAAAAGAAAAAGAAGTTCACTCACAGTCAAACGTATCTGTAATCGTGCAATCATCCATGTAACAGGGCCAGTCTGCAAGGTGGTAACAAAACTGCCACAAGGAAGGACAAACATAAAGCATTTACCAATGATAAAGGATTTTTGAAAGGCATGCCCTGGAACGAGTGAAAATGATGGGCATGCGATGGGCGTGGTTAAAAGCCCACAATACTTACAACGGGTCAAAGCACTTGCACGCTCGACCTAGAAAGGTACTAGCAATAGTGAAAGATTTAGGAGCACATTTCTACGCCCCTCTATCCACCAGAGAGAAGGGGAAGCAAACAATCATAACAGCACAGTGAGTCCTGAGAAAGGCAGCTAAATTGTCTCTGCCCTGAAGTCAACTGGAATAAGATGAACGGAAGAAAAGTCAATGAATCACCCTTGGTGATATTTACACTGTGGGAACCTCCCATCATATAGCTGCAATTGTGGAGGCAAAGGAGGTGCCCTTCTCCTTGGTGTTAAATGACATGAGGATTCGAGCAGGAAAATAAAATGCATATACAGACACAGAGAGGTAGACAGGATTACAGACATAGATACACCCATAAGCATATGCAGCTACACTGAAACACACAGAACCATGCACAGACGTATGGAGAAACACACATGCCACAGACATATGAAAATCCAGAAACAGGTGCAAAGTATTAGAAACACATATGCAGAAACACACTAGAAATACACTCATCTAAGCACACAAAGGAAGAGAACCACACACAGAAGGAAGTACAGAGGCACTCTGTAGAGTAATTGTTACTTGAATCCGTTTCTCTATTCCAGTTCCGTAGTCCTATTGTGTGAGGCTATAAGTATAGAATATGCCCGCAATCCAACTCAAAATCTTAACCATGATGACCCAGATCTGATATCCTGGACACTAATATTTGAGCCCATTGGGGGATGTACACTGGTTGCAGTTCCATTCCAGAACCAAAATTGTCTCAGAATTGAATTGAAGCCAGTTGAGTCTCTTACTAGTGTTCCCTGGTACTTTAACCAAGTGAGGATGCCAACTAGCGGCCCCAAAGATTCATAAACTAGACTCTGGGGCATATTTATGCTCTGTTTGTGCCGAATGTGCGGCAAAAATTTTGACGCACATTCGGTGCAAACCTTGCCCCATATTTAAACTATAACGCAGGGACGTCAGAAAACCTCAGTGTGCTTCATTTCTTGGATGCGGGAAACCGTTTTGCGTTAATGTAATGCTAGGTAGGCGTTCCCGTCCAAAACATGACTATAAGGCCTGTGCGCCTTATTTCTACTCCTGCGTCATTTTGATGCACAGGAGGGGGCGGGCCTTAAAAAACAGCACACAGCCTGATGTGCACCGTTTTTTAACACCTAGGTAAGGGCTGGCGTTAAGGAACCTGTGGGCTCACTTCCATGGTCTCAGACCATGGAAGCAGTCCAGAGGTGCCCTTCCCTGCCCCCAGGGACACCCCCTGCCACTCTCGCCCAACCCAGGAGGACACCCATTGATAAGGGGACCCATGCCAGGTAAGTACAGGTAAGTTGAGTTAAGTATTATTTTTTTATTATTTAAAGTGGCATAGGAGGGCCTAATTTGGGCCCCCCTACATGCCACTGTGCCCAATGGCCATGCCCAGGGGACAGGTGTCCCCTGGGCATGGCCATTGGGCAAGGGGCATGACTCCTGTCTTTGCTAAGACATGAGTCATTTCAAGGGGGGTTGTGTGTCAAAAAATGGCGCAAGTCCGGTTTGAGCCATGATTTTTTACTCAAACCTGACTTGCACCATTTTTTGACGCACAATCCCCATTTTTCCCTATGCCGGCTCTGCCTGGTTTGAGTATTTTATTTTTACTCTGACCAGCCCGCAGCACCGGTTAACATCAATCCTTAAATAAGGCGAGTAGAAATGGCGTTAGCCGGTGGTAAATTGTTTGACGCAAACCAGCGCCGGCGCTGGTTTGCGTCAAAAAGTATAAATATGGGCCTCTATGACTTGTGAATTGGCTGTTTGGACTTCTGAGTGCCCCCTATTCTTCTATGGATATTGTTTTTTGGGGTTAATCCTTGGTGGAAACTCAACCCAGAATGCTCAAACCCACTAATTAGTTCAGCCTTGAATCAGGCTTAGAAGACAGATCTATATTAGCCAATATCACACTTTGTAGCAATCTTTCAGGGACCTCTACTTCACTGATGGGAAGTTTGTAACCAAAGACTATAGTAACCAAGGAGTGCACAAAACTTGCTAGGAAAACATGAGCTCTTCCTCATAGAATAACATTAGCAATAGGTCACAATATCATTTTAGCATAGCGACATACCATGCACGATCTCTATAATGTTTGGACCATGTCTAGAGTTCAGAAGTTATAGAGACCTACCTTTCTCTTGCATCTTTATTTTACCTTTGCCAACTATCCTAATTCTAAATAATGAACCAGTGATTTAAAAAGTTATAACTGACTGGTCGTTGAGCCTATTGAGTGTAATTACCTGTGTCTTAGAGTATCTGATTTCTCATCCTTTTTTACCATCTCTCGGAGTAAGTCTTGACTACTTACCTTGCTGCAGTTGAAGAACGAAGTGTACAATGGGACTAATCTAATGATTTCATCTAGCTGCAAAAGTGCTAGAGATCTAGGAAGGTGAATGATAAATTACCATACACGTTCTTAACCATCGATATTCTACCTCTTTAAAAATTGTACAAACTAGGGGCACATCATGTATTTTATGGTAGCCAATACTTGCCGCGTGGCTGCCACAGGTGGGAACAGCAGTATGTGATACTAAAGACAAATATGACCAGTACCTGCACTTCACATCCCATGATATCAAAACGCATTGAGAACACATCATGTCATTTCTACTCCTAAGTATGTCTTTGACATCAAACTTGTAACATTATCCGGGATGAGCAGTTTGAGGCGGGCGGTCCAGAAGTCTGCTGATATCAGCAGGTTCCTGTTCATGTCCCCATGTGGATCATGGGGGACAACGCTTCTTGAAACAGATGGCATGGACCTGCTTCTTTTGGATTGAAGGATTGCAGGGGAGGCTTGTCCATGGGGGAGTTCTGGGTGGTGTGCCATTTATGGTGAAGGAAGGTGTTGTACCTTCAGCAGCTCAAGAATGTTATCCATGTTATTTGGAATTGTTTATGAAGGCTTTGCGTAGAAGTTCCACAGGAGTCAGTTGGTTGGCTGGCTGGTGTGGAAGGACTGCATGAGGCCATTTTACCTGAAGCCATTTTACCTGAAGTAGGCTGATGAGTTTCATCTACATTTGTGGAAGTTCATAAAGTACAAGGTCAAGTGAACCCAATTCTGAGCACTTCGCTCTTCAAAGACCTTATGGAGACCTCTCCCATCTGCTTTGAATGTATTCATTAACTTTGAGAGACAGGCTAACCAAAGCCGTTAAAAACCCATCTACACAATGCATCTTACTGCGACTAAACATTTTCTGTGTTTTCAACGCTCTCTCTGCAGCCATATGCCCTTGCACTAAGTAGCCCCACACACTCACCACAAGCAATTGCTGCCCTTGAGCAGTCTCTGACCATGATATGGCACAGCACCAATGAGCACAAATTCACCATCTACATACCAGTGACCTGAGCGCAAGAGACTGCCTAATTTTTTATGTACCCGCTGAATGTGAGTGAACCAGCAACCGCAAGTGTGTGCAGAGCTCATCTGATTAAAAAAAGTTTGTTTGCCTATGTCGGAAATCTACTTGCGTCCACTGTATCTCTCCGAGGACTTTTGCTTATTCTTTGCAAGCTTTCAAAAAAAGGGGAGGGGACATACACAGTGTGAAAGAACTAATGATATATGGAAAAAGAAAAACCATAGACACTGAAATAGGACTATATTTTGCTTCAAAACAAATAAAAACAATTCAGGGTACTAAATAGTACACCTGTTTTTTCTGGAATCTACAAACTCTGCTGGAACAATACCTCCACCATTGTTTTTAACACAAACAGGGTATCAACCAAATGAATGGGAAGAGTGGATATACATATTTGGGAATTACTTGTGAGCATTCGATGGCCAGGGTTTTCACCAGTTAACAAAAAAGGCTATCCATTTGAGCATTTACAAGGATGCAAAAAAAAAGATTGGGAAATAGATCTGCCAAAGATACAAATATGGTTATGTGTAGATCCAAGTCTTATGCACAACCACAAAAAATAGGAGAATCATTGGCTGATTTTGTTTCCAGTTTGAGGGAGTTATCAATCAAATGTCAGTTTGGGCTAATGACTGATGAATTGATACATGATCAGTTAATCATGCAGTTTAGCAGCAAGAAAATGCATGAAAGGCCGTGGGCAGCTAAAACTAATTCACTAAAGGATGACATTGAAATAACTACAGTAGTGGAGCAGTCAGAATTCTGCATGAAGGAAATGGAGAAGAGAGACACTGGGACTGGAGAAGTCACGTGCATTGAAAAGAAGAAAGGGGTAGAGGTCTTGGTAACTATGAATCAGAATTGTTAAAACATCTCTAGTAAAACAGCAGCTTTTAACAAGTCGAGTATTATCCTGTTCTAGGTGTGGGAGTAACTTTCACAATTCAAAATTTAAAGGATGTTTCAATGTGGGAAAGGACTGCAGGAAGTGTGTTCGCAAATGTAATTTTGCTCATATGTGTAAAGTTTATCCCAAACCTAAAGTTGCTGTGATACACTAAGAATATAAAGGGAGTGGAAGTGCAATATACAACACACATTTGCAATGCAGTTGGTCTCGTCTTTGCTTGAGTTAAAGCTATTGGCATTGTAAATTCAGAACTGGAGTTTTCTTACCACATAAGTTGGTCAACCCTGTCTCATAATTTCGTCGTTTCCTGCCATATAATTCCATTGGCACTGCATATAACTAAAGCACTTCCATTTACCTTCTTTCTCTATTTGCAGCACAAAATGAAAATGTTGTCATATAGCATCCTAATTTAAGTCTGTCATGCTAATTCCAAAACAATACCACTTTTATTACCCCACCATCAGAGTTACTGGATGGCTAAAACAATTTTCTCAAAAAAGACTCAAGACAGCTCCAGAGGAGAAATAAACTGGAAGGGTCATCCAAACATATCAAGATTGTTCAAACAGTCGTAGTGTAATAAGGATGTAAAGCTGGACTGAATTATGGTCATAATGTAGTAAGGAGAGATTATTAAAACATATACCATTATCATATAAACATTTATCAGAAATAAGCTATTGGCATTATACTGTAATGCTCAAAACAGCCTAGAGGGCACCAAAACAAAAAATATCATTTGTAAGAAACATGATCATGTAACCATATTGTTAGCCCTTAGAGGGAAAAACCTCATGGAAAAAAACAGGAGAAAGTAATGCAGTGTAACCATATACTTAGCCCCTAGAAAGTGTTTTTAGGGCTGGCCTACTGCAATTATATTACAAACTAGCCCATTAAAACAAAACTTCTCCCAGCTGTAAAACAAACGTTCTAGCCACGAGAAAGCCTAAAAGACACTGAATGGTGGGAGGAATCATTATTTTGGGGTTCCCAATAGCCTGGTGTGGGGACCCAAAGATGATGCAGACAGAAAGAGTGTTTTGAAGGTGGTCCCATTGTCCTAGGAACACCACAGGCTGTGTTATGAGAATTTTTTTTGTGTAAAAGTAATGCCCTGCAATGCATTATGGGGCGCGTTTTCGTGCCAGGAATGTTATAGTATGTTAAATGCAATTCTGAGAACAGCCTCTAGAGGACACCACAATAAAAATAGCATTTGGAAGAAACATGGTCATGTAACCATGCAGTGAGCCCTTAGGGAGCATAACCACATGAAAAAACATGAGAGAAAGTAATGCAGTGTAATCATATATGCTGCCCCTAGAGGACATAGGTGGTCATTTTGACATTGGAGGTGAGTGATAATGTGGTGGAAATATCGCCAACAGGCTGGTGGTAATTACTGCCAAATTATGAGCATGGAGGTGAGAACTCCCATAGACAGCCAATGTACCATACCATCCACCAGGGCATTAACACCACTCACCACAGCAGTAGCCAACAACAGCCAGACGGAAGACAAGGTACTGCCCACCATATAATTACCTTGCAATCCGCTACGATTTCCAGGGCGGAACCCAGCCATCAAAAGCCTGGCCGAAACACTGCACAGAAGAGCAAAGACTCCCCATCAGTGACACAGAGAAGAACAACGCCGCCATGGAACCAGAACTGCCAGTCTTCCCGATGCTTTTGTACTCCATGCTCTACCTGGAACACCAACGCCGATGAAGACGATGGTGAGTACAGACACCTAGCACACAAGGGAAGGAAGGAGGAAAAGGAGAGTGACATACATACGCACAACACACACCGGACACACACACACACCATACACACAACCAGCTGCAGACGTAAACCAATGGCACACAACATACTGCATAATTAAACAAGGACTAGATTTCAGAAGTACTGAAAATGTATTAGCAAGGTAAAAGCCACCACATGAACAAGATATGTACAATTGACCACAAAGGGCCAATGCACAGTCCAAAGTACTAAGGGCTCACATAGCCACAGGGCACAGTCCAATGACCAACTCATTTCCTGACAACATCCTCACAGAACTGTGCAGTGGCATCATTATTGAAGTGGGCAGGCACCGAAGGGGGAAAGGGGTGGGGGGCACCTCAGACGAAGTCGGGAACTTGCCCATTGGTTCTGGAGGGGTTCCATGCCCATTTCCCTTTGCTGGGGAGTTCAAGGTCACAGTCTCTCAGGTGGGGAACTCGCCCACTGGTTCTGGAGAGGGCTCCATGCCCATTTTTCTTTGCTGGGGAGTGCAAGGTCACAGACTCAGAGGTGGGGAACTCGCCCACGGCTTTTGGAGGGGACTCCTTGCACAGCAGTCCCTGGAGGGGGGCCTACATTTCTGCTACTGGAGGAGAGGGCTGCATCATCTCAGCTGGAGGTGACGCTCTGTGACCACTGGTGGTGGTGATACCCTGCCAGCCTCTACTGGAGATGAGGGCTACTGTGTCTCAGCTGTGGAGGTGCCTCTTGGGAAGCCTGTGCAGGAGGTGAGGGCTGCTGTGTCTCAGCTGTGGAAGGTACGCCCTGGGCAGCATCTGCAGGAGTAGAGGGCTGCTGTGTCTCAGCTGTGGAAGGAGCCTCCCAGGCAGCCTCTGCTGGAGGTGAGGGATGCTGTGTCTCAGCTGTGGAAAGTGCATCCTGGGCAGCCTCCGTTGGAGGCAAGGGCTGCTGTGTGGCAGCTGGAGGTGAGGGCTTCTTCACTTTCAGGGCAGTAGGTGAGGGCTTCTTCCCTGTCCTGGCTGTTAGAGTGGGATCCTTCCCCTTCCTGGCTGTTGGTGTGGGGTCCTTCCCCTTCCTGGATGTGGGAGTGGGATCCTTCCCATTCCTGGCTGTTGGTGTGGGGTCCTTCCCTATCCTGTATGGTGGAGTGGGATCCTTACCCTTTATGGCTGGTGGAGTAGGATCCTTACCCTTCCTGGCTGGTGAAGTGGGATCCTTCACTGTCTTGCCTCCACGACTAGGAGGTGCCTCCACTGTCCCTGTGGACTATTAGGCTGAGGTGCTGGGCTTTGTCATTGGGACCCTGCTCTTAAGGGTAGGATGGGGGGAGGAAAGAAGTCAAGTTGGGCAAGGAAAAACATCTTAGGGACGGTAGGGCGGAATGAGGGACGAGGGATGGGAGTGGAAGTTGAGGGAGTCGTTGGAGGAGCACGTCTGTTGGACTTGGGTGCAGGTGCATGGGCAGTGTGCTGATGTGAGGTGGATGGCTGTAGGGTGTCTGAGTGCCTTGTTTGTGTCCTTTAGGAGGTAGGGGGCAGACAGGGTGGGAGAGGACACAGGGGACGCGTGGATGGATGTTGTGGAGGTGTCTGCAGGTGAGGTGTGTGTGCTGCTTGGTATGGTGATGCTGGTGGTGGATGTTGAAGCAGTGCTTGCAGGTGTGAGTGTAGACGTGACTGTGAGGGAGGTGGAGGAGGTGGAAGAGACAGTGGAGGCAGCGGATGTGGTTGTGTGTGCAACTGTCTGGTGTTTGCATGAGTGCTTGTGGGCTGAAGTGTGGTGCCTGTGTTTGACTGTGCCACTCTTGTGTGATGTCTTGTGTGCATGCTCATCTGTATGTGTGCATTGGATGGGTTGGGTTTGAGGAAACTCAGACTGGGAAGTGGTGGTTGGAGGGGGACTGGTAGGAACAGGGACAATGGCTGCCATCAGAAAGGAGGCCAGAGCCTGAATCCATCTCTGTTGGGCCGCCAATCCACTGAGGATGCTCTCAAGGAATGCATTGCATTGCAGCATCTGGGATGCCAGCCCCTGGATGGCATTCACAATGATTGACTGCCCTACAGAGATGGATCTCAGGAGGTCAATAGCCTCCTCACTCAGGCCAGCAGGGCTCACTGAGGCAGGGCCTGAGGTGTCTGTGGCGAAGGAGATGCCCACCCTCCTGGGTGAGTGGGCACAGGCAACTCGCTGAGGGGCTACTGGGAGGGTGGTGCAAGTATTGGGGGTGGAGGCTGTACCTGCAGCTGGGGTGGCACAGTGGTGTCTGCCACCACCAGAGATCTTCCATCAGAGAAGGTATCTGAGTCTGTGTTGTCACCTCATGTCTCCTCCATGTTGCTCCCCTCACCCTCTGTCCCACTGGTTTCCTTGGCTCTCTCTGTCGCTGGGGCCCCTGCTCCTCCGCCAGATGATGCTAATGCACACATGGACAGGGGGACAGAAGAAAAAGGGGGGGAGAGAGAGAAAGGGAACACTGGGTCAATTACAGCACCAATACCACAATTGGCATACACAGCACTGCCATTGATTTGGCTAGGTGCCACAGCAAGGTGAGGGCCAAACACCGCCAACTGCACTCTTTCTGGGACCCACTAAGCACTGACTGACATGGAATGCAAACAAGCTAGATTACCTGCATTTACCGTACACCCATTTCCCTTGAGCTGGATCACACTGCAATGTCTGGCCTGGCATAAAGAGGCACCCACTAACTCACAAGCAGCACCCAGATCCTTGCCACCTACCAATTATTGAAGTGATGCCCACTGTACTCACCCCCTTGTGGCTGCTGTGATGCCCTCAAGTGCCCATCCAGCTCTGGGTAGGTCACCACCAGTATGCGGGCCATCATGGGTGTCAGGTTCTGACTGGCACGCCTTCCTCGTGGGGAGGCCATCCCCTGCTGGGCCTCCACGGTCTTCTGTGCCCAGCATCTCAGGTCCTCCCACTGTTTCCTGCAGTGGGTGCTCTTCCTGCTGTAGCCCCCCCCCCAGGGTCCGCACGTCCTTGGAGATGGCACGCCACAATCCCTTCTTCTGATGGGCGCTGACCTGCAGAGGAAACACAGACAGGAGGACCCCATTAACCATACAATCCAGTCTGTCACACATATGGCACACCAATCCTGTTTCCATCATCATTGGCACACATATTGTCCGGCACCCACCATGGAGACCACCACCAGACATTCCCCCCCCCCCCCCCAATGACACGATGCTTGCACACACATCCTATTGTATCCTTCCCACATGCATAGTGCCCATGGTGTACTCAACTGTTGGTCTGGAGGCCCATACAGAAGTCCATACTGGGGTGGGACCCTGTCCCCCAGTCGCACCAACTTCTCCGAAGTGAAAGCAGGGGCCCTTTCCCCGGTCACACGGGTCATGGTAGGTTCCATACACAGGTCACATCAGCACACTCTGTGAAGGGCAGGAAACAAGTGAGGATTTGGATATAAAATGGCAGTCACATCTGCGGCGGTGTATATACGTCATCGCTGGCGAAGATCCCCATTGGCTACTGTACTCTATAGAGCCCCATATTATCCAACGAGGAATTGCACGGTGGTGCAAAACTGTCTTCCGCCACAATGCTTAGTGTTGACGGAGTTACCTCACTCCCACCTGTTCCAAGATACAGAACAGGCGATCACCATTTCACGGTGGTGGACAACGATCAGATAAACCATAACTGCATCATTGCCTAAAATAGCACATACATTGCCATTCCCACTGTCCCATCACATTGATGTATGTACAATGAGGTGGTGGTTCTATTGTTCAAATTGTGACAGCCTACTCACTCTTGTGTCCCTTAGATACCAACCGCTGCAAATAAATAGGAGGAGGAGACAAACCCCAGTGTACAGACCCTTTGTGGACTTGGCTACACTGGCGAACAGGCACATTATACTTACCTATGGGCTGGACAGGGCCACAATCACAGATTTGTGTGCCCAAATGGAACCTGACCTGATATCAGCTATCCGTTATCCCACTGGGATCCCCCTCTTGTGCAAATGCGATCAGTGCTCCATTTCCTGGCAAATGGTTCTGTCCAAGTGACAGTGGACTTGGCAGCAGGAATGTCACAGCCAATGTTCTCAATTGTGCTGGCAAGGGTTCTGTCTGCCCTGGTGAAACACATGTGCAGCTGCATTGTTTTCCACACAATTAAGACAGGATTCTATGCAATGGGCCATGTCCCCAATATTATGGAAGTGATTGACTGTACACATAATGCGCTAGTCCCCCCGTCAGAATAAACAGGTGTTCAGGAATCTGAAAAGTTTCCACTCACTGAATATGCAAATGGTGTGCCTGGCTGACCAGTACATCTCCTACGTCACTGCTAAGTATCCTGGGTCAGTGCATGAAGCCTTTGTCCTGAGGAATAGCAGCATCCCAAATGTGATGGACCAACTACAGAGGCACAGAGTGTGGCTAATAGGTGAGCTGGAGTCCCCACCCACTGTGTGTTAGTGTATGCCTTAAGGTGTTATCCCCATAGGATTGTGTAAGGCTAAAGCTTGTCCCTCACTATTTCCCGGTATCTCTGGCTACCCAAACCTTTTGTGGCTCCTGACACTGTGAGGAATGCCAGGACAGGGGCTGAGAACCGTTATAATGAGCCACATGGACAAACCAGAATAATAATTGAAAGGACCTTCGACCTCCTGAAGGCCAGGTTCAGGTGCCTTCATCTGACAGGTGGATACCTGTGCTACTCACCCAGGAAGGTCTGCCAGATAGTAGTGGCATGCTGCATGTTGCACAACCTAGCCCTCAGATGGCATGTGCCTTTTGTGCAGAAGGAGGAGACTGGAGATGCCCCTGTGGCCAGTGTACCCTTAGGACAGTGAGGATGAGGATGTGGACAACAGAACATCAGTTATACGTCAATACTTCCAAGGATACACAAGTGAGACAGTGTAATTGATCATTGCTCTGAATATTGATTTCATCTGTGTGACTGTGGAATGATGGCATTCGCTTCCTTTGTATCAAAACTTACTGTCACCTATGTATGGCGAGCTGGTGCCTTGCTGCAGTGGAATGTATCTTCCCCCATAGGTCGTTCCACCTCTTCCTGATGTTGCCCCTTGTTCTTGGATGCTGTCCCACAGCGTTCACCCTGTCCACGATTCTCTGCCATAGCTCCATCTTCCTGGCAATGGATATCTGCTGTACCTGTGCTCCAAACAGCTGTGGCTCTATCCTGACTATTTCCTCCACCATGACCCTCAACTCCTCATCTGTGAAATGGGGGTGCCTTTGTGGGGACATGGGTGTTGTATGGTGTGTGTGTAAGTGTGTGGGTGTTGGATAGTGTGGTTGGGTGTGCGTAGTGGTGTGCGTGAGGGATGTATGGGTGTATGTGGTGTGTGTGTCTAGTTGTCGCAGTGGTCTTGGTGTCAGTCTGGTGGCAATAATTTGTATTCGTAAAGGTTTGTGGGTAATGTGGGTGTGTGTTTTTAAGTGCTGTGGGTGGGTGGGTGTGGTGTGTGTATGAGTGCCAGGTGTGTGTTTTTGGTATTGGCCAATGTTGTACAGTTTAGTATCTGGGTGTCCATTCTAAGCGTGGTGGTGTGTATCGCCAATGGTTTACCGCTGTTGAATGTCCACTGTGATGATTCGTGGAATATGATGTAGTGGGCTTGTTTTGTTGGCATAACGCTATGGGTGTTGGTACCACCACTTTAGCACTGACCTTTGGATTGGCGGATTTATGTATGTGGCAGCATTCTGTCACATTGGTGTGTGTGTCATAATATGGAGAACGGATATTTGCCACTGCGGTGGTATGTTGGCGCCCGTCACCATGGCGATCAGCAGGATTTACCGCCAATGTCATAATGAGGGCCATAGTGCATTACACATTTTGAAAGCTAGCAGGCCTATTGCAATGAATTTACAAACAAGACCCATAAACCATAACTTCCACTAGCTGTAAAACAAAAGTTCCAGCCATGAGAGAGCTTGAAAAGAAAATGAATGGTGGCAGGAGTTACAATTTTGGAGCCCCTACTAATATAGTGTAGACAGATAGCTCAGAGGATTACTGCTTTTGTCACAGATATTCTTTTGTTATAGCAGTTCATAAGGTACAATCCTATTATAGAACAGTGACTTATGAACTGACTTCAAAGAGTTGTATGCAAACTACATAATATAGGTTACAAAGTTATGTTTTTTCCCTACTCTTTCATTATCTATTGCTAATATTGCTAAAAAAGGGTTCATTTGGGTAGAAAAACATTCTTATTAGTAAAGTCAACCCCCAACCAGCACTTAAAAAAATATATATATATGTGAGAGCGGGGCTATGGAGAGATGAGTGGTACTGTTCGAGGGGGTTAGTGAGGGAATCCGTGGTGGAAATCATTGGCGAAGTGCCAAAAAATGATTCTCACACCAGGTGCCACCAGCGCTAAAGCCAGCCCTTAAGTGGCATAATTTTGGAGAAGGCCAAATCCGAGAATTAAGTAGATTCCCAGGGACACAATTGTTTGAACCTTGTATATGGATGTCCAACCTGTAGGTCCGTGTTTGTTCCCTACTCAAAAGGATGCTCATAGAGGTTGAATGTCTTTTCAAATCCCTGATTTATCTACCGCCACCAGTAAATGCCATTATTCGTCTGTATGAATTCCAGATAGTGATTAGTGAGTTGTACCATGGTTCTTGTTTTACATTATGTACTGCTCCTATGTTTGCTGGTCCTTATTTTGATTTTTTTTTTCCTAATGATTGCATTGCTTCTGATCCCGCAGGGACATGTGATCATGTAAATTACATTCTCAGAATCAAAAGTGGTGTGTTTATTAATAAACCAAGGGGTGCTCCAGCTCAGGTCAACATTTTTGTGACTTTTGTGAGATGGCATACACTACAATCCCCACAGGGGTAATGGCCACTTAGTGACAGTAAATTAGAGTACTAATCAGACCCACACTGCTCGTGATCCACCTCAAACAACCAGCAGTGAGACACTGATCAGTAATTGAATTCTCAAAAAGTCCCTGAATTCTGACAGTGCTCCTAGGCTATATCAATGGCAGATGCACACTGTATCCGCCACAGCACAAAATATTAACCAGGTTCCATCAGAGATGTGGTGTAAGCACAGCTCTGCCACACAAATTAGCCAATAATAAGTCAGAACTATGGTGACAACAGCTAAAAAAATTGGGGAGAGTACTGCAAAAAAGTTGATTTATTTTCACATCGGTCATCTTTTCACGGAAGTCAATAACAAGACTATTGCCAGCCATTGCCAGAAGTCCTATCTGTGCTCCTTACCGAACTGCCACTCTTTGTAGAGAACATGGTCTGTTCCAGAAGATGGAAGCAGGCCCTAGCACAAATGGAAATGTTTTGAATATAGCTACGTAATTAAAGGTGGCCCACCCAACGTCATTTCTACCAATCTCCTGTCTATCAAGTTTACCGGCTACTTCAAGTAGGTGGTAAGCCAGTCGTAAATGGGAAGGGGTCCACAGGGGACCGCTTCCCCTCTGTGAATGGTAGCGGAAATTGTTTTTACCACTGTCTACCCTTAAAAAATTACACAGAAATGTTTCATTTTTTTATTTTTAAACGTGTGGGCTCCATTTTTAAAGAAAAAGTTGCTTTATTTAAAAGCAAACACAGGCATGGTGGTCTGCTGTCCCCAGTAATAACACAGGGTCGCAAATTGCGACCTGCCTCATAAATATTAATGAGGCAGGTCAATTGCGACCCCATTGGAAATTGCTAAATGTGTCTGTGACACATTAGTATATTTCCTTGCACTCGCAAATTGCGAGTTGCAAAAATCCGCAATTTGCGAGTCGCAAAAGGAAATGGTTGTACATCTGACCCTCTGTGCTTTGCTTGTACATTGGCAACACATACAAATAAACTATGGGGTGGGAATGGCTGGTTGATGCTGTTAGCATTTGCACGTAACTAGGTGTGACACAATTTAAAGAAACCTGTCCTGCTGTATAAATGATTGCTTGCAAGCATTGGCTCACGCTAATTAAAGCAATTAAATAATTCTTTAGCAATTACTTGAACTATTAAGTGCCAATTTGTTTTGAAAATGCTATCTTGCTCTGGTATCTAGAGTGAAAGCTGCCATGTTTTCACCAGAGTGAATTTCATGAAGCAACAGCACAGGGACTTAAACGGCAAGAGACTTTCCTTGGGCTGACCTGGGCCCCCCTAACGACACCATGGTAGCACTGTATGTACAATATGGCACACCATGGAGCCTGTTAGCATAACTGGTGCTTTGCTGGACCAGCACCAACAATTTTGGAGCTAGTCCAGCAAAGCTCAGGGAGGGCCATAGGATATAGCTCTAGCATCACTTTAACGCCTGCCCGGGGTAGGCGTTAAAAAATGACGTTAGATTGGCTCAGTGAAATCTAGTAGATTTCACTGCACCATATTTTGGGCCTTCCTGTGGGGGAACTCCTCCCTTGCATACATTCTAACTGATGCAGGTATAATGGGGCTCAAGGGTTTACAAAGTGGCGCTATGGTACCATTGTAAATGACGCTACGGCAGCGCTAAGGGGCACTAGGGGCTTGTAAATATGCCCTTTTGTTTGCAATTTGAATGTAATTAAATCAGGATTGTTTCTATAGATGTTCATGTGGAAGTCACTTGACAGTACACCTAAAATGAACCATCCTGCTTAGTCTTTGGCAGTTCATTGGCTGTAACTCTGACCAGTCATGTTATCCTGCTCCTAGATAAAGAGTGAGTAACCCAATGCTACATCTCCTCACCTCTATACATTTCATACAAAGTTGATATATAGGAACACACATACCAACATAATTTCACATTTCTAGAAAGTCATGAGTTGGAGGTCATTTAGACCTCTGTGGGTGCTCACCAGGTCAGTGCAGACAATGGCATGTATTTCTCTGGAAGAAGACCATCTACCATATTTTCAAATCCTTGCCTGCCTGGTCGGGATCTTGCTGTCTAAACAGGGTGGGGTGATGATCTATAACACATGAGGGCCCAAAGACGGATGAGTCATCAGATTAAGGGTTTCTGACAGCAAAGCAAGCAGAGTCTCCAAATTTGGAGATCATGCAGTTTCCCGTAACAGGATTTTCTTTTTGAAAATAAAAAAAGATAATGCTCCCCTCACCATGGGATTCATCTCCTATGGTGCGGGGATTAGTATTCATATTTTACTGTCCCTCACCACCAGGGTTTGCCTGCCAGCGACTTATAGTAAAAAATGGCTACATGTCCGCCAATCTAAATTGGGCAGGCAGGTATGTACCCATTGCTCTGTCACCCCTTACTCACCAGTCACTATCATGGCCGAACTGAAGGTCCACCTGCATCTAAGTTAGGCGGGCAGACCTTCATGTTGGAGGAGTCTATACTGTTTGCTGTTGCAACGTACCAACATATAAATATAATGAAATATAATGCCAACATATAAATCGGCCTTTCAACCTGCAACATCCCTTCCTCAAAAACACTAAGGATTACGATTATGTTCAGGACGGTGTGTTTCCAGCTCCCTAGTCTTCCCTTAGTACTTTTTCTTCCCTCTTACAAAATGATATGGTATCCATGGGTGAGGCACATTTACTGTGTTAGTTGCATCAAGGGGAGCAGCTCCTTACTGTTCAACACCAAACAAAGGCTATTATTTTACCCAATTATTATCAGCTCAAGAATTAAGGTTTTTTAATCCCCTGAGTAACAGAACAATCACAAACATTTGTAGGGCCTCTATAACTTCTGTCATGAACAACAATCTTCTATTTTAACTTCTCTCTGTCACTCTTTCCTGCATTTTCCCATATTGTTATATCATTCCATTACCTGCACCTTTTCTTTTCATTCATATGCATCCCTCCCTGCTACGTATCTTACTTTTTCCAAGGATCTTTCACATCCACCTATTGCTTGGAACATTGGAAGCCCACTGGTGTGTACGATTTAGGATCCAGGCATACCACATTTCCCATACCACCTCTCCCAGAGAAAAGGGAGGCACAAAGTTGTTCTAATATACCCGACCTGCAACACACCCTGCTATTCTGCTACACCAAAAGCACCCGGATCGTACTATCAGTCTTTTTCTCAAATCCTGAAGTTGTAGGGTCAACCTTGGAGTACTGAATGTAAAATGAGGATACAGCCTCTTGCTCGGAGATAGAATGCTTAGCCTTGAAAGCCTAATTGATATTCATGGGAAGTAGTATGAAGAATGGGTCAGATGCAACATAAAACACTCAATTAATCTAATATCAAGGCACAGCCAGGGCCTGAAAAATACATTAATTTAATACATCTTTTAGGAAAATGAGAAAAATGCTATTCTGTGCATTAGCATAAAGTATCTAAAAGAAACCAATGTAGATGTCCAAAGCACTTAAAGCATTTAGCTTTGGTGCCTACAGAAGTACTCACTAACACATATAGGCCCCAATTACAACATTGTCAGTAACTACTGTCTACCGCCACAGCGACGGCCACCAACATACCGCCGCCGTGGCTACCAGCTGTCTAAGCGTATCAGGACCACCGACGGTATACCGCCAGAATGCTGGTGGAACACCGCCGACTGTCATGGATGCGGACGGCAGTAAGGCGGCGCTGCTGACAGCAGCACCGCCACACCAGCAAAACACCGCTGAGCCTATCATGACCAATGATACGGCCTGGCGGTGTGGTGCTGGCGTATGCTGCTGCTTACAGCAGCACTGCGGACGGTCTCCAGCTGGAGGATCCCCTGCAAGCAGGTAAGTCGGATTCTCTGACAGGAGAGGGAGGTGTTGTGTGTATGGGGTGTGTGTGTGTGTGTGTGTGTATGTTTTGGAATGCATGCATGCGGGTGTGAGTCGCATTGAATGCGTGCATGAATGAGTGATTGTGAGTGTTGTGTGTTGTGAATGCATGTGTATGACAAGGTATGTTGGTGTATGTTGCGGTGTGTTGTTATGTATTTGTGCATGCGTGGGCGGTGGTGGGTATGCATGTGTGCATGTGTGTATATGGGTGCCCGTGCAGTTGTGTATATGTGCGGGGGGAGGAGAGGGAGGGAGAGGGCAGGGGAGGACTCTGGGGAGGGGGAAGTGGGCGGGGAGACCCCTATCAGTGCCAGGGAGGGGATTCCCTGGCATTGATAGTGCCTACCGCCATGTTTTTCATGGCGGTAAGTTTGGCACCAAAAACGTGGCGGTAGGCCGGGTCGTAATCCTGAGGGTGGCATTGTGATGGCCGCTGGGCTGGAGACCGAAGTTTTCCAGCCTAGCGGCAGTTGCCACCCTGGCGGTCGGTGTGTTAAAGAAGCGGACTTTGATGGCAGTTACTGCCAGGGACAAAATCCCATTTGTTTTACCGCTGGCCTGGTGGCAGTATTAACGCTGCTTTAACACCGACCGCCAGGGTTGTAATGAAGCCTAAGTTATATAAGTTTTAATCCAAGTTGAATAAAAGTTAGATTCCTATGTGATGGTGTCAAATTGTTCACTTTTCTACCCTACTAGGGATTATAAACATCTCACATTTGACCTCAATGGTCGTGGTAGGCTATCAAAAAAGTTATCACATGATCTGCCTTTTGTGATAAAAACACCTTCAAGTTCCATTATCAGATACCAGGGTAGAAATGGTGGCACTGAATAGTAATAAAGGCTATAGATTTTGAAATGCTGGTTGTGGTTGAAATATTTTATTTATTCCAGACACTGTCAGGTGTTGGCTAATATTAGAGGATCACTAATCTTTATGGTTATGTAGCTCTGGACATTCTACAGCTAGTCACACAGGATCCCCTGGTCAAGGGAAGACCCTCTGAAGATGGTAGATGTCAGGACACTTTAAGGAACAAACAAGAAATTATTACCCCATCACTGAGAGGTCAAAGGTTCCCCAAAATGACCTCCTGGATTTTGTCGATGAGCACTAGCGGCGCATTCAGGATCCCACTGACAATTTCTTGAAGTTAACACACAAAGTACGGTGATGGAGGACCACTAGTGTGACTCAGTGGCACATGACTGGCATCCGGGCTCAAATATGGTGGAGGGTGCAAATTTAGCATCATGTCATGCAGGCTGAGGATACAAGGTGTTGAGTGTTGCGAAAGAGATGTTTTCCAACTTCCAACAAAATATCACTGGGTGATATAAGGGAGTTCTGGTGAATTATCACCAGGGTTTGGTCAGCGATGATGTATGCCCCTTCTGCTGGTGTGTGCCAGATTTTAAGGGCCGGGGTTGCTCTGGCCTTGCTTTTTTTCTGGTAGGCACGCATTTAGAGCATTTTGCTACAATCCCAATTTTTGCAGCGACACAACCACACTACATGTATGATACATTTGAAGTGAATTTGGGTGTCTATTACGGGAGGCGGTGGTGGGTTGAAAGGTCACGAGACTTCTCAAAGAAGATCTTCAAGTACAGCTATGTTTCACCCCTTCTTTTCTCAAGAGCAGGCTTGGGTTCTGATGGAGGAGGATTGACTTAAAAAGCATTGCTTTACCAACACAGGCATCTTGGCGCTGTGAATGAAGCAATATAATATGGAAAAGGAGAAGCAGGCAGGACGGATAACAGAAAAGTGCCTTGGTGCTATGGAACAATATAATACGGAGAGAGGCGGGAAAGAAAAAGTAACAGAAAAGCAGTTTTTCACAGCTTTCGTGAAAGAAATATGCAAACGAATATGTTTTTTATTTGAAAGGAGAGACTATTTCAGTGTTGGGAGCCGAGCAGACAGAGGCAATGGCCACCTATGTGGGAACGGTAGAGGGAAAGCATTAACTGTGTGAGGTACAGAGTGGCGCGTTAGCGGAGGAGTAGCAAGTGAAGCACTGAGACAGAGGAGAAATGTTGATTGCATAAAACATTCTGTGCATAAAACAGAGCATCTAAAAATCCGGAGCCAGTTCAGTTATTTGATATGGTAACATTTCCTCTATTTGCAAACAGTTTGCACTGCCAGATTCTGAATCCTTTGAGGCTTGGCCAGGAAGGGGTCAGGTAGGCCCAGGTACAGGATGTTACAGTAGTCTGTTCTTGACCACATGTAGGCTGGAACCACTTGTGCATGTGTGAATAGGTAAGTATGCAAGGACATTACCCACCAATTTTACCAGGTAAAATAAATCACAGACAAAGGATTGATCTGGCATGAGGGGGAGTGGTCATGATCTAGCAGCACTACAAGGGTTGTAATGTTCTTAGTGGGAGTGTGGGGGCCCGACTGACAGAGACCAAAAAGAGTCATGCCAACACTCAGTGTCGTTACTGTGGATCCTGATCTCTGGCTGGCTTGTGGTTACCTTGAAAAAGTCGCACAACTTGAACTTCGTACTAGCATAAGGTAAGCTGACGTGAGGAGATGTGATCAGCTACTTTTTTGCAGAGGTAGTTGCCGCCTATTGGGAAACATAACCACCGGCTTGGCATCATTACTGAAACTAGACGGGTACTGTGCTTTCTCCACCACCTTGGAGTTTCTCTTTCCTTTGTTTTCTCTTTCACATGTGGATGCTATCACAGAAAGCAGGATGCTGCATTGTGTTGGTTGTCTGTCATCAGTACCACTCTTCAATTGCGAAATGTTTTGTAAATTTAAGAAAGTGGTGAATTATCACTATTTTTTGCCCCATGCCCTTTAGTTTATGGACTTCTTCTACAGTTGATTATTACTCTTGGTTTTAAACGGTTAAGCTTTGGTTCTACTTATTAACACCCAATGCAAGGTTTTTGGTAGCAAAGGTTGTAGATAACAGTGTTATGAAGAAAAAAACAGCACCAGCCTGGGAAGGTGTACCATTTTTAAGTTACTATTAGAATACCTCGGTTGAAAAAGTCTGTGGTGCCCCATCCACCATGGATGAGTGGGGTGATTGAATCTCCATCACAAGTGTGTACTGGGAATTGATCGGTAAAGAGGATGTTTCGGATCCAAACAGCAAGCTTCCCTGACACACTAGATCCTAACTATATGTCAGAGCAAGATAGGGTGCAGCAACTGCAAGGAGAGCTGGTAGGTCAAAAAGGTCCAGTACATGTCACTAACGGCCATATGTATCAATCCATTTTGCATTCGCTAACGGTGCGAATTGGTAAATTTGACCGTTTGTGAATGCAAAATAGTCTTTCTAGTTGTATGAAAGGCATTGGTAGTCCAATTTTAGGAAATCTAAATTTTTTGTGATTTCCTAAAATTGCAACTCCAAATAGGGAATCGAAATTTGTGATTCACTAAATAGTACATTGTGAATAGGCATTTGTGATTCCCTAAGCACATGTACCAAGCATTTCCTAAATGCAAAATGGGCATTAAGGAAATGCTATCACCATCGACTCCAAGTCAATGGTAACCATGTGCAATTTTTAAAAATGAACCAAAAATGATTTTTTTTTTTAATGCCATGTAGCGCACACATGCCCCTAGAGCATGTGCACGCTTTACATGTGTACCTCTTTTTTTTTTTTAGAGGGGTGCATCAAGGAGGGCCTTGGGCCCCTAGGCATCCTTGGTTTTTCATTTCCTAATTTGCGACTTTCTATTAGGAAATCGCAAATTAGGAAATGCAAAACCATTCGCACCTAGGAAGGAAAGCAGTAGCATTAGCGATTTCCTAATAGGGATTGTGACACTGTAGGAATCGCTATTAGGGGATCACTATTTTCTTACATACCATTTTTCATTTTCTAAGTAGCAATTTCTTAAAGTTTGCAATTTAGGAAATGCAAAATAAAACTTTGATACATCTGGCCCTAAGACAGTCCGTGCACCATCACTGATTGGAGGTGCACATGCATACTCCTTGCAACCACTCCTGCAAGAGCTCTTGACATTATTTTCTTTACCATCTTGCTTACAAACAAATAAATTAATTAAAACAGAAGATTTCACCCTTCATCAATGTCCTACTCCAGGATGCCCTGTCACAGTTTGGTGCTGGTGAAGTTTGCATAATTCCCTTTGCACGATATTCCCAAATATTACGCTATTGGATGAAATTCGAGAAATGCTGGTAGATAATTTTAGACTACTTTTTAGTATGTAGTGCTTTTCTACATGTTTAAGACATGATGGACTCGTTTTGCACTTTAAAAAGCACAAAATCTCATGTGAGGCAAAGAGCAGCTGCTAATGTTCTGTTCGTTCACATTTTATTTGAACAGCGCTCAAATGATGTGGCATAATAGCATTTAGTGCAATAAGCATAACGTGAAATGCCTGAAATTAGACGTGATAATACCAGCGTAAACCACATCTCCAGGTAAACGTTGCTGGAGGAAGGTGCAGGCGAGGGAGCAGAGGAAGAGGAGCAGAGGATCTGGTTGGGAAGGATGGACCCACATGGGAAGGATGGACACAACTCAGGGCCAGACCAGTTTGTGGACTGCAGCCTGCGATGCTCTGCAGGGATGGTAGGTGGACAGCAGCGGTAGGCTACACGGGAAGGGTTCAAGGAGGGTAAAGGTGTGGATGGGGAAGCTGATTGTGGTCTGTAATGCCTTTAAGGGTTTGAAATGGTCAAGAGGGCTGACGATCTGGATGGTGGTCCGTGCGCAAATGAAGACTGGGCCATCTGACAAGCCATGGCCCGTGACGCCTTGAAGAAGTGATAGGGGAGGTTAAGGGCAGGAAACAAGTGGTGATCACTACAGATCCCCCTGCTGCCACTCACCGTCTCTTGTGACAGCTGGATTATTACATGCTACTTTAAGGAGTTGTGGCAGCTGGCCCTTTAAAAAAACACAAACTGTACACTTTTGCAAATCCTGCAATCTCTTTATATAACAATTTCCAGCATTGTGAATTATATACCTTCCCGTCCTCATACATCCTTAGCCCTCAGCTCCTCATCGCATTGAGAACAAGCATTTGCAATGTAATGGGACACACGTTTGCTCGAGTTAGAGCTATTAGCTTTGTAAATTCCGAACTGGACTTTTCCTGCCACTTATATTGAAAATGAAAATGAAAATGAAAACAGTTGACATAAGAGAGCTGATTCAAAGCCCCATGGCCGCCATGTGGGTGAAGGAGAGACACAAAAGGAAAAAGAATTTCACTCACAGTCAAACGTAGACAAAGGTAAAGCATTTACCAATGATAACAAAAGATTTTTGAAAGGCATGCCCTTGAACGAGTGAAAGTGATGGGCGTGCGGTGGGCGTGGTTAAAAGCCCACAATACTTACAACAGGTCAATGCGATTGCACACTAAACATAGAAAGGTACTAGCAATAGTGAAAGAAAGATTAAGGAGCACATTTCTATGCCCTCTATCTACCAGAGGGAAGAGGAAGCAGTCAGAACAGCATAGTGAGTCCTGAGAAAGGCACCTAAATTGTCTCTGCCCTGAAGACAACTGGAATAAAATGAATGGAAGTAAAGTCAATGAATCACTCTTGGTGTTATTTAAACTGTGGGAACCTCCCATCATATAGCTGCAATTATGGAGGCAAAGGAGGTGCCCTTCCCCTTGGTGTTAAATGACATGTGGATCCGGAGCACGAAAAGAAAATGCATATACAGACACAGAGAGGCAGACAGGAACACAGACGTAGATACACCCATAAGCATATGCAGCTACACTGAAACACACAGAACCATGCACAGACACATGGAGAAACACACATGCCACAGACACATGGAAATGCACAAACAGGTGCAAAGTATTAGAAACACACTAGAAATACACACATCTAAGCACACAAAGGAAGAGAAACACACACAGAATGAAGTACAGAGGCACTCTGTGGAGTAATTATTATTTGAATCCGTTTCTCTATTCCAGTTCCCTAGTCCTATCTAGTGAGCCTGTAAGTATAGAAGTTGTCCGCAATCCAACTCAAAATCTTGACCACGATGACCCAGATTTGATATCCTAGACACTAATGTTTGAGCCCCTTGGTGGATGTACACTGGTTGCAGTTCTATTCTAGAACCAAAAGTGTCTCAGAATTGAATTGAAACTATAACTAGTGTTCCCTGGCACCTTATCCAATTGAGGATGCCAATTAGCGGCCCCAGCAGATTCATAAACTAGACTCCATAACATGTGAATTGGCTGTTTGGACTTCTGCGTGCCCCCTGTTCTTCTATGGACATTGTGTTTTTGTATCAATCCTTGGTGGAAGCTCAACCCAGAATGCTCAAACCCGCTAATTCGTTCATCGGGTTTAGAGGACAGATATATTAATAGCCAATATCACTCTTTGTAGCATTCTTTGTGGGACCTCTGCTTCACTGACTGGAAGTTTGTAACCAAAGACTATAGTACCCAAGAAGTGCACAAAATCTGCTAAGAAAACATGAGCTCTTTCTCATTGAATAACATTAGCAATAGGTCACAATATCATTTTAGCATAGCGAGATACCATGCACGAGCTCAATAATGTTTGGGCCATGTCTAGACTCCAGAAGTTATAGAGACCTACCTTTTTCTTGCATCTTTATTTTAACTTCCCAAACTTTCTTAATTCTAAATAATGAACCAGTGGTTTTAAAAGTTATACCTCTGACAGGGCATTGAGCCTAATGAGAGTAATTACTTTGTCTCAGAGTACCAGATTTCTAATACTTTTTACTACCTCTCAGAGTAAATCTTGACTGCTTACCTTCCTGCAGTTTAGAAAGAAATGTATAATGGGACTAACTTAATGATTTCATCTAGCTGCAAAAGTGCCAGAGGTCTAGGAAGGTAAATTATAAATTACTATACACTTTCTTAACCACTGATATTCGACCCCTTTAGGGGCACATCATGTATTTTCCGGTTTTATGCCAATACTTGCAGCGTGACTGCCACAGGTGGGAACAGCAGCATATGACACTACAGACGTCGGACAAATATGACTATTACCTGCACTTCACATCTCATGATATCAAAACGCATTGAGAACACATCCACTCCTAAATATGTCTTTGACATGACACTTGTAGAATGATCTTGGATGCACAGTTTGAGGCAGGAGGTCCAGAGGTCTGCTGATATCAGGAGTTTCCTGTTCAGGTCCCCGTGTGGATCATGGGGGACAACGTTTCTTGAAACAGGTGTCCTGGACCTGCTTCTTTTGGATTGAAGGATTACAGGGGAGGATTGTCTATGGGGGAGTTTATAGTGGTGTGCCACCATTTATGGTGAAGGAAGGTGTTATAGCTTGAGCTGGGCCAGGTTCGTTCCAGCTCAAGAATGTTATCCATGTTATTTGACATTTTTTATGAAAGCTCTTCGTAGGAGTTCCACAGGAGCCAGTTGGTTGGCTGGCTGGTGGAGAAGGACTGCATGAGGCCATTTCACCTGAAATAAACTGATGAGTTTCCATTAGCTCATGCTCCCCTATTGCACAGATACAATGTATCTTTTCTTCTGTTGCAAACAGACACCAGTGTGGATGTTCTGCTATCTCCTGCTGCTCCTAGACAGTATTTCTTCTTACAGCAAAGCATGTATTCGCTATACATAGATAGAAAATGTTTGCTCTCCTGTTGCACACAGTAAAATCTGGTATTTTGTCCTTGTTGGACATAGAATCACAGTGTATCTCTTCTGCACACAGGCACACACCATGGGCTCCATGTACAAGGCTCTAGCGTAACCGGAGCGTCACTTTTAGAAACACTCTGGTGGCGATGTGCAGTGCACCATATATACAAGGCGGCGTTAAGCTACTTTTTGTAAATATGGCCCTTTCACACACACCACTTAGCATGGAAGGTGCATGCAACGGGTGTTGCTGTGGACGTATGTATTACACAAAGAGAGAGATCTGAAAGTGTGCCATCCCCATACTGTTTCCCTGACACAAGAATCAACAATACAACACGTATGGGGAATTTTGTGAACAGGCTAATCTGGCCCGTTCAACTAGTCATCAGATCACGAACGTGGTGATTTCATTATCAGCTTGCGGTGTGGTGGTGGTGGTGGCTGTGCACTCTATAGAGGGTGGGAGTGTTCCCCTTACGAAATAGGTGGTCTCACACACATTGTAGTGTCATGCTTCATTATTTGATCAGCTTTCCCCACCCATGTAGGATGATACCACCTGGGTGGACTCAACCTCGTTGTTAAAAGAACTCCGAGGGAGTGCTGAAACTGATCTTTCTGGATAAAGCGCGGATCCAATTAAGTGAGAATATAAGCTCAAATTACCTAACAGATCACTGGTGTATCCTATTCCTTTAATGACGGTGTTTGTTGGTAAGATTAAAAACAATTGGGACACTCTTGAATATAATGGTTCAAGGTGTCATCTAAGTCTATATGGGCAACATAACACCATGAATGATTGTTAATGTGTGGGGGACACCTTCCTGCACAATAACAATCAATAAATAATGATGATTTGCTTCTTTTATGTGTGCTGCAGAATGCAGGCACACTTTCACTATAGTGCAAGTGTGCCTGTGTTGGCTCTGGGCAGCTAAATTTAGCACCAATACTGGGAAAAACAGGGGTGCGCCATGTTTTTGTAAATACGGTGTAACCCTGCGTTTCTGAAGTGACAGAGTGCAGTGCTGCCAATTTTGGTGCAGGGCCATGCTGCACCACTTTCCTGTAAATAAGGTCCTATGTATGTACAAGGGTAGACAGTATAGATTATTCTTTCTCACACAGATATTGTCCCAATCAGGAGCACCCAGTTTTCCTACTGCAAACATACTCGCTTGTCAAGTGTTTTTTCTGCACCTTGAGACATACTGTTTATTCACATTTTGCACACAGACGCATAGTTTGTTCATTCTTACATTGCACAGAGAGTAGAAACACACAGTGTGTCACAAGCTGCAGGAAGACAATCACCTTCGAATTACTCTGTATTATTTTTTGCGTGTTCTAACTTGTAATAAAAGCAGGGGTGGCCCCTCCATATGATCAGAGTAGCGTCGCCCCATCAAAAAATGCCCCCCATAACGGAAAAATAAAATGTTAATAAACTTTGTTGCTGGTTACCAGCATGAAAGCAGTGTCAGGATTTTTTAGTGGCGTTTCCTGGCCCCGTGCTTTGGAGCTTCCAGAAGGATGCTGCAAGGAACTCCCCTGAAGTTGAGTGCCTTTTTTTTATTTATTTTTTATTATAACTATTGTGTCCCCCACCCCTCACACCCCGTGCCCCTCCATAAACATAAGCCACCCACCACTGAATAAAAGAATAAACTACCTAAACTGCTTCCGTTGGACGTCATTTAGGGGTCACCAGGGGTCGCACTTGCAACCCCCAGCTTGTCTCTGTGAACCTTGGCCTTAGAGGTGGCAAAATCAGTGCTAGGAGCACTCGACTTGGTGTTCCACTTCCTTGTTTTCAGTTTTTTTATTTTTTTTTATTACACTTATAGTGAATAATATTTTAGTCACTATTAGTGTTATATAAAAAGAAGTAGTTAGTTGGAATATGACCCGCCTTGGTAGCTGAGGTAAGTAAAAAACACTTTTAAATGTATCTCGTGTGCATGCTTGTGAGAGTGTGTTTATGTAAGGATACGTGTATGAGTGAAAGTAAAGATGAAACGGCACGTGACGTCATTTCCGCTACCCCTGGCGTTTTGGTGAATTGAGGTCCATGACTGCCTCCTCGCAGCTTTATATATTGTGCTCTTCGTGAGTTAAAATTTCATTGTCTTCTCAGAAGTGAAATATTTATTTTAATTAGACCGCAGTCATAAAACTCAATTACCCAATTAACAGCTGCTGGGATTGCCCTCGTTTGAGAGAGAGTATCACTCACAACCTTGCCAGGGTTGGTCCTTCAGCTGTCAATCAAAGATGAAGCGTTGCTGGCATGAGCTCCGATGGAGTAATACTGACATCTAGTGTCTATCTTTGAAAGTTGCTTACTCTGTCCGGTGCCGTAGAGCTGACGTCTGAAGTTTTTGTGTGCCAGTGATTCGCTTGAAGTAATTCAATTTGCAGCGATCACTGATGGCAGACAGCAAGCATGTCAGACGTTTTTGTGGGTCTTGGGTCGAACATATGATGTTTGGGCGAATTGGACGACAAGACTAATAACTGCATGACTGCAGTGCTTAATTTGCAAATAAAAACGTGCCGTGCCCAAAGCGCTCCTTTAAAACACGCGGCTGCTGCAATTAAATTTACGAGTTACTGAACGCTGGGGCAGCGTAGTCCTCAAGCCGTTTCGGCCTGTTTGATCCATTTACAGCCACTCCCTACCCCTTCAGCTCACTCTTGCAACTTTCTTATTTCTCCCTTTGTGATGCTTTTTCGTTTTCCTTTTCTCCCGTCTTTCCCATATGTGTCTTTTGCTCACAGTAAATGCCTGATGCGGAAAAATAAGTGCAGGCCCTCAAACATATCTGCTGTTGTTCCGCACCGGAAACCACCGGCTCAAATTAAGCACTGCATGATTGTACGTCTAATAAAAAAAACAGACGTACTCCAGGTAAAAGAAAACAAGCATCTCGTACCATATAAGTTACCTCATTATAAACCTCATTACAAAAAAAATGTGTGAGCCAAAAAATTAACACGGAGATTGGAGCCAGAGCCAAACAATAGGTCTGATTGGGTTCTAGAAGCCCATGCACAAGCCGAGACCTGTGAATGTTTGCCACGTATAACAATCATCAAATAGAACAATGGTACGGTCTGTCTCTTTAAAATAAAAAACAAGTGTATTTCTTTAACGTGTGGGGGTGTTTTACCTTAGCCTGTCAGATTATATCACTGAATTTCCACAGACAGGAGCATATTTAATAGATACTGGCGTAGGGTAGCAGAGCAAACCTTTTTGCTGCGCAGCCCTACGCTAATTTGAAAGAGCAGGATTGCACCATATTTACAAGATATAGGGCCAGATGTATGAAAGCATTTTGCATTCGCAAACGGTGCGAATGCCCGTTTGCGAATGCAGAATGCCATTTCAGAATGTATGAAATACATTCTGAACGCAATTTTAAGGAATCGCTAAAATTGCGATTCCTTAAAATTGCGACCCTGTTTAGAGAGTAGCAAAATGCGATTCCTTAGCACATGTATGAAGCAATTCCTAAATGCGATTTTGGCATTTAGGAATCGCTAATTACCACCAAGTTGAACTTGGTGGTAACCATGTGCAAAATTTAAAAATGCATTTAAAATGCATTTTTAAATTGTACATGTAAAGCACACATGCCCTTTTGGCATGTGTGCACCTTACATGTCCCCCCAAAAATGTTGGGGTGCAGCAGAGGGGGCCTTAGGTCCCCAGCACCCTGGGGTTTTGCATTTCCAAAATTGCGATTTCTGGTTCAGAAATCGCAATTTTGGAAATGCAAAAAATTCACAGATATGGGCCAACAGGCCCATGGGTGCGAATGGGGCCGGTATCGCAATTTGCGATTCGGTAATAGCATTTGCAATTTTTAAGAAATCGCTATTACCGATTCGCAAATGTGATAAATGTCTCTTTGCGAGTCGGAAATAGCGATTTCTTAAAAATCGTTATTTCCGAATCGGAAAAGGCCTTGATGATACTTGTGGCCCATAGTGCATTCCTGTCCTTTCAGCCTGTGTCGGCCCACAATTTGGTGCCTAGAGCCAATGCAGGCACCCTGGCCCTCTGGTGCTAAAGTGTCTGCATTGTTGGCAGGACTGTTTTTATGCAGCAAGGGGCATATTCCTGCACAGAAACAATCCATGCAGGTTTTTTCTTTCTGTATGTGTGTTGCAGGATGCAGCGCACACAGAAAGAGGACAAACTAGGGTAAATTAAGTTATTTCGCCTCGTTGTGCCTCTCCTGGCGAGGCATATGGTTTTGACGCATTCCCAGGTTTACAGAGCCTTGTAACTCTGGGTATGCATCAAAATCCAAGAGTGTTGCATGGGAAAAACTACAGCAAAGCCCATGAAATGCCCCACTGGTGCAGCTTAAGGCAACACAGGAACTTGTGCTGCTTTGCCTTACATCATATCTATGAGGTCATGGAAAATCACCCGAAGTGGCTTTGCGTGACCTCGTAGATATGGGTCTGCACTATGCGCCCCCATTGCGTAATAAACAGTGACACACCGGTGGCGCTAGGGGCTTGTAAATATGCCCCATAGTTTTTAAACGTGAACTCAGAAACATTCATTCCCTGCCCCTTCCCTGATGACAATGCCATTACTGAAATAAAAGGCAGGTCTATTGTCATTTGTGGCCTAGATTCTTAATATAGACGAAGCAATATTGTGTACTTAATGAATCGCAAGAAAGATTTTAATACGGCGCACATCCTGAGCTCAGGTATTTAAAGATGCATCCTAAAGTGATAAAAAAGGGAGGGTCAGAGAAATTAAATAGTAATAGGGTCACACAATAAAGCATATAAGCCAGGACTAATCACAGGTTTCTAGCTGTGTTTTTCACTCAGTAGGTGGCTATCTTGTTCACCTGTTTGCATGAAAGATACATGTGTTGTCTTTTATTTTTGGCACTTGAGGTGAGAGCATTGTTGGCATGCAGAAGCCACATGAAAGCTCAGCTCGTTTTGGGCTTGATGGTCAAAGAGGACCTCGAGCTGAGCCAGAGCCAGGAATTTGTGTCAACCCTGTCTCAAGCTTTGAGTGTCTCACCCATTTCTAATAAATGGAAGGCTTGAGTTACTAACCCATACATAAATCATGTTGGAGGAGCCCAGGGAACAGAAAAGTGCAGGCTTGAGTTTTAGTTCCCCCACTGGTCCACTCTTGTGACAGCCACAGAAGACAGCCAATGCAAAGGGGATAAGAGAGCCTCTCGGGCAATCTGGTTGGAGCTGGAAGGGAGCCTTCCCTTCCTACACTTAATGTGAAGAGGTATTGCTAGTGTGCATCACCTGTGGTACTGTGCTGAATGCAGGATTCTGCCTGCGATCTCATTGGAGAGTCCAGGTCAATACATGAATAGCTCATCCAGTATAGGGTTTTTCTTCACATTTTGAGAATCGTGGAGCTAAATTTATACTGGCATCTACAGGACTACAGATTCAAGAAAGCAAAAAAAAACTGGACTGCATGAGCTACTCACTCATGGCACTAGGAAACCTGCAAGCTTTGTGCTGGCGACAGTTTACCAGAAGAGGATGTGCAGTTACAGCCAGAGTTGCAGTCTTTTGAACTGGGGAAACAGGTTCAAGACCCGGAGTCGAGCCAACATTATTTCATTCTGGGCAAATCACTAAGGTCCAGATGTACGACCCAGTGTTTTGCAACTCACAATTTGTGACTCATTTGCAAATCGCAAATTGCGAGCTGCAAAACCATATGTACAACAGTGTACCTCACACTGTTTGCGATTCCCATTGGGGTCACAAATAACCTACCTAATTAATATTCCTGAGGTAAGTCGCAATTTGCAACTCCATTGGTAATGGCTGCACTCACAGGGATGGTGGCCTGCTGGGGACTCAGACCACCATGTCTGTGACTGCTTTTAAATAAAGCAGTTTTTTTTTACATGCAGCCTGCTTTCCTTAAAGAAAAACGGAATGCATTTCAGAAATGAGGTGTTCTTTTCATTTTTTCAGAGCAGGCAGTGGTCCATAGACCACTGCCTGCTCCGAAAAAATATTTTCCTTGCATTCACATAGGGCAAGAGGGCCCGTGGGGACCCCTTCCTGTTTTCGAATGAGTTAGCACCAATTTGAAATTGGTGCTAACTGCGATTGTTTTGTGACCGCATTCACGGTCACAAAACAATCATACATTGCACTGCAACTCGCAATTAGGAACGGAACACCCCTTCCTAATTGCGACTCACCAGCCTATTTTTATTCAGTAAAGAGATTACCAGATCGCAAAATTGGGTTTGTACATACCAAAATGCTTTTTTCTAGTTGCAAACGGCCAGATTCTGTGAATCGGGCCATTTGTGACAAGAAAAAAGCTACGTACATCTGGCTCTAAATCTCCATATGCCTTAAAAAAGAGGAATCTGACCTTGTCTAACGTACGTAGTGCTCATGTAACGAGCTACAAAGCACCTTGGCCGAGGTTGCGCTGTATACAAAACTGCTAAAATAATTAAAAAAATATTAAACCAGCTCCACCAAGCTCATACCCTTGCATGTGAACTTCTATGCCAGCTGCTATATTGGGGACTATTTCCTCACCTGCATTTGATCTCTTCCTTCCACAACTATTCTTTCTGCTGCGACTTCTGTGTTGTATTGTATTATATATGCATTCAAATATAGCATTATGCTGAAGAGTGTTTGCAGAAAGGTAGCGTATTACTCCATTGGCATACTTGAGTGGTATGGTGTTTGTTTTTGATGTGTCTATGTGGGATGTTATGATGTCACGTGTAAGGATTATAATCACCCTCTTCTGGTGTTTTTGTTGCTTCACTTTGGAATATAGTGAAGTGAAAGGAGAAAGTGACAAGTATGGTTATAAGGTGCAAGTATGACTGGAGAGAGTCTGCATGACTGCAGTAGGATCTATGTTAGAAGTGTGTTGGTATTGTACGTGTATTCCAGACTGTGCTCATAAGGTGACTCTTCAAGCTTATAACTGTGTCTGTGAGGAGTGGGATGACTGAGAGACACAGCTATATGTGTGGTTGTGCCTATCATCCTATGGTTGACTGCTGACCTATTTAGGTGGGTATCAGTATTCATGATTCGGAATCTGGGAGGGCCATGAAGACGCATGGGTGGGACATGATGGACAATGGATTTGTGTAGCATCTCTTGGTTGTCTGAAACCTGGGTCTAGACATGCTGGATAGTCTTCAACAGGGATGAGCTGCCTACTCTCCATACTGTGGGGGTAGTGCTTACTAGTTATACCTCTATTCTAAGGGTTTGTTTTGTAGCTAAATACTTCATCTCTTTTGCACTCTCTGTCTCACTCTCCTTTCTCTCTGTGTCACTCTTCTTTCTCTCTCACTATCCTTTCTCTCTGCTGTACCCTCATTTCTGTATACCACATCCTCCTTTCTCTATGCTTCACCCTCCTCTGTCTTCGACTCACCTTGCTCTTCTCACCCTCTGCATCCTCATGTCTCACCCTTGTTTGTTCACCTCACCTTCCTCTATCTCACTTTCACCCATCTTTTTTCCATCTCATCCTCTGGTCTCCCTGCAGTGGCCTCCTCCTTCTCTATCTCCACCTCAGCCTAATCTCTTCCTCCCATCACCCTTCTCTTCTTCTGCCCCAGTCCCCTCTCTCTTTACCTTAATATCCTCTCATTATACGTCTACTTTATTCTTCTGCCTGCCTTTAATTCTTCTCTGTCTCTCACCTTTGTTTTTCTACTATGCCTTTCTTTCATTCTCTCACTCACTCACCTGCTTCTTCTCTTCACCTCTCAAGACTCAATCTCTCTTCCTCAGTTCCCTTAGTCTCTTTGCCTGACCCTCCTATCTCCCTTACACATCTCTACCTATCTCCTTCCCCACTCTCTGCTTCAAAACCCCCTCTGTGAAACACCACCCCCCCTCTCTCTATCTCAACCTTGACGCTCTCCACCTCACCTTCTTCTGTCAGCCTTACCTTCACTGCTGCTGCCTACAGGGTAATACTTTTGTGTATTTAAAGGAAGCTTGAACTGTTTTGGCACAAGCGGTTATGCTTTTGTTGGTGTGCATAAATGGACTTTGTAATCCTGCTGCCCTGTACCTGTTCTCCACCGATAGCTCTCAGTATTTCAAACACCAGCAGCACCAAGGCCTGGATTATACAATGCGTGCATGCCAAGATCTACACAGACTTAGGGGACCTGCTTATTTTAAGGAGATTTCAAAGGGATTTTTGAAGATCCTACTCCTGTCCATTTACTTCAAATAAATATAATAACAATTGAAAGAGCAATCAAAGGGGGCATCATATGCAAGCCTGTGTGCTCCTTTTGCGGTCCACTGTGCCAAGAGCACTGATTCAGAAGATTAAGACTGGAGTTGTAATTTGAAGTTAGTTTTTCAAACAATACTGAGTTGTCTTTGAGTACAAAGTATTTTAAGGGGAAATGTATATCTCATGTGAGTACCTCTGGCCTGAACACTATTTTCTAAATTGTGACTGGCATATCCCCTCCTCTTCTGCAGTACACTGACCTCCTGGTCAGCGTCTACTTCCTTCACCAGCTCTTCTTGCTGCTGCTGCCTCTGCCTTTGCATGGGACGAACTGAGAGCCTCCGACTCTCAGTTCAAGGCCCTCCTCCACCCGCAGGCTCATCCCTGCACCTCATCCCTGGTGGTCTAGTGACCATCACAAGTATCTTTTGCTTTATCTCTCTTTCACTCTTGCTTCTTCCTGACTTTTTCACTCGTTTTTCCTTTTTCTTCTGTTTTTTTCCATCTCCCTTCCTTTTCTCTGCACCCCTCCAACAATGCTTTGGACCCTGCGGCCCTGCCCCCCTCGGCTCTCCCTCAGGCAAAGCACCTTTCCTGCCCTCCCACCTCCCAGCTGACCGCTCCCCCAGCTGCCTTCCCCTTCTTAATGGTGGCCGCAGCGCTGTGAGAGGGCAACTGCACTGACTTCCTGGTCAGCATCTGCTGCCCTCACCAGCTCCTCTGGCTGCTGCTCCCTTTGCCTGAGATGAACTGAGAGGCTCCCGACTCTCAGTTCGAGGCACGCCTCCACCCGCAGGCTAGTCCCTGCTCCTCATCCCTCGTTTTTCCTTTTACTTCTGTTTCTTTCCATCTCTCTTCCTTTTCTCTGCCCCCCTCCTGCACCGCTCTGACCCCACCCCACTACCCCTGCGAAGCACCTTTCCCGCCATCCCACCTGACCGCTCCCCCCTCCACTTCTTAATGGTGGCCGCAGCGCTGTGAGAGGGCAACAGCACTGACCTCCTGGGCAGTGTCTGCTGCCCTCACCAACTCCTCTGGCTGCTGCTGCCTCTGCCTTTGCCTGGGATAAACTGAGAGGACTCCGGATGCTCAGTTTGAGGCCCTCTTCCACCCGCAGGCTCATCCCTGCACCTCATCCCTGGTGGTCTAGTGGCCGTCACAAGTAAGTATCTTTCTCTCTGTCTCTTTCACGCTTGCTCTTTTCTGACTTTTTCACTTGTTTTTTTCCTTTTAATTCTGTTTCTTTCCATCTCTCTTCCTTTTCTCTGTCCCTCTCCCGCACTGCTTCGGCCCCTGCGGCCCTGGCCCCTTCCCCCCTGTGAAGCACCTTTCCCGCCCTCCCACCTCACAGCTGACCACTCCCCCCTTCTTAATGGTGGCCGCAGTGCATGCCAAAGGCAAGCCCGTCTGCGCCTGTCAACAACCCGGACCGCGCCCACCACCAGGAACCCTGGATCTCCATCAAACCAACCCGTGGCCAGCCTCCACTACGACGCTGAGACCCTCCTCCGCCTCAACACCGGACATCTCAGCAACTGCTGCACCATCTCCTCCAAGGACACCCATGAACCTTTCATCTGCAGGAACTGCAACTTCAACGCTAGCCTCAACAAGCTGAAGGTACTCTCCACACACAGAGATAGCAACATCTTCCACAGCCCCATCAACTGCCTGCCCCTAAACAAACATCTGCTCCCTCCACAAACACGCCACCAAACTCTGGGATTTGATCAACACTGCCCGAGACCGGGACCAACCCCACCTTGGGACCAGACATTGCCATCGTCATTCCCAATGGATACAGCATCCTAAGGAGGGACCGGCCCCCGGGCCCAGGCGGAGGACTCGCCATCATACACAAGTCCTCACTACGTGTCAAGGCCGTCCCACAAGAACAATACACCACCATGGAACACCTTCACTTCCTGGTCTACTCCACCAACAACTCTTCCATCCACATCACCCTAGTGTACATGCCACCCGGCACCCGCCCAGCATTCATAGATGACATTGTAGACATCGCTACCCCCAAGGCCCTGGCGTCAGATGAGTAGCTCCTCCTCAGCGACCTGAGTTTCCACTTCAAGGACTGCACAGACCCAAACACCACCACTTTACTCAACAACCTCACCATCCTCGGCCTCAGACAGCTGGTCTCCGCATCCACACACAGCACAGGACACACACTGGACCCCATATTCACCTCAAACAACCGGATCACCATCAAGATCATCTCTACCCCAGACTGGACTAACCACTGCTGCATACACTTCACAATCACCACACCCAGGAGCCACCCCGCACTCCCAGGACCCCACACAGAAAATGGAACAAAATAATCAATGAGCAACTCACCTCATCTCTTGCTAAACCCCTCCCTCCTCCCTTGGATAATGCCAACACAGTAGCACGCAATCTCAACGCATGGACCACCGAATGTGGCAACACTCTAGTCCCCTCTGGCTGACATCGGCCAAATGCATACCTAAGAAAGCCAGCTACCTCATCACTGAACTCCAAGAATCAAAGCGTACCCACAGATGTTTAGAGAAAAAATGGAGGAAAAAGCCAAACCAGCAAAGATCTCTCCTCATTCAGAGCCGCAACTGCCACCCACCGCTGAAACATCAAGAACGCAAGGAAGGACGCACGCACACACACCGCTCCACACACAACTCTAAGGAACTCTTCTCACTCATCAATGAGTTCACTAATCAATCCCTCCAATAAAGCCAGCAGCATCCCCGTCACAGGACCTCTGCGACAAACCTCTCCACTGCAAGATCCAGAACATCTATGACAGCTTCCTCCTGGAAAATCCTGGCACCGGAATCTGTGACCGACCCACACCCCCAGAACCCACCCAGACCATCCACAGATGGTCCACGCTCACCATAGGGGAAACAGTCAGCATCATGAACAGCACCCACTCTGGAGCCCCCACGTACCCCTGCCTACACCACATATACATCAGAGCCAGCACATCCATCTCTCCCAAGCTCTGAAACACAATGAACTGCTCCATCAACACTGGCATCTTCCCAGAGGACTGGAAAAATGCCAAGTTATACCCTCTCTTGAAGAAACCTTCAGCCAACCCATCAGAACTAAATAATGTTTGGCCCATCTTGCTGCTAGCCTACCCCGCCAAAGTACTTGAGAAAGCAATCAATGCACAACTTCGCAATTTCATCAAGGCTATCAACTCCCTGGACAGGTCCCAGTCCGGTTTCTGCAGCAACCACAGAGCGAGTAGGCACGCTTTACAAAAACTGATTGATTACTAATTGATTAATTCTTCCTCCCTCTAGTCTCTTCTATTCCATCACCCTCCCCACCCATTACTCTCTTCCCCTTTCGTTCTACCACTCTCCTCTCGTCACTCCTACTCTGCCCCAACACAATTTAGCATTTGCTCATATCGCTCCTCTCTGATTGCACTCTAATCCTTTATCAGCCTCATCCACCACCATATTTGCCATTTTCCCTTTCCTACCCCTCTAATCACTGCTCACTCCTTTCTCGGTTCAGATCGATTAATCACCCTATTCCCATCACCCACTTTTCTCATTGTTCTTTTGCTGTATGCTTATTCATTCACTGTAACACATCTTAATCACATTCTCTACCTTATAATACACATCACTCTCCTACTCATCTCTCATCAGTCATTTTGTCATATGTTTCTATTCCTTTCTACTTACTACTTTTCTCTTTCTTCCCATTCTTTTTTGTTAGCCTTCCTTTTTTCCTTTACCCTCATCTTTTCTATCCTTACACTCTCCTCTAATTAATCTCCATTTCTCATATCTGCACCATTCTCATCACCATTTCCCTTTTTTCAAGAACCTCACATTTTTTATTACGTTCACTACCCTATAGAGCCACAGTGGTGGAAGCTGTAGACGTAGGTTTTTCAGGACTTCTGACGAAAGGACACCATCACATCCATAGCTGTGAGTTAACTGATAGTTAATGCATTGGTGATCTCAGTGGAATATGTGCTCAGTTTTCAAAATGTGCCAAATCATAATTATTTTCAGCTCAAATAATTGTGTTGTTTATCAGAGATCATGGACCCCGCCAGCGCCAAGACCAACCTACAAGAGGGTATGAAGGACGTCGCAGATTGGATGAGGCTCAGCCGCCTAAAGCTGAACTCTGAAAAAACTGAAGTCCTCATCCTCGGCAACACCCCGTCTGCCTGGGACGACTCCTGGTGGCCCACGGCCCTCGGCACCGCACCGACCCCCGCAGACCACGCCCGCAACCTCGGCTTCATCTTGGACCCCCTTCTCACCATGACCAAGCAAGTCAACGGCGTGTCCTCCGCCTGCTTCCTCACCCTCCGCATGCTCCGCAAGATCTTCCGCTGGATCCCTGCCGACACCAGAAAAACCGTGACCCACGCCCTCGTCACGAGCCGCCTGGACTACGGCAACACCCTCTACGCTGGGACCACCGCCAAACTCCAAAATCGCCTGCAACGCATTCAAAACGCCTCAGCCCGCCTCATCCTCGACGTACCCCGCAACAGCCACATCTCGGCACACCTGAGACACCTGCATTGGCTCCCAGTCAGCAAAAGGATCACCTTCCGACTTCTCACCCACGCACACAAAGCCCTCCACGACAAGGGACCGGAATACCTCAACAGACGGCTCAACTTCTACGTCCCCACCCGCCCCCTCCGCTCCTCTGGCCTCGCACTCGCCGCCGTCCCTCGCATCCGACGCTCCACGGCGGGTGGGAGATCTTTCTCCTTCCTGGCGGCCAAGACCTGGAACTCCCTCCCCACCAGCCTCAGGACCACCCAGGACCACTCCGCTTTCCGGAGACTCCTAAAGACCTGGCTGTTCGAGCAGCGATAACCACCCCCTTTGTCCCTAGCGCCTTGAGACCCGCACGGGTGAGTAGCGCGCTTTATAAATGCTAATGATTTGATTTGATTTGACCACTAGAAGCTCAGAATTTTTATATTGATGGCAGGGCATACAATGTTTTACAGCTTCTACTGTCCCAATCTTTAGTCAAAAATAAAAAATCTGAATAGCAATGTTTGACCTCCACAAATTATAGAAACATCTTCGCAGCAAGTGCCTTAGCCCCTCTATATTATCTTATTGGTTTATGACTGAGGTGTTACAATAGCACTATAATCCATTTCTATGTGATATAAAGAAATAATTTGTCGGGAGAGAATAAATGCACAGTTCCCTGCGCCCTAAAGGGTTCGGTTTCCGCCTTAAGGTCCTTCAACTTATGTTAGACTCAGCTATCGCCCCTGGAAATTTGGAGTAGGCAGGACAGTGGCAGGACATGTTGTAAGCGCTGACACAGAATAGCTGCTAATACTGTTCTTTGTATAACAGGAACTTGTGGTGCTCCTGCGCATTCTGTATCTGGGTCATGTTATTGAAACTTGGAAAAGTCTTTTCCGTTCAGAAAAGTAAAAACGTGTGGCATTGGCAGTGATTTTTTTCACATAGCGCAACAAATTGAGAATAGGGACACAGTTGGAAGAAACTAAAGCCACTAAGATATACATTGGTAGTATGCCTATTTCCAATTACTTTTCAAAAGATGGCAAAATCCTTTTTATATTTCTTCTGCCATATTCCGGGCCAACTGTAATTGCCTGGCCAGGGAGGACCAAATAATGCTGCAAGGTGTACTAAATTATGTAACAAGAAAATACAAATTATGTGGCCTAATGTGGCATATTTTTCTAAGCAGTGTTCACCATTTTCTCATTCTTACACATGTTAACCGTGTGGACAAAGATTTTCCCTCACTAATATCAATTTAGCATCTAAATACAACACTCTGCGACAGAGAAGTGACTTGTCTGTTCGTGACAAAAAGCCTGCTACAGCATGGCAACACACGTGGTAGTGTTTTAGGTACTTTTGATCTGTTTGAACCAAAACCATTTTTTCTCAAATCTGCAAAATATTGGCACTATGTGGCAAATGATGCCAATCCATAATTATGCGGAAATCACCACATCTGCAGAATCATAAAATCCCAGTGACACTGGCCATATGTCATCTCATGTCATGTAATTGGAGCTTGCAGGCCTCTTTTAATACAATAGACATGTCGCAAGTATCCTTGCTTTTCATTCGTGCATTTAAACAGCCACCACCCCAAGCCCTTCAGTTAGCCACTGGTGTTTGTCAGGACGTTTACCGATTAGGTTCATAAAGTGAGACTGCAGGCCAACATGGATCATTAGGAAAAGAAACAAAATATATTTTTCTACTTCCATATGCAATTTGGGTGGCCTAGGGCTACTTTGGGTGGCCTGGCCCACGCAGCTCCCTGCTAGAACCAGACCTGGTGGGTATAATTGTGTTGCACATTCCTTCCTAGTGATGATAAGTGCTTCTCTCTGTGCATTGTGGGACATTTTTTGGAAGAGCCACCTCTTTATCGTGTCCCTGAATTCCAGATTATATGAAGGTTTCTTGTCTTTCCCCTGAGATCATTTAAACATTTTGTTGTTCATATATAGACGGAGGCTCCACTGATAGCAATTCTTCTTTCAAGGAGGGCAGGTCTGAGGAGCAGTGCTTCAAGAGCAGAGGGTTCCATTTACAGCCTTACTTGGATGAAAGATGGGCTCATGAGGTTGAATCTTGAAGTCCTCCATTGGGGGCTTGGCTTGGTCTGTAAGATTGGAGAGGGGGGATGAGCTTCAGATTTTCCAACTATCACCTTGGCAGATAGGGGTTCATTACAACCTCGGCGGTCGGCAATAGTGTGGCAGTAAGTACTGGCCAACAGGCTGGCGGTACTTATGGCCATATTATGACCTTGGCAGGATGGCTGAAGCCAACCCACCAATCTACCACTCTGACCACCACGGCGGTAACAGCTGCCGGGCTGGAGATATCCATCTCCAGCCCGGCAGGCGTCAGTGTTACGCCTGCGGGATTAGGACCCCGCCTAACACCATGGTTTTTGTGGTGTTCTTAATGCCACGAAAACCATGACAGTAGGCCATATCCGTGACAGGGAATTACCTGGATCCAGGGGATCTTCCAGCAGGAGATGGGACGAGGAGCTGCTACCGCCAGCAGCGCCCACCAGCAGAACACCGCCAGGCTGTATGATTTCTCATAATACGGCTGGCATCGGTCTACTGGCATGGCGCTGCTGGTGCTAGCAGCGCCACCTTACCGCCATCCGCCGGTATGGCCACAGCCGGATTTCCGCCATTCTTGTGCTGGAAATCCAGCTGTGGTCATAATATGGCGGATGGCTGGTAGCCAGTGGCGTCCGGCAGCTTTAGGAGGGAGGGGGTCGGGCAGGATGCCACCACACACACACACAAACACACACACACACACACACAAACACACACACACACACTTATTCTTTCACACACAGACTTGCACGCACGCACATCCATTAAGAACATTCATACCATTCAAACATGCACGCGCGCACCAAACATTAATTTTAAAAGATCGCCCACACTCATTCTTTCACACACACGCACATCCATTAACAACACTCATAACACTTAAACATGCACGCGCACACCAAACATTCAATTTAAAACATCACACACATACACAAACACACACACACACACACACACTTAGCTTCAGCTTCCAGGTCCCAGGAGGGCTGGGACTGCTGCCTTCCCTCATTGGCTGACCTTAGGTCAGCCAATGAGGGAAGGCAGCAGTCCCAGCCTCGTCACAGAGTGGGATGGGGTCAGTGAGACTGCTGACCCCACCCCACTCTGTGACGAAGTGTCACTGATTGACACTCGTCCTGGGCACTTTAGGGCTTAAACCTGAAGCGCCCAGGGAGAGTGTCAATGGGTGACGCTTTCCTTGTCACCCAGGGGAGGGCCTTGAGGCACCTTTGCTGAGCCGAGGAGGTCATGCCCATAGGAGCTGTGACCTCCTCAGCCCAGTAAAGTTCAGCTCAGGCATCCAGGAGTGTGCGCAAATCGCGCATGTCTGCTCCTGGCTGCCTGAGCTGAACATGGAGAGTGTGTCAGGCTGACCTTTGTTCATCCTGACAGACACTCTTCATGAGGGGAAAAAGGTGGGGGGCGTGGCCCCTCTGCCCTAAAGGACGGGCCACCACTGCTGGTAGCCGCAGCGACGGTCTTTTGGCACCCGTCACCACAGCGGTAGGCTGTTTTTACCGCCAATGTTATAATGAGGGCCAAAATGTTAATCTATATTATGCAGCATGAGAGGGGCTTAAGGGGCAATGGAAAGGGAGAGGAATGAGGATTGCTAGGGGTGGTTCTAAGTAAGAGAAAACACAATATTTTGTAAAATAACCAACATTTTTGAAGACTTTTAAAACCGAGTGGGGGAGAGTGTGTGTATTTTTGTCTGTTGATATAAAGTACCTGGTGAAATCCGACAAACACTTCAACATTCCTGACTGAAAGCATTTGAATCCACTATTTATCTGAAAATACGTTTATTAGGGGGGTGAAACACCCTAAACACCCACCCTGAAGAGACGTCCCTCCTACTATCTGGCACCGGGAAGCAAGTGGAGTGCTTGGAGGGCATATGAGATGTGGTCCTGTAAATGAAAATGTGATTGTTATCTTGTTGTGATGTTTCAGATTTCTAGCAGTCTTCTAAACAGAATGAGAAGGTCCCTAGAGTAAGTTTGCATAGCCAAGACAAGTATTGAAAAGGAATAGTGAAATGGACAAATATTTGGGTACCCAGACTTCAGGGCTGAAGTTGTTCATGTAAATGGGAACAGCGTGAAAACACTGGATCTGTTGGAGAGATAGGAGGAGATCCAGTCAAGGATGCTTCTTCAGGTGGCAAGTTCTTCTAATTTTAGTTGAAAGAAATTGTGGTTGTCTTTATAATGTTGGTTTCAGTGGGCTGGATAGTGGTATCTTACTTCTAAAATCTTGCTTTAGCCAGAAGGTAATCTGTAATGGTATTACATAAACCTTGAGATATGAGGGGTCTATGTAGCAAAAAGGGGCATAGATAGTAAATGGGGAGCCCCACCCCAACACAAAAAGCCAGTGGAAGTTCAGCATGACAGGTTGCAAGGAGGCAGCATATGAGTGGTATATGAAGCAAGGGTTTTTCTGAGGAAATTTATAAATTGTAGGGACAGTGGCGGACCTATCACAATGTGGACTGGGACTTCCTCAATTGTTGAGATGGGCGGGGCAGGAAGGCCGGTGTTGATGATTTGCAGGAGTCACTTTCAGCCTCAGTGGAAGGGGAGGGGGAGAGTGAGGAACTGATCCGGTTTTCAGCTCCTGCCATCTTTATTGCAATAGTAAAGTTTAGATGACAATTGCACAAGATTATCCAGAAGAATTGGTAATCCCTGTCTGTGACATGGTGGGATGTTTTGTTTTGTGTTGTTTTGGGCCTTTTGTGGAAAACAAGTAAATAAAAATATTTAAAAAAACATTTAGACTGGGAATTTTTTGAACTGGTGCAATCCTGGTTGCAAAGTTCATTGAGGATCACATGTAGTTCCTTGGTAGGGCATGTAGCAATAGACATTTGGTTGGAATAGTCTTATCTCTTTTCATTCTTAATGCATCATTTGTAAAACTTGTTGAATCATTGGGGATGTGTTTATATAGTAAAGTCTAGCTGCTATAAAGCAGTCCCAGTGGGAGCACAGAGCAAAAGAGGACCCAAAAGCAATAAAGCTTAAATTCCACCTTCCTGTAAGGAGGACTCAGGAAGCTTCTAATATTTCTGAAAGTGAACTTCTGCTGCCCATACTTCAAAGGGGCAATTTACAAATCTTTATCCACTAATGTAAAGTATAAATACCAAAACGTTGATTTATGTTTCCTTCATTTATACCCTATGTAAGGACGGAGGTCCAAAGCACAGTGTGGGAAAATATGTCCTGCCTGTCCCATCCATTTCTTCTCTTTAGCACTGTATTTCTGCTGCAGTGCATGAGGTAAACATGCAAGTCAAATGGAATAGCTCCAACTTTAACTGGTCTATTTCTCATCAGAGTAGATCCCTGAGTACCCCAGAACACAAAAGTGTGCCCTCATTTTGAAAGAGGATACAACAAAGGGATAAATGGAATGCTTGAATTAATGTCAGCCACTTACTCCAGTGCAATGCCCTAAATGCAACTGGTATGCTGAGATGTGGATCCCGTGCTTACTGTGCCACTCGAGGTAAGCTGCCCTCTTTCTGAAGAGCCCCAATCAGGGAAAAATCAATCATGGGTTATTTGTCTACCAGTTTAGAGAGGAGCTCACTTGGCAGTTCAGGCAGGATGTTCCTATTAGAGCAGGACCAAGCTGACCCCCATACAGCTGTTTCTAATCTGAGGTGACATAGAGAGTAAAATAATGTTGGACTGGGATGCAGCCCAGAGTAAACACCAGTGGCTAAGTTTTATGCAAGCATACTACCCATTGTTGTCTTGTTTACATCTGTGCAGTACACTAAGTCCAACAGGTATGCAATGCTTGGGTCACATGCCCACTGTGCTGCTGGAACCAAGCTGTACTTGACTGATGAGCCCCAATCAGGGCGAAACCAGTCTTGCTTTTGTTCCGGTTCAGAAAGGACCTGGCTTTGCAGTTCAGGCTGGACTGTTTCTACTGGAGCAGCATCAAGGTTTATTTTAATATAGCTGTGTTTATTCTGAGGTGACATGATGATCTAAATAATAATGGAGTGGGATGATGCCAGAGTAATTACCAGTGTCTGAGATTAATTTCAATATTCCATCCATTGCTGTTTTATTTTTCATTTTACAGGCCTAAACATGCTAGGACCTGTAGAACCATGCATATAATGAGACATTTGAACTACAAGTCCCAACATGGTAAGAGCTATGAGTTGCTGTAAAATCTGGACTGTGGGCAATTGCACTGATGGCATTGAGTTAATTGACAGCTGTGCTTAAATAGAAACAATACCCAGGAGGATTCAAGGATCTGTCCTCCTCAACTAACCACAACCTTTAAGAAGTTTAAAACTTGTAGAAATATATCAACAAACATTTTCAAATCCTTTTTGAAGACATTATTCAAACATCGTGCAATGTGGTCTTAAATCTTCTAATATAAAGATAAACTTTTTAATTTGCTTTAAAGCAGTGCTACATCCATCGATAAAGAGTTTCCCCTTTTGGCCGATAAGGGATCTGAGACAGTGAGAGATGAAATGATTAGCTCAAGAACACATAGGCTGCCCTGTGTTTTAGCTCTGCTGTTAATAACTTTTAAACTAGATCTCACCAACAATAATAGCTGGATGGTGTGAATTCTTGCATTCATAGCCGTCCGCATTCATGTATCACACCTTATACTGAGTTTCGCCTAACACCACATTGTATTCTGGGAGATTTAGTGCCCCTTATCATAACAAATCATCCAGCATGCAAAGTGGTATTGGCTTGGAAGCCAGGATTGGTTAAAGCCCAAGAGTGTATCTAATTCTGTGAGGCTGGGGCTGTGTGTCGGAGATATCCCAGCATTCCCTATCACACTACAAACAAGTAAAAGGAGTGTACCCAGTAGGTGGAAGGGCATTGGTCTTGTTCGAAGCATAGAATGTTGGACATTCAAAAAGCAACCATGCACAGCATGTCCTAAATGGTCTCCATTGTATCTCCCTCGAGCCAAAAGTCAAGTTCAGAATCCTTTGTATTGTCCACAAAGACTACTTGAGCAAAGAACACAGCTGTAAGCAAAACCTGGCTTCTCCCTACATTTTAGCTGGGAACCTTTGATCACCTAGGCTTTGCCACACCAAACAAAGGTTATCTCTTGGCTTCCAAGGCCTTAGTCATTGAAACCCATTTACTTCTCACCTCAAAGCAGAAACAGACCAACTAAAGTTCACATAACTCTTGAGAGGCAGAACTCTCTAGACTGGTCCTCCAGTGAGCACTGACATTGACCTTAGGCTGGTGGTGGTATGGTAATACCAGACACTGGTACCAGATCTCACATTCGGTTTCTCTACTTTCACTTTAATCTTCTGACTCTGTCTTGTCCAATGTTTTCTCTACTACAACCATCTTCAGTCATTGTAAGGCGACCTGGTCCAATATGAAACTGTCTAAAAACATAAACATTTAGGTGACAGGTTCCATAATAGTATGTAAGCTTGATGAGATAAAGTCTATGTAATACAAGCATATGGGCTTAGTTTATGTTTGGTATTTGATTATAAAACTTATTGTACATCCTAGATTAGGCTGAACACTTTAGAGACCATATTTATTTATTGCAAATGAAAGGTGTTGAATATTCAAAAGTACTGTATATGTGGCAATAGCTGAAACCGGAATATAGGTGCTAGAAACTGATGCCTCTGTCTAGGGTAGCACTATGTCATTGTGACATTACTTTCGATTCACAGTTCCTCAATGCATAGGCCTCTTGCTTCCTACAACTATCTCTGCTGTGAAACTTCTACCTATACTTAGGGGCGTATTTACAAGCCCCTTGCACCACCTTAGCGCCACCATAGCATAATTTTTTTATGCTAAGGTGGCGCTGAGGTGGCTGGTGGCTTTTATGCCGCGCTATATTTAAAAATGGCATAGTGCTTGCATTGCGCCACTTTGTAAACTCTTGCGCCACATTATGCCAGCCTCAGGCAAAATGTATGCAAGGGAGGGCGTTCTGAGGCAGGGAGGCCCAAAAAATGGTGCAGTGAAACTTGCAACATTTCACTGCACCATTTTTTCTGTCATTTTTAATGCCTGCTCAGACGAGGTACTAAAATGACGCTTCCATTATATTCAATGGGCCCCCCTGTGCTTTGTTGCACTAGCTTCAACATTTTTGATGCTAGTGTAGCAAAGTGCTACAATAGCGTAAAAATGCTGATGCTATTTTGCTAACAACCGCTATGGTGTGCAGTATGGTGTGGTTAGGTGCTGGTAGGGGAAGGCACAAGATAAGTGGCGCGTCATTTATCATGTGTCACTTACTTGTAGATCTGCCCCTAGTCTTTAGCTAGGAAAAAAAAAAGTGATGGGAGCATTGCTTGAATTAAGCTCAGCCACTAGTATTTATTTGGGGCTGCATCTCAGTACATCGTTTATTTACTCACCATGGCACCTTCGACAAGATCCAGCCCTATGCATATCAACCTTGGTCCTGCTCCAGTATAAACAGTCTAACCCAAACCATCATACCAAGTCCAAATCAAACAAAAGCAACCACAGAGAGGTTTTGGCCCAGTTGGGCCTCTCAGTTAAGTATAGCCTGAGCTCTGTAGCATAGTGAGCAAGGTGCTCATTTCTGGACATACCCTTGATGCATTGTCTAGGAAAAACAAACACTGATGAGTGGATTATTCTCAGACACTGCAATTACTCGGACTGCAACTCAGTCCATTGTTTTTTTTTTTTTTTGCCCTCCTGCTTCACAACTCCACTCTCCAGCAACAGTAAAAGATGCCATCCAGAATTGGTAGCATCGAGTTGTACGAAGAAAAAAAATGCATAAAAAATACACGCAATGATCAAAAATAGATCTTAAAGTCAGATCCATCCTGCTAAAGAGGGACAACTGGGAACCTTGAACAGGCATGTGAAGGGCTTTAAATACATTCCCTAGAGGGGTTGCATTGACCGGGCCAACTGAGTTCCAAAATTGCCACACTTTTGTAAGAGCTCCGGATTGGGCTCCTTTCATCTGCTTTTCTGCCTTACAAGTGCCACTTTGAGGGTTTAGGAAGAGAGGAGGGAATGGTGTGCTTACCAGGGCTGAAAGAGGCGGCGATTACCAATGTGACTATCCCACGTGTCCACTACCACTGAATGCTGCGGCAAAAGTAACATTGTGCTGGCGGTGGCAAGCTGGGCTACTTTCCTAAGGTGTCGAGCAGTGAGAATGATAGTGCCAGAGACGAAAGTGAGAGGAGTTTACATTCGTGTTACCAAGGTGTAACCAGAACTGCAGATCCCCTTAAGGAGTCTCTCGGACACTGTGGGCCTGTTCTATGGTCAAGGCCAGCACTGTGGGTTGGACCTATCTGTGGCCCTAACAGCATTCACTACGGAGCTAGAGTGTGACCTGGACAGACAGTTCTTGAGTTTGAGAGCCTGACCAAAGCTAAAACCAGGATGGACAGGAAAAAAGGAAGTGGATGATGTATTTACCTCACTGTGTAAAACACTGACTATGAGCCACCTAAAAAGGTAGTGATGTGCACAGGGTAAAGGGCCCCTCCTCAGTCTATTCATGAAATGAGAACAGACGAACTTGACCAATCAGGTACGATCGAAAAGGCATGATTAAAAAGGCAGAAGCAGGGATAGAGCAGAAACTAAAAGGCCTAAATAATAAAGTGATACACGTGGAAAGGCTAAAGGGAGAACAAAGGTCCTCGATATGCAATTGTGAGGGCTGCTTATCTGAGACTGTAAGTAGATTGGAGGAGCTAGAATTGTTTTGGAGAATTGAAGTTGATGCTTTGATAAACACGGAGGACAGACTTGAGGTCAGAGAAATACACTTACAGACCTACCACGAAAAAGGAAACACCTGAAACTAATATGGGAATCACGGTAATAGTAGTGGTAAAATCTGCAAAGTGTGGAAACAGAATCCCAAGAGAAACTGTGAAGGTTAAAACAGTGACAGCGAATGAGAAACATCTGTTGTTGTTCCCAGATTTGACCAGGAAAAGGGACAATTGGTAGCAAATGTTGGGAAAACTTTGGTGGGCTTTCAGCGTATCTGAAAGTGGAGCATGAAGGGAAGAGGTTTATTGTCTCTCAAGTGGACACATCAAGAGCTTTTTTTGCAGAGCTTGGACAGAAAACCTGGATGCTCCATGGAGCAACTGCAACATGATTTATTATACCTCAAGGTCATGGGGAAGACAAAAGACTGAAGGGCATATTTACAAGCCCCATGCACCAGTGCTTCACTTTTTTGATGCTCTGATGGCGCAGAGTGCAACCCCATATCAACAAAGCCATGGAAAGCCACGTTGTGTGGGTTTTCCCACGCAGGACCCTGGGTTTTGGCACATTCCCAGATTTATAAGAACGTGTTAACCTGGAATGCTTCAAAACTATACTCCTCCCAGGGTAGGCATAAGGAGGAGAAATACTTTAAAGTCTCCTAATTTTTCCCTCTTTCCATGCATGCTGCATTTTGCACGGATGCCTGCATTTGCGTTAGGCAGCCAATTGTGCACCAGCACAGAGGGAAAGGGCAGGAATGTGATGTGTTTCAAAATATGGTGCATTTCTCCCCTTTCCCTATGGCACGCGTCAGTGCAGCAAGGTTATTTGCTGTGCTACCCTGCACTACCATTGCTGTAAATATGCAGATTTGAGGAAAATCTCTCCTGAGTGGGATAGACACAGCTGTTCTTGATGAATTGTTCACTGAACTCTTTTGTCACTCCTCGAAAGCCGGCCTTCCCGGGTTAAATTACCCTGTGACTTACTAATTGTTTCTTTCTATTCTGAGGAAGAGCATATTTTGAATATGACGGTAGCTGTAGCCAGTACGTGTTTGTAGAAACTCACCATGTTCGTCTGGTGAAAGTTTGAGTCAAGTGTTTGCCATAAATGCAGCACTTGTTCTATTATTCAGATTTTTCGTGTATAGTCAAACTGCTGAAATATACATTTAAACCTAAATACATTTTCTACTTTTCCTGGGGCAGGATGGACTGCATGTGGGCGGGGGTGGCATTATAATTAGGACTGAAATAGGAGCCAGGAGAGGGGGGATAGTCCTCTTCGCTGGCTCACGTCCCGCGCACCCAGGAGTGCAACTATGGCCATCCACCCAACCTGTAGTTATTAATGGGTTGGGGGGATCTGTCAGGTTAGCTGGGGTTTTTGCTTTTCAGGTTGCCAGTATAGGACAGGATGCAATGGCAGAAGCAGGACAGTAGTTGGTGGGGTGGAGAGTCAGATGCAGGAGTATCCACCCCTTGGGGGGTGAGGAAAGGAGCTTAGGTGAAGGATGCCCGGACACGACGAGAAGCTTCCATTGAAGGATGCTTGGGCGAAACAAAGGTGAATGAGACTGGGTATGGAAGGTGCTCATGGGGAAAAGGTGAAAGGAAAAGTGAAGCAGGGTGAACTGGGGTGACAGTTTGGGTCGATGAAAGAATGGAGTTGGTATAAGGAGATCGTTTCACGATGTTACATAAGTTAACTAAAATGCTGAAATGTTATTGAATTGCAAGCCTGTCCTTTGACACTTCACTGGCCTGTTGAGGGTGGTTACTTTACAATGTTTTGATATGTCTTAACTCAGTTGGATTAATTGAAGTAAAGCACAACTACAATACCCAAAACGCCTAGGGCCCTGCACCTTGGTGACGTCGAGTCAACAAGTGAACATAACCTATGTCCATTGAATGCATGTCTTAGTATTTATGCATGGTGAATCTAGCTGCCCAGCAGTAAAGTGCCGCACATAGTACGAGGGAAGGGCCAATTCTTGACTGTGTATGGGAAGGAAGGAGGATCTGCCGGAGTATGGACCGACGGATCAGAAAAAATGAAAGCTCTTTGTCAGTGATGTTCGCAGAGACGTTTCCCTGTATTAAGGCATGGGCAAAGTGGGCTGTAGCTCAGGTCCTCCGCCTTTTTGGGGGGAGTTAAGTGGAGGGCCTTATAGAACCAGCTCTGCCCTGCATGCAGAGAGTCTTGCCCGGATGAACTTGAGTAATTCTTTAAAAATGTGCTGTAGATACCGTTTTCCTTTAACATATTTTTTATGTGGGTGATGTGCGAGAGGCTATTATGGACATTTTGTGGTGAAATGGAGTTTATGTTTCATGCAACATCCATGAAAAGGTTTCTTTCGGATCAAAACAGGACCTCACACGAAAAATGGGAAGGTGTCACAGATAATATTTGCAGTAACATTAGGGAGCTGCTGCTATATTAAGTATTAAAAACATAAGTCACTATCCCCGAATAACAGATTCAAACACATTTAAAATTCGGACGAGTGTCACCTGTTCACTGTCAGTGACCTGGCCAAAGAGGGCATGAAAGAGCTGAAACGGCATCATAAATTCAAAGCTGTTTTGAACAGGGGCCCCCCTAATTTTTTCGACCCAGGGCACCCAAACTCCTTAAAATGTCTTTAAGTGACTGAAGTGCCCTTTAGAGTGATACATTTTCAGTTTCTCTCTTTTGAAAAGGGAAGGAGTCGCCTTGGTTTGTGCCTGGGTGTTCTTACACAGCTTCTTCACCCTAAGGTGGGAAGACTTGTTTTCTGCTCTTTACTTCTTCAGTCTGGAATGACTGAAACTCGGTGGTAATTAAAAGGCCTCTCCAAGGTGTATCCATCTCCTCCACTGAAACAGCCCATTCTGGTTTCCTGCTGACAGGGAGGGTGCAGCAGAATTTAAACGCACCCTTGCAGCAGTGAACACCTAAGCTTAATTAGTCAGCCGAGCTGGGAGTTGTTGAAGGACAAGAAGGAGGGGGGACTTTAACGCATCTCCATGGTGCACCACCCTTGGCACGGGGAATAATTGAGGGGTGCGGCAGGGTGTTCATACAGTGATCGCTATGTCTCCTCATCCAGGTGTCAGTTACTCATTCACTACTGCATTCTTTCACTTGTAGCACTGTTAGCGATAGGAAAACCAGAACTACAGTAACCCGAATGCACTTCCTAAATGCGGAGCCATTTTAAGGCATGGGCAAAGAGGCCACCTTCCATGAGCCCGCCCCGCTATCTCTTTTTCTACCTCAGTCTGTCTTCCCATCTCTGACTACATCATAACGCTCTACCTTCTTGCCGCTCTTTCTCTAAATCACCACTCTCTTGCTCTCACATCTTCATCGACTGGCGTCATATTTCTCTAGCTTTTTGTACTTCTCTATCTAATTTCATATAGCTTGCTTTTCCACACACCTGCCTCAGCCTACTTTACTTCCCCCTGCCTTTGCTTTCTCTTTCTACACCACCTGTCACTACTTTATTTCTCTCTCTACCTCACTTATCACTGAATCTCCACCATTCTACCTCGCTCCTCTAGTTACCCTGTCTCTGAGAATCCCCATGTTACCTCTGTCTACCACCTTGCACCTTTCTCTGCTTCACCTGTACTCACCTCTTCTCCCTCACCACTCTCTTTTTTCCCCTCTCTTTATTTCTCTATCTCTCTCTGTCTCTCTATTTCTCTCTCACACATACATATTTTCCTCCTTCAAGCTCAAAAGGAGGTCAGCACTCCAAATCTCCTGTTAAATCTTTAATTTCTCAGTTCTAAGAAAGAAAACACCATCAACACGTTTCGGCTTACACAAGCCTTTCGGCTACACAAGCTATGGTCACAGGAGATAAAGGCACTGTGGCAGCAGCGCTATGTTTGAGCACAACTGATAGTCGGGCGTCCGGCGGCAGTCGCCTCTGTCGAAAGCAGTTATATACATATTTATGTATTTGTATTTAGCTCTGAATCTCTATGTGCCGCCAAACCCCTCTTTGTCTATCACAACTCTCTCTACCTCACCCTATCCACCGCCCTTCTCTCAAACACAGTCCTCTCCATCCCACCTCTCTCTTATAATTCCACATCTCCCTCTGCCACTGTGTGCCTTCCTCTAATTCTGTTCCCCTCTATCTTGCCTCTCTACTCAACTCTCTCTCTACCTAACACCTCTCTTTGTCCCTTCATAATAGTTCCACCTCACCACCTTTGATAGAGCGGAACGTGGTAACAATTTACCTGCGTTCGGACGCTCCTTAGGTCGATGAATCTTTTGACTAAGTGGGAACTCTCTGTACTATTAATCGAACAGTCTCATCTAATCGATAATCAATAACGTACATAAGCAACACCTTGAACGACATAACACTTAACAATTAATCCAGAATACATTTCGGCGAACCCTGACCTTTCAGCCAGGAATAACCACACCAGTTTATTGCAAAGTTAGTAAATTTATTTCCCTATATTAACAAAGCTAGCACAATATAAATGTGTCTCAACACTAAATGATAAACATAAATGAACATTAATAGCTGTCCATAACGTCGAAACAAGTGCAATCTATGAAGCATTTGAATCACAAGGCATTCGATAATAGCATTGCAAATCACTAATACGATAATCTGTAATGAACTAATGGCATACATTTAGTCAGCATAACAAGATCTCAAATTGCATCGTGCGACATATGGAATCCTCATCTAACCCAAATTAGCATCGGCATGTGGGACTTCATGCAAAAACAATTTAGCAACACAAATTTAGAAAACTCCTAGCTGGGGCTCTTATCAAAATCAGCAGTTGGTTACCTAAAAGAAACAATGCAATTTTACAATTTCCTTTCATAATTACCAATTCCGATCAGCAATCAATGAAGTCTTCGTCTCACAGGTACCGTTTCTCGATCAGCATAGAACGGGACAAAGGGGCAGGGGTGAATGGGGCAATTGCCTCACGGCGGCAAGATAGGAATACTACTTCATGCAAAGGGCAAATCAAAGTTAAAGTCTCTAAGGCAAGAATCATTAAAGTCTCTTTCTCTCGACTAGAGAAAGCATCAAAGTCTCTCAAAATGGCGTCGCAGCAAAATGGGTCATAGTAGCTACGAAGTCAAAATGGCGGGATGTCCGAAGATAGAGAGAGCTTCCCTCTCGTGCACCTGGGTTTTATAGACAACAATTCAAGTCCTGTAGGGTCTCCATTGGAGGGTTCATAGGTTAGCTTCAAATTGACCAATCAAAAACGACAGTTCTCAAGCTTTTACTTAAGCATACATTATCCTTGGAGATGGGTACACAAGTTGCAACATTGTTTCTCGATTAGCTTACTCTCAGAGGCTCCATTGTCCGCACCTGCAAGCCGACCTTGAATTTAAGAGAAAATATGCCATGCTGGCACCAACTTTAAGATAAGCATGTGAGCAGTTTCTGTGGAAAAGTACAGCTTCAAGCAGAAATACACGTTTAATAGCACAGTGAAAAAAATACGAACATCTAGACCGTGAGACCAGGCAACTAGGCCAAAGCCTCCGCTAAAGTAATGCTAAGCTAAGGCATTTCAAATAAGCAAAATCGTAGCATACGTTTATGATTATGTCGGATTAGTGCAATTCTAATACACCACGTTATATAAAGCACGCGTATAAATGATGGCAAACTACTCTGAGGGCACATTTTGTCCCCGTACAATCTTTATTAGTTCGGTTAATGTCACACATGATTATTTCAGCACTACGTTTATGCGTTAATAAATCAAAACCTTCATTTTCTGCTTCATCAATCCCTCCTCTGATGACTACTTGTCATCACACAAATTTAGCCCACAAATTTTATCCCATTAAAATTCTGTCAGCTCCCTTTTCCTTTTAGTTCCCCTAGTTTGCGCTTTGTATTCTTCTGCCATCCTTTTCATTATTTTCTCCTCCTTTCTTCTTTTAATTTTCTCCATAATCATTATTATTCCCCTTTTTATTCCCCAAATTCCAAATACACAAATTATCACTATTAATATTCCCTCTATTATTTTCAATAATATTCCATTCCAAATTCCCCCAATCCAATGCCCCACTGAAGCAAGTCCCTTTCCAACCTTCTCCCACACTCCTGGTTCCCTCAGTTCTTTCAAATCCGCACTTTCTTTTGTTAGATTAGCAAGCATAGTTTTAATCTTCACACTATTATCAGGTATATAGGTGCAGCAGTGACGTGCACCAATCATTTTGCAAACGCCTCCATCCTTTGCTAAAAGAATGTCTAAAGCAAGCCTATTTTGAAGAGTCATAGCTCTTTCCGCTGCAAGTTCAGCATCCATCAGGATTATAGCACCTGAAAACTTTGTCAACATGTTATCCACTATAGTAGACAACTTTCTTATTTTGATGGAATTCAGCACAACTCCCAATGAAGGAATCATGGCTCCAAATATATCACCTACCACAGCAGCTGCGGTCTCTCTTTTCTGGATACGATGGGATCCAGGTGTCTTTTCAAACATCGATATGTCATCCAGTTGATAAACCTTTGGAAACACTATACCCAAATAACATCTTCCCCACCATCCCTTTGGAAGACGATAATAGGCATTATGCCCACAAATGTAATACACCCCTGGAATGACAGGGTCAAGTCCGTCCATCATGAATGTCCATTTGGCCTTAAAGATAAATGTATGTTTGCATTCACTCGCTCCTACAAAAATGTTGTCATAGTAAGATTCACCTCGATATATACAAAATTTCCCTACATGCCAAGCATCTAAAGCAATTTTTCCTTGTGTCTTTATAGCAGCAAAATCATAATTATCTACTGAAGTCCTCTTATGCAGTTCTTTTTCTAATTTCGCCTTCATTTGAGCCCTTCTATCATCTGTGCGATCTAAAAAGCTTATTTCTACAGCAGAGACGGAGCACGTAAGGTTCTCCCTATGAGCATGAGCCGTTTCAAAAGGTTGCATTGGCTCGAAAAAATCCCTCATAATTTTGTAATCCCAATATTTTGCAGTCTCGCTTAACTGCGCTATTATAGGAACATAAGCAAAGGTAACATCATAATTTGAGAAAAAATACTGTATGTTAGCTTGACCATAAAACCTAGACATTACTATACTACATGTAATCCCGTATGTAAGAGGCATGTGGTGATAAGTCACCCCTTCCTTTACTGATGTCGGTATCTGTGTACACACATAACAATCTTTCGCATCCATAGTCTCAACATATTCTGTTAGTAAGCGATAGAAAACGTTATACGAAAGCTCTTTCTTATCATGCAAGAGCCTCTCATCCATTGCTAGTCTTTTCAATGGTGTTAGTTCAGTGACAGTAACAGGAACAATAGTAGAAGCAGCAATAGTCTCATTCTCACCCTTTCCATGCATTCCAAACACAATTGCCATTATTATTAGTACACATGTTAGTACCAAGCCTATACAAACGTATTTACAATACTTCTTTCTATTGTTTTGCATAGCGTACCCAGGAATGATCTGTATAGAATCAGAGAGCTAGAAGCACCTATAAATGAAACTACTTAGCAATTCAGTTACAAAGCTTGAATGAGCACAATGTTCACACCGTCTTCTTCAAAAGGCCAGTCACTTATCGGTTAGCAGCATTTGTCTCAATTCGGTTTAGCAATGTCTCATCTGGTTGTTTGTCTCACGTTAGATTGCAGCAAGCAATACCATTCACTACCTTTTCAATCAACAGAGTCTATGAAACTTTTCTTCTCTATTGGTATCTCTTCTTCTTCTTCGTTCTCGATGCTTAGAGATACACACTCATCAGTCCAATCATCATTTACCGCATATGCCCATTCAGGACCGGAATACCTCTTGTTTGGTATCCTTTTCCTTTTCAATTTTGCTTCTCTCTTTGATTCTGCTTCGCTGGCACTCTCCTCCTTCGCCAAGTCCTTTTCCTCACTTGACGATTGTTCCACGACAGTCACTTCCTTTCTTTTCTCTTTCACTTTCGGCCTTCCTCCTTCGTTCAAACCTTCTTTACCCTTTTCTTTTATCGGTGAGATACTTAGTCTTCTTTTTGCACCATGTCCGTTTGATGGACCTGCGATCCTTTCTGTAGAGGTTTGAGCTCTTTCGTTCTGCTCTTCTTTGTCCCCACCTTCAGGGGAATCAGTCACGTTTTCCTCCTCTTTTTCTGTATCGTCTGTTTCTGGGAAAGCCCCCTTCTGCTCAGGCTCTCCTGCCTTCTCACTCTCTTCGAGCCCTTCGTCACCGTTACTTTCTTCAGGCTCTGTATCACTTTCAGCTGCTTCAGGTTCCTTGTCACCTTCAGCTGCTTCAGGCTTTTTGCTACCCTCGGCTGCCTCAGGTTCTTTGTCACCTGCAGCTTCGTCGTCGCTGTCTGAACTTTCTCCTTGGTCTTCCCCAAGTGAGTCGGACTCTTCGTTCTCCAATAATATCTCTTTTTCTCCTGCTGTTGCTTGTTCGCTTTCAGTTCGCTTTTGTTCTGTCCCAGCACTCGGTACCGTTTTATCAGGCACTGGTAGTTTCAGCGCTTCAACTTCCTCATCTGTGGGACACAACACCTTCTTTGTATGACTGGCGTGAATCCAGTTGGGAACCCCCGCGCACTTCACAGCGGTAGTTGTCGTCAGGATCACTTGGAAAGGGCCTTTCCAACGGAGTTCCAGACACGACTTCCTCACGTGCTTCTTTATCACGACCCAGTCACCTGCTTTCAGTGCGTGTCCTGGACCTTGGATCGGTGGCAAGGTGGTCGCTTCCACCTGGTGAGAGAAAGAGCGAACCACGTCAGCCAGACCTTTGCAGTAGTCTAACACCATATCATCTGTAATATTCAAAAGCATGTTTGCGGGGACTGCAGGAAGTCTCATAGCCCTGCCCATGAGAATTTCGTGCGGAGACAATCCAGTTTTTCTATCCGGAGTGTTTCTCATTGACATTAGCACTAAGGGCAATGCGTCAGGCCATTTCAAATTTGTTGATGCACATATTTTTGCCATTCTCGATTTCAGCGTACCATTCATCTGCTCCACCAGTCCTGATGCTTCAGGGCGATAGCTACAGTGCAGCTTTTGCTCAATGTTCAGTGCTTCGCAAAGTAACTTCATCACCTCGTTGTTGAAGTGACTTCCCCTATCTGATTCTAAAGAGATCGGGAATCCGAAACGTGGTATTAACTCCCTCAATAATAGCTTGGCAACTGTAAGGCTGTCGTTTCTACGTGTGGGGTATGCCTCAATCCAATGACTAAAAATACACACAACCACCAACACATATCTTAAACCTCCATGCACAGGCATCTCAATGAAGTCCATCTGCATACGGCTAAAAGGACCGCTTGCCCTACCAATGTGACTCGCGTTCACAACTGTTCCCTTTCCTGGGTTCATCTGTTGGCAAGTGACACATCGATGGCAAACTGCTTCTGCAGCTTGACGAAATCTGGGGTTAAACCAATCAGTTTTGAACAATCTTATCATGGCATCTCTCCCTAGGTGAGCTTGCCCATGATAGAACCGCGCAAGCTGTGATAAGAGACCATTTGGCAGAACAAATTTTCCCTCATGTGAAACCCATAGCTCGTCTTGTCTCTTTATACATTGTGATTTAATCCAGGAATCTCTTTCATCCTCCCTGACATTATTCTGTAGTGCTTTTAGTTCTTCTATTGTATCTACGACCTTCAAGGCAAATGCTTCAGCTGGTTCGAGTTCTGGTTCACTTATTGTATTCCAATCATCCCTTAACAATATACAGTTCAAGGCACAAAATCTTGCGACTTGATCTGCATAGGCATTTCCCAGAGACACATAATCCTGTCCTTTCGTGTGAGCACTGCACTTTACCACTGCAACTTCAGCTGGTACTTGAATGGCATGTAACAACGCCCTTATTCTCTCCCCATTTTTCACTGGGGATCCTGAAGAAGTCAGGAAACCTCTCTGTGACCACAGTTGTCCAAAGTCATGCACAATCCCAAACCCGTATTGGCTATCAGTGTAAATGGTGACTTTCATCAATGCAGACAGTTGACATGCTCTAGTAAGGGCTACAAGTTCTGCTACTTGTGCAGAATAGACTCCTTGAAGCCATCCCGCTTCCAAGACCCCTGTTACAGTGCATACAGCATATCCTGCTTTCAAAATTCCCACCCCATCTCTTAGACATGAACCATCCACAAAAAGAATTTGGTCATTTTCATCAAGTTTTGTATCCTTGATATCCGGTCAGGGTTTTGTGCTAAATTCAGTCACCTGAAGGCAGTCATGCTCGACGTCTTCAGCGTTCTCAATTTCAGCATTTTCTCCAGGAAGCAAGGTAGCTGGATTCAACGTAGTGCACCTTTTCAGCTGCACATTTGGTGAGCCCAGAATAGTCGTTTCATACCTTGTGAGTCTTGCTCCAGTCATGTGCTGCGTTCGGGAGCGGGTCAAAAGTATCTCAACTGAGTGAGGGACCATGACTGTTACTGGGTGTCCCATCACTATTCCTTCACTCTGAGTGAGGCTGATACCAACTGCTGCTACGGCGCGCAAACACCCTGGGAGTGCTGCTGCAACCGGATCCAGAGTAGCTGAAAAATACGCTACTGGTCTGTTTACGCCACCATGGGCTTGAGTCAAGACAGACAAGGAACATGCATCACGTTCATGACAAAACAATGTGAAAGGCTTCGTGTAATCAGGCATACCTAAAGCTGGAGCCCTACACATGCACTCCTTTAATTCAACAAAAGCATCCATCTCATCCCCTTTCAGTTCGATCTGATCCAAGGCATCCTTCTGGGTCAATTTCAGTAAAGGCTTTGCTAGAGACGAGAAGTTGGGAATCCACTGGCGACAATATCCCACCATTCCCAAAAACTTCCTCACCTCCTTCCTTGTCTTTGGTGGACTCATTTGAAGTACACTTGTAATTCTTTCCTTCATTATTTTCCGTGACCCTTTCTCTATCTGGTGACCCAAGTATTTCACTTTCTTCTGACAGAACTGCAGTTTGGAAGGAGACACTTTATGTCCATTCTCTCCCAAATGGTTCAACAGAGCAATGGTATCGGCTGTGCAGCCACTTTCTGTCTTTGATGCAACCAGTAAGTCGTCAATGTACTGTACTAAGGTTGACTCGAATGGCAACTCCAACTCTTCCAAGTCTTTCTTTAGAACCTGATTGAATATCGACGGTGACTCAGAGAACCCTTGAGGAATTCGACACCAACTGTATACTCTGTCTAGGAATTTGAAACAAAAGAGGAATTGGCTGTCCTCATGAAGAGGCACAGAAAAGAATGCTTGTGACAAATCGATGACTGAGAACCACTCAGCTTCGCAAGGGATCTGAAACATTATCACAGCCGGATTCGGTACGACAGGGCAGCACTTGATTATGATGTCATTTATTTTTCTCAAATCCTGTACAAGTCGGACTTTCCCACTTGGCTTCATTAGTCCCATTATCGGTGAATTACATGGGCTACTTAATACTTCTTTCAGTACTCCCTGCTTCACGAATTCGTCAATAAGTTGGGCAACTTTCATGAGGGTATCTTGTGGCATGTGGTATTGTGGGGTCTGGGGAAAGATCGCATTGGGCTTTACCATCACTTTTACTGGTTCTACTCCTTTCATCAATCCCACCTCTTTCCCTGTCATGTCCCACACTTTCTTTCCGACTGTTTCCCGTAGTTCTGCTGGGATATCTTCTTCAGTTATCATTGGTAAAAGACAAATCAGAGGATACTCTTCGTCAACTGTTTCTATTTCATCGCCCTCTACACTGTCCTCTTCTTCCCCATCACTGCTCGTCTGTATTGTTATTCCCTCGTTCGAGCACATTATCGAACAACCCAATTTACACAATAGGTCTCTTCCTAACAGTGCTATCGGGCTTGAGTCACACACCACAAACTGATGTACCCCTTGATAGTTACCAATGTTGACTGGTATCGGATCTGTTATTGGGTTCGTCAGATGCCTGTTTGCTACTCCCACCACTTGAACTGTCCTCCCTGAGAGTGGCAAATTTGGTACTTCACTGCTCTTAACAGTTGAACGTGTGGCTCCCGTGTCAACCAGGAATGAGACACGATGACCCATTACTCTTCCCTCTACGTACGGACCCCTTTGATCAACTTCCAAGGATGCCGCAAGCACACAATCTCCTTCCTCTTCTGAGCTTTCACTCTCCCATACATTGTTTACTCCACTCTCACTGTGTAATGGGAACTGTTGTACTGTGCCATTTGTGCTCATTACCTGACCCGTTACCTGTGGAGGAACCATCATTTGCTGCTGACTCATTGGTGCCAAAGGTATTTGCATTTGCTGATTAGGTACCAAAGGTAACTGCTGTTGCATCGGCTGCATTTGCGTCATCTGCACACGGGGCATCTGCATCTGCTGCGGCTGCATAGGTTGTAATCCCTGCAATTGATTTATAGTCTGAAAGTTTGGGTTTAGACCTCTCATTTTCGGTCCTCTCATTGTCTGAAATGCATTGACATCATTGTTTTGCTGACCAACACCTACACCTGCACCTTCCTGCACCACCATTGGGCACTCGCGTTTCCAATGACCTACGTTTCCGCACGCATGACACGGCATCACTTTCTTCATTGCCTGCACACCTGTCACAACAGTGTTCAAATCCGGACCATTATTCACAAAACCTCCTCTGCCTCTGCCTCTGCCCTGTGGCTGAAACGCCATGTTTCCTTGCAACTGCGGCTGCTGTTGCTGAAACACCATGTTTCCCTGCAACTGCGGCTGCTGTTGCGGTACCTGCTGTTGGAACCCTTGCATCCCTGGCAACCCTTGCAAGCCTGTCTGAGCCGCCTTAAGCTGCATCATCATCACCTTCTCTTTCAGCTTTTTCTGTTTCACCTCAATTTCGTCGCTACAGTATTTCGCATAAGTCAAGACTTCATCAATCGGTTTCGACTGCCAGCAGATCAAATGCGATTTTATCATCTGACTTATCTCTGGTCTCAGCCCTTCCACGAATCTGAACACAAAATGAAGCATATCTTTCGCCTCGATTGCTTCCGTGCCACTGTAATTCTTGAACGCCTTCAACAACCTCTCATAGTAACTATGAATCGATTCTTTAGCCTCTTGGGCAGTTCGATCAATCTTCTGCCAATCCACATTTTTCGCGGCAACCTTCATCTTCAAATGCTCAATCACCTTATAGTACAGACACATCACCATAGGTGATGGTGCACCCGTCTCTCTGTCTCTCTCTGGTTCACTTGTCGGCCAACCTACAGCTCTTTTGCAATCCTCCCACAAATCTGCCGGAACCACAATCTCGAATAGAGTGTTCAGGTCTTCCCAGAGACATTTTGCAAGCTTCACAAACCTATCAGTCTGTTGATACCATTCAATCGGCTTCTCTCTCAGTTTGGGAAAATCATTCGTAAAAGACTGAATATCGCTCCTGTGCCATGGTACATGTACTCATTTTCCCCCTGCTGTCTCCCTCATTGGTAACATAGTTACTGTATCACTACTCTGTGGTCTTTTCTCATTGTGCTCTGTGGCACTGTCCCTCCTCTTATCCTTCCTCTTTACCCATCTGCTTTCCCACTTGTCTAAGCACCTCCACACTTGGGCACTCTGCAACGATTCTCTAAGGTGTGCCTTCATGCCTGCTGATCTCATGTGTTCAAAATCTGTGGTCCCAAAATCCAACCTATAGCTCCTGCTCAAGTGTTTCGTCTTGCCTATGTCAATTCCGTTCCTGTCTGCTACTTCCTGTAAACTTTTATGCACCTTGTTTACTTCTTTCGTGATCTTTGGACATAGATACCTCAACTCCTCTTCCGTGTAGGATTCTAACCTGTTCACACCCATATTCCCTTCCACCAATTCTTGTGCTTCCATGTTCAGCCTCATCCTGCTCAAGTAATCGTCTCCCTTCCCACTGTCTGAACTTTGTGTGGAATTTAGGCTGTTGAACCACTGTGTCAGCTGTTGCGCATTTACCCCCATCAGTGTAGCATTCACATCGACTGCCATCGATGGTTGCGGCAACTTTTCAGTGTTCGATGTTAATGGTATTATCAGTGGGGGGCTCGACCTCACCAGTGTTGATTGAGCGCATACGGGACTAAACTCCATCAAGGACCCGGACCCAGTTGGCTGAGTCGCTATCGGAGTTATCCCTGGAGTATTTTCTATGCACCTTCTTTCTGTCCCATTCTGCAGCATTGGTCCCTGACTGCTCATACCTAAGTTAGGCTGACTATACAAAGGTACCACTGGACCTACGGTAATGGGCAGTGATATCGCATCTGGATTTTGTCCAATTCCCATATTCTGAGGCATGTTCATCCCCATATTATGGGCCATCATTGCCGGCATGCCCATCTGACTCCCCGTCATTTGAGCTTGAACATTTCCTCCCTGCATCTGCTTTTGAGGCATCATAAACTGAGTTGATTCAGCTTGTGCCATTGTTGGGTTGTAACCATTCTGTACGCCCCTTACGGTTGGATCTAGAATCATTCCTCCACTATTATCACTGTTGTAGTACCCTGGCATCTGCGGCTGATAATTTTCTGCTGGTTTCAACACGGGCACATCTGGATACATTCTCCTGACCTGCGGTATCTGTGGGGTGAGCAGTAAGCTCGGATCCTTAGATCCCGATGGTACTCCTATATTCTGCGTTTCACTGTTCTGTACCGATGCCGGAGGGGCAGAACTGGTACTTGGACCTTGTCCATTCTCTGCATAAGGTGGTGGACGGTCGTTCAACAACTCCATTATCAATTCCTCATCCTCTAACTCCTCTTCTTTTCTCAACTTTTCCTCGTCCTCTCTGTCCGTGGAACACTTCCTGTCTGTCTTACAGGTAGCTTTCTTACCTGTCTCCTCTTCATCCTTAGTAATTGCGGGGAACAATTTTATTCCCTGCAATACATCTGACCTCCACACCTTCTGCGCATTATCCCACCTAGCATCCGCTAGTGTCTTTTCTACCTTCCTCATCCTTGTTTCAAACTTGTTTTTCTGTTGCTGTCTAGCCATGAGTTCCCAGATTGCTAGAGCCTCAAACTGTGCTGGCCTTGGAGGTACTTTCATGTCATACATCGTGAATCTCAAATTCTCTAGGACCCTTATATTGAATGTCCCATGTATCGGAAATGCTACGCTCCCATGTTTCTCTGTCCACTTGTGCCATTGTTTTAGCCAAAGGCACGGAGCTACCCCTTTTTCCTCCATTACAATGTAAGCTGGTGTACCCTCTGGCGGCGTTTCCTCTCCTACGCTCGCTTTAATGTAAGTCTCCCCCTTCATCGCACTCCTAAATGCTTTAAGGAATTTCATTTTCTCGTCTTTTAATTCACAAAGTTTATAATCAATAGATCACTGTTATTCCACAAGATTTGTAATCAATAGATGACTTTAATTCCCGGAATACTCTTCACCTGCCTTTCCCCTTCCAATCGAGTGCCACGGACTGCGTCCAATCCGTGCGCGACCCTTCTCTCCAACCAACCTATCCCAGCGCGGCTCTTAGTGACGTCACACTCACACACACTGCGGCTGACAAAGCCTCGCGGCTAATCCTCCTTCACTCAGTTCCTCCCGTAACAACTTTTTGCATGTATCGCGAGCTACCAAAAACTAAAACAGATCTGTCGGTTTACTACAGGAAGGGTAACATAATCGCTTCAGGACCTTAGGGACTTTTCACTAACCTCGGCCACTATTCGATCTCTTTCACCAGCCTCAGCCGCTATTCCGTCTTTCTCAGTCCCCACATTCGCAAGCAAATCTGGCCCGCAGACCTACTCTCAACTTGTCAATGATCTGTTCTAGTGCACTTAGAATCTTGTCAAAGCCCGAAGTCGAAGTTCCTATCACTCCCTAACACACGTACCCACTCGTTGACCATGCCCGATCAACCTACTAAACCGCCCAGACCACAACATGGATCAACATACTCCGGAGTCTCTTGACCTCGCAGGGCCCGCCTCAACAACAACAACCACGTGGACCTTTTTATGCACCAAGCGCCAGACGCACATGAAGTTCGACGACTTCCCTACTCTCACACTCGGAGCCGCACCTCCGATTTCTCTATGAAGTTCGACGACTTCACTACTTCTACACTCGGAGTCGCACCTCCGCTTATCCTTAAATGAAAATCCTCGCAACCTTTTCACACACCCTGCGGCAATAAGCTGTGCAAGCGCAAAACCCTAACTTCACTCATACCATCACTAGTACTGCCGACGCTGTTTCCACATCTCCTTTCTCTCCATTCGCAAGCTTCGAGATCCCGGGAAAGTCGCGGTGGACCTAGCCCATCATCATCTTGTCAATTATTTTCATCCAAGAAAATCTAATTCAACTTCTCGAATGAGGCCTCAAAATGCGTAACCATTAGTTCGACACCATGTACTCTAATGGTACAGGGTCCCAAAAGACGTAACCATCCTCTGCTACCATCTACTGATAGAGCGGAACGTGGTAACAATTTACCTGCGTTCGGACGCTCCTTAGGTCGATGAATCTTTTGACTAAGTGGGAACTCTCTGTACTATTAATCGAACAGTCTCATCTAATCGATAATCAATAACGTACATAAGCAACACCTTGAACGACATAACACTTAACAATTAATCCAGAATACATTTCGGCGAACCCTGACCTTTCAGCCAGGAATAACCACACCAGTTTATTGCAAAGTTAGTAAATTTATTTCCCTATATTAACAAAGCTAGCACAATATAAATGTGTCTCAACACTAAGGCCCTCATTCTGACCCTGGCGGTCGGTGATAAAGCGGCGGCCAAGCCGCCAACAGGCCGGCGGTCTAAAATATGCAATTCTGACCCTGGCGGGAACCGCCAACACAGCCCGCCAACTTAACACTCCGACCGCCACAGCGGTACAAACAAACAGCGCGGCGGTTCCCGCCAACAGCCCGGCGGCAGACAAAGTACCGCCCACCCTATTACGACCCACCAATCTGCCACCTTTTCCGGGGCGGGAGCACCGCCGATAAGAACACGGCGGAAACAGACTACGAACGGGAAAACGCTCACCTCTACGCACTCCACGCGAGATTCCGGCAGTATGGAGCCAGAGTTGCAGGTCATCCCCGCACTCCTATTCCTGCTCATATACCAGGAGCACGCCCGGCGGCGCGGAAGACATCGGTGAGTACGGCACCTACGACACAGGGGAGGGAAAAGATTACCGGCACACACCCACCCACCCACACCCACTACAACACACACATCAATGCATTCCCACAGATCACTGTCACAACCCACAAACCACCCCCCTCCGAAATAATGCAAAGACCAAAAGAAGAGATCATAAACGGGCAGATATATTGAAATATGTACACCAGTAATCCCAATAAATAAATAAACTATGTACAAAATATATACAGCTACTAAATGTAGTCCAACCACTGTCCGTGGATCACAGGGGTCCTGTGCAAAGGGGCAAGGCCCAGTCCCACGACAAGAACTCCACGGAGAGAACACTGCAGGGGCATCAGAAAGAAAATAGGACAGGCACCTCAGGGGGAAGGGAAGGGGGGGCACCTCAGCCACTTGAGTACACGACGCCAGATCCACGAGGGGACTCCATGACCACTTGGCCATCCTGGGGAGAGCAAAGCCACAGTCCAAACAGTCCATACAGTGGGTGGCCTGCCCACTGGGCCATCCTGGGGAGAGCAAAGCCACAGTCCAAACAGTCCATACAGTGGGTGGCCTGCCCACTGGGCCATCCTGGGGAGAGCAAAGCCACAGTCCATACAGTCCATACAGTGGGTGGCCTGCCCACTGGGCCATCCTGGGGAGAGCAAAGCCACAGTCCATACAGTCCATACAGTGGGTGGCCTGCCCACTGGGCCATCCTGGGGAGAGCAAAGCCACAGTCCATACAGTCCATACAGTGGGTGGCCTGCCCACTGGGCCATCCTGGGGAGAGCAAAGCCACAGTCCAAACAGTCCATACAGTGGGTGGCCTGCCCACTGGGCCATCCTGGGGAGAGCAAAGCCACAGTCCATACAGTCCATACAGTGGGTGGCCTGCCCACTGGGCCATCCTGGGGAGAGCAAAGCCACAGTCCATACAGTGGGTGGCCTGCCCACTGGGCCATCCTGGGGAGAGCAAAGCCACAGTCCATACAGTCCATACAGTGGGTGGCCTGCCCACTGGGCCATCCTGGGGAGAGCAAAGCCACAGTCCATACAGTCCATACAGTGGGTGGGCTGCCCACTGGGCCATCCTGGGGAGAGCAAAGCCACAGTCCATACAGTCCATAACAGACCCCACTGCCACTGGAGGAGGCAAGTTGGCCAGAGGACATCCTGCAGCCCTGCCCGAGATAGATCCTGCCCTGCCACGTCTGCCAAAGGGCCAGCGGTTCTTGCCCTGAAGGGCCCAGTTCAGCGGTTCTTGAGACGGCGGGGCCCAGTTCAGCGCTCCTTGCCTTGAAGGGCCCAGTTCAGCGCTCCTTGCCTTGTAGGGCCCAGTTCAGCGGTCCTTGCCCTGAAGGGCCCAGTTCAGCGGTTCTTGAGACGGCGGGGCCCAGTTCAGCGGTTCTTGAGACGGCGGGGCCCAGTTCAGCGGTTCTTGAGACGGCGGGGCCCAGTTCAGCGCTCCTTGCCCTGAAGGGCCCAGTTCAGCGGTTCTTGAGACGGCGGGGCCCAGTTCAGCGGTTCTTGCCCTGAAGGGCCCAGTTCAGCGGTTCTTGCCCTGAAGGGCCCAGTTCAGCGGTTCTCGAGACGGCGGGGCCCAGTTCAGCGGTTCTTGAGACGGCGGGGCCCAGTTCAGCGCTCCTTGCCCTGAAGGGCCCAGTTCAGCGGTTCTTGAGACGGCGGGCCCAGTTCAGCGGTTCTTGCCCTGAAGGGCCCAGTTCAGCGGTTCTTGAGACGGCGGGGCCCAGTTCAGCGGTTCTTGAGACGGCGGGGCCCAGTTCAGCGCTCCTTGCCCTGAAGGGCCCAGTTCAGCGGTTCTTGAGACGGCGGGGCCCAGTTCAGCGGTTCTTGCCCTGAAGGGCCCAGTTCAGCGGTTCTTGAGACGGCGGGGCCCAGTTCAGCGGTTCTTGAGACGGCGGGGCCCAGTTCAGCGCTCCTTGCCCTGAAGGGCCCAGTTCAGCGGTTCTTGAGACGGCGGGGCCCAGTTCAGCGGTTCTTGCCCTGAAGGGCCCAGTTCAGCGGTTCTTGAGACGGCGGGGCCCAGTTCAGCGGTTCTTGCCCTGAAGGGCCCAGTTCAGCGGTTCTTGAGACGGCGGCCGGTCTATGGCCAACTGCTAATTGCCTGGTGGTGCCCTCCTGGGCAGCGGGGATGGTGCTCCTTCACTGCCCACCTGGGCTGTGGGTGGTGGGGCCCTCCTGGCCAGCTGGGCTGGGTCCTCCCTGGGCAGCGGCTATGGGGGTGGTGGGCTCTCCCGGGGCAGCTGTGCCGGTTCCTCCCGGGGCAGCGGCTATGGGGGTTGTGGGCTCCTCCTGGGCAGCAGGCCTGCTGCCTGACCTCTCCGACTTGCTGCCCTTGCCCTCCTTAGTCGTGGGCCTGTGGCCCTTTCCTCCCTTTGGAGCTGTGGCTGGTGACTGTCTCTGGGTGGTGTCCGGGGGGGATGTAGAAGGCGGGCTCCTGCGGCGACCCTTCCGCCTTCTGCTCCTCTTCCCAGGGGGTGGGCTGGCTGTCCCCTTGCTGCTGGGCGAAGATCCAGACATGCGGGCTGGCGGGCTCCAATACCCCTGCACCCTTGTCAAGGGGGCTGCAGGGCTGGTGGTGGCTGAGGTGCTCTTCTTACCCCGACGAGAAGGAGGGGGGGGCTCAGGGTCAGGAAAGAAGTTAGTAGTGGCGAGGAAGAGCTTCTTGGGACAATGGAGAGTGGTAGGTACAGTGGGAATGGGAGTGGAGGGAGAGGATGTGGTTGTAGGTGAGTCACGTTTGCTGTCTTTGGGTGCAGGTGCAGGAGGGATAGGCTGTCGTGAGGTGGATGGCTGTTGGGTGGGTGGGTGGCTGCGTTTGTGTGGTGTGGAAGAGGGGGTGACAGACACAGTGGGAGAGGACACAGGGGACGTGTAAATGGCAGTGGGGGTGGTGACTGCACGTGTGCGGACTGGAGTGGAGGGTGTGCTGGTGATGGAAACATTGGCTGATGGTGAGGTGAATGGAGGTGTGAGTGTAGACGTCCCAGGGAGGGAGGAGGGAGACGAGGAGGTGGGGGTCACAGAGGTGGTAGTGACTGTTGGCATGTCTGCATCGGAATGTTGCGTGTGTGAATGTCTGCGTGATCTGTGGTGCTTATGTTTGGATGAGCTTCTCTTGGGTGTTGAGGTGTGTGCAGGCTGGTCTGATGGTGTGGGTGGGACAGGCAGAGGAACAGGAGACTGGGAGGAGGGAGTTAGTAGAGGCAGGCAGGAGACAGGGACAATGGCTGCCGTCAGTGCTGAGGCCAGAGCCTGGAACGATCGCTGATGGGCAGCCTGACCCGAATGAATGCCCTCCAGGTACGCATTGCTGCGATGAACCTCCCTCTCCACCCCCTGGATGGCATTCAAAAGGGTAGTCTGCCCAACAATGAGCGTTCGGAGGAGGTCAATGACCTCCTCACTGAGGGCAGCGGGGGTAACAGGGGCAGGGCCTGAGGTGCCTGGGGCGAAGGAGATGCCCGGCTTCCTGGCAGAGCGGGCACGGGGCGAACGCTGAGGGGCTGCTGGGAGGGCGGAGATGGTGCGCTGGGTGGCGGCTGTACCTGTAATGGCGGGGTCACGGATGGTGCCACCCCCGCAAGGGAGCCCCCTTCCGAGGACGTGTCCGTGTCGCTGGAGGGTCCAGTCGTCCCCGTCGTGGAGCTCCCCTCGCCCTCCGTCTCACTGGTCCAGTCTGACTCTGTGGCATGGCCCTCCTGGGCCATGTGAGATGCAGCTCCCTCCTGCCCCGATGCCACTTCTCCTCCGCCTGATGATGCTGATGCACACAAGCACAGAAAGACAAACAAAAAGGGGGGGGGGAGAGAGAAATAAAGGGATATTGAGTACATGGATCTCCGGTACAGTTAGCGGACATGACAGACACAGATGCCCCCTGCACTAAGTTGCGCACTTGGGGTACGCTACGCATTCCGTGGAACATGCCCTACACGCCTAGAGTTGACAACTGCACCCATGGATGACACGGCCCAGGGATGGCTGTACTGACAAACTACTGAGGGTGGTGGCTGGGGACACAGGGGCTTACGGGGGTGCCCAGCCTACAGATATCGCCCTGGCCTAGGGGGACCCCCAGCCCTCCTCCCCCACCCAGACACCTCCACTGCGCGACAACAGAGTAGATAATGCTTGTACTCACCCCCTTGTGTCTGCTGTGCTGCCCTCACGCGCCCATCCAATTCAGGGTAGGCCACCGCCAGGATCCGGAACATCAGGGGGCTCAGTTGACGGCAGGCACCCCGCCTACGTTGGGAGGCCATCCCCAGCAGAGACTCGGCGGTCTTCTTGGTCCCGCGGCGGATGTCCTCCCACCTCTTGCGGCAGTGGGTGCCCCGTCGATGGTGGACCCCCAGGGCCCGGACTTCCTTGGCGATGGCACGCCAAATCCCGATCTTCTCATGGGCGCGGACCTATGTGACACGTACAGGGAGGGAGAAATACCACGTTCAAGTTTCTCCGCATTTTCCTTTCCAGTGGCCCAACGACCCCCATCCCCGCCAGGCCCCCCGCCATGCCCCCCGCCATGCCCAACATGCCCCCCATCCCCGCCAGGCCCCCCGCCATGCCCAACATGCCCCCCATCCCCGCCAGGCCCCCCGCCATGCCCCCCCGCCATGCCCAACATGCCCCCCATCCCCGCCAGGCCCCCCGCCATGCCCAACATGCCCCCCATCCCCGCCAGGTACCCCGCCATGCCCCCCGCCATGCCCAACATGCCCCCCATCCCCGCCAGGCCCCCCGCCATGCCCCCCGCCATGCCCAACATGCCCCCCATCCCCGCCAGGCCCCCCGCCATGCCCCCCGCCATGCCCAACATGCCCCCCATCCCCGCCAGGCCCCCCGCCATGCCCAACATGCCCCCCATCCCCGCCATGCCCCCCGCCATGCCCAACATGCCCCCCATCCCCGCCAGGCCCCCCGCCATGCCCAACATGCCCCCCATCCCCGCCAGGCCCCCCGCCATGCCCCCCCGCCATGCCCAACATGCCCCCCATCCCCGCCAGGCCCCCCGCCAGCCCCAACATGCCCCCCATCCCCGCCAGGCCCCCAAGCCAGCCAGTGGCCCCAAATCCATATTGAATTAAACTCACTTGTTGGTCTGGAGGACCGTAGAGTAGCGCATACTGGGGGAGGACCCCATCCACAAGTTTCTCCAACTCCTCTCCAGTGAAGGCAGGGGCCCTTTCCCCAGTCGCAGCAGCCATTGTCCCTTCCAGACCGAGGTCACAGCAACACTTGCAGTATAGGTCCTCTCCTGTGAAAGTTCAAGTCGCAAGTGGATAAGTAGATAGAAAATGGCGGTCACGTCTGCGGCGGTGCGTACCGCGGCGGTGCGTCCCGCCACCGCCGGCGCCCTTCGCCATTGGCTCCTGAAACCCATAGGCTTCAATATTAACCAATGCGGCTTCGCGCCGCGGTCTTCGCCCGCCGCCCGCCGCGGTGTTCCACGCCAGCGCATTGACCTCACATCCCATTGTCACACTTCACAGGTCAGGCAGCCGCCATTTCCAGGGCCCACATGGCTCAATTTCAACTGCGTCACACAGGCCTAGGCCTTGCATAGCCACTCAGACACGCCATTCACTGCATAGAGAATCGTATACTGTGCTAGCTGTGAGTACGTACCTGTGGGTTGCTTGACTGTGTGCTCCATGTTGTCCTTCCTAGGCACCGTCCGCTGGGTTGGGCGAGGAGACGGATGAATCCTCCCGTGTACCGACCGCTGGTGGACCTGTCGACAATGGAAGAACGCCACATTATCCTGACCTACCGTCTTAACCGTGCCACTATCCATGAACTGTGTGCCCAGCTGGAGCCCGACCTGATGTCCCCCATCCGCCAACCCACAGGGATTCCCCCTCTGGTGCAGGTCATGTCAGTACTCCATTTCTTGGCAAGTGGGTCATTTCAGACAACCGTGGGAATTGCTTCCGGGATGTCTCAGCCCATGTTTTCGAAGGTGTTATCCAGAGTGTTGTCTGCCCTGATGAAATCCGTGAGGAACTACATCATTTTCCCTGAGGTGGGCGAATTGGCTACAGTGAAGGGTGATTTCTACGCCCTTGGACATATTCCCAACGTAATTGGTGCCATTGATGGGACCCATGTGGCTTTGGTTCCCCCAAGAGACAGGGAGCAGGTGTACAGGAACAGAAAAAATTACCATTCAATGAACATCCAGGTGGTGTGTTTGGCTGACCAGTACATCTCGCATGTAAATGCCAAATTCCCAGGGTCAGTGCATGACGCCTACATCCTCAGGAATAGCAGCATCCCTTACGTGATGGAACAGCTACAGAGACACCGTGTATGGCTAGTGGGGGACTCTGGGTACCCCAACCTGTCGTGGCTACTGACCCCAGTAAGGAATCCCCGGACCAGGGCAGAGGAACGGTACAATGAGGCCCATGGGCGTACTAGGAGGGTGATCGAACGCACCTTTGGCCTCCTAAAGGCCAGGTTTCGCTGCCTGCATATGACAGGTGGATCCCTAATGTACTCACCTAAGAAGGTGTGTCACATCATCGTGGCCTGCTGCATGCTTCACAACCTGGCTTTGCGCCGCCAGGTGCCTTTCCTGCAGGAGGATGGTCGAGACGGTGGTGTTGTGGCAGCGGTGGAACCTGAGGAGAGTGACGAGGAGGAAGACGACGGTGCTGAAACAGACAACAGGGACAGAATCATTGAACAGTACTTCCAATAGGACACAGGTAACATTTCAAAGATAATTTAGTAAATGTTAACTACTCTCCAGCATCTCTGCTGCCTGTCTATTTGCCCCAGTGTATGATGACTGAGTTTTGGCTTTTCCCTCCCTATTTCAGATCTGGGGTCCCCACTACGAGTCCTGTGCTTCGTTTCCCCATGGACTACAGCTTTGTGGCAGCTGTTTGTTGACTTCACCATGTACAAGGACATATTTGCACTGTCATGTCAATTACAATCTATTGAAATCACAGCCAGACTCCTGATATTTTGGTGCAAAATAGGTGTTTATTTAAGTGCTCAAAATGGGATGGGTGGTTTCAAGTGGGTGGGGGCTATGGTGAAGGAATGTCCATGGCAGAGTCCAGAGTAACAGTCACACAGGTGCATTGTCCAGAGGCCTGTGGAGAGATGGAGCATGGGCAGTTCAAGGATGGACAGGGTGACAATGTGGGACAGTGGGATGACATCAGGTGGTATCCTTTGCTGGCGGGGGTCTTGACATCCTACTCTGTCTTCTTGCGAGATCTCAGGGCCCTCTTGCGGGGTGGTTCTTCTCCTGCAGGAGGTGGGGGTCTGGTGGGCTGCTGCTGTGCGGGGGCCTCCTGTCCACTAGCGCCGGCGGAGGTGGTTGGCTGTTCTTGGTCCAGGCTAGTGGCAGGGGCCCTTGGGTGTTGTTCAGTGTCCGCCCTGTTGTTGACGAGGTCCTGCAGCAGCCCTACCATGGTAACCAGGGTGGTGTTGATGGCTCTGATGTCCTCCCTGTACCCCCGATAGTGTTCCTCCTGCAGCACCTGGATCTCCTGGAACCGGGCCAGTACCGTCGCCATCGTCTCCTGGGAGCGGTTGTATGCTCCCATGATGGTGGTGAGGACCTCGTGGAGAGTGGGTTCCCTGGGCCTCTCCTCCCCCCCCTGTCGCACAGCTGCCCTCCGAGTTCCCCTGTTTCCCTGGGCCTCTGCCCCCTGGCCGGTGTGCCCACTACCACTGCCCCCAGGTCCCTGTTGTTGTTGGGGTGGTGGGTTATCCTGGGTGCCCTGTAGTGGTAGACACACCGCAGATTGACGCGCCCTGGAGACAGAGGCATGGGCCCGCTGGGTGGGAGCTGTGCTGGTGTTCCCAGAGGGGTTTGGGTCTGTAGTGGCCTGGGCCTGTGTGAGGGGAACCGACTGTCCAGAGGTCCCCGATGGTCCGGGCTGGTCATCGGTGTCCAGGTCGACAGAGCTGCTGTCATCGCTGACGGCCTCTTGGGTGGGGGGTGTGGAGAATTCTGGCCCCTCCGCCGCGGTGTGTTGACGGTCGGGTCCTGCAGGGGTATAGAGGTATGGTTATAGTTTCAATGTGTCGCATATGGGTCTATCTGTGGGTTCTCGTGTCCCCAAGTGCTGGCATTCGTGTGTGGGGGCTTTGGTGAGGGTGGCTTGTGGGGGGGATGTGTATATGCATTGGGCATGCTTTGGTGATGGGTGTCCATGCTTAGTGGACGCATGCAGGCCTAGGTTTTGGGATGTGTGGGTTGTGATGGTGAGACATTGGCGGGGAATAGGTGTGCTGGGGGTGGGGGTGAGGATGGTGGTGGGGGTGAGGGTGGGGGTGACGATGGGGGTGGGGGTGAGGGTGGGGTTCGAGGATGGGGGTGAGGTTTGGGGTCTGATTTGGCATGCAGGTGGGGGGAAGCAGTATTGAAGCTTCAACTTACCAGTATCCATTCCTCCGCCGACTCCTGCGAGGCCGTCAGGATGCAGGATGTTCAAGACTTCCTCCTCCCATGATGTGAATTGTGGGGGTTGAGGTGGGGGTCCTCCGCCAGTCTTCTGCACGGCGATGTTGTGCCTGGATACCATGGAACGCACCTTCCCCCGTAGGTCGTTCCATCGCTTCCTGATGTCTTCCCGATTTCTGGGGTGCTGTCCCACTGCGTTCACCCTGTCGACAATCCTCTGCCATAGCTCCGTCCTCCGGGCAATGCTGGTGTATTATATCTGTGTGCCGAACAGCTGGGGCTCTACCCGAACGATTTCCTCCACCATGACCCTGAGTTCTTCGTCTGTGAAGCGGGGTTGTCTTTGGGGTGCCATGGGGTGGTGTGTATGATGTGTGGGGTGGAGTATGTGTATTTAAGTGAGTTGAGTGTGGTGGTGTGTGTTGTTTTGTGTGTGGATAGTGTGTGGGTGATGGTGTTGAGTGGCTGTGGCTGTTATTTTTTGGATGCTGGTGTCTCGCTCTTGCCTTCTTGACGAATTTTTTAGCGTAGGGGTTTGTGGGTGATGTGGGTGTGTGTTTTATATTGTATTGTGTGTGTGGGAGTGGTGTGTGTATGTGTATCAGGTGTGTGGGATTCAAATCGTCCAATGTGGCTGAGTTTTGTTCGTTTGTGTGTATTCTGACCGCGGCGGTGTGTCCCGCCAATGGAATACCGCGTTTGAATGACCGCCGCGTGGATTCGTGGGTCGTAATGGGATGGGCGTATTTCTGTTGGCGTGGCGGTGGAGGTTTGGTCACCTCCACCTTTCCGCCGACCGCTGGTCTGGCGGTCTGTTGTGGCGGTCGGATTTTCGGAGGTTTGCCTTCTGCGGGTCAGAATGACCGTGGCGGGTTTCCGCGACCGCGGCGGGATTATGGAGGATTTCTGACCGGCGGTAGGCGCCTTTTACCGCCGAGGTCAGAATGACCCCCTAAATGATAAACATAAATGAACATTAATAGCTGTCCATAACGTCGAAACAAGTGCAATCTATGAAGCATTTGAATCACAAGGCATTCGATAATAGCAATGCAAATCACTAATACGATAATCTGTAATGAACTAATGGCATACATTTAGTCAGCATAACAAGATCTCAAATTGCATCGTGCGACATATGGAATCCTCATCTAACCCAAATTAGCATCGGCATGTGGGACTTCATGCAAAAACAATTTAGCAACACAAATTTAGAAAACTCCTAGCTGGGGCTCTTATCAAAATCAGCAGTTGGTTACCTAAAAGAAACACAATGCAATTTTACAATTTCCTTTCATAATTACCAATTCCGATCAGCAATCAATGAAGTCTTCGTCTCACAGGTACCGTTTCTCGATCAGCATAGAACGGGACAAAGGGGCAGGGGTGAATGGGGCAATTGCCTCACGGCGGCAAGATAGGAATACTACTTCATGCAAAGGGCAAATCAAAGTTAAAGTCTCTAAGGCAAGAATCATTAAAGTCTCTTTCTCTCGACTAGAGAAAGCATCAAAGTCTCTCAAAATGGCGTCGCAGCAAAATGGGTCATAGTAGCTACGAAGTCAAAATGGCGGGATGTCCGAAGATAGAGAGAGCTTCCCTCTCGTGCACCTGGGTTTTATAGACAACAATTCAAGTCCTGTAGGGTCTCCATTGGAGGGTTCATAGGTTAGCTTCAAATTGACCAATCAAAAACGACAGTTCTCAAGCTTTTACTTAAGCATACATTATCCTTGGAGATGGGTACACAAGTTGCAACATTGTTTCTCGATTAGCTTACTCTCAGAGGCTCCATTGTCCGCACCTGCAAGCCGACCTTGAATTTAAGAGAAAATATGCCATGCTGGCACCAACTTTAAGATAAGCATGTGAGCAGTTTCTGTGGAAAAGTACAGCTTCAAGCAGAAATACACGTTTAATAGCACAGTGAAAAAAATACGAACATCTAGACCGTGAGACCAGGCAACTAGGCCAAAGCCTCCGCTAAAGTAATGCTAAGCTAAGGCATTTCAAATAAGCAAAATCGTAGCATACGTTTATGATTATGTCGGATTAGTGCAATTCTAATACACCACGTTATATAAAGCACGCGTATAAATGATGGCAAACTACTCTGAGGGCACATTTTGTCCCCGTACAATCTTTATTAGTTCGGTTAATGTCACACATGATTATGTCAGCACTACGTTTATGCGTTAATAAATCAAAACCTTCATTTTCTGCTTCATCACCTTCTATGTCCCCTTCATCTATCTCGCCCAGTGCTTTTTTGTAAATAAAAAGGTGCCAGTGCTCAAAGCCCTCCTCCTAAAAACGCAGCTGCTGCAATTGAAAGTGCGAACACAGAATACTGAGGCAGAGTAATTCTGAAGCCATCTCGGGCCTCCTCAATTCAGTTAATGGCACTCTCTGTCCCTTCAGCTCACTCTTGCAAATTTCTGCTTTCTCCCATTGTGACGCTTTTTCGTTTTTCTCTTCTTCCGTCTTTCCCATTTGTGTCTTTTGCTTGCAGTAAATGCTTGAGGCAGAAAAATGAGCGCCGCGCGCAAAAAAAAGTGCCCGTACCCTGCACCGGAAACAACAAGTACAAATTAAACACTGATCTCCTCTATCCCACGCCTTTCTATGCCTCACTTCTCTCCCTCATTACTCTTATTAATCTCTCTTTTTCGCACATCTCATTCACTACCTCTACCCCTCTTACACCACCCAAGCTCTCAATTATCTCATCTCTCATTTTCTACTCTACCCCTCTCCATCTTCCCGTTTTAGACTTCAGCTCCCTCACAAATCACCTTTCTCACCATCTCTTTTTCCATACCTCTACTTGTTTTTCATGATCATTTCCTCCTCTCTCTCAATATTCTCAATATTCCTCTCATCACTTTCTGTACCTTCTTTGCTTTATCAGCTCACACTCTCTACCTCACTTCTCTTTACCGCTCTTTTTTTATGCATATCATCATCATAAAACTTTATTTCGATCACCAAAGATCATAAAAGTACAAATAGCAAACATGCTAAAACCAGCTGATCAATAATCACAAGTGCCCTACAGGTCGAAAGTCTCAGATGAGCAAAATTGTACACTTAGGTCCCCAAATATTTCATACAAATTGTCTGTGGTATCCACTATTCCTCTTAACACAGAGCAACAGGACCAATGCAGTTTTACAATGATTGCCCCTAAGACACATAGGGGGTTATTACAACTTTGGAGGAGGTGTTAATCCGTCCCAAATGTGACGGATATACCACCAGCCGTATTACGAGTTCCATAGGATATAATGGACTCGTAATACGGCTGGTGGTATATCCGTCACTTTACCGTCACTTTTGGGACAGATTCCAAAGTTGTAATAACCCCCATAAAGCCAATGTAACAAGGTACCAGGAATTTTGCAGACCACCCATCAAAAAGGCTTATGTGCTGTATACTTTAGCGTGTACAAAGTAGCATGCTGATCCCTGGAACTGATATACGCAAACCAAAGCAAATGATACAAAAAAGTGAAAATTCTTCTAGTACCCACATGTGTACCGAGGTCGTTAGATCTTTTAGACCCCAATGAGTGTGCACAGAAGCATAGGACCACTGAGCATTAAAGTGCAGTTTATCCGCACAGGCCCTTCGCCGAGCAAAGTGCCATTGCATTTAATTAAAAGAAACACAGCTAAAAGTTTATGCAAGAATTACAACCAATGGTAAAAGTTAGTCTGTATGATAAGCTGACTACAGGGGATAGGCAAAACGTAATACATCAGAGAAGACCCCATCTGTGCTCCCCCACATGGCTGTCCTGACAGTTCCTTTTCACAAGCTCGGATACACTTTGAATGCCAGATTCAGGCAGGCATGATGTATCTCACGACAGCAAATACCACCAGTCTAAAACTACTGGTCCTTGAAATCCTAAATGCCTCCAGATGCCTCCTACTGCCCAGAATCCTGCACAGGGGCAATAATAATTTTTCCCTCTGGAGGCCACATGTTGGGCAAAAGATAAAAGGTGTGGTATAGTCTCTGGGTGAATATATCTAATATATCTGTATCTCACCCTTACAGTTTACTGAATATCTCTCATGTTAATATTATGCACTTGTTCATTAAACATCCTCAAAGTCATGTTGTCTTTGCTAAAATGGAACAGACTGGTTATACTCTAAATTCAACAAAAACATTGTTTTTGCAAGATACAAATATTATCTAGACACAAGCACAAACAGAAATGGTCTATCAATGCGTGTGCAAGATTTCTTTTGATTGTGTTTTAATGGTAGATGCCAGGCAGTTTGAGCTTTCAGCCTTTTTTCAGTGCATCTTTTTAAAAGAGATTAAAGAATAATTCAATATTTTTTTACATCATGAGAGCTAGAACCAACTGAAAAATTTAACAAAATCAAAGTTGTTCAGAACAGGGGCCTCAAAATATGTCTTGCCTGGGCCACAAAGTTCTTAAGATGGCGCTGCTTAAATGCATCCACTGCGTAAATTCACTGCTCCTCTTTTATACACTGTGATCCTATTCTATTATTTTATTACCAACAGTTACTGTGCACTGATTAGAATTAAAGTCTCTATGTAACACTGATTTTCAACTAGCAGATTCTACTATGGCCATTTGGTATTTTCTGTGGCCCCTTTGTATGCATTGTCAGATATGTATTTTGTTTTTTTTTAAGGCGCCGAGAAGCTAGGCTCAATTCTGACATTTGTTGCAAAATATAAAAAAATGAATGCAAAAATAAATAGAAAATGTATGTTAGTCATAGGGCAACAGCCAAGAGCTTAGCCACTGGAGTGTGTGGCGTTCGCTTGTTCAAGTGAGGTAGGATTTGAAGCTCTGCAGGTGTAAGGACACAGTTTGCATATGTTGAAAGTAGGATTAGGTTCATAGCTCAATGCTGGTGCTGTGTGTAGTAAGTACCCTTTCCATCAAGGAACCATGCGTGGTTCGTGACATCTCCAACCAGCTCTAGGTTTTCAGCCTTCTGGACAGGGTTGGACTATCCTATATGGCAATGTAGCAAAACCTGGGTTGGTCAGACAGATCAGTGTATGGGCTAGTGTTGTTGGCTGTTTGTGCCCTGTGTTAAGGTCAGTTGTTCCTGTTGATTTCTCTGGTATTACCACAAACGGTGCCTGCAGCAAACACAAATGCAAGCTGTTTGCAATACCTTGCAAAACACCTATACAGCTTGTCTTTACAAGTTTAAATTTACACTGATTTACAAATGTGGATACATTTTTCAGCTATCTGATTTGCTTATGGGGCGTCTTTTAATTTAGTGCCTGAGCCTGTTTTCTGTCCTAGTCCAACCCTGTTTTTGGAGCTCGCCTACTTGGATGTTGGAGCACGCGTACCATGTTACATCAGCCTGTGAGAGAGGCGAGTGTCGTATCCAAGCATTAACATAACTTGTTTATGACACCAAAGAAACCATGCATATGTTTTGGATACAGAAACAAAATAAAACAATCACTCAGTGCCAGGATGCCCTCCTGGGTGATAGTGCACTCTACAAATCTGCACAACAAAACTTAAGATGCAAATTCTTTTTCTTCTGAATTTCTTTTAAAGTTTTCTTTATTATTTCTTTTTAAGACATAACTTTATATACACCTCTTTGTAGTCCTATTACAACTCATCCAACAGGTATTGTGTCTATGTGATCTATGTAGTCGGGGAGTATCTCGAGGCAATTCAAAACTATGCAGCCATCTATGGTGTGGAGGTAATACTATAGTCCATCAGTCTAATTAATATCCTAGCCAAAGAGGATTAGGTATGCAAGGGGTCCTTGTGCATTTACTTTATAGTTATTGGTTGATCGTGAACATTGTTGTAGAAGGTCTAACGGTTCGCTCAGGTGACATATTGGAACAAAGTGATCTGCTTTGTGTTTCTGTCTTCCAGGCACTCAATGGAAATGAATGGAGAGTTGCCTTGTATCAAGGAGGTTATCTCATATTGTCTGTGTTTGTTTTAGGTCAATTATTTACAATGTGAACAGTAAAAAAAAAAAATGTGCAAAGTGTTGTTGGCTGAAAAGCAGCAAACGGATAAAGGTGTTGATCATTACTTTGATCAAGGCCTGGACTGTCCTAACTACAAGACAGGTAAGCTCTGGCACATGATGAGTCTGAATGGCACACCAAGGGTAGTAGGGTGACCATTCTTTGATAAAAATGACACTCAAGCACTGGGTGACTCTGAAAGTGCAGTTTCAAAAGAATTAGGCCCTCATTATGACATTGGCGGTAAGTGTCGCTTACCACCATGCTGACTGCTGCCAACATACTACGGCCGCGGCGGTATACCGCTACGCGTATTATGACCCACACATAGAAATCCGCCACTATACAGACACACACACAAGTCCGCCACACCAAAGGTCAGTGATAAAATGGCGGTATCAAAACCCACACCATTACGCCAACATAAATACGCCCACAGCATTATGACCCAAGAATCACTGCGGCGGACATTGAACAGCGGTAAACCATTGGCGGTACATACCGCCGCACTCAAGATTCATACACAATGACACCACATTGGACAATTAAAACTACGCACACCTGACACACATACACACACCACACTCATACACCCACAACACTATAACATACACACACACATTACCCACAACCCTTTACCACTACAAACAATTTACAACAGAGTGAGAGACACGCTAGGAGCACCAACAGAACCAGAGCCACATAACACCATCACCCATACATCATCCACGCACCTCACAGCACACACCCCAACACATCACCCCACACACCTACACACGCACGACACACACTACACCCATGGCACCACAAAGACACCCCAGGTTCTCAGAGGAGGAGCTAAGGGTCATGGTGGAGGAAATCATCCGGGTAGAGCCACAGCTATTCGGATCACAGGTGCAGCAGATGTCCATTGCTAGGAAGGTACAGCTATGGCAGAGAGTCATGGACAGCGTCAATGCCGTGGGACAGCACCCCAGGACAAGGGATGACAACAGGAAGAGGTGGAACGACCTATGGTGGAAGGTGCGTTTCGTGGTAGCAAGACACCAGATAGCTGTACAGAGGACTGGCAGTGGACCCCCACCTCCTCTCCCACAACTAACAACATGGGAGGAGCAAGTTTTGGCGATAATGCATCCTGAGGGCCTCGCAGGAGTAGCAGGAGGACTGGACTCTGGTAAGTCAACTCTTTACTACTTTCACCCCCCCCCTTTCCGCATGCCATCACAAACTCCCACCCCTACCCTCACCCCATCACTCCACCAACTCACATATACCCCACCATTACAACCCACCCATCCCAATACCAAGCCCTGTATGCAACACCAATGCAAAGACCCCATCACAGACCTGCATGGACACCCATCACCACAGCATGCACACTAGTGTCAATCACTTAGCCAACCAAATCACAACTGACACAAGACAAAGCTGCCTTGGTAATATCAACCATAGAGGGGAACATATCCATGCACAAGATGTAACATGCAGAAACAATAACACTGCATTTACATCCCCACAGGACCCCCACACAACGTCACCGGAGAGGAGGTGCCAGCAACACCCAGTCCCCCCCGAAGAGGCCCACAGTGATGACAGCAGCTCTGCATGCCTGGATCTGGATGACCTACCTGGCCCATCAGGGACCTCTGGACAGTCGGTGAACCAGGCACAGTCCCATACCACCACAGAGCCTCCCCTTCTGGAAACACCAGCACAGCACCCACCCAGCGGGCCCATCCCTCTGTCCCCTGGACACCACCACTACAGGGACCTCAGGCAACCCCTTAATACAGGATGATCAGGAACCTGGGGTCAGTGGCAGTGGGCACACAGTTCAGGGAACAGAGGCACAGGACAACAGGGAAGCTGGGAGGACTGCTGTGTGACTTGGGAGGACAGGCCCAGGGAACCGACTCTCCAGGAGGCACCCACCAACATCCTGGGAGCATACCACCATTCCCAGGAGACCATGGGCCAGATACTAGCCAAGTTGCAGGAGACCCAGCGGCTGCAGGAGGGACAGTACCTGGGGATCAGGGAGGACCTGAGGGACATCCACACCATCCTGGTCACCATTGCAGGGGTGCTGGCAGACATGGCCAACACCATGAGGGATGCAGTGGCACACCAACGGGCCCCTAACACTAGCCACCCAGATGTACTGCCCTCCACCTCCGCTGATGCTAGTGGACAGGAGGCCCCTCCACACGACCAACAGGCCACCAGCACCCCTCTCCCTGCAGAAGGAGAACCACCACGGAAAAGGTCTCTGTGATCTAGGCAGAAGCCAGAGAACATTGCCAAGACCCCCGCCAGGAAATAACACTCCCCTGAATGTCACCCTTGTCTCCCACTCTGTCACCCTGTCCACCTTGAACTGCCATTGCCCCACTCCCTATGCCCCCTTGGACAATGCACCTGTGATACCAATAGACCGGACTCTATCCTGAACATTCCTCCATCATCAACTTAGCTCATTCCAATACCCCCTACACTTATTATCACATCAATAAACACACTTGAAACTAATAAAAGTATAGAGTCTGTCAATTGATTGATATATGTATTAGTTTAACCTCTTAGCTGCTGGGCCTTCCCCCCCCAGTGCTGAGCCGTTTTTTTGCTAATTGGGGTAGTTTGCGCTTAGGCATTCATAACTTTTTGTCCACATAAGCTATCCACGCTAAATCTGCGTCCTTTTTTTCCAACATCCCAGGGATTCTAAAGGTACCCAGAGTTTCTGCTTCCCCTGGAGGAGACCAAGAAAATAGCCAAAATACACATAAAAGTTTGTTTTTTTCTGAAAAATGAGAAAAAAGGGCTGCCGAAGAAGGCTTGTGGTTTTTTCCCTGAAAATGAGATCAACAAAAGGTTTGTGGTGCTAAAATCACAATCTTCCCAGCTTTCAGGAACAGGCAGACTTGAATCAGAAAACCACATTTTTCAACACAATTTTGGCATTTTATTGGGACATGCCCCATTTTTACTATTTTTGATGCTTTTAGCCTCATTCCATATAGTGACAGGAATGGGTGTGAAACCAATACTGGATCCCGGAAAGCAAGGGGTCATTTGTGTAGATACTACAAGGTTTTCCTACAGAAAATAACAGCTAAAAAAAATAATATTGAAATTGAGCTGAAAACTACAGCCATTTTTCTCAGCGTTTTCCTCTGTAACTTTTTCCTGCAATGTCAGATTTTTTTAAAGCAATATACCGTTACGTGTGCTGGACTCTTCAGTTGCAGGGATATATATGGCTTGTAGGTTCATCAAGATCCCTAGGTACCCAGAGCCAATAAATGATCTGCACCTTGCAATGGGTTTTCATTCTATACCGGGTATTCAGCAATTCATTTGCTGAAATATAAAGAGTGAAAAATAGGTATCAAGAAAACCTTTGTATTTCCAAAATTGGCATAATATAAGGTATTGAGCAGCCGTGGTTATTCGCCCATCTCTGAAATACTAGCATGTGAATTACAGGCCATTTCTCAAATAGGAGCAATAACACTTGTTCTGCTATTCTGTGTTCCCCCAAGTCTCCCGATACAAATGGTACCTCACTTGCGTGGGTAGGCCTAATGCACGCGACAGGAAAGGCAACATGGACACATCACATTTTTACATTGAAATCTGACATGTTTTTTGCAAAGTGCCTAGCTGTAGATTTTGGCCTCTAGCTCAACCGGCACCTAGGGAAACCTACAAAACCTGCACATTTTTTAAAACTAGACACCTAGGGGAATCCAGGATGGGGTGACTTGTGGGGCTCTGATCAGGTTCTGTTACCCAGAATCCTTTGCAAACCTCAAAATGTTGCCAAAAAAACACTTTTTCCTCACATTTCGGTGACAGAAAGTTCTGGAATCTGAGAGGAGCCACAAATTTCCTTCCACCCAGCGTTCTCCCAAGTCTCCCGATAAAAATGATACCTCACTTGTTGGGGTAGGCCTAGTGCACGCGACAGGAAATGCCCCAAAACACAACATGGACACATCACATTTTACAAAGAAAACAGAGCTGTTTTTTGCACAGTGCCTAGCTGTGGATTTTGGCCTCTAGCTCTGCAAGCACCTAGGGAAACCTAGCAAACCTGCACAGTTTTGAAAACTAGACACCTAGGGGAATCCAAGATGGGGTGACTTGTGGGGCTCTGATCAGGTTCTGTTACTCAGAATCCTTTGCAAACTTCAAAATGTGGCCAAAAAAACACTTTTTCCTCACATTTCGGTGACAGAAAGTTCTGAAATCTGAGAGGAGCAGCAAATTTCCTTCCACCCAGCGTTCCCCCAAGTCTCCCGATAAAAATGATACCTCACTTGTGGGGGTAGGCCTAGTGCCCGCTACAGGAAATGCCCCAAAACACAACATGGACACGTCACATTTTGACAAAGAAAACAGAGCAGTTTTTTGCAAAGTGCCTTGCTGTGGATTTTGGCTTCTAGCTCAGCAGGCACCTAGGAAAACCTAGCAAACCTGCACAGTTTTGAAAACTAGACACCTAGGGGAATCCAAGATGGGGTGACTTGTGGGACTCTGATCAGGTTCTGTTACCCAGAATCCTGTGCAAACCTCAAAATGTGCCCAAAAAAACACTTTTTCCTCACATTTCGGTGACAGAAAGTTCTGGAATCGGAGAAGAGCCACAAATTTCCTCCCACCCAGCGTTCCCCCATGTTTCCCTATAAAAATGATACCTCACTTGTGGGGGTAGGCCTAGTGCCCTGCCCGCGACAGGAAATGCCTCAAAACACAACATGGACAGATCACATTTTGACAAAGAAAACAGAGCTGTTTTTTGCAAAGTGCCTAGCTGTGGATCTTGGCCTCTAGCTCAGCAGGCACCTAGGGAAACCTAGCAAACCTGCACAGTTTTGAAAACTAGACACCTAGGGGAATCCAAGATGGGGTGACTTGTGGGGCTCTGATCAGGTTCTGTTACCCAGAATCCTTTGCAAACCTCAAAATGAGGCCAAAAAAACACTTTTTACTCACATTTTGGTGACAGAAAGTTCTGGAATCTGAGAGGAGCCACAAATGTCCTTTCACCCAGCATTCCCCCAAGTCTCCCGATAAAAATGGTACCTCACTTGTGGGGGTAGGCCTAGTGCCCGCGACAGGAAATGCCCCAAAACACAACATGGACACATCACATTTTGACAAAGAAAACAGAGCAGTTTTTTGCAAAGTGCCTTGCTGTGGATTTTGGCTTCTAGCTCAGCAGGCACCTAGGAAAACCTAGCAAACCTGCACAGTTTTGAAAACTAGACACCTAGGGAAATCCAAGATGGGGAGACTTGTGGGACTCTGATCAGGTTCTGTTACCCAGAATCCTGTGCAAACCTCAAAATGTGGCCCAAAAAACACTTTTTCCTCACATTTCGGTGACAGAAAGTTCTGGAATCGGAGAAGAGCCACAAATTTCCTCCCACCCAGCGTTCCCCCATGTTTCCCTATAAAAATGATACCTCACTTGTGGGGGTAGGCCTAGTGCCCGCGACAGGAAATGCCTCAAAACACAACATGGACAGATCACATTTTGACAAAGAAAACAGAGCTGTTTTTTGCAAAGTGCCTAGCTGTGGATCTTGGCCTCTAGCTCAGCAGGCACCTAGGGAAACCTAGCAAACCTGCACAGTTTTAAAAACTAGACACCTAGGGGAATCCAAGATGGGGTGACTTGTGGGGCTTTGATCAGGTTCTGTTACCCAGAATCCTTTGCAAACCTCAAAATGTGGCCAAAAAAACACTTTTTCCTCAAATTTTGGTGACAGAAAGTTCTGGAATCTGAGAAGAGCCACAAATTTCCTCCCACCCAGCGTTCCCCCATGTCTCCCGATAAAAATGATACCTCACTTGTGGGGGTAGGCCTAGTGCCCGCGACAGGAAATGCCTCAAAACACAACATGGACAGATCACATTTTGACAAAGAAAACAGAGCTGTTTTTTGCAAAGTGCCTAGCTGTGGATCTTGGCCTCTAGCTCAGCAGGCACCTAGGGAAACCTAGCAAACCTGCACAGTTTTGAAAACTAGACACCTAGGGGAATCCAAGATGGGGTGACTTGTGGGGCTCTGATCAGGTTCTGTTACCCAGAATCCTTTGCAAACCTCAAAATGTGGCCAAAAAAACACTTTTTCCTCACATTTTGGTGACAGAAAGTTCTGGAATCTGAGAGGAGCCACAAATGTCCTTTCACCCAGCATTCCCCCAAGTCTCCCGATAAAAATGGTACCTCACTTGTGGGGGTAGGCCTAGTGCCCGCGACAGGAAATGCCCCAAAACACAACATGGACACATCACATTTTGACAAAGAAAACAGAGCAGTTTTTTGCAAAGTGCCTTGCTGTGGATTTTGGCTTCTAGCTCAGCAGGCACCTAGGAAAACCTAGCAAACCTGCACAGTTTTGAAAACTAGACACCTAGGGGAATCCAAGATGGGGAGACTTGTGGGACTCTGATCAGGTTCTGTTACCCAGAATCCTGTGCAAACCTCAAAATGTGGCCAAAAAAACACTTTTTCCTCACATTTCGGTGACAGAAAGTTCTGGAATCTGAGAAGAGCCACAAATTTCCTCCCACCCAGCGTTCCCCCAAGTCTCCCTATAAAAATGATACCTCACTTGTGGGGGTAGGCCTAGTGCCCGCTACAGGAAATGCCTCAAAACACAACATGGACAGATCACATTTTGACAAAGAAAACAGAGCTGTTTTTTGCAAAGTGCCTAGCTGTGGATCTTGGCCTCGAGCTCAGCAGGCACCTAGGGAAACCTAGCAAACCTGCACAGTTTTAAAAACTAGACACCTAGGGGAATCCAAGATGGGGTGACTTGTGGGGCTCTGATCAGGTTCTGTTACCCAGAATCCTTTGCAAACCTCAAAATGTGGCCAAAAAAACACCTTTTCCTCACATTTCGGTGACAGAAAGTTCTGGAATCTGAGAGGAGCCACAAATTTCTTTCCACTCAGCGTTCCCCCAAGTCTCCCGATGAAAATGATACCTCACTTGTTGGGGTAGGCCTAGTGCCCGCGACAGAAAATGCCCCAAAACACAACATGGACACATCACATTTTGACAAAGAAAACAGAGCTGTTTTTTGCAAAGTGCCTAGCTGTGGATTTTGGCCTCTAGCTCAGCAAGCACCTAGGGAAACCTATCAAACCTGCACAGTTTTGAAAACTAGACACATAGGGGAATCCAAGATGGGGTGACTTGTGGGGCTCTGATCAGGTTCTGTTACTCAGAATCCTTTGCAAACTTCAAAATGTGGCCAAAAAAACACTTTTTCCTCACATTTCGGTGACAGAAAGTTCTGAAATCTGAGAGGAGCAGCAAATTTCCTTCCACCCAGCGTTCCCCCAAGTCTACCGATAAAAATGATACCTCACTTGTGGGGGTAGGCCTAGTGCCCGCGACAGGAAATGCCCCAAAACACAACATGGACACGTCACATTTTGACAAAGAAAACAGAGCAGTTTTTTGCAAAGCGCCTTGCTGTGGATTTTGGCTTCTAGCTCAGCAGGCACCTAGGAAAACCTAGCAAACCTGCACAGTTTTGAAAACTAGACACCTAGGGGAATCCAAGATGGGGTGACTTGTGGGGCTCTGATCAGGTTCTGTTACCCAGAATCCTTTGCAAACCTCAAAATGTGGCCAAAAAAACACTTTTTCCTCAAATTTTGGTGACAGAAAGTTCTGGAATCTGAGAAGAGCCACAAACTTCCTCCCACCCAGCGTTCCCCCATGTCTCCCGATAAAAATGATACCTCACTTGTGGGGGTAGGCCTAGTGCCCGCGATAGGAAATGCCTCAAAACACAACATGGACAGATCACATTTTGACAAAGAAAACAGAGCTGTTTTTTGCAAAGTGCCTAGCTGTGGATCTTGGCCTCTAGCTCAGCAGGCACCTAGGGAAACCTAGCAAACCTGCACATTTTTGAAAACTAGACACCTAGGGGAATCCAAGATGGGATGACTTGTGGGGCTCTGATCAGGTTCTGTTACCCAGAATCCTTTGCAAACCTCAAAATGTGTCCAAAAAAACACTTTTTCCTCACATTTTGGTGACAGAAAGTTCTGGAATCTGAGAGGAGCCACAAATGTCCTTTCACCCAGCATTCCCCCAAGTCTCCCGATAAAAATGGTACCTCACTTGTGTGGGTAGGCCTAGTGCCTGCGACAGGAATAGATCACACAACGGTCAATGTTGGGGTAACCAGAGTCACCTGTAAATATCGAGGGATAGCTGTTAGCCAGACACTCACCCTTATGTCCAAAACCACACCCATATACCAACAGACACTGGGTGGGGACCACGGGCTCACCTATTAGCCACACCCTGTGCCTCTGGAGTTGAGACATCACATATGGAGTGCTGATATTCCTCAAAATAAAGGCATCCTGCACAGATCCAGGATACTTTGCATTCACAAGGAAAGAAGACGGCGGAGGAAGACAGTGGAGGCCCAGCTGGGGATGGCCTCCTAACGAGGAAGGGGTGCCCGTCGTACCCTGACCCCCCTGATGTTCCGTATCCTGGCAGTGGCCTATCCGGAGTTGGATGGGCTCTTGAAGGCATCACAGTAGCCACAAGGGAGTGAGTACAGGTTCAGAATCATGAATTTGCATGTGTTGAGGTGTTACCTGGGTGGGGGATGTGGGTCGGTGTGTGCCCCTAGGCCAGGACGAACATGGCAGGGTAGGTTCCATGATGGGCAGGCTCAGATGCACTCCAACCCCAATAATGGTAGTGGGCATCTACTACTGGACAGGGTCCTGTGGGTTTCAGGTGTGCAGCTAATGGCGTTAGGCATTGTACCCCATGGCCTGGTGACTAATATTGTAACTGGTATTGCATTGCCTAGTGCATAGGGCTGTTCCCTGTGAGTTGTGTACACCAACGGTGTTGTTGTTGCTGGCATTGACCAAGTGTATCCTCTGTCTCCCCCCCCCCCCCCCCTTTCGTTTTGTCAACCTGTCCTCATGTGTATTAGCATCATCTGGCAGAGGAGCAGAGGCACCGGCGACGGAGGGAGCTGCATCCCACATGCACCTGGAGGCCGAATCCACCGACGGTGAGGGCACCAGTGGGACAGATGGTGAGGGGAGCACCACGACGGAGACAGGAGGGGACAGTTCTGACAGCAACACCTCCTCCGATGGAAGCTCCCTGGCGGTGGCAGACACATCTGTGCCCACCCCAACTATAGGTACAGCCACCAACTCCGTACCAGCACCGCCCTCCCAGCAGCCCCACAGCGAGTTTCCTGTGTCCACTCACCCAGGAGGGTGGGCATCTCCTTCCCTTCAGGCCCTGCCCCAGTCAGCCCTGCTGCCCTCAGTGAGGAGGATATTGACCTCCTCAGATCCCTCTCTGTTGGGCAGTCAACCATATTGAATGCCATCCAGAGTCTAGCAGGGCATCTGCAACAAACAAATGCATTCCTGGAGGGCATTCACTCTGGCGTGGTGGCCCAACCGAGATAATTCCAGGCTCTCTAGTCTCCACCCTCCGACTTCCTCTACCCAGTCCCATTCCCCTCAACCCCAGCCTATCCTAAGCACATCTTCAGACCAGCATGAACCCAAATCAACACACAGAAGTGCCTCAGGCAAACACAAGCACCACACTTCATCCCACAGCCACTCACAGAAGCACCATCCAGATGCAGACACACAAACATCCACTGCCTCCACTGTGTCCCCCTCCTCCTCATCGTCCACCTCCCTCCCAGTAGCGTCTCCACTCACACCTGCATGCACTTCATCCTCATCCACTACCTCCATCACCAGCACACCCATCACTACACGCCCCTCACTGGCAGTCACCACCCCCATATCCATGCACACATCCCCTGTGTCCTCTCCCACTGTGTCTGTGCCCCCTCCTCCCAAAGTACACAAATGAAAGCACTCAGACATCCACCAGCCATCCACCTCACAACAGCATCCAGCCTATGCACCTGCACCCAAACACAGCTCAGACACCTCCTACAACCACTCCCTCTTCCTCCACTCCCAAACCTTCACCCTCTTCCAGCCCCAGTGTACCTAAAAGGCTTTTCCTCTCCACCCTTGACCTTTACCCTGCCCCCCCGTCCTTCACTTCAGGCCAGGGTGGGCAGAACCCAGGCCAGCACCTCAGCCACCCAGTCCACAGCCACTGTAGTTTCTGCAGCTTCTGCATGTGTGACAGGTTCCAAGGAGGCACCCGTCAGCACTGCCAGTGTGCCTGCACCACCTGCCAAGGGCAAGAAGGGGCCTCCAGCTAGCAAGTGCAGGAGACACCACGAGCTAGCAAGGGCAAGGAGACACCACCAGCTAGCAAGGGCAAGGAGACAATTCAATCCAAAATAGCATTTAGCTCAATGTAGTACTCTCCGGTGGCAACACTAGGCTGCTTCCTTGTGTCACCATACGGAAGACCCAGCACTAAGGCTCATATTTATACTTTTTTAGTGCCGCATTTGCGCCGATTTTTGACGCAAAAGCAGTGCAAACTTACAAAATACAATTGTATTTTGTAAGTTTGCACTGCTTTTGCATCAAAAAATGACACAAATGCGGTGCTAAAAAAATGTAAATATGGGCCTAAGTGTTATACTTCACCCATCTGCGGCAAGACACTCACTCAAAAGACAAGCTTCAACACTCATTCTTGTCTAAGATCAAATCAGCTCTCTGACTACTGCTTTGCCACACAACCATCAGAGTAAGAGGCAGATATGGACTAAGAAAACACAATCACAAAATCACATTAAACACGAGGGCTCTAGAACATTTTATGTCTGATTTCATCATCATCAAAAGTTTTTTGTTCGATCACAAAAGACCATAGAAGCATAATCCATACAACACATTTCATAATAAGTAGCTTATTGGGCTAAAATCTTCTCATTCTCATTGAGATATGGACGAGAACAGGTATCATTTGAGCAAGATGCTCAATACAAAATAAAATTCGGTTAAATTTGAAGCAGCTAATATTTATTTTCTAGAATGACAACAGATACCATTTTGAGCAAAATGCTCAGTACAAAAATAAAAATTCGGTTAAAATAGATGCATATAATACTTTTGTTATAAAATCAGGAATAAAAGTCCGTACTCTCAGAAAGTTGACGAAGATACGATTTTGTGCTAGAAACAAATTAACTACTAGAGTATGGAAATAATTTTCCCACCTGCCTAGATATGTATAAACTCTTTCTGGTTAGGTCCATTACATTTGTAGTGATAGATACAACGTATGATGTAGAATAATACCAACAGGATTCTTTACTAACCCAGAGTCCCCATGCTACGTGTGGGTCCCGTCCCCATAGGGCCTCACTAGAAAAGTTTTGGGGGATAATAAAAACTCAATCATCTAGCTACCTGTATAGATAATCTGATCGGCTAGAGACAGTGAATAATTACTCTAGTAGTGATTGGAAGTGAAATATTCAACAAGTTTGAGTTACAATCTTATTTCGGTGCTTTCTAGCCATTAGAATGGAACTTAGAATGTTTGCTAAATCGCAACATATTTCGATAGCCGGGAGCGACTGAAGGTATTGGTACGCAGGACGACATTGACGTATGTGAGAAGATCTTAAGAGAGTGATTATGTATTGTTTCCTCAGTATGTCATACAATTTGCAAACTAACACAACATGTATTGTGCTTTGTATTGAGAGAGAATCACAAGGACAGGTCTTTAATGTCGGACTCCAATCGTTCATGGTAGGGAAAGTTACCAAGCGATGAAATGTGTCTGAACTTAAACAAGTGAAGACAAACCGATGCCTCGTACTCTTTACATGCGTTAAGTATGGCTGCATGCCGTCCACATTCAGCATAAGTTGATTGCGCATGACACTATGTTTTTGGGCTTCTGCTGACCACCTCAGATCCACTAGGTGCTTAAGGTGCAAGATCTTCAGATCTTTCCTGCGTATTGGGGCTCTCAGTTATGGATTTTCATAGTATTCAAGATGTCCCACGTCTTTAAAGAAGTTGTTAATCTACATCGACCACGGGACTCTTAGAGAGAGTTTAGAAACCAGACAGTCCCGCAAAACAGCCCAATTTAGACCTGTATGTTCTGAGGTCAATATTTTCTGCCCTTCTAGAATAGGCTGTACCATATGTCTGATTTCATTTAAAAACTGCGCTACAGTAGAAAGAGTCTTCCGTAAAAGCATGCACTATCTTGTTCCAAAAGGGACCCGAATGTTGCTATGGTTGAACATGAGATTGACTTCCAGATGTGAAGAATTGAAGAACTTTATTGAGATTTTATTATAGGGGCAGTTTTGAGCTACTGTCAAATTCTGAAGCGCCACAGCAATCTGGCCAAAGGTTATTTTTGATGAACTAGTTGTAAGCCTAGCTTGAAGACGACGATATTTAGTTCAGTAGAACTGCAAGGATACCACAAGATTACAAAAATGCTGGAGGTGTAATTTGCAAAGGCATGTAAGGGTACATGAAAGGGTAAAACAGCCCTCCTGTAGTAATACGTTACGTACTCTTATACTCTGTGGCTCTGACCGGCACGAGTGGAAGAGGAAACTTACGTAAGCAATCCAGGCGCTGCACTCATGCTGTTAACCAGCATTAGAGCAGTGCCAGGATTGGATGGAGTTAGCTGGCTAGATGTTCTTTCAGGCCCTTTACGCCTGTGCGTGAGCTCCACCAGGCTGTCCAAGGCAGCTGGGTGGAGAGCTTCAAAGTGTGCATGTTAGCTTGGCTAGCGCAAGTCTGCCAGACAAACTGGTGTGCAGTTTGCAGTGTCTGGCAAGCTACTGCTCTAGTCCTCCACTCTTCAGAGGACACGGCCCTCATTTCTCCAGGCTATAAGGCAGTCTGACAGCTGCGGCAAGCTTTGTGAAAAAAAAATGGCAATTAAATTATTTCATTGCCATTTTATTCTTTACATTGATTTAGCGTGGCTCGCAGCGGGTGGGAGGGATTCTCCTCCGCCCTCATACTCATGAAGAAACTGCTGCTGCATCTCATGGGTGGGGCGTGGGTGTTTCCATGCATCCACCCATGTATTTTGTCTCATTCCCAGATTTACCAACACAGGTAAACCTGGGAGTGCATCAAAATGCTACGCCTTCCCAGGGTAGGCACAACGACAAGAAATATCTTTATTTCTACATGTTGTTTCCTCTTTCTAAGTGTGCTGCATTCTGCAAAAAAAAATCCTGCATCATGGTGCAAAGGTGCCTCCATTGGTGCAAACCAGCACAGTGTGCGCCAGCGCAACCAACGGACAGGAATACACCATATCATTCTAAATATGGCACATACCTGCCCTTTCACGCAGCACAGCATGGTAGCTTGTTACGCTGTGTGAACTAATGCTACACCTGCCCCTCAGTTCAAATAAAAGGGACTGCTACTTTGTACTTTTACTAATAAGGACTTTGACATTTTGGGACAGATTTGTGAAGGCATGTAAGAGCGCGTAAAGGAGCACCCCTAAAATACTACTCTCAGTGCTCCTAAATGCCTTTGTGAATTGTCCCCTAAGTGATCATTTGATGGTGCAATACATTCAAGCACTTTACAGCGGTCGCAGATATTCGGCTGGACAGAGAACAAACAATGCATTAGAACAGGGGTTCCCAACCTTTTGACTTCTGTGGACCCCCCTTTTATCAATACTGGAGCCCGGGGACCCCCACTGAATCATTATTGGAATCCAGGGACCCCCACTGAGTCATTACTGATAGTTGGAACCTAATAATATTACATTTTCTAAGCAGTCGCGGACCCCCTGAGGAGGCTTCACGGAACCCCAGGGGTCCCCGGCCCACAGTTTGGGAACCACTGCATTAGAAGGAAAAACGAAAACACATTCTAGACCTCCAGGATCTGTATCTAGAATCTAGCTAAGACAAAGTCACAGACGTGCTTCGGATGCTGGGAGTAAGCAGCTGGTAGGTGTGTATCAGTGGTCCTCACTCGCAGGTACACAACATGTAAATTACTTCTTGAAAGTGACAAGTGGCGAGGCCTGCTATATTGAAAACCTCCAGTGAGGGCGCTCTATTCCATGAGGTCCTCTTACAGACTGCCATAATGTTAATAACAGCAAAACCTTACTAGACGTGATTCAGTAAAACGGAAGTCCTTATTTTTCCATTTATTAAAGCAACAGACAAACTGAAATTTGCTCCTCAATCAAGGAAGCAGGCTGATTGTTGATCTCTTTAATACAGGGGTTTCTGCAGCCCTCAACTGATGTATCCAACTTTATTAATAGTGAGTGAATGAAAGTCTTATACTAAATGAATGTCCATCTTGGGAATTGGGCTGTTGATATTATAATCAATATTATTCTGGACAATCCGCTGGCTTAGCTCTGGTTTTACTACTTCTAGTCCAACTGACTGCATTTGTGTTGCACATTTTATGAACATACGGCCTCTAGGCGCTTCAGTACAACTGGCTGTTGTGTTTTTAAGACACTTTATGATTATTTACGTGACATCTGTAGTTGGCGTTTGAAGAGATGAACGCAGGTGTTAGTATTGCGGTGGGTGAAAAAGTCTCATCTCCTGCTGAAGGTTATTTTTTAACCTTCAAGTTCAATAGAAGGGTTGTTACTTTACAAATGTTTCGCATTTTGGCCCTCATTACAACATTGGTGGTAACTACCGCCTACCACCATGGTGACGGCCGGCAACATACCGCCACTGTGGCTACCAGCCATCTACGTGTATTATGACCGCCGATGGTATTGCACCAAAATGCTGGCGGAACACCGCCGACGGTCATAGCGACAGAAGGCGTTATGGCGGCGCTGCTGAAAGCAGCACCGCCACGCCAGCAATACACCACCGACCATATCATGACCAATGATACGGCCTGGGGGTGTTTTGTTGGCAGACGCTGCTGCTGACAGTAGCGCCGCGGACCGTCTCCAGCTGGAGGACCCCCTGCAAGCAGGTGAGTCGGGTTCTCCGACAGGAGAGGGGGATGGGGGTGATGTGTATATGTGGGGGGTGTGTGTATAATTTGGAATGCGTGCATGCGGGTGTGAGTCGCGTTGAATGCGTGCATGAATGACTGATTGGAAGTGTTGTGAATGCATGTGTGCAACAAGTTATGTTGGTGTGTGTTGCGGTGTGTGAGTATGTATGTGTGCATGCATGGGTGGTGGTGGGTATGCGTGTGTGCATGTGTGTTAATGGGTGCGCGTGTGGGTGTGTATATGTGTGGGGGGCAGGAGAGGGAGGGGGAGGGTGGGTGAGGACTATAGTGAGGTGAAGGGGGAGGGGGCGGGGGAGACCCCTATCAGTGCCAGGGAAGGTATTCCCTGGCACTGATAATGCATACCGCCATGGTTTTCACGGCGGTAAGTTTGGCACTAAAACCATGTCTGTAGGCTGGGTTGTAATCCTGAGGGTGGGATTGTGACGGCCGCCGGGCTGGAGACCGAAGTCTCTAGCCCATCGGCCATTACCACCCTGGCAATCGGTGTGTTAAAGTGGCGGTCTTTGATGGCAGTTACCACCAGGGACAAAATCCCTTTTTTTTTTTTACAGCCGGCTTGTCAGCGGTATTAACGCCGCTTTCACACCAACCACCAGGGTCGTAATGAGGGCCTTTATCTTTTGCAAGCAAATCCGGACTATGGCAACCATTGTTATCACACATATCCTCGGCAAATATTAACAAAAGAGTTCTGCATTAATTATTTTTGTTATAAACTGTCTTTTTCTGTGCAATGTCAGTGAGCATAGAAAAGTTCTGCAATAGGTAAAATTCAGAAGGGAAAGTCTACATCATTGACTGACCTCAGCTGGGTTCTATTAGAAGGGAAATTACTATGCAGTACCGGTGGAAATTATCTCACAAACTGCAGAAAACTTGTACATATGCAGGGAAAGGGAAATCCGGACGTTCTGCAGCCACCCACAAGGACAAAAATCAAAAACTTCGCAAAACGTTGTGGGTGGAAAAGAAAATATCACATGACTTACCAAAGACAAGTATAGCCAGTCTCAGATTTGAATTCTTAAAGAATGCCAATTTTAAGGTCTCGAATTAGGTTATTAGAGATAATTTATTAATTAGTTTTATATTAAGTGCACAATTACTCAAGGGTGTCCTGCCTCTAGCAAAAAATGAAATCTATACAGTGAGTTGCTTACTCTGTGGCTCCAGGCTAAGCTTATGTAAACAAACAGGTTTTTAGATCGCAGCAAAAAAGATATTAAGAAAGCTAGGCAGAGCAGGGACAGCAGTTCTCAGCTGAATGCCTGAGCGTACCACAGAAAAGCCCATCCTCCCAGTCTTGCTCTCAGGTATTTAGGTACCTTGATCAGACAGGCGGAGGTCAAGTTAAGCAACCTGGGACGAATGTGTTTTTAAAACATATCAGATATGTATAAAGACGGTGATACTGGGGAAAGGGTCTTATGAACCGTACAAAGGGCCTTGAACCGGCATCTCATATGAACAAGGAGACGGTGTAATTGGCCAAGTAAAGATGAGACAGTGTCAATATTACTACTTCCAAAAATCAGCCTAGCTGCCTCATTCTGTATAATTTGTGACCGCTTTATAAGTTAATCTGGATGCTCAACATAGAGAGTATTGCAATAGTTAAGAATGTCCTTTATTTTGCTGATGCCACAAGATGAGATATCTGAAGGGACATGGGAGGAAACTGACGACCAGCTGTGTGGCTGTATGACAGGGTGAATAGAGGCAGGGGTGTAGCTTCCATTGGTGCAGTAAGTGCAGTGGCACCTGGGTGCATAGGCCTGTGGTGCCCACTGAATCCCAATCATTGCTGTATTTTATAATTGCAGTCTTGGGGGGGGTTCCCTGCCTTGGGCCCATAACTTTGCTGTTATGCTACTAAAAATAAATAAATAAATTATGGAGTGAAAATACAGGGTTCTATTGTAATCAAAAATCCCTTCTTAGTAAGTAGAAGTGAGGTAGCCAGTTCAGGTAGGATAGAGGCTGTGGATCATTTAAAAGGCTACAGGGTAAGTTACAAGTTACTTAAAAAGGAAACTCCACCAGGGAAAGCATCCTCTCTGATCAGCCCTATCTCTCTAACTGTCACTCTTCTCCAGTCACTCATAACATTCGATGACATCCCACACTGGCTGAGCTAAGCATTGAACAACGGAGGTGTGCACAGAATTAATTGCAAGCAAAGCAGGTTATAACAGGTTCTATGTTCAGCGTCCTCTGAGTGTTCAAAAGACAAGACTGCAGTCCTTGTTGGGCTCTTGCCATCACTAGGTCAGAAGAACTAGGGTTCCACTGAAGCGGCAGGCAAAGCAAACTACCATAAGATATTGCACTCAGATTGAACTGGCAAAGTAAACCAGACTGAGTGAGTGCCCTGGTCAAATCTTAGGTCACCCAAGGAGATGAGAAGGCCATTCTTTTCTAAACCAAAATTCCTCCCAGAAGTCTAAGGCAAGTAGTCTTCCACCTGTTCTGTGAGCCCAGATGTACATGTATCACTTATGGGAGGTGCTGAATCAGCCATTTCATACTATGCATAAATAGGCATTTAAGAGTGAACCTAGCTATAAAACAATGTACTGGTGTAGGCTAAGGAGGGTGTGGGAGTTTGGAAAATCTCTGCAAAGGGCCGCAAAAGAAGAGATATGTGTAAAAATGGTGTGTGCGTCGATTTCTCCCCAGCACACACGGACTTGCGTCATTATTTTTCATGCGGGGAAGACGTGCGTCGTTTTCCGGCGCACGGACAGTCTCTTTCTGTGGGTCGTGGGGATTACCAGATGTCCCGGGGTCTGTGCGTGGATTCTCCTGCTTGTTTTCCGGCTGCGCATCGTTCCGCGGGGCTGTGCGTCGAAGTTTTGCTCTCACGGCAGGCGTTGCGTCGATTTCCCTTCTGGAAGTCGGGCGGCGTTGTCCTTGGGAGGCTGTGCGTCGAAGTTCCGGTCACCCCGAAGGCGTTGCGCCGATCATCGTCAGTGTGCAGCGTTTTTCTCGCCGCGGAACAAGCTGTGCGTCGAAATTTTCGGCGCATGAAGAGTCCAAATGAAAAAGAGAAGTCTTTTTGGTCCTGAGACTTCAGGGAACAGGAGGCAAGCTCTATCCAAGCCCTTGGAGAGCACTTTTACAGCCAGACAAGAGTTCAGCAAGCAGCAGGGCAACAGCAAGGCAGCAGTCCTTGGTAGAAAGCAGTCAGGTGAATCCTTTAGGCAGCCAGGTAGTTCTTCTTGGCAGGATGCAGGTTCTGGTTCAGGTTTCTTCTCCAGCAAGTGTCTGATGAGGTAGGGCAGAGGCCCTGTTTTATACCCAAATGTGCCTTTGAAGTGGGGGAGACTTCAAAGAGTGGCTAAGAAGTGCACCAGGTCCCCTTTCAGTTCAATCCTGTCTGCCAGGGTCCCAGTAGGGGGTGTGGCAGTCCTTTGTGTGAGAGCAGGCCCTCTACCCTCCCAGCCCAGGAAGACCCATTCAAAATGCAGATGTATGCAAGTGAGGCTGAGTACCCTGTGTTTGGGGTGTGTCTGAGTGAATGCACAAGGAGCTGTCAACTAAACTTAGCCAGACGTGGATTGAAAGGCACAGAAAGATTTAAGTGCAAAGAAATGCTCACTTTCTAAAAGTGGCATTTCTAGAATGGTAATATTAAATCCGACTTCACCAGTCAGCAGGATTTTGTATTACCATTCTGGCCATACTAAATATGACCTTCCTGCTCCTTTCAGATCAACAGCTGCCACTTCAACAATGTATGAGGGCAACCCCAATGTTAGCCTATGAAGGGATCAGGCCTCACAGTAGTGAAAAAAACGAATTTAGGAGTTTTACACTACCAGGACATATAAACTACACAGGTACATGTCCTGCCTTTTACCCACACAGCACCCTGCTCTAGGGGTTACCTAGGGCACACATTAGGGGTGACTTATATGTAGAAAAAGGGGAGTTCTAGGCTTGGCAAGTACTTTTAAATGCCAAGTCGAAGTGGCAGTGAAACTGCACACACAGGCCTTGCAATGGCAGGCCTGAGACAAGGTTAAGGGGCTACTGAAGTGGGTGGGACAACCAGTGCTGCAGGCCCACTAGTAGCATTTAATCTACAGGCCCTAGGCACATATAGTGCACTCTACTAGGGACTTACAAGTAAATTAAATAGTCAATCATGGATAAACCAATCAATAGTACAATAGTACAATTTACACAGAGAGCATATGCACTTTAGCACTGGTTAGCAGTGGTAAAGTGCCCAGAGGTCAAAATCCAACAACAACAGGTCAGAAAAAATAGGAGGAAGGAGGAAAAAAGTTTGGGGATGACCCTGTCAAAAAGCCAGGTCCAACAGGAGGGAGGAGCAAGATGGAAGTGGTTGCGCAGAGGCAGTGTACTGGATCCTTCCCCTCCAAGATCTCTTGCTGGTCTTTCAAAGGTGTGTCTATTTTCATAAATTCCATGAAAATTTTGCAAAACTTTTATTTCAGACAGAAAGTGATTTTTCCAGCACTTCACCAACAGTGAATTGGGTTGAGCAGAAAATATCTCACAACCAGGCGCGTATCTGCAAAATAGTCTCCTGTGTAATGTGAATTTTGAGAAATTTCCCATTACTTGAAATTTATTAATTTTTCATATTTTGCTGAAGCAGTTACAATTTTGCCCATGCCTACTCAACGTTTCTTGAAAAGTGTACCGTGATTACCTGCTTCTCTGATTCATGTAACAGCCATCCTTCACCTCCACTTCCTTTAGTCTCCTGCTCTTTTTTGCCTTCCCTTGCCCCTATTATCCCTCCTGCTTCCTCCCGCCCTCCCTGTCAACTAGACACCTGATGTTAGGTACCCACAGTGCCCCATTGCACTGACTCACAAGATATTCCATTCTGGGGAAGACCACTCCAGGCACTTGGCTTCCTTTAGTGTTTTCCCTTGTTTTGTGTCTCTTGTCTCTCTCAGTGTTGTGTGCTGGCACTAGAGTGGCCTAAAAAGCTACCAGGAATGATGGGAAATGAAAAGGCATTTTGTGACATGATATGACATGAAGTGATATTTGCGTCATGACATGATATACATGACAAGGTATCAGATCACATGATAGACTATACGTGACATGGCTTGGTGAACCTCCTTTAGTCATTAAAAGTCTACTAGGTGAGGCTGGAGAAGTGACACCATGTGGGAACTTTGAAGCAATCATAATTCGGAAGAATTTTTCAAGAAACAAAAGGAAGACACACTCCTCATTGGACTAAACAAGCATTATCAAAGCCAAGAGGCCTTACCCATGTGAGATTTATTGAGTTTGCTAACGTTTTTAAAATATAGTGCAAATGGCTGAAAGTAGTGTAAAAAAGTTGTAATCTATTGGACTTTTCTGTCTAAGTACAACTTTTGTTACATTCAGCACATTTATATGGCACATTTGCACAGTTTTTCTATGGTCCTAAAATGCGACTGAATTTGGACACAGTAACACCTTGGCAAGGCCAATCTCCGTTCTATAACATTAGCACTTCAGCATTCGTAAACACTATATAAAAACGTATAACTTACCATATGGCATTCCATACCAAGCATTGACAAAGCCAATAGATCTCGCCTACGCGAGATCTATTGGCTTTGTTAATGTTTTTAGCCATATTATACAGTAGTGCTAGCTTCAGTGCAGCATAAATGGAAATATAAAAAAGTGCTATAATGTAGAAAGTGCTGGCTAAAAAAGCATTGATGCAGTCATGTTTTAGGCTATGTGTTACTTTGGGTGCAATGGTTACAAAAGAACCTAAAAAACACTCCTGACTACTTCTTTAGTAGTAAAATATATCAATAATAGGTGATCAGTGGGTGTACTAGACCTTTTGAGCCCTGTGCAACTACATCTGCTGTACCCTTCAAATCATGGCCTCTAGTGCCTGCAAGGTAACTGTGCTTGGGACTGCTTGCACTGTATCAACATATAGCAATAATTGTTGTTCAGTGGGTTTCCTAGAGCTTTTGGCACCTGTGCCATTGCACCTACTGCACCATCCAAATCATAGCCCTAGTGCCTGCAAGGTAACTGTGCTTGTGACTGCTCGCTCGTTGGTAACATGTAGCAATAATCGGTGATCGTGGGTATTCTGGCGCTTTTGGCCCCTGTACCACTATACCTGCTGTACCATCCAAATCATGGCCCCAGTGCCTGCAAGTTCCATGCATTTGTGACTGGTTGCTCAGCTGTAACATGTAGAAATAATCAGTGCTCAGTGGGTTTCCAAGAGCTTTTGGCTTGTGTGCCACTGCACCTGCTGCACCATCCAGGTCATGGCCCCAGTGCCTTCAAGGTAACTTTGCTTGTGACTGCTTGCTCAGCGATAGCATGTAGCAATATTCGGTGTTTAGTGGGTTTCCTTGAGCTTCGGGTCCCTGCACCGCTGCACTATCCAAATCATGGCCCTAGTGCCTGCAAGGTAACTGCGCTCATGACTGCCTGCTCAGTGGTAACAAGTAGCAATAATCGGTGATCTGTTGGTTTCCTAGAGCTTTTGGCCCCTGTGCTACTGCACCTGTTGCACCATTCAAATCATAGCCCTAGTGCCTACAAGGTAACTGTGTTTGTGACTGCTTGCTTCGCGGTAATATGTAGCAGTATTTGGTGTTCAGTGGGTTTCCTAGAGATTTTAGCCCCTATGCCACTGCACCTGCTGCATCATCCAAATCGTCCCTAGTGCCTGCAAGGTAACATGAGGAAATTATTTACATACAATAATGTAAGTGTGCCGAGAAAGGCTTAGTTGCAGATGGAATACGTAAGTATTTTGTAGGTAAACATAAACACAAAAGCTTTATCCAGCACTCAAAAGTGCCATACATGTAATAAATAAAGCACATCAAAGTGAAAAACAAGCATTAATACATGTGGCTGGCTATTTCCTTTGAAAAGATCTTATCCTGTGCTTGACAGTGAATGGGCCATAAATATTGTAAATTGCCCAAGATCGCCATATGTTAGGCAGAAGCTGAGATGGAAATGCAGTTTTGTACTTTGGGCCAGATGTAGGTAAGTACAGGTTTGCGACTCGCAAATAGTGAGTTGAAGCGACTCGCAATTTGCGAGTCGCAAACCCATATGCAGGATGGCGTTTCTGACACCATCTGCAAATCGCAAGGGGGTCGCAAAGACCCACCTCATTATTATTAATGAGGTGGGTCGCATTTTGCGACCCCCTTGCGATTCCCCGCACTCACAGGGATGGTGGCCTGCTGGAGACAGCAGACCACCATGTCTGGGACTGCTTTTTTTAATAAAGCAGTTTTTTATTGTATTGCAGCCCGTTTTCCTTAAAGGAAAATGAGCTGTAATACACTCAAGATAATGAAACTTTTTGCAAATGGGTTAGCACCCACTTCACATGGGTGCTAACTGCAAATTGCTTTGCTCACAAAGCAATTCTGCATCGCAATGCGAATCGAAAATAGGAAGGGGGACACCCCTTCCTATTTGCGAGTCTCTTTCCCATTTTTCGAGTCGGTAACCAGGTTATCGACTCGCAAAATGGGAATGAGCATCGCGATGCGCATTTTGCATGGCGCAAACAGCGAATTTCGCTATTTGAGCCATGCAAAACGTTTTGTACATCTGGCCCTTTGTTCTTAAAAAGACAGTTTCAAAAATTAAATGGACTCACTAAAGAAGAAGAATTTTACAAAAAACGTGCAAAGGTTTTGTGCAGATGAAGAACAAGATACCTTTTGAGATGGCTATGTCTAAAATAAAATTTCGAAAAAGGGCACAAGCAGGCTCCATGGAGGAAGTATGCTGTATTCCTCCAGCAGAAAACAAATAACCAGGCTCCCATCACAACACAGCTTGACATTTGATCTTGGTCTTTGAATGCCCAGCAAACGTGACAAGAAAAGAACAAAATTTACAGGTCTGTTGATGGAAAAGGAGTTTGTGGAGGTATTCAGTGAACATGGCTTTCTCATTGGGCGACAAACTGAGCCTGGACCCCAAAATCAAATAAGGCCAGCAAATGGGAAGCATGAAAACGTGAGCTACAAACCACAAAGCCAATGGCAAGCGACTGGCTGAATGCATCCCTAGGTCAGCTTTATGAAACCTCCCAAGATGTCTTTTCCATGCCAAACAGCTGCGTTGTATGGCAGGCTGAATAGGAGTGAAGCAGCTGGATTAGTATTCCACCCGCAGTCCTTCTGTAGGCTCTGTTTACTTTTTTTTACCCAGGTTTGATGAAATTACAAGTTGGTGTTATGGATGTGTAAATGTTTAATACTATTGTAAAGGAATATAATTCTAAAAAAAAAAAGTCACCAGAAATATCACTTATTGTCCCCAAATGCAACTCCACAGTGAGCATATCCTGTAGCAAGGCTAGTGCACTCCAGCCCTAAGGCTTCTCAGATGATGGTATGGTTTACCTAATGATCTGGGACACAGGAATTGTGCTATTCTGCAGCTGCAGTGCTTTCTGCTTACATATGGAATTGCTTCATTTGCCCACAATCCACCACCAACTTCATAATTTGTAGATTTTACAAAAATGTTTTTTAGCACCCACAGTTCAAAAGCCACTAAACAAAAGGCATCACATGTTGCAGCACAGTAATAAACCATTTGCCAAGGTTAACTGGTCACCTTTTATTGGCTGATTGCTGTCTTAAGGTGTCGATAAAAGTGTACTAAAGAGGTGTAACTTTGGTAAGATAGTATTAATGGTTAAATGACAAAAGAACAAAATAATACCACTACACATTGGTCTACGTTATGTCGCATAGTTTCCTTTTCTTGCCACACAATTTTTCTAACTCTGCAACATAATTTGGTTCTCCCTTGCCACATAATTCCAGTGACCCTGATAACAATGTTTTTGGAACAGGAGTAACAGGATTAGAACCTTTACATCCTGGAAATGTGCAATAGCGGTGGACTCAGAAACTCGAGCCATGTGAGATGCTCACTTCATTTAGAGGTGAGGATCTGAGAGTATATTTGAGGGAGATTTAGGAGGTTATAGGAGAGTGTGAAACAGAAAAGAGTTTCTTTGAGAGAGGAGTGTGAGAAGGTGAGACTAAGAGATACGTGAAAAGAAAATATGACATAGGAATGCATAAGATGCAATGGTAAGCTGACTCTCAGGAGGAGTACTGTGTCTGTGTGTGCGTGTGTGTGCGTGTGTGTGCGTGTGCTTGTGTGTGTGAGTGTGGTGAGTTTGAAGTGATGAAGGGAGAGATAGCGGGTTATAGAGAATGGACAGAAATGTGTGTGCAATTCTGCCATGTATATCTAGAAGGGATGCATTTCCGAGTTGGATAAGGTAGGTGACTGATACTATGGGTATTATGGCAGAAACTGACAATTAAATTGCTCTTGAACATGCACAAATTCTCCTGTTACTCACATGCAACAGAGTCAATATAAAACAGTTTGTCTGCAACTTACTAACTAATATGCTATCATACAGAGATTGGCTCAAACTTGAAGAGGATCTTGGGGTGGAATATCCAAAACAGCAGTGAGGTTGAAAAGTGGGAAATATCTGGGCCCGAGTGATTTGTCGCTGAGGTATTTAAACACCCCTCAAGTACGATATGAAACCCCATTGGCTGAATAGGCTAAAGAAGTGTGGGATCTCTCGCTCATCTCCACACATCAACTATGAACCTTACCCTGCTGATCACCCAGCCAATGGGGTCTGAAATATCATACTTGAGGGAACTTTAGATATCTCAGCGGGCTACTCCCTGTTGCCATTTTCATTTGCCCTTGACATTAAGCCAGTGGTATGCTGGATCATAAAGAATGTGGCGATTACAGGTGTGAGATGGGGACCATGATTTGGAGGAAGAGATCTCCCTATATGCAGATTGTAAGAAATTGGGTTGCTGGTTAACCTGGGGGGGGGGGGGGGGGGGGGGGGGTTACCAGGCAGCACCCATAACCCTTGTCAGAATGAGCAACAAGCCAACCCTAAAGGAACCTGTGCTCAACCCTCTGGTAGCTTGGCACAGAGAAGTCAGGCTTAACTTAGAGGCAATATGCAAAGTATTTGTGCAACATTAAAACACCACAAAAAAGGATTCCACACCAAGCTAGAAAAATAGAACTCTCTTTAATAAATAAAACACGGGCAAAACAACAAAATCAGTAGGAATGGAGAATTGCAATTTGTAAAGATTTTAGTGAACATTGCACCAAAAAGCACAAAGCACCAACTATGGTTATCTGGTTCTCACTACGTGAAGTAGCCATAAGGGTGGGGTTCAGGCTGGTCCAATTAAAAGCTTTAGCCTAATCTTACTATAGAAGTGAACCGCTAGCCCGGTTCGTGTATGGTTTGTGAGGACAGATGCCAATAAATGCCCCAGGGAACCCACTAAGTTGGAATGTGCGTACATTTCATCTGAGAACTGACTCAAATTCAGATCTAATGGAACAAGGTCAGGGATAAGATTGGCAGAGAGATCTGAACGAAATTTGATTTGCCTGTACACATAGCAGCACCGGAGGTCTGGAGAGGCTTGACTATGCCGAAATACAATGATTATTTAGTAACCTGGCCCTATTAATGGCCACAAGGGACATAGCATGGATGTGGGGGGATGAATAGTACTCACTGTAGAAGACTTTGGGCACAGACATGAACTGGCGTATGCATAAGCAACCACTGAATGCCCCCCAAAATTTGAAAAGATCTTGGAGTCTATTTTGCCCTTCAGAGGAGACCACAGAGAGAATTCCATGACCTTCTATGAAGGACTTAAGAGAGTGGGGAGGAGGAGACGGTTAGACAAAGGTAACTCTTAAGGGCTGACCTATGGCAGAACAGAGGCACAGCTGAGGAGAAGGGGACCAACTTACATAATGGAACTGTTGACTGGAATAAGAAGGCAGAGTGCCAAAGAAAGCGATAATTGTGTCCTGAAACTTTGTTGTTGAAACATGTTTGTATTGAGTACAGTACGTGAAGCAGAGAAAGGGAGGTGGAGTAGCGAGGAAAGAAACTGTAAGGATATTTTATCTAAGAAGAGGAAGGATTGTGAATCACAAAAAAAGAGTTCAAAAGAGAAGGTATATGAATTCTGTGAGAGACAGAAGAGGACAGAGGCTATTTTTGGGGATGAGAGTACTGTTATAGTTAAAGATTTCTTAAAGATGGGCTACAGCAAGTAGGGGGTGTCATTCTACCAGAAAGAAACGTGGTGCTGCCTTGCTGCTTCAGCCATGTCTCTAATCCTTGCACCGGGCTTCTTGCGGATACAGGGCAGCGAGGATTACCAGATCGTCCTCACTTGCTATGTTCCTGAAGTTCACTCTATTGCATTCACTACTTCACCAGCACCTGGGCACATCACAACTATGACAGCAGAAGGGAAGTGGAGAGGGAAATGAGTAATATGATGCAAAAGGAGGAGAGCAGTGAAAAAAGCAATGGGAAAGCAGGGTAGAAAAGTCAAAGTTCAACTGCAATTCCTGCAAGTCACAAAACCACAGACTGTGTAACCTCAAAATCCAAAGAAGCAATACACAAGAGGTACTCTGTGAGTTTGAAAGATCTAACTCACAAGTGCACTTTGTGACTTATTGCGATTTCAAAAGTGAGTGCCTTTATAGGGATGTAGCAACTATTTTAAAGGCAGTTGCGATAGCAAACCATTGATGTGATACCAAGCTGTCAATGCAGGACAGACAGCTCTCCCTTTGAGAGTGACAGCTATGGGCATCAGTGCAAAGAGACAGTGGTCCAAGGGTCACTGCATACTACCCCGATGTCCTCTTGCAACATTACATTTCTTTTTGCTGAGGGAAGCCCCTGGGCAAGGCCTTTGTTGTTTAGAAGAAAAGCATTTAAACATTTTGGTGGCAGAGGTGGGAGGCTCACAGGTCCCATTCTTGCATTTGGACATTCAACAGGATTTGCAAAAGGGAATACTGCCTCATTAATATTAATCGCTGTGACTTGTGAAAATGAGGCACCAATAGTTGGGCCACAATGGGGTTGACTTTAAGTTGGCTCCAATCATTCCTTTATAATAGAACCCATCAGTTAAGGTTCAGTCATTTGCATCTAAAATATCCCCCGTGACCTGTAGTGCCACATAAGAATCATCACTCTCACTCATTGTAACTCATCTCATCGTGAATCTAAAACAAGAGTATTGTTGCAGATAACATTCAAACACACATGAAATTTCTGAAAGAAATATAAGAACGCCAGGAAAGTTCACAACTTCCTCCCCTATATATAAATATAGATGACTGTTATTTACCTATGTCGGAAAGTCTTCAAAACGAACTAAGATCCAACTTATTTGTTCCGGAAAAAATCTGAGTCCCTGGTCCTGATCTGGCCCACCCCCTTGACCACCTACTCTTTCCAAAACCTTGGAGTCAATCTACAGAATAAACTTTACATTGCCACTCAGTTCAAGTCAGCCACCAAGAATGTATTATCTCATCTCTCTAGTCTCTGTGGCATTCTCTTCGTGCACAAGCTGAAGACTACATTTCTCTCATCGTAGCTGTAGCATTAACTACTGGAAATGGGGTATCCAGTTCTCCCAACGAAAACGGCATGAAACGCTAAGGGGCACAATACTTTAATGCTTGATACATCTTCATTCATCATCTCAAAGGGTTCTGACCACATCACCCCAGCTTTACAATCACTCCACTGGCTTCTGGTCAGATTAAGGATTGAATGTACAACCCCTTGCTTGGTACCCAAAAACTTACCAAAGGTTTCACTCTATGTAGCTTGACCAGATGCCTAAGGTCGCCCCCCTAACGCTGTCTCCCACTATGGTGAACATGATTGGAATGATTTGAGGATAGTTCTCTGCACCAAGAAGCTCCTCCATTTTGGGCTCTATTCGGCCATCTCCATCTCACTGCCAACATCAGCTCCTTCTGCAAGCAGCTGAAGATTCTCTTCTTCCTCTAAACAATCGCCTGTTACTGACTTCTTCCTGAAACCCCCACCGTCTGTGCCATGGTTGCATGATTCTCCTACAAAAAAGGACACATAGATAAATAAAATAATTGAAATTTTTGCATAAATATGTCAGTTGCTGAATAATCATGGACATCGAGGTTGGGATATATGTGTTTCACTGTAGCATTGTGAAAACAAGACTTTAGTGCAGTTTATTGACAGATAATTATATTACTACGTCTGGTTATACTACAGTTAATTGTGATCACCAGCAAGTAAGTAAGTACGCTCTGATGCATAAAATGTAAACCTATTTGACTCCTTAGTTATTGATTAATGTGATTCCAAAATTTGTCAGTACATTTCCCAGCAAATAATAGATGACTTTTCCTAATACAGTTCTGTTTAAACCATGTTCATTATGGTCAATGCAATTGCCTGAGTGTAAAGTTAAAGGCAGAGGCATAACCTAAAGTAACAACACACTAATTTTCACATTAATTTGCTTTTAAATCCAATGCAATTAGCCAAGTTTATCGGACCTGTTCATTTAAAAAGTTGTAATTGACATTATGTTTCACCAAAATGTTTGGAGTTAATCCACAAATGCTCCTGTCAAAATACTTCTTTTCAGTTTTTACCAATGTTGACCAACTAATATATTTGGAAAAGCAGGCCTTTCGAAACCTTTCCCTCAATAGAAAACCTCACCTAGAAAAAAAGGACAACTACCAACCATGAAAGCATATAGCCACTCAATCAAGCAGGTATGAGGTATTCAGTGCACTTTAAGCATTTAGCTCACTAGAATTAAGACCCATGACAACTTTGACACTCCCAGTACCTGCGTCCACAGCCCATTAATTTTAACCTTATAGTCGTCTGAAAACCTTCAACAATTTCCATCAGAATGTACTTTGCTTACACTTTCAACTACGCATCAAAGCTTCTCTTTTCTTTCCATTTTCATATGTACAATCCGTTTCTTACTTGATCACCTTCCATATCTCACATTTTGATGTGTCCTGTCAGAGCTTCAATTGGTTACCTGGGACCCCCTTGCTTACTCTTTCACCTGTCCTAAAAGTAGCTCCTTTTCCTACATTTTTTCACTAGTCCTTTTAAAACCTCACTAGGTTACCGTTTCATTCATCCCATCACAGTAACACATTCTTATCTTTCCATCCATCCTCCTCCCATACACTATTTTTCATTCTCCCCCCAACTCCATTCCATCTGCATCTTCAAACACGCCAATCAAATTCAATCCACTCTATCCTTCTCCAAACTCTTTTTCTACCCCGTCTAATCCTTTGTTCTCCCAAAACCATGCATTCTCACTCCCTCTGAACAAAGCACCATTTATCTTGTATGTTTGAATATTCCCTATTCATTGGTACATTTATCTCCTTATCACTCTGTCGCCATCACCTCTCTGTTTATCCACCTTTCACCTTCTTGTACTGCTTCCTTCAAACATTATGCAATATGATTCATAGTCTGCAATGGTGTCCTGCGAAAAATCACCAGTCTCAGACAGAAATATTATCACTGCCTCCAGTTATCCCCTGGTAGCTCAAGCCATTTCCATCTACATTGTGGACCCTAACTAGTAACACCACATGACTGCTGCCAAACTCCTGAACAACGGCCCTTCCTCTGCCTTGCAACCCTCTGCCAGAATGCTTGCTCTCTGTACCTCAGGACTATTCCCTCCTCTTCACTCATCAAACGGTGGTCAAAAAGCATCTTTTACTGCCTATAGGTCTGAAACAGTGACAGGAAACACCACCATTTCCAGAACCACCATAAAAAAACCAAGAGGCCCTACTACAAACAAAATATCTTGGAAGATACATGTCCAACCAAAGAGCTCTTTGAAGCTGTTAATCAATTCTGAAACCTCGCTAGTACTTAAATATAAAGTATGCAGAGAAAAGCTGCATTACTCTTGTGTTCAACCTCATCAAGAAAGCCTCTAACTTCAAAGCTTACTTCATGTAAACCGTGCAGCATCACCTCAGGACCCCAATACTAAATTGTGCTACCTTTAGCCCTCAACTCATACTGTGCTCATTAAACATATGTAAAGCATGGCTGGTCAACAGTGGATCCTTGCTGGATAAACTCCTTCAAGGCCCCATAATGGTGCACTATCACTATTCAAATTTGCAACCTACATCAGTTGAGGCGCTGTTCCCCAGCACTCCACTACTGCACCTTTTTACTATTAATATTGTTTATTGAGCTCAAATTGCTATGTTGTTGCTAATGACACTCAGATCATCTTAAAACGTGCCTAACTCTCTCAGGTAAAAACTTCAAGACTCTGTGAATGTCTATTACTTGTGGAACAATAAATGCTAAAGAATCATCTCAAACTCAACACTTCAAAAACAAGAGTACTCCCCTGTGAACTGTGCATTGTGACAAAACAATAACCCAATATCTTTTAATCACAGGCAGTGGGGCAGCCACCTACCACCTCAACTGAAGTGAAAACCTGTTGTGGGATTATGGACTCCAACCTCTCTCTTCAATGCAAAATCAAAGAAATGATGAAAGAGGGACTCATTCTATACAATGTGAATTTTATGACTCGTTTACAAGGTTTTCTTATAGGGTACAGGCATCATTACTGAAGTCATGACTTGATTATACAAACTGATTCAACTTCATACTATTTAGAAAAACAACTGCCAAAAAACAAAGGATACAAAATGCATCAGCCAGATAGCTACTCAATTTAAACAAACAGGACCATATCACACCTGCCCTCAAAGCACTAAACTGCTCACCAGTGGCCAACAGAATATCTTTTAAAGCGCTTTGTGTTGCACATTGTGTAACCCATGGGAGAAGAACTAGCTTTCCACAAATAAGCTTCATCATATGCAATCAAAGAAGAAAAAGCATTACAGAAACCTCAGATCAGGAATTACTCTATTACTGATAATTCCTAATTAGGAAGTAGCTGCTAAATCGGACATTAAAACTATTGTATAAACTGTTAAATAAAATCAGATCAAATAATTTTTCATTTAGAAAGGCCACCAAGGCCTGGGTTGTCTCATACCCTAGTTTCATGTACCTCTAGTGCCACAACCCGGACTCATTTGTAGGTCGGGATGGAATTTAACTTATGCTGGCATACTTGGAATAATTTTGCAATTTTGTGTAAAATTACAGAGATTATGCCATTACAACACATCACATTATTTTGGTGATACATTTTAATGTAAGATGTACCGTTTAGGAATTGTTTTAACGCTAGCAGAGTTTCAATTTCTTTTCTGTAGCCAATGCAGATCGTTTGGTTAATTTTTAGCACAAACTACAAATCCAAACCAGAGCTGCAGTGTTTTGTGCATGAGCAGTTGTTAGACCTGACAGCCTTAGGGTAGTCACCCCTAACTTTTTGCCTCCCTCCCTCCACTTTTTGGACACTGTTTTTGCTGGCTTTTAGATTCTGCACACTTTACCACTGCTAACCAGTGCTAAAGTGCATCTGCTCTCTCCCCTAAAACATGGTAACCTTGAATCATACCTGATTGGACTATTCATTTACTTATAAGTCCCTAGTAATGTGCACTTTATGTGCATAGGGCCGGTAGATTAAATGCTACTTGTGGGCCTGCAGCACTGGTTGTGCCACCCAATTAAGTAGCCCCTTTTCCTTGTCTCAGGCCTGCCATTGCAGGGCCTGTGTGTGCAGTTTCACTGTCACCTCGCCTTGGCATTTAAAAGTACTTGCCAAGCCTAAAACCTACCCTTTCTCCACATATAAGTCACCTCTAATGTGTGCCCTAGGTAACCCCTAGAGCAGGGTGCTGTGTGGGTGAAAGGCAGGACATGTACCTGTGTAGTTTACATGTCCTGGTAGTGTAAAACTCCTAAATTCGTTTTGCACTACTGTGAGGCCTGCTCCCTTCATAGGCTAACATTGGGGCTGCTCTCATACAGTATGGAAGTGGTAGCTGCTGATCTGAAAGGAGTAGGAGGGTCATATTTAGTATGGCCAGGATAGTAATATAAAATCCTGCTGACTGGTGAAGTTGGATTTAATATTACTATTCTAGAAATGCCACTTTTAGAAAGTGAGCATTTCTTTGCACTTAAATCTTTCTGTGCCTTACAATCCACGTCTGGCTGGGCTTAGTTGACAGCTCCTTGTGCATTCACTCAGACACACCCCAAGCACAGGGTACTCAGCCTCACTTGCATACATCTGCATTTTGAATGGGTCTTCCTGGGCTGGGAGGGTGGAGGGCCTGCTCTCACACAAAGGACTGCCACACCCCCTACTGGGACCTTGGCAGACAGGATTGAACTGAAAGGGGACCTGATGCACTTCTTAGCCACTCTTTAAAGTCTCCCCCACTTCAAAGGCACATTTGAGTATAAAACCGGGCCTCTGCCCTACCTCATCAGACACTTGCTGGAGAAGAAACCTGAACCAGAAACTACATCCTGCCAAGAAGAACTGCCTGGCTGCTCAAAGGACTCACCTGTCTGCTTTCTACAAAGGACTGCTGCCTTGCTGTTGGCCTGCTGCCTTGCTGAACTCTTGTCTGGCTGTGAAAGTGCTCTCCAAGGGCTTGGATAGAGCTTGCCTCCTGTTCCCTGAAGTCTCAGGACTAAAAAGACTTCTCTTTTTCACTTGGACGCTCCGTGCGCCGAAAATTTTGACGCACAGCTTGTTCCTAGGCGAGAAAAACGCTGCACACCGACGCTGATCGACGCGACGCCTTGGGGACGACCGGAACTTCGACGCACGGCTTCGCAAGGACAACGTCGCCTGACCTCTAAAGGAGAAATCGACGCGACGCCTGCCGTGAGATCGTAATTTCGACGCGCCGCCCCGCAGAACGACGCGCAGCCGGAAAACAAGCAGGAAAATCCACGCACAGACCCGGGACATCTGGTAATCCCCGCGATCCACAGAAAGAGACTGTCCGCGCGCCGGAAAACGAAGCACGACTTCCCCGCGTGAAAAATAACGACGCAAGTCCGTGTGTGCTGGGGAGAAATCGACGCACACACCCTTTTTCCACGCATCTCTTCTTTTGTGGCCCTCTGAGGAGATTTTCCACTCCAAACCAGGTACTTGTGCTTGAAAGAGACTTTGTTTACATTTAAAAGACTTAAGACACTTTATATCACTTTTCAGTGATATCTCTACAATTTCACATTGCAACATTATTCTTTTTGACCTACAATTATCCTGATAAATATTATATATTTTTCTAAACACTGTGTGGTGTATTTTTGTGGTGCCCTATTGGTGGTATTGTATGACTTATTGCACAAATACTTTACACATTGCCTTCTAAGTTAAGCCTGACTGCTCGTGCCAAGCTACCAGAGGGTGGGCACAGGATAATCTTGGATTGTGTGTGACTTACCCTGACTAGAGTGAGGGCTTTTGCTTGGACAGGGGGTAACCTGACTGCCAACCAAAAACCCCATTTCTAACAGCAGTCAACAAATATTAAAGGCAGATAATTTACCCAAGCTGACCATCTAGTAACTTCTGAGCACAAAACTACAAATATAAACATGAAGACAATATTCTGAGTGCAAGCGATGCAAGAACAACTGTAAATTACATTTTCAAGCTACATTTGTACCCAGACTGTTCAAGTAATTTTTTTAGCACAGATACATTTTAAGTAATTTTACAGCAGTTTAACAGAATTGCCCTACAGCAAAATTACATGGGTTTCACACATCCCTACTGATTTGTATATACTGCGCATGCCTCTTTGAGAAGTCTGGAGAACACTCTCTAAGCATTAAGCCAGGCTCTCCTTCAGAACTCTCTCCCCCATACCTCATGGTGACACTTTGCTGTTTAGCCATTTCTTAAACACTGCTACCATACCTTGAGTGTGGAAAACAGCAGAAGGTATGCCCATTTTGATCAAATCTAATGAGGATCCCCAGAATCCCGCAAACTACAGGCCAATATCTCTTCCCCCATTTCTTAGTAAGGTGTTAGAAAGCCTAGCCAATCAACAGCTATCTCACTATCTGGAAACAAACTCTAGTATGGACCCTTTGCAATCATGCTTCAGGGACCCACATAGTAATGAAACTGCATTACTGACAGTTCTAGACACCATCAGATTCTCCCTTGATGAGGGCTATCAATCTATACTGCTGCTGTTAGAGCTGCCTGCTGCTTTCAATACCATGTATCATTCCATCATGGTCCAAAGACTTTCCGAAATTGGTGTCAGTGGAAAAGTCCTTGGCTGGTTTCAGAGATTCCTACCAGGAAATTAGCCATCTTCAAGCTATTATGGCTGGCACATAATTCCTCATCCGGCAAAGGTCCTGCGTATTTCCAATGTAAACTCTTTCCCTATTGTCCAATTAGACATTTCAGCTCTTGCTCTACCCACGACATATTCACACAGTTAAGTATGGTGGCCGATCCTTCTCTTATCTTGGCCCACATCACTGGAGCAAACCTTCAATGCACATTCATGTGTGTTCTGATCTAGTGCAATTCAAAACACATCTCAAAACATGGCTTTCCTTACTACCTTGTGCATTGTCATAGTTTACCCTAGTGCAATATAACTACAGGTATTCAAGAGCACCAAAGCCTAAGAGGGTTAAACAGGAGAGGCAGCACTGAGTTGAGTTTCAGAATTATCTACCATGAACCAATATGTTAGTGGGTGGTGAATCCTGTTGCATGGAAATGCAAAGTTCTCTGAAGAGGTGTGCCTTCAGTGTCTTATTAAATTACTACACATCATCCCTTTCGAAACATATTCTAATGAAATAACAAGAACTAATTGTTACCTATTTATCATTCTTATAAATAATTACACATAATTGTATGTTAGTGTTAATGTTAATTAGAACCTATACTCTATTGATTAACTAGACCACTCCACACACTCCCACTTCTGCTCTGTGATTTTCCACAAGGTTGGGAAAATATGCTTGCTTTTTTGAAGTCCATGAAGGAGGCTGATAAAAACTATAAGTGTGACCTCCTAAAGGGACTCTGATACAACCAAAAAGGTAGGAAAGTATTTGAATGAACAATTCTTATCAGGTAGGAATTCATGTGTGTTAAACTGTGATAATATCATTCTGTAGCTCATCACTCTTTGCTCTTTCCCCATCCTCATCTAAGTTCATTGTCATGGTGAGCAAGGGATCAGGGGGATAGATGTCTAAATTCACTAAGGCAAAAACACATTTTTACCACTGTGAGTTCCTCTAGTAGCATTCCATTTCATTATTTTGTTAATTTTCTGTGCCTTTGCAGAAAATCTATGTTTTAGCATAGTGCAGTATACTGTTGTAGAAGAGTTGTCAGAAGGTCAAACCACTGAGTTAATGCTACCTGCTGACATCTGTTGTGATCTGCAGGTTTTTAGATCAAATCTTTGCAAGGCAAACTCAGCCTTCCCTCCTTACGAGGTGGGTAAATTGGGTCGCATTCTATTTTGTTACAACAGTGCCTCTCATTTACAGCACTCAGAAACCACTCAAGTGGAGTGTGAAGTGCTATCCCTGTGGAAAAAGCAATGTCTTTGCAATGCCAATGCATGCTGTAAAATATGTTGTAAAATCGCTTGATCCATTATTTTACCACAGTAGATACATCATTCAAAGGTGTTGCATCCGCACCCTCTCAGCCCCCTGGGCACCCAAGAACCAGAGTACTTTGTGGGCTTCAGCAGTTCTCTGGCCTCAGAAGACACTGTATGAAGCCTGCAACTGTGAATTAGGAACATCTGTCATTGGGGCCATTTTCTCTCATGCTCCTAGGCTCCTAGGCTCCTAGCTTCTGCTTCTTCACTCTTCAACTCCAGCATAGCAGACACCTGCCTGATGGTTTGCAGCTGCCTTTTAATGCAACTCTACAGCTAGTCAAGCTTAGGTTTTTCTTCTCCCTTCTTTTCCCTTTCCTCAATGGCTGTTCTCTCTGTGGTTTCTTCCTGACTTTCACAATACATTGGGCCTCATTACCACTTCGGTGGTCCTTTCACAGGACCGCCGAAGTCGCTGCAGGCAAAGGACCGCCAGTAATGAAGGTCTTTTGCCCGCCATATTAAGAGTGTTCTACTGTGCCAGTGGACGAAAACAGCATTTTCGCCCTCTAGCCAACCGGAACACTCACCACAACATTGACGCTGGCTCGTAATTCAGCCGGCGGCAATGTTGTGGTGCGTCGGATGCGCATTTCATTGCCCATAATTCGGGCAGTGAAATGCACAATGGCACTGTGCATGGGGGCCCCTGCACTTCCCATGCCAAGTGTATGGGCAGTGCAGTGGCCCCTAGGGGCCCCCTGATGCCCCACTTCTGCCAGCCTTTCCATGGCGGTGTTTACCGCCATGGAAAGGCTGGCAGATGGGGACTCGTAATCCCCAGGGCAGCGTTTCTTGTAGCGCTGCCCTGGTGTATTACAACTGCCGGGACCACCAGTTTGCAGGCTGGCTGCAGCCTGGCGGTGTTAGCGGTCTGACCCTGGCGCCTCCGCCATGGTCATAATGGGGTGGTCGGACCGCCCTGTCTGCTGCAGTCCGACCGCCATCGTGAGGCTGCCGGTCGTAAGACCGCCAGCCGCGTAATGAGGCCCATTGTCTTTCCTATGTGGTGTTTGATGTAATTTCCTTTTCTTGTCCATTTACTATGTAAAGGCCTCAGTCTGGTCTGAGGGTCAATCACAACAAATCCACGTTCATTAACTTCTTTCATCGCTCATTCCACTTGCTGATCCTGACCCTCACTTGTGAAGAATTTTACTACTGGTATGTGGATTCCTGGTTTTCTTCAATCCTCCGAAGTCTAACAAGGAGGGTTTTTAATGCCATTGGCTTTTTCCTCCTGAGAACTTGCAGCTACTTCAGGGCACTTAGCTACCACATATTCCAGTGTGTGGTGTCTTTGTTACTTCGAGAAACCTTGAACCATACATCACACTGCGGACTGGACTGGATTGTAGATAAGTGTCCATTCATGAAGAGAGCGGTAGGCATTTCCTTTAAGTAAGGAAAGCCACCAGCCTTGGATGCCAGGCAGTAGTTGCCTGAAATTATTGAATAAGATCCCTTTTTAGTTCTGGTTTTAGCTAATACTGAAGTTATATTCAGCCATGGTGTAATGTCATTTTGAAGGACTGTATTTTACCATTTGACAAGAAGCACATCCACACGCAAAGATTAGCTTTGGTGTCAGGCACTATTTTAGCAATGTTTTCTTGTTAAAGCCCAAAAAATAATATTAGCATTGTCAGATAGTTCCTTCAGTATTAATGGTCTGCAAAAAACATGACAAAACAAGCACTGACAAATCCAAAATCCAGGCAGCCAACACTAGAACAATTGGCTTTGCCAATGCGTGCTCCGTGTATCTATAGAGCTCCAGGAAGGAAAATGTAATCCTGCCAGGAGTGCTGAACACCTCGTACAGTTCCAAGAAAGTATAAGAATAGCAAGTAGCATCTATAAATTACTGAATTCTTAAGTCACCTTTTGGACTGGAGGACAATGCTTAAGCAACCAGTAGTGGTTCCCAAGAAGTCTCTTAAGCCAATTTGTGTCCACCTCATATTCCCTGTTTCTTTTCATAAATGGTGCAAGCCACGTTTTGGGACCTAGCAAACCACATTCAAATACATTGGTTCTTAGAGTAGGGATGCGCACAACTTTTTTCTTGGAAGCTGCATAAGTCTCTATGCAATACTTCACAACTTGATACTTTTGCAAAATTATACAATTTCTCCACATTTGCATGGACATTCTGATACTTACAACAATTTAGGTTGTAAAAGATAAACTTGCAGAGAAACATTCTGTATAACTTTGCCATTGCTTGATTAGAGTGAAAATTGTCTTGCAAAGCAAACAAGAAAACACCAGCTGCAACCTTAATATGAGAAACATCATTAACTTATCGAACAGCGAAAATTGGGAACAACATAAAGGTTCTTGCTCAATATACCTTCAACATGCCTAAATTAGAACTACACCAGAGGAGCGTCTTACACCCATGAAGCAGCACCAGAAATTGTGTGAAGTAACATCTGTTTTACAGGCACCTACATAAAAGCCTGTTTGTGGAACTGAAGACTCCTGTCTTCTTGTTTATTCTGAGGCATGATAAACCACGCCAAATATTCAAAGATGGCATCCGATGCCAATCCGTATTTTGGGGACCTGCAGTAAGCAAAAGAGACTTTTAGGACAAGATTCTTACAGTTAGATATGTGGTCTTAGGTTCTCCTGTTGATCTGAGGTGAACTGTGTTAATCTCATAATGTTATGTTGTACTATGCAATTAAGAATTTGATTGCGGATTCTAACACCCAAAGTGATATAATGTGTGTATTTCCAGAGTGTGCATTCACCCCAAGTAGATTCTCAGTGCTATTGAGAGATAACAGATGTTCCTCATTGACACTTATTTTAACAATCTTAAAACATAAAATGTTGAGTGGTGCTGCCAGAATCTAAAAACGTTATCATTAGTTAACATGCAAGCCCCTGCAGTGGAAGCATTAGTTCATTGAGGTACCAACAACTATGATTCAGATTTTCAAGTGATCAGCCTACCGGTCAGAGTAAGAATCAGACATCTAATTAGAGAGAGGGAATGCTTTGTGCTAATACACACAGTACTTTGCTTCATTCAGCCAGAGAGGTTGGGAGGCGGAGCCCGGCTTATTCTAGCCTTTAGTTGTCACTATTTACCTCAGTGAATGAGTGTGTGCTGAGTGCTAACACTTGAATACTGCGCAGCATGGTTCAGGACACCTCTACATATTAGGAACCAACCACTGTATCACAGGGAGATAGTGTAAGGGTTTTGGTTGTTAGATGGTCCAAAGGCAATGCCATCCTTCAGAACGGCGACCTGAATAACCTACATCCTCTAAAATGGAGTCCTATAGGGGTATTGATGCAATCCAAGATGGCCAATAGTTTCAGATTGTCTTGAACTGGGTGATGCATTCAGGTACTGACCAATCAGGGGAACTAAGGTCAAGCACCTGATTGGGCCTGGTTTGGATAACTAGGCCAATGTAAGTAAAATATATCCCACCAATAACAATATGGCCCTTGATCAGCAGCACCTGAACTCAGAGCAGGAAGGGAGTTAGGTTGAGTGGACTGAAGATGTGTTTGCAAAGTGGTTTATTGCAGTGTGTGAGTCATTTGTGCTGAAAGTTTGCAAAACCAGAATTGTGACAAAGATGTGCAAGATAACGTATGTGTTTGTTCAGAGGTTGGGGGCAGGCATTGACGTTATTGTTAAATAGTACTTGTATGTGTATAATCAAGCCCAATTAATTTTGTAAGCTAGCCGTTCTGCAGGGCGGTGATCCACCATGAGTGGCGGCCTCCTGATCTTGACAACACAGCATACCTGCTTTAAGTTGGCTAGACATCCCAGCACTTCTGAGACTGCTCCCATTTGTTGTGGTCGTTTCCGGCAATTTCTGGAAACATACTTCATGTCCCAGCTCTCAGAGAGGTTTGACTAAGGACAGGAGGAGAGAGTGTTGTAGTGCACGAGTACAGGGGACTTATAAGGTGCTTCCTTCTCAACTCTCCTACACATAAGGAATCAGCACAAGTAACACAGATGAAACTGATGTCAAAGGCATGGACAACATTTAAGAGTGGCAGGAGTCGCAACAGTGACCCCTGGACAGCCTCTTAGGACCATGGCGCTGCCCTTGCGACCTCTAGCCTCAGAGGTGTCAAAGGCTGTCCCATGAATGAAAGGTAAATAGTGCTGTGAAAATGAAATAGATAATACACATTTTTAAACAAGATTTTGCCAGCAGTCCTTATTGTGAACACATGGAAAATGATGCTTTCAATGAAAACCTCACATCTGTGCTTTAACGAATGAGATTGCTTTTTAAGTGATGCTAATCAAAATATTTTAATGCCAAGGAATAACTGAGTCATTAAATGGTCTACGTGAAATAATACAGGTAGACAATGTCACTGCTATTTTTATAAATGTTTGTGATTGTCTTTCTGTAATTTGCTTATACACTTCAGTTTTGGAATATACACTAGGAAAAACATTAAATCGTGACCGTTTGAGGTATAAATATTTTTGCTTCCCAGTTGTGTTATGTTATTTTGCGGCTTCTTCTCTTCCAACAAAAACATGAACGTTCATGGAATAAAAAAGAGAAATGTCTAATGTTCCCATAATGTCAACACCCTGTTTACATACATGGTAATAGACCCGATTCAGACGGGAGACTACCGATTGTTCAAGCCTAACAAAATCTTTATTTTGGCTGTCTGGTGCCTGAAATTATCTCTACCTCAATAGACGTCAATGGGGGAAATGCATTCTCCCGATTCTTTTTTTTTAATCTCCAACTTTCCTCTTTCAAAATGCTGGCATGTATGTATTTAAAATGTAACTGTTTTGTAACGATCAAATTATGAGTTAAATATGCTTTTATCCTCATCAATGCCAGATATTGCTATCATCTGGATTAGGGTCACATGACATCAATTCCTGAGAGAATTCAGTGTCAAGCTTTATATAACGTCACTTCCTATGATGTTACTGGATCAAATGATGGTTATGTAATGTCACTTCTCCCATCCCTGGTAATTTGCTGAATCGGTGCCCACGGTCAAAGTTGCATTTAATTATTGGATTCAATGCTTGTGAGTATGTCTTCTTTTGTGTCTATAGCGTGTCTATCTATTTGGTTATCAAAGTCTGGTCACCCTGACCTGCATGGACGTTGGGAAGGTTGGGTGGCTGCAGAAAGGAGCACAGAGGTGAGCAACAGCTCGAGAGCCAGGAAGGTAATGAACAATTTTGCAGCTCTTCCATGGAAACGTAAAATGTGCAGAGCTCTGAAACCTATTCTGTGCCCCGCCCTTCTCCCGTCCTGACATTACAAACAGCCCTGGGGCAGTGGCGTACATGTAGAAGGAAGATGATTAATAATGACTGTAATTGATCTTTTGAAGAGCAAGAGATAATAAGTTGTTAAATGCTGCACAGTGATATGGGAAACAGTACTCAGGGAGGCGACACACCCTCTCCAATTTGTATATAAGGAGCAGCTATTTCCCCAGCAGTCAGTCACCACCTCTGCTTCCTTTCTTGAGCTGGTGCACCTGCGATAGTACAGCATGGCAAGTTTACACAGTTCCTCTCGTAGTGTTTCTTCTCAGAAAACTAGTGTTAGACAGGGTGCTAGTCAGAGTAGCCATGCTGGGGGTTCTTTCGGGGGCTACGGGGGTGGCAGCTTTGTTGGTGGTGCAGGAAGTGGCTGGGCTGGTGGTGCCGGAGGTAGCATTGGTGGTGGTGGTGGCTTTGTTGGCAGTGACCATGGGGGCCAGTGGGGCCAAGGGGTCCAATGGGGTCAGTGGGGCCAGGCTGGCCATGGGGACCAATGGAGCCTAGGTATCCATGGACATGGTGAGGGCCTTCTCTCTGCCGGGGAGAAGGAGACCATGCAGAACCTCAACGACCGCCTGGCTGCCTACCTAAAGAAGGTCAGGGAACTGGAGGATGCCAATGCCGAGCTTGAGCGTAAAATCAAGGAGTGGTACGCGAAGCAACGACCAGCTCCTGAAGAAAGGGACTACAGCAAATATTTCAAACAAATCGCAGATCTGCAAGCTAAGGTGAAGTACCATGCCCAGTTCAATGTATTATTTGTTTTAGATAATTATCTTGCCAATTAACAATAATTCCCTAACTGGTACTTATTACTCTTCTTCTCTATCTTTCGGAGTTTTTTCTAATCCAAGTTCTTCGATCAGTCTGAATATGTACTTCTTTTTCTCACAAAAGTATTTTCTATTTCTAACCTGTTTTATGAAAAATTTAAAATAATGTAAAATTACTACTCTTGACAGACACTCTGACCTGTAAAAAGAGGTTTAAACATAAACAACTATCTGTATCACAAGAAATCAGGCCAATGTTTGCTATCATTTGTATGGCTCAGCTTAGTGGCAATGCCCCAAGCTATATCCAAGTTCCTACGTGTGGTACCCAGTACCTGACCTACAATTGTGCGCTAAATATTTTACTCACTAACTTTCTTCTTTATATTGCAGGAAACAATCCAGTAGTTATGCCAAGGGTCTAAAAAAAATACACATAAAAAGCAAACCACATATTTTGAAAGCATATGTTTAGAGATAAAGTTGTCAGTGATGGTCGTACTATTTTTATGTTCCTTCATTTCTGAAGCATACCTCCCTAAATCAATTGTTGCTAATTGCTCTAAAGAGATCATGCACTGCAATCAGTTAAACAGGCAAAAAAATTGTATAGAGGTTGGAGAACACATTGGTGTATTTAAGCAGGTAGACATTCATATCATGGTAGAAAAGTAGATTAGAGATAGGTTAAGAGAGAAAACAGTCATTTATTTCATACAATGGGCAATAGGAAAAGGCGACTTTGAATCACTTTAACTAAGCTACAGCACTCCACAGTAGGAGATGTTAGAATACATTTCCCATTCTTACTCAGTCTCACCACTGGCTCATAAAAGTAAAAAGAAAACAACAAAGTAAACATTCACCCTGCTAAACCCATTTAAAATTCATATTAATACGGCTTGCTCATCATCAGCAGGGTCAGACCTCCCACCCCCGGTGCTGATAGGTTACCTTACCTCTCTGCTGACCCTAGTCAGCCCCCCAATCAGTACAGAGAGGCTTCACGGTTGTACTATTAGCCAATCTATTTCTAAGTCAGACTCCTAGCCATTTTCTAGCCTTTTTCTGAGGATGACCAAATGTAACTTTTATTCTGTACAGTATGTTTTCTGCTCTGATCTTCTAGCACCCCTGTTTACCCAGATGCCAAATCATACTGGACAAGAGCTTCTCACAACATCCTCACTTAACTGATACACAAAGCCTCAAATAAAATTGTTGACAATTTCCATTTGCATTATGAAGTGAGAGTTAAAGAGTTTTTTTAGCAAGTACAGAGAGAAAGTCTGGTCAGCAGACATTCTTAAGCAACTCGTAACATTTACTTGCCTTTAGCAATCTGACTGCTTTAGTTTGTAGAATCATTTAGAAGATTAACTTATTTACATGTATGAAATTGCAATCTAAATACAGTATTTAATTACTTTGAAGTGCAAGATTAATGTAAATTAATTTCAGCAGCGTTCATTAAAATCAGTTTTAAAATGTAATACAGAGATCTACATCCCCACTATAGAAACATGAAATTCCTAAAAGATGACCAGAATTGGGAATTCATATAGACTAGACTTGAGAAAATTGAAGTGATATTTTGCTGTCTGACAATTTTCAATAGCAGTGAAACCATGATATGTTATATTGATTGCATATTCAGATGCTGTTGTTTTCATGTTTCTAGTTGTGCGACACTCAGCTCTTTATTCTATGAACGAATAGGCCTTGAGTCTTTCTTTTGCCATCTTGTGTCTGTAGATCTTAGCTGCCCAAGTGGCCAATGCCAGCGTCGTCCTGCAGATCGATAATGCAAGACTGGCTGCTGATGACTTCAAACTCAAGTGAGTAAGACTGGGTAGTGATGAATTACATCTACTTACATATACTTATAGTACACATAGATACTCCTATACCATCTCAGCACACTTCTAATTTAGGCAGAGTGGATAGTCAAGAAACATTGATGCCTCATAACACACTAAAGACCGTGGTCTCCTATATCGGATAACTCACTTCTCTCTCTGCACTGAAGGCATAGATGCCTGACTGTGGTAAATGTTTTCGCTCTACAGATCCTGTTCTTATGAAAGTGAGCATTGGAAGTTTTAGCTGTTCACTTTTGAATGATAAAGGCCTTCAATTTAGAAAGATCAGTTTAATTTAAAAAAAAGTAAGTGTGCCTATTATTTTAACACGCTATCAACCATTGGTGACATCACCAGAGCAGGGATCCATGGGAACTCCTTTTCAACATGTCCTCTCCTTACACAAGGCATTTAATGGCTTATTAGATGAACATACGTACTTCCTGAAAGTGAAGCATGCTCAAGGGGTTTTTAGGGAGTTTTGTTGCAATGCAGCAAAAAAAGTGTGTCAGCTTTATATGTCTTACACTTGGGAGATAAGGAGAAACGAAGACAACTCTAATACGGATGAGGCGTGTTTGCATTGGGCGCACTGTAGCAATATTCCCAGGTTGAATAGTTTGCAATGGTGCTGGTACAATTTGGCGCCAATCTTTGGAGTTTATGACAAGTGAAACAACAACATTTTAATTGACTTGCCAGTGGGAAAACAGCTATCCGTCAGTCCAGATGTTGGTGTCGATGTCAGGGCAAACTTTCACCAGCAACATCAATGTATTAAAAAATACTGTTGAAAACCCTACTGGCATTTATGTAATCTATGTTACCATAGGTATCAGTAATTCGTGGATGTAAAATACGCCTCATATAATGAATAATATCCTCTCCTCTGGATTATGGAATATTATCCGAATCTAATATTTCACCATGCCATTCCTAGATTCCGAGAGATTTTCTTTGAGAAAGTACTCACAGCTTCACTTGGCAAATTAGACCCTGGAAACACCTGAAGTAATTCAGTGTATGAAATTACTGCATACGTCGTAATTCACTATCAGGCCGGTAACTCCTGCTTGTGTCCAATTAAAGATTTAAAGGTCAATCAGGATTAAAGTTTATGAAGTGCTTCTTGAAAAAGTCTTTGGATTTCTGCCCCAAAAGACACTCAATGGATTTTCTGCACACTTACACCAAAGCTCGTTCTAAGTGTGTTTTATTGCAGCTTACACCGTGTTTGGCTGGGTTGGGTAAGGTTGGTTGCAACACATGTATTTTCACCACTAGCGGTATTTTGATCAGGCAATAGCTTGGAGAATAGACAAAACATGTTTGAACAAAAGTCCTAAAACTTAATATGTTCCTAGGTATGAGAATGAGCGGATGCTTCGCCAGAGTGTGGAGGCTGACATCAATGGGCTGCGTCGGGTGCTGGATGAGCTGACCATGGCCAAAACTGACCTCCAGTCACAAGTGGAGAGCCTGACTGAGGAGCTGGCAGCACTCAAGAAGAACCACGAGGATGTAAGAGCTAGTAGTGTGCTTCACTGGTCTCGGAAGACATGAATATGGGATAAAATCATAATACTAAAAATGTTCAATACCAATTATTATGAGTCAATGAAAGGGTTCAAATGTTTATATATACTCTAGACCAGCATTCTTCACTGTTGGTGCATCATGGCTGAGTCCATTCCAGGTTTACAGGTAGCCGATGACTATTTAGATTCATTGTACGCTAATTTGTGTTGTGAGGATATGCTGCAATCTGACAGGGGTCATAGATCAACATTGAATTCTCATGTTGTATATTGTCTGGCTTACTCTAAAATGCTGAACATTACTTGGTTGATCAGTGACTTACACTTCTTGACAACCCATAGAACCTTTTAATATTGCAGTATTAGAATCAAAATATTGTTCAACATAACCCAATTTCTAATGTTGATGTTCCTTTTTTTACATCACTTGCATACAAATGAAGGGGTTTTGTCTTTTTTTCTCATTGCAGGAGATGAAGGGTCACCAACATGATACTCAAGGAGATGTCAGTGTTGAGATGCGTGCTGCTCCAGGCATAAACATCATCGAACTCCTAAACCAGACAAGGGTGCAATATGAAAAAATGGCAGAGGAGAACCGCAGGCGGGCCGAAGAAGAATTCAACCGAAGGGTGAGGATCTATACACTATGATGATTGTCAAAAGAAAATGGAGAACCCTGCATCAACTCTCCCTCATTTTTCTTTCAGAGTGCTGAGCTGAAACAACAAATCATAACAGGGGTGGAGCAGGTGCAATCAATTAAGACTGAGGTGTCAGAACTGCGACGGACCTTTCAATCGCTGGAGATCGAGCTGCAGGCACAACTGTCAATGGTAAGAGAAAGTTCACCTCTCGGAAAGCATCGCCACTCATAAGAAACATAAAATTGTTGTGTGATAAGACAATAGGAATCTATTTCCAGTTATGTAATCAAAATAATGATTGACGCAATTTTACATTGTTTCCCCATCAATTATTCTTCTGCACATTTCTGAATGGTTGCCACCTCATACCCTTGACAGAAATACATCTACAGTGATTTTCAGAGTAGGAATGGGTCAGGGAAATATTGCAAATATCCCCAAACTCGATAGTTAGTCGATGTTCTCAAATTTTCCATGGTATTCAGGACCTGAACTCACTCCCCACCTTGAGAATAATCTTTATCCATGTGCAATATTGCACCATAATGTTGTAACCGTATAGCTACGTAAAGTTTTTTCCAAGTGATAGTTAACTTTTTGTGAATTCCTTTAAATAATTCATGTTGGTATTTGTACACACACTTAGCTTTATTATTTGTGCCCAGGGTGTTTAGTTGAATAGCGAACATAAGAAAAACAGCCAATATCAATCCTAATCCCTGTCCTCCATTCCTGGTCACTTTTAAATCATCGTGCTCCACATCTTTCCCACAATTCCTACTTTTTCTTGTTGAAACTCTCCCACACCTAGGTTAATTTCCACTGACCTTACTGTATGGGTGGATGGCTTTTGGATCATCACCTTTTAACACTCTCCACAATTGTATATACAGAGAAATACAATAAACCGACTTAAATCCACCAAATTGTCATCAACTTGACTCACAATTCACTATAGAAACTTTGTCCAAAAGGTAGAGTCAGAGGGAGGCTTACCAGCAATGATATGATTGAACTGAAAAAACAATGTTTGTAGTCTTAGGGCCTAATTTAAATATTGGCGGATGGGTTACACCATCTCAACGGGAAGGATATCCCTTCCACTGAAATCTAAATCTCATTATGTCCTATGGGATTTAGAGTTTGTTGGGACGGGATTTGAGTCACCGTTGTGATGGAGCAACCAATCTGCTAATATCTAAGTCAGGCATTCAGTTCACAGATGTGCCTTTTACTTAGTAACTGTGCAGTGTTTTGTTGATTTTACAGAAAAGCTCTTTGGAAAGTAACCTGGCCGAGACGGAGGGACGCTATTGTTCTCAGCTGGCAGAGCTGCAAGGCAAGATCAGTATCATAGAGGAACAGCTGGGTGACCTCAGGGCACAGATGGAGCACCAGAGTGATGAGTACAACCAACTCTTGGACATCAAGAGTCGACTGGAGCAGGAGATTGCAACATACCAGCGTCTCCTTGAAGGATCGGGAGGGTAAGAATTTGGCAGCATCTTTCACCAAAGATTTCCTTTTCTACCGTTAGTGAGGTGCACTATGTAGAAAGATCTCATAGTGGAGAAGCATGTGTAGAGTCATAGGGCAGTCAGCATGAAGTTAAAGAATATGCACTTGGAGCTCCTAAACCATGTGAGGATCTGCACAGTGCTGTGTGAAAATAAAAAATTGAACAGCAGCATTTCATAAAAAGTTGTTCCAGTACCAGGGTTAAGCTTTAGTAACTCTGCATCAAGGATTATAAAAAAAATGGGTTGGGATAATGATTGCCACAGTCTCATCTTTTACGTTTTTTTCAGAGAAAGGCTTACTTGATTATCAGTGTGGTTGAGTTCATGGTTACGCATGACAAGATTGTTTTTCTTTTGGATGGAACAGAGTAAAATGAAGTGAAAATGGAAACTGGGTCACCGTTATCTTAGTTGCACCAAGTTCCAAGAACCTGAACAATAAGTAAAGACCTAATTTAGTGTTTGGGAGACAGGCCGTGTGTCACAAATGTCACAGATAATTAATTCACATTATTACAAGTGACGTAGGGTACAATGCACTTTTTATTAAGGTGGACGGGATAGCTGCCACATTTGTGATGGAATAACCCATCTGTAAACTCTAAATCAGGCCCTACGTCTCAGGTAAATAGCTCCTAGCTCAATGAATGATTGAATGACAATTTATAGAGCATGAACAACTACCCAGAGGCCGCCCTGGCACTGAAAAAGGGGTATAGACTAAGGGAGAGGTGGCTGCTTGCCAAGACTTATGGAAGCTCCAATAGCCAGGTTGAAATTGTTTCCTGAAAAGTTGTTTTCATGAAAAGATTGTGATTGAGGTTTCTCCCTAATCTGCAGAGGGAGAGAGTTCCACACCTTAGCTAACCTAGAAGAGAAAGCTGTGATCTTGTATAGAGGTATTTTAACACCATGGAAGTGTTCAAATGTTTTGTACACACAGGTGGCATTGCAAGAGCATTTTTATATCACGCTACCTAATTTGGGGATTTTTACCATTACTCGCTGTGATAAAATGTGACTTTCCCTCTGTCCTCAAGAGAGACACAGTTCAAGTGCCAATTTAAAAGGCTCATTACTCAGGATAATTTAATTAATTTGATTTCTGGATACAGGTCCTCACAGTTCCCGCAAACTAAACATCAGTCAGACTATGGCTCAGGAGAACACAGCAGTCATAGCGGCGTCAGCGGGTATGACAGAGGCAGCAGGTCCACCGGAACCACAGGCTACGGCTCAGGCACCGGTTCCTCTTCCAAAGGTAAATGCTTTCTTGCGACGCCCAGTTCCCACACACTTGAAAACCACAGTCACAATAAACAGGCTCTGACCCCATCACTTGCATCCCACACAGTCTCTGACACAACAGTCACAGCGATGGGTTAGATTCAGTGGTGCGATTATCTTATATTAGCATAGGTTGAAATCTGCAAACAGCTCTGCCAGTGCGCCTGATCTTTTAGCGACAGCTCTTGCATTTCTAAAACACTAAAAATCTGCGCAAGTGAGCTCGGTTATTGACTGCTGCACTCTCTCTGGTGTGACCCACACTTCACTTTAACAGTGGAGATCGACCCTGCCTGCAGCAACTCCGCTATTCCAGTTCTAGAGTCTGTAAGTGCACCCAACTACTGCCCTGCAGCAGCCCCACTCTGTTGCACATGGAACCGAAACATGGTTCTAAGCACCTCAGTCATGATCTGTTCCCACATGGCGAGGTGATTAGTTAGAAACGCACGTTCACTGAACGCGCCGTAATGTTTTTATTTGAGCCACTCATAGGTACTGCGAGCCGGAACGGCATGTGGGGCCATTGCCCCTTGGGACCACTCTGCTTCCAGAGTAAACTGGATAGTGGTAAACTAGCCAATTGAGATTTGTCCTATGTCAAAATAAGTCTTGCTAGCTTTTACCTTTCTCTTGCTTCTTTGTTTTAAAAAGTGGGGAATGAAAAGATTCTCTGACCAGCGATAGGGCAGATCTCATTTTATTGAGGAACAAGTCAATTCACTTCTCAAGGAGTGTCAAAATGCTGTAATCTGAGGACATTAAATCTAGGAGTGAGAAGTTGCATAATTTTGCACATCATTTCATAAAATTTCATGTAAAGTTCACAACACTCGGCTTTAAGAGAACAACTTGTCTCTGGACTCTGGCTGTGTAACTAGTTTCACATAAAGCAAACCGAGATGCTGATACGGGATGGGGGAAAAACTAAATCCAATCTCATAATGCAAAATTCCAGGACGTTTGGGGAATTTCACATAAGGTAAAATGTGGAAATTTCACTGGCATCATTTATAATTCCTCCAGGCCATGTTAATACATTAGACTAAGCCAACTCACAGGTGGCAGGTTTGAGCCCCCTTTAATTTACAGGAACCAAACCCTACTGGCTCTCAGATTCGAACCCACGCATAACCACATACAATGGGCGCTGCATCTCAGATTGAACAGCTCAGATTTGTTCTAAATTTTGTTTTTCAAAACCTTCCAGGTCTACGCGGGTAATAACGATGACAGAGGACTTAGCTGATGGCAAGCCCGTCAGCTCGAGAAGACAGGTACATGAATACTAATGAATGCTGAGGAGGATCTGAAGGTTACGGACGAGGCCAATGGAACATGTGAGAAGTGGATTCCAGCGAATGAGGCACTTCAGAATTACTACACTTTCCGGGACTGCTTGGCACTTAATTCACACTCTTATGGTAGAGCCCCTGTATACTTCTCTCTCCATAGGAGCGTCCTTTTCAATTTTCACCTTGAAAACGAGCATCCTAGTGCAGAGCACCTTCCGCAAAAGAAGGCGCTATGTTCATGGACGCCGTTAAGTTTTACAGTGAAATACACATAGCTATTGTTGAGTTAACTTTAATTAAAAGTGCAGTGACACCAGTGCATTATTTTCCTCTGAAAGATATTCTAAAAGAGGGTTCCAGAGCATTCAATCTGGATACATTCGCTGTGTGGTTCCTTTTTAATTCACTATGGAACGTTTCAGGTTGTGGAAACAGTTTTCCTTTTTACACCTGCTTGCTTGTTTCTTCTTTTCAATAAACTTTCTGTTTGATGCAAAATTCAAAATCACTTTTCATTTATTTGTGATGCTTCCACCACCTTCTTTTCAGGTTTCTGAGATTTCTTGCTCCATAACTTCTTTGCCAATGAACGAAATCAGACATTTACAGCATCTTTCGCTTCAGGGGCAGAAAGAGTTAAAAGGACATAAGGTGATTTGAGGGCTAAATGAATGGATGATAGGTGTACATTTACATAGAACACAGTACATATTGTGTCTCTTTGTGATGATCTGCAATATTGTCTACCAGTCAGAAAGTGTAATTGTTCATTATGCTTTTAAAAGGAGGAATTTGACACTAGAGTGGAATGTGAGAAAGTGGGTCTCCTGTCTAATATCACCCCGCAAGAGATTCCAGTATCTGGGACATATGTAAAAGGAAGTCCTTTTTCCCCTTCTCTGTCCCTGGCACCTAATGGTGAAAAATAGACGTTTTCCATCCGAGTTCCGTTGTCTGATATGGTCTACAGGTTGAATGCTGAGAATCAGATATCCTGGCCCCTTCTTTGTAACATGTTTTGTCTCAGAAATAGGATTTTGAACCTAAGACTGTCCTCTGCTTTTAGCTGGTATAGATACATTCTAGCTTGAATTGTGATCAAACTTCTGGAGTCCTAGGATTGCTAGTATTAATCTTACCAATAGATTTTGAGCACACACAGAGATCCCTGCAAAGGCCCTCATTATGAGTAGCTAGGATGAGTTTAGGGTAAGGATCGCACGAGGTGAAAACCATTACCTCGGGATTAGGACCTTATCAAGTGTAATAATCATGGGCGACTGGTGTTCATTGGCAAAAGGGACGTTGCCCGATGCAAAAACAGGGAAACAAACACAGCAGCTGAAAATAAATCACTGCTCTGAGACAATGTGCCTAATCTCTTGGGTGAACTCTAGTGACCTTTGCAGATGTTCTACTGCACAAGTACCAGCCAGCCGGTTAAGGTCTTCAACCTGCAGGCACAAGCTCCAGCAGTGACATCATAGGAAAGGAAGAAGGAACTGTTGAATTAGAAAGCAAGTGATCTGGTTGTTTTTTGGGTCTATAAACAGTGGCCCTTGGAGAAGTTACAAACCCCATCCACTTCAATGGCTGGGAGTGAGGCAGACCAATGAGACGAGGAGGGAGTGGGTGGCAACAATTTGTTGGTCATCACAGAAGGGCAGGCTGTAGGAGGGATGCAGGGGGCTGCTTACCTGGCAGTAGCATGCGTTTAGGACTGCATTTGGTTTCACTTTGAAAAAAAACATTTTGGAGCTGAGAGTGCCCCTTCTCGTGCTCATGCCCCATTTCTCGATCTGCGCACCTTGCGTTTCTGCAAAAGCATGTACGAGGTAATACATTGCTCTCATTGGATGCCAATGGATACAGCTGTCCCTCAAGTACTGAGGGCGTTACATATAGGAGGCTTTATGCGTCAGAATCAGACATTTAACATGGATTAGTTTTTATACCAACAACCAGCAGTCTCTTCAAATGGAGGGTAATCAATTGCTGATGAGGAGAACTGACCGTTACTTTCAATATGTGTGGTAAGAATAAGAGATCTTTATCAGATTTAATACCCAAACTCCTTGCTTTGGTACTATGAGTGGGTGGATCACCTGATTCCACAGGTCACTGTCAGCTAGACCATGGCGACAAAGATCCGCCATAAAAAAGGATTTCAGATTTCTCCGAGCTTCAAACCATTTGTTCTCTTCCAGTTCATCATTATAATGAGGTAGTCTTTATGAATCAATTCTATTTATTATAGCTGCAGTTAGCATATAGGGCTGGCAGGGCTCAATAATCGCACAAGATGAGAGTACACAGCCTTTCACCTACAACCCTGAGGCCGACAGCGAGTCTGAGGCATTTTATTCAAACAAAAACATAAAGAACCAGAAAATAAAATAAAGCTAAGTGGTCAAAGAGAGGAGTCGGTGATGGCATAGGGCCAAGTTGGGTAGAATTAAATTCCCTATGGGATGAGTTGGAGGTGTTGGTCGTAAAAGAGTCAGGCGAATTCAAACATTGTGACTGTTAGAAATGGGGTTTTTGGTTGGCAGTCAGGTTACCCTCTGTCCAAGCAAAAGCCCTCACTCTAGTCAGGGTAAGTCACACACTATCCAAGATTATCCTGTGCCCACCCTCTGGTAGCTTGGCACGAGCAGTCAGGCTTAACTTAGAAGGCAATGTGTAAAGTATTTGTGCAATAAATCATACAATACCACCGTATAGCACCACAAAAATACACCACACAGTGTTTAGAAAAATATATAATATTTATCAGGATAATTGTAGGTCAAAAAGAATAAAGTTGCAATGGAAAATTGTAGAAATATCACAGGAAAGTGATATAAAGTGTCTTAAGTCTTTAGAATGTAACAAAAGTCTCTTTCAAGCACAAGTACCTGGTTCGGAGTGGAAAATCTCCTCAGAGGGCCACGGGAGAAGAGATGCGTGGAAAAAGGGTGTGTGCGTCGATTTCTCCTCAGCACACAAAGACTTGCGTCGTTCTTTTCCACGCGGGGAAGTCGGGCGTCGTTTTCCGGCGCGCAGACAGTCTCTTTTCGTGGATCGCGGGGATTACCAGATGTCCCGGGTCTGTGCGTGGATTCTCCGACTTGTTTTCCGGCTGCGCGTCGTTCTGCGGGGCTGTGCGTCGAAGTTTCGATCTCACGGTAGGCGTCGCGTCGATTTCTCCTTGGAAGTCGGGCGGCGTTGTCCTTGCGAGGCCGTGCGTCGAAATTTTGGTCTCACGGCAGGCGTCGCGTCGATTTCTCCTCGGAAGTCGTGCGGCGTTGTCCTTGCGAGGCCGTGCGTCAAAGTTTCGCACTCACGGTAGGCGTCGCGTCGATTTCTCCTGGAAAGTCGGGCGGCGTTGTCCTTGCGAGGTTGTGCGTCGAAGTCTCGATCGTCCCGTGGGCGTCGCGTTGATCAGCGTCGGTGTGCGGCGTTTTTCTCGCCGCGAAACAAGCTGTGCGTCGAAGTTTTCGGCGCACGGAGCGTCCAAGTGAAAGGAAGAAGTCTTTTTGGTCCTGAGACTTCAAGGAACAGGAGGCAAGCTCTATCCAAGCCCTTGGAGAGCACTTTCACAGCCAGACAAGAGTTCAGCAAGGCAGCAGGGCAACAGCAAGGCAGCAGTCCTCTGTAGAAAGCAGACAGGTGAGTCCTTTGAGCAACCAGGCAGTTCTTCTTGGCAGGATGTAGTTTCTGGTTCAGGTTTCTTCTCCAGCAAGTGTCTGATGAGGTAGGGCAGAAGCCCTGTTTTATACTAAGTTGTGCCTTTGAAGTGGGGGTGACTTCAAAGAGTCTCTAAGAAATGCACCAAGTTCCCTTTCAGCTCAATCCTGTCTGCCAGAGTCCCAGTAGGGGGTGTGGCAGTCCTTTGTGTGAGGGCAGGCCCTCCACCCTCCCAGCCCAGGAAGACCCATTCAAAATGCAGATGTATGCAAGTGAGGCTGAGTACCCTGTGTTTGGGGTGTGTCTGAGTGAATGCACAAGGAGCTGTGAACTAAACCTAGCCAGACGTGGATTGAAGGGCACAACAAGATTTTAGTGCAAAGAAATGCTCACTTTCTAAAAGTGGCATTTCTAGAATAGTAATATTAAATCCGACTTCACCAGTCAGCAGGATTTTGTATTACCATTCTGGCCATACTAAATATGACCTTCCTGCTCCTTTCAGATCAGCAGCTGCCACTTCAACAGTGTATGAGGGCAGCCCCAATGTTAGCCTATGAAAGGAGCAGGCCTCACAGTAGTGTAAAAACGAATTTAGGAGTTTCACACTACCAGGACATATAACTACACAGGTACATGTCCTGCCTTTTACCTACACCGCACCCTGCTCTAGGGGTTACCTAGGGCACACATTAGGGATGACTTATATGTAGTAAAAGGGGAGTTCTAGGCTTGGCAAGTACTTTTAAATGCCAAGTCGAAGTGGCAGTGAAACTGCACACACAGGCCTTGCAATGGCAGGCCTGAGACAGGGTTAAGGGGCTACTGAGGTGGGTGGCACAACCAGTGCTGCAGGCCCACTAGTAGCATTTTATCTACCTGCCCTAGGCACATGTAGTGCACTCTACCAGGGACTTACAAGTAAATTAAATAGTCAATCATGGATAAACCAATCAGTAGTACAATTTACCCAGAGAGCATATGCACTTTAGCACTGGTTAGCAGTGGTAAAGTGCCCAGAGGTCAAAAGCCAACAACAACAGGTCAGAAAAAATAGGAGGAAGGAGGCAAAAAGTTTGGGGATGTCCCTGTCAAAAAGCCAGGTCCAACAGTGACAATTTCAGGTACACTGGGCATATCAATTTGTTAAATTCAGAATACAGAATGCATATATTCGGGGCCCATTCTGTGGCGAAAGCTTCCACTTTTTGGTCAACTGTGACAGAAATATTTTTCGTACCCGGTATAAACCAAAGATTGTGCAACCAGGTTAGGTATTGGGGGCTTTTAATTTGTTTCCCATAGAGCGAAGATCACCTGGTGTGCTGCGCCTAATGCCAGCACCATATGCCTCCCCTGAGGTGAATAGACTGGGAACATCATGGGATTGGAAAGGCCAAGGATAGTGTATGCCGGGAACCTAAGGATCAACGTGTCAAATGCATGGTCAATGTTGTCAAGGATTTGCTCCGAAAAGCGAACAAGTTTTGACACAATGCCAAAGTAGCAGTAATAGTGTCTCACTACCCCCACATTCCCTCTAGCACTCCTTTGACCATTCTTGGTTCCAGGAAGGAATAAGGGCAGGAGTCAGGCACCAATAAGAAACAATTTTATCTGTTGTTTCAGTGCTGTATGTTATGCACAGTGTAACAGGCTCTGTAGAAAATGTTAGCTCAGTCATCATCTGAGACGGTCCTGCCAAGTTCCGTTTCCCACTTCCTTTGGCCCACAGTGTGGATATTATGGGTCCTTTGTCCTAGAAGAGTGTACAGTTCTGAGATGAGACGCCTGATGTTTTTCTTACGTAATAGCCATTTTTCAATTGGGGTTCTCCACATGAGGTTGAACAGAGGGTTGCATAATCCAATGGCAGATTTGGAGGTATTGGCTATGATCCTCCTCTCTCAGGCCATAATCGTTTTTTAGTTGCTCAAAGGGGATGATCCCATCAGGGTGAAACAAACACCCAGCATACTTGCACCCACCCTCTTGCCAGCAAGGAAACCTGCATATTTGCAGTCCAGGGGTGAAATCTGAATTAGCTAAGATGGGTGTCATTGGAGAGGTCGATGGACATTAGTCCTGCCTTAGTCGCTATGGCGTCCAATACCCGAAGCACAGAGTTAGTGACAAGTGATGAGTAAAGTCTCCAGACCCTGTGCTTCCGGGAAAGCCAAGGCTCTTTCCAAATATGGAAACCAGCCACAGCCTGGCACATAAAAATAGTGCTTCTCTGTCAGACAGAGGTTCCACTCCACTAGGAAACACAGTTTTGAGGCCTGGTAGTATCAGATTAGAGACAGCACTGAGAGGCCCCCATCTCGAGTTGGGCAATACATGAGAGGATTTGGAAGGCAAGGTTCCACCCTCATATAAATCTTTTAATCTCAGTTTGCATTGATAGGACATGGCATGGTGGAGTTAGAGGCAACTGGGAGATAAATTAGAAAAGAAATTGGGTAGGAGGACACGGAGAGGGAAAAGAGGAAGTAAAGGGCGACACTTATGTGGGTATGAAAACAAGGTCACGGGACAAAAAGACATAGACACAGATGTTGAATTGGAGAGCAATGTTGTTAACTTATCTGATAAGCAACTATCCTTGGATATGATATCACTTTTGAATAAAGGACTGAGTTTCTGTCCATCGTTTAAGGGGAACATATGTCAATCTAAAATTGATTTATTTAAGTTTATGAGAAAATTGAAACTCAAAAGATAGTTTGATTCACGTGTAACAGACACAGAAACAGTTCCAATAGGTACAGGGGCGTATAGTAAATTGTCTATTCAGGATGTTTATGACACTGTGACGTTAATGACAATTACAGACTATGAGGGAGATCCAATAACAACGTCTTCAATATTACAAGACTTAAGTATATCTCCAGATAAACATATTGCCAGTGGCTTGAAAGGAAGATCAACCTGGGTACCTAAATCAACAATGGACAGTAATATAGAAACGTTTTTTGGACTAGTATGGAATGATCTGGATAAAGAAGAGATGAAGAAGAGACAATAGAGGAAATTGAATCTGAGACAAGAGTAATACATTGCATTAAAGACTTTGAAATCTGATGTGGACTTGACTATTAAAAAAGCGGATAAGGGAGGGAATATAGTTGTAATGAATCGGACAGACTATGAGCAGGAAATGAGCACACAATTAAATGATACTGCATGTTATGAAAAGCTTTCGTATAATCCGATGTCAGCCTTGACAGGGAAAATAAACAGAATGTTAAAGAAATGGAGGGACAAGAATTTACTGAATGACGAAGAATTTTTGTATTTACAAGTATTTCGCCCTAAATACCCGTGTCTGTACACGCTACTGAAAATACATAAACAATCTAAATTTCCACCAGGGAGACCCATAGTTTCAGGTATAGGAGGCCCCACCGAGAGACTGTCAGAATATGTTGATATTTTTCTACAACCATTTGTAAGTAACTTACCTTCACACATTAATGACACCAAACATGTATTGAGTTTGTTGTCAGATATCCAATGGAAACCAGGTATGATTCTGGTAACTCTAGACGTGGCAGCACTTTACACCAGCATACAACACAAATGGGGATTGAAAGCAATAGAACATATTTTAAACAGGAGATCGGCGAGTCTATTAGAGCACATGCTGCTGGACATGATCGATCTCATACTCAATAACAACTACTTTCTGGTTAAACAAAGTTGGTTTAGACAAAAGCAGGGTGTAGCAATGGGCTCGAAATTCTCACCGTCGTATGCTAATTTGTTCATGGGATGGTTCGAAGAAAACTGGGTGTGGGGCCCGAAAGCGGCAACATGGCATTCACATATCCTCTATTGGGGGCGATACATTGATGATTGTCTTATGTTATGGACAGGGGATGTAGTAGCGTTGGAGAGCTTCTGTAACTACCTCAATGGAAATGATGTGAATATTGAATTCACATATAAATATAGTGAGTCCAAAATAGAATTTTTAGATGTAGAGTTATTTGTGGAGAACAATAAGATAGAGAGTAGATTATTTCGGAAAATTACCGCCTGCAACACTATATTGCATGCAACAAGCTCACACCCTAATCATCAAATAGAGGCTATACCGCTGGGTGAAATGATCAGAGCGAGAAGGAATTGTAGTAGAGATTGTGATTTTCATGGTGCTATTGAAGATATGGAACATAGATTTAGAGCTAGAGGCTACTCGGAGAAAAACATACTCAAATCTCGCAATAAGGCTCTTAAGACCTCCCGTTTACAGACATTATCACTAATGACTCAGAAGAATAAAGAGGTCAAGAGAAATAGTGCTCAGAGACTGAGGATTGTTTTAGATTATACGGATATCTCTCAGAAATTATTAAAAATAATGAAAAAACACTGGCCAATACTAATTCAAGATGAGACGCTCAAGAAATATATAGGTATGAAACCGGAGGTTTTATTAAGAAGAGGGAACACCCTCAATAGTATTTTAAGTCCGAGCTATTTACCAGAGGAGACCAAGGCAGATTGGATCAGTGTACATAATCGTGGCTTTTTTAAGTGCGGCTCATGTGCAATGTGTAAATGGGCATGGCAAGCTAAAAAAGAGTTTCTTGACAGAAGAGGATGTAAAATACACATAAAGTCACACATAGATTGTAACACAAAATTTGTAGTTTACATGCTTATTTGCAGATGTGAGAAAATATATGTGTGCAGTACGATACGCCCACTTAAGACAAGAATTTCGGAACACTGGAGAGCAATCAGACAACTAGATGAACGTTATCCGATAGCCTCGCATATGATGATATGTAAAGCACAAGGGGCACATAAAGACTTTAAATTTTTTGGCTTTGAACAATGTGAAAAGAACCCATGGGGAGGAAACAGAGAACTGGCCCTGAGGAGAAGGGAATCATTATGGATTATGAAATTAGGTGCTGTGGAACAAGGATTAAACAGAGATCATGAGATAGAATATTTTCTCGGTGAGAAATAATGAGCAAAGATAAAGTGAGTGAATCAATAAATAAATTAATCCATGGTAGAATCAATAAAATTTATGATACGGAAAAACACCCACTTTTGGATAGTGTCCAGTGTACATTACATACTTAATTATATATGTATTTAGATTTGAATTATTAGCTTGAGTTAGGTATGAGGTGGAAAGTCCATATGATTTGTATAGCGATTTACTAGTTTATTATTTTATTATAATTTTCTAGAATATAACTGATTAACTAAAATGGAAAGAGTGACAAGAAGTTATAATTGTATTGAGACAAGGCACGTAGAGTGTGGAACAGGCTTTAATAATGATAAAACGACTGACTTGTGTGGCTGCTTTTCTTACAAGACGTATATGAAGTGAATACAGTCCGTTTTTTATTTCTAGTACTCTCGAATGAAATTAGGAAGGGGAATCCTTAAGAAGAAGGATCTCGGAAGTCCGTCTTCTATTTTAGCTAATAAACCTATGCGTTTAAATAGGACGCACGTTTGAGACTCGGTTTAGATAATCGGGAGCGTAGTCGCTGGCATTTGAAGAATAATCCAACAGGTAAAGATATAAAAGTAGCAGTTAGCGTTTTAACATCACGGATAGATATATTGTTTCAGGATAGACAATTAATTGGTTGTTATTTCATAATAGATACTACAGATAAGTAATACGTGGAGACAGGATTTAGAATATAGTCAAGGGAACAAGAAAATTGGTAAGCACGTCATGAGATTGTAATTGATATTATAATTTGCTAAAAAATGTACAAAATCAATGAAATACTGATGCATATGTTATCTCGTATTTATATATAACCAGACTATACTCTTCAAAAATCAAGAGATACTATGAAATACTAAAGAAATTAGGGACAACGGATCTAGTAAGATAAAAACTAAATGAATTGGGGGGATACACCTCTAACCTTTGGGGATATAAGGAAGCACAGGGGAGCCCTTCTTAGATAATGAGGAGCACGGCACACACTATTATTAACTATACTTTATCTTAATTCAATTCATAAGGGGGTTGCACTTACCTCTTCTATACGTACTATCACACAATTTATACTTTAAGAGGGTGAAATGAAAATGAATAAAAAAAAAAAAAAATCTTTACTTAGACTCACAATAAGAGATATTACTAAGAAAAGGATACTGCCGGAAACTTGCATGGTTCTCACCAGGTCACATGGTTGGCACTTAATTTAAAATTAGGCTAGAGATGAACAATGAAAAGCCGAAATTGATATATGTTATATGGCAATATTGTTTTAGGGAGTTTTGATGATACTTTATTGACAAGAAAGTCCTGAGGAAATCCCAGGGGTACTCCCCCGGATGAAACACGTGTTGACGACGGACAAGCAAGCTGGAAACTAGGATTATATAATTGTGATAATTGGATTAACTATGGGATTGTGAATACGAACAATGAAGTTGGATAACACTGAAGTATATTATTTTCCTTTGTGTTAATTGACAATATATAGGTTTTTGAATAGAATGAGATTCATGACTGTAAACAGTTTTTATAATTTTGTGGATTTTCAGAGAGAGAAAGACTTTGGAAATAGGGTCAATAAATGTATATAAGGATAACTGTTTTGTGTTATACCAGATATTAATATTGTTTAGATTACCTTGGCTTAAAATATAACATTTGTCTGCTAAGAGTGAAATACTACATGTGTGCCATTACTCTTGAGTTTACTGTTAGATATCCCTACGGGCATATCGTGGAGGTAATTTTGGAGGGTGGATACCTGAGTTCTGTGCACCGTGTTGATATAGTTACACTAAGCTAGAATTTTGGAGTAGGAGCGCCAATCACTCACTACTTCGCCCTCTTTTTTGGATTATATATGGTGGAGTTAGAGGCAGAGTTTGAAAAAGGTAAGGGATATGTGGTAGAGTGGTCATTTTGATAGCAGTGACTCTGCCCAGCCACGAAAGGCCAAGGTGTTCCCAAATGTTAATATCAGACCTAACCTCTTTTGTCAAGGTAGCGCAGTTGAGTGTGACCGCTTTAGAGATGGAGGTTGCTAGTTTGCTTCCGAGGTAGAGGATGTAATCACTCGCCCAGTTGAATGGGAGTTGAGAGCAGAGGATGGCTTCAGTCTGGGGTGTAACAGTCAGGTATGAAATGTGGGATTTTTGCATATTGACCTTAAAGCCAAAAATTTGGAGCTCTGTGATCAGGAGAGGGAGAGAAGTCAAAAGTTGTGTAAAGGCCAGAATCACGTCATCCGCATATAAGCTGATATGCTGTTGCTCTCCCCCAAACTGAATGCCATTAATTTCCAGACTGGATCAAAGATGCTGTGCAAGGTGCTCCATGTGGAGGGCAAACAGAAAAGGGGAGAGTGGGAGCCTGGGCATGTGCCTTGCCATATGGGAAAGGGTGCAATGAGGTTCCATTGATGCAAACTGTGGCCCTAGGTGAGCTATAGATACTCTTGATCAAGGGCAGGAGCCTGTCACCAAAGCCAAAGAGCAACAAGGTTTTAAAGAGGTAGGGTCAATGAACTCTATTGAATACTTTTTCTGCGTTGACTGAGAAAAGCAATGATGCCTTTTGAGACCGGGAGACTTTGTCCAGGAGGTGAAGTATGCCTCTGGTGTTATCCCCACATTGGCGCTTGGGTATGAACCCAGTCTGATTTGGGGCAATAAGGCCAGGCATTGGAGAGTTAAGGAGTTAGGCTAGTATACTTCTGTTTGACTTTTCATCCTTAGCGTGGTCTCCCTTAACACTTTGCCTCTGTTTCCTAGGTTGTTGATGTGTGCTGGACTCTGTTTTTGCTGATTTTGTTACTCTTTGCACTTTACCACTGCTAACCAGTGCTGAAGTGCAAGTGCCCCTTTACAAAATGTGTATGTAATTGGGTTATCCATGATTGGCATATTTGGTTTACCAGATAGTCCCTAGTAAAGTGCACTAGAGGTGCCAGGGCCTGTAAATCAAATGCTACTAGTGGCCTGCAGCACTGGTTTTGCCATCCACCTAAGTAGCTCTGTAATCATGTCTCAGACCTGCAACTGCAGTGTCTGTGTGTGCAGTTTTTAACTGTGAATCCGACTTGGCAAGTGTACCCCCTTGTCAGGCATAAACCTTCCCTTTTCTTACATGTAAGGCACCCCTAACGTAGGCGCTAGGTAGCCCCAAGGGTATGGTGCAGTGTATGGTTAAGGTAGGACATATAGTAATGTGTTTTATATGCTGTGACAGTGAAATATTGCTAAATTAGTTTTTCACTGTTGCAAGGCCTGTCCCTCTCATAGGTTAACATAGGGGCTACCTTTAAATCCTATTAAAGTATAGATTCCCTTTGGGAGCGGATGGACATGTGGAGTTTGGGGTCTCTGAGCTACAATTTAAAAATACATCTTTTAGTAAAGTTGATTTTGAGATTGTGTGTTTGAAAATGACACCTTTAGAAAGTGAGCATTTTCTTGCTTATACTATTTCTGTGACTCTACCTGTTTGTGGATTCCCTGTCTGGGTCAGTTTGACAAATAGGCTGGTTGCACCTCACACTAGACAGTGACACAAAGGGAGCTGGGGTGTAGTCTGCATTTCCTGATGAGCCATCTGTGCTAGGAGGGAGGGGAGGAGTGGTCACTCACACCTGAAAGGGCTGTGCCTGCCCTCACACAATGCAATCTCCAACCCCCCTGGTAAGTGGCTGGGGCCTGGTCTGGGTAAGGCAGGATTTCACATTCAAAAGAGACTTTACATTTAAGTAGGCCTACTTCAAAGGAGAAAATGGCTATAAGAAGGGCACCCAAAACCACAGACTTTAGAACACTTCTGGAAACCAAGAGGAAACTCTGCCTGGAGAAGAGCTGTAGAGCTGAGGAAGAAGAGCTGCCCTGCCTGTGACTGTGCTTTGTGGAACTACCCTGCAGCTACTGCTTCTTCCAGAGTAAGAGGACAAAGACTGGACTTTGTGTGCCTTCCATCTTGTGAAGATCTCCAAGGGCTTGATTTAGAGCTTGCCTCCTGTTGTTTGACGTCTCAGGGACAGCAAAGACTTCTCTCGTCCAGCACCTGGAGTCTCTGGAGAGACTCCTACTCTGCCCTGTGGTGCCCATCCAGTTCCTGGGACCCTGAAAGGAGAAGCTGGCAGCCTAAGAGGAAGAAATCCACGCACAGAACGCGGTGCAGGAAAAAGATCGACGCAACTCCAATCTGTGGCTGGGAAATCAATGCGCCGCCAGCTTCGCGGCTTAAAATCAACGCTTGCCTGCAACACAACCGAAGAATCGATGCATGGAGTTGGAGAAACGACGCACAGCATTGCTGACGGAGGCTGGTGAGATCGCAACTCGGACTGTGTGCTTTTCGGATCATTGTGCGGCTGGATTTCCGACGTAAACACCGCTGGGCGTGTAAAAACAACACAAGGCCTGCCCAGACCCAAGAGTGCTGACCGGATCGACTCATCGCTCTCCTGCGGAGAGAAGAAACAACGCGCCTGACCTAACGAAAGGAGAAATGACGCAAGGTTTCGCTCATGAGTCAAATCGACACATCACAAGCCCTTTTTGACGCACACTCGCCTGTGCGGGGTTATTTTTGATGTACCCAAGGTACATTTTCATGCTAACAGTGTTAGTGTGTGTTTAAAACTACATGAAGACTCTTTTTGATTTTTAATTGATAACTTGACTTGTGTATTATGGATTTTTGTCATTTTGGTCTTGTTTTGTTTAGATAAATATTTTCTGTTTCTAAACCTGTGTTGTGTTATTTTGTGGTGTTTTCATTGAGTTACTGTGTGTGTTGGTACAAATACTTTACACCTAGCACTCTGAAGTTAAGCCTACTGCTCGTGGCAAGCTAGCAAGGGGGTAAGTAGGGGTTAGCTTAGGGAGATTCTCTTTTACCCTGACTAGAGGGAGGGTCCTTGCTTGGACAGGGGATAACCTGACTGTCAACCAAAGACCCCATTTCTAACAACTTGTAAATAATTTGGCATCAATATTTAATAGAGATATGGATCTATAGGAAACATATAATGTGGGTTTTTTGCCCAGTTTAAGGATGACCGAGATTGAAGCTTCCAGCATGGAGTCTGTAAGAGAGCCTGTAGCAGCAAAGGAGTTAAACAGTTGGGTGTGAACTGAAGCCAGTTCATGACAGAAAGTTTTGTAAAATTGAGGGGGAAATCCGTTTGGGCCTGGGGACTTTATCAGCTTCAGGCGAGATACGGCCGAGATGACTTCATCTGTTCTAATCAGTTTATGTAAAGAATCAGCAAAGTGCGCGGAAAGGGAAGATGGTGGATAGGCAGCGAGGTAGCCTGATGAATCTAGTGGATTCTCAGATAGGTCTGAGTAAAGGGAACAGTAGGAAACAGTAAAAGTGTTGGAATACTTCCACCACCTGTGAGTCTGTGTGTTCCTCAGTGGAAGGGGTGTGGCAGATCGATTGGACCGAGTTCGAGTGGATCTTGGCTCTTAAGCGATGTGCGAGGAGGCACCCAAAATGATTATTACCAAGGTAGAATTTCTGTTTGAGATGGACTAAGGCATATTCTCTCTGTTGGACTTTTTTGCTTATGCAGGCTCATCCCAATATGTTTGCCTGCTGCCTCCTATTTGTTTCTGACCTGTTGCTGTTGGCTTTTGAACTCTGAGCACTTTACCACTGCTAACCAGTGCTAAAGTGCATATGCTCTTTGTGTAAAATTGTATGTAATTGGTTTATCCATGATTGGCATATTTGATTTACTAGTAAGTCCCTAGTAAAGTGCACTAGAGGTGCCAGAGCCTAAAAATCAAATGCTACTAGTGGGCCTGCAGCACTATTTGTGCCACCCACATAAGTAGCTCTGTAATCATGTCTCAGACCTGCCATTGCAGTGTCTGTGTGTGCAGTTTTAACTGTAAATTCGACTTGGCAAGTGTACCCACTTGCCAGGCATAAACCTTCCCTTCTCTTACATGTAAGGCACCCCTAAGGGAGGCCCTAGGTAGCCCCAATGGCAGGGTGCAGTGTTTGGTTAAGGTAGGACATATAGTAATGTGTTTTATATGTCCTGACAGTGAAATATTGCTAAATTCATTTTTCACTGTTGCAAGGCCTGTCCCTCTCATAGGTTAACATGGGGGCTACCTTTAAATCTGATTAAAGTGTAGATTCCCTTTGGGAGCGGATGGACATGTGGAGTTTGGGGTCTCTGAGCTCACGATTTAAAAATACATCTTTTAGTAAAGTTGATTTTAAGATTGTGTGTTTGAAAATGCCACTTTTAGAAAGTGGGCATTTTCTTGCTTATACCATTTCTGTGACTCTGCCTGTTTGTGGATTCCCTGTCTGGGTCCGTTTGACAGTTGGGCTGGTTGCACCTCACACTAGACAGTGACACAATGGGAGCTGGGGTGTAGTCTGCATTTCCTGATGAGCCAACTGTGCTAGGAGGGAGGGGAGGAGTGGTCACTCACACCTGAAAGGGCTGTGCCTGCCCTCCCACAATGCAGTCTCCAACCCCTTGGTGGGTGTCTGGGGCCTGGCCTGGGCAAGGCAGGATTTCACATTCCAAAGAGACTTTACTTTGAAGTAGGCTTATTTCAAAGGAGAAATTGGGTATAAAAAAGGCACCCAAAACCACGGACTTTAGAAACACTTCTGGAACCACGAGGAACCTCTGCCTGGAGAAGAGCTGAATAGCTGAGGAAGAAGAGCTGCCCTGCCTGTCACTGTGCTTTGTGGAGCTATCCTGCAGTTGTTGCTTCTGCCAGAGTAAGAGGGCAAAGACTGGACTTTGTGTGCCTTCCATCTTGAGAAGAAATCTCCAAGGGCTTGATCTAGAACTTGCCTCCTGTTGTTTAAAGTCTCAGGGACAGCAAAGACTTCTCTCTGCCAGCACCTGGAGTCTCTGGAGGGATTCCTACTCTGCCCTGGGGTGCCCATCCAGTTCCTGGGACCCTGAAAGGAGAAGCTGGCAGCCTAAAGACAAGAATATCCACGCACAGAGCGCCGTGCGGGGAAAAGATTGACGCAAATCCGATCTGCGGCTGAAAAAACGCTGCGCCGCCGAATCCACAGCTGAGAAACGACGCTCGCAGGAAATGCAACCGAAAAATCAACGCACGGAGCAAGAGAAACGACGCGCAACATCGCTGACTTAGGCTGGGAGATCACAACCTGCGCTGCAGGATTTTCGGATTATAGTGCGGCTGGATTTTTGACTCAAGTACCGCCGTGCGGAGTTATTTTTGATGCTCACCCGCCTGTGCGGGTTTATTTTTGACGCACACCAGGTACATTTTCACTCTAGCAGCGCTAGTGTGTTTTTAAAACTACTTAAAGACTCTTTTTGATTTTTAATTGATAACTTGACTTGTGTATGGTGGATTTTTGTCGTTTTGGTCAGATAAATATTTTCTGTTTCTAAACCTGTGTTGTGTTATTTTGTGGTGTTTTCATTGAGTTACTGTGTGTGTTGGTACAAATACTTTACACCTAGCACTCTGAAGTTAAGCCTACTGCTCGTGGCAAGCTAGCAAGGGGGTAAGTAGGGGTTAGCTTAGGGAGATTCTCTTTTACCCTGACTAGAGGGAGGGTCCTTGCTTGGACAGGGGATAACCTGACTGTCAACCAAAGACCCCATTTCTAACAACTTGTAAATAATTTGGCATCAATATTTAATAGAGATATGGATCTATAGGAAACATATAATGTGGGTTTTTTGCCCAGTTTAAGGATGACCGAGATTGAAGCTTCCAGCATGGAGTCTGTAAGAGAGCCTGTAGCAGCAAAGGAGTTAAACAGTTGGGTGTGAACTGAAGCCAGTTCATGACAGAAAGTTTTGTAAAATTGAGGGGGAAATCCGTTTGGGCCTGGGGACTTTATCAGCTTCAGGCGAGATACGGCCGAGATGACTTCATCTGTTCTAATCAGTTTATGTAAAGAATCAGCAAAGTGCGCGGAAAGGGAAGATGGTGGATAGGCAGCGAGGTAGCCTGATGAATCTAGTGGATTCTCAGATAGGTCTGAGTAAAGGGAACAGTAGGAAACAGTAAAAGTGTTGGAATACTTCCGCCACCTGTGAGTCTGTGTGTTCCTCAGTGGAAGGGGTGTGGCAGATCGATTGGACCGAGTTCGAGTGGATCTTGGCTCTTAAGCGATGTGCGAGGAGGCACCCAAAATGATTATTACCAAGGTAGAATTTCTGTTTGAGATGGACTAAGGCATATTCTCTCTGTTGGACTTTTTTGCTTATGCAGGCTCATCCCAATATGTTTGCCTGCTGCCTCCTATTTGTTTCTGACCTGTTGCTGTTGGCTTTTGAACTCTGAGCACTTTACCACTGCTAACCAGTGCTAAAGTGCATATGCTCTTTGTGTAAAATTGTAGGTAATTGGTTTATCCATGATTGGCATATTTGATTTACTAGTAAGTCCCTAGTAAAGTGCACTAGAGGTGCCAGAGCCTAAAAATCAAATGCTACTAGTGGGCCTGCAGCACTATTTGTGCCACCCACATAAGTAGCTCTGTAATCATGTCTCAGACCTGCCATTGCAGTGTCTGTGTGTGCAGTTTTAACTGTAAATTCGACTTGGCAAGTGTACCCACTTGCCAGGCATAAACCTTCCCTTTTCTTACATGTAAGGCACCCCTAAGGGAGGCCCTAGGTAGCCCCAATGGCAGGGTGCAGTGTTTGGTTAAGGTAGGACATATAGTAATGTGTTTTATATGTCCTGACAGTGAAATATTGCTAAATTCATTTTTCACTGTTGCAAGGCCTGTCCCTCTCATAGGTTAACATGGGGGCTACCTTTAAATCTGATTAAAGTGTAGATTCCCTTTGGGAGTGGATGGACATGTGGAGTTTGGGGTCTCTGAGCTCACGATTTAAAAATACATCTTTTAGTAAAGTTGATTTTAAGATTGTGTGTTTGAAAATGCCACTTTTAGAAAGTGGGCATTTTCTTGCTTATACCATTTCTGTGACTCTGCCTGTTTGTGGATTCCCTGTCTGGGTCCATTTGACAGTTGGGCTGGTTGCACCTCACACTAGACAGTGACACAATGGGAGCTGGGGTGTAGTCTGCATTTCCTGATGAGCCAACTGTGCTAGGAGGGAGGGGAGGAGTGGTCACTCACACCTGAAAGGGCTGTGCCTGCCCTCCCACAATGCAGTCTCCAACCCCCTGGTGGGTGTCTGGGGCCTGGCCTGGGCAAGGCAGGATTTCACATTCCAAAGAGACTTTACTTTGAAGTAGGCTTATTTCAAAGGAGAAATTGGGTATAAAAAAGGCACCCAAAACCACAGACTTTAGAAACACTTCTGGAACCACGAGGAACCTCTGCCTGGAGAAGAGCTGAATAGCTGAGGAAGAAGAGCTGCCCTGCCTGTCACTGTGCTTTGTGGAGCTATCCTGCAGTTGTTGCTTCTGCCAGAGTAAGAGGGCAAAGACTGGACTTTGTGTGCCTTCCATCTTGAGAAGAAATCTCCAAGGGCTTGATCTAGAACTTGCCTCCTGTTGTTTAAAGTCTCAGGGACAGCAAAGACTTCTCTCTGCTAGCACCTGGAGTCTCTGGAGAGATTCCTACTCTGCCCTGGGGTGCCCATCCAGTTCCTGGGACCCTGAAAGGAGAAGCTGGCAGCCTAAAGACAAGAATATCCATGCACAGAGCGCCGTGCGGGGAAAAGATTGACGCAAATCCGATCTGCGGCTGAAAAAACGCTGCGCCGCCGAATCCACAGCTGAGAAATGACGCTCGCAGGAAACGCAACCGAAAAATCAATGCACGGAGCAAGAGAAACGACGCGCAACATCGCTGACTTAGGCTGGGAGATCACAACCTGCGCTGCAGGATTTTCGGATTATAGTGCGGCTGGATTTTTGACTCAAGTACCGCCGTGCAAAGTTATTTTTGATGCTCACCCGCCTGTGCGGGTTTATTTTTGACTCACACCAGGTACATTTTCACTCTAGCAGCGCTAGTGTGTTTTTAAAACTACTTAAAGACTCTTTTTGATTTTTAATTGATAACTTGACTTGTGTATGGTGGATTTTTGTCGTTTTGGTCTTGTTTTGTTTAGATAAATATTTTCTATTTTTCTAAACCTGTGTTGTGTCATGTTGTAGTGTTTTCATTAAGTTACTGTGTGTGTTGGTACAAATACTTTACACCTTGCACTCTGAAGTTTAGCCTACTGCTCTGCCAAACTACCAAGGGGGCAAGCAGGGGTTAGCTGAGGGTGATTCTCTTTTACCCTGACTAGAGTAAGGGTCCTTGCTTGAACAGGGGGTAACCTGACTGTCAACCAAAGACCCCATTTCTAACACTGCCCTATCCAAGTCTAACCGTTTGAGTAGTTTGCATGTTCTTTCCACCTCTAACCAAATACGTAGCACCCCAGAACGTTTGTGGTTAGCCTCTAGCTCTAACACTTTCCATTCAAGAGTGATTTGCTGCTCCTTGTGGGAACGATTTTCTGCAGCTGATAAAACTATGAACTCCCCCCGGAATACCAATTTCAAAGTTGCCCAAAGAGAGGCAAAGGCTATTTGGTCATTATCATTGGATTGTAGAAAGACAACAATAGTTTTGCGAATAGCTGAGACGTTAAGGGAGATTGCAGTAAGCTCTCCAGAAGAAGCCAGTGTGATGTTCTTAGTGAGTGGTGTGCCAATCCTCATAGTTAGGGTTAGTAGGGCGTGATCTCTGAAGATTTAGGTGCAATGTGGGAGTCTAGTACTAGTGTCTGGAAGGCTGAGGTCACTAAGAAATAGTCTCTCCAGGCATAGGTTTAATTGCGCCACCAAGAGGAAAGCATAGTTCGGAGTATTGGGGTGTTTTGACCGCCAGACATCTGCCAGTGTGCAATCCAGTAACCATCGGAGCCCCTGCACTGAGAAGGCCACTTTTTGGTCTGTGCGATGTCCAGAATGGTCCAGGTTGCTATCCATTACCAGTTTAAAGTCTCCACCAATCAGAATGGCAGCATCTGGTGTGTGAAACACAGATGAAAGAACCTTAGTGAGGAACAGTTCTTGTTGCTCGTTAGGAGCATATATGTTAACAAGGGTAAAGTGGAAGAAGCTGAGCTGTATTTGGTAGGCTAGTAATCGACCCCTGCTCTCAGCTACCTTGTACAGTATTTCACCCTTAAAACCCTTCGAGAATAATATGGCTACCCATGCATATTTATTAGAGTTAGCTGACCACAGTTGGTGGGGGAACCAGCAGGATTTCATGACGTCTATGTCTCTGGATAGCAAGTCCGTTTCTTGAATTAGGCAGATCTTGCTGCCTGAGCGTTCTCAGAGGGTCAGAACTGCCTTCTGCTTGATGGGATTATTGAGGCCTCTTACATTGAGGCTTGTTATTGTGAGGTCCAGGGCAGGCAGTCAACAAGAGGCTAGGTCTGAGCACCCGGGGAAGCAAGAAAGGAGGGGGGCATTATAGGAGATAAATGTGAAGCACCTAGGCTGAATCAAGAGGATAGATGTCCCTATCAGACCATATATAATGAAGGAATCAATAACCACAGAAATAGAGTTCCACAAAGAGGAAACAGAACAAACATCATAACTTTTTTAAACAGTCCATCACCGATGATAGATCGAGAGTCTGACTATGTCGGGGACAAGGAGTCGGTGATCCTATCTCTTGTAAGGGAGGATGGCCTCCCACCACCCAAGCAGCAATCAATTCTGAAGGGATGCAGGTTTGTAAAGCTGCAAATGATGATCCAGAGCCGTGAGGTTTAATCAGCTGGTTGAACCACCTGTGTTAGAGGCGAGTTGGTCAAGAATTTCTCAGTGTTCCTGAGCACACTCTTCAGGGCGAGGGTGGGATCAAGGCCCTTGTTTCCCCTTTTTCCGCCAAAATTATGCCCAAGTCGGAGAGTCACAAGGAGAACCACCGCCAGCAGGAGAAGCAGATTCAGCGCGTAGTTTGAAAATCGTTCTGGCGTCTCTCAGTGACTGAAGTTGGTGGAGCTGTCCTTTCCATTGGCAGATCAGTCTGAAGAGGTGGCCCTATCCGTAGGACACCTCTTTGGAGTGAGGAAGTAAGTTATTAGTTTAAACTCCCTTTGATGTTGATCTGTGAGAGGGTAAATATCTTGCAAGAGGCCAATCGTGTACCCTCAAAAGTTGGTGACTTCCTACAATCTGAATGCTCTCAGAGTGCCCTCTTAAATCTGGAAATCATGGACCCAAGGCAATACATCCAGTGGTTGGTCTTTGGAACCTTAGAATCAGGCCACCCGATAGACTCAGTTGAGGCATAGTTTGGCATTGTCATCCCAGTCGAGGATGGAGCTGAAGAGCACCTGGGTATATTCCTTAATGTTGGAACCTTCTGCACCCATGGGGACCCCCTAAGGTGGATATGATTACAATGGGATCTGTTTTCCAGGTCATCTGCTTCGGCTTTCAGATCATTGTGCTGTTCATGGAGGGAAACCCTTCCTGCCATAGAATCTCCATTTCTTCTCCTCGAGATGCTTCATTCTCCTCCAATGAAGACATTTGGTCCCCCAGAGAGGCCAAGTTCTGTCTTAGATTTTGCATGTCTTGTGAATAGTCTTTTCTTAAGGGCTAGCAGATCTTCGTTCAATGAGTCGAAGCGGGATGTAGGAAAGCCCCAGGCCACTGGGGCCAACTCTGGGTCGGCTGCGCTTCCAGGCTCATATTGAGTAGCAGACTGACAACTTGTTGTGAGTCTATGCTTTGAGGTGCTGTAGAGTGGGTGAGCATTTCCTTAACAGACTGGTCCCACTTCTTAGAGGACGCCATTGGGGGGAAGACCAGAAGTGCAAAGTGGCTCCGGTGTGAAAGGTGCTTGAGGGTGATCCGATTAGCAGGCTCCTTCAGGAATGTGGAATAGGCCAGATAGGCCAAGGGGAGTCCACAGTGTCTGATGGTCTTCAAGCAGGGGGTGTGGCATCAAGAAGTAAGAGGTAGTTGCAGGGGCTCCCAGGTACACAGTAGAAGAGGCTCAGGTCAATATAGGCAGAGAAGGTACGAAATGAGTGAGGCCTATGGTGTTACTGGCCGGGGATATTCGTCAGTGGTGCCGGATGATGGCTTGATCACTGAGTGAGTTGGACTGCAGGGGGAGTCAATAGAAGAAGTGCAAGGGGGCGCCATGCTGAGGGATTTGGCAAGTATCCATGAGGCTAGAAAGGGCAGCGGCAGTGAAAGCCGGTAGCAGCAGAACGTGATTCCCCAGGGAAGACAGTGCTCCGCTCAGCGTTAAATAGGCCACAGGTAGACACAGATGTGGCGAGGAGGGCCTAATAATGTCTTGACGATTTATCTTGTGGGGGATACATGAAAGCTACAAAATAGTCTTACCAGGCTCTCGCAGGATATACCATGGCATTGATAGGGGTGTTACGCTGTGTGCAAGCCTCTTAGTCCCCCAGTCACGCACTAGAGGCCCAAACCGAGTTTTCTTTCTTTAATAAAGGCCCAGCAGGGGACAGACTTCTTGAGAAGAGGGCCCCTAGGAGTCAACAGACATGGATTGTGCCCACTGTCTACCACGTGGAGTCTGTGAGGCCTCTGTAGTCCTCGAGTCCTTAGTGGGGGCAGCCAGTCGATCCACATTCCCCAGCAGCTTCAGCCCAGAGGTTCTGCAGGCTGGGACATGTTCACTGTTGGGGTCTGCCCTGTTGTGGCTGTTGTCACATGGTGCCGGGGGAACTGGGTATATGCTAGCTGCCGGTGGCCTCGCATTGCCATGTTGGCAGGGGCACGGGCACTGTTGATACGCCCCGATCAGGGCCGTAGTCTCCAATTCAGCAGATACCTGTGTGCTCCCCCTGTCTTCAGGACCAATCCAAGGTAGTGTTGCTGGAGGGTCAGCGCAGTAGCCCTGATGCCTTCTTCTGGAGCTCTGCGTGCCGAGGCAATACCAGTAAGGCCTGGAAGCCGAAGCCTATGCTGCACCCATTTTAGCAGATGAAAAGCCCGGCGAGGTGATCAAGCCTGGAGGCACCTGTACATCTGGGAGGTTAGTCAGGTGTCCACAGTGGGGGCTTTACAACAGTGGTGGCTGGCAGGATCATAAGGCAGTGTCTCACTGGGGCCCATCAAGAAGCTAGTATTGAGAGCAAGGGTGGTGGAGAGGCGAGAGTGTATCCTACTCCACCACCATCTTGGTCACGGCCCTCTGATCAGTATAGGGAAAGGTGCAGAAGACATTGTGACGCAAAGGGTTAATTAACTTGAACAGTGTAGATGAGCGTGATGCCTGCTGAAATCTGAACAACGTGGAAAAGTCCACAATGTCATTTTCAAGTTTGTTTTCCAACATTCCACAGATATAATTATTCGCAGCTGCATGTGTAAGAAACAGGATGTGTAGGAGAGAAAGACGGAGGTCGTCTCAACCTTGAGAACGGGAGTACAGGAAAAAGATGGAATGAAAACAATGGCTAGGGAATGGCAGAGCAGCCAAGGGACACGTGCTGATAACATAGCTAGAAAATGCGAGAAAGGGATAGAAAACAAGCATCTGGTTATTTAAGCACTGAAGTGCGAGTGAGGGGATTGAAGCTTGCAGGTGGGGTTGTGAAAGCTGCCATCGCCAGGCCCATAGCACTGCCTCCCTGTTTTGCTGTTCAGAGACCGTGACGCTCGAGGGGGAGAGAGGTCCAAGTGGGTGGTAGAGGGCTTCCCAGCATTTCGTGGACTAAGTTAAGTTCCACCCAGGGATGAAAGGCCTTTGTTTCTCTGCTCTATTACTATGATTGATTATTATGCCTGCACTATGTTTATAATCTGAAGTATTCAGCTCGTTTATATTTTGCTTCCTGAACATCTTAGTGTGAGCTTGCTGCAGTAATTGAAATACGTGTTTCGTATACAGTTAATCAAAGCTTATATCTGTCAATGAATCCTTAGCTAATATATAAATAGAGGTCAATGAACTCTCTGCTCATATATGAATAGATGCTCTTTGTCGTGTGCTCATATATAAATAGATGCTCTTTATTGCTTTTTTTCATTCTACTTCGTTGATGTGCCAAATGCTTACATTTACCTGAAATTCTAGTAAAGCTAAATTGTGTTAATAATTGGCGTGTGGTCCTTCATTGAGCGTCCTTATTGACTTATATTGAACAGATCAGGTGTCAATCAGTCACCTGGATAAGACACCCTCCCATGAGATAGCCTTTATAAGCTCCTCAACAGCTTGTTAGAAAGAAGTTATGAGCTGAGTGTAATTGGCGTATGACACTACTTTGAACCCAAATGACTGGGTAAGGGTGGCAAGAGGAGCCTTAGATACATTAAATAACTTTGGACTTGCTGAAGAGCCCTGAGGTACACTGTTGCTCAGGAAATTGGTAGCCAAAACGAAAAGAGCAGTTGAACCATCTAGCATCTGTCCAACAGAAATGAATGAAGCCTGCACAGTGCTGAGCCATGAATTCATAAATTTCATACATGTTACAGGAGGATGGTAATAGAAACAGTGTCCAATGCCACTGATAGATCTAACACAACCAAGATGGCTGACTGACCTTGTTCCACTTTCTTCTTGATTCGGCGCTATAGCTTGGTGAAAAGAATGACTAGGGGCTGTGCAGTAGATAATTATCATATAAGGTAGAGTTAATGCTGTTTTCTCATCATTTTCTCCAGTATTGTAGAAACAATGTAAGGGGTGATATAGTCCTGAAATTACCCAAATTGGTGATGTTAGCATTTGGCTTCATTAGTAAAGGTAGTAAGACCCTCATTTACAAGGGCATTGCACCACCAGAATGCCACTTTTACCAGCGTTCTGGTGGCGCAATTCCATGCCCCATATTTACAAAGCAGTGTCAAGACACTTTTTGTGGCTTAGTGCCACTTTGTAAATACAGCCCTTTTACATGCATCACTTTGTGTGAAAGGGGCGTGCAATGGGTGCTGTTGAGGGTGTTCCACTGTGCCACCCATTGCAGTTTTGATGCTGCCCCTGATTTACAAGAATTCATAAACCTGACGCAGCGCCAAAACCTAACGCCACCCCACGGTTGGCATTAGTATGTCGCAACAAGGAGAAATACTTTTATTTCTCCTCATTTATGCTTTTCCTACGTGTGCTGCAGTTTGCAAGAGCAAATTTCCATTAATACCTGCAACACAGGCACCCTTGCACTATGGAGCAAGTGGGCCTGCGTTGGCACTAGGCAGCCAATTTTAGCGCTAGCACTAGGGAAAACACAGGATGTGCAGTATTGTATTAAAATGCAGCACATCCCTGCATTTCTGCAGTGACACAGCGCAGTGCCCTAAATGAGCAGGTCTCTAGCTTTTCGGAACCTCAGCAACCCTGGGAGGTTGATTAAACAGGTCATTCCGACTAAGACTGGCTTCCGATAGGGCTTAGTGAAAATATGAAGAGGGAAAGAATCTGAAGAGGAGCAAGAACAGAAACTAATTCATCCATAGAGATGCAATTAAACTCTACTGAAGAGGGAGCCGTTACAGGGATAGCCTTGTGGTAGATATATTTTTCTACACTAGCCAACTCCAGGCCTGGGATACACATGTAGAGTATCTGAACCAAACCCCTTAGGTTTGCAATCTCCCACTTCTAACATTTAATTTGTGGAAAATCACAAGGAAGCATCCCCACATAGAGACTTTAGGTGAGCAGTAGGGAGGATGCAACTTTCAGGGACACCATATGAGACAAAATCAATAAGTATGTTAAGTAAAAGCAGCAGCAGTGGTTTGAACACCCTGCTTGAGTGATGCGTATGGGGGCTTCTGGGGCCGCTGTGCTCAGCGGCTCAAATGACTAAGACACGGACACTTGGTTACTTTTTCAGACCATGAGGCGCTCGCCTGCACGTCACTTTTATTCCTTTCTCTTCCACATCATGGCCTGTCCCATCCGGTTATTACATTTTCACCCCTCTCATGTACTCGGGACTTGGGCTATCCCAATGTCCCAAACATAACAATTGAGTAGGAAACCTGCTAAGTAATGAACCAAACACACTGCATTTAAACAGTCACAGGGGTAAGATGAGCCTAGGCAGAAAGTATATAAACAAAAACAGAAAATGAGAAACCTAGACACATGCAAACCCAAGTACCCTTTAGTTAAGGAACAACTGGAGGAGGAATCGGAAATCTGGCTCAGCTCTTGGGCTTAAAGGAATTAATCCAGAACACATAGGAAGGCAGACAATGCTGGTAAACTATTAGCATGGCCTGGAAGCTCCATTAACGCAGAGGACAGCTCATAACTAGTGTACGAAAGTCACACGTAGAGGTAACAACCTCACAGATCAAAATCAACCAAGTGTTCATTGATTACTATGCCGAACTATATGGGCCCAGAAAAGGGGTGTTGAACGAAGGTGACTCCCCACTGCTGGTGGCATACCGGCAGTGAGTCACAAACACATTGGCTGCAATTATTGAAAGACCTTTCCTGACTTGTCCAAAGATGTGTCTGCTAAGACTGTTTCCACATCCTAAAATCAAAAAGGTTAGTAGTAGAGGTCATACCACTATTAATAACCAAGAAACAAATTGTAATGACCTGGAAGTTGACGGAAGGGTCAGACTTCCTGAAATGGCAGTTAGACGTGTTAAAATAGGCCACAATGGAGAGTTATTCTGCATAAGGAAGTTAATAAATGGCAGGGGAAACCAGATGTGGAAGTAGGAAAAGAGACTAAACATGGTTTAGCACACAGAGAGAACACAGGAAAGGAGCATAACAAAGAAACTATTGGAATACATTACTCAGCGGGAAGAAGGGACACGTGCCAAGGATTAGTGAATCGCTCAGGCTATAGGGAGCTCAAACACCCTTCCAGAAGTGCAGGATGGAAATGGTCGCCTGGATTGCGGTGCACCCAAAATGATGCATACAATGGGCAGCACCACATTTTCATTTGCGGGATAACCATTACACTGCATACCTACCCATTAGGTTTGACACCAGGCAACAGTGCCATTGCTGGTTCAGATCCCCCCTATCAACTAACATTTGGAAGGAAGTTTCTATAGTCAGAGTTGGTATGATCTTGGCAGGAGATGTTGAAGGGGTGGGCGCTTAAGAAGTGCCCATAGAAAATTTGCAGTTTGAGCTCTGAATATCGGACCTATGGCACAAGTATTGAGGACAACAGTCTGCAAATTTGGTGGGGCAGGAATAACCTCAGTGATAGCCGAGGAAGAGCAGACCCTCAGCTAAATTTGAGTGATATAAAGACCAAGACCAACTTCATAGAATATCTGAAAAATGTGAAAGGGATCAGTGGCCATAGACGAGAAATTATAAACATGAGCTGAAAAAGGAAGGAGACAGGGTAAGAGGATCATTTAGGGAATGGTGGATGCCACACAAAAGCAAATAACGTGCCTGTTAGACCTGACATGCCTTGGGGTGGTCACCCCTAACTTTGTGCCTCCCTCCCTCCACTTTTTGGACTCTGTCTTTGCTGGCTTTTAGAGTCTGCACACTTTACCACTGCTAACCAGTGCTAAAGTGCATATGCTCTCTCCCTTTAAACATGGTAACTTTGGATCATACCTAATTGGACTATTTAATTGACTTAGAAGTCCCTAGTAATGTGCACTGTATGTGCCTAGGGCGTGTAGATTAAATGCTACTACTGGGCCTGCAGCACTGGTTGTGCCACCCACTTAAGTAGCCCATTACCTTGTCTCAGGCCTGCCATTGCAAGGCCTGTGTGTGCAGTTTCACTGTCACCTCGACTTGGCATTTAAAAGTACTTGCCAAGCCTAAAACTCCCCTTTTTCTACATATAAGTAACCTCTAATGTGTGCCCTAGGTAACCACTAGAGCAGGGTGCGGTGTGGGTAAAAGGCAGGACATGTACCTGGGTAGTTTACATGTCCTGGTAGTGTAAAATGCCTAAATTCGTTTTTACACTACTGTGAGGCCTGCTCCCTTCATAGGCTAACATTGGGGCTGCCCTCATACATTATTGAAGTGGTAGCTACTGATCTGAAAGGAGTAGGAAGGTCATATTTAGTATGGCCAGAATGGTAATACAAAATCCTACTGACTGGTGAAGTTGGATTTAATATTAGTATTCTAGAAATGCCACTTTTAGAAAGTGAGCATTTCTTTGCACTTAAATCTTTCTGTGCCTTACAATCCACGTCTGGCTGGGTTTAGTTGACAGCTCCTTGTGCATTCACTCAGACACACCCCAAAAACAGGGTACTCAGCCTCACTTGCAGTTGAGGCATAGTTTGGCGTTGTCATCCCAGTCGAGGATGGAGCTGAAGAGCACCTGGGTATATTCCTTAATGTTGGAACCTTCTGCACCCATGGGGAGCCCCTAGGGTGGATATGTTTACAATGGGATCTGTTTTCCAGCTCATCTGCTTGGGCTTTCAGATCATCGTGCTGTTCATGGAGGGAAACCCTTTGTCAACACCAGGGCAGTGCGCGCTCTATTGGCGACTAGAATGCAAAAACCCAGCGCTCTCAAAACAACGTAATTTATGCATTGTGCTGATATGTTGTTGTTTAACATTTTGCATTGCAGAGTTTAATCCTGAAGACTTATTTTTAATGTGTTTACAAATACTGTTAATTTGCAATGTATTGCTGCAGGCTTTCAGAGTGTGTTATGGTGTGGTCCATTTCCAGGGTCTTCCAGAGACTTTCCCTGCAGCATGCCTGGGTGTGGGTGTGGGCTGGGCCAAGACTCTATAAAAGGGAGCCAGCCCAACTCCAAGTGCTCACTATTCAGAGGTCCCGGTGCAGAGCAGCAGCTACTTCCTGAGCTCCTGTCCCGGTGGCCTATTTGATCTTCCAGGCCTCTGCCCTTCAATCTTCATTGGTGATCCTTGTTCTGGGTGGTAAGATGGTGGTTGGGCTGACCTCCCGACGCCGTTATCGAGAACTTTCATATTCTTGGCTTAATTCTTTACTGATTAACAGATTACTTTGCGAGCTACCATTTCTTGACATTTACAGTGTGGCTTACGAAACGGCAAGACGCGCGATTCGTTTCATGCTGATTTAATCTTGTTGTTCATTGCGCGCTACCATTTCTTGACATTTATATGGTAGCTTACGAATCGGCAAGACGCGCGATTCGTTCCATGATGATTTGACTTTGTTATTCATTGCGCGCTACCATTTCTTGACATTTGCATGGTGGCTTGCGAATCGGCAAGACGCGCAATTCGTTTCATGCTGATTTGATCTTGTTATTCATTGCGCGCTACCATTTCTTGCCATTTGTATGGTGGCTTGCGAATCAGCAAGACTCGCGATTCGTTTCATGATGATTTGACTTTGTTATTCATTTCGCGCTACCATTTCTTGACATTTACATGGTGGCTTAAGAATCGGCAAAAGACGTGCGATTCGTTTAATGGTGATTTAACCTTGCTATTCATTGCGTGCTACGATTTCTTGACATTTTACATGGTGGCACTCGAATCGGCAAGACGCACAATTCTCTCTTCGAGCTTAATTCATGTTGTTCATTGTATGCCATTTATTCTAAAATATTTATTAGGTAATATTCGAGTTGACAAGTTGTGTGATTTGTTTCCAGAATCCATATTGTGTTATTCATGGTGCACAATCCTTTTATGGTGTTTACTATATATATGAAAATCTGCAATGTGCACAATTCGTGTTGAAACATTTCAAGAGAACACAGAAGACCAGAGTTTCTAGATGCAATATTGCATGGTCCTAGTATGCATTCTCAAAAAAGGATTCATATGACTGGTTTAGAACTTATTCAGAATGTTTTCCTGATTCTCATGTAAAGGAAAGTACTTGAATTTGAAAGTTTCATTTAATCCATCTTGATTCCCTTACAGGTATCCGGCCATCTTGAAACGTAGTCATTTTAAACCTAATTCTTAGGTTGTTCATGTTTTCAGAATGACTAGGCTTAGAGTCATAGTCTAGTATTGATTATATGAGATGTAATTTTCATATTGTGTGTTTCAACCTTTTTCTTACTACAGGTCTCCTTCCCAGCTGTTCCCTTCCTAATCCCCTCTTCCCCTCTTGAACTCTCTTAGCCTCTGTGATTTATCTATCAGAGTCTTTAGAGCTGTTCAGTGGTGGACGTGTTGGGAACGTGCGCAGACCCCGAGGATCTGGTGACTCTGACACCCTTCCTGCCATAGAATCACCATTTCTTCTCCTCGAGATGCTTCATTCTCCTCCAATGAAGACACTTGGTCCCCCAGAGAGTTCTGTCGTAGATCCTGCATGTCTTGTGAATAGTCTTTTTTTAAGGGCTAGCAGATCTTCCTTCAATGAGTCGAAGCAGGATGTAGGAAAGCCCCAGGCCACTGGGGCCAACTCTGGGTCGGCTGTGCTTCCAGGCTCATATTGAGTAGCAGACTGAGAACTTGTTGTGAGTCTATGCTTTGAGGTGCTGTAGAGTGGGTGAGCATTTCCCTAACAGACTGGTCCCACTTCTTAGAGGACGCCATTGGGGGGACGAGCAGAAGTGCAAAGTGGCTCCGGTGTGAAAGGTGCTTGAGGTAGATCCGATTAGCAGGCTCCTTCAAGAATGTGGAAGAGGCCAGATAGGCCAAGGGGAGTCCACAGTGTTTGATGGCCTTCAAGCAGGGGGTGTGGCATCAAGCAGTCAGAGGTAGTTGCAGGGTCTCCCAGGTACACAGTAGAAGAGCCTCAGGTCAATATAGGCAGAGAAGGTAAGAAATGAGTGAGGCCTATGGTGTTACTGGCCGGGGATATTCGTCAGTGGTGCCAGGTGATGGCTTGATCGCTGAGGGAGTTGGACTGCAGGGGGAGTCAATAGAAGAAGTGCAACGGGGCACCATGCTGAGGGATTTGGTAAGTATCAGTGAGGCTAGAAAGGGCAGCGGCAGTGAAAGCCAGTAGCAGCAGAACGTGATTCCCCAGGGAAGATAGTGACCCGCTCAGCATTAAATAGGACAATAGGACGCAGATAGACACAGATGTGGGGAGGAGGACCTAATAATGTCTTGACGATTTATCTTGTGAGGGATACATGAAAGATATAAAATAGTCTTACCAGGCTCTTGCAGGATCTACCATGGCATTGATAGGGATGTTACGCTGTGTGCAAGACTCTTAGTCCCCCAGTCACGCACTAGAGGCCCAAACCGAGTTTTCTTTCTTTAATAAAGGCCCAGCAGGGGACAGACTTCTTGAGAAGAGGGCCCCTAGAAGTCAACGGACATGGATTGTGCCCACTGTCTACCATGTGGAGTCTGTGAGGCGTCTGTAGTCCTCGAGTCCTTAGTGGGGGCAGCCAGTCGATCCGCATTCCCCAGCAGCTTCAGCCCAGAGGTTCTGCAGGCTGAGACATGTTCACTGTTGGGGTCTGCCCTGTTGTGGCTGTTCTCGCATGGCGCCGGGGGAACTGAGTATATGCTAGCTGCCGGTGGCCTTGCATTGCCATATTGGCAGGGGCACGGGCACTGTTGATACGCCCCGGTCAGGGCCGTAGTCTCCAATTCAGCAGATACCTGTGTGCTCCCCCTGTCTTCAGGACCAATCCAAGGTAGTGTTGCTGGAGGGTCAGCGAATAGCCCTGATGCCTTCTTCTGGAGCTCTGCGTGCCGAGGCAACAGCAGTAAGGCTGGAAGCCGAAGCCTATGCTGCAGCCATTTTAGCAGATGAAAAGCCCGGGAAGGTGATCAAGCCTGGAGGCACCTGTACATCTGGGAGGTTAGTCAGGTGCCCACAGTGGGGGCTTTACAACAGTGGTGGCTGGCAGGATCATAAGGCAGTGTCTCACTGGGGCCCATCAAGAAGCTAGTATTGCGAGCAAGGGTGGTGGAGAGGCAAGAGTATGTCCTACTCCACCACCATCTTGGTCACGGCCCTCTGATCAGTATAGGGAAAGGTGCAGAAGACATTGTGACGCAAAGGGTTAATTAACTTGAACAGTGTAGATGAGCGTGATGCCTGCTGAAATCTGAACAACGTGGAAAAGTCCACGATGTCATTTTCAAGTTTGTTTTCCAACATTCCATAGATAAAATTATTCGCAGCGGCATGTGTAAGAAACAGGATGTGTAGGAGAGAAAGACGGAGGTCGTCTCAACCTTGAGAACGGAAGTACAGGAAAAAGATGGAATGAAAACAATGGCTAGGGAATGGCAGAGCAGCCAAGGGACACGTGCTGATAACATAGCTAGAAAATGCGAGAAAGGGATAGAATACAAGCTTCTGCTTATTTAAGCACTGAAGTGCGTGTGAGGGGATTGAAGTTTGCAGGTGGGGTTGTGAAAGCTGCCATCGCCAGGCCCACAGCGCTGCCTCCCTGTTTTGCTGTTCAGAGACCGTGACGCTCGAGGGGGAGAGAGGTCCAAGTGGGTGGTAGAGGGCTTCCCAGCATTTTGTGGACTAAGTTAAGTTCCACCCAGGGATGAAAGGCCTTTGTTTCTCTGCTCTATTACTATGATTGATTATTATGCCTGCACTATGTTTATAATCTGAAGTATTCAGCTCGTTTATATTTTGCTTCCTGAACATCTTAGTGTGAGCTTGCTGCAGTAATTGAAATACGCGTTTCGTATACAGTTAATCAAAGCTTATATCTGTCAATGAATCCTTAGCTAATATATAAATAGATGTCAATGAACTGTCTGCTCATATATGAATAGATGCTCTTTGTCGTGTGCTCATATATAAATAGATGCTCTTTATTGCTTTTTTTCAATCTACTTCGTTGATGTGCCAAATGCTTACATTTACCTGAAATTCTAGTAAAGCTAAATTGTGTTCATAATTGGCGTGTGGTCCTTCATTGAGCGTCCTTATTGACTTATATTGAACAGATCAGGTGTCAATCAGTCACCTGGATAAGACACCCTCCCATGAGATAGCCTTTATAAGCTCCTCAACAGCTTGTTAGAAAGAAGTTATGATCTGAGTGTAATTGGCGTATGACACTACTTTAAACCCAAATGACTGGGTAAGGGTGGCAAGAGGAGCCATAGATACATTAAATAACTTTGGACTTGCTGAAGAAGCCTGAGGTACACTCTTGCTCAGGAAATTGGTAGCCAAAACGAAAAGAGCAGTTGAACCATCTAGCATCTGTCCAACAGAAATGAATGAAGCCTGCACAGTGCTGAGCAATGAATTCATAAATTTCATACATGTTACAGGAGGATGGTAATAGAAACAGTGTCCAATGCCACTGATAGATCTAATACAACCAGGCTGGATGACTGACCTTGTTCCACTTTCTTCTTGATTCGGCGCTATAGCTTGGTGAAAAGAATGACTAGGGGCTGTGCAGTAGATCATTATCATATAAGGTAGAGTTAATGCTGTTTTCTCATCATTTTCTACAGTATTGTAGAAACAATGTAAGGGGTGATATAGGCCTGAAATTACCCAAATTGGTGATGTTAGCATTTGGCTTCATTAGTAAAGGTAGTAAGACCCTCATTTACAAGGGCATTGCACCACCAGAATGTCACTTTTACCAGCGTTCTGGTGGCGTAATTCCATGCCCCATATTTACAAAGCAGTGTTAAGACACTTTTTGTGGCTTAGTGCCACTTTGCAAATACAGCCCTTTTACATGCATCACTTTGTGTGAAAGGGGCGTGCAATGGGTGCTGTTGAGGATGTTACACTGTGCCACCCATTGCAGTTTTGATGCTGCCCCTAATTTACAAGAATTTATAAATCTGACGCAGCGCCAAAACCTAACGCCACCCCACGGGTGGCATTAGCATGTCGCAACAAGGAGAAATACTTTTATTTCTCCTCATTTCTGCTTTTACTACGTGTGCTGCATTTTGCAAGAGCAAATTTCCATTAATACCTGCAACACAGGCACCCTTGCACTATGGTGTAAGTGGGCCTGCGTTGCCACTAGGCGGCCAATTTTAGCGCTAGCACTAGGGAAAACATAGGGTGTGCAGTATTGTATTAAATGCAGCACATCCCTGCATTTCTGCAGTGACACAGCGCAGTGCCCTAAATGAGCAGGTCTCTAGCTTTTCTGAACCTCAGCAACCCTGGGAGGTTGATTAAACAGGTCATTCCGACTAAGACTGACTTCCCATAGGGCTTATTGAAAGTATGCAGAGGGAAAGAGTCTGAAGAGGAGCCAGAACAGAAACTGATTCATCCAGAGAGATGCAATTAAACTCTACTAAAGAGGGAGCCGTTACAGGGATAGCCTTGTGGTCGATATATTTTTCTACACTAGCCAACTCCAGGCCTGGGATACACATGTAGAGTATCTGAACCAAACCCCCTAGGTTTGCAATCTGCCAGTTCTAACATTTAATTTGTGGAAAATCACAAGTAAGCATCCCCACATAGAGACTTTAGGTGAGCAGTAGGGAGGATGCAACTTTCAGGGACACCATGTGAGACAAAATCAATAAGTATGTTAAGTAAAAGCAGCAGCAGTGGTTTGAACACCCTGCTTGAGTGATGCGTATGGGGGCTGCTGGGGCCGCTGTGCTCAGCGGCTCAAATGACTAAGACACGGACACTTGGTTACTTTCTCTGACCATGAGGCGCTCGCCTGCACGTCACTGTTATTCCTTTCTCTTCCACATCATGGCCTGTCCCATCTGGTTATTACATTTTCACCCCTCTCATGTACTCGGGACTTGGTCTATCCCAATGTCCCAAACATAACAATTGAGTAGGAAACCTGCTAAGTAATGAACCAAACACACTGCATTTAAACAGTCACAGGGGTAAGATGAGCCTAGGCAGAAAGTATATAAACAAAAACAGAAAATGAGAAACCTAGACACATGCAAACCCAAGTACCCTTTAGTTAAGGAACAACTGGAGGAGGAATCGGAAATCTGGCTCAGCTCTTGGGCTTAAAGGAATTAATCCAGAACACATAGGAAGGCAGACAATGCTGGTAAACTATTAGCATGGCCTGGAAGCTCCATTAGCGCAGAGGACAGCTCATAACTAGTGTACGAAAGTCACACGTAGAGGTAACAAGCTCACAGATCAAAATTAACCAAGTGGTCATTGATTACTATGCCGAACTATATGGGCCCAGAAAAGGGGTGTCAAACGAAGGTGACTCCCCACTGCTGGTGGCATACCGGCAGTGCGTCACAAACACATTGGCTGCAATTATTGAAAGACCTTTCCTGACTTGTCCAAAGATGTGTTTGCTAAGACTGTTTCCACATCCTAAAATCAAAAAGGTTAGTAGTAGAGGTCATACCACTATTATTAACCAAGAAACAAATTGTAATGACCTGGAAGTTGACGGAAGGGTCAGACTTCCTGAAATGGCAGTTAGACGTGTTAAAATAGGCCACAATGGAGAGTTATTCTTCATAAGGAAGTTAATAAATGGCAGGGGAAACCAGATGTGCTTAGAGCGTGGAAGTAGGAAAAGAGACTAAACATGGTTTAGCACACAGAGAGAACACAGGAAAGGAGCATAACAAAGAAACTATTGGAATACATTACTCAGCGGGAAGAAGGGACACGTGCCAAGGATTAGTGAATCGCTCAGGCTATAGGGAGCTCAAACACCCTTCCAGAAGTGCAGGATGGAAATGGTCGCCTGGATAGCGGTGCACCCAAAATGATGCATACAATGGGCAGCACCACATTTTCATTTGTGGGATAACCATTACACTGCATACCTCCCCATTAGGTTTGACACCAGGCAACAGTGCCATTGCTGGTTCAGATCCCCCCTATCAACTAACATTTGGAAGGAAGTTTCTATAGTCAGAGTTGGTATGATCTTGGCAGGAGATGTTGAAGGGGTGGGCGCTTAAGAAGTGCCCATAGAAAATTTGCAGTTTGAGCTCTGAATATCAGACCTATGGCACAAGTATTGAGGACAACAGTCTGCAAATTTGGTGGGGCAGGAATAACCTCAGTGATAGCAGAGGAAGAGCAGACCCTCAGCTAAATTTGAGTGGTATAAAGACCAAGACCAACTTAATAGAATATCTAAAAAAAATTGAAAGGGATCAGTGGCCATAGACGAGAAATTATAAACATGAGCTGAAAAAGGAAGGAGACAGGGTAAGAGGATAATTTAGGGGATGGTGGATGCCACACAAAAGCAAATAACGTGCCTGTTAGACCTGACATGCCTTGGGGTGGTCACCCCTAACTTTGTGCCTGCCTCCCTCCACTTTTTGGACTCTGTCTTTGCTGGCATTTAGACTCTGTGCACTTTACCACTGCTAACCAGTGCTAAAGTGCATATGCTCTCTCCCTTTAAACATGGTAACTTTGGATCATACCTGATTGGACTATTTAATTTACTTATAAGTCCCTAGTAATGTGCACTGTATGTGCATAGGGCCTGTAGATTAAATGCTACTACTGGGCCTGCAGCACTGGTTGTGCCACCCACTTAAGTAGCCCATTACCTTGTCTCAGGCCTGCCATTGCAAGGCCTGTGTGTGCAGTTTCACTGTCACCTAGACTTGGCATTTAAAAGTACTTGCCAAGCCTAAAACTCCCCTTTTTCTACATATAAGTAACCTCTAATGTGTCCCCTAGGTAACCCCTAGAGCAGGGTGCGGTGTGGGTAAAATGCAGGACATGTACCTGGGTAGTTTACATGTCCTAGTAGTGTAAAATGCCTAAATTCGTTTTTACACTACTGTGAGGCCTGCTCCCTTCATAGGCTAACATTGGGGCTGCCCTCATACATTATTGAAGTGGTAGCAACTGATCTGAAAGGAGTAGGAAGGTCATATTTAGTATGGCCAGAATGGTAATACAAAATCCTACTGACTGTTGAAGTTGGATTTAATATTACTATTCTAGAAATGCCACTTTTTGAAAGTGAGCATTTCTTTGCACTTAAATCTTTCTGTGCCTTACAATCCACGTCTGGCTGGGTTTAGTTGACAGCTCCTTGTGCATTCACTCAGACACACCCCAAAAACAGGGTACTCAGCCTCACTTGCATACATCTGCATTTTGTATGGGTCTTCCTGGGCTGGGAGGGTGGGAGGCCTGCTCTCACACAAAGGACTGCCACACCCCCTACTGGGACCCTGGCAGACAAGATTGAACTGAAAGGGGACCTGGTGCACTTCTTAGCCACTCTTTGAAGTCTCCCCCACTTCAAAGGCACATTTGGGTATAGAACAGGGCCTCTGCCCTACCACCTCAGACACTTGCTGGAGAAGAAACCTGAACCAGAACCTACATCCTGCTAAGAAGAACTGCCTGGCTGCTCAATGGACTCACCTGTCTGCTTTCTACAAAGGACTGCTGCCTTGCTGTTTGCCTGCTGCCTTGCTGAACTCTTGTCTGGCTGTAAAAGTGCTCTCCAAGGGCTTGGATAGAGCATGCCTCCTGTTCCCTGAAGTCTCAGGACGAAAAAGACTTCTCTTTTCCATTTGGACTCCTCATGCGGCGAAATTTTCGACGTACAGCTTATTCCACGGAGAAAAATTCACTGCACGCCGATCCAGAAAGACTCCGCTCGACGCGACGCCAGCAGTGCGACCGGAACTTCGACGCACGGCCTCGCATGGACAACGCCGCCCGACTTCCAGAGTTCAAATCGATGCGACGCCTGCCGTGAGAAAGAAAATTCCACGCACAGGCTCCCGGAACGACGCGCAGCCGGATAATAAACCGAGGAATCCAAGCACAGACCCTGGGACATCTGGTAATCCCGCGATCCATAGAAGGAGACGGTCCGCGTGCCGGAAAACGACGCACGTCTTCCCCGAGTGAAAAATAACGACGCAAGTCCGTGTGTGAAGGGGCGAAACCGACGCACACACTATTTGTCTTCTCGTAGAACGACGCACGTCTTCCCGCGTGAAAAATAACGATGCAAGTCCGTGTGTGGAGGGGCGTAACCAATGCACACACCATTTTTCCACGCATCTCCTCTTCTGCGGCCCTCTGCGGAGATTTTCCACTTTAAACCAGGTACTTTGTGCTTGAAAGAGACTTTATTTACTTTTTAAAGACTTATGAGACTTTATATCACTTCATAGTGATATCTTTAAAAATTCATATTGCATCATTGATCATTTTTGACCTGCAAATACCCAGATAAATATTATATATTTTTCTAAACACTGTGTGGTGTATTTTTGTGGTGCTATATTGTGTTTTTGTATGATTTATTACACAAACGCTTTACACATTGCCTTCAAAGTTAAGCCTGACTGCTCGTGCCAAGCTACCAGAGGGTGGGCACAGGATAATTTGGATTGTGTGTGACTTACCCTGACTAGAGTGAGGGTTCTTGCTTGGACAGAGGGTAACCTGACTGCCAACCAAAAACCCCATTTCTAACACTGCCTGACAGCCTTGCAGTCTGTCATGCGACCTATAAAGGTTGACTATTTATTGTGTATGATGTTCAAAGTTGTGCTATTGTCATGTGTTGTTGCTAGAGGTGGATGAGCCAATACATTTACAGGGGAGCTGACCTGGAGCTGAGCTAATGGCCTTGCTCAGATCTTAGGGACTGTGCACGAGCCAAGCCCAGAAAATTTTTGTTTTGTAAATCACACAACAAATCACATAAAAGATTATAAGGTTGTTAAAAATCCAAAAAAAAGTGTATTTCTTTAACATGTGAAACTTTGACATTATACATCACATGATAGCACTTCTCTGGGAAGTACTTTTTAAAGGATATGAAGAAAAAAGAGTTTTGATGAAATAAAATATTTTCCTGAGATCGTACAATTAAAGTGCAGAGCCCCAATTTACCCGGGGTTTCTGGTTTCACTTTATGCAAATCAACCAGGAAATGGGTATCGCTTTGTCTTTCTTTATGTTAAGGCTCTGCATTTACCTTTTTGTGACCTCTTAAATTGTTTCTGATGTAAAAGCACCTTGGGCCTCACAAGCATTGGGAAGCGCTAAAAAATGACATATATATAAAACACAATATAACTGTCTTGCTCAATCACATTTTAAAGCAAATGTATTTATGTTATTTCCCCGTTTTAGAAGTTAAGCTGTGACAAGGTACTACTGTAGTCTATTTATCAGTGGGGAGTGATATGCTAATGAACCCTTTCATCTGTTCTCACCAACTGTTTGACACCTTGCAAATGGGCTGAAGTAAGGTGAATGGCAGGTGGACACAAGAACAAATTTAAAAAACAAACAAAGCCTCCTCCACTTTTGAAAGGTGTTTGGATGGTCTGCAAATTACATTAGCTCCAGCGTACACCTCTTCTGAAAGAATTCTGTGTCCTGGAAGCTGAAGCAGCCAGGGCTACAGAGCCCAACATGATGGAGGGGAGGTCTTGGGCAAAAGCCCTTTTAAGCCAATGAGTTTTGCTTGCTTTGCTTACCTGGCTATATATTATGCATTTAATACTTCTTAGGAGGCACTTTAAGATTTACGAGGTCAGACCTTAAAAGACATGCAAAATATATGCCATTTTTCTAAGGTCTGAATAGCAATTTGAAAGAACTACTTCCTCGAGGACAGACAGTGTAAAAATGAACTATGAATACTGAAACCTAACTTTATTAATATTGAAATGTGTAGAGTTGTTGTACACATTAGAGTCAAAGGCTCTTTTCCTACTCCCTTTTTTGGGGATATTGCCCATGCCTGTTAAAAGCTCTTTACTCATTTATCCCTGAATGTAAAAGATATCAGGGGCCACATTACACAAAGTACCCTGGGGCGCAACAGTGTATGTGCCAGCTTTGTGCAGCTTTGGGGCACTTTTGTATTACAGAAGGGGCCATAGACGCTTGTGCGATCCCTTCTATAATACAGATATCACTGGTGCACATATAGTGCCAGCGCTATCACCAGAGGGTGCCCCCTCATTTGCATGCAAGGACATCCTTTTGCCTCTGTGCCTGCGCGGAATTATACACGAGGGCGCAGAGGCAAAATCAAAGGAATTTTTTGACTTTTTTTCAAATTGAAAATAGGAGGGGCATGCGAGGAGCGTTCCCCTCCTATATATCAGTCGAAAAGGCATACATCTATTATGCGTGATTTAGGTCCATAGCCAGGATTACGTGCATATGGTTGTATGGCACCCCCAATAATGACAATATCATAAAAACAGTCTCGGGGGTTTAAGGGAACAGGTATTCCTGGCCAGAGTTTTATGGAGGTAAAGGTACATTTTTTGTTAGATGTTTAAAAACGTAACATGACTGTTAAAAAAATTTGCTTTTTTTCCAACTGAAAAAACACTTGATTAAACTTAGTAGATGCCTGTGTTATTTCCTAAAGGGATCATTAGGATCCATGATGTGGCTGCAAGCTCAGCCACTACTGTCCTCCGTGACAAAGGGATTAACAGTTTAGAACATGATCAGAAGAACCATAATTTGCTGGTAGAAAGTACAAGGACATCTGCTTATATAATGCATTCGACACTGTCACTTTTCTCTATGTTAAAAGATCACTGGAATAGACATTTCTGAAAGGCAGAGTGGAGCTTTTCAAGTTGTACCAGAGAATTAATCCTAAACTTGCCCACTGTAGTTCACAAAACTGTTAACTTCAAATCTTATTGCATTGAGAATGAAAAATATGTAATTGTTTCTAAGATGTAAAATCTGACCATTGGCATTGCTCGGAACTGCTGCTAGGCAGTGAGTGATTTTATTATAGTATCATATGTAGCTCTTGCCATTAAACTTTTATTTCTGATGCCCAGGCCCTTGCATCCATGGTGCCCCACTGTCTATGGTCTTCTAATATGAGTGGTCTTCTTTTGCGATCTACCGACCTGGTCTCTATGTCCCTGTGTTAAAGTCCTCATGTCCTATGCCTCTTTGTGACTTACTTAATGTCATTGTCTACACGTCATTGTCAGTGCACTCTGTGTGTTGTTCCCCTTGTGTCTGTGTCCCCATATGTCTTTTGGCACGTGCCTCTTGTTCGTCTCATCAGTGTTCCGTAAATGTGTCGTCCTCCAATTTCCAGTGTCCCCATATAAGTGCCCATCATGTCCCACTGTCACGTTTATATGTAAATTCAAATAAACTATTTTTAATATGCGCTACTTGGAAATAACCATATTTAGGGTCTAAGAAAGAGTATTGCAATCACCAAGCTGACAGGCAAATTAGTAGACAACCTCTTCTTTATGTGTTTCTTCTGGAGATGATGGGCCCCAAGCTACCCTCTACTCACCTAGTGATCTGCAAGTACATTAAAAACACACTTTAGACTAAAGTCTTCCCATCACCAGAAAAGTACATGCCGACTCATAGAAAAGCTACAAATCAAAACGATTAGGTAAAAGGATAGCATGCATATACAAAAAATAAGTTGGAAGAAATAGTCCCTATAATTAGTAAGGGATTGTTGAGAACTGTTAGAAATGGGGTCTTTGGTTGACAGTCAGGTTAGCCCCTGTTCAAGCAAGGACCCTCACTGTAGTCAGGCCTTGGTAGCTTGGCAGAGCAGTAGGCTTAACTTCAGAATGCTAGTTGTAAAGTATTTGTACCAACACACACAGTAACTTAATGGAAACACTACAAAATGACACAACACCAGTTTAGAACAATAGGAATTATTTATCTAAACAAAACAAGACCAAAACGACAAAAATCAGACATACACAAGTCAAGTTATGAATTTTTAAAGATTAAACTCAAAAATAGCGCTTAGAAACACAAAATGCTTTGATGAGGTGTTAACACGACATTGTGACGGAGTCGTTCCCAACAAGCCGACACCAGTGGCGCCGAACACGGAGTCGCGTAGACCCCTAAGTACAGTACCTTTGGTGAAGAGTGAAAAACAAGTCGATGCGTGAAGTCGGGGATCGCGCCATCTGTGCGAAACGTTTAATCCACGCACTTCGAGCGGTGTCGGTCACGACGTGGTGCGGGGCTGCAGCGGCGTGGGGCCTGCGAAGGTCGTTGTGTTCCAGCGAAGATCACGGAGTCAGGTGCAGGCGGCATCACCGGATTCAGCAGCAGCGTCGGTCCGAAGTCGTCCGAAGTCGATTTCCTTGGATTTCTGCCAGCTTTCCTTTCAAGGTCCCAGGTACTGGATAGGATCTGCACCACTTGTCAGAGCAGGAGTCTCTCCGGAGACTCCAGGTGCTGGCAGAGAGAAGTCTTTGCTGTCCCTGAGACTTCAAACAACAGGAGGCAAGCTCTAAATCAAGCCCTTGGAGATTTCTTCACAAGATGGAAGGCACACAAAGTCCAGTCTTTGCCCTCTTACTCTGGCAGAATCAGAAAATGCAGAATAGCTCCACAAAGCACAGTCACAGACAGGGCAGCACTTTTCCTCAGCTCTTCAGCTATTCTCCAGGCAGAGGTTACTCTTGTTTCCAGAAGTGTTCTAAAGTCTGTGGTTTTGGTTGCCTTTCTTATACCCAGTTTCTCTTTTGAGGTAGGCCTACTTCAAAGTAAAGTCTCTTTTGAATGTGAAATCCTGCCCTTCCCAGGCCAGGCCCCAGACACTCACCAGGGGGTCCGAGACAGCATTGTGTGAGGACAGGCACAGCCCTCTCAGGTGTAAGTGACCACTCCTACCCTCCCTCCTAGCACAGATGGCTCATCAGAAAATGCAGACTACACCCCAGCTCCCTTTGTGTCACTGTCTAGTGTGATGCGCAACCAGCCCAACTGTCAAACTGACACAGACAGGAAATCCACAAACAGGCAGAGTCACAGAAATGGTATAAGCAAGAAAATGCTCACTTTCTAAAAGTGGCATTTTCAAACACACAATCTTAAAATCAACTTTACTAAAAGATGTATTTTTAAATTGTGAACTCAGAGACCCCAAACTCCACATGTCCATCCGCTCCCAAAGGGAATCTACACTTTAATCAGATTTAAAGGTAGCCCCCATGTTAACCTATGAGAGGGATAGGCCTTGCAACAGTGAAAAACGAATTTAGCAATATTTCACTGTCAGGACATATAAAACACATCAGTATATGTCCTACCTTAACCATACACTGCACCCTGCCCTTGGGGCTACCTAGGGCCTACCTTAGGGGTGCCTTATATGTAAGAAAAGGGAAGGTTTAGGCTGCCAAGTGGGGTACACTTGCCAAGTCGAATTTACAGTTAAAACTGCAAACACAGACAATGCAATGGCAGGTCTGGGACATGATTACAGAGCTACTTATGTGGGTGGCACAACAAGTGCTGCAGGCCTACTAGTAGCATTTTATTTACAGGCCCTGGCACCTCTAGTGCATTTTACTAGGGACTTACCAGTAAATCAAATATGCCAATCATGGATAAACCAATTACATACAATTTACACAGAGAGCATATGCACTTTAGCACTGGTTAGAAGTGGTAAAGTGCTCAGAGTTCAAAAGCCATCAGCAACAGGTCAGAAGAAATAGGAGGCAGGAGGCAAAAAGATTAGGGATGATCCTGCATAAGCAAAAAAGTCCAACAAGAACGTACTGGGAAACAGTAATCTGGTCAGACCTCTGTAAGATCTTCTATTTATCTAAAGAAAGATTGTGCTGGCTTACAGGAGGGAATTGTAAAGGGGTTGTCTGTTCTTTCTATTAGGTAGATGCAGATTGCATAAGAAAGCTTCTGCATGTGAGTTTGTTATTTCTTTTTATGTCCTCCAGTACATTTCCTGGGAGACAACTATACAATCTGTTGATGATTCCACCTCTACAATATTTAGAGTCAGATTTACAAGAAAGTGGTGCATCAGCTTTGATGCGTAACTTTTCTTGCGCCCCATGCACCTTCCTAACAACACCATGTGTGCGCCATATTTACAATATGGCTCATCATGGTGCACGTTATGACAATACCATCATAATTGATGACGCTATTGTGGTACTTTGCAGGATTAGCGCTATAAAGTGTGGCACAAATCTTCCAAGGAAAAAGGAGGCCCATTGAAAGTAATGGGTGTGTCTGTGTGTATGTGTGTGTGTGTTTAGTTTGAAGTGATAAAGCTAGAGATAGCGGGTTATAGAGAATGGACAGAAATGTGTGTGCAATTCTGCCATGCATATCTAGAAGGGAGGCGTGTCAGAGGTGGATAAAGTAGGTGACTGATAATCTGGGTATTATGGCAGAAACTGCCAATTAAATTGCTCTTGAACATGCACAAATTCTCCTGTTACTCACATGCAACAGAGTCAATACAAAACAGTTTGTCTGCAACTTACTAACTAATATGCTATCATACAGAGAATGGCTCAAACTTGAAGAGGATATTGGGGTGGAAGGAATATCCAAAACAGCAGTGAGGTTGAACAGTGGGAAATATCTGGGCCCAAATGATTTGTCGCTGAGATATTTAAACACCCCTCGAGTACGATATGAAACCCCATTGGCTGAATAGGCTAAAGAAGTGTGGGATCTCTCGCTCATCTCCACACATCAACTATGAACCTTACCCTGCTGATCATCCAGCCAATGGGGTCTGATATCATACTTGAGGGAACTTTAGATATCTCAGCGGGCTACTCCCTGTTGCCATTTTCATTTGCCCTTGACATTAAGCCAGTGGTATGCTGGATCATAAAGAATGTGGCGATTACAGGTGTGAGATGCGGGACCATGATTTGGAGGAAGAGATCTCCCTATATGCAGATTGAAAGAAATTAGATTGCTGGTTAACCTGGAGGAGGGCTTCCCAGGCAGCACCCACAATCCTTGTCAGAGTGAGCAACAAGCCAACCCTAAAAGAACCTGTGCTCAACCCACTGGTAGCTTGCACAGAGCAGTCAGGCTTAATGTAGAGGCAATCTGCAAAGTATTTGTGCAACATTAACCCCTTCCCCGCCACGGACGTAATGGTTACGTCCATGGCAGCGCCCGTGTGGCGCCATGGACGTAACCATTACGTCCAGGGACTGGCAGTCGGGGGAAGCGCTAGCGCTTCCCCCGAGGGCCGCCCCCCAACACTCCCAGGCCAGGGCTGAAAGGGGAATCCCTTCCCCTTTCACGCCCACCCCCCCCCCCCATGACGTCAGCGCGCGATCGCGCGCTGATTTCATGGAAACGGGGAATGACGCGCTGGAAGCCATTTGCTTCCAGCGCGTCAAGGGAGAAGGTGAGTATTTCACCTTCGTGCGGGGTGGGGGTGCTCTCAGAGAGGCATCGAGGGAAAGGAAAGGGTTTTCCTTTCCCTCGATGTCTCTTTGAGCATTCCTGCTGCCCGATCGCGATGCGATCGGGCAGCAGGAATGCCCACTAGACACCAGGGATTTCTGTATGTGTGTGTGTGAGTGAATATTAGTGTAGGGGAGCGACCCCTTGGGCAAGGGTCGCTCCCCTTTGGGGGCACATGCTTTTTACGTCGTTTCTGCCCCCCCTGGGGGCAGATTGGCCCTATTTTTAGGCCGATCTGCCCCCAAGGGGGGCAGAAAGCCACTAGACACCAGGGATTTTATTGTTGATGTGTATTTTTTGTGTTGGGGGGCGGCCCCTTGGGCAAGGGTCGCCCCCAGGGGCCCTCATGTATTTTTGGGCAGTTCTGCCCCCCTTGGGGGCAGAGAGGCGTATTTTTTTTAGGCCTTTCTGCCCCCAAGGGGGGCAGAATCCCAATAGCGCCAGAAATAGTATGTATGTATGTGTGCTTTGTGTTGGGGGGTGGCCCCTTGGGCAAGGGTCGCTCCCCCCAGGGGCGCAATGTATTTATTGTCGTTTCTGCCCCCCTTGGGGGCAGATTGGCCCTATTTTTAGGCCGATCTGCCCCCAAGGGGGGCAGAAAGCCACTAGACACCAGGGATTTTATTGTTGATGTGTATTTTTTGTGTTGGGGGGCGGCCCCTTGGGCAAGGGTCGCCCCCAGGGGCCCTCATGTATTTTTGGGCAGTTCTGCCCCCCTTGGGGGCAGAGAGGCCTATTTTTTTTAGGCCTTTCTGCCCCCAAGGGGGGCAGAATCCCAATAGCGCCAGAAATAGTATGTATGTATGTGTGCTTTGTGTTGGGGGGTGGCCCCTTGGGCAAGGGTCGCTCCCCCCAGGGGCGCAATGTATTTATTGTCGTTTCTGCCCCCCTTGGGGGCAGATTGGCCCTATTTTTAGGCCGATCTGCCCCCAAGGGGGACAGAAAGCCACTAGACACCAGGGATTTTATTGTTGATGTGTATTTTTTGTGTTGGGGGGCGGCCCCTTGGGCAAGGGTCGCCCCCAGGGGCCCTCATGTATTTTTGGGCAGTTCTGCCCCCCTTGGGGGCAGAGAGGCCTATTTTTTTTAGGCCTTTCTGCCCCCAAGGGGGGCAGAATCCCAATAGCGCCAGAAATAGTATGTATGTATGTGTGCTTTGTGTTGGGGGGTGGCCCCTTGGGCAAGGGTCGCTCCCCCCAGGGGCGCAATGTATTTATTGTCGTTTCTGCCCCCCTTGGGGGCAGATTGGCCCTATTTTTAGGCCGATCTGCCCCCAAGGGGGGCAGAAAGCCACTAGACACCAGGGATTTTATTGTTGATTTTTATTTTTTGTGTTGGGGGGTGGCCCCTTGGGCAAGGGTCGCCCCCAGGGGCCCACATGTATTTTTGGGCAGTTCTGCCCCCCTAGGGGGCAGATATGCCTATTTTTTAGGCCTTTCTGTCCCCAAGGGGGGCAGAATCCCCATAGCGCCAGGGATACTATGTATGTGTGTGTGTGCTTTGTGTGGGGGTGTGGCACCTTGGGCAAGGGTCGCCCCCCCCCCAAATGGTGCAATGTAATCTGGGTGATTTCTGCCCCCTCCCCTTGGGGGTAGATTGGCCTATTTTTTTTTTAGGCCCATCTTCCCCCAAGCAGAGAAGACTAGACACGGGAAAATGAAAAAATGGTTAGTGGCGGAGTGTTTGTCAACTGGCGAAGTATTTACTTTTATGATAATAACAGTTTTTCTCCTTTTTGTTTTAGTTCAAAGCTTTTGCTGACTTTGCTGTGGCTTGTTGCAGTTTTGGCAGTAGTTGTCCTGCGGTTTGCATAGTTGCATGTTTTAGGTAAGTAAATAAATTTACTCCAAGTGAGTATTGTTGCAATGCATGAATGACATGTTTGTAGGTGGTGTACTGAATGCAGGATTGTGTGTGAAATTGTCCTTAGAGTTATGCACAATGATTATTGTGTTGTCTTATGTCTAATTTGCTTTTTTTTTTCTCTTTTTAGTGGGATATCGTTGGTGATTGCTGTGGCTGTGCAGAGTAGTTGCTGGTGAGTCAAGCTTTTTCAGGCAAGTGAGCAGTATAGTTTTTGAGTTTATAATTCTTAGTGATAAACCTATACTTTGTTACTTATCTTACACAGTGCTGGTTGTTGGTGGTGTATTTGTCCAGTTAATTTTAGTAGGAAGGATCATGGCCAGCCGTAGGATGACCGCTCAGCAGGTTGTTAGTGTGCTTTTTGAGTCATCTTCTGACCATGAATATGAGACTGACTCTGCATCTGAGGCAGAGGAGGAAGTGCAGGATTCTGGAAGTGAATTTTCTGTCAGAGATGAATCATCTGATGATGAAGCCACTCTCAGTGCTGATGAAGGGCCTGTTTTAGAGGAGGACAGTGATGTGCCAATGGTGCAGGAGCCAGCGGCTGAAAGGCTTCCCATTGGAAGACCTGACGCATGGGTTGCACCAAACATGGAGCAGCCACAGTTGCCTGCGTTTACTGGTTTTCCAGGGTGTCGAGTTAATACGGAAAACTTTTTGCCCGTCAACTTTTTTGAGTTGTTTATGGACGATATATTTTTGGAAGAGATTGTTGAGCAGACTAATTTGTATGCAGAGCAGTTTTTGAGGGACAACGCTGCCAGACTTAGGCCACACTCTAGAGCTAGCCGGTGGATTCCCACAAATCTGGAAGAGTTTAAAAAGTTCTTGGGTTTAACTTTTTTGATGGGGCTGATAAGGAAGCCGTCGCTGTCTTCATATTGGTCTACTAGTCCCTTGATGGCAACTGCTATATTTCCTGCCATCATGAGTCGTAACCGGTATGAGCTTCTTCTTCGGATGTTGCATTTTGTAGATAATGCTTTAGCCTTGCCACGAGATCATCCTGATTCTGACCGTCTTTTTAAGATTAGACCTGTCCTTGATCATTTGGTAGATCGGTTTTCAGAGATCTATGTTCCAGGGAAAGAAATATCTGTAGATGAGTCTTTGGTCCTGTTCAAGGGTCGTTTGGTTTTTAGGCAGTACATTCCTAGCAAGAGGGCACGGTATGGAATTAAATTGTATATGCTGTCAGAAAGTAGTACAGGATATGTTTATAATTTCCGGGTCTACACTGGTAGGGATTCCAATATTGACCCCCCTGGTTGTCCTCCCACTTTTGGAGTTAGTGAGAAAATTGTGTGGGAACTTGGTAGACGACTGTTTAACAAAGGTCACCATTTATATGTAGATAACTTCTACACTGGAGTTCGGTTGTTCAAGGAGTTGTTCAGAGTGGACACTGTTGCTTGTGGCACAATCCGCTCTAATCGGAAAGGCTATCCAAAAGAGCTTGTCTGTAAAAAACTTGAGAAGGGACAGTACAGTGCCTTGCGGAATGATGAGCTGCTAGCTCTGAAATTTGTAGACAAGAGGGATGTATACATGCTAAGCACCATCCATGATGAGAGTACTTCACCTGTGGCTGTTTGGGGTCAGGTTGCCGAAGTGCGCAAACCTGTGTGCATCTTAGACTATAATAAGCACATGGGTGGTGTTGATAGAGTAGATCAGAGGTTAGAACCTTACACTGCTGCTCGTAAGTCTTATGTGTGGTATAAGAAATTAGCGCTTCACTTGTTCCACTTGGCAACTTTTAATGCTTTTGTTGTGTTTAAGGATAGTTCTCCAGAGTCAAGGATGACATTTGTGAAATTTCAGGAGTCTATCATAGCTAGCCTTGTTGTGCTGGAACAGGCAAGAGTTCCTAGAGAAGCAGTGGTGGAGGATGTGGCTAGATTGAAAGATCGTCACTTTGCTGAGCACATTCCTCCCACGGCCAAAAAAAACTTTCCTGCTAAGAGATGTAGAGTCTGTGCTCGAAGAGGTATCAGGAAGGAGACTAGGATGTACTGCCCTGATTGTCCTTCAAAGCCTGGGCTGTGTGTGGGTGGCTGTTTCAGGAGCTACCACACACAGAAGAATTATTGGGAAATTCCGTGAGCGTAAACTGGTGTTTTATATTTTTATATGTTCGGTTTCACGGTTGGCATTAGTCATGTATTCAGTTAGAGCTTTTGTGTTTGTAGTTTTGTACTAATTTATGATTAGTGGTTTCTTTGTTGTTTAAAAACAAAAAAAAGGGGATGGCATGTGTAGAGTGGCGCTTGGCTGGCGGCGTGGGTGTGGTGGCGCTTGGCTGGCAGTGTGTGTGGGGTGGCGCTTGGCTGGCGGTGTGTGTGGGGTGGCGCTTGGCTGGCGGTGTGTGTGGGGTGGCGCTGGGCTGGCGGTGTGTGTGGGGTGGTGCTGGGCTGGCGGTGTGTGTGGGGTGGCGCTTGGCTGGTGGTGTGGGTGGGGTGGCGCTTGGCTGGCAGTGCCGGCCAAACGCCAGTCCACACACTCATCAGCTGGTGTGATTGCTGTATCAGGCATGTGGGCGTATGAAAGTGATGGGCCCTTGACTGGCCATGTCTGTGGATGCGAGTCTTGTAATGTGCTGGGCCCGTGGCTGGCGGCGTGAATGGTCTAGTGCATGTCATGTATGAAAGGTGTGTGAATGGACTGTAAAGCGGTTGGTGCCTTGTTGTGGCTTTACAGCTCACGAGCTGTGAGTCATTGGTTCAGTTTTTTGGCCTTTCAGTTATTACCAGTGCATTTCACTTTTGTGAAATCTCTTGTTAATAAAATTTGATCTACTGAACCATCACTCACCCTCGTGCCAAATCCAACCAGTATGTGTGGTACAAATGACAAAACCTGCTCCGCTGTAATCAGGCGTCGCAGCACACTTGAGACACGCTAGGTGCCTCAGGTGGGACCCCGATGATGAAGCATGCCACCAACTTGGTTGGTGGGTGAGGGGTCTTCTTCACATAACCTAAGTGTGTTTCTTTTCACAATTTTAGTGTTTGGCACATCACGGACGTATGTGCACACATCAAAGTGATATATTCCAAAAATACCTGTGTTTGGGGGGGAGGGCCCACCTATGTTTTTGGTCCTGGGTGCGGCCGTCATGTAGGGAAACCTACAAAACCCAGAAACTTTTTAAAACTAGGCACCCCAAGGAGTCTAGGGAGGTGTGGCTTGTGTGGCTCCCCCAACATTTTCTTACCCAGACTCCTCTGTAAACCTCACAATTTGCATAAAAAAGCATATTTTCCTGATTTTTCTTAGTAGGATCACCGCTCCAGCACAAAATTCCTACTCCCCAGTTTTCCCCTCAGTCTCCCAAGTAAAATGACACCTCACTTATGTGGGTCCCCAAAGCAGAGTCCGTCTAAAGATGTATAAAAGAATATGCCCTTATAAACTTGCTGTGCTATCCCTTCTATCCCTTCAGGTTTTGGGCCTTATTATGTTGCAGGCACCTGGGCCACCCACACAAGTGAGGTATCATTTTTATCGGGAGACTTGGGGGAACGCTGGGTGGAAGGAAATTTGTGGCTCCTATCAGATTCCAGAACTTTCTGCCACAGAAATGTGAGGAACATGTGTTTTTTTAGCCAAATTTTGAGGTTTGCAAAGGATTCTGGGTAACAGAACCTGGTCCGAGCCCCGCAAGTCACCCCTCCTTGGATTCCCCTAGGTCTCTAGTTTTCAGAAATGCACTGGTTTGGTAGGTTTCCCTAGGCGCAGGGTGAGCTACAGGCCAAAATCCGCAGGTAGGCACTGTTTTCTCCCAAAATTGTGGATGTGTCCACGTTGCGCTTTGGGGTGTTTCCTGTCGCAGGCGCTAGGCCTACCCACGCAAGTGAGGTATCATTTTTATCGGGAGACTTGGGGGAACACTGGGTGGAAGGAAATTTGTAGCTCCTCTCAGATTCCAGAACTTTCTGCCACAGAAATGTGAGGAACATGTGTTTTTTTAGCCAAATTTTGAGGTTTGCAAAGGATTCTGGGTAACAGAACCTCGTCCGAGCCACACAAGTCACCCCTCCTTGGATTCCCCTAGGTCTCTAGTTTTCAGAAATGCATAGGTTTGGTAGGTTTCCCTAGGTGGCGGCTGAGCTAGAGGCCAAAATCTACAGGTAGTCACTTTGCTAAAAACAGCTCTGTTTTCTGTGATATGTCCACGTTGTGTTTTGGGGCATATCCTGTCGCGGGCGCTAGGCCTACCCACACAAGTGAGGTATCATTTTTATCGGGAGACGTGGGGGAACGCTGGGTGGAAGGAAATTTGTGGCTCCTCTCAGATTCCAGAACTTTCTGCCACAGAAATGTGAGGAACATGTGTTTTTTTAGCCAAATTTTGAGGTTTGCAAAGGATTCTGGGTAACAGAACCTGGTCCGAGCCCCGCAAGTCACCCCTCCTTGGATCCCCCTAGGTCTCTAGTTTTCAGAAATGCACAGGTTTGGTAGGTTTCCCTAGGTGGCGGCTGAGCTAGAGGCCAAAATCTACAGGTAGGCACTTCGCAAAAAACACCTCTGTTTTTTTCCAAAATTTAGGATGTGTCCACGTTGCGCTTTGGGGTGTTTCCTGTCGCCGGCGCTAGGCCTACCCACGCAAGTGAGGTATCATTTTTATCGGGAGACTTGGGGGAACGCTGGGTGGAAGGAAATTTGTAGCTCCTCTCAGATTCCAGAACTTTCTGCCACAGAAATGTGAGGGACATGTGTTTTTTTAGCCAAATTTTGAGGTTTGCAAAGGATTCTGGGTAACAGAACCTGGTCCGAGCCCCGCAAGTCACCCCTCCTTGGATCCCCCTAGGTCTCTAATTTTCAGAAATGCACAGGTTTGGTAGGTTTCCCTAGGTGGCGGCTGAGCTAGAGGCCAAAATCTACAGGTAGTCACTTTGCTAAAAACAGCTCTGTTTTCTGTGATATGTCCACGTTGTGTTTTGGGGCATATCCTGTCGCGGGCGCTAGGCCTACCCACACAAGTCAGGTATCATTTTTATCGGGAGACGTGGGGGAACGCTGGGTGGAAGGAAATTTGTGGCTCCTCTCAGATTCCAGAACTTTCTGCCACAGAAATGTGAGGAACATGTGTTTTTTTAGCCAAATTTTGAGGTTTGCAAAGGATTCTGGGTAACAGAACCTGGTCCGAGCCCCGCAAGTCACCCCTCCTTGGATCCCCCTAGGTCTCTAGTTTTCAGAAATGCACAGGTTTGGTAGGTTTCCCTAGGTGGCGGCTGAGCTAGAGGCCAAAATCTACAGGTAGTCACTTTGCTAAAAATAGCTCTGTTTTATGTGATATGTCCACGTTGTGTTTTGGGGCATATCCTGTCGCGGGCGCTAGGCCTACCCACACAAGTGAGGTATCATTTTTATCGGGAGACGTGGGGGAACGCTGGGTGGAAGGAAATTTGTAGCTCCTCTCAGATTCCAGAACTTTCTGCCACAGAAATGTGAGGAACATGTGTTATTTTAGCCAAATTTTGAGGTTTGCAAAGGATTCTGGGTAACAGAACCTGGTCCGAGCCCCGCAAGTCACCCCTCCTTGGATTCCCCTAGGTCTCTAGTTTTCAGAAATGCACAGGTTTGGTAGGTTTCCCTAGGTGGCGGCTGAGCTAGAGGCCAAAATCTACAGGTAGGCACTTCGCAAAAAACACCTCTGTTTTTTTCCAAAATTTAGGATGTGTCCACGTTGCGCTTTGGGGTGTTTCCTGTCGCCGGCGCTAGGCCTACCCACGCAAGTGAGGTATCATTTTTATCGGGAGACTTGGGGGAACGCTGGGTGGAAGGAAATTTGTAGCTCCTCTCAGATTCCAGAACTTTCTGCCACAGAAATGTGAGGGACATGTGTTTTTTTAGCCAAATTTTGAGGTTTGCAAAGGATTCTGGGTAACAGAACCTGGTCCGAGCCCCGCAAGTCACCCCTCCTTGGATCCCCCTAGGTCTCTAGTTTTCAGAAATGCACAGGTTTGGTAGGTTTCCCTAGGTGGCGGCTGAGCTAGAGGCCAAAATCTACAGGTAGTCACTTTGCTAAAAACAGCTCTGTTTTCTGTGATATGTCCACGTTGTGTTTTGGGGCATATCCTGTCGCGGGCGCTAGGCCTACCCACACAAGTCAGGTATCATTTTTATCGGGAGACATGGGGGAACGCTGGGTGGAAGGAAATTTGTGGCTCCTCTCAGATTCCAGAACTTTCTGCCACAGAAATGTGAGGAACATGTGTTTTTTTAACCAAATTTTGAGGTTTGCAAAGGATTCTGGGTAACAGAACCTGGTCCGAGCCCCGCAAGTCACCCCTCCTTGGATCCCCCTAGGTCTCTAGTTTTCAGAAATGCACAGGTTTGGTAGGTTTCCCTAGGTGGCGGCTGAGCTAGAGGCCAAAATCTACAGGTAGTCACTTTGCTAAAAACAGCTCTGTTTTCTGTGATATGTCCACGTTGTGTTTTGGGGCATATCCTGTCGCGGGCGCTAGGCCTACCCACACAAGTGAGGTATCATTTTTATCGGGAGACGTGGGGGAACGCTGGGTGGAAGGAAATTTGTAGCTCCTCTCAGATTCCAGAACTTTCTGCCACAGAAATGTGAGGAACATGTGTTTTTTTAGCCAAATTTTGAGGTTTGCAAAGGATTCTGGGTAACAGAACCTGGTCCGAGCCCCGCAAGTCACCCCTCCTTGGATCCCCCTAGGTCTCTAGTTTTCAGAAATGCACAGGTTTGGTAGGTTTCCCTAGGTGGCGGCTGAGCTAGAGGCCAAAATCTACAGGTAGTCACTTTGCTAAAAACAGCTCTGTTTTCTGTGATATGTCCACGTTGTGTTTTGGGGCATATCCTGTCGCGGGCGCTAGGCCTACCCACACAAGTGAGGTATCATTTTTATCGGGAGACGTGGGGGAACGCTGGGTGGAAGGAAATTTGTAGCTCCTCTCAGATTCCAGAACTTTCTGCCACAGAAATGTGAGGAACATGTGTTTTTTTAGCCAAATTTTGAGGTTTGCAAAGGATTCTGGGTAACAGAACCTGGTCCGAGCCCCGCAAGTCACCCCTCCTTGGATTCCCCTAGGTCTCTAGTTTTCAGAAATGCACAGGTTTGGTAGGTTTCCCTAGGTGGCGGCTGAGCTAGAGGCCAAAATCTACAGGTAGGCACTTCGCAAAAAACACCTCTGTTTTTTTCCAAAATTTAGGATGTGTCCACGTTGCGCTTTGGGGTGTTTCCTGTCGCCGGCGCTAGGCCTACCCACGCAAGTGAGGTATCATTTTTATCGGGAGACTTGGGGGAACGCTGGGTGGAAGGAAATTTGTAGCTCCTCTCAGATTCCAGAACTTTCTGCCACAGATATGTGAGGGACATGTGTTTTTTTAGCCAAATTTTGAGGTTTGCAAAGGATTCTGGGTAACAGAACCTGGTCCGAGCCCCGCAAGTCACCCCTCCTTGGATCCCCCTAGGTCTCTAGTTTTCAGAAATGCACAGGTTTGGTAGGTTTCCCTAGGTGGCGGCTGAGCTAGAGGCCAAAATCTACAGGTAGTCACTTTGCTAAAAACAGCTCTGTTTTCTGTGATATGTCCACGTTGTGTTTTGGGGCATATCCTGTCGCGGGCGCTAGGCCTACCCACACAAGTCAGGTATCATTTTTATCGGGAGACATGGGGGAACGCTGGGTGGAAGGAAATTTGTGGCTCCTCTCAGATTCCAGAACTTTCTGCCACAGAAATGTGAGGAACATGTGTTTTTTTAACCAAATTTTGAGGTTTGCAAAGGATTCTGGGTAACAGAACCTGGTCCGAGCCCCGCAAGTCACCCCTCCTTGGATCCCCCTAGGTCTCTAGTTTTCAGAAATGCACAGGTTTGGTAGGTTTCCCTAGGTGGCGGCTGAGCTAGAGGCCAAAATCTACAGGTAGTCACTTTGCTAAAAACAGCTCTGTTTTCTGTGATATGTCCACGTTGTGTTTTGGGGCATATCCTGTCGCGGGCGCTAGGCCTACCCACACAAGTGAGGTATCATTTTTATCGGGAGACGTGGGGGAACGCTGGGTGGAAGGAAATTTGTAGCTCCTCTCAGATTCCAGAACTTTCTGCCACAGAAATGTGAGGAACATGTGTTTTTTTAGCCAAATTTTGAGGTTTGCAAAGGATTCTGGGTAACAGAACCTGGTCCGAGCCCCGCAAGTCACCCCTCCTTGGATCCCCCTAGGTCTCTAGTTTTCAGAAATGCACAGGTTTGGTAGGTTTCCCTAGGTGGCGGCTGAGCTAGAGGCCAAAATCTACAGGTAGTCACTTTGCTAAAAACAGCTCTGTTTTCTGTGATATGTCCACGTTGTGTTTTGGGGCATATCCTGTCGCGGGCGCTAGGCCTACCCACACAAGTGAGGTATCATTTTTATCGGGAGACGTGGGGGAACGCTGGGTGGAAGGAAATTTGTAGCTCCTCTCAGATTCCAGAACTTTCTGCCACAGAAATGTGAGGAACATGTGTTTTTTTAGCCAAATTTTGAGGTTTGCAAAGGATTCTGGGTAACAGAACCTGGTCCGAGCCCCGCAAGTCACCCCTCCTTGGATTCCCCTAGGTCTCTAGTTTTCAGAAATGCACAGGTTTGGTAGGTTTCCCTAGGTGCCGGCTGAGCTAGAGGCCAAAATCTACAGGTAGGCACTTCGCAAAAAACACCTCTGTTTTTTTCCAAAATTTAGGATGTGTCCACGTTGCGCTTTGGGGTGTTTCCTGTCGCCGGCGCTAGGCTTACCCACGCAAGTGAGGTATCATTTTTATCGGGAGACTTGGGGGAACACTGGGTGGAAGGAAATTTGTAGCTCCTCTCAGATTCCAGAACTTTCTGCCACAGAAATGTGAGGAACATGTGTTTTTTTAGCCAAATTTTGAGGTTTGCAAAGGATTCTGGGTAACAGAACCTCGTCCGAGCCACACAAGTCACCCCTCCTTGGATTCCCCTAGGTCTCTAGTTTTCAGAAATGCATAGGTTTGGTAGGTTTCCCTAGGTGGCGGCTGAGCTAGAGGCCAAAATCTACAGGTAGTCACTTTGCTAAAAACAGCTCTGTTTTCTGTGATATGTCCACGTTGTGTTTTGGGGCATATCCTGTCGCGGGCGCTAGGCCTACCCACACAAGTGAGGTATCATTTTTATCGGGAGACGTGGGGGAACGCTGGGTGGAAGGAAATTTGTGGCTCCTCTCAGATTCCAGAACTTTCTGCCACAGAAATGTGAGGAACATGTGTTTTTTTAGCCAAATTTTGAGGTTTGCAAAGGATTCTGGGTAACAGAACCTGGTCCGAGCCCCGCAAGTCACCCCTCCTTGGATCCCCCTAGGTCTCTAGTTTTCAGAAATGCACAGGTTTGGTAGGTTTCCCTAGGTGGCGGCTGAGCTAGAGGCCAAAATCTACAGGTAGTCACTTTGGTAAAAACAGCTCTGTTTTCTGTGATTTGTCCACGTTGTGTTTTGGGGCATATCCTGTCGCGGGCGCTAGGCCTACCCACACAAGTGAGGTATCATTTTTATCGGGATACGTGGGGGAACGCTAGGTGGAAGGAAATTTGTGGCTCCTCTCAGATTCCAGAACTTTCTGCCACAGAAATGTGAGGAACATGTGTTTTTTTAGCCAAATTTTGAGGTTTGCAAAGGATTCTGGGTAACCGAACCTGGTCCGAGCCACACAAGTCACCCCTCCTTGGATTCCCCTAGGTCTCTAGTTTTCAGAAATGCACAGGTTTGGTAGGTTTCCCTAGGTGGCGGCTGAGCTAGAGGCCAAAATCTACAGGTAGTCACTTTGCTAAAAACAGCTCTGTTTTCTGTGATGTGTCCACGTTGTGTTTTGGGGCATATCCTGTCGCGGGCGCTAGGCCTACCCACACAAGTGAGGTATCATTTTTATCGGGAGACGTGGGGGAATGCTGGGTGGAAGGAAATTTGTGGCTCCTCTCAGATTCCTGAACTTTCTGCCACAGAAATGTGAGGAACATGTGTTTTTTTAGCCAAATTTTGAGGTTTGCAAAGGATTCTGGGTAACAGAACCTGGTCCGAGCCACACAAGTCACCCCTCCTTGGATTCCCCTAGGTCTCTAGTTTTCAGAAATGCACAGGTTTGGTAGGTTTCCCTAGGTGGCGGCTGAGCTAGAGGCCAAAATCTACAGGTAGTCACTTTGCTAAAAACAGCTCTGTTTTCTGTGATGTGTCCACGTTGTGTTTTGGGGCATATCCTGTCGCGGGTGCTAGGCCTACCCACACAAGTGAGGTACCATTTTTATTGGGAGACTTGGGGGAACATAGATTAGCAAAACAAGTTCTATTGCCCCTTGTCTTTTTCTACATTTTTTCCTTCCAAATATAGGAGTGTGTGTAAAAAAGACATCTATTTGAGAAATTCCCTGTAATTCACGTGCTACTATGGTCACCCCGGAATTCAGAGATGTGCAAATAACCACTGCTCCTCAACACCTTATCTTGTGCCCTTTTTGGAAATGCAAAGGTTTTCTTGATAGCAATTTTTTACTCCTTATATTTCAGCAAATGAATTGCTGTATACCCGGTATAGAATGAAAACGCACTGCAGGGTGCAGCTCATTTATTGGCTCTGGGTTCCTCGGGTTCTTGATGAACCTACAAACCCTATATATCCCCGCAACCAGAGGAGTCCAGCAGACGTAACGGTATATTGCTTTCGATAATCTGACATTGCAGGGAAAAGTTACAGAGTAAAAAGTAGAGAAAAATTGATGTTTTTTTCACCTCAATTTCAATATTTTTCTTTTTCAGCTGTTATTTTCTGTAGGAAACCCTTGTAGGATCTACACAAATGACCCCTTGATGAATTCAGAATTTTGTCTACTTTTCAGAAATGTTTAGGTTTCTGGGATCCAGCATTGGTTTCATGACCATTCCGGTCACTGACTGGAAGGAGGCTGAAAGCACAAAAAATTGCACAAATGGGGTATGCCCCAGTACAATGCCAAAATTGTGTTGAAAAATTGGGTTTTCGGATTCAAGTCTGCCTGTTCCTGAAAGCTGGGAAGCTGCTGAGTTTAGCACTGCAAACCCTTTGTTGATGCCATTTTCAGGGGAAAAACCACAAGCCTTCTTCTGCAGCCCCTTTTTCCAATTTTTTTGAAAAAAACGAAATTTTCACTGTATTTTGGCCAATTTCTTGGCCTCCTTCAGGGGAACCCACAAAGTCTGGGTACCTTTAGAATCGCTAGGATGTTGGAAAAAAAGGACGCAAATTTGGCTTGGTTAGCTTATGTGGACAAAAAGTTATGAGGGCCTAAGCGCGAACTGCCCCAAATAGGCAAAAAAAGGCCTGGCACAGGAGGGGGAAAAGGCCTGGCAGCGAAGTGGTTAAAACACCACAAAAAAGGATTCCACACCAAGCTAGAAAAATAGAAATCTCTTTAATAAATAAAACAAGGCCGAAACAACAAAATCAGTAGAAATGGAGAATTGCAATTTGTTAAGGTTTTAGTGAACATTGCACCAAAAAAACACAAAGCACCAACTATGGTTTTCTGATTCTCACTACGTGTAGTAGCCATAAGGGTGGGATTCAGGCTGGTCCAATTAAAAGCTTTATCCCAATCTTACTATAGAAGTGAACCGATAGTCCGGTTTATGGTTTGTGATGACAGATGGCAATAAATGCCACAGGGAACCCACTAAGTTGGAGTGCGCATACATATCTGAGAACGCACTAATCAAATCAAATCATTAACATTTATAAAGCGCGCTACTCACCCGTGCGGGTCTCAAGGCGCTAGGGGAAAAAGGGGGGGGTTATCTTGTTCGAACAGCCAGGTCTTTAGGAGTCTCCGGAAAGTGGAGTAGTCCTGGGTGGTCCTGAGGCTGGTGGGGAGGGAGTTCCAGGTCTTGGCCGCCAGGAAGGAGAAAGATCTCCCACCCGCCGTGGAGCGGCGGATGCGAGGGACAGCAGCGAGTGCGAGGCCAGAGGAGCGGAGGAGACGGGTGGGGATGTAGAAGCTGAGGCGTCTGTTGAGGTATTCCGGTCCCTTGTCGTAGAGGGCTTTGTGTGCGTGGGTGAGAAGTCGGAAGGTGATCCTTTTGCTGACAGGGAGCCAATGCAGGTGTCTCAGGTGTGCGGAGATGTGGCTGCTGCGGGGTATGTCGAGGATGAGGCGGGCCGAGGCGTTTTGAATGCGTTGCAGGCGATTTTGGAGTTTGGCTGTGGTCCCGGCGTAGAGGGTGTTGCCGTAGTCCAGGCGGCTCGTGACGAGGGCGTGGATCACGGTTTTTCTGGTGTCGGCGGGGATCCAGCGGAAGATCTTGCGGAGCATGCGGAGGGTGAGGAAGCAGGCGGAGGACACTGCGTTGACTTGCTTGGTCATGGTGAGAAGAAGGTCCAAGATGAAGCCGAGGTTGCGGGCGTGGTCTGTGGGGGTCGGTGCGGTGCCGAGGGCTGTGGGCCTCCAGGAGTCATCCCAGGCGGATGGGGTGTTGCTGAGGATGAGGACTTCAGTTTTTTCAGAGTTCAGCTTTAGGCGGCTGAGCCTCATCCAATCTGCGACGTCCTTCATACCCTCTTGTAGGTTGGTCTTGGCGCTGGCGGGGTCCTTGGTGAGGGAGAGTATACGTTGGGTGTCGTCGGCGTAGGAGGTGATGATGATGTCGTGCTTGCGTACGATGTTGGCGAGGGGGCTCATGTAGACATTGAAGAGTGTCGGGCTGAGTGATGAGCGTTGGGGTACGCCGCAGATGATCTCGGTGGGTTCTGAGCGAAACGGAGGTAGGTAAACTCTTTGGGAACGGTTTGAGAGGAAGGAGGCGATCCAGTCCAGGGCCTGGCCTTGGATCCCGGTGGAGCAGAGGCGGGTGATTAGGGTGCGGTGACAGACGGTGTCAAAGGCAGCCGAGAGGTCGAGAGAATGAGGGCGACTGTTTCACCGTTGTCCATCAGGGTTCTGATGTCGTCAGTGACTGAGATGAGGGCGGTTTCAGTGCTGTGGTTGGTTCGGAATCCGGTTTGTGAGGGGTCGAGCAGGTTGTTGTCTTCCAGGAAGGTGGTCAGCTGTTTGTTGACGGTCTTCTCTATTACTTTGGCTGGGAAAGGCAGAAGAGAGATGGGGCGGAAGTTTTTTAGGTCGCTCGGGTCAGCCGTAGGTTTCTTTAGTAGGGCGTTGACTTCGGCGTGTTTCCAGCATTCGGGGAAGGTAGCAGAAGAAAAAGAAGAGTTGATGACGGTCTGGAGGTGCGGGGCGATGATGTCGTCGGCTTTGTTAAAGATGAAGTGCGGGCAGGGGTCCGAAGGGGCGCCGGAGTGGATAGAGTTCATGATGGATTTGGTTTCTTCCGTGTTGATGTGGGACCAGTTGTTGAGGGTGATGGCCGTGGATGCCGGTTCGGTGGTGTATGGTTGGGTCTGGTGTCCGAAGCTGTCGTGACTAAAAATTCAGATCTAATGGAACAAGGTCAGGGATAAGATTGGAAGAGAGATTTGAAGGAAATTTGATTTGCCTGTACACATAGCAGCACCGGAGGTCTGAAGAGGCTTGACTATGCCGAAATACAATGATTATTTAGTAACCTGGCCCTCTTAATGGCCACAGGGGACATAGAATGGATGTGGGGAGATGAATAGTACTCACTGTAGAAGACTTTGGGCACAGACATGAACTGGCATATGCTGGCCAAACCATTGGCATAAGCAACCACTGATTGCCCCCAAAATTTGAAAAGATCTTGGAGTCTATTATGCCCTTCAGAGGAGACAACAGAGAGAATTCCATGACCTTCTATGAAGGACATAAGAGAGTGGGGAGGAGGAGACGGTTAGACAAAGGTAACTCTTAAGGGCTGACCTATGGCAGATCAGAGGCACAGCTGAGGAGAAGGGGACCAACTTACATAATGGAACTGTTGACTGGAATAAGAAGGCAGAGTGCCAAAGAAAGCGATAATTGTGTCCTGAAACATGTTTGTATTGAGTACAGTACATGAAGCAGAGAAAGGGAGGTGGAGTAGTGAGGAAAGAAACTGTAAGGATATTTTATTTAAGAAGAGGAAGGAGTGTGAATCACAAAAAAAGAGTTCAAAAGAGAAGGTGTATGAATTCTGTGAGAGACAGAAGAGGACAGAGGCTATTTTTGGGGATGAGAGTACTGTTATAGTTAAAGATTTCTTAAAGATGGGCTACAGCCAGTAGGGGGTGTCATTCTACCAGAAAGAAACGTGGTGCTGCCTTGCTGCTTCAGCCATGTCTCTAATCCTTGCACCGGGCTTCTTGCGGATACAGGGCAGCGATCATTACCTGGTCGTCCTCACTTGCTATGTTCCTGAAGTTCACTCTATTGCACTCACTATTTCACCAGCACCTTTGCACATCACAACTATGACAGCAGAAGGGGAGAAGGAAAGGAATGATATGATGCACAAGGAGGAAAGCAGTGAAAAAAGCAAACAATTATAGGAAAACAGGGTAGAAAAGTAAAAGTTCAACTGCATAGCCTACAGGTCACAAAACCACAGACTGTGTAACCTCAAAATCCAAAGAAGCAATACACAAGAGGTACTCTGTGTGTTTAAAATGTCTAACTCACAAGTGCACTTTGTGAGTTCATGGATATAGGGATGCAGCAATTATTTTGAGGGCAGTTGCGATCGCAAACCACTGATGTGATACCAAGCTCTCAATGCAGGACAGACAGCTCTCCCTTTGAGAGTGACAGCTATGAGCATCAGTGCGAAGAGACAGTGGTCCAGGGGGCACTGCATACTACCCCGATGTCCTCTTGCAACATTACGTTTCAGGGTTTGTTCTGAGTGAAACCCCTGGGCAAGTGTTTTGTTTGTTTAGAAAAAATACATTTAATGATTTTGAATGCAGAGGTGGGAGCCTTCTGGCCCTCACAAGTCCCATTCTTACATTCGGACATTCAACAGGATTTGCAAAAGGGAATACTGCCTCATTAATATTAACTACTGTGCATTGTGAAAATGAGGCACCAATAGTTGGGCTAAAAAGGGGTTGTATTTAAGTTAGCTCCAATCATTCCTTTATAATAGAACCCATCAGTTAAGGTTCAGCCATTTGCATCTAAAATATCCCCCGTGACCTGTAGTGCCACATAAGAATCATCACTCTCACTCATTGTAACTCATCTCATCGTGAATCTAAAACAAGAGTATTGTTGCAGATAACACTCAAACACACATGAAAATTCTGAAAGAAATATAAGAACGCCAGGAAAGTCCAGAACTTCCTCCTCTATATAAAAAAATAGACGACTGTTATTTACCTATGTCGGAAAGTTTTCAAAACGAACTAAGATCCAACTTATTTGTTCCGGAAAAACCTGACTCCCTGGTCCTGATCTGGCCCACCCCCTTGGCCACCCACTCTTTCCAAAACCTTGGAGTCAATCTACAGAATAAACTTTACATTGCCACTCAGTTCAAGTCAGCCACCGAGAATGTATTATCTCATCTCTGTAATCTCTGTGGCATTCTCTTCGTGCACAAGCTGAAGACTACATTTCTCTCATCGTAGCTGTAGCATTAACTACTGGAAATGGGGTATCAAGTTCTCCCAACGAAAACGGCATGAATTGCTAAGGGGCACAATGCTTTAATGCTTGATACATCTTCACTCGTCACCTCAAAGGGTTCTGACCACATCACCCCAGCTTTACAATTACTGCACTGGCTTCTGGCCAGATTAAGGATTGAATGTACAACCCCTTGCTTGGTACCCAAAAATTTACCAAAGGTTTCACTCTATGTAGCTTGACCAGATGCCCAAGGTCACCCCCCTAACGCTGTCTCCCACTATGGTGAACATGATTGGAATGATTTGAGAACAATTCTCTGCACCAAGAAGCTCCTGCATTTTAGGTTTTATTCGGCCATCTCCATCTCACTGCCAACATCAGCTCCTTCTGCAAACAGCTGAAGATTCTCTTCTTCCTCTAAGCAATCGCCTGTTACTGACTTCTTCCTGAAACCCCAACCATCTGTGCCATGGTTGCATGATTCTCCTACAAAAAAGGACACATAGATAAATAAAATAATTGACATTTTTGCATAAATATGTCAGTTGCTGAATAATCCTCGACATCGAGGTTGGGATATATGTGTTTCACTGTAGCATTGTGAAAACAAGACTCTAGTGCAGTTTATTGACAGATAATTATATTATTACGTGTGGTTATACTACAGTTAATTGTGATCACCAGCAAGTAAGTAAGTAAGCTCTGATGCATAAAATGTAAACCTAATTTGACTCCTTAGTTATTGATTAATGTGATTCCAATATTTGTCAATACATTTCCCAACAAATATTAGACTACTTTTCATGATACAGTTCTGTTTAAACCATGTTCATTATGGTCAATGCAATTGACCGGGTGTAAAGTTAAAGAGAGCGGCATAACCTAGAGTAACTACACACTAATTTTCACATTAATTTGCTTTTCAATCCAATGCATTTAGCCAGTTTTATCGGACCAGTTCATTTAAAAAGTTGTAATTGACACAATGTTTCACCAAAATATTTGGAGTTGATCCACAAATGCTCCTGTCAAAATAGTTTTTTTTAGTTTTTACCAATGTTGACCAACTAATATATTTGGAAAAGCAGGCCTTTCGGAACCTTTTCCTCAATAGAAAGCCTCACCTAGAAAAAAAGGACAACTACCAACCATGAAAGCATATAGCCACTCAATCAAGCAGGTATGAGGTATTCAGTGCACTTTAAGCATTTAACTCACTAGAATTAAGGCCCATGACAACTTTGACACTCCCAGTACCTGCGTCCACACCCCATGAATTTTAACCTTATAGTCGTCTGAAAACCTTTAACAATTTCCATCAAAACATACTTTGCTTACACTTTCAACTATGCATCAAAGCTTCTCTTTTCTTTACATTTTCATATGTACAATCCCTTTCTTACTTGATCACCTTCCATATCTCTCATTTTGATGTGCCCTATCAGAGCCTGAATTGGTTACCTGGGACCCCTTGCTTACTCTTTCACCTGTCCTAAAAGTAGCTCCTTTTCCTACCTTTTTTCACCAGTCCTTTTAAAACCTCACTAGGTTACCGATTCATTCATCCCATCACAGTAACACATTCTTATCTTTCCATCCATCCTCCTCCCATACACTATTTTTCATTCTCCCCCAACTCCATTCCATCTGCGTCTTCAAACACACCAATCAAATTCAATCCACTCTATCCTTCTCCAAACTCTTTTTCTACCCCCTCTAATCCTTTGTTCTCCCCAAAACCATGTATTCTCACTCCCTCCTTACAAAGCACCATTTATCTTGTATGTTTGAATATTCCCTATTCATTGGTACATTTATCTCCTTATCACAAGACCTCTGTCGCCATCACCTCTCAGTTTATCCACCTTTCACCTTCTTGTACTGCTTCCTTCAAACATTATGCAATATGATTCATAGTCTGTAATGGCGTCCTGAGAAAAATCACCAGCCTCAGACAGAAATATTATCATGGCCTCCAGTTATCCCCTGGTAGCTCAAGCCATTTCCATCTACATTGTGGACCCTATCGAGTAACACCACATGACTGCTGCCAAACTCCTAAACAACGGCCCTTCCTCTGCCTTGCAACCCTCTGCCAGAATGCTTGCTCTCTGTACCTCAGGACTATTCCCTCCTCTTCACTCATCAAACGATGGTCAAAAAGCATCTTTTACTGCCTATAGGTCTGAAACAGTGACAGGAAGCACCACCATTTCCAGAACCACCATAAAAAACCAAGAGGCCATACTACAAACAAAATATCTTGGAAGATACATGTCCAACCAAAGAGCTCTTTGAAGCTGTTAATCTATTCTGAAACCTCGCTAGTACTTAAATATAAAGTGTGCAGAGAAAAGCTGTATTACTCTTGTGTTCCACCTCATCAAGAAAGCCTTTAACTTCAAAGCTTACTTCATGTAAACCGTGCAGCATCATCTCAGGACCCCACTACTAAATTGTGCTACCTTTAGCCCTCAACTCATACTGTGCTCATTAAACATATGTAAAGCATGGCTGGTCAACAGTGGAATCTTGCTGGATAAACTCCTTCAAGGCCCCATAATGGTGCACTATCAATTTTCAAATTTGCAGCCTACATCAGTTGAGGCGCTGTTCCCCAGCGCTCCACTACTGCACCTTTTTACTATTTAAATTGTTTATTGAGCTCAAATTGCTATGTTGTTGCTGATGACACTCGGATCATCTTAGAACGTGGCTAACTCTCTCAGGTCAAAACTTCAAGATTCTGTGAATGTCTATTACTTGTGGAGCAATAGATGCTAGAGAATCATCTCAAACTCAACACTTCAAAAACAAGAGTACTCCCATGTGAACTGTGCATTGTGACAAAACAATAACCCAATATCTTTTGACCACAGGCAGTGGGGCAGCCACCTACCACCTCGACTGATGTGAAAACCCGTTGTGGGATTAAGGACTCCAAACTCTCTCTTCAATGCAAAATCAAAAAAATGATGAAAGAGGGACTCATTCTATACAATGTGAATTTTATGACTCGTTTACATAGGGTACAGGCATCATTACTAAAGTCATGACTGGATTATAAAAACTGAGTCAACTTCATACTATTTAGAAAAACAACTGCCAAAAAACAAAGGATACAGAATGCATCAGCCAGATAGCTACTCAATTTAAACTAACAGGACCATATCACACCTGCCCTCAAAGCACTACACTGCTCACCAGTGGCCAACAGAATATCTTTTAAAGCGCTTTGTGTTGCACATTGAGTAACCCATGGGAGAAGAACTAGCTTTCTACAAATAAGCTTCATCATATGCAATCAAAGAAGAAAAAGCATTACAGAAACCTCAGATCAGGAATTACTCTATTACTGATAATTCCTAATTAGGAAGTAGCTGCTAAATCAGACATTAAAACTATTGTATAAACTGTTAAATAAAATCAGATCAAATAATTTTTCATTTAGAAAGGCCACCAAGGCCTGGGTTGTCTCATACCCTAGTTTCATGTACCTCTAGTGCCACAACCCTGACTCATTTATAGGTCGGGATGGAATTTAACTTATGCTGGCATAGATGGAATAATTTTGCAGTTTTGTGTAAAATTACAGAGATTATGCCATTACAACACATCACATTATTTTGGGGTTAGATTTTAATGCAAGATGTACCGTTTGGGATTTTTTTTAATGCCAGCAGAGTTTCAATTACTTTTGTGTAGCAATGCAGACCGTTTGGTTAATTTTTAGCACAAACTACAAATCCAAACCAGAGCTGCAGTGTTTTGTGCATGAGCAGTCAACAAATATTTAAGGCAGATATTTTACCCAAGCTGACCATCTAGTAATTTCTGAGCACAAAACTACAAACAAACATGAAGACAATATTCTGAGTGCGAGTGATGCAAAAACAACTGTAAATTACATTTTCAAGCTACATTTGTACCCAGACTGTTCAAGTAATTGTTTGAGCACAGATACATTTTAAGTAATTTTACAGTAGTTTCACAGAATTGCCCTACAGCAAAATTACATGGGTTTCACATACCCCTACTGAATTGTATATACTGTGCATGCCTCTTTGAGAAGTCTGGAGAACACTCTCTAAGTATTAAGCCAGGCTCTCCTTTAGAACTCTCTCCCCCATACATCACGGTGACACTTGCTGGCACTTTGCTGTTTAGCCATTTCTTAAACACTGCTACCATACCTTGAGTGTGGAAAACAGCAGAAGGTATGCCCATTTTGATCAAATCTAATGAGGATCCCAAGAATCCTTCTAACTACAGGCCAATATCTCTTCCCCCATTTCTCAGTAAGGTGTTAGAAAGCCTAGCCAATCAACAGCTATCTCACTATCTGGAAACAAACTCCATTATGGACCCTTTGCAATCATGCTTCAGGGACCCACATAGTAATGAAACTGCATTACTGACAGTTCTAGACACCATCAGATTCTCCCTTGATGAGGGCTATCAATCTATACTGCTGCTGTTAGAGCTGCCTGTTGCTTTCAATACCATGTCTCATTCCATCATGGTCCAAAGACTTTCCGAAATTGGTGTCAGAGGCAAAGTCCTTGGCTGGTTTCAGAGATTCCTACCAGGAAATTAGCCATCTTCAAGCTATTATGGCTGGCACATATTTCCTCATCCGGCAAAGGTCCTGCGTATTTCCAATGTAAACTCTTTCCCTATTGTCCTGTTAGGCATTTCAGCTCTTGCTCTGCCCACGGCATATTCACACAGTCAAGTATGGTGCCAGATCCTTCTCTTATCTCGGTCCACATCACAGGAGCAAACCTTCTCTGCACATTCATGTGTGTTCTGATCTAGTGCAATTCAAAACACATCTCAAAACATGGCTTTCCTTATCCCCTTGTGCATTGTCATAGTTTACGCCAGTGCAATATAACTACAGGTATTCAAGAGCACCAAAGCCTAAGAGGGTTAAACAGGAGAGGCAGCACTGAGTTGAATTTCAGAATTATCTACCATGAACCAATATGTTAGTGGGTGGTGAATCCTGTTGCATGGAAATGCAAAGTTCTCTGAAGAGGTGTGCCTTCAGTGTCTTATTAAATCACTACACACCATCCCTTTCGAAACATATTCTGATGAAATAACAAGAACTAATTGTTACCTATTTATCATTCTTATAAATAACTACACATAATTGTATGTTAGTGTTAATGTTAATTAGAACCTATACTCTGTTGATTAACTAGAACACTCCACACACTCCCACTTCTGCTCCGAGATTTTCCACAATGTTGGGAAAATATGCTTGCTTTTTTGAAGTCCATGAAGGAGGCTGCTAAAAACTATAAGTGTGACCTCCTAAAGGGACTCTGATACAACCAAAAAGGTAGGAAAGTATTTGAATGAACAATTCTTATCAGGTAGGAATTCATGTGTGTTAAACTGTGATAACATCATTCTGTAGCTCATCACTGCTCTTTCCCCATCCTCATCTGAGTTCATTGTCATTGTCATGGTGAGCAAGGGATCAGGGGCATAGATGTCTAAATTCACTAAGGCAAAAACACATTTTTACCACTGGGAGTTCCTCTAGTAGCATTCCATTTAATTATTTTGTGAATTTTCTGTGCCTTTGCACAAAATCTATGTTTTAGCATAGTGCAGTATACTGTTGTAGAAGAGTTGTCAGAAGGACAAAACACTGAGTTAATGCTACCTGCTGACATCTGCTGATTTTTAGATAAAATCTTTGCAAGGCAAACTCAGCCTTCCCTCCTTACGAGGTGGGTAAATTGGGTAGCATTCTATTTTGTTACAACAGCGCCTCTCATTTACAGCACTCAGAAACCACTCAAGTGAAATATGAAGTGCTATCCCTGTGGAGAAAGCAATGTCTTTGCAATGCCAATGCATGATGTAAAACATGTTGTAAAATCGCTTGATCCTTTATTCTACCACAGAAGGTACATCATTCAAAGGTGTTGCATCTGCAGCTTCTCAGCCCCCTGCGCACCCAAGAACCAGAGTACTTTGTGGGCTTCAGCAGTTCTAGGGCCTCAGAAGACACTGTATGAAGCCTGCAACTGTGAATTAGGAATGTCTGTCATCGGGCCATTTTCTCTCATGCTCCTAGGCTCCTAGGCTCCTAGCTTCTGCTTCTTCACTCTTCAACTCCAGCACAGCAGACACCTACCTGATGGTTTGCAGCTGCCTTTTAATGCAACTCTACAGCTAGTCAAGCTCAGGTTTTTGTTCTCCCTTCTTTTCCCTTTCCATCATGGCTGTTCTTTCTGTGGTTTCTTCCTGACTTTCACAATACATTGGGCCTCATTACGACTGCCGAAGCCGCTGCAGGCAAAAGACCGCCAGTAATGGAGGTCTTTTGCCCGCCATATTAAGAGCGTTCTACTGGGCCAGTGGGCGAAAACAGCATTTTCACCCTCTAGCCGAACGGAACACTCACCACAACATTGACGTTGGCTCGTAATTCAGCCGGCGGCAATGTTGTGGTGCGTCGGATGCGCATTTCACTGCCCATAATTCGGGCAGTGAAATGCACGATGGCGCTGTGCATGGGGGCCCCTGCACTTCCCATGCCAAGTGTATGGGCAGTGCAGTGGCCACTAGGGGTCCCCTGATGCCTCAATTCTGCCAGCCTTTCCATGGCAGTGTTTACCACCATGGAAAGGCTGGCAGGTGGGGACTCGTAACCCCCAGGGCAGCTCTTCTTGTAGCCCTGCCCTGGCATATTACAACTGCCGGGACCACCAGGTTGCAGGCTGGCTGCAGCCTGGCCGTGTTAGCGGTCTGACCATGGTGGCTCCGCCACGGTCATAATGGGGTGGTCGGACCACCCTGTCTGCGGCAGTCCGACCACCATCGTGAGGCTGCCGGTCGTAAGAGCGCCAACCGCGTAATGAGGCCCATTGTCTTTCCTGTTATGTGGTGTTTGATGTCATTTCCTTTTCTTGTCCTTTTACTATGTAAAGGCCTCAGTCTGGTCGGAGGGTCAATCATAACAAATCCACGTTCTTTAACTTCTTTCATCGCTCGTTCCAGTTGCTGATCCTGACCCTCACTTGTGAAGAATTTTACTACTGGTTTGTGGATTCCTGGTTTTCTTTAATCCTCCGAAGTCTAGCAAGGAGGGTTTTTTATGCCATTGGCTTTTTCCTCCTGAGAACGTGCAGCTTCTTCAGGGCACTTAGCCATCACATATTCCAGTATGTGGTGTCTTTGTTACTTCGAGAAACATTGAACCATACATCACACTGCGGACTGGACTGGATTGTAGATAAGTGTCCATTCATGAAGAGAGGGGTAGGCATTTCCGCTAAGTAAGGAAAGCCATCAGCCTTGGATGCCAGGCAGTAGTTGCCTGAAATTATTTAATAAGATCCCTTTTTAGTTCTGGTTTTAGCTAATACTGAAGTTATATTCAGCCATGGTGTAATGTCATTTAGAATGACTGTATTTTACCATTTGACAAGAAGCACATCCACACGCAAAGATTAGCTTTGGTGTCAGGCACTATTTTAGCAATGTTTTCTTGTTAAAGCCCAAAAAATAATCTTAGCAATGTCAGATAGTTCCTTCAGTATTAAAGTTCTACAAAAAAACATGACAAAACAAGCACTGACAAATCCAAAATACAGGCAGCCAACACTAGAACAATTGGCTTTGCCAATGCGTGCTCCGTGTATCTATAGAGCTCCAGGAAGGAAAATGTTATTCTGCCAGGAGTGCTGAAACACCTAGTACAGTTCCAAGAAAGTATAAGAAATAGCAAGTAGCATATATAAATTACTGAATTCTTCAGTCACCTTTTGGACTGGAGGACAATGCTTAGGCAACCAGTAGTGGTTCCCAAGAAATCTCTTAAGCCAATTTGTGTCCACCTCATATTCCCTGTTTCTTTTCATAAATGGTGCAAGCCAAATTTTGGGACCTAGCAAACCACATTCAAATACATTGGTTCTTAGAGTAGGGATGCGCACAACTTTTTTCTTGGAAGCTGCATAAGTCTCTATGCAATACTTCACAACTTGATACTTTTGCAAAATTATACAATTTCTCCAGATTTGCATGGACATTCTGATACTTACAACAATTTAGGTTGTAAAAGATAAACTTGCAGAGAAACATTCTGTATAACTTTGCCATTGCTTGATTAGAGAAGAACCTACATCCTCTAAAATGGAGTCCCATAGGGGTATTGATGCAATCCAAGATGGCCAATAGTTTCAGATTGTCTTGAACTGGGTGATTCATCCGGCTACTGACCAATCAGGGGAACTAAGGTCAAGCACCTGATTGGGCCTGGTTTGGATAACTAGGCCAATATTTCCCACCGATAACAATGTGGCCCTTGATCAGCAGCACCTGAACGCAGAGCAGGAAGGGAGTTAGGTTGAGTGGACTGAAGAAGTATTTGCCACGTGGTTTATTGCAATGTGTGGGTCATTTTTGCTGAAAGTTTGCAGAACCAGATTTGTGACTAAGATGTGCAAGATAACGTACGTGTTTGTTCAGAGGCTGGGGGCAGGCATTGTTGTTATTGTTAAATAGTACTTGTATGTGTATAATCAAGCCCAATTAATTTTGTAAGATAGCCGTTCTGCATGGCGGTGATCCACCATGAGTGGCGGCCTCCTGATCTTGACAACACAGCATACAGTGCCTGCGATCAAGCATACCTGCTTTAAGTTGGCTAGACATCCCGACACTTCTGAGACAGCTCCCATTTGTTGTGGTCGTATCTGGCAATTTCTGAAAACATACTTCATGTCCCAGCTCTCAGAGAGGTTTGACTAAGGACAGGAGGAGAGAGTGTTGTTGTGCACGAGTACAGGGGACTCATAAGGTGCTTCCTTCTCAACTCTCCTACACATAAGGAAGCAGCACAAGTAACACAGATGAAACTGATGTCAAAGGCATGGACAACATTTAAGAGTGGCAGGAGTCGCAACAGTGACCCCTGGACAGCCTCTTAGGACCATGGCGCTGCCCTTGCGACCCCTAGCCTCAGAGGTGTCAAAGGCAGTCCCATGAATGAAAGGTAAATAGTGCTGTGAAAATGAAATAGATAATACACATTTTTAAACAAGATGTTGCCAGCAGTCCTTATTGTGAACACATGGAAAATGATGCTTTCAAAGAAAACCTCACATCTGTGCTTTAACCAATGAGATTGCTTTTTAAGTGATGCTAATCAAAATATTTTAATGCCACGTAATAATTGAGTCAGTAAATGATCTACGTGAAATAATACAGGTAGACAATGTCACTGCTATTTTTATAAATGTTTGTGATTGTCTTTCTGTAATTTGCTTATACACTTCAGTTTGGGAATATACACTAAGAAAAACATTAAATCGTGACCGTTTGAGGTATAAATATTTTTGCTTCCCAGTTGTGTTATGTTATTTTGCGGCTTCTTCTCTTCCAACAAAAACATGAACGTTCATGGAATAAAAAAGAGAAATGTCTAATGTTCCCATAATGTCAACACCCTGTTTACATACATGCTAATAGACCCGATTCAGACGGGAGACTCCCGATTGTTCAAGCCTAACAAAATCTTTATTTTGGCTGTCTGGTGCCTGAAATTATCTCTGCCTCAATAGACGTCAATGGGGGAAATGCATTCTCCCGATTATTATTTTTTTAATCTCCAACTTTCCTCTTTCAAAATGCTGACATGTATGTATTTAAAATGTAACCGTTTTGTAACGATCTAATTTTGAGTTAAATATGCTTTTACCCTCATCAATGCCAGATATTGCTATCATCTGGATTAGGGTCACATGACATCAATTCCTGAGAGAATTCAGTGTCAAGGTTTATATAACGTCACTTCCTATGATGTTACTGGATCGAATGATGGTTATGTGATGTCACTTCTCCCATCCCTGGTAATTTGGTGAATCGGTGCCCACGGTCAAAGTTGCATTTAATTTTTGGATTCAGTGCTCGTGAGTAGTTCTTCCTTTGTGTCTATGGCGTGTCTATCTATTTGGTTATCAAAGTCTGGTCACCCTGACCTGCCTGGACGTTGGGAAGGTTGGGTGGCTGCAGAAAGGAGCACAGAGGTGAGCAACAGCTCGAGAGCCAGGAAGGTAATGCACACTTTTGAAGCTCTTCCATGGAAACCTGAAATGTGCAGAGCTCTGAAACCTATTCTGTGCCCCGCCCTTCTCCCGTCCTGACATTACAAACAGCCCTGGGGCAGCGGCGTACATGGAGAAGGAACACGGATGATTAATAGTGACTATAATTGATCTTTTGAAGAGCAAGAGATAATAAGTTGTTAAATGCTGCACACTGATATGGGAAACAGTACTCAGGGAGGCGACACACCCTCTCCAATTTGTATATAAGGAGCAGCTATTTCCCCAGTAGTCAGTCACCACCTCTGCTTCCTTTCTTGAGCTGGTGCACCTGCGATAGTACAGCATGGCAAGTTTACACAGTTCCTCTCGTAGTGTTTCTTCTCAGAAAACTAGTGTTAGACAGGGTGCTAGTCAGAGTAGCCATGCTGGGGGTTCTTTCGGGGGCTACGGGGGTGGCAGCTTTGTTGGTGGTGCAGGAAGTGGCTGGGCTGGTGGTGCCGGAGGTAGCATTGGTGGTGGTGGTGGCTTTGTTGGCCGTGACCATGGGGGCCAGTGGGGCCAAGGGGTCCAATGGGGTCAGTGGGGCCAGGCTGGCCATGGGGACCAATGGAGCCTAGGTATCCATGGACATGGTGAGGGCCTTCTCTCTGCAGGGGAGAAGGAGACCATGCAGAACCTCAACGACCGCCTGGCTGCCTACCTAAGCAAGGTCAGGGAACTGGAGGATGCCAACGCCGAGCTTGAGCGTAAAATCAAGGAGTGGTACGCGAAGCAACGACCAGCTCCTGAAGAAAGGGACTACAGCAAATATTTCAAACAAATCGCAGATCTGCAAGCTAAGGTGAAGTACCATGCCCAGTTCAATTTATTACTTGTTAGACAATTATCTTGCCAATTAACAATAATTCCCTAACTGGTACTTCTTACTCTTCTTCTCTATCTTTCAGAGGTTTTTCTAGTCCAAGTTCTTCGATCAGTCTGAATATGTACTTCTTTATCTCACAAAAGTATTTTCTATTTCTAACCTGTTTTATGAAAAATTTTAAATAATGTAAAATTACTACTCTTGACAGACACTCTGACCTGTAAAAAGAGGTTTAAACATAAACAACTATCTGTATCACAAGAAATCAGGCCAATGTTTGCTATAATTTGTATGGCTCATCTTAGTGCCAATGCCCCAAGCTATATCTGAGTTCCTACGTGTGGTACCCAGTATCTGCCCTACAATTGTGCGCTAAATATTTTACTCACTAACCTTCTTCTTTATATTACAGGAAACAATCCAGTAGTTATGCCAAGGGTCTAAAAAAATACACATAAAAAGCAAACTACATATTTTGAAAGCATATGTTTAGAGATAAAGTTGTCAGTGATGGTCGTACTATTTTTATGTTCCTTCATTTCTGAAGCATACCTTCCTAAATCAATTGTTGCTAATTGCTCTAAACAGATTATGCACTGCAATCAGTTAAACAGGCCAAAAAATTGTATAGAGGTTGGAGAACACATTGGTGTAGTTAAGCAGGTAGACATTCATATCATGATAGAAAAGTATATTAGAGATAGGTTAAGAGAGAAAACATTCATTTATTTCATACAATGGGCAATAGGAAAAGGCGACTTTGAATCACAGTAAGCAAGCTACAGCACTCCACAGTAGGAGATGTTAGAATACATTTCCCATTCTTACTCAGTCTCACCACTGGCTAATAAAAGTAAAAAGAAAACAACAAAGTAAACATTCACCCTGCTAAAACCATTTAAAATTCATATTAATTTGGCTTGTTCATCATCAGCAGGGTCAAACCTCCCACCCCAAGTGCTGATAGGTTATCTTAGCTCTCTGCGCTAGTCAGCCCCCAATCAGTACAGAGAGGCTTCACGGTTGTACTATTAGCCAATCTATTTCCAAGTCAGACTCCTAGCCATTTTCTAGCCTTTTTCTGAGGATGACCAAATGTAAATTTTATTCTGTACAGTATGTTTTCTGCTCTGATCTTCTAGCACCCCTGTTTACCCAGATGCCAAATCATACTGGACAAGAGCTTCTCACAACATCCTCACTTAACTGATACACAAAGCCTCAAATAAAATTGTTGACAATTTCCATTTGCATTATGAAGTGAGAGTTAAAGAGTTTTTTTAGCAAGTCCAGAGAGAGAGTCTGGTCAGCAGACATTCTTAAGCAACTCGTAACATTTACTTGCCTTTAGCAATCTGACTGCTTTAGTTTGTAGAATCATTTAGAAGATTAACTTATTTACATGTATGAAATTGCAATCTAAATACAGTATTTAATTACTTTGAAGTGCAAGATTAATGTAGATTAATTTCAGCAGCGTTCATTAAAATCAGTTTTACATATTCTGCTACCATTTGTAAAGTATTTTTCGAACTTAGGGCTAGATGTACATACCGCTGGTCGCAATTTCCAACCAGCATTTTTGCAACAAGTTACAGATGTGTAGCTGGTCACAATTTGACCTACATCATGAATAATAATGAGGCAGGTCACAATCTGTAACCCACTAGGGTTCGCTACCATCACAGGGTTGGTGCTCTCCTGGGGTCAGCAAGTCAAACCACCGTGTCTGTGATTGCTTTTACATAAAATCGTTTTTTTTAAATGCAGCCTGTTTTATTTTTAGGAGTAGGTAGTGATCTGTGGGACCACTGCCTGCTCTTAAAAAGTATTGTTTATACATTCTCAGAGGGACCCCCTTCGCAATTGCGAATGGGTTACAACCAACTTTGAGATGGTGGCAAAGTACCAATGTTTTGCATCCACATTTCTGTCAGAAAACATTAGTACATACCATTTCCCAATTCAGTCTCCATGGAGCTGATTTTGCTATGCTAAATTCCTAAATCATTAGAGATGATGAGCAGCAGACAAAGGAGACAGAAATCTGTGGTTACAAAATGTAATACAGAGATCTACATCCCCACTGTAGAAACATGAAATTCCTAAAAGATGACCAGAATTGGGAATTCATATAGACTAGACTTGAGAAAATTGAAGTGATATTTTGCTGTCTGACAATTTTCACTAGCAGTGAAACCATGATATGTTATATTGATTGCATATTCAGATGCTGTTGTTTTCATGTTTCTAGTTGTGCGACACTCAGCTATTTATTCTATGAACGAATAGGCCTTGAGTCTTTCTTTTGCCATCTTGTGTCTGTAGATCTTAGCTGCCCAAGTGGCCAATGCCAGCGTCGTCCTGCAGATCGATAATGCAAGACTGGCTGCTGATGACTTCAAACTCAAGTGAGTAAGACTGGGTAGTGATGAATTACATCTACTTACATATACTTATAGTACACATAGATACTCCTATACCATCTCAGCACACTTCTAATTTAGGCAGCTTGGATAGTCAAGAAACATTGATGCCTCATAACACACTAAAGACCGTGGTCTCCTACATCGGATACTCACTTCTTTCTCTGCACTGAAGGCATAGATGCCTGAGTGTGGTAAATTGTTTCACTCTACAGATCCTGTTCTTCTGAAAGTTAGCATTTGAAGTTTTAGCTGTTCACTTTTGAATGATAAAGGCCTTCAATTTAGAAAGATCAGTTTAATTTAAAAAAAGTAAATGTGCTATTATTTTAACACACTATCAACCATTGGTGACATCACCAGAGCAGGGATCCATGGGAACTCCTTTTCAACATGTCCTCTCCTTACACAAGGCATTTAATGGCTTATTAGATGAACATACGTACTTCCTGAAAGTGAAGCATGCTCAAGGGGTTTTTAGGGAGTTTTGTTGCAATGTGGCAAAAAAAGTGTATCAGCTTTATATGTCCTACACTTGGGAGATAAGGAGAAACGAAGGTAACTCTAATACGGAAGTGGTGTGTTTGCATTGGGTGCACTGTAGAAATATTCCCAGGTTGAATAGTTTGCAAAGGTGCTGGTACAATTTGGCACCAATGTTTGCAGTTTATGACAAGTGAAACAACAACATTTTAAATGACTTGTCAGTGGGAAAACAGCTATCCGTCAGTCCAGATATTGGTGTCGATGTCAGGGCAAATTTTCACCAGCAACATCAATGTATTAAAAAATACTGTTGAAACCCCTACTGGCATTTATGAAATCTATGTTACCATAGGTATCAGTAATTCGTGGATGTAAAATACGCCTCATAAAATGAATAATATCCTCTCCTCTGGATTATGGAATATTATCCGAATCTAATATTTCACCATGCCATTCCGAGATTCCGAGAGATTTTCTTTGAGATAGTACTCACAGCTTCACTTGGCAAATTAGACCCTGGAAACACCTGAAGTAATTCAGTGTACGAAATTACTGCATACGTCGTAATTCACTATCAGGCCGGTAACTCCTGCTTGTGTCCAATTAAAGATTTAAAGGTCAATCAGGATAAAAGTTTATGAAGTGCTTCTTGAGAAAGTCTTTGGATTTCTTCCCCAAAAGACACTCAATGGATTTTCTGCGCACTTACACTAAAGCTCGTTCTAAGTGTGTTTTATTGCAGCTTACACCGTGTTTGGCTGGGTTGGGTAAGGTTTGTTGCAACACATGTATCTTCACCACTAGCGGTATTATGATCAGGCAATAGCGTGGAGAATAGACAAAACATGTTTGAACAAAAGTCCTAAAACTTAATATGTTCCTAGGTATGAGAATGAGCGGATGCTTCGCCAGAGTGTGGAGGCTGACATCAATGGGCTGCGTCGGGTGCTGGATGAGCTGACCATGGCCACATCTGACCTCCAGTTGCAAGTGGAGAGCCTGACTGAGGAGCTGGCAGCACTCAAGAAGAACCACGAGGATGTAAGAGCTAGTAGTGTGCTTCACTGGTCTCGGAAGACATGAATATGGGATAAAATCATAATACTAAAAATTTTCAATACCAATTTTTAAGAGTCAATAAAAGGGTTCAAATGTTTATATATACTCTAGACCAGCATTCTCCACTGTTGGTGCATCATGGCTGAGTCCATTCCAGGTTTACAGGATAGCCGATGACTATTTAGATTCATTGTACGCTAATTTGTGTTGTGAGGATATGCTGCAATCTGACAGGGTTCATAGATCAACATTGAATTCTCATGTTGTATATTGTCTGGCTTACTCTAAAATGTTGAACATTACTTGGTTGATCAGTAACTTACACTTCTTGACAACCCATAGAACCTTTTAATATTGCAGTATTAGAATCAAAATATTGTTCAACATAACCCAATTTCTAATGTTAATGTTCCTTTTTTTACATCACTTGCATACAAATGAAGGGGTTTTGTCTTATTTTCTCATTGCAGGAGATGAAGGGTCACCAACATGATACTCAAGGAGATGTCAGTGTTGAGATGCGTGCTGCTCCAGGCATAAACATCATCGAACTCCTAAACCAGACAAGGGTGCAATATGAAAAAATGGCAGAGGAGAACCGCAGGCGGGCCGAAGAAGAATTCAACAAAAGGGTGAGGATCTATACACTATGATGATTGTCAAAAGAAAATGGAGAACCCTGCATCAACTCTCCCTCATTTGTCTTTCAGAGTGCTGAGCTGAAACAACAGATCTCAACAGGGGTGGAGCAGGTGCAATCAATTAAGACTGAGGTGTCAGAACTGCGACGGACCTTGCAATCGCTGGAGATCGAGCTGCGGGCACAACTGTCAATGGTAAGAGAAAGTTCACCTCTCAGAAAGCATCCCCACTCTTAAGAAACATAAAATTGTTGTGTGATAAGACAATAGGAATCTATTTTCAGTTATGTAATCAAAATAATGATTGACACAATTTTACATTTTTTCCCCATCAATTATTCTTCTGCACATTTCTGAATGGTTGCCACCTCATACCCTTGACAGAAATACATCTACAGTGATTTTCAGAGTAGGAATGGGTCAGGGAAATATTGCAAATATCCACAAACTCGATAGTTAGTCGATGTTCTCAAATTTTCAATGGTATTCAGGACCTGAATTCACTCCCCACCTTGAGAATAATCTTTATCCATGTGTAATATTGCACCATAATGTTGTAACCGTATAGCTCCGTGAAGTTTTTTCCAAGTGATAGTTAACTTTTTGTGAATTCCTTTAAATAATTCATGTTGGTATTTGTACACACACTTAGCTTTATTATTTGTGCCCAGGGCGTTTAGTCGAATAGCGAACATAAGAAAAACAGCCAATATCAATCCTAATCCCTGTCCTCTATTCCTGGTCACTTTTACATCATCGTGATCTACATCTTTCCCACAATTCCTACTTTTTCTTGTTGTAACTCTCCCACACCTAGGTTAATTTCCACTGACCTTACTGTATGGGTGGATGGCTTTTGGATCATCACCTTTTAACACTCTCCAAAATTGTATATTCAGAGAAATACAATAAACCGACTTAAATCCACCAAATTGTCATCCACTTGACTCACAATTCACTATAGAAACTTTGTCCAAAAGGTAGAGTCAGAGGGAGGCTTACCAGCAATGATATGTTTGAACTGAAAAAACAATGTTTGTAGTCTTAGGGCCTAATTTAAATATTGGCGGATGGGTTACTCCATCACAACGGCGAAGGATATCCCTTCCACTGAAATCTAAGTCTCATTATGTCCTATGGGATTTAGAGTTTGTTGGGACGGGAGTGAGTCACCGTTGTGATGGAGTAACCAATCTGCTAATATCTAAGTCAAGCATTCAGTTCACAGATTTGCCTTTTACTTAGTAACTGTGCAGTGTTTTGTTGATTTTACAGAAAAGCTCTTTGGAAAGTAACCTGGCCGAGACGGAGGGACGCTATTGTTCTCAGCTGGCAGAGCTGCAAGGCAAGATCAGTATCATAGAGGAACAGCTGGGTGACCTCAGGGCACAGATGGAGCACCAGAGTGATGAGTACAACCAACTCTTGGACATCAAGAGTCGACTGGAGCAGGAGATTGCAACATACCAGCGTCTCCTTGAAGGATCGGGAGGGTAAGAATTTGGTAGGATCTTTCACCAAAGATTTCCTTTTCTACCCTTAGTGAGGTGCACTATGTAGAAAGATCTCATAGTGGACAAGCATGTGTAGAGTCATAGGGCAGTCAGCATGAAGTTAAAGAATATGCACTTGGAGCTCCTAAACCATATGAGGATCTGCACAGTGCTGTGTGAAAATAAAAAATTGAACAGCAGCATTTTATAAAAAGTTGTTCCAGTACCAGGGTTAAGCTTTAGTACCTCTGCATCAAGGATTATAAAAAAAATGGGTTGGGATAATGATTGCCACAGTCTCATCTTTTACGTTTTTTTCAGAGAATGGCTTACTTGAGTATCAGTGTGGTTGAGTTCATGGTTATGCATGACAAGATTGTTTTTCTTTTGGATGGAACTGAGTAAAATGAAGTGAAAATGGAAACTGGGTCACCGTTATCTTAGTCGCACCAAGTTCCAAGAACCTGAACAATAAGTAAAGACCTAATTTAGTGTTTGGGAGACAGGCCGTGTGTCACAAAAGTTACAGATAGTTAATTCACATTATTACAAGTGACGTAGGGTACAATGCACTTTTTATTAAAGCGGACGGGATAGCTTCCACATTTGTGATGGAATAACCCATCTGTAAACTCTAAATCAGGCCCTACGTCTCAGGTAAATAGCTCCTAGCTCAATTAATGATTGAATGACAATTTCTAGAGCATGAACAACTACCCAGAATCCTGGCACTGAAAAGGGGGTATAGACTAAGGGAGAGGTGGCTGCTTGCCAAGACTTATGGAAGCTCCAATAGCCAGGTTGAAATTGTTTCCTGAAAAGTTGTTTTCATGAAAAGATTGTGATTGAGGTTTCTCCCTAATCTGCAGAGGGAGAGAGTTCCACACCTTAGCTAACCTAGAAGAGAAAGCTGTGATCTTGTATAGAGGTATTTTAACACCATGGAAGTGTTCGAATGTTTTGTACACACAGGTGGCATTGCAAGAGCATTTTTATATCACGCTACCTAATATGGGGATTTTTACCATTACTCGCTGTGATAAAATGTGACTTTCCCTCTGTTCTCAAGAGAGACACAGTTCAAGTGCCAATTTAAAAGGCTCATTACTCAGGATAATATAATTAATTTTATTTCTGGATACAGGTCCTCACAGTTCCCGCAAATTAAACATCAGTCAGACTATGGCTCAGGAGAACACAGCAGTCATAGCGGCGTCAGCGGGTATGACAGAGGCAGCAGGTCCACCGGAACCACAGGCTACGGCTCAGGCACCGGTTCCTCTTCCAAAGGTAAATGCTTTCTTGCGACGCCCAGTTCCTACACACTTGAAAACCACAGTCACAATAAACAGGCTCTGACCCCATCACTTGCATCCCACACAGTCTCTGACACAACAGTCACAGCGATGGGTTAGATTCAGTGGTGCGATTATCTTATATTAGCATAGGTTGAAATCTGCAAACAGCTCTGCCAGTGCGCCTGATCTCTTAGCGACAGCTCTTGCATTTCTAAAACACTAAAAATCTGTGCAAGTGAGCTCGGTTATTGACTGCTGCACTCTCTCTGGTGTGACCCACACTTCACTTTAACAGTGGAGATCGACCCTGCCTGCAGCAACTCCGCTATTCCAGTTCTAGAGTCTGTAAGTGCACCCAACTACTGCCCTGCAGCAGCCCCACTCTGTTGCACATGGAACCGAAACATGGTTCTAAGCACCTCAGTCATGATCTGTTCCCACATGGCGAGGTGATTAGTTAGAAACGCACGTTCACTGAACGCGCCGTAATATTTTTATTTGAGCCACTCATAGGTACTGCGAGCCGGAACGGCATGTGGGGCCATTGCCCCTTGGGACCACTCTGCTTCCAGAGTAAACTGGATAGTGGTAAACTAGCCAATTGAGATTTGGCCTATGTCAAAATAAGTCTTGCTAGCTTTTACCTTGCTCTTGCTTCTTTGTTTTAAAAAGTGGGGAATGAAAAGATTCTCTGACAAGCGACAGGGCAGATCTCATCTTATTGAGGAACAAGTCAATTCACTTCTCAAGGAGTGTCAAAATGCTGTAATCTGAGGACATTAAATCTAGGAGTGAGAAGTTGCATAATTTTGCACATCATTTCATAAAATTTCATGTAAAGTTCACAACACTTTGCTTTAAGAGAACAACTTGTCTGTGGACTCTGGCTGTGTAACTAGTTTCACATAAAGCAAACTGAGATGCTGATACGGGTTGGGGGGAAAACTACATCCAATCTCATAATGCAAAATTCCAGGACGTTTGGGGAATTTCACATAAGGTAAAATGTGGAAATTTCACTGGCATCATTTATAATTCCTCCAGGCCATGTTAATACATTAGACTAAGCCAACTCACAGGTGGCAGGTTTGAGTCCCCTTTAACTTACAGGGACCAAACCCTACTGGCTCTCAGATTCGAACCCACGCATAACCACATACAATGGGCGCTGCATCTCAGATTGAACAGCTCAGATTTATTCTAAATTTTGTTTTTCAGAGACTTCCAAGTCAACGCGGGTAATAACGATTACAGATGACTTAGTCGATGGCAAGCCCGTCAGCTCGAGAAGACAGGTACATGAATACTAATGAATGCTGAGGAGGATCTGAAGGTTAAGGACGAGGCCAATGGAACATGTGAGAAGTGGATTCCAGCGAATGAGGCACTTCAGAATTACTACACTTTCCGGGACTGCTTGGCACTTAATTCACACTCTTATGGTAGAGCCCCTGTATACTTCTCTCTCAATAGGAGCGTCCTTTTCAATTTTCACCTTGAAAACGAGCAAACTAGTGCAGAGCACCTTCCGCAAAAGAAGGCGCTATGTTCATGGACGCCGTTAAGTTTTACAGTGAAATACACATAGCTATTGTTGAGTTAACTTTAATTGAAAGTGCATTGACACCAGTGCATTATTTTCCTCTGAAAGATATTCTAAAAGAGGGTTCCAGAGCATTCAATCTGGATACATTCGCTGTGTGGTTCCTTTTTAATTCACTATGGAACGTTTCAGGTTGTGGAAACAGTTTTCCTTTTTACACCTGCTTGCTTGTTTCTTCTTTTCAATAAACTTTCTGTTTGATGCAAAATTCAAAATCACTTTTCATTTATTTGTGTTGATTCCACCAGCTTCTTTTCAGGTTTCTGAGATTTCTTGCTCCATAACTTCTTTGCCAATGATCGAAATAAGACATTTACAGCATCTTTGCTTCAGGGGCAGAAGGAGTTATAAGGACATAAGGTGATTTGAGGGCTAAATGAATGGATGATAGGTGTACATTTACATAACACGCAGTACATATTGTGTCTCTTTGTGCTGATCTGCAAAATTGTCTACCAGTCAGAAAGTGTAATTTTCATTATGCTTTTAAAAGGAGGAATTTGACACTAGAGTGGAATGTGATAAAGTGGTTCTCCTGCCCAATGTCAACCCGCAAGGGATTCCAGTATCTGGGACATATGTAAAAGGACGTCCCTTTTCCCCTTCTCTGTCCCTGGCACCTTATGGTGAAAAATAGACGTTTTCCATCCAAGTGCAGTTGTCTGATATGGTCTACAGGTTGAATGCTGAGAATCAGATATCCAGGCCCCTTCTTTGTAACATGTTTTGTCTCAGAAATAGGATTTTGAACCTAAGACTGTCCTCTGCTTTTAGCTGGTATAGATACATTCTAGCTTGAATTGTGATCAAACTTCTGGAGTCCTAGGATTGCTGGATTAATCTTACCAACAGATTTTGAGCATTCACAGAGATCCCTGCAAAGGCCCTCATTGTGAGTAGCTAGGATGAGTTTAGGGTAATGATCACACGAGGTGAAAACCATTACCTCGGGATTCAGACCTTATCAAGTGTAATAATTATGGGCGACTGGTGTTCATTGGCAAAAGGGACGTTGACCTGCCCCCCTCCGGGGAGATGCAAGAACAGGGAAACAAACACAGCAGCTGAAAATAAATCACTGCTCTGAGACAATGTGCCTAATCTCTTGGCTGAACTCTAGCGACCTTTGCAGATGTCCTACTGCACAAGTGCCAGCCAGCCGGTTAAGGTCTTCAACCTGCAGGCACAAGCTCCAGCAGTGACATCATAGGAAAGGAAGTGTTGAATTAGAAAGCAACTGATCTGGTTGCTTTTGGAGTCCATAAACAGTGGCCCTGGTAGAAGTTAAAAACCCCATCCACTTCAATGGCTGGGAGTGAGGCAGACCAATGTGACAATGAGGGAGTGGGTGGCAACAATTTGTTGGTCATCACAGAAGGGCAGGCTGTAGGAGGGATGCAGGGGGCTGCTTACCTGGCAGTAGCATGCGTTTACGACTGCATTTGGTTTCACTTTGAAAAAAGCATTTTGGAGCTGAGAGTGCCCCTTCTCGTGCTCATGCCCCATTTCTCGATCTGCGCACCTTGCGTTTCTGCAAAAGCCTGTAGGTGGTAATACACTGCTCTCATTGGATGATAATGGATACATCTGTCCCTCAAGTACTGAGGGTGTTACATATAGAAGGCTCTATGCGTCAGAATCAGACATTTAACATGGATTCGTTTTTTTACCAACAACCAGCAGTCTCTTCAAATGGAGGGTAATCAATTGCCGATGAGGAGAACTGAGCGTTACTTTCAATATGTGTGGTAAGAAGAATAGATATTTATCAGATTTAATCCCCAAACTCCTTGCTTTGGTACTATGAGTGGGTGGATCACCTGATTCCAAAGGTCACTGTCAGCTAAACCATGGCGACAAAGATCTGCCATAAAAAAGGATTTCAGATTTCTCCGAGCTTCAAACGACTTGTTTTCTTCCAGTTCATCATTATAATGAGGTAGCCTTTATGAATCAATTCTATTTATTATAGCTTCAGTTAGCATATAGGGCTGGCAGGGCTCAATAATCGCACAAGATGAGAGTACACAGCCTTTCACCTACAACCCTGAGGCCGACAGCGAGTCTGAGGCATTTTATTCAAACAAAAACATAAAGAACCGGAAAATATAATCAAGCTAAGTGGTCAAAGAGAGGAGTCGGTGATGGTATAGGGCCAAGTTGGGTAGAATTAAATTCCCTATGGGATGAGCTGGAGGTGTTGGTTGTAAAAGAGTCAGACGAATTCAAGAATTTTAACAATTTCAAGTACACTGGCCATATCAATTTGTTAAATTCAGAATACAGAATGCATATATTCGGGGCCCATTCTGTGGCGAAAGCTTCAATCTTTTGGTCAACTGTGACAGAAATATTTTTCGTACCCGGTATAAACCAAAGATTGTGCAACCAGGTTAGGTATTGGGGGCTTTTATTTGTTTCCCATAGAGCGAAGATCACCTGGTGTGCTGCGCCTAATGCCAGCACCATATGCCTCCCATGAGGTGAATAGACTGGGAACATCATGGGATTGGGAAGGCCAAGGATAGTGTATGCCGGGAACCTAAGGATCAACGTGTCAAATGCATGGTCAATGTTGTCAAGGATTTGCTCCCAAAAGCGAACAAGTTTTGACACAATGCCAAAGTAGCAGTAATAGTGTCTCACTACCCCCACATTCCCTCTAGCACTCCTTTGAACATTCTTGGTTCCAGGAAGGAATAAGGGCAGGAGTCAGGCACCAATAAGAAACAAGTTTATCTGCTGTTTCAGTGCTGTATGTTATGCACAGTGTAACAGGCTCTGTAGAAAATGTTAGCTCAGTCATCGTCCTTGAGGGCCCTGCCAATTTCCGTTTCCCACTTCCTTTGGCCCGCAGTGTGGATATTATGGGCCCTTTGTCCTAGAAGAGTGTACAGTTCTGAGATGAGACGCTTGTTGTTTTTCTTACGTAATAGCCATTTTTCAAATGGGGTTCTCCACATGAGGTTGAACAGAGGGTTGCATAATCCAATGGCAGATTTGGAGGTATTGGCTATGATCCTCCTCTCTCAGGCCATAATCGGTTTTTAGTTGCTCAAAGGGGATGATCCCATCAGGGTAAAACAAACACCCAGCATACTTGCACCCGCCCTCTTGCCAGCAAGGAAACCTGCATATTTGCAGTCCAGGGGTGAAATCTGAATTAGCTAAGATGGGTGTCATTGGAGAGGGGATGGACATTAGTCCTGCCTTAGTTGCTATGGCGTCCCATACCTGAAGCACAGAGTTAGTGACAAGTGATGAGTAAAGTCTCCAGACCCTTTGCTTCCAGGAAAGCCAAGGCTCTTTCCAAATATGGAAACCAGCCGCAGCCTGGCACATAAAAATAGTGCTTCTCTGTGAGACAGAGGCTCCACTCCACTAGGAAACACAGTTTTGAGGCCTGGTAGTATCGAATTAGAGGCAGCACTGAAAGGCCCCCATCTCGAGTTGGGCAATACATGAGAGGGTTTTGAAGGCAAGGTTCCACCCCCATATAAATCTATTAATCTCAGTTTGCATTGATAGACGGAAATGGCATGGTGGAGTTAGAGGCAGAGTTTGAAAAAGGTAAGGGATAGGTGGTAGAGTGGTCATTTTGATAGCAGTGACTCTGCCCATCCACGAAAGGCCAAGGTGTTCCCAAATGTTAATATCAGACCTAACCTCTTTGGTCAAGGTAGCGTAGTTGAGTTTGACCGCTTTAGAGATGGATGTCGGTACGGGGGTCAGAATCCCCAGGGCAGCGCTGCCCTGGCGGATTCTCCCAGCCGGGGCAAAAACGGCGGAAAACCGCCGGCCCCGGCGGGGCGACCGCGCCGCCGCGGTTCAGAATGGCATGTGAAGCACCGCCAGCCTGTTGGCGGTGCTTCCGTCATTCGTGACCCTGGCGGTCCAAGACCGCCAGCGTCAGAATGACCCCCTTAGTGTGTGTTTAAAACTACATGAAGACTCTTTTTGCTTTTTAATTGATAACTTGACTTGTGTATTATGGATTTTTGTCATTTTGGTCTTGTTTTGTTTAGATAAATATTTTCTATGTTTCTAAACCTGTGTTGTGTTATTTTGTGGTGTTTTCATTGAGTTACTGTGTGTGTTGGTACAAATACTTTACACCTAGCACTCTGAAGTTAAGCCTACTGCTCATGCTAAGCTAGCAAGGGGGTAAGTAGGGGTTAGCTGAGGGTGATTCTCTTTTACCCTGACTATAGTGAGGGTCCCTGCTTGAACAGGGGATAACCTGACTGTCAACCAAAGACCCCATTTCTAACAACTTGTAAATAATTTGGCATCAATATTTAATTGAGTTATGGATCTATAGGAAACATATAGGGGTCATTCTGACCCTGGCGGCCGGTGGCCGCCAGGGCCACCGACCACGGGAGCACCGCCAACAGGCTGGCGGTGCTCCCACGAGCATTCTGACCGCGGCGGTTCAGCCGCGGTCAGAAGCAGAAAGTCGGCGGTCTCCCGCCGACTTCCCGCTGCTCGGGGGAATCCTCCATGGCGGCGGAGCGCGCTCCGCCGCCATGGGGATTCTGACACCCCGTACCGCCATCCTGTTCCTGGCGGGACTCCCGCGGGGCCCCTGGGGGCCCCTGCAGTGCCCATGCCAATGGCATGGGCACTGCAGGGGCCCCCGTAAGAGGGCCCCACTGTGTATTTCAGTGTCTGCAATGCAGACACTGAAATACGCGACGGGTGCAAACTGCACCCGTCGCACCCCTGCAACTACGCCGGCTCAATTCTGAGCCGGCGTCCTCGTTGCAGGGGCATTTCTTCTGGGCCGCCGGGCGCTCTTTTGGAGAGCGCCCGCCGGCCCAGAGGAAATGTCTGAATGGCCGCCGCGGTCTTTTGACCGCGGTGCGGTCATTTGGCGGCGGTACCTTGGCGGACAGCCTCCGCCGTCCGCCAAGGTCATAATCACCCCCATAATGTGGGTTTTTTGCCCAATTTAAGGATGACCGCGATTGAAGCTTCCAGCATGCAGTCTGTAAGTGAGCCTGTAGCAGCAAAGGAGTTAAACAGTTGGGTGTGAACTGAAGCCAGTTCATGACAGAAAGTTTTGTAAAATTGAGGGGGGAATCCGTTTGGGCCTGGGGACTTCATCAGCTTGAGGCGAGATACGGCCGAGATGACTTCATCTGTTCTAATCAGTTTATCTAAAGAATCAGCAAAGTGAGCGGAAAGGGAAGGCTGTGGATAGGCAGGGAGGTAGCCTGATGAATCTAGTGCATTCTCAGATAGTTTTGAGTAAAGGGAACAGTAGGAAACAGTAAAAGTGTTGGAATACTTGCGCCACCTGTGAGTCTCTGTGCTTCTCAGGGGAAGGGGTGTGGCAGATCAATTGGACCGAGTTCAAATGGATCTTGGCTCTTAAGAGATGTGCGAGGAGGCACCCACAATGATTATTACCAAGGTAGAATTTCTGTTTGAGATGGACTAAGGCATATTCTGCCCTATCCAAGTCTAACCGTTTGAGGAGTTTGTGTGTTCTTTCCAGCTCTATCCAAATACGTAGCACCCCAGAAAGTTTGTGTTTAGCCTCTAGCTCTAGCACTTTCAATTCAAGAGTGATTTGCTGCTCCTTGTGGGAACGATTTTCTGCAGCTGATAAAGCTGTGAACTCCCCCCGGACTACCAATTTCAAAGTTGCCCAAAGAGAGGCAAAGGCTATTTGGTCATTATCATTGGATTGTAGAAAGACAACAATAGTTTTGCGAATAGCTGAGACGTTAAGGGAGATTGCAGTAAGCTCTCCAGAAGAAGCCAGTGTAATGTTCTTAGTGAGCCAATCCACATAGTTAGGGTTAGTAGGGCGTGATCTCTGAAGATTTAGGTGCAATGTGGGAGTCTAGTACTAGTGTCTGGAAGGCTGAGGTCACTAAGAAATAGTCTCTCCAGGCATAGGTTTAATTGCGCCACCAAGAGGAAAGCATAGTTCTGGGTATTGGGGTGTTTTGACCGCCAGACATCGGCCAGTGTGCAATCCAGTAACCATCGGAGCCCCTGCACTGAGAAGGCCACTTTTTGGTCTGTGCGATGTCCAGAATGGTCCAGGTTGCTATCCATTACCAGTTTAAAGTCTCCACCAATCAGAATGGCAGCATCTGGTGTGTGAAACACAGATGAAAGAACCTCATTGAGGAACAGTTCTTGTTGCTCGTTAGAAGCATATATGTTAACAAGGGTAAAGTGGAAGAAGCTGAGCTGTATTTGGTAGGCTAGTAATCGACCCCTGCTCTCAGCTACCTTGTACAGTATTTCACCCTTAAAACCCTTCGAGAATAATATGGCTACCCATGCATATTTATTAGAGTTAGCTGACCACAGTTGGTGGGGGAACCAGCAGGATTTCATGACGTCTATGTCTCTGGATAGCAAGTACGTTTCTTGAATTAGGCAGATGTTGCTGCCTGAGCGTTCTCAGAGGGTCAGAACTGCCTTCTGCTTGATGGCATTATTGAGGCCTCTGACATTGAGGCTTGTTATTGTGAGGTCCAGGGCAGGCAGTCAACAAGAGGCTAGGTCTGAGCACCCGTGGAAGCAAGAAAGGAGGGGGGGGGCATTATAGGAGATAAGTGTGAAGCACCTAGCCTGAATCAAGAGCATAGATGTCCCTATCAGACCATGTACAATGAAGGAATCAATAACCACAGAAATAGAGTTCCACAAAGAGGAAACAGAACAAACATCATAATTTTTTGAAACAGTCCATCACCGATGATAGATCGAGAGTCTGACTATGTCGGGGAGAAGGAGTCGGGGATCCTATCTCTTGTAAGGGAGGATGGCCTCCCACCACCCAAGAAGCAATCAATTCTGAAGGGATGCAGGTTCGTAAAGCTGCAAATGATGATCCAGAGCTGTGAAGTGTAATCAGCTGGTTGAACCACCTGTGTTAGAGGTGAGTTGGTCAAGAATTTCTCAGTGTTCCTGAGCACACTCTTCAGGGCGAGGGTGGGATCATGGCCCTTGTTTCCCCTTTTTCCGCCAAAATTATGCCCAAGTCGGAGAGTCACAAGGGGAACCACCGCCAGCAGGAGAAGCAGATTCAGCACATAGTTTGAAAATTGTTCTGGCGTCTCTCAGTGACTGAAGTTGGTGGAGCTGTCCTTTCCATTGGCAGATCAGTCTAAAGAGGTGGCCCCATCCGTAGGACACCTCTTTGGAGTGAGGAAGTAAGTTATTAGTTTAACTCCCTATGATGTTGATCTGTGAGAGGGTAAATATCTTGCAAGAGGCCAATCGTGTACCCTTAAAAGTTGATGGGTTCCTACAATCTGGATGCTCTCAGAGTGCCCTCTTAAATCTGGAAATCATGGACCCATGGCAGTACATCCAGTGGTTGGGCATTGGGACCTTAGAATCAGCCCACCTGATAGTCGAGGATGGAGCTGAAGAGCACCTGTGTATATTCCTTAATGTTGGAACCTTCTGCACCCATGGGGAGCCCCTAAGGTGGATATGTTTACAATGGGATCTGTTTTCCAGGTCATCTGCTTGGGCTTTCAGATCATCGTGCTGTTCATGGAGGGAAACTCTTTGTCAACACCAGGGCAGTCCGTGCTCTATTGGCGACTAGAATGCAAAAACCTAGCACTCTCAAAACAACGTAATTTATGCATTGTGCTGATATGTTGTTGTTTAACATTTTGCATTGCAGAGTTTAATCCTGAAGACTTATTTTTAATGTGTTTACAAATACTGTTAATTTGCAATGTATTGCTGCAGGCTTTCAGAGTGTGTTATGGTGTGGTCCATTTCCAGGGTCTTCCAGAGACTTTCCCTGCAGCATGCCTGAGTGTGGTTGTCGGCTGGGCCAAGACTCTATAAAAGGGAGCCAGCCCAACTCCAAGTGCTCACTATTCAGAGGTCCTGGTGCAGAGCAGCAGCTACTTCCTGAGCTCCTGTCCCGGTGACCTATTTGATCTTCCAGGCCTCTGCCCTTCATTCTTCATTGGTGATCCTTGTTCTGGGTGGTAAGACGGTGGTTGGGCTGACCTCCCGACGCCGTTATCGAGAACTTTCATATTCTTGGCTTAATTCTTTAATGATTACCAGATTACTTTGCGCGCTACCACTTCTTGACATTTACAGTGTGGCTTACGAATCGGCAAGACGCGCGATTCATTTCATGCTGATTTAATCTTGTTATTCATTGCGCGCTACCATTTCTTGACATTTATATGGTAGCTTACGAATCGGCAAGACGCGCGATTCGTTTCATGATGATTTGACTTTGTTATTCATTGCGCGCTACCATTTCTTGCCATTTGTATGGTGGCTTGCGAATCGGCAAGACGCGTGATTCGTTTCATGATGATTTGACTTTGTTATTCATTTCGCGCTACCATTTCTTGACATTTACATGGTGGCTTAAGAATCGTCGAAAGACGCGCGAATCGTTTCATGGTGCTTTAATCTTGTTATTCATTGCGCGCTGGTATTTCTTGGCATTTACATTGTGGCTTATGAATCGGCAAGACGCACGATTCGTTTAATGATTTAACCTTGATAGTCATTGCGTGCTACCATTTCTTGACATTTTACCTGGTGGCACTCGAATCGGCAAGACGCACGATTCTCTCTTCGAGCTTAATTCATGTAGTTCATTGTATGCCATTTATTCTAAAATATTTATTAGGTAATATTCGAGTTGACAAGTTGTGTGATTTGTTTCCAGAATCCATATTGTGTTATTCATGGTGCACAATCCTTTTATGGTGTTTACTATATATAAGAAAATCTGCAATGTGCACAATTCGTGTTGAAGCATTTTAAGAGAACACAGAAGACCAGAGTTTCTAGATAGAATATTGCATGGTCCTAGTATGCATTCTCAAAAAAGGATTCATATGACTGGTTTAGAACTTATTCAGAATGTTTTCCTGATTCTCATGTAAAGGAAAGTACTTGAATTTGAAAGTTTCATTTAATCCATCTTGATTCCCTTACAGGTATCCGGCCATCTTGAAACTTAGTCATTTTAAACCTAATTCTTAGGTTGTTCATGTTTTCAGAATGACTAGGCTTAGAGTCATAGTCTAGTATTGATTATATGAGATGTAATTTTCATATTGTGTGTTTTAACCTTTTTCTTACTACAGGTCTCCTTCCCAGCTGTTCCCTTCCTAATCCCCTCTTCCCCTCTTGAACTCTCTTAGCCTCTGTGATTTATCTATCAGAGTCTTTAGAGCTGTTCAGTGGTGGACGTGTTGGGAACGTGCGCAGACCCCGAGGATCTGGTGACTCTGCCACCCTTCCTGCCATAGAATCACCATTTCTTCTCCAATGAAGACACTTGGTCCCCCAGAGAGTTCTGTCGTAGATCCTGCATGTCTTGTGAATAGTCTTTTTTTAAGGGCTAGCAGATCTTCCTTCAATGAGTCGAAGCAGGATGTAGGAAAGCCCCAGGCCACTGGGGCCAACTCTGGGTCGGCTGTGCTTCCAGGCTCATATTGAGTAGCAGACTGAGAACTTATTGTGAGTCTATGCTTTGAGGTGCTGTAGAGTGGGTGAGCATTTCCCTAACAGACTGGTCCCACTTCTTAGAGGACGCCATTGGGGGGAAGAGCAGAAGTGCAAAGTGGCTCCGGTGTGAAAGGTGCTTGAGGTAGATCCGATTAGCAGGCTCCTTCAAGAATGTGGAAGAGGCCAGATAGGACAAAGGGAGTCCGCAGTGTTTGATGGCCTTCAAGCAGGGGGTGTGGCATCAAGCAGTCAGAGGTAGTTGCAGGGGCTCCCAGGTACACAGTAGAAGAGCCTCAGGTCAATTTAGGCAGAGAAGGTAAGAAATGTGAGGCCTATGGTGTTACTGGCCGGGGATATTCGTCAGTGGTGCCAGGTGATGGTTTGATCACTGAGCGAGTTGGACTGCAGGGGGAGTCAATAGAAGAAGTGCAACAGGGCACCATGCTGAGGGATTTGGTAAGTATCAGTAAGGCTAGAAAGGGCAGCGGCAGTGAAAGCCGGTAGCAGCAGAACGTGATTCCCCAGGGAAGATAGTGACCCGCTCAGCGTTAAATAGGACTATAGGACGCAGATAGACACAGATGTGGGGAGGAGGGCCTAATAATGTCTTGATGATTTATCTTGTGGGGGATACATGAAAGATATAAAATAGTCTTACCAGGCTCTTGCAGGATCTACCATGGCATTGATAGGGATGTAACGCTGTGTGCAAGCCTCTTAGTCCCCCAGTCACACACTATAGGCCCAAACCGAGTTTTCTTTCTTTAATAAAGGCCCAGCAGGGGACAGACTTCTTGAGAAGAGGGCCCCTAGGAGTCAACGGACATGGATTGTGCCCACTGTCTACCACGTGGAGTCTGTGAGGCCTCTGTAGTCCTCGAGTCCTTAGTGGGGGCAGCCAGTCGATCCGCATTCCCCAGCAGCTTCAGCCCAGAGGTTCTGCAGGCTGTGACATGTTCACTGTTGGGGTCTGCCCTGTTGTGGCTGTTGTCGCATGGCGCCGGGGGAACTGGGTATATGCTAGCTGCCGGTGGCCTCGCATTGCCATGTTGGCAGGGGCACGGGCACTGTAGATACTCCCCGGTCAGGGCCGTCATCTCCAATTCAGCAGATACCTGTGTGCTCCCCCTTTCTTCAGGACCAATCCAAGGTAGTGTTGCTGGAGGGTCAGCGCAGTAGCCCTGATGCCTTCTTCTGGAGCTCTGCGTGCCGAGGCAACAGCAGTAAGGCCTGGAAGCCGAAGCCTATGCTGCAGCCATTTTAGCAGATGAAAAGCCCGGCGAGCTGATCAAGCCTGGAGGCACCTGTACATCTGGGAGGTTAGTCAGGTGCCCACAGTGGGGGCTTTACAACAGTGGTGGCTGGCAGGATCATAAGGCAGTGTCTCACTGGGGCCCATCAAGAAGCTAGTATTGCGAGCAAGGTTGGTGGAGAGGCGCGAGTGTGTCCTACTCCTCCACCACCTTGGTCACGGCCCTCTGATCAGTATAGGGAAAGGTGCAGAAGACATTGTGACGCAAAGGGTTAATTAACTTGAACAGTGTAGATGAGCGTGATGCCTGCTGAAATCTGAACAACGTGGAAAAGTCCACGATGTAATTTTCAAGTTTGTTTTCCAACATTCCATAGATAAAATTATTTGCAGCTGCATGTGTAAGAAACAGGATGTGTAGGAGAGAAAGACGGAGGTCGTCTCAACCTTGAGAACGGGAGTACAGGAAAAAGATGGAATGAAAACAATGGCTAGGGAATGGCAGAGCAGCCAAGGGACACGTGCTGATAACACAGCTAGAAAATGCGAGAAAGGGATAGAATACAAGCTTCTGGTTATTTAAGCACTGAAGTGCGAGTGAGGGGATTGAAGCTTGCAGGTGGGGTTGTGAAAGCTGCCATCGCCAGGCCCACAGCGCTGCCTCCCTGTTTTGCTGTTCAGAGACCGTGACGCTCGAGGGCGAGAGAGGTCCAAGTGGGTGGTAGAGGGCTTCCCAGCATTTCGTGGACTAAGTTAAGTTCCACCCAGGGATGAAAGGCCTTTGTTTCTCTGCTATATTACTATGATTGATTATTATGCCTGCACTATGTTTATAATCTGAAGTATTCAGCTCATTTATATTTTGGTTCCTGAACATCTTAGTGTGAGCTCGCTGCAGTAATTAAAATACGCGTTTCGTATACAGTTAATCAAAGCTTATATCTGTCAATGAATCCTTAGCTAATATATAAATAGATGTCAATGAACTCTCTGCTCATACATGAATAGATGCTCTTTGTCGTGTGCTCATATATAAATAGATGCTCTTTTTTGCTTTTTTTCATTCTACTTTGTTGGTGTGCCAAATGCTTACATTTACCTGAAATTCTAGTAAAGCTAAATTGTGTTCATAATCGGCGTGTCGTCCTTCATTGAGCGTCCTTATTAACTTATATTGAACAGATCAGGTGTCAATCAGTCACCTGGATAAGACACCCTCCCATGAGATAGACTTTATAAGCTCCTCAACAGCTTGTTAGAAAGAAGTTATGAGCTGAGTGTAATTGGCGTATGACACTACTTTAAACCCAAATGACTGGGTAAGGGTGCCAAGAGGAGCCATAGATACATTAAATAACTTTGGACTTGCTGAAGAGCCCTGAGGTACACTGTTGCTCAGGAAATTGGTAGCCAAAACGAAAAGAGCAGTTGAACCATCTAACATCTGTCCAACAGAAATGAATGAAGCCTGCACAGTGCTGAGCCATGAATTCATAAACTTCATACATGTTACAGGAGGATGGTAATAGAAACAGTGTCCAATGCCACTGATAGATCTAATACAACCAAGATGGCTGACTGACCTTGTTCCACTTTCTTCTTGATTCGGCGCTATAGCTTGGTGAAAAGAATGACTAGGGGCTGTGCAGTAGATCATTATCATATAAGGTAGAGTTAATGCTGTTTTCTCATCATTTTCTCCAGTATTGTAGAAACAATGTAAGGGGTGATATAGGCCTGAAATTATCCAAATTGGTGATGTTAGCATTTTGCTTCATTAGTAAAGGTAGTAAGACCCTCATTTACAAGAGCATTGCACCACCAGAATATCACTTTTACCAGCGTTCTGGTGGCGCAATTCCATGCCCCATATTTACAAAGCAGTGTTAAGACACTTTTTGTGGCTTAGTGCCACTTTGTAAATACAGCCCTTTTACATGCATCACTTTGTGTGAAAGGGGCGTGCAATGGGTGCTGTTGAGGGTGTTTCACTGTGCCACCCATTGCAGTTTTGATGCTGCCCCTGATTTACAAGAATTCATAAATCTGACGCAGCGCCAAAACCTAACGCCACCCCACGGGTGGCATTAGCATGTCGCAACAAGGAGAAATACTTTTATTTCTCCTCATTTATGCTTTTCCTACGTGTGCTGCATTTTGCAAGAGCAAATTTCCATTAATACCTGCAACACAGGCACCCTTGCACTAAGGTGCAAGTGGGCCTGCGTTGGCACTAGGCGGCCAATTTTAGCGCTAGCACTAGGGAAAACACAGGGTGTGCAGTATTGTATTAAATGCAGCACATCCCTGCATTTCTGCAGTGACACAGTGCCCTAAATGAGCAGGTCTCTAGCTTTTCGGAACCTCAGCAACCCTGGGAGGTTGATTAAACAGGTCATTCCGACTAAGACTGACTTCTGATAGGGCTTAGTGAAAATATGCAGAGGAAAAGAGTCTGAAGAGGAGCCAGAACAGAAACTGATTCATCCATAGAGATGCAATTAAACTCTACTAAAGAGGGAGCCGTTACAGGGATAGCCTTGTGGTAGATATATTTTTCTACACTAGCCAACTCCAGGCCTGGGATACACATGTAGAGTATCTGAACCAAACCCCCTAGGTTTGCAATCTGCCAGTTCTAACATTTAATTTGTGGAAAATCACAAGTAAGCATCCCCACATAGAGACTTTAGGTGAGCAGTAGGGAGGATGCAACTTTCAGGGACACCATATGGGACAAAATCAATAATTTTGTTAAGTAAAAGCAGCAGCAGTGGTTTGAACACCCTGCTTGAGTGATGCGTATGGGGCTGCTGGGGCCGCTGTGCTCAGCGGCTCAAATGACTAAGACACGGACACTTGGTTACTTTCTCTGACCATGAGGCGCTCGCCTGCACGTCACTTTTATTCCTTTCTCTTCCACGTCATGGCCTGTCCCATCCGGTTATTAAATTTTCACCCCTCTCATGTACTCGGGACTTGGGCTATCCCAATGTCCCAAACATAACAATTGAGTAGGAAACCTGCTAAGTAATGAACCAAACACACTGCATTTAAACAGTCACAGGGGTGAGATGAGCCTAGGCAGAAAGTAAATAAACAAAAACAGAAAATGAGAAACCTAGACACATGCAAACCCAAGTACCCTTTAGTTAAGGAACAACTGGAGGAGGAATCGGAAATCTGGCTCAGCTCTTGGCTTAAAGGAATTAATCCAGAACACATACGCTGCAATTATTGAAAGACCTTTCCTGACTTGTCCAAAGATGTGTCTGCTAAGACTGTTTCCACATCCTAAAATTAAAAAGGTTAGTAGTAGAGGTCTGTGAGAAGGTAGCCTCTTTCTAGCCTTGTTACCCCCACTTTTGGCCTGTTTGTGAGTGTATGTCAGGGTGTTTGTCACTGTTTTCACTGTCTCACTGGGATCCTGATAGCCAGGCCTCAGTGCTCATAGTGAAAACACTATGTTTTCAGTATGTTTGTTATGTGTCACTGGGATCCTGCTGGTCAGGACCCCAGTGCTCATAGGTTTGTGGCCTATATGTATGTGTCACTGGGACCCTGTCACACAGGGCCCCAGTGCTCATAGGTGTGCATGTATATGTTCCCTGTGTGGTGCCTAACTGTCTCACTGAGGCTCTGCTAACCAGAACCTCAGTGGTTATGCTCTCTCATTACTTTCAAATTGTCACTAACAGGCTAGTGACCAATTTTACCAATTTACATTGGCTTACTGGAACACCCTTATAATTCCCTAGTATATGGTACTGAGGTACCCAGGGTATTGGGGTTCCAGAAGATCCCTATGGGCTGCAGCATTTCTTTTGCCACCCATAGGGAGCTCTGACAATTCTTACACAGGCCTGCCACTGCAGCCTGAGTGAAATAACGTCCACGTTATTTCACAGCCATTTTACACTGCACTTAAGTAACTTATAAGTCACCTATATGTCTAACCTTTACCTGGTAAAGGTTAGGTGCAAAGTTACTTAGTGTGAGGGCACCCTGGCACTAGCCAAGGTGCCCCCACATTGTTCAGAGCCAATTCCCTGAACTTTGTGAGTGCGGGGACACCATTACACGCGTGCACTACATATAGGTCACTACCTATATGTAGCTTCACCATGGTAACTCCGAATATGGCCATGTAACATGTCTATGATCATGGAATTGCCCCCTCTATGCCATCCTGGCATTGTTGGTACAATTCCATGATCCCAGTGGTCTGTAGCACAGACCCTGGTACTGCCAAACTGCCCTTCCTGGGGTTTCACTGCAGCTGCTGCTGCTGCCAACCCCTCAGACAGGCAGCTGCCCTCCTGGGGTCCAGCCAGGCCTGGCCCAGGATGGCAGAACAAAGAACTTCCTCTGAGAGAGGGTGTGACACCCTCTCCCTTTGGAAAATGGTGTGAAGGCAGGGGAGGAGTAGCCTCCCCCAGCCTCTGGAAATGCTTTGTTGGGCACAGAGGTGCCCAATTCTGCATAAGCCAGTCTACACCGGTTCAGGGACCCCTTAGCCCCTGCTCTGGCGCGAAACTGGACAAAGGAAAGGGGAGTGACCACTCCCCTGACCTGCACCTCCCCTGGGAGGTGTCCAGAGCTCCTCCATTGTGCTCCAGACCTCTGCCATCTTGGAAACAGAGGTGCTGCTGGCACACTGGACTGCTCTGAGTGGCCAGTGCCACCAGGTGACGTCAGAGACTCCTGCTGATAGGCTCCTTCAGGTGTTAGTAGCCTATCCTCTCTCCTAGGTAGCCAAACCCTCTTTTCTGGCTATTTAGGGTCTCTGTCTCTGGGGAAACTTTAGATAACGAATGCATGAGCTCAGCCGAGTTCCTCTGCATCTCCCTCTTCACCTTCTGATAAGGAATCGACCGCTGACCGCGCTGGAAGCCTGCAAACCTGCAACATAGTAGCAAAGACGACTACTGCAACTCTGTAACGCTGATCCTGCCGCTTTCTCGACTGTTTTCCTGCTTGTGCATGCTGTGGGGGTAGTCTGCCTCCTCTCTGCACCAGAAGCTCCGAAGAAATCTCCCGTGGGTCGACGGAATCTTCCCCCTGCAACCGCAGGCACCAAAAAGCTGCATTACCGGTCCCTTGGGTCTCCTCTCAGCACGACGAGCGAGGTCCCTCGAATCCAGCGACACCGTCCAAGTGACCCCCACAGTCCAGTGACTCTTCAGCCCAAGTTTGGTGGAGGTAAGTCCTTGCCTCACCTCGCTGGGCTGCATTGCTGGGAACCGCGACTTTGCAAGCTACTCCGGCCCCTGTGCACTTCCGGCGGAAATCCTTCATGCACAGCCAAGCCTGGGTCCACGGCACTCTAACCTGCATTGCACGACTTTCTAAGTTGGTCTCCGGCGACGTGGGACTCCTTTGTGCAACTTCGGCAAGCACCGTTTCACGCATCCTTGTAGTGCCTGTTTCTGGCACTTCTCCGGGTGCTACCTGCTTCAGTGAGAGCTCTTTGTCTTGCTCGACGTCCCCTCTCTCTGCAGGTCCAATTTGCGACCTTCTGGTCCCTCCTGGGCCCCAGCAGCGTCCAAAAACGCCAAACACACGATTTGCGTGTAGCAAGGCTTGTTGGCATCCATCGGCGGAAAAACACTTCTGCACGACTCTCCAAGGCGTGGGGGATCCATCCTCCAAAGGGGAAGTCTCTAGCCCTTGTCGTTCCTGCAGTATTCACAGTTCTTCAGCCTAGTAAGAGCTTCTTTGCACCAACCGCTGGCATTTCTTGGGCATCTGCCCATCTCCGAGTTGCTTGTGACTTTTGGACTTGGTCCCCTTGTTCCACAGGTACCCTCAGTCAGGAATCCATCGTTGTTGCATTGCTGATTTGTGTTTTCCTTGCATTTTCCCTCTAACACAACTATATTGTCCTTAGGGGAACTTTAGTGCACTTTGCACTCACTTTTCAGGGTCTTGGGGAGGGTTATTTTTCTAACTCTCACTATTTTCTAGTAGTCCCAGCGACCCTCTACAAGGTCACATAGGTTTGGGGTCCATTCGTGGTTCGCCTTCCACTTTTGGAGTATATGGTTTTTGTTGCCCCTATCCCTATGTTTCCCCATTGCATCCTATTGTAACTATACATTGTTTGCACTGTTTTCTAAGACTATACTGCATATTTTTGCTATTGTGTATATATATCTTGTGTATATTTCCTATCCTCTCACTGAGGGTACACTCTAAGATACTTTGGCATATTGTCATAAAAATAAAGTACCTTTATTTTTAGTATACTTGTGTATTGTGTTTTCTTATGATATTGTGCATATGACACTAAGTGGTACTGTAGTAGCTTCACACGTCTCCTAGTTCAGCCTAAGCTGCTCTGCTAAGCTACCATTATCTATCAGCCTAAGCTGCTAGACACCCTATACACTAATAAGGGATAACTGGGCCTGGTGCAAGGTGCAAGTACCCCTTGGTACTCACTACAAGCCAGTCCAGCCTCCTACATTGGTTGTGCAGTGGTGGGATAAGTGCTTGAGACTACTTACCACTCTTGTCATTGTACTTTTCATAGGAGAAAAATATACAAAACAAGGTCAGTGTATATACACATAGCCAAAAAGTTTTGCATTTCCTCTTTTTACTCTTTTCTAAGTGCTGAAAAGTACTTCTAAACTTTCAAAAAGTTCTAAAAAGTTAAAAAAGTTTTTTTCTGTCTTTCCAAAAAGTTCTGAAAACTTTTTTCTCTTTTTCTATCACTTCAACTCTCTCTAAAAATGTCTGGCACAGGCCAAAATGTTGAACTGTCCAAACTTGCATATGATCACCTTAGCTGGAAAGGAGCAAGGAGTCTCTGCATAGAGAGAGGTTTGAGTGTAGGGAAGAATCCTTCCTTAGAACTGTTAATTAATATGCTTAGAGTACAGGATAAGGCCATAAGTGCCCAATCTGTAGAAAAAGTAGCTAATGGTTCTCAATCTGATCCAGGGACTCCCCCAGGAAAAGGTTCAGGAAAGAAACTTCTCAGCCTGCCCATTACTAGACAGTCTAGCATAGTTGGTACAGAGGTTGAATCACACCATACTAATGGTGTGCTCTCACATTATACTGGTAGCCAAGCTGTTAGGGTGCCCTCTGTAAGGGACAGGTCTCCTTCTGTTCATTCCCAGCATACCTCTGTATCTAGAAATGTCCCTCCCACCCACCCTGATGACAGATTGTTAGAAAGGGAGCTCAATAGATTGAGAGTGGAACAAACCAGACTGAAGCTCAAGAAGCAACAGCTGGATTTGGATAGACAGTCTTTAGAAGTAGAGAGGGAAAGACAGAAGTTGGGTTTAGAAACCCATGGTGGCAGCAGCAGTATTCCCCATAGTCATCCTGCAAAAGAGCATGATTCCAGGAATCTGCACAAGATAGTTCCCCCTTATAAGGAGGGGGATGACATTAACAAGTGGTTTGCTGCACTTGAGAGGGCCTGTGCTGTACAGGATGTCCCTCAAAAGCAGTGGGCTGCTATCCTATGGCTATCATTTACTGGAAAAGGTAGGGATAGGCTCCTTACTGTAAAAGAAAATGATGCTAATAATTTCCAAGTTCTTAAGAATGCACTCCTGGATGGTTATGGCTTAACCACTGAACAGTACAGGATAAAGTTCAGAGATACCAAAAAGGAGTCTTCACAAGACTGGGTTGATTTCATTGACCAGGCAGTGAAGGCCTTGGAGGGGTGGTTACATGGCAGTAAAGTTACTGATTATGACAGCCTGTATAACTTGATCCTGAGAGAGCATATTCTTAATAATTGTGTGTCTGATTTGTTGCACCAGTACCTGGTAGACTCTGATCTGACCTCTCCCCAAGAATTGGGAAAGAAGGCAGACAAATGGGTCAGAACAAGGGTGAACAGAAAAGTTCATACAGGGGGTGACAAAGATGGCAATAAGAAGAAAGATGGTGAAAAATCTCAAGATAAGCATGGGGATAAGGGTAAAACCAAAGATCCCACTTCAAATCTTAAACACTCTTCAGAGGGTGGGGATAAAACAAATTCTTCCTCTTCTTCCCAACCTGCACACATTAAAAAGCCTTGGTGATTTGTGTGTAAAAACAGAGGCCATAGGCCAGGGGATAAGTCCTGTCCAGGTAAACCCCCTGAGCCTACCACCACTAATACATCAAGCTCTAGTGCCCCTAGCAGTAGTGGTACTAGTGGTGGGACTGCTGGCAACAGTCAAGCAAAGGGTGTAGTTGGGTTCACTTATGGGTCCATAGTGGAAACTGATGTAATTAGTCCCAAGACAGTTTCTGTCACACCTAGTGGCATTGGCCTTGCCACACTGGCTGCTTGTCCCATTACAATGGATAAGTACAGGCAGACAGTTTCAATAAATGGTGTTGAGGCCTTGGCCTACAGGGACACAGGTGCCAGTTTCACTTTGGTGACTGAAAACCTAGTGCCCCCTGAACAACACATCATTGGACAACAGTATAAGATTATTGATGTCCATAACTCCACTAAGTTTCTTCCCTTAGCTATAATTCAGTTTAGTTGGGGTGGAGTTACTGGCCCTAAGCAGGTGGTGGTATCACCTAGCTTACCTGTAGACTGTCTCTTAGGTAATGACCTAGAGGCCTCAGGTTGGGCTGATGTAGAGTTTTATGCCCATGCAGCCATGCTGGGCATCCCTGAGGAATTGTTCCCTCTCATTTCAAGTGAAATGAAAAAGCAAAGGAGAGAAGGCCTGAAAACTCAGGATCCCTCTCCATCAACAGGTAAAAAGGGTATCACAGGATCCCCTAACCACCCTACCATTCAGGATACCATTCCTGTGGTGGGAGAAACCTCTCCTGGGGTGGCACCTGTTCCAAGGGAATCATCAGCTGGCATAGCTGGACTCCCTGAGGTAGAAGTACCTCTCTGTGGAATAACTAACATTGGTGACAAAAAGAGCACCATTTTAGTTAACATGGAGCATCCCTCCAACCCTCCCAGAGAAACTTTAGTGCAGAAACCCTGTACTGCCTCACAACACTTAGGACAGCATCCCTGCCCTAGTGTGGAGCTCATAGGACAGCATCCCTGCCCTGCTCCAACTCAAGAGAAACAGCATCCCTGTTCTCTCTTCCAGCCAAATGGACAAAGTTTTTGCCCAGCTATGGCTTTACTGAGACAGCATCCCTGTCTGGCATTTCCATCATTACAAATAGGTTCAGTGGATAATTCCCACTGCTCTAAACTAAAACTTACTGATAGAAACTCTGAAAATACATCTTCGCATTCTTGGTTAGCTAAAAAACTTCAAACAGGGTGGTTTACATCCCCACAGGGAAGTAACCATATAGTGGATGATAAAGGGAGTAACCAGTCTATTGCAGAGCTACTCTCTACTTATCACCACTTAGACAATAAAGTCTCAACTGGCCAAGGTTAGCCTTATTGTCCTTCGTTTGGGGGGGGGGGTTGTGTGAGAAGGTAGCCTCTTTCTAGCCTTGTTACCCCCACTTTTGGCCTGTTTGTGAGTGTATGTCAGGGTGTTTGTCACTGTTTTCACTGTCTCACTGGGATCCTGATAGCCAGGCCTCAGTGCTCATAGTGAAAACACTATGTTTTCAGTATGTTTGTTATGTGTCACTGGGATCCTGCTGGTCAGGACCCCAGTGCTCATAGGTTTGTGGCCTATATGTATGTGTCACTGGGACCCTGTCACACAGGGCCCCAGTGCTCATAGGTGTGCATGTATATGTTCCCTGTGTGGTGCCTAACTGTCTCACTGAGGCTCTGCTAACCAGAACCTCAGTGGTTATGCTCTCTCATTACTTTCAAATTGTCACTAACAGGCTAGTGACCAATTTTACCAATTTACATTGGCTTACTGGAACACCCTTATAATTCCCTAGTATATGGTACTGAGGTACCCAGGGTATTGGGGTTCCAGAAGATCCCTATGGGCTGCAGCATTTCTTTTGCCACCCATAGGGAGCTCTGACAATTCTTACACAGGCCTGCCACTGCAGCCTGAGTGAAATAACGTCCACGTTATTTCACAGCCATTTTACACTGCACTTAAGTAACTTATAAGTCACCTATATGTCTAACCTTTACCTGGTAAAGGTTAGGTGCAAAGTTACTTAGTGTGAGGGCACCCTGGCACTAGCCAAGGTGCCCCCACATTGTTCAGAGCCAATTCCCTGAACTTTGTGAGTGCGGGGACACCATTACACGCGTGCACTACATATAGGTCACTACCTATATGTAGCTTCACCATGGTAACTCCGAATATGGCCATGTAACATGTCTATGATCATGGAATTGCCCCCTCTATGCCATCCTGGCATTGTTGGTACAATTCCATGATCCCAGTGGTCTGTAGCACAGACCCTGGTACTGCCAAACTGCCCTTCCTGGGGTTTCACTGCAGCTGCTGCTGCTGCCAACCCCTCAGACAGGCAGCTGCCCTCCTGGGGTCCAGCCAGGCCTGGCCCAGGATGGCAGAACAAAGAACTTCCTCTGAGAGAGGGTGTGACACCCTCTCCCTTTGGAAAATGGTGTGAAGGCAGGGGAGGAGTAGCCTCCCCCAGCCTCTGGAAATGCTTTGTTGGGCACAGAGGTGCCCAATTCTGCATAAGCCAGTCTACACCGGTTCAGGGACCCCTTAGCCCCTGCTCTGGCGCGAAACTGGACAAAGGAAAGGGGAGTGACCACTCCCCTGACCTGCACCTCCCCTGGGAGGTGTCCAGAGCTCCTCCATTGTGCTCCAGACCTCTGCCATCTTGGAAACAGAGGTGCTGCTGGCACACTGGACTGCTCTGAGTGGCCAGTGCCACCAGGTGACGTCAGAGACTCCTGCTGATAGGCTCCTTCAGGTGTTAGTAGCCTATCCTCTCTCCTAGGTAGCCAAACCCTCTTTTCTGGCTATTTAGGGTCTCTGTCTCTGGGGAAACTTTAGATAACGAATGCATGAGCTCAGCCGAGTTCCTCTGCATCTCCCTCTTCACCTTCTGATAAGGAATCGACCGCTGACCGCGCTGGAAGCCTGCAAACCTGCAACATAGTAGCAAAGACGACTACTGCAACTCTGTAACGCTGATCCTGCCGCTTTCTCGACTGTTTTCCTGCTTGTGCATGCTGTGGGGGTAGTCTGCCTCCTCTCTGCACCAGAAGCTCCGAAGAAATCTCCCGTGGGTCGACGGAATCTTCCCCCTGCAACCGCAGGCACCAAAAAGCTGCATTACCGGTCCCTTGGGTCTCCTCTCAGCACGACGAGCGAGGTCCCTCGAATCCAGCGACACCGTCCAAGTGACCCCCACAGTCCAGTGACTCTTCAGCCCAAGTTTGGTGGAGGTAAGTCCTTGCCTCACCTCGCTGGGCTGCATTGCTGGGAACCGCGACTTTGCAAGCTACTCCGGCCCCTGTGCACTTCCGGCGGAAATCCTTCGTGCACAGCCAAGCCTGGGTCCACGGCACTCTAACCTGCATTGCACGACTTTCTAAGTTGGTCTCCGGCGACGTGGGACTCCTTTGTGCAACTTCGGCGAGCACCGTTTCACGCATCCTCGTAGTGCCTGTTTCTGGCACTTCTCCGGGTGCTACCTGCTTCAGTGAGAGCTCTTTGTCTTGCTCGACGTCCCCTCTCTCTGCAGGTCCAATTTGCGACCTTCTGGTCCCTCCTGGGCCCCAGCAGCGTCCAAAAACGCCAAACGCACGATTTGCGTGTAGCAAGGCTTGTTGGCGTCCATCGGCGGGAAAACACTTCTGCACGACTCTCCAAGGCGTGGGGGATCCATCCTCCAAAGGGGAAGTCTCTAGCCCTTGTCGTTCTTGCAGTATTCACAGTTCTTCAGCCTAGTAAGAGCTTCTTTGCACCAACCGCTGGCATTTCTTGGGCATCTGCCCATCTCCGAGTTGCTTGTGACTTTTGGACTTGGTCCCCTTGTTCCACAGGTACCCTCAGTCAGGAATCCATCGTTGTTGCATTGCTGATTTGTGTTTTCCTTGCATTTTCCCTCTAACACAACTATATTGTCCTTAGGGGAACTTTAGTGCACTTTGCACTCACTTTTCAGGGTCTTGAGGAGGGTTATTTTTCTAACTCTCACTATTTTCTAGTAGTCCCAGCGACCCTCTACAAGGTCACATAGGTTTGGGGTCCATTCGTGGTTCGCATTCCACTTTTGGAGTATATGGTTTGTGTTGCCCCTATCCCTATGTTTCCCCATTGCATCCTATTGTAACTATTCATTGTTTGCACTGTTTTCTAAGACTATACTGCATATTTTTGCTATTGTGTATATATATCTTGTGTATATTTCCTATCCTCTCACTGAGGGTACACTCTAAGATACTTTGGCATATTGTCATAAAAATAAAGTACCTTTATTTTTAGTATACTTGTGTATTGTGTTTTCTTATGATATTGTGCATATGACACTAAGTGGTACTGTAGTAGCTTCACACGTCTCCTAGTTCAGCCTAAGCTGCTCTGCTAAGCTACCATTATCTATCAGCCTAAGCTGCTAGACACCCTATACACTAATAAGGGATAACTGGGCCTGGTGCAAGGTGCAAGTACCCCTTGGTACTCACTACAAGCCAGTCCAGCCTCCTACAAGGTCATACCACTATTATTAACCAAGAAACAAATTGTAATCACCGGGAAGTTGGCGGAAGGGCCAGACTTCCTAAAATGGCAGTTAGATGTGTTAAAATAGGCCACAATGGAGAGTTATTCTGCATAAGGAAGTTAATAAATGGCAGGGGAAACCAGATGTGCTTAGAGCATGGAAGTAGGAAAAGAGACTAAACATGGTTTAGCACACAGAGAGAATACAGGAAAGGAGCATAACAAGGAAACTATTGGAATACATTACTCAGCGGAAGAAGGGACACGTGCCAAGGATTAGTGAATCGCTCAGGCTATAGGGAGCTCAAACACCCTTCCAGAAGTGCAGGATGGAAATGGTCGCCTGGATTGCGGTGCACCCAAAATGATGCATACAATGGGCAGCACCACATTTTCATTTGTGGGATAACCATTACACTGCATACCTCCCCATTAGGTTTAACACCAGGCAACAGTGCCATTGCTGGTTCAGATCCCCCTATCAACTAACATTTGGAAGGAAGTTTATATAGTCAGAGTTGGTATGATCTTGGCAGCAGATGTTGAAGGGGTGGGCGCGTAAGAAGTGCCCATAGAAAATTTGCACAGTTTGAGCTCTGAATATCAGACCTATGGCACAAGTATTGAGGACAACAGTCAGGAAATTTGGTGGGGCAGGAATAACCTCAGTGAAGCAGAGGAAGAGGAGACCCTCAGCTAAATTTGAGTGATAAAAAGACCAAGACCAACTTCATAGAATATCTGAAAAATATGAAAGGGATCAGTGGCCATAGACGAGAAATGATAAACATGAGCTGAAAAAGGAAGGAGACAGGGTAAGAGGATCATTTAGGGAATGGTGGATGCCACACAAAAGCAAATAACGTGCCTGTTAGACCTGTCATGCCTTGGGGTGGTCACCCCTAACTTTGTGCCTGCCTCCCTCCGCTTTTTGGACTCTGTCTTTGCTGGCTTTTAGACTCTGCGCACTTTACCACTGCTAACCAGTGCTAAAGTGCATATGCTCTCTCCCTTTAAACATGGTAACTTTGGATCATACCTGATTGGACTATTTAATTTACTTATAAGTCCCTAGTAATGTGCACTGTATGTGCCTAGGGCCTGTAGATTAAATGCTACTAGTGGGCCTGCAGCACTGGTTGTGCCACCCACTTAAGTAGCCCATTACCTTGTCTCAGGCCTGCCATTGCAAGGCCTGTGTGTGCAGTTTCACTGTCAACTCGACTTGGCATTTAAAAGTACTTGCCAAGCCTAAAACTCCCCTTTTTCTACATATAAGTAACCTCTAATGTGTGCCCTAGGTAACCCCTAGAGCAGGGTGAGGTGTGGGTAAAAGGCAGGACATGTACATGGGTAGTTTACATGTCCTGGTAGTGTAAAACTCCTAAATTTGTTTTTACACAACTGTGAGGCCTGCTCCCTTCATAGGCTAACATTGGGGCTGCCCTCATACATTAATGAAGTGGTAGCTACTGATCTGAAAGGAGTAGGAAGGTCATATTTAGTATGGCCAGAATGGTAATACAAAATCCTACTGACTGGTGAAGTTGGATTTAATATTACTATTCTAGAAATGCCACTTTTAGAAAGTGAGCATTTCTTTGCACTTAAATCTTTCTGTGCCTTACAATCCACGTCTGGCTGGGTTTAGTTGACAGCTCCTCGTGCATTCACTCAGACTCACCCCAAAAACAGGGTACTCAGCCTCACTTGCATACATCTGCATTTTGAATGGGTCTTCCTGGGCTGGGAGGGTAGAGGGCCTGCTCTCACACAAAGGACTGCCACACCCCCTACTGGGACCCTGGCAGACAGGATTGAACTGAAAGGGGACCTGGTGCACTTCTTCGCCACTCTTTGAAGTCTCCCCCACTTCAAAGGTACATTTGGGTATAAAACAGGGCCTTTGCCCTACCACCTCAGACACTTGCTGGAGAAGAAACCTGAACCAGAACCTACATCCTGCCAAGAAGAACTGCCTGGCTGTTCAATGGACTCACCTGTCTGCTTTCTACAAAGGACTGCTGCCTTGCTGTTGGCCTGCTGCCTTGCTGAACTCTTGTCTGGCTGTAAAAGTGCTCTCCAAGGGCTTGGATAGAGCTTGCGTCCTGTTCCCTGAAGTCTCAGGACCAAAAAGACTTCTCTTTTTCATTTGGACTCCTCGTGCGCCGAAAATTTCGACGTACAGCTTATTCCACGGTGAAAAATTCACTGCCCGCCGATCCAGAAAGACGCCGCTCGACGCAACGCCTGCAGTGCGACTGGAACTTCGCTGCACGGCCTCGCATGGACAATGCCGCCCGACTTCCAGAGGGGAAATCGATGCGACGCCTGCCGTGAGAAAGAAAATTCCACGCACAGACTCCCGGAACGACGCGCAGCCGGATAACAAGCTGAGGAATCCACGCACAGACCCTGGGACATCTGGTAATCCCGCGATCCATAGAAGGAGACGGTCCGCGGGCCGGAAAACTACGCACGTCTTCCCCGAGTGAAAAATAACGATGCAAGTCCGTGTGTGAAGGGGCGAAACCGACGCACACACTATTTGTCTTCTATTAGAAGGACGCACGTCTCCCCGCGTGAAAAAAAAACTATGCAAGTCCGTGTGTGAAGGGGCGTAACCAACGCACACACCATTTTTCCACACATCTCCTCTTCTGCGGCCCTCTGCGGACATTTTCCACTTTAAACCAGGTACTTTGTGCTTGAAAGAGACTTTATTTACTTTTTAAAGACTTATAAGACTTTATATCACTTCATACTGATATCTTTAAAAATTCATATTGCATCTTTGATCGTTTTTGACCTGCAAATACCCAGATAAATATTATATTTTTTTCTAAACACTGTTTGGTGTATTTTTGTGGTGCTATATTGTGTTATTGTATGATTTATTACACAAACGCTTTACACATTGCCTTCTAAGTTAAGCCTGACTGCTCGTGCCAAGCTACCAGAGGGTGGGCACAGGATAATTTGGATTGTGTGTTACTTACCCTGACTAGAGTGAGGGTTCTTGCTTGGACAGAGGGTAACCTGACTGCCCACCAAAAATCCCATGTCTAACACTGCCTGACAGCCTTGCAGTCTGTCATGCGACCTATAAAGGTTGACTATTTATTGTGTATGATGTTCAAAGTTGTGCTATTGTCATGTGTTGTTGCTAGAGGTGGATGAGCCAATACATTTACAGGGGAGCTGACCCGGAGCCGAGCTAATGGCCTGGCTCAGATCTTAGGGACTGTGCACGAGCCAAGCCCAGAAATTTTTTGTTTTGTAAATCACACAACAAATATCACATAAAAGATGATAAGGTTGTTAAAAATCCAAAAAAAAGTGTATTTCTTTAACATGTGAAGCTTTGACATTATTAAATCACATGATAGCACTTCTATGGGAAGTACTTTTTAAACGATATGAAGAAAAAAGAGTTTTGATGAAATAAAATATTTTCCTGAGATCGTACAATTAAAGTGCAGAGCCCCAATTTACCCGGGGTTTCTGGTTTCACTTTATGCAAATCAACCAGGGTGGGTATCGCTTTGTCTTTCTTTATGTTAAGGCTCTGCATTTACCTTTTTGTGACCTCTTAAATTGTTTCTGATGTAAAAGCACCTTGGGCCTCACAAGCATTGGGAAGCGCTATAAAAATGACATATATATAACACAATATAACTGTCTTGCTCAATCACATTTTAAAGCAAAGGTATTTATGCTATTTCCCCGTTTTAGAAGTTAAGCTGTGACAAGGTACTACTGTAGTCTATTTATCAGTGGGGAGTGATATGCTAATGAACCCTTTCATCTGTTCTCACCAACTGTTTGACACCTTGCAAATGGGCTGAAGTAAGGTGAATGGCAGGTGGACACAAGAGCAAATTTAAAAAACAAACAAAGCCTCCTCCACTTTTGAAAGGTGTTTGGATGGTCTGCAAATTACAATAGCTCCAGCGTACACCTCTTCTGAAAGAGTTCTGTGTCCTGGAAGCTGAAGCAGCCAGGGCTACAGAGCCCAACATGATGGAGGGCAAAAGCCCTTTTAAGCCAATGAGCTTTGCTTGCTTTGCTTACCTGGCTATATATTATGCATTTAATACTTCTTAGGAGGCACTTTAAGATTTACGAGGTCAGACCTTAAAAGACATGCAAAATATATGCCATTTTACTAAAGTCTGAATAACAATTTGAAAGAACTACTTCCTCGAAGACAGACAGTGTAAAAATGAACTATGAATGCTGAAACCTAACTTTATTAATATTGAAATGTGTAGAGTTGTTGTACACGTTAGAGTCAAAGGCTCTTTTCCTACTCCCTTTTTTGGGGATATTGCCCATGCCTGCTAAAAACATTTTACTCATTTATCCCTGAATATAAAAGATATCAGGGGCCACATTACACAAAGTACCCTGGGGCGCAACAGTGTATGTGCCAGCTTTGTGCAGCTCTGGGGCACTTTTGTATTACAGAAGGGGCCGTAGACACTTGTGCGGTCCCTTTTATAATACAGATATCACTGGTGCACATATAGTGCCAGCGCTATCACCAGAGGGTGCCCCCTCATTTGCATGCAAGGACATCCTTTTGCCTCTATGCCTGCGCGGAATTATAGACGAGGGCGCAGAGGCAAAGAAGCTGTCAGGAGGGACTCTGACAGTGCGCCACCTTAAAGGTGGTACACTGTCTGCGCACCCCTTGTTGGCAGACCTCTGGAGGGGGAAAGTGGGCCCTGTGGACCCCCCAGACATCCCCTTGCAGGCAAGGGCTGTCACTCACTGAACCCGCCTGCAACGGGATCTCAAACCCCCCCTTAAAAGTGCAGGCAGGTTGCCACCCGAATAGATAAACACAGAGAAGCTTATAAACAGCTGCTTCTTATTTCTCTTGAATGCACTGCCCTGAGGGCAGCGCGAGTATCCGGCTGTCCTGACGCAGCGCATTCTAGTGATAGGGTGCACTTTTCATGTGTGCACCCGGCGCACCTGCTTAAAGGTGCACAATGGTGCAAACAAGATAAGTGCACCCTATTACAGGGCTCCAGGTGTACTTTCTGAACATTTGAGTTAGAAACTTTTTTTGGTTAAATTCTGCAAATCATGCTGCAGATTCAGGCCTTCATTACAAGTGGCGTGGATAATAGGCTGCAGTTCCCCACCACTGGAGTTACTGATACAAGGGGTACTGGTACCTCCGAGTGGAAAATTAATCCCATTAAAAGTTGGTCCTGAGGGTTCAATAAGAAATTAGGAATTACCAGTTAAATTGGTAATTCTGGGTCCAATTCTCCCCATAATTCCTCATTTTATCATGTACTTTCACAGAGAGACTTCACCTGGTTCCACTAGTTGAAATCTCCATGTAATATTTAAGAAAGCTTCAGTTTTTCATAATTCCAATGCGGTCGGTAACTGCTGCTTTTGGGCCCCATCTCAGTTAATGATGCCCATACTGTCAATTACTGTGAATACTGAATTAATAAAAAATGCAACTGCTGAAAATCACGTCATTCAAATGTGCCCAGTCATAGCTTAGCTCAGGTTGACTATGGCTATGGTCTATAAATCCTCATTTTCCTGCTTCAGAGTAAAAAGAAGATGCCTTTTTGATAAGGCAATGACATGTCCTGAGGCATCTCAAAAAATGAGACTTTCTATTCTCCTTAGCTGCTCTACAACTCAAGGAGGTTAAACAGTTATTGGACATGATAACTAAACCTTTTAAGGGATTAGTATTTTGAATGCAACTTCAAGAACTTCTAAACTTGGAAAGTGAAGCAGAATCCTTAAAAAACTGCGACGAAAACCAATAAAGTATGAATAGATTGCAATATTTAAAGATGAGAAAGCTTTCAATTTTGACAGCACTCGGTTGCCTTGTACCTAGGTGTAGGCTCCGGAATCCATGCATACATGGTCACTCGTATGAGATTAATTTCAATATGTTAGAGAATAATTGTCTTTTATTTGTGTTCTTGAAATAAGATGATCTGAACTTAAGTGAAATAACCAGGGTGGACAAATATCCTTACATTATTTCCCTCCATAATGAAAGACGATTTACAAATTTGGGCTTAGTGTACAAAGCCTTATTAAGTCACAAATCCTGTGATTACAAAGCTGCTGAGGTTGTGACTGTAAAAGGGCTTTTCACAATGCAAAGGCTCTTTTAAAAGTTGGAAATGTCTTTCTAAATCATAAAAGGAATTTTTTGACTTTTTTTTAATTGAAAATAGGAGGGGCATGCGAGGAGCGTTCCCCTCCTATATATCAGTCGAAAAGGCATACATCTATTATGCGTGATTTAGGTCCATAGCCAGGATTACGTGCATATGGTTGTATGGCACCCCCAATAATGACAATATCATAAAACCAGTCTCGGGGGTTTAAGGGAACAGGTATTCCTGGCCAGAGTTTTATGGAGGTAAAGGTACATTTTTTGTTAGATGTTTAAAAACGTAACACGTCTGTTAAAAAAATGTGCTTTTTTTCCTACTGAAAAAAAACTCGATTAAACTTAGTAGATGCCTGTGTTATTTCCTAAAGGGGCATTAGGATCCATGATGTGGCTGCAAGCTCAGCCACTACTGTCCTCCATGACAAAGGGATTAACAGTTTAGAAGATGACCAGAAGAATCATAATTTGCTGGTAGAAAGTACAAGGACATCTGCTTATAAAATGCATTCGACACGGTCACTTTCCTCTATGTTAAAAGATCACTGGAATAGACATTTCTGAAAGGCAGAGTGGAGCTTTTCAACTTGTACCAGAGAATGAATCCTAAGCTTCCCCACTGTAGTTTACAAAACTGTTAACTTCAAATCTTATTGCATTGAGAATGAAAAATATGTAATTGTTTCTAAGATGTCAAATCTGACCATTGGCATTGCTCGGTACTGCTGCTAGGCAGTGAGTGCTTTTATTATAGTATTATATGTAGCTCTTGCCATTAAACTTTTATTTCTGATGCCCAGGCCCTTGCATCCATGGTGCCCCACTGTCTATGGTCTTCTAATATGCGTGGTCTTCTTTTGCGATCTACCGACCTGGTCTCTATGTCCCTGTGTTAAAGTCCTCATGTCCTATGCCTCTTTGTGACTTACTTAATGTCACTCTCTACACGTCATTGTCAGTGCACTCTGTGTGTTGTTCCCTTTGTGTCTGTGTCCCCACATGTCTTTTGGTACGTGACTCTTGTTCGTCTCATCAGTGTTCCGTAAATGTGTCGTCCTCCAATTTCCAGTGTCCCCATATAAGTGCCCATCATGTCCCACTGTCACGTTTATATGTAAATTCAAATAAACTATTTTTAATATGCGCTACTTGGAAATAACCATATTTAGGGTCTAAGAAAGAGTATTGCAATCACCAAGCTGACAGGCAAATTAGTAGACAACCTCTTCTTTATGTGTTTCTTCTGGAGATGATGGGCCCCAAGCTACCCTCTACTCACCTAGTGATCTGCAAGTACATTAAAAACACACTTTAGACTAAAGTCTTCCCATCACCAGAAAAGTACATGCCGACTCATAGAAAAGCTACAAATCAAAACGATTAGGTAAAAGGATAGCATGCATATACAAAAAATAAGTTGGAAGAAATAGTCCCTATAATTAGTAAGGGATTGTTGAGAACTGTTAGAAATGGGGTCTTTGGTTGACAGTCAGGTTAGCCCCTGTTCAAGCAAGGACCCTCACTGTAGTCAGGCCTTGGTAGCTTGGCAGAGCAGTAGGCTTAAATTCAGAGTGCTAGTTGTAAAGTATTTGTACCAACACACACAGTAACTTAATGAAAACACTACAAAATGACACAACACCAGTTTAGAACAATAGGAAATATTTATCTAAACAAAACAAGACCAAAACGACAAAAATCAGACATACACAAGTCAAGTTATGAATTTTTAAAGATTAAACTCAAAAATAGCACTTAGAAACACAAAATGCTTTGATGAGGTGTTAACACGGCATCGTGACGGAGTCGTTCCCAACAAGCCGACACCAGTGGCGCCGAACACGGAGTCGCGTAGACCCCTAAGTACAGTACCTTTGGTGAAGAGTGAAAAACAAGTCTATGCGTGAAGTCGGGGATCGCGCCATCTGTGCGAAACGTTTAATCTACGCACTTTGAGCAGTGTTGGTCACGATGTGGTGCGGCGAATTCCACGGAGTCGCAGACTTCAGCGGGCTGCAGCGGCGTGGGGCCTGCGAAGGTCATCACGTTCCAGCGAAGATCACGGAGTCGGGTGCAGGCGGCGTCACCGGATTCAGCAGCAGCGTCGGTCCGAAGTCGTCCGAAGTCTCTCCAGAGACTCCAGGTGCTGGCAGAGAGAAGTCTTTGCTGTCCCTGAGACTTCAAACAACAGGAGGCAAGCTCTAAATCAAGCCCTTGGAGATTTCTTCACAAGATGGAAGACACACAAAGTCCAGTCTTTGCCCTCTTACTCTGGCAGAATCAGCAACTGCAGAATAGCTCCACAAAGCACAGTCACAGGCAGGGCAGCACTTCTCCTCAGCTCTTCTCCGGGCAGAGGTTACTCTTGTTTGCAGATGTGTTCTAAAGTCTGTGGTTTTGGTTGCCGTTCTTATACCCAATTTCTCCTTTGAGGTAGGCCTACTTCAAAGTAAAGTCTCTTTTGAATGTGAAATCCTGCTCTTCCCAGGCCAGGCCCCAGACACTCAACAGGGGGTCTGAGACAGCATTGTGTGAGGACAGGCACAGCCCTTTCACGTGTAAGTGACCACTCCTACCCTCCCTCCTAGCACAGATGGCTCATCAGAAAATGCAGACTACACCCCAGCTCCCTTTGTGTCACTGTCTAGTGTGAGGCGCAACCAGTCCAACTGTCAAACTGACACAGGCAGGTAATCCACAAACAGGCAGAGTCACAGAAATGGTATAAGCAAGAATATGCTCACTTTCTAAAAGTGGAATTTTCAAACACACAATCTTAAAATCAACTTTACGAAAATATGTATTTTTAAATTGTGAGCTCAGAGACCCCAAACTCCACATGTCCATCCACTCCCAAAGGGAATCTACACTTTAATCAGATTTAAAGGTAGCCCCCATGTTAACCTATAAGAGGGATAGGCCTTGCAACAGTGAAAAACGAATTTAGCAATATTTCACTGTCAGGACATATAAAACACATCAGTATATGTCCTACCTTAACCATACACTGCACCCTGCCCTTGGGGCTACCTAGGGCCTACCTTAGGGCTGCCTTACATGTAAGAAAAGGGAAGGTTTAGGCTGTCAAGTGGGTACACTTGCCAAGTCGAATTTACAGTTAAAACTGCACACACAGACAATGCAATGGCAGGTCTGGGACATGATTACAGAACTATTTATGTGGGTGGCACAACCAGTGCTGCAGGACTACTAGTAGCATTTTGTTTACAGGCCCTGGCACCTCTAGTGCATTTTACTAGGGACTTACTAGTAAATCAAATATGTCAATCATGGATAAACCAATTATATACAATTTACACAGAGAGCATATGCACTTTAGCACTGGTTAGCAGTGGTAAAGTGCTCAGAGTTCAAAAGCCATCAGCAACAGGTCAGAAGAAATAGGAGGCAGGAGGCAAAAAGATTAGGGATGACCCTGCATAAGCAAAAAAGTCCAACAAGAACGTGCTGGGAAACAGGCCTCTGGGTCAGACCTCTGTAAGATCTTCAATTTATCTAAAGAAAGATTGTGCTGGCATACAGGAGGGAATTGTAAAGGGTTTGTCTGTTCTTTCTATTAGGTAGATGCAAATTGCATAAGAAAGCTTCTGCATGTGAGTTTGTTATTTCTCTTTATGTCCTCCAGTACATTTCCTGGGAGACAACTATACAATCTGTTGATGATTTCACCTCTACAATATATAGAGTCAGATCTACAAGAAAGTGGTGCATCAGCTTTGATGCGTAACTTTTCTTGCACCCCATGCACCTTCCTAACGACACCATGTGTGCGCCATATTTACAATATGGCACATCATGGTGCACGTTATGACAATACCATCATAATTTATGACGCTATTGTGGTACTTTGCAGGATTAGCGCTATAAAGTGTGGCACAAATCTTGCAAGGAAAAAGGAGGCCCATTGAAAGTAATGGGCGTGTCTGTGTGAATGTGTGTGTGTGTTTAGTTTGAAGTGATAAAGCTAGAGATAGCGGGTTATGTAGAATGGACAGAAATGTGTGTGCAATTCTGCCATGTATATCTAGAAGGGAGGCGTGTCAGAGGTGGATAAGGTAGGTGACTGATACTATGGGTATTATGGCAGAAACTGCCAATTAAATTGCTCTTGAACATGCACAAATTCTCCTGTTACTCACATGCAACAGAGTCAATACAAAACAGTTTGGGCCTGATTCTAAGCTTGGCGGGCGGCGGGAGCCGCCCGCCAAGCGGGAACCGCCAGAAGACCGTCCCGCGGACAAAAGACCACGGCGGTCATTCGGGGTTTCCCACTGGGCTGGCGGGCAACCGCCAAAAGTCCGCCCGCCAGCCCACTGGGAAACACCCTTCCCACGAGGAAGCCGGCTCCGAATGGAGCAGGCGGAGTGGGAAGGTGCGACGGGTGCAGTTGCACCCGTCGCGAATTTCAGTGTCTGCAAAGCAGACACTGAAATTCTTTGTGGGGCCCTCTTACGGGGGCCCCTGCAGTGCCCATGCCATTGGCCCATGCCCATGCATTGGCATGGGCACTGCAGGGGCCCCCAGGGGCCCCACGACACCCCATACCGCCATCCTGTTCCTGGCGGGCGAACCGCCAGGAACAGGATGGCGGTATGGGGTGTCAGAATCCCCATGGCGGCGCAGCAAGCTGCGCCGCCATGGCGGATTCCCATGGGCAGCAGAAAGTCGGCGGTACACCGCCGGCTTTCCGCTTCTGGCCGCGGCTGTACCGCCGCGGTCAGAATGCCCGGCGGAGCACCGCCAGCCTGTTGGCGGTGCTACCGCCGACCCCGGCCCTGGCGGTATTTACCGCCAGGATCAGAATGACCCCCTTTGTCTGCAACTTACTAACTAATATGCTATCATACAGAGATTGGCTCAAACTTGAAGAGGATATTGGGGTGGAAGAAATATTCAAAACAGCAGTGAGGTTGAACAGTGGGAAATATCTGGGCCCAAATGATTTGTCGCTAAGCTATTTAAACACCCCTCAAGTACGATATGAAACCCCATTGGCTGAATAGGCTAAAGAAGTGTGGGATCTCTCGCTCATTTCCACACATCAACTATGAACCTCACCCTGCTGATCATCCAGCCAATGGGGTCTGATATCATACTTGAGGGAACTTTAGATATCTCAGCGGGCTACTCCCTGTTGCCATTTTCATTTGCCCTTGACATTAAGCCAGTGGTATGCTGGATCATAAAGAATGTGGCGATTACAGGCGTGAGATGCGGGACCATGATTTGGAGGAAGAGACCTCCCTATATGCAGATTAAAAGAAATTAGATTGCTGGTTGACCTGGGGGGGGGCTTCCAAGGCAGCACCCACAATCCTTGTCAGAGTGAGCAACAAGCCAACCCTAAAAGAACCTGTGCTCAACCCACTGGTAGCTTGGCACAGAGCAGTCAGGCTTAACGTAGAGGCAATCTGCAAAGTATTTGTGCAGCATTAAAACACCACAAAAAAGGATTCCACACCAAACTAGAAAAATAGAAATCTCTTTAATAAATAAAACAAGGCCGAAACAACAAAATCTGTAGAAATGGAGAATTGCAATTTGTAAAGGTTTTAGTGAACATTGCACCAAAAAGCACAAAGCACCAAATATGGTTTTCTGATTCTTACTATGTGAAGTAGCCATAAGGGTGGGATTCAGGCTGGTCCAATTAAAAGCTTTATCCCAATCGTACTATAGAAGTGAACCGATAGTCCGGTTTATGGTTTGTGAGGACAGATGGCAATAAATGCCCCAGGGAACCCACTAAGTTGGAGTGCGCATACATATATGAGAACGCACTCAAATTCAGATCTAATGGAACATGGTCAGGGATAAGATTGGCAGAGAGATTTGAAGGAAATTTGATTTGCCTGTACACATAGCAGCACCGGAGGTCTGGAGAGGCTTGACTATGCCGAAATACAATGATTATTTAGTAACCTGGCCCTATTAATGGCCACAGGGGACATAGCATGGATGTGGGGGGATGAATAGTACTCACTGTAGAAGACTTTGGGCACAGACATGAACTGGCGTATGCTGGCCAAACCATTGGCATAAGCAACCACCGATTGCCCCCAAAATTTGAAAAGATCTTGGAGTCTATTATGCCCTTCAGAGGAGACAACAGAGAGAATTCCATGACCTTCTATGAAGGACTTAAGAGAGTGGGGAGGAGGAGACGGCTAGACAAAGGTAACTCTTAAGGGCTGACCTATGGCAGAACAGAGGCACAGCTGAGGAGAAGGGGACCAACTTACCTAATGAAACTGTTGACTGGAATAAGAAGGCAGAGTGCCAAAGAAAGCGATAATTGTGTCCTGAAACTCTGTTGCTGAAACATGTTTGTATTGAGTACAGTAGATGAAGCAGAGAAAGGGTGGTGGAGTAGTGAGGAAAGAAACTGTAAAAGAGAAGGTGTATGAATTCTGTGAGAGACAGAAGAGGACAGAGGCTATTTTTATGGATGAGAGTACTGTTATAGTTAAAGATTTCTTAAAGATGTGCTACAGCAAGTAGGGGGTGTCATTCTAACAGAAAGAAACGTGGTGCTGCCTTGCTGCTTCAGCCATGTCTCTAATCCGTGCACTGGGCTTCTTGCGGATACAGGGCAGCGATCATTACCTTGTCGTCCTCACTTGCTATGTTCCTGAAGTTCACTCTATTGCACTATTTCACCAGCACCTTTGCACATCACAACTATGACAGCAGAAGGGGAGAAGGAAATGAATGATATGATGCACAAGGAGGAAAGAAGTGAAAAAAGCTAACAATTATAGGAAAACAGGGTAGAAAAGTCAAAGTTCAACTGCATAGCCTACAGGTCACAAAACCACAGACTGTGTAACCTCAAAATCCAAAGAAGCAATACACAAGAGGTACTCTGTGAGTTTAAAATGTCTAACTCATAAGTGCACTTTGTGAGTTCAGGGATATAGGGATGTAGCAATTTTTTTGAGGGCAGTTGCAATAGCACACCATTGATGTCATACCAAGCTCTCAATGCAGGACAGACAGCTCTCGCTTTGAGAGTGACAGCTATGAGCATCAGTGCGAAGAGACAGTGGTCCAGGGGGCACTGCATACCACCCCGATGCCCTCTTGCAACATTACGTTTCTGGGTTTTTTCTGAGTGAAACCCCTGGGCAAGTGTTTTGTTTGTTTAGAAAAAATACATTTAATGATTTTGAATGCAGAGGTGGGAGCCTTCTGGCCCTCACAGGTCCCATTCTTGCATTCGGACATTCAACAGGATTTGCAAAAGGGAATACTGCTGCATTAATATTAACTACTGTGCATTGTGAAAATGAGGCACCAATAGTTGGGCTAAAAAGGGATTGTATTTGAGTTAGCTCCAATCATTCCTTTATAATAGAACCCATCAGTTAAGGTTCAGCCATTTGCATCTAAAATATCCCCCGTGACCTGTAGTGCCACATAAGAATCATCACTCTCACTCATTTTAACTCATCTCATCGTGAATCTAAAAAAAGAGTATTGTTGCAGATAACACTCAAACACACATGAAAATTCTGAAAGAAATATAAGAACGCCAGGAAAGTTCACAACTTCCTCCCCTATATATAAAAATAGATGACTGTTATTTACCTATGTCGGAAAGTCTTCAAAACGAACTAAGATCCAACTTATTTGTTCCGGAAAAAACCTGACTCCCTGGTCCTGATCTGGCCCATCCCCTTGGCCACCCACTCTTTCCAAAACCTTGGAGTCAATCTACAGAATAAACTTTACATTGCCACTCAGTTCAAGTCAGCCACCAAGAATGTATTATCTCATCTCTGTAATCTCTGTGGCATTCTCTTCGTGCACAAGCTGAAGACTACATTTCTCTCATCGTAGATGTAGCATTAACTACTGGAAATGGGGTATCAAGTTCTCCCAACGAAAACGGCATGAATTGCTAAGGGGCACAATACTTAAATGCTTGATACATCTTCACTCGTCACCTCAAAGGGTTCTGACCACATCACCCCAGCTTTACAATTACTCCACTGGCTTCTGGTCAGATTAAGGATTGAATGTACAAACCCTTGCTTGGTACACAAAAAGTTACCAAAGGTTTCACTCTATGTAGCTTGACCAGATGCCTAAGATCGCCCCCCTAACGCTGTCTCCCACTATGGTGAACATGATTAGAATGATTTGAAGACAATTCTTTGCACCAAGAAGGACTCTATTCAGCCATCTCCATCTCACTGCCAACATCAGCTCCTTCTGCAAACAGCTGAAGATTCACGTCTTCCTCTAAGCAATTGCCTGTTACTGACTTCTTCCAGAACCTCCAACCATCTGTGCCGTGTTTGCATGATTCTCCTACAAAAAAAGACACATAGATAAATAAAATAATTGACATTTTTGGATAAATATGTCAATTGCTGAATAATCATGGACATCGAGGTTGGGATATATGTGTATTACTGTAGCATTGTGAAAACAAGACTGTAATGCAGTTTATTGACAGATAATTATATTACTACCAAACGAGGGGTTGTAATACAGTTAATTGTGACCACCAGCAAGTAAGTAAGTAAGCTATGATGCATAAAACGTAAACCTATTTGACTCCTTAGTTATTGATTAATGTGATTCCAAAAGTTGCCAATAAATTTCCCAACAAATAATAGATGACTTTTCATGATGCAGTTCTGTTTAAACCATGTTCCTTATGGTCAATGCAATTGCCCGGGTGTAAAGTTAAAGCGAGCAGCATAACCTAGAGTAACTACACACACTCATTTTCAAATTAATTTGCTTTTCAATCCACTGCAATTAGCCAGTTTTATCGGACCAGTTCATTTAAAAAGTTGCAATTGACACAATGTTTCACCAAAATGTTTAGAGTTGATCCACAAATCTCCTGTCAAAATAGTTTATTTTAGTTTTTACCAATGTTGACCAACTAATATATTTGGAAAAGCAGGCCTTTCGGAACCTTTTCCTCAATAGAAAACCTCACCTGGAAAAAAAGGACAACTACCAACCATGAAAGCATATAGCCACTCAATCAAGCAGGTATGAGGTATTCAGTGCACTTTAAGTATTTAACTCACTAGCATTAAGGCCCATGACAACTTTGACAGTCCAAATACCTGCGTCCACAGCCTATGAATTTTAACCTTATGGTCGTCTGAAAACCTTCAACAAATTCCATCAGAGCGTACTTTGCTTACACTTTTAACTACGCATCAGAGCTTCTCTTTTTTTTTTTTTACATTTTCATATGTACAATCTTTATCTACTTGGTTACCTTCCATATCTCACATTTTGATGTATCCCATCAGAGCTTGAGTTGGTTACCTGGGACCCCCTTGCTTACTCTTTCACCTGTCCTAAAAGTAGCTCCTTTTCTTACCTTTTTTCACCAGTCCTTTTAAAACCTCACTAGGTTACCGTTTCATTCATTCCATCACTGTCACACATTCTTACCTTTCAATCCATCCTCCTCCCATACACTATCTTTCATTCTCCCCCTCAACCCCATTCCATCTGCGCCTTCAAACACGCCAATCAAATTCAATCCACTCTATCTTCCTCTAAAATATTTTTCTACCCCCTCTAATCCTTTTTTCTCCCCAAAACCATGAATTCTCACTTCCTTCTTAAAGAGCACCATTTATCTTGTATTTTTGAATATTCCCTTTTCATTGGTACATTTATCTCCTTGTCACAAGACCTCTGTCGCCATCACATTCCTGTTTATCCACCTTTCACCTTCTTGTACCGCTTCCTTCAAACATTATGCAATATGATTCATAGTCTGTAATGGCGTCCTGAGAAAAATCACCAGTCTCAGACAGAAATATTATCATGGCCTCCAGTTATCCCCTGGTAGCTCAAGCCATTTCCATCTACATTGTGGACCCTATCGAGTAACACCACATGACTGCTGCCAAACTCCTAAACAATGGCCCTTCCTCTGCCTTGCAACCCTCTGCCAGAATGCTTGCTCTCTGTACCTCAGGACTATTCCCTCCTCTTCACTCACCAAACGGTGGTCAAAATGCATCTTTTACTGCCTATAGGTGTGAAACAGTGACAGGAAGCACCACCATTTCCAGAACCACCATAAAAAAACCAAGAGGCCCCACTACAAACAAAATATCTTGGAAGATACATGTCCAACCAAAGAGCTCTTTGAAGCTGTTAATCAATTATGAAACCTCGCTAGTACTTAAATGTAAAATATGCAGAGACAAGCTGTATTACTCTTGTTTTCAACCTCAACAAGAAAGCCTCTAACTTCAAAGCTTACTTCATGAAAACCGTGCAGCACCATCCCATGGCTCCCCCACTAAATTGTGCTACCTTTAGCCCTCAACTCATGCTGTGCTCATTAAACATATTTAAAGCATGGCTGGTCAACAGTGGATCCTTGCTGGATAAACTCCTTCAAGGCCCCATAATGGTGCACTATAACCATTCAAATTTGCATCCTACATCAGTTGAGGCGCTGTTCCCCAGCGCTCCACTACTGCACCTTTTTACTATTAAAATTGTTTATTGAACACAAACTGCTATGTTGTTGCTGATGACACTCGGATCATCTTAGAACGTGGCTAACTCTCTCAGGTCAAAACTTCAAGACTCTGTGAATGTCTATTACCTGTGCTACAATAGATGCTAGAGAATCATCTCAAACTCAACACTTCAAAAACAATAGTACTCCCATGTGAACTGTGCATTGTGACAAAACAATAACCCAATATCTTTTGACCACAGGCAGTGGGGCAGCCACCTACCACCTCGACTGATGTGAAAACCCGTTGTGGGATTATGGACTCCAAACTCTCTCTTCAATGCAAAATCAAAAAAATGATGAAAGAGGGACTCATTCTATACAATGTGAATTTTATGACTCGTTTACAAGGTTTTCTTATAGGGTACAGGCATCATTAGTGAAGTCATGACTGGATTATGCAAACGGAGTCAACTTCATGCTATTTAGAAAAACAACTGCCAAAAAACAAAGGATACAAAATGCATCGGCCAGATAGCTACTCATTTTAAACAAACAGGACCATATCACACCTGTCCTCAAAGCACTACACTGCTCACCAGTGGCCAACAGAATATCTTTTAAAGCGCTTTGTGTTGCACATTGAGTAACCCATGGGCGAAGAACTAGCTTTCTACAAATAAGCTTCATCATATGCAATCAAATAAGAAAAAGCATTACAGAAACCTCAGATCAGGAATTAGTCTGATAATATCTAATTAGGAAGTAGCTGCTGAATCGGACATTAAAACTATTGTATTAACTGTTAAATAAAATCAGATCAAATAATTTTTCATTTAGAAAGGCCACCAAGGCCTGGGTTGTCTCATACCCTAGTTCCATGTACCTCTAGTGCCACAACCCTGACTCATTTGTAGGCCGGGATGAAATTTAACTTATGCTGGCATAGTTGGAATAATTTTGCAGTTTTGTGTAAAATTACAGAGATTATGCCATTACAACACATCACATTATTTTGGGGATAGATTTTAATGCAAGATGTACCGTTTGGGATTTCTTTTAATGCCAGCAGAGTTTCAATTACTTTTGTGTAGCAATGCAGACCGTTTGGTTAATTTTTAGCACAAACTACAAATCCAAACCAGAGCTGCAGTCTTTTGTGCATGAGCAGTCAACAAATATTTAAGGCAGATATTTTACCAAGCTGACCATCTAGTAATTTCTGAGCACAAAACTACAAACAAACATGAAGACAATATTCTGAGTGTGAACGATGAAAAAACAACTGTATATTACATTTTCAAGCTACATTTGTACCCAGACTGTTCAAGTAATTTTTTGAGCACAGATACATTTTAAGTAATTTTACAGTAGTTTCACGGAATAGCCCTACAGCAGAATGACATGGGTTTCACACACCCCTACTGATTTGTATATACTGCGCATGCCACTTTGAGAAGTCTGGAGAACACTCTCTAAGCATTAAGCCAGGCTCTCCTTTAGAACTCTCTCCCCCATACATCACAGTGACACTTGCTGGCACTTTGCTGTTTAGCCGTTTCTTAAACACTGCTACCATACCTTGACCGTGGAAAACAGCAGAAGGTATGCCCATTTTGATCAATTCCGAAATTGGTGTCAGAGGCAACCTTGGCTGGTTTCAGAGATTCCTACCAGGAAATTAGCCATCTTCAAGCTATTATGGCTGGCACATAATTCCTCATCCGGCAAAGGTCCTGCGTATTTCCAATGTAAACTCTTTCCCTATTGTCCTGTTAGGCATTTCAGCTCTTGCTCTGCCCACGGCATATTCACACAGTCAAGTATGGTGGCCGATCCTTCTCTTATCTCGGCCCGCATCATTGGAGCAAACCTTCTCTGCACATTCATGTGTGTTCTGATCTAGTGCAATTCAAAACACATCTCAAAACATGGCTTTCTTTACCACATTGTGCATTGTCATAGTTTACGCTAGTGCAATATAACTACAGGTATTCAAGAGCGCCAAAGCCTAAGAGGGTTAAACAGGAGAGGCAGCACTGAGTTGAGTTTCAGAATTATACACCATGAACCTATATGTTAGTTGATGGTGAATCCTGTTGCATGGAAATGCCAAATTCTCTGAAGAGGTGTGCCTTCAGCGTCTTAATAAATCACTACACATCATCCCTTTCGAAACATATTCTAATGAAATAACAAGAACTAATTGTTACCTATTTATCATTCTTATAAATAACTACACATAATTGTATGTTAGTGTAGGAAATTGGCTCTGTATGTATTATTTCAAAGTAAGAAATAGCATGCACAGAGTCCAAGGGTTCCCCTTAGAGGTAAGATAGTGGCAAAAAGAGATAATTCGAATGCTCTATTTTGTGATAGTGTGGTCGCGTGTTAAGCATTTGTTGTACACACACAGGCAATAAATGAGGAACACACACTCAAAGACAATTCCAGGCCAATAGGTTTTTATATAGAAAAATATGTTTTCTTAGTTTATTTTAAGAACCACAGGTTCAAGATTTACAATCAATACTTCGAATGAAAGGTACTTCACTTGGGTATCATAGGAACTTTGAATCAGCAAAATAGCTTGTACAGTTTTGGCAAAAATGGCAATAAGCTATTTTAAAACTAGACAGTGCAAATTTCAACAGTTCCTGAGGGAGGTAAGTATCTGTTAGTTTTGCAGGTAAGTAAACCACCAACAGGGTTCAAAGTTGGGTACAAGGTAGCCCATCGTTGGGGGTTCAGGGCAGCCCCAAAGATACCACACCAGTAGCTTAGGGCCGGTCAGGTGCAGAGGTCAAAGTGGTGGCGAAAACGCATAGGCTTCAATGGAGAAGGGGGTGCCCCGGTTCCAGTCTGCGAGCAGGTAAGTACCCGCGACTTCGGAGGGCAGACAAGGGGGGTTTTGTGGGGCACCGGGGGACACACAAGTCAGCACAAAAAGTACACCCTCAGTAGCACGGGCCGGCCGGGTGCAGAGTGCAAACAGGCGTCGGGTTTGCTTTTCAATGGGAGACCCAGTGGTCTCTTCAGCGAAGCAGGCAGGCAAGGGGGGGTGGGGGACTCCTCGGGGTAGCCACCACCTTGGCAAGGGAGAGGGCCACCTGGGGGTCGCTTCTGCACTGGAGGTCGGATCCTTCAGGTCCAGGCGTCTTTACCAGGCGTCGGGTTCTTGGAAGCAGGCAGTTGCGGTTAGGGGGAGCCTCTGGATTCCCTCTGCAGGTGTCGCTGTGGGGGCTCAGGGGGGTCAACTCTGGCTACTCATAGGGTCGCGGTCGCCGGGGAGTCCTCCCTGTAGTGTTGTTTCTCCGCAGGTCGAGCCGTGGGTGTCAGTGCAGAGTGGAAAGTCTCACGCTTCCGGCGGGAAATGTGTTGTCTTTAAAAGTTGCTTCTTTGTTGCAAGTTTTGGTTTCTTTGGAACAGAGCCGCTGTCCTCAGGAGTTCTTTGTCCTTTTAGATGCAGGGTAGTCCTCTGAGGCTTCAGAGGTCTCTGGACCTTGGGGAACACGTCGCTGTTGCAGGTTTTCTTGAAGTGGGGAGACAGGCCGGTAGGGCTGGGGCCAAAGCAGTTGGTGTCTCTGTCTTCTCTGCAGGGCTTTCAGGTCAGCAGTCCTTCTTCGTCTTCAGGTTGCAGGACTCTAGTTTCCTAGGTTCTGGGGAGCCCCTAAATACTGAATTTAGGGGGTGTGTTTAGGTATGGGAGGGCAGTAGCCAATGGCTACTGTCCTTGTGGGTTGCTACACCCTCTTTGTGCCTCCTCCCTGAGGGGAGGGGGCCACATCCCTATTCCTATTGGGGGAATCCTCCAAAATTAAGATGGAGGATTTCTAAAGGCAGGGGTCACCTCAGCTCAGGACACCTTAGGGGCTGTGCTGACTGGTGGGTGACTCCTCCTTGTTTTTCTCATTATCTCCCCTGGGCTTGCCGCCAAAAGTGGGGGCTGTGTCCAGGGGGCGGGCATCTCCCCTAGCTGGAGTGCCCTGGGGCATTGTAACACCAAGCCTGAGCCTTTGAGGCTCACTGCTGGGTGTTACAGTTCCTGCAGGGGGGAGGTGTGAAGCATTTCCACCCAGAGCAGGCTTTTGTTTCTGTCCTCAGAGAGCACAAAGGCCCTCACCACATGGGGTCAGAAACTCACCTCTCAGCATCAGGCTGGCACAGACCAGACAGTCCTGCAATGAACAATTGGGTAAAATACAGGGGGCATCTCTAAGATGCCCTGTGTGTGCATTTTTTAATAAACCAAGATGCCCTGTGTGTGCATTTTTTAATAAACCAACACTGGCATCAGTGTGGGTTTATTATTCTGAGAAGTTTGATACCAAACTTCCCAGTATTCAGTGTAGCCATTATGGAGCTGTGGAGTTCGTTTTTGACAAACTCCCAGACAATATACTTAATATGGCCACACTGTACTTACAATGTCTAAGAATTGACTTGGACACTGTAGGGGCATATTGCTCATGCAGCTATGCCCTCACCTGTGGTATAGTGCACCCTGCCTTAGGGCTGTAAGGCCTGCTAGAGGGGTGACTTACCTATGCCACAGGCAGTATTTTGTGGGCATGGCATTCTGAGGGAGATGCCATGTCGACTTTGCCTTTTTCTCCCCACCAACACACACAATCTGCAATGGCAGTGTGCATGGGTTAGGTGAGGGGTCTTTTAGGGTGGCAAAACATATGCTGCAGCCCTTAGGGACCTTCCCTGGTCACAGGGCCCTTGGTACCACTGGTACCTTTTACAAGGGACTTATCTGTGTGCCAGGGGTGTGCCAATTGTGGAAACAATGGTACATTTTAGGTGAAAGAACACTGGTGCTGGGGCCTGGTTAGCAGGGTCCCAGCACACTTCTCACTCAAGCCAGCGTCAGTATCAGGCAAAAAGTGGGGGGGTAACTGCAACAGGGAGCCATTTCCTTACAGTTAGTGTTAATGTTAATTAGAACCTACAATCTATTGGTTAACTAGAACACTGGCCAACACTCCACACACTCCCACTTCTGCTCCGTGATTTTCCACAATGTTGGGAAAATATACTTGTTCTTTTGGAGTCCATGAAGGAGGCTGCTAAAAACTATAAGTGTGACCTCCTAAAGGGACTCTGATACAACCAAAAAAGTAGGAAAGTATTTGAATGAACAATTCTTATCAGGTAGGAATTCATGTGTGTTAAACTGTGATAATATCATTCTGTAGCTCATCACTCTTTGCTCTTTCCCCATCCTCATCTGAGTTCATTGTCATGGTGAGCAAGGGATCAGGGGCATAGATGTCTAAATTCGCAAAGGCAAAAACACATTTTTACCACTGGGAGTTCCACTAATAGCATTCCGTTTCATTACTTTGTGAATTTTCTGTGCCTTTGCAGAAAATCTATGTTTTAGCATGGTGCAGTATACTGTTGTAGAAGAGTTGTCAGAAGTACAAACCACTGAGTTAATGCTACCTGCTGACATCTGTTGTGATCTGCAGGTTTTTAGATCAAATCTTTGCAAGGCAAACTCAGCCTTCCCTCCTCACAAGGTGGGTAAATTGGGTAGCATTCTATTTTGTTACAACAGCGTCTCTCATTTACAGCACTCAGAAACCACTCAAGTGGAGTATGAAGTGCTATCCCCGTGGAAAAAGCAATGGCTTTGCAATGACAGTGCATGATGTAAAATGTGTTATTAAATCGCTTGATTCTCCATTTTACCACAGAAGGTACATAATTCAAAGGTGTTGCATCCGCCCCCTAGGCACCCACGAACCAGAGTACTTTGTGGGCTTCAGCGGTTCTCAGGCTTTAGAAGACACTGTATGAAGCCTGCAACTGTGAATTAGGAATGTCTGTCATGGGGGCCATTTTCTTTCATGCTCCTAGGCTCCTAGCTTCTGCTTCTTCACTCTTCAACTCCAGCACGGCAGACACTTGCCTGATGGTTTGCAGCTGCCTTTTAATGCAACTCTACAGCTAGTCAAGTTCAGGTTTTTGTTCTCCCTTCTTTTCCCTTTCCATCATGGCTGTTCTTTCTGTAGTTTCTTCCTGACTTTCACAATACATTGGATCTCATTACCACTTCGGTGGTCCTTTCACAGGACCACTGAAGCCGCTGCAGGCAAAAGACCGCCAGTAATAGAGGTCTTTTGCCCTCCATTTAAAGAGTGTTCCACTGGGCCAGTGGGTGAAAACAGCATTTTCGCCCTCTGGCCCAGTGGAACACTCACCACAACATTGATGCTGGCTCGTAATTGAGCCGGCGGCAATGTTGTGGTGTGTCGGGTGCGCATTTCACTGCCCATAATTCGGGCAGTGAAATGAGCGATGGCGTTGTGCATGGGGGCCCCTGCACTTCCCATGCCAAGTGCATGGGCAGTGCAGTGGCCTCCAGGGGTCCCCCAATGCCCCAATTCTGCCAGCCTTTCTATGGCAGTGTTTACCGCCATGGAAAGGCTGGCGGATGGGGACTCGTAATCCCCAGGGCAGCGCTTCTTGCAGAGCTGCCCTGGAGGATTACAACTGTGGGGACCACCAGGTTGCAGGCTGGCGGTGTTGGCGGTCTGACCATGGCAGCTCCGCCAGGGTCACAATGGGGTGGTCGGACCGCCCTGTGTGCGGCACTCTAACTGCGATCGCAGTTACTATGTAAAGGCCTCAGTCTGGTTGGAGGGTCAATCACAACAAATCCACGTTCCTTAACTTCTTTCATCGCTCTTTCCACTTACTGATCCTGACCCTCACTTGTGAAGAATTTCACTACTGGTTTGTGGATTCCTTGTTTTCTTCAATCCTCCTCAGTCTAACAAGGAGGGTTTTTTATGCCATTGGCTTTTTCCTCCTGAGAACGTGCAGCTTCTTCAGGGCACTTAGCTACCACATATTCCAGTGTGTGGTGTCATTGTTACTTCGAGAAACATTGAACCATACATCACACACCGAATTGGACTGGATTGTAGATAAGTGTCCATTCCTGAACAGAGGGGTAGGCATTTCCTTTAAGGGAGGAAAGCCACCAGCCTTGGATGCCACGCAGTAGTTGCCTGAAATTATTGAATAAGACCCCTCTTTAGTTCTGGTTTTAGCTAATACTGAAGTTATATTCTGCCATGGTGTAAAGTCATTTTGAATGACTGTATTTTACCATTTGACAACACGCAAAGATTAGCTTTGGTGTCAGGCACTATTTTGGCAATGTGTTCTTGTTAAAGCCAAAAAATAAACTTAGCAATGTTAGATAGTTCCTTCAATATTAAAGTTCTACAAAAAGAAACATGACAAAACAAGCATTGACAAAGCCAAAAGACAGGCAGCCAACACTGGAATAATTGGCTTTGCCAATGTGTTCTCTGTGTCTCTATAGAGTTCCAGGAAGGAAAATGTTATTCTGCCAGGAGTGCTGAAACACCTAGTACAGTTCCAAGAAAGTATAAGAAATAGCAAGTAACATCTATAAATTACTGAATTCTTCAGTTACCTTTGGGACTGGAGGTCAAGGCTTGGGCAACCAGTAGTGGCTCCCAAGGAGTCTCTTAAGCCAATTTGTGCCCACCTCATATTCCCTGTTTCTTTTCGTAAATGGTGCAAGCCACATTTTGGGACCTAGCAAACCACATTCAAATACATTGGTTCTTAGAGTAGGGATGTGCACAACTTTTTTCTTGCAAGCTGCATAAGTTTGTAAGCAATACTTTACAACATGATACTTTTGCAAAATTATACAATTTCTCCACATTTGCATGGACATTCTGATACTTACAAAAATTTAGGTTGTAAAAGATAACCTTGCAGAGAAACATTTTGTATAACTTTGCCATTGCTTGATAAGAGTGAAAATTGTCTTGCAATGCAAACAAATAAATAAATAACAGCGGCAACCTTAATATGAGAGCCATCATAAACTTATCGAACAGCAAAAATTGGGAACAACATAAAGGTTCTTGCTCAATAAACCTTCAACATGCCTAAATTGGACCTACACCAGAGAAGTGTCTTACACCCATGAAGCAGCACCAGAAATTGTGTGAAGTAACATCTGTTTTACAGGCACCTACATAAAAGCCTATTTGTGGAACTGAAGACTCCTGTCTTCTTGTTTCTTCTGAGGCATGATAAACTACGCCAAATATGCAAAGTTGGCGTCAGATGGCAATCCATATTTTGGAGACCTGCAGTAAGCCAAACAGACATTTAGGACACGATTCTTAAAGTTAGATATGTGGTCTTAGGTCCTCCTGTTGATCTGAGGTGAACTGTGTCAATCTCATAATATTATGTTGTATTATGCAATTAAGAATTTGATTGCGGACTCAAACACCCAAAGTGATATAATATGTGAATTCACCCCAAGTAGATTCTCCGTGCTATTGAGAGATAACAGATGTTCCTCAGTGACACTTATTTGAACAATCTGAAAACTTAAAATGTTGAGTGGTGCTGCCAGAATCTAAAAACGCTATCATTAGTTAACATGCAAGCCCCTGCAGTGGAAGCATTAGTTCATTGAGGTACCAACAACTATGATTCAGATTTTCAAGTGATCAGCCTACTGGTCAGAAGAAGAATCAGACATCTAATTAGAGAGAGGGAATGCTTTGTGCTGATACACACAGTACTTTGCTACATTCAGCCAGAGATGTTGGGAGGTGGAGCCCGGCTTATTCTAGCCTTTAGTTGTCCCTATTTACCTCAGTGAATGAGTGTGTGCTGAGTGCTAACACTTGAATAGTGTGCAGCATGGTTCAGGACACCTCTACATATTAGGAACCAACCACTGTATCACAGGGAGATAGTGTAAGGGTTTTGGTTGTTAGATGGTCCAAAGGCAATGCCATCCTTCAGAACGGCGACCTGAAGAACCTACATCCTCTAAAATGGAGTTCTATAGGGGTATTGATGCAATCCAAGATAGCCAGTAGTTTCAGATTGTCTTGAACTGGATGATGCTTCCGGGTACTGACCAAGCAGGGGAACTAAGGTCAAGCACCTGATTCGACCTGGTTTGGATAACTAGGCCAATGTAAGTAAAATATATCCCACCTATAACAATGTGGCCCTTGATCAGCAGCACCTGAAAGCAGAGCAGGAAGGGAGTTAGGTTGAGTGGACTGAAGACGTGTTTGCAAAGTGGTTTATTGCAGTGTGTGAGTCATTTGTGCTGAAAGTTTGCAAAACCAGAATTGTGACTAAGGTGTGCAAGATAACGTACGTGCTTGTTCAGAGGCTGGGGGCAGGCATTGTTGGTATTGTTAATTAGTACTTGTGTGTGTATAATCAAGCCCAATTTTTTTTAAGATAGCCGTTCTACATGGCGGTGATCCACCATGAGTGGCGGCCTCCTGATCTTGACAACACAGCATACAGTGCCTGCGATCACGCGTACCTGCTTTAAGTTGGCTAGACATCGCGGCACTTCTGAGACAGCTCCTATTTATTGCAATTTCTGCAAACATACTTCATGAGCCAGCTCTCAAAGAGGTTTGACTAACCACAAAAGGGGAGAGTGGTATTTTGCATGAGTACAGGGGACTCGTAAGGTGCTTCCTTCTCAGCTCTCCTACTTAACACACAAGGAAGCAGCACAACTAACACAGATGAAACTGATGTGACCCCTGGACAGCCTCTTAGGACCATGGCGCTGCCCTTGCGACCCCTAGCCTCAGAGAATTCAAAGGCAGTCCCATGAATGTAAGGTAAATAGTGCTGTGAAAATGAAATAGATAATACACATTTTTAAACAAGATGTTGCCAGCATTCATTATTGTGAACATATGGAAAATGATGCTTTCAATGAAAACCTCACATCTGTGCTTTAAGGAGTGAGACAGCATTTTAAGTGATGCTAATTGTTAGAAATGGGGTCTTTGGTTGACAGTCAGGTTACCCCCTGTTCAAGCAAGGACCCTCACTCTAGTTAGGATAAAAGAGAATCACCCTCAGCTAACCCCTGCTTACCCCCTTGGTAGCTTGGCAGAGCAGTAGGCTTAACCTCAGAGTGCTGGGCGTAAAGTATTTGTACCAACACACACAGTAACTTAATGAAAACACTACAAAATGACACAACACCAGTTTAGAAAAATAGGAAATATTTATCTAGACAAAACAAGACCAAAACGACAAAAATCCAACATACACAAGTCAAGTTATGATTTTTTAAAGGTTTAAAATAAAAAGAGTCTTTAGGTAGTTGTAACACCACACTAGCGCTGCTAGCGTGAAAATGTACCTGGTTTGCGGCAAAAATAACCCCGCACGGGCGGTGTGCGTCGAAAATAACCCTGCACGGTTATATGCGTCGAAAACAACTCGGCACGGCGATGTGCGTCGAAACAGCCAGCCACGCGACGGTTCGAAAGTCCCGCGGCGCAGGGTGCGATCTCTCAACCTTCGTCAGCGATGCTGCGCGTCGTTTCTCCTGCTCCGGGCGTCGATTCTCCGGTCGCGTTTCCTGCGGCGTCGTTTCTCAGCTGCGGAGCCGGCGTCGCGTCGTTTTCTCAGCCGCGATCGGATTTGCGTCGATCTTTTCTCCGCGCGGCGCTCGGTGCGTGTATTTTTGTCCTTAGGCTGCCAGCCTCTCCTTTCAGGGTCCCAGGAACTGGAAGGGCACCACAGAGCAGAGTAGGGGTCTCTCCAGAGACTCCAGGTGCTGGCAGGAAGAAGTCTTTGCTATCCCTGAGACTTCAACAACAGGAGGCAAGCTCTACATCAAGCCCTTGGAGATTTCTTCTTCAAGATGGAAGGCACACAAAGTCCAGTCTTTGCCCTCTTACTCAGGCAGAAGCAGCACTGCAGGAAAGCTCCACAAAGCACAGTCACAGGCAGGGCAGCACTTGTTCCTCAGCGATCAGCTCTTCTCCAGGCAGAGGTTCCTCTTGATTCCAGAAGTGTTTCTAAAGTTTGTAAGTTTGGGTGCCCTTCTTATACCCATTTTAGTCTTTGAAGTCACCTTTCTTCAAAGGGGACTCACACCTTCTTGTGAAATCCTGCCTTGCCCAGGCAAGGCCTCAGACACACACCAGGGGGCTGGAGACAGCATTGTCAGAGGCAGGCACAGTCCTTTCAGATGAGAGTGACCACTCCACCCCTCCCTCCTAGCAGAGATGGCTAATCAGGAAATGCAGATCACACCCCAGCTCCCTTTGTGTCACTGTCTGGTGTGAGGTGAAAAACAACCCAACTGTCAAACTGACCCAGACAGGGAATCCACAAACAAGGCAGAGTCACAGAATGGTTTAAGCAAGAAAATGCTCACTTTCTAAAAGTGGCATTTCCAAACGCACAATCTCAAAATCAACTTTACTAAAAGATGTATTTTTAAATTGTGAGTTCAGGGATCCCAAACTCCACATGTCCATCTACTCTCTAGGGGAATCTACACTTTAATCATATTTAAAGGTAGCCCCCATATTATCCTATGAGAGAGAGACAGACCTTGCAACAGTGAAAACGAAATTGGCAGTGTTTCACTGTCAGGACATATAAACCACATTACTATATGTCCTACCTCATCCATACACTGCACCCTGCCCTTGAGGCTACCTAGGGCCTACCTTAGGGGTGCCTTACATGTAAGAAAAGGGAAGGTTTAGGCCTGGCAAGTGGGTACACTTGCCAAGTCGAATTTACAGTGTAAAAATACACATACAGACACTGCAGGGGCAGGTCTGAGACATGATTACAGAGCTACTTATGTGGGTGGCACAACCAGTGCTGCAGGCCCACTAGTAGCATTTGATTTACAGGCCCTGGCACCTCTAGTGGACATTACTAGGGACTTACTAGTAATTCAAATATGCCAATCATGGATGAACCACTTACATACAATTTAAACAGGAGAGCATATGCACTTTAGCACTGGTTAGCAGTGGTAAAGTGCTCAGAGTTGAAAAGCCAACAGCAACATGTCAGAAAAACATAGGAGGCAGGAGGCGAAAAAGACTGGGGATGACCCTGCATAAGCAAAAGTCCAACACGACCCCCTACCAGCCTAAAAGCCAGGGGAGAACAATCAATACCTTGATGTACTTCCCTGATTGGGGCGATAGAACAGGGACCCAGGCCCACAACAGCAGGGGCATGTTCCAGTTCTACGCCTTCCTGACTCCAGTTGGATCCCTCTGTCCATACTCTCAGGGCCCACTAAGCTAACCCATGGGGAACCCTTCTCCACATCTACAGACACCATCTGTGCAACACCTAACTTTACTTTGCTCACAGATGTATTGCAATGGGCAGATAGTACCACCAGGGCCAACACAGTGGTGTTGCCCACTCCACCCCCGGGGTGTGACTCTCGTCCTCCCCCCCCCAGGGGCAACTCTGTCCACCAGGACAGCAAGTCACAGTGGCCCCAGACAACTGTCAGGGATGAGAGCCCGACCTCAGGCCTCTCTAACCACTGTGACTGTGGAGAGTGGGGGGTGGTAGCCCCAGGTGCCTGGCACCCTTTGACCACTCTCTCTTCCACCAGGTCAGGGATGTTAACCTGACCCTGGTCCTCCCCTCTGGGGCTCTGTACCCTCCCTGCAGAAGCGGCACCCCCAGAGTCAAAAACTGTCAGGGTGCTTGTAGAAGCAGTCCTGCACAATTCTTCCATCAGTGCAGGGATGTTAACCTGCAACTGAGCCTCCAACCTGGGGTCTGTACCTTCAGGTTGGACCAGGGCCAGGGGTGAGGCTTCCCTCCCCCTGCCCTCTCTTCTGGGATCCTGAACCACCCAACTAGGAGTGGCCCCCCCAGAAGACAACATGGTAGGGGCACTGTTAGCAGTAGCCCCTTCCTCCAGGTCAGGGGGGACACCCTTAACCTGGCCTCCCAATCCGGGGTCTGTACCCACAGACTGGATCACTGCCTGGCAAACCAGGACTTCTTGGGGGGCATACCTACCCCCTACCAGGTCAGAGTTTACCCTCTGAACCTGGTCATCCAACCCAGGGTCACCACCCTGCGGTTGAACCACTGCCTGGCACACCAGGACTTCCTTGGGAGCACACTTACCCCCCATCAGGTCAGAGTTTACCCCCTGAACCTGATCATTCAACCCAGAGTCACCACCCTGCGGTTGAACCATTGCCTGGCACACCAGGACTTCCAGGGGGGCACACTTACCCCCCTCAAGGGACACGCTGTCCCGAAGGGCCACACAAGAGTCTGGCTGGCGCAGGTCTCCTGACCTCTGCCCATCTGACAGAGTCTGGATTCCCCCCAACCCAGAAATGGTCTCACCAAGGTCATTCATGGGGGGCTCTGCTCTCAGAGCTGACCCCTGACCCTCCAGGTTCTCCACTGGGGTCCGCAACCCCCTCTCAACCCTCTGTCTGGACTTCTGCACCCCCTCACTAGGAGTGGTACTGCCAGACACCAGAACTGGTGGGACGCTGGCTACAGCGGCCCCCCCAAGTTCTCCTGACACTGTGGGGTCTCCCTCAACAGATGGCCCTATGGTACAGGCTAGGCTCCCCTCCTGGTGTTCCCGCAGGGAACCCTCCAGGACCTGGGACCGGATCTCGGGCACCTTGGGCCTCAACCCATCCCCATTCCCTCTCCTCTGAGACTGGACATGGGGTCCCTCACCCATCTCACTACACTGGGACCTACCTGGGACACTACAATCCTTCCCTACCTCACCTGGTTGGGAACTACCTAGACCACTCCTCTCAGGAGCACCCCCAAATGCCTCTTCAGACTCTCTGGTACTCACCCAGAAGTCTGCCTCCATTGTAAGCTCCCTGGGGTCAGAGAACTCACACTCCACCTGGTGTTGGCATAGCTCTGGAAAATAAGGACTAGACATATGCTCTCCAGCAATTACATCACTCAGCCCCTCACATGAATTAACCAAAGTACCCTTCACCCAACCATCCAGTGACTCTGCTTTGAAAAAGCACCCCACATCACCCTCCTGAGACTGGTGAGACAGTACCTGACTGTCCCTGACACTCAACCCACACTCTTCTGGGATGTTTTCACACTCCATAACCAGGACTTCTACCTGGGGGGAACCCCTCTCCCTGTCACTCTCAACTAGAGTCAGTAGAGTGTCCCTCCCACCAGTAGGAATATGACTCCCCATGCCAGTTCCCCAATCCACCTCAGGGACCCTGTGCATCACTGGAGCTACCTCATACCCCTGAACCTCCTGGCGTGTGTTAACTCCCTCCTTCAAGTAGGGCACCACCTCCCTGGGCATGTGCACTTCTTCAGCAGTACTGGATACAAGATTTTTGCTGCCACCATCTGAACTGGACTCAGCCCTCATGGCCTCCAGCTTCAGCTCTTCACAGCTCAGCTCTTGAGCTGCAATCCTTTCTTTTTCCAGGACTAAGGCTCTCTTCTCCTCAGCCCTCTCAAGCTCTGCATCTAGCTCTTCCAGACTCCGGATTCGAGCTAGGAGCCAATCATCTCTTTCTGTTCCCTCCTCAGGGCCACTGCCCTCCTCTTCGGAGTAGTCCTCCTCCTCAGAGTAGTTATCCTCCTCAGACTCATTTGGTGGTGTTGCCTGACAACGTTTCAATTCATACTGAAACAGGGCTGACTCAAGATCCTCCCTTCTGGATTTCTTGTTCACAGCCAGTCCCCTTTCCATGCAGAATGCTTTAAGCTGCCACTTTTTATACATAAATAGGTGCCAGAAATTGACTTCCATTCTGCAAAGGCTTCACAACCAAAAAAAACAAAGTCCAAAAATATTAGCAATACTTCCAGGAGGACATCAGAGAACAAAAAGCAGAATCACAAGACAAGTAGTATGTGGTCACGTAGTGGTCTGAACTCAAAACAGTAGTGTACACTCAATTACTGTATGTCAAGTACAAATACAAGTCCAATCCCGACCGCTGGTCACCAATGTTAGAAATGGGGTCTTTGGTTGACAGTCAGGTTACCCCCTGTTCAAGCAAGGACCCTCACTCTAGTTAGGATAAAAGAGAATCACCCTCAGCTAACCCCTGCTTACCCCCTTGGTAGCTTGGCAGAGCAGTAGGCTTAACCTCAGAGTGCTGGGCGTAAAGTATTTGTACCAACACACACAGTAACTTAATGAAAACACTACAAAATGACACAACACCAGTTTAGAAAAATAGGAAATATTTATCTAGACAAAACAAGACCAAAACGACAAAAATCCAACATACACAAGTCAAGTTATGATTTTTTAAAGGTTTAAAATAAAAAGAGTCTTTAGGTAGTTGTAACACCACACTAGCGCTGCTAGCGTGAAAATGTACCTGGTTTGCGGCAAAAATAACCCCGCACGGGCGGTGTGCGTCGAAAATAACCCTGCACGGTTATATGCGTCGAAAACAACTCGGCACGGCGATGTGCGTCGAAACAGCCAGCCACGCGACGGTCCGAAAGTCCCGCGGCGCAGGGTGCGATCTCTCAACCTTCGTCAGCGATGCTGCGCGTCGTTTCTCCTGCTCCGGGCGTCGATTCTCCGGTCGCGTTTCCTGCGGCGTCGTTTCTCAGCTGCGGAGCCGGCGTCGCGTCGTTTTCTCAGCCGCGATCGGATTTGCGTCGATCTTTTCTCCGCACGGCGCTCGGTGCGTGTATTTTTGTCCTTAGGCTGCCAGCCTCTCCTTTCAGGGTCCCAGGAACTGGAAGGGCACCACAGAGCAGAGTAGGGGTCTCTCCAGAGACTCCAGGTGCTGGCAGGAAGAAGTCTTTGCTATCCCTGAGACTTCAACAACAGGAGGCAAGCTCTACATCAAGCCCTTGGAGATTTCTTCTTCAAGATGGAAGGCACACAAAGTCCAGTCTTTGCCCTCTTACTCAGGCAGAAGCAGCACTGCAGGAAAGCTCCACAAAGCACAGTCACAGGCAGGGCAGCACTTGTTCCTCAGCGATCAGCTCTTCTCCAGGCAGAGGTTCCTCTTGATTCCAGAAGTGTTTCTAAAGTTTGTAAGTTTGGGTGCCCTTCTTATACCCATTTTAGTCTTTGAAGTCACCTTTCTTCAAAGGGGACTCACACCTTCTTGTGAAATCCTGCCTTGCCCAGGCAAGGCCTCAGACACACACCAGGGGGCTGGAGACAGCATTGTCAGAGGCAGGCACAGTCCTTTCAGATGAGAGTGACCACTCCACCCCTCCCTCCTAGCAGAGATGGCTAATCAGGAAATGCAGATCACACCCCAGCTCCCTTTGTGTCACTGTCTGGTGTGAGGTGAAAAACAACCCAACTGTCAAACTGACCCAGACAGGGAATCCACAAACAAGGCAGAGTCACAGAATGGTTTAAGCAAGAAAATGCTCACTTTCTAAAAGTGGCATTTCCAAACGCACAATCTCAAAATCAACTTTACTAAAAGATGTATTTTTAAATTGTGAGTTCAGGGATCCCAAACTCCACATGTCCATCTACTCTCTAGGGGAATCTACACTTTAATCATATTTAAAGGTAGCCCCCATATTATCCTATGAGAGAGAGACAGACCTTGCAACAGTGAAAACGAAATTGGCAGTGTTTCACTGTCAGGACATATAAACCACATTACTATATGTCCTACCTCATCCATACACTGCACCCTGCCCTTGGGGCTACCTAGGGCCTACCTTAGGGGTGCCTTACATGTAAGAAAAGGGAAGGTTTAGGCCTGGCAAGTGGGTACACTTGCCAAGTCGAATTTACAGTGTAAAAATACACATACAGACACTGCAGGGGCAGGTCTGAGACATGATTACAGAGCTACTTATGTGGGTGGCACAACCAGTGCTGCAGGCCCACTAGTAGCATTTGATTTACAGGCCCTGGCACCTCTAGTGCACATTACTAGGGACTTACTAGTAATTCAAATATGCCAATCATGGATGAACCACTTACATACAATTTAAACAGGAGAGCATATGCACTTTAGCACTGGTTAGCAGTGGTAAAGTGCTCAGAGTTGAAAAGCCAACAGCAACATGTCAGAAAAACATAGGAGGCAGGAGGCGAAAAAGACTGGGGATGACCCTGCATAAGCAAAAGTCCAACACTAATCAAAATATATTAATGCTAAGGAATAATTGAGTCAGGAAATGGTCTACGTGAAATAATACAGATAGACAATTCCACTACTATTTTTTAATAAATATTTGTGATTGTCTTTCTGTAATTTGCCTATACATTTTATTTTGGAAAATACACTCGGGAGAACATTAAATCGTGACAGCTTGAGGTATAAATAACTTTGATTCCCAGTTGTGTTATGTTATTTTGAGGCCCTATATATTCTCCTCTTCCAACAAAAACAGAATTTTTAATGGAATAAAAAAGAGAAATATCTGATGTTCTCATAATGTCAACCCCCTATTTGCACACGCGCTTAAAGAGTTTATTGAGGAGGGAGACTCCCGATTGTACAAGTCAAAATCATATCTTTATTTTGGCTGTCTCGTGCCTGAACTTGCCTCTGCCTCAAAAGACATCAATGTGGGAAATACATTCTCCCGATTATTTTTTTTTCAATCTCCAACTTTCCTCTTTCAAAATGCTGGCATGTATGTATTTAAAAAGAACTGTTTTGTAATGATCTAATTATGAGTTAAAGATGCTTTTATCCTCATCAATGCCAGATATTGCTATCATCTCGATTTGGGTCTCATCACTTCATGAGATAATTCAGTGTCAAGGATTATATAACGTCACTTACTATGATGTTACTGGATCGAATGATGGTTATGTGATGTCACTTCTCCCATCGCTCGTAATTGGTGAATTCCAGCCCACGGTCAAAGTTACATTTAATTTTTGGATTCAGTGCTTGTGAGTAGTTCTTCTTTTGTGTCTGTGGCGTGTCTATCTATTTGGTTATCAAAGTCTGGTCACCCTGACGTGCTTGGACGTTGGGAAGGTTGGGAGGCTGCAGAAAGGAGCACAGAGGTGAGCAAAAGCTCGAGAGCAAGGAAGTTAATGCACACCTTTGCAGCTCTTCCATGGAAATCTAAAATGTGCAGAGGTCTGAAATGTATTCTGTGCCCCGCCCTTCTCCCGTCCTGACATAACAAACAGCCCTGGGGCAGCGGCGTACATGTAGAAGGAACATGGATGATTAATAGTGACAATAATTGATCTTTTGAAGAGCAAGAGATAATAAGTTGTTAAATGCTGCACAGTGATATGGGAAACAGTACTCAGGGAGGCGACACACCCTCTCCAATTTGTATATAAGGAGCAGCTATTTCCCCAGCACTCAGTCACCACCTCTGCTTCCTTTCTTGAGCTGGTGCACCTGCGATAGTACAGCATGGCAAGTTTACACAGTTCCTCTCGTAGTGTTTCTTCTCAGAAAACTAGTGTTAGACAGGGTGCTAGTCAGAGTAGCCATGCTGGGGGTTCTTTCGGGGGCTATGGGGGTGGCAGCTTTGTTGGTGGTGCTGGAAGTGGCTGGGCTGGTGGTGCCGGAGGTAGCATTGGTGGTGGTGGTGGCTTTGTTGGCAGTGACCATGGGGGCCAGTGGGGCCAAGGGGTCCAATGGGGTCAGTGGGGCCAGGCTGGCCATGGGGACCAATGGAGCCTAGCTATCCATGGACATGGTGAGGGCCTTCTCTCTGCCGGGGAGAAGGAGACCATGCAGAACCTCAACGACCGCCTGGCTGCCTACCTAAACAAGGTCAGGGAACTGGAGGATGCCAACGCCGAGCTTGAGCGTAACATCAAGGAGTGGTACGCGAAGCACCGACCAGCTCCTGAAGAAAGGGACTACAGCAAATATTTCAAACAAATCGCAGATCTGCAAGCTAAGGTGAAGTACCATGCCCAGTTCAATTTATTACTTGTTTTAGATAATTATCTTGCCAATTAACAATAATTCCCTTACTGGTACCTCTTACTCTTCTTCTCTATCTTTTGGAGTTTTTTCTAATCCAAGTTCTTCGATCAGCCTGAATATGTACTTCTCTTTCTCACAAAAGTATTTTCTATTACCAACGTGTTTTATGAAAAAATGTAAATAATGTAAAATTACTACTCTTGACAGACACTCTGAACTGTAAAAAGATGTTTAAACATAAACAACTATCTGTATCACAAGAAATCAGGCCATTGTTTGCTATCATTTGTATGGCTCATCTTAGTGGCAATGCCCCAAGCTATATCGAGTTCCTACGTGTGGTACCCAGTACCTGCCCTACATTTGTGCGCTAAATATTTTACTCACTAACTTTCTTCTTTATATTACAGAAAACAATCCAGTAGTTATGCCAAGGGTCTAAAAAATACACATAAAAAGCAAACCACATATTTGGAAAGCATATGTTTAGAGATAAAGTTGTCAGTGATGGTCGTACTATTTTTATGTTCCTTCCTTTCTAAAGCATACCTCCCTAAATCAATTGTTGCTAATTACTCTAAACAGATCATGCACTGCAATCAGTTAAACAAGCAAAAAGATTGTATAGAGGTTGGAGAACACATTGGTGTAGTTAAGCAGGTAGACATTCATATCATGATAGAAAAGTATATTAGAGATAGGTTAAGAGAGAAAACATTCATTTATTTCATACAATGGACAATAGGAAAAGGCGACTTTGAATCACAGTAAGCAAGCTACAGCACTCCACAGTAGGAGATGTTAGAATACATTTCCCATTCTTAATCAGTCTCACCACTGGCACATAAAAGTAAAAAGAAAACAACAAAGTAAACATTCACCCTGCTAAAACCATTTAAAATTCATATTAATTTGGCTTGTTCATCATCAGCAGGGTCAGACCTCCCACCCCCAGTGCTGATAGGTTATCTTAGCTCTCTGCGCTAGTCAGCCCCCCAATCAGTACAGAGAGGCTTCACAATTGTACTATTAGCCAATCTATTTCCAAGTCAGACTCTTAGCCATTTTCTAGCCTTTTTCTGAGGATGACCAAATGTAAATTTTATTCTGTACAGTATGTTTTCTGCTCTGATCTTCTAGCACCCCTGTTTACCCAGATGCCAAATCATACTGGACAAGAGCTTCTCACAACATCCACACTTAACTGATACACAAAGCCTCAAATAAAATTGTTGACAATTTCCATTTGCATTATGAAGTGAGAGTTAAAGAGTTTTTTTTAGCAAGTCCAGAGAGAGAGTCTGGTCAGCAGACATTCTTAAGCAACTCGTAACATTTACTTGCCTTTAGCAATCTGACTGCTTTAGTTTGTAGAATCATTTAGAAGATTAACCTATTTACATGTATGTAATTGCAATCTAAATACAGTATTTAATTACTTTGAAGTGCAACATTAATGTAGATTAATTTCAGGAGCGTTCATTAAAATCAGTTTAAAATATTCTGTTACTATTTTTAAAGTATTTTTTGAACTTAGGGCTAGATGTACATACCGCTGGTCGCAATTTCCAACCAGCATTTTTGCAACAAGTTACAGATGTGTAGCTGGTCACAATTTGACCTACCTCGTGAATAATAATGAGGCAGGTCACAATCTGTAACCCACTAGGGTTCGCTGCCATCACAGGTTTGGTGCTCTCTTGGGGTCTACAAAGCAAACCACTGTGTCTGATTGCTTTTACATAAAATCGTTTTTTTTAAATGCAGCCTGTTTTATTTTTAGGAGTAGGTAGTGGTCTGTGGGACCACTGCCTGCTCTTAAAAAGTATTGTTTATACATTCTCAGAGGGACCCCCTTCGCAATTGCGAATGGGTTACAACCAACTTTGAGATGGTGGCAAAGTACCAATGTTTTGCATCCACATTTCAGTCAGAAAACATTAGTACATACCATTTCCCAATTCACCAAGGCAGTCTCCATGGAGCTGATTTTACTATGCTAAAATACTCAATCATTAGAGATGATGAGCAGCAGACATTGGAGACAAAAATCTGTGGTTACAAAATTTAATACAGAGATCTTCATCCCGACTGTAGAAACATGAAATTCCTAAAAGATGACCAGAATTGGGAATTCATATAGACTAGACTTGAGAAAATTGAAGTGATATTTTGCTGTCTGACAATTTTCACTAGCAGTGAAACCATGATATGTTATATTGATTGCATATTCAGATGCTGTTGTTTTCTTGTTTCTAGTTGTGCGACACTCAGCTTTTTATTCTATGAACGAATAGGCCTTGAGTCTTTCTTTTGCCATCTTGTGTCTGTAGATCTTAGCTGCCCAAGTGGCCAATGCCAGCGTCGTCCTGCAGATCGATAATGCAAGACTGGCTGCTGATGACTTCAAACTCAAGTGAGTAAGACTGGGTAGTGATGAATTACATCTACTTACATATACTTATAGTACACATAGATACTCCTATACCATCTCAGCACACTTCTAATTTAGGCAGAGTGGATAGTCAAGAAACATTGATGCCTCATAACACACTAAAGACCGTGGTCTCCTATATCGGATAACTCACTTCTCTCTCTGCACTGAAGGCATAGATGCCTGACTGTGGTAAATGTTTTCGCTCTACAGATCCTGTTCTTATGAAAGTGAGCATTGGAAGTTTTAGCTGTTCACTTTTGAATGATAAAGGCCTTCAATTTAGAAAGATCAGTTTAATTTAAAAAAAAGTAAGTGTGCCTATTATTTTAACACGCTATCAACCATTGGTGACATCACCAGAGCAGGGATCCATGGGAACTCCTTTTCAACATGTCCTCTCCTTACACAAGGCATTTAATGGCTTATTAGATGAACATACGTACTTCCTGAAAGTGAAGCATGCTCAAGGGTTTTTTAGGGAGTTTTGTTGCAATGCAGCAAAAAAAGTGTGTCAGCTTTATATGTCTTACACTTGGGAGATAAGGAGAAACGAAGACAACTCTAATACGGATGAGGCGTGTTTGCATTGGGCGCACTGTAGCAATATTCCCAGGTTGAATAGTTTGCAATGGTGCTGGTACAATTTGGCACCAATCTTTGGAGTTTATGACAAGTGAAACAACAACATTTTAAATGACTTGTCAGTGGGAAAACAGCTATCCGTCAGTCCAGATGTTGGTGTCGATGTCAGGGCAAATTTTCACCAGCAACATCAATGTATTAAAAAATACTGTTGAAAACCCTACTGGCATTTATGTAATCTATGTTACCATAGGTATCAGTAATTCGTGGATGTAAAATACGCCTCATATAATGAATAATATCCTCTCCTCTGGATTATGGAATATTATCCGAATCTAATATTTCACCATGCCATTCCTAGATTCCGAGAGATTTTCTTTGAGAAAGTACTCACAGCTTCACTTGGCAAATTAGACCCTGGAAACACCTGAAGTAATTCAGTGTACGAAATTACGGCATACGTCGTAATTCACTATCAGGCCGGTAACTCCTGCTTGTGTCCAATTAAACATTTAAAGGTCAATCAGGATTAAAGTTTATGAAGTGCTTCTTGAGAAAGTCTTTGGATTTCTGCCCCAAAAGACACTCAATGGATTTTCTGCGCACTTACACTAAAGCTCGTTCTAAGTGTGTTTTATTGCAGCTTACACCGTGTTTGGCTGGGTTGGGTAAGGTTTGTTGCAACACATGTATCTTCACCACTAGCGGTATTTTGATCAGGCAATAGCGTGGAGAATAGACAAAACATGTTTGAACAAAAGTCCTAAAACTTAATATGTTCCTAGGTATGAGAATGAGCGGATGCTTCGCCAGAGTGTGGAGGCTGACATCAATGGGCTGCGTCGGGTGCTGGATGAGCTGACCATGGCCAAATCTGACCTCCAGTCGCAAGTGGAGAGCCTGACTGAGGAGCTGGCAGCACTCAAGAAGAACCACGAGGATGTAAGAGCTAGTAGTGTGCTTCACTGGTCTCGGAAGACATGAATATGGGATAAAATCATAATACTAACAATATTCAATACCAATTTTTAAGAGTCAATCAAAGGGTTCAAATGTTTATATATACTCTAGACCAGCATTCTCCACTGTTGGTGCATCATGGCTGAGTCCATTCCAGGTTTACAGGATAGCCGATGACTATTTAGATTCATTGAACGCTAATTTGTGTTGTGAGGATATGCTGCAATCTGACATGGGTCATAGATCAACATTGAATTCTCATGTTGTTATTTGTCTGGCTTACTCTAAAATGTTGAACATTACTTGGTTGATCAGTGACTTACACTTCTTGACAACCCATAGAACCTTTTAATATTGCAGTATTAGAATCAAAATATTGTTCAACATAACCCAATTTCTAATGTTGATGTTGCTTTTTTTACATCACTTGCATACAAATGAAGGGGTTTTGTATTTTTTTCTCATTGCAGGAGATGAAGGGTCACCAACGTGATACTCAAGGAGATGTCAGTGTTGAGATGCATGCTGCTCCAGGCATAAACATCCTCGAACTCCTAAACCAGACAAGGGTGCAATATGAAAGATTGGCAGAGGAGAACCGCAGGCGGGCCGAAGAAGAATTCAACCAAAGGGTGAGGATCTATACACTATGATGATTGTCAAAAGAAAATGGAGAACCCTGCATCAACTCTCCCTCATTTTTCTTTCAGAGTGCTGAGCTGAAACAACAAATCTCAACAGGGGTGGAGCAGGTGCAATCAATTAAGACTGAGGTGTCAGAACTGCGACGGACCTTGCAATCGCTGGAGATCGAGCTGCGGGCACAACTGTCAATGGTAAGAGAAAGTTCACCTCTCAGAAAGCATCCCCACTCTTAAGAAACATAAAATTGTTGTGTGATAAGACAATAGGAATCTATTTCCAGTTATGTAATCAAAATAATGATTGACGCAATTTTACATTTTTTCCCCATCCATTATTCTTCTGCACATTTCTGAATGGTTGCCACCTCATACCCTTGACAGAAATACATCAGTAGAATGGGTCAGGGAAATATTGCAAATATCCACAAACTCGATAGTTAGTCGATGTTCTCAAATTTTCCATCGTATTCAGGAACTGAATTCACTCCCCTCCTTGAGAATAATCTTATTCCATGTGTAATATTGCACCATAATGTTGTAACCGTATAGCTACGTAAAGTTTTTTCCAAGTGATAGTTAACTTTTTGTGAATTCCTTTAAATAATTCATGTTGGTATTTGTACACACACTTAGCTTTAATATTTGTGCCCAGGGTGTTTAGTCGAATAGCGAACATAAGAAAAACAGCCAATATCAATCCTAATCCCTGTCCTCCATTCCTGGTCACTTTTAAATCATCGTGATCTACATCTTTCCCACAATTCCTACTTTTTCTCCCACAATTCCTACTTTTTCTCCCACACCTAGGTTAATTTCCACTGACCTTACTCTATGGGTGGATGGCTTTTGGATCATCACCTTTTAACACTCTCCACAATTGTATGTACAGAGAAATACAATAAACCAACTTAAATCCACCAAATTGTTATCAACTTGACTCACAATTCACTATAGAAACTTTGTCCAAAAGGTAGAGTCAGAGGGAGGCTTACCAGCAATGATATGTTTGAACTGAAAAAACAATGTTTGTAGTCTTAGGGCCTAATTTAAATATTGGCGGATGGGTTACTCCATCACAACGGCAAAGGATATCCCTCCTGCTGAAATCTAAGTCTCATTATGTCCTATGGGATTTAGAGTTTGTTGGGACGGGAGTGAGTCACCGTTGTGATGGAGTAACCAATCTGCTAATATCTAAGTCAAGCATTCAGTTCACAGATTTGCCTTTTACTTAGTAACTGTGCAGTGTTTTGTTGATTTTACAGAAAAGCTCTTTGGAAAGTAACCTGGCCGAGACGGAGGGACGCTATTGTTCTCAGCTGGCAGAGCTGCAAGGCAAGATCAGTATCATAGAGGAACAGCTGGGTGACCTCAGGGCACAGATGGAGCACCAGAGTGATGAGTACAACCAACTCTTGGACATCAAGAGTCGACTGGAGCAGGAGATTGCAACATACCAGCGTCTCCTTGAAGGATCGGGAGGGTAAGAATTTGGCAGCATCTTTCACCAAAGATTTCCTTTTCTACCCTTAGTGAGGTGCACTACGTAGAAAGATCTCATAGTGGACAAGCATGTGTAGAGTCAAAGGGCAGTCAGCATGAAGTTAAAGAATATGCACTTGGAGCTCCTAAACCACGTGGGGATCTGCACAGTGCTGTGTGAAAATAAAAAATTGAACAGCAGCATTTTATAAAAAGTTGTTCCAGTACCAGGGTTAAGCTTTAGTAACTCTGCATCAAGGATTATAAAAAAAATGGGTTGGGATAATGATTGCCACAGTCTCATCTTTTACGTTTTTTTCAGAGAAAGGCTTACTTGAGTATCAGTGTGGTTGAGTTCATGGTTACGCATGACAAGATTGTTTTTCTTTTGGATGGAACAGAGTAAAATGAAGTGAAAATGGAAACTGGGTCACCGTTATCTTAGTTGCACCAAGTTCCAAGAACCTGAACAATAAGTAAAGACCTAATTTAGTGTTTGGGAGACAGGCCGTGTGTCACAAATGTCACAGATAATTAATTCACATTATTACAAGTGACGTAGGGTACAATGCACTTTTTATTAAGGTGGACGGGATAGCTGCCACATTTGTGATGGAATAACCCATCTGTAAACTCTAAATCAGGCCCTACGTCTCAGGTAAATAGCTCCTAGCTCAATGAATGATTGAATGACAATTTATAGAGCATGAACAACTACCCAGAATCCTGGCACTGAAAAGGGGTATAGACTAAGGGAGAGGTGGCTGCTTGCCAAGACTTATGGAAGCTCCAATAGCCAGGTTTGAAATTGTTTGCTGAAAAGTTGTTTCCTGAAAAGATTGTGATTGAGGTTTCTCCCTAATCTGCAGAGGGAGAGAGTTCCACACCTTAGCTAACCTAGAAGAGAAAGCTGTGATCTTGTATAGAGGTATTTTAACACCATGGAAGTGTTCGAATGTTTTGTACACACAGGTCGCATTGCAAGAGCATTTTTATATCACGCTACCTAATTTGGGGATTTTTACCATTACTCGCTGTGATAAAATGTGACTTTCCCTCTGTCCTCAAGAGAGACACAGTTCAAGTGCCAATTTAAAAGGCTCTTTACTCAGGATAATATAATTAATTTTATTTCTGGATACAGGTCCTCACAGTTCCCGCAAACTAAACATCAGTCAGACTATGGCTCAGGAGAACACAGCAGTCATAGCGGCGTCAGCGGGTATGACAGAGGCAGCAGGTCCACCGGAACTACAGGCTACGGCTCAGGCACCGGTTCCTCTTCCAAAGGTAAATGCTTTCTTGCGACGCCCAGTTCCCACACACTTGAAAACCACAGTCACAATAAACAGGCTCTGACCCCATCACTTGCATCCCACACAGTCTCTGACACAACAGTCACAGCGATGGGTTAGATTCAGTGGTGCGATTATCTTATATTAGCATAGGTTGAAATCTGCAAACAGCTCTGCCAGTGCGCCTGATCTCTTAGCGACAGCTCTTGCATTTCTAAAACACTAAAAATCTGTGCAAGTGAGCTCGGTTATTGACTGCTGCACTCTCTCTGGTGTGACCCACACTTCACTTTAACAGTGGAGATCGACCCTGCCTGCAGCAACTCCGCTATTCCAGTTCTAGAGTCTGTAAGTGCACCCAACTACTGCCCTGCAGCAGCCCCACTCTGTTGCACATGGAACCGAAACATGGTTCTAAGCACCTCAGTCATGATCTGTTCCCACATGGCGAGGTGATTAGTTAGAAACGCACGTTCACTGAACGCGCTGTAATGTTTTTATTTGAGCCACTCATAGGTACTGCGAAACGGAACGGCATGTGGGGCCATTGCCCCTTGGGACCACTCTGCTTCCAGAGTAAACTGGATAGTGGTAAACTAGCCAATTGAGATTTGGCCTATGTCAAAATAAGTCTTGCTAGCTTTTACCTTGCTCTTGCTTCTTTGTTTTAAAAAGTGGGGAATGAAAAGATTCTCTGACCAGCGACAGGGCAGATCTCATCTTATTGAGGAACAAGTCAATTCACTTCTCAAGGAGTGTCAAAATGCTGTAATCTGAGGACATTAATTATAGAAGTGAGAAGTTGCATAATTTTGCACATCATTTCATAAAATTTCATGTAAAGTTCACAACACTCGGCTTTAAGAGAACAACTTGTCTGTGGACTCTGGCTGTGTAACTAGTTTCACATAAAGCAAACCGAGATGCTGATACGGGTTGGGGGAAAAAATAAATCCAATCTCATAATGCAAAATTCCAGGACGTTTGGGGAATTTCACATAAGGTAAAATGTGGAAATTTCACTGGCATCATTTATAATTCCTCCAGGCCATGTTAATACATTAGACTAAGCCAACTCACAGGTGGCAGGTTTGAGCCCCCTTTAATTTACAGGGACCAAACCCTACTGGCTCTCAGATTCGAACCCACGCATAACCACATACAATGGGCGCTGCATCTCAGATTGAACAGTTTAGATTTGTTCTAAATTTTGTTTTTCAAAACCTTCCAGGTCTACGCGGGTAATAATGATTACAGAGGACTTAGCTGATGGCAAGCCCGTCAGCTCGAGAAGACGAGTACATGAATACTAATGAATGCTGAGGAGGATCTGAAGGTTACGGACGAGGCCAATGGAACATGTGAGAAGTGGATTCCAGCGAATGAGGCACTTCAGAATTACTACACTTTTCGGGACTGCTTGGCACTTCATTCACACTCTTATGGTAGAGCCCCTGTATACTTCTCTCTCCATAGGAGCGTCCTTTTCAATTTTCACCTTGAAAACGAGCATCCTAGTGCAGAGCACCTTCCGCAAATGAAGGCGCTATGTTCATGGACGCCGTTAAGTTTTACAGTGAAATACACATAGCTATTGTTGAGTTAACTTTAATTGAAAGTGCATTGACACCATTGCATTATTTTCCTCTGAAAGATATTCTAAAAGAGGGTTCCAGAGCATTCAATCTGGATACATTCGCTGTGTGGTTCCTTTTTAATTCACTATGGAACGTTTCAGGTTGTGGAAACAGTTTTCCTTTTTACACCTGCTTGCTTGTTTCTTATTTTCAATAAACTTTCTGTTTGATGCAAAATTCAAAATCACTTTTCATTTATTTGTGTTGCTTCCACCAGCTTCTTTTCAGGTTTCTGAGATTTCTTGCTCCATAACTTCTTTGCCAATGAACGAAATCAGACATTTACAGCATCTTTCGCTTCAGGGGCAGAAGGAGTTATAAGGACATAAGGTGATTTGAGGGCTAAATGAATGGATGATAGGTGTACATTTACATAGAACACAATACATATTGTGTCTCTTTGTGCTGATCTGCAATATTGTCTACCAGTCAGAAAGTGTAATTGTTCATTATGCTTTTAAAAGGAGGAATTTGACACTAGAGTGGAATGTGAGAAAGTGAGTCTCCCGTCTAATGTCACCCTGCAAGAGATTCCAGTATCTGCGACATATGTAAAAGGAAGTCCTTTTTCCCCTTCTCTGTCCCTGGCACCTTATGGTGAAAAATAGACGTTTTCCATCCGAGTGCAGTTGTCTGATATGGTCTACAGGTTGAATGCTGAGAATCAGATATCCTGGCTCCTTCTTTGTAACATGTTTTGTCTCAGAAATAGGATTTTGAACCTAAGACTGTCCTCTGCTTTTAGCTGGTATAGATACATTCTAGCTTGAATTGTGATCAAACTTCTGGAGTCCTAGGATTGCTGGATTAATCTTACCAATAGATTTTGAGCACACACAGAGATCCCTGCAAAGGCCCTCATTATGAGTAGCTAGGATGAGTTTAGGGTAATGATCACACAAGGTGAAGACCATTACCTCGGGATTAGGACCTTATCAAGTGTAATAATCATGGGCGACTGGTGTTCATTGGCAAAAGGGACGTTGCCCTGCCCCCCTCCGGGGAGATGCAAAAACAGGGAAACAAACACAGCAGCTGAAAATAAATCACTGCTCTGAGACAATGTGCCTAATCTCTTGGGTGAACTCTAGTGACCTTTGCAGATGTTCTACTGCACAAGTACCAGCCAGCCGGTTAAGGTCTTCAACCTGCAGGCACGAGCTCCAGCAGTGACATCATAGGAAAGAAAGTGTTGAATTAGAAAGCAAGTGATCTGGTTGTTTTTTGGGTCTATAAACAGTGGCCCTGGGAGAAGTTACAAACCCCATCCACTTCAATGGCTGGGAGTGAGGCAGACCAATGAGACGTGGAGGGAGTGGGTGCAACAATTTGTTGGTCATCACAGAAGGGCAGGCTGTAGAAGGGATGCAGGGGGCTGCTTACCTGGCAGTAGCATGCGTTTAGGACTGCATTTGGTTTCACTTTGAAAAAAACATTTTGGAGCTGAGAGTGCTCCTTATCGTGCTCATGCCCCATTTCTCGATCTGCTCACCTTGCGTTTCTGCAAAAGCATGTACGAGGTAATACATTGCTCTCATTGGATGCCAATGGATTCATCTGTCCCTCAAGTACTGAGGGCGTTACATATAGGAGGCTCTATGCGTCAGAATCAGACATTTAACATGGATTCGTTTTTATACCAACAACCAGCAATCTCTTCAAATGGAGGGTAATCAATTGCCGATGAGGAGAACTGACCGTTACTTTCAATATGTGTGGTAAGAAGAAGAGATCTTTATCAGATTTAATACCCAAACTCCTTGCTTTGGTACTATGAGTGGGTGGATCACCATATTCCACAGGTCACTGTCAGCTAGACCATGGCGACAAAGATCCGCCATAAAAAAGGATTTCAGATTTCATCATTATAATGAGGTAGTCTTTATGAATCTATACTATTTATTATAGCTGCAGTTAACATATAGGGCTGGCAGGGGCTCAATAATCGCACAAGATGAGAGTACACAGCCTTTCACCTACAACCCTGAGGCCGACAGCGAGTCTGAGGCATTTTATTCAAACAAAACCATAAAGAACCAGAAAATAAAATAAAGCTAAGTGGTCAAAGAGAGGAGTCAGTGATGGCATAGGGCCAAGTTGGGTAGAATTAAATTCCCTATGGGATGAGTTGGAGGTGTTGGTCGTAAAAGAGTCAGGCAAATTCAAACATTGTAACAATTTCAAGTACACTGGGCATATTAATTTGTTAAATTCAGAATACAGAATGCACATATTCGGGTCCCATTCTGTGGCGAAAGCTTCCACTTTTTGGTCAACTGTGACAGAAATATTTTTCGTACTCGGTATAAACCAAAGATTGTGCAACCAGGTTAGGTATTGGGGGCTTTTAATTTGTTTCCCATAGAGCGAAGATCACCTGGTGTGTTGCGCCGAACGCCAACACCATATGCCTCCCATCAGGTGAATAGACTGGGAACATCATGAGATTGGAAAGGCCAAGGATAGTGTATGCCGGGAACCTAAGGATCAACGTGTCAAATGCATGGTCAATGTTGTCAAGGATTTGCTCCGAAAAGCGAACAAGTTTTGACACAATGCCAAAGTAGCAGTAATAGTGTCTCACTACCCCCACATTCCCTCTAGCACTCCTTTGACCATTCTTGGTTCCAGGAAGGAATAAGGGCAGGAGTCAGGCACCAATAAGAAACAAGTTTATCTGCTGTTTCAGTGCTGTATGTTATGCACAGTGTAACAGGCTCTGTAGAAAATGTTAGCTCAGTCATCGTCCTTGAGGGCCCTGCCAATTTCCGTTTCCCACTTCCTTTGGCCCGCAGTGTGGATATTATGGGCCCTTTGTCCTAGAAGAGTGTACAGTTCTGAGATGAGACGCTTGTTGTTTTTCTTACGTAATAGCCATTTTTCAAATGGGGTTCTCCACATGAGGTTGAACAGAGGGTTCCATAATCCAATGGCAGATTTGGAGGTATTGGCTATGATCCTCCTCTCTCAGGCCATAATCGTTTTTTAGTTGCTCAAAGGGGATGATCCCATCAGGGTGAAACAAACACCCAGCATACTTGCAGCCACCCTCTTGCCAGCAAGGAAACCTGCATATTTGCAGTCCAGGGGTGAAATCTGAATTAGCTAAGATGGGTGTCATTGGAGAGGGGACGGACATTAGTCCTGCCTTAGTCGCTATGGCGTCCAATATCCAAAGCACAGAGTTAGTGACAAGTGATGAGTAAAGTCTCCAGACCCTGTGCTTCCGGGAAAGCCAAGGCTCTTTCCAAATATGGAAACCAGCCACAGCCTGGCACATAAAAATAATGCTTCTCTGTCAGACAGAGGTTCCACTCCACTAGGAAACACAGTTTTGAGGCCTGGTAGTATCAGATTATAGACAGCACTGAAAGGCCCCCATCTCGAGTTGGGCAATACATGAGAGGATTTGGAAGGCAAGGTTCCACCCTCATATAAATCTTTTAATCTCAGTTTGCATTGATAGGACATGGCATTGTGGAGTTAGAGGCAACTGGGAGATAAATTAGAAAAGAAATTGGGTAGGAGGACACGGAGAGGGAAAAGAGGAAGTAAAGGGCGACACTTATGTGGGTATGAAAACAAGGTCATGGGACAAAAAGACATAGACACAGATGTTGAATTGGAGAGCAATGTTGTTAACTTATCTGATAAGCAACTATCCTCGGATATGATATCACTTTTGAATAAAGGACTGAGTTTCTGTCCATCGTTTAAGGGGAACATATGTCAATCTAAAATTGATTTATTTAAGTTTATGAGAAAATTGAAACTCAAAAGATAGTTTGATTCACGTGTAACAGACACAGAAACAGTTCCAATAGGTACAGGGGCGTATAGTAAATTGTCTATTCAGGATGTTTATGACACTGTGACGTTAATGACAATTACAGACTATGAGGGAGATCCAATAACAACGTCTTCAATATTACAAGACTTAAGTATATCTCCAGATAAACATATTGCCAGTGGCTTGAAAGGAAGATCAACCTGGGTACCTAAATCAACAATGGACAGTAATATAGAAATGTTTTTTGGACTAGTATGGAATGATCTGGATAAAGAAGAGATGAAGATGAGACAATGGAGGAAATCGAATCTGAGACGAGAGGAATACTTTGCATTAAAGACTTTGAAATCTGATGTGGACTTGACTATTAAAAAAGCGGATAAGGGAGGGAATATAGTTGTAATGAATCGGACAGACTATGAGCAGGAAATGAGCACACAATTAAATGATACTGCATGTTATGAAAAGCTTTCGTACAATCCGATGTCAGCCTTGACAGGGAAAATAAACAGAATGTTAATGAAATGGAGAGACAAGAATTTACTGAATGAGGAAGAATTTTTGTATTTACAAGTATTTCGCCCTAAATACCCGTGTCTGTACACTCCACCGAAAATACATATACAATCTAAATTTCCACCAGGGAAACCCATAGTTTCAGGTATAGGAGGCCCCACAGAGAGACTGTCAGAATATGTTGATATTTTTCTACAACCATTTGTAAGTAACTTACCTTCACACATTAATGACACCAAACATGTATTGAGTTTGTTGTCAGATATCCAATGGGAACCAGGTATGATTCTGGTAACTCTAGACGTGGCAGCACTTTACACCAGCATACAACACAAATGGGGATTGAAAGCAATAGAACATATTTTAAACAGGAGATCGGCGAGTCTATTAGAACACACGCACATGCTGCTGGACATGATCGATCTCATACTCAATAACAACTACTTTCTGGTTAAACAAAGTTGGTTTAGACAAAAGCAGGGTGTAGCAATGGACTCGAAATTCTCACAGTCGTATGCTAATTTGTTCATGGGATGGTTCGAAGAAAACTGGGTGTGGGGCCCGAAAGCGGCAACATGGCATTCACATATCCTCTGTTGGGGGCGATACATTGATGATTGTCTTATGTTATGGACAGGGGATGTAGTAACGTTGGAGAGCTTCTGTAACTACCTCAATGGAAATGATGTGAATATTGAATTCACATATAAATATAGTGAGTCCAAAATAGAATTTTTAGATGTAGAGTTATTTGTGGAGAACAATAAAATAGAGAGTAGATTATTTCGGAAAATTACCGCCTGCAACACTATATTGCAGGCGACAAGCTCACACCCTAATCATCAAATAGAGGCTATACCGCTGGGTGAAATGATCAGAGTGAGAAGGAATTGTAGTAGAGATTGTGATTTTCATGGTGCTATTGAAGATATGGAACATAGATTTAGAGCTAGAGGCTACTCGGAGAACAACATACTCAAATCTCGCAATAAGGCTCTTAAGACCTCCCGTTTACAGACATTATCACTAATGACTCAGAAGAATAAAGAGGTCAAGAGAAATAGTGCTCAGAGACTGAGGATTGTTTTAGATTATACGGATATCTCTCAGAAATTATTAAAAATAATGAAAAAACACTGGCCAATACTAATTCAAGATGAGACGCTCAAGAAATATATAGGTATGAAAACAGAGGTTTTATTAAGAAGAGGGAACACCCTCAATAGTATTTTAAGTCCGAGCTATTTACCAGAGGAGACTAAGGCAGATTGGCTCAGTGTACATAATCGTGGCTTTTTTGAGTGCGGCTCATGTGCAATGTGTAAATGGCCATGGCAATCTAAAAAAGAGTTTCTTGACAGAAGAGGATGCAAAATACACATAAAGTCACACATAGATTGTAACACAAAATTTGTAGTTTACATGCTTATTTGCAGATGTGAGAAAATATACGTGTGCAGTACGATACGCCCACTTAAGACAAGAATTTCGGAACACTGGAGAGCAATCAGACAACTAGATGAACGTTATCCGATAGCCTCGCATATGATGATATGTAAAGCACAAGGGGCACATAAAGACTTAACATTTTTGGGCTTTGAACAATGTGAAAAGAACCCACGGGGAGGAAACAGAGAACTGGCCCTGAGGAGAAGGGAATCATTATGGATTATGAAATTAGGTTCTGTGGAACAAGGATTAAACAGAGATAATGAGATAGAATATTTTCTCCGTGAGAAATAATGAACAAAGATAAAGTGAGTGAATCAATAAATAAATGAATCCATGGTAGAATCAATAAAATTAATGATACAGAAAAACACCCACTTTTGGATAGTGTCCAGTGTACATTACATACTTAATTATATATGTATTTAGATTTGAATTATTAGCTTGAGTTAGGTATGAGGTGGAAAGTCCATATGATTTGTATAGCGATTTACTAGTTTATTATTTTATTATAATTTTCTAGAATATAACTGATTAACTAAAATGGAAAGAGTGACAAGAAGTTATAATTGTATTGAGACAGGGCACATAGAGTATGGAACAGGCTTTAATAATGATAAAACGACTGACTTGTGTGGCTGCTTTTCTTACAAGACGTATATGAAGTGAATACAGTCTGTTTTTTATTTCTAGTACTCTCGAATGAAATTAGGAAGGGGAATCCTTAAGAAGAAGTGCATCGTTTATGTCGTTACAAAGACGGCCAGGATCTCGGAAGTCCGTCTTCTATTTTAGCTAATAAACCTATGCGTTTAAATAGAATGCACGTTTGAGACTCGGTTTAAATAATCGGGAGCGTAGTCGCTGGCATTTGAAGAATACTACAACAGGTAAAGATATAAAAGTAGCAGTTAGCGTTTTAACATCACGGATAGATATATTGTTTCAGGATAGACAATTAATTGGTTGTTATTTCATAATAGATACTACAGATAAGTAATACGTGGAGACAGGATTTAGAATATAGTCAAGGGAACAAGAAAATTGGTAAGCACGTCATGAGATTGTAATTGATATTATAATTTGCTAAAAAATGTACAAAATCAATGAAATACTGATGCATATGTTTTCTCGTATTTATATATAACCAGACTATACTCTTCAAAAATCAAGAGATACTATGAAATACTAAAGAAATTAGGGACAACGGATCTAGTAAGGTAAAAACTAAATGTATTGGGGGGATACACCTCTAACCTTTGGGGATTTAAGGAAGCACAGGGGAGCCCTTCTTAGATAATGAGGAGCACGGCACACACTATTATTAACTATACTTTATCTTAATTCAATTCATAAGGGGGTTGCACTTACCTGTTCTAGACGTACTATCATACAATTTATACTTTAAGAGGGTGAAATGAAAATGAATAAAAAAAAAAAAATTCTTTACTTAGACTCACAATAAGAGATATTACTAAGAAAAGGATACTGCCGGAAACTTGCATGGTTCTCACCAGGTCACATGGTTGGCACTTAATTTAAAATTAGGCTAGAGATGAACAATGAAAAGCCGAAATTGATATATGTTATATGGCAATATTGTTTTAGGGAGTTTTGATGATACTTTATTGACAAGAAAGTCCTGAGGAAATCCCAGGGGTATTCCCCCTGATGAAACACGTGTTGACAACGGACAAGCAAGCTGGAAACTATGATTATATAATTGTGATAATTGGATTAACTATGAGATTGTGAATACGAACAATGAAGTTGGATAACACTGAAGTATATTATTTTCCTTTGTGTTAATTGACAATATATAGGTTTTTGAATAGAATGAGATTAATGACTGTAAACAGTTTTTATAATTTTGTGGATTTTCAGAGAGAGAAAGACTTTGGAAATAGGGTCAATAAATGTATACAAGGATAACTGTTTTGTGTTATACCAGATATTAATATTGTTTAGATTACCTTGGCTTAAAATATAACATTTGTCTGCTAAGAGTGAAATACTACAAGTGTGCCATTACTCTTGAATTTACTGTTAGATATCCCTTCGGGCATATCGTGGAGGTAATTTTGGAGGGTGGATACCTGAGTTCTGTGCACCGTGTTGATATAGTTACACTAAGCTAGAATTTTGGAGTAGGAGCGCCAATCACTCACTACTTCGCCCTCTTTTTTGGATTATATATGGTGGAGTTAGAGGCAGAGTTTGAAAAAGGTAAGGGATATGTGGTAGAGTGGTCATTTTAATAGCAGTGACTCTGCCCAGCCACGAAAGGCCAAGGTGTTCCCAAATGTTAATATCAGACCTAACCTCTTTGGTCAAGGTAGCCCAGTTGAGTGTGACCTCTTTAGAGATGGAGGTTGCTAGTTTGCTTACGAGGTAGAGGATGTAATCACTCGCCCAGTTGAATGGGAGTTGAGAGCAGAGGATGGCTTCAGTCTGGGGTGTAACAGTCAGGTATGAAATTTGGGATTTTTGCATATTGACCTTAAAGCCAAAAATTTGGAGCTCTGTGATCAGGAGAGAAGTCAAAAGATGTGTAAAGGCCAGAATCACGTCATCCGCATATAAGCTGATATGCTGTTGCTCTCCCCCAAACTGAATGCCATTAATTTCCAGACTGGATCAAAGATGCTGTGCAAGGTGCTCCATGTGGAGGGCAAACAGAAAAGGGGAGAGTTGGAGCCTCGGCATGTGCCATGCCATATGGGAAAGGGTGCAATGAGGTTCCATTGATGCAAACTGTGGCCCTAGGTGAACTATAGATACTCTTGATCAAGGGCAGGAGCCTGTCACCAAAGCCAAAGAGCAACAAGGTTTTAAAGAGGTAGGGTCAATGAACTCTATTGAATACTTTTTCTGCGTTGACTGAGAAAAGCAATGATGCCTTTTGAGACCGGGGGACTTTGTCCAGGAGGTGAAGTATGTATCTGGTGTTATCCCCACATTAGCGCTTGGGTATGAACCCAGTCTGATTTGGGGCAATAAGGCCAGGAATTGGAGAATTAAGGAGTTAGGCTAGTATACTTCTGTTTGACTTTTCATCCTTAGCGTGGTCTCCCTTAACACTTTGCCTCTGTTTCCCAGGTTGTTGATGTGTGCTGTACTCTGTTTTTGCTGATTTTGTTACTCTTTGCACTTTACCACTGCTAACCAGTGCTGAAGTGCAAGTGCCCCTTTACAAAATGTGTATGTATTTGGGTTATCCACGATTGGCATATTTGGTTTACCAAATAGTCCCTAGTAAAGTGCACTAGAGGTGCCAGGGCCTGTAAATCAAATGCTACTAGTGGCCTGCAGCACTGGTTTTGCCACCCACCTAAGTAGCTCTGTAATCATGTCTCAGACCTGCAACTGCAGTGTCTGTGTGTGCAGTTTTTAACTGTGAATCCGACTTGGCAAGTGTACCCCCTTGTCAGGCCTAAACCTTCCCTTTTATACATGTAAGGCACCCCTAACGTAGGCGCTAGGTAGCCCCAAGGGTATGGTGCAGTGTATGGTTAAGGTAGGACATATAGTAATGTGTTTTATATGCTGTGACAGTGAAATATTGCTAAATTAGTTTTTCACTGCTGCAAGGCCTGTCCCTCTCATAGGTTAACATAGGGGCTACCTTTAAATCCTATTAAAGTGTAGATTCCCTTTGGGAGCGGATGGACATGTGGAGTTTGGGGTCTCTGAGCTACAATTTAAAAATACATCTTTTAGTAAAGTTGATTTTGAGATTGTGTGTTTGAAAATGACACCTTTAGAAAGTGAGCATTTTCTTGCTTATACTATTTCTGTGACTCTACCTGTTTGTGGATTCCCTGTCTGGGTCTGTTTGACAAATGGGCTGGTTGCACCTCACACTAGACAGTGACACAAAGGGAGCTGGGGTGTAGTCTGTATTTCCTGATGAGCCATCTGTGCTAGGAGAGAGGGGAGGAGTGGTCACTCACACCTGAAATGGCTGTGCCTGCCCTCACACAATGCAGTCTCCAACCCCCCTGGTGAGTGTCTGGGGCCTGGCCTGGGCAAGGCAGGATTTCACATTCAAAAGAGACCTTACTTTGAAGTAGGATTACTTCAAAGGAGAAAATGGCTATAAGAAGGGCACCCAAAACCACAGACTTTAGAACACTTCTGGAAACCAAGAGGAAACTCTGCCTGGAGAAGAGCTGTAGAGCTGAGGAAGAAGAGCTGCCCTGTCTGTGACTGTGCTTTGAGGAACTACCCTGCAGCTACTGCTTCTTCCAGAGTAAGAGGACAAAGACTGGACTTTCTGTGCCTTCCATCTTGTGAAGATCTCCAAGGGCTTGATTTAGAGCTTGCCTCCTGTTGTTTGACGTCTCAGGGACAGCAAAGACTTCTCTCGTCCAGCACCTGGAGTCCCTGGAGAGACTCCTACTCTGCCCTGTGGCGCCCATCCAGTTCCTGGGACCTTGAAAGGAGAAGCTGGCAGCCTAAGAGAAAGAAATCCACGCAGAGAACGCGGTGCGGGGAAAAGATCGACGCAACTCCAATCTGCGGCTGGGAAATCAATGCGCCGCCAGCTTCGCGGCTTAAAATCAACGCTTGCCTGCAACACGATCGAAGAATCGATGCACAGAGTTGGAGAAACGACGCGCAGCATTGCTAACGGAGGCTGGTGAGATCGCAACCCACACTGCGTGCCTTTCGGATCATTGTGCGGCTGGATTTCCGACGTAAACACCGCTGGGCGTGTAAAAACAACACAAGGCCTGCCCAGACCCAAGAGTGCTGACCGGATAGACTCATCGCTCTCCTGCGGAGAGAAGAAACAACGCGCCTGACCTAACGAAAGGAGAAATGACGCAAGGTTTCGCTCGTGAGTGAAATCGACACATCACAAGCCCTTTTTGACGCACACTCGCCTGTGCAGGGTTATTTTTGATGCACCCAAGGTACATTTTCATGCTAACAGTGTTAGTGTGTGTTTAAAACTACATGAAGACTCTTTTTGCTTTTTAATTGATAACTTGACTTGTGTATTATGGATTTTTGTAATTTTGGTCTTGTTTTGTTTAGATAAAAATTTTCTATGTTTCTAAACCTGTGTTGTGTTATTTTGTGGTGTTTTCATTGAGTTACTGTGTGTGTTGGTACAAATACTTTACACCTAGCACTCTGAAGTTAAGCCTACTGCTCGTGCCAAGCTAGCAAGGGGGTAAGTAGGAGTTAGCTTAGGGAGATTCTCTTTTACCCTGACTAGAGGGAGGGTCCTTGCTTGGACAGGGTATAACCTGACTGTCAACCAAAGACCCCATTTCTAACAACTTGTAAATAATTTGGCATCAATATTTAATAGAGATATGGATCTATAGGAAACATATAATGTGGGTTTTTTGCCCAGTTTAAGGATGACCGAGATTGAAGCTTCCAGCATGGAGTCTGTAAGAGAGCCTGTAGCAGCAAAGGAGTTAAACAGTTGGGTGTGAACTGAAGCCAGTTCATGACAGAAAGTTTTGTAAAATTGAGGGGGAAATCCGTTTGGGCCTGGGGACTTTATCAGCTTCAGGCGAGATACGGCCGAGATGACTTCATCTGTTCTAATCAGTTTATGTAAAGAATCAGCAAAGTGCGCGGAATGTGAAGATGGTGGATAGGCAGCGAGGTAGCCTGATGAATCTAGTGGATTCTCAGATAGGTCTGAGTAAAGGGAACAGTAGGAAACAGTAAAAGTGTTGGAATACTTCCGCCACCTGTGAGTCTGTGTGTTCCTCAGTGGAAGGGGTGTGGCAGATCGATTGGATCGAGTTCGAGTGGATCTTGGCTCTTAAGCGATGTGCGAGGAGGCACCCACAATGATTATTACCAAGGTAGAATTTCTGTTTGAGATGGACTAAGGCATATTCTCTCTGTTGGACTTTTTTGCTTATGCAGGGTCATCCCAATCTGTTTGCCTGCTGCCTCCTATTTTTTTCTGACCTGTTGCTGTTGGCTTTTGAACTCTGAGCACTTTACCACTGCTAACCAGTGCTAAAGTGCATATGCTCTTTGTGTAAAATTGTATGTAATTGGTTTATCCATGATTGGCATATTTGATTTACTAGTAAGTCCCTAGTAAAGTGCACTAGAGGTGCCAGAGCCTGAAAATCAAATGCTACTAGTGGGCCTGCAGCACTGGTTGTGCCACCCACATAAGTAGCTCTGTAATCATGTCTCAGACCTGGCATTGCAGTGTCTGTGTGTGCAGTTTTAACTGTAAATTCGACTTGGCAAGTGTACCCACTTGCCAGGCATAAACCTTCCCTTTTCTTACATGTAAGGCACCCCTAAGGGAGGCCCTATGTAGCCCCAATGGCAGGGTGCAGTGTTTGGTTAAGGTAGGACATATAGTAATGTGTTTAATATGTCCTGACAGTGAAATATTGCTAAATTCATTTTTCACTGTTGCAAGGCCTGTCCCTCTCATAGGTTAACATGGGGGCTACCTTTAAATCTTATTAAAGTGTAGATTCCCTTTGGGAGCGGATGGACATGTGGAGTTTGGGGTCTCTGAGCTCACGATTTAAAAATACATCTTTTAGTAAAGTTGATTTTAAGATTGTGTGTTTGAAAATGCCACTTTTAGAAAGTGGGCATTTTCTTGCTTATACCATTTCTGTGACTCTGCCTGTTTGTGGATTCCCTGTCTGGGTCCGTTTGACAGTTGGGCTGGTTGCACCTCACACTAGACAGTGACACAATGGGAGCTGGAGTGTAGTCTTCATTTCCTGATGAGCCATCTGTGCTAGGAGGAAGGGGAGGAGTGGTCACTCACACCTGAAAGGGCTGTGCCTGCCCTCCCACAATGCAGTCTCCAACCCCCTGGTGGGTGTCTGGGGCCTGGCCTGGGCAAGGAAGGATTTCACATTCCAAAGAGACTTTACTTTGAAGTAGGCTTATTTCAAAGGAGAAATTGGGTATAAAAAAGGCACCCAAAACCACAGACTTTAGAAACACTTCTGGAACCACGAGGAACCTCTGCCTGGAGAAGAGCTGAATAGCTGAGGAAGAAGTGCTGCCCTGCCTGTGACTGTGCTTTGTGGAGCTATCCTGCAGGTGCTGCTTCTGCCAGAGTAAGAGGGCAAAGACTGGACTTTGTGTGCCTTCCATCTTGAGAAGAAATCTCCAAAGGCTTGATCTAGAGCTTGCCTCCTGTTGTTTGAAGTCTCAGGGACAGCAAAGACTTCTCTCTGACAGCACCTGGAGTCTCTGGAGAGATTCCTACTCTGCCCTGGGGTGCCCATCCAGTTCCTGGGACCCTGAAAGGAGAAGCTGGCAGCCTAAAGACAAGAAAATCCACGCACAGAGCGCTGTGCGGGGAAAAGATTGACGCAAATCCGATCTGCGGCTGAAAAAATGACGCGCCGCCGGCTCCACAGCTGAGAAACGACGCTCACAGGAAACGCAACCGAAAAATCAACGCACGGAGCAGGGGAAACGACGCGCAGCATCGCTGACTTAGGCTGGGAGATCACAACCTGCGCTGCAGGATTTTCGGATTATAGTGCGGCTGGATTTTTGACTCAAGTACCGCCGTGCAGAGTTATTTTTTATGCTCACCCGCCTGTGCAGGGTTATTTTTGACGCACACCAGGTACATTTTCACTCTAGCAGCGCTAGTCTGTTTTTAAAACTACTTAAAGACTCTTTTTGATTTTTAATTGATAACTTGACTTGTGTATGGTGGATTTTTGTTGTTGTGGTCTTGTTTTGTTTAGATAAATATTTCCTATTTTTCTAAACCTGTGTTGTGTCATGTTGTAGTGTTTTCATTAAGTTACTGTGTGTGTTGGTACAAATACTTTACACCTTGCATTCTGAAGTTTAGCCTACTGCTCTGCCAAACTACCAAGGGGGTAAGCAGGGGTTAGCTGAGGGTGATTCTCTTTTACCCTGACTAGAGTGAGGGTCCTTGCTTGAACGGGGGTAACCTGACTGTCAACCAAAGACCCCATTTCTAACACTGCCCTATCCAAGTCTAACCATTTGAGGAGTTTGCATGTTCTTTCCAGCTCTATCCAAATACGTAGCACCCCAGAACGTTTGTGGTTAGCCTCTAGCTCTAACACTTTCCATTCAAGAGTGATTTGCTGCTCCTTGTGGGAACGATTTTCTGCAGCTGATAAAACTATGAACTCCCCCCGGAATACCAATTTCAAAGTTGCCCAAAGAGAGGCAAAGGCTATTTGGTCATTATCATTGGATTGTAGAAAGACAACAATAGTTTTGCGAATAGCAGAGACGTTAAGGGAGATTGCAGTAAGCTCTCCAGAAGAAGCCAGTGTGATGTTCTTAGTGAGTGGTGTGCCAATCCTCATAGTTAGGGTTAGTAGGGCGTGATCTCTGAAGATTTAGGTGCAATGTGGGAGTCTAGTACTAGTGTCTGGAAGGCTGAGGTCACTAAGAAATAGTCTCTCCAGGCATAGGTTTAATTGCGCCACCAAGAGGATAGCATAGTTCTGGGTATTGGGGTGTTTTGACCGCCAGACATCGGCCAGTGTGCAATCCAGTAACCATCGGAGCCCCTGCACTGAGAAGGCCACTTTTAGGTCTGTGCGATGTCCAGAATGGTCCAGGTTGCTATCCATTACCAGTTTAAAGTCTCCACCAATCAGAATGGCAGCATCTGGTGTGTGAAACACAGATGAAAGAACCTCAGTGAGGAACAGTTCTTGTTGCTCGTTAGGAGCATATATGTTAACAAGGGTAAAGTGGAAGAAGCTGAGCTGTATTTGGTAGGCTAGTAATCGACCCCTGCTCTCAGCTACCTTGTACAGTATTTCACCCTTAAAACCCTTCGAGAATAATATGGCTACCCATGCATATTTATTAGAGTTAGCTGACCACAGTTGGTGGGGGAACCAGCAGGATTTCATGACGTCTATGTCTCTGGATAGCAAGTCCGTTTCTTGAATTAGGCAGATCTTGCTGCCTGAGGGTTCTCAGAGGGTCAGAAGTGCCTTCTGCTTGATGGGATTATTGAGGCCTCTTACATTGAGGCTTGTTATTGTGAGGTCCAGGGCAGGCAGTCAACAAGAGGCTAGGTCTGAGCACCCGGGGAAGCAAGAAAGGAGGGGGGGCATTATAGGAGATAAGTGTGAAGCACCTAGGCTGAATCAAGAGCATAGATGTCCCTATCAGACCATATATAATGAAGGAATCAATAACCACAGAAATAGAGTTCCACAAAGAGGAAACAGAACAAACATCATAACTTTTTTAAACAGTCCATCACCGATGATAGATCGAGAGTCTGACTATGTCGGGGACAAGGACTCGGTGATCCTATCTCTTGTAAGGGAGGATGGCCTCCCACCACCCAAGCAGCAATCAATTCTGAAGGGATGCAGGTTTGTAAAGCTGCAAATGATGATCCAGAGCTGTGAGGTTTAATCAGCTGGTTGAACCACCTGTGCTAGAGGCGAGTTGGTCAAGAATTTCTCAGTGTTTCTGAGCACACTCTTCAGGGCGAGGGTGGGATCAAGGCCCTTGTTTCCCCTTTTTCCGCCAAAATTATGCCCAAGTCGGAGAGTCACAAGGAGAACCACCGCCAGCAGGAGAAGCAGATTCAGCGCGTAGTTTAAAAATCGTTCTGGCGTCTCTCAGTGACTGAAGTTGGTGGAGCTGTCCTTTCCATTGGCAGATCAGTCTGAAGAGGTGGCCCTATCCGTAGGACACCTCTTTGGAGTGAGGAAGTAAGTTATTAGTTTAAACTCCCTATGATGTTGATCTGTGAGAGGGTAAATATCTTGCAAGAGGCCTATCGTGTACCCTCAAAAGTTGGTGACTTCCTACAATCTGGATGCTCTCAGAGTGCCCTCTTAAATCTGGAAATCATGGACCCAAGGCAATACATCCAGTGGTTGGGCTTTGGGACCTTAGAATCAGTCCACCCAATAGACTCAGTTGAGGCATAGTTTGGCGTTGTCATCCCAGTCGAGGATGGAGCTGAAGAGCACCTGGGTATATTCCTTAATGTTGAAACCTTCTGCACCCATGGGGACCCCCTAAGGTGGATATGTTTACAATGGGATCTGTTTTCCAGGTCATCTGCTTCGGCTTTCAGATCATTGTGCTGTTCATGGAGGGAAACCCTTCCTGCCATAGAATCTCCATTTCTTCTCCTCGAGATGCTTCATTCTCCCCCAGAGAGGCCATGTTCTGTCTTAGATCTTGCATGTCTTGTGAATAGTCTTTTCTTAAGGGCTAGCAGATCTTTCTTCAATGAGTCGAAGCGGGATGAAGGAAAGCCCCAGGCCACTGGGGCCAACTCTGGGTCGGCTGCGCTTCCAGGCTCATATTGAGTAGCAGACTGAGAACTTGTTGTGAGTCTATGCTTTGAGGTGCTGTAGAGTGGGTGAGCATTTCCCTAACAGACTGGTCCCACTTCTTAGAGGACGCCATTGGGGGGAAGAGTAGAAGTGCAAAGTGGCTCCGATGTGAAAGGTGCTTGAGGGTGATCCGATTAGCAGGCTCCTTCAGGAATGTGGAAGAGGCCAGATAGGCCAAGGGGAGTCCACAGTGTCTGATGGTCTTCAAGCAGGGGGTGTGGCATCAAGAAGTCAGAGGTAGTTGCAGGGGCTCCCAGGTACACAGTAGAAGAGCCTCAGGTCAATATAGGCAGAGAAGGTACGAAATGAGTGAGGCCTATGGTGTTACTGGCCGGGGATATTCGTCAGTGGTGCCAGGTGATGGCTTGATCACTGAGTGAGTTGGATTGCAGGGGGAGTCAATATAAGAAGTGCAAGGGGGCGCCATGCTGAGGGATTTGGCAAGTATCCATGAGGCTAGAAAGGGCAGCGGCAGTGAAAGCCGGTAGCAGCAGAACGTGATTCCCCAGGGAAGACAGTGCTCCGCTCAGCGTTAAATAGGCCACAGGTAGACAAAGATGTGGCGAGGAGGGCCTAATAATGTCTTGACGATTTATCTTGTGGGGGATACATGAAAGCTATAAAATTGTCTTACCAGGCTCTTTCAGAATCTACCATGGCATTGATAGGGGTGTTACGCTGTGTGCAAGCCTCTTAGTCCCCCAGTCACGCACTAGAGGCCCAAACCGAGTTTTCTTTCTTTAATAAAGGCCCAGCAGGGGACAGACTTCTTGAGAAGAGGGCCCCTAGGAGTCAACAGACATGGATTGTGCCCACTGTCTACCACCGAGGCAATAGCAGTAAGGCCTGGAAGCCGAAGCCTATGCTGCACCCATTTTAGCAGATGAAAATCCCGGCGAGGTGATCAAGTCTGGAGGCACCTGTACATCTGGGAGGTTAGTCAGGTGCCCACAGTGGGGGCTTTACAACAGTGGTGGCTGGCAGGATCATAAGGCAGTGTCTCACTGGGGCCCATCAAGAAGCTAGTATTGCGAGCAAGGGTGGTGAAGAGGCGAGAGTGTATCCTACTCCACCACCATCTTGGTCACGGCCCTCTGATCAGTATAGGGAAAGGTGCAGAAGACATTGTGACGCAAAGGGTTAATTAACTTGAACAGTGTAGATGAGCGTGATGCCTGCTGAAATCTGAACAACGTGGAAAAGTCCACGATGTCATTTTCAAGTTTGTTTTCCAACATTCCACAGATAAATTTATTCGCAGCTGCATGTGTAAGAAACAGGATGTGTAGGAGAGAAAGACGGAGGTCGTCTCAACCTTGAGAACGGGAGTACAGGAAAAAGATGGAATGAAAACAATGGCTAGGGAATGGCAGAGCAGCCAAGGGACACGTGCTGATAACATAGCTAGAAAATGCGAGAAAGGGATAGAAAACAAGCATCTGGATATTTAAGCACTGAAGTGCAAGTGAGGGGATTGAAGCTTGCAGGTGGGGTTGTGAAAGCTGCCATCGCCAGGCCCACAGCACTGCCTCCCTGTTTTGCTGTTCAGAGACCGTGACGCTCGAGGGGGAGAGAGGTCCAAGTGGATGGTAGAGGGCTTCCCAGCATTTCGTGGACTAAGTTAAGTTCCACCCAGGAATGAAAGGCCTTTGTTTCTCTGCTCTATTACTATGATTGATTATTATGCCTGCACTATGTTTATAATCTGAAGTATTCAGCTCGTTTATATTTTGCTTCCTGAACATCTTAGTGTGAGCTTGCTGCAGTAATTGAAATACGCGTTTCGTATACAGTTAATCAAAGCTTATATCTGTCAATGAATCCTTAGCTAATATATAAATAGATGTCAATGAACTCTCTGCTCATATATGAATAGATGCTCTTTGTCGTGTGCTCATATATAAATAGATGCTCTTTATTGCTTTTTTTCAATCTACTTCGTTGATGTGCCAAATGCTTACATTTACCTGAAATTCTAGTAAAGCTAAATTGTGTTCATAATTGGCGTGTGGTCCTTCATTGAGCGTCCTTATTGACTTATATTGAACAGATCAGGTGTCAATCAGTCACCTGGATAAGACACCATCCCATGAGATAGCCTTTATAAGCTCCTCAACAGCTTGTTAGAAAGAAGTTATGAGCTGAGTGTAATTGGCGTATGACACTACTTTAAACCCAAATGACTGGGTGAGGGTGGCAAGAGGAGCCATAGATACATTAAATAACTTTGGACTTGCTGAAGAGCCCTGAGGTACACTGTTGCTCAGGAAATTGGTAGCCAAAACGAAAAGAGCAGTTGAACCATCTAGCATCTGTCCAACAGAAATGAATGAAGCCTGCACAGTGCTGAGCCATGAGTTCATAAATTTCATACATGTTGCAGGAGGATGGTAATAGAAACAGTGTCCAATGCCACTGATAGATCTAACACAACCAAGATGGCTGACTGACCTTGTTCCACTTTCTTCTTGATTCAGCGCTATAGCTTGGTGAAAAGAATGACTAGGGGCTGTGCAGTAGATAATTATCATATACGGTAGAGTTAATGCTGTTTTCTCATCATTTTCTCCAGTATTGTAGAAACAATGTAAGGGGTGATACAGTCCTGAAATTACCCAAATTGGTGATGTTAGCATTTGGCTTCATTAGTAAAGGTAGTAAGACCCTCATTTACAAGGGCATTGCACCACCAGAATGTCACTTTTACCAGCGTTCTGGTGGTGCAATTCCATGCCCCATATTTACAAAGCAGTGTTAAGACACTTTTTGTGGCTTAGTGCCACTTTGTAAATACAGCCATTTTACATGCATCACTTTGTGTGAAAGGGGCGTGCAATGGGTGCTGTTGAGGGTGTTCCACTGTGCCACCCATTGCAGTTTTGATGCTGCCTCTGATTTACAAGAATTCACAAATCTGACGCAGCGCCAAAACCTAACGCCACCCCACGGTTGGCATTAGCATGTCGCAACAAGGAGAAATACTTTTATTTCTCCTCATTTATGCTTTTCCTACGTGTGCTGCAGTTTGCAAGAGCAAATTTCCATTAATACCGGCAACACAGGCACCCTTGCACTATGGTGCAAGTGGGCCTGCGTTGGCACTAGGCAGCCAATTTTAGCGCTAGCACTAGGGAAAACACAGGGTGTGCAGTATTGTATTAAATGCAGCACATCCCTGCATTTCTGCAGTGACACAGCGCAGTGCCCTAAATGAGCAGTTCTCTAGCTTTTCGGAACCTCAGCAACCCTGGGAGGTTGATTAAACAGGTCATTCCGACTAAGACTGACTTCCGATAGGGCTTAGTGAAAATATGCAGAGGTAAAGAGTCTGAAGAGGAGCCAGAACAGAAACTGATTCATCCATAGAGATGCAATTAAACTCTACTAAAGAGGGAGCCATTACAGGGATAGCCTTGTGGTAGATATATTTTTCTACACTAGCCAACTCCAGGCCTGGGATACACATGTAGAGTATCTGAACCAAACCCCCTAGGTTTGCAATCTCCCACTTCTAACATTTAATTTGTGGAAAATCACAAGGAAGCATCCCCACATAGAGACTTTAGGTGAGCAGTAGGGAGGATGCAACTTTCAGGGACACCATATGAGACAAAATCAATAAGTATTATAAGTAAAAGAAGCAGCAGTGGTTTGAACACCCTGCTTGAGTGATGCGTATGGGGGCTGCTGGGGCCGCTGTGCTCAGCGGCTCAAATGACTAAGACGCGGACACTTGGTTACTTTTTCTGACCATGAGGCGCTCGCCTGCACGTCACTTTTATTCCTTTCTCTTCCACATCATGGCCTGTCCCATCCGGTTATTACATTTTCACCCCTCTCATGTACTCAGGACTTGGGCTATCCCAATGTCCCAAACATAACAATTGAGTAGGAAACCTTCTAAGTAATGAACCAAACACACTGCATTTAAACAGTCACAGGGGTAAGATGAGCCTAGGCAGAAAGTATATAAACAAAAACAGAAAATGAGAAACCTAGACACATGCAAACCCAAGTACCCTTTAGTTAAGGAACAACTGGAGGAGGAATCGGAAATCTGGCTCAGCTCTTGGGCTTAAAGGAATTAATCCAGAACACATAGGAAGGCAGACAATGCTGGTAAACTATTAGCATGGCCTGGAAGCTCCATTAACGCAGAGGACAGCTCATAACTAGTGTACGAAAGTCACACGTAGAGGTAACAACCTCACAGATCAAAATCAACTAAGTGTTCATTGATTACTATGCCAAACTATATGGGCCCAGAAAAGGGGTGTCGAACGAAGGTGACTCCCCACTGCTGGTGGCATACCGGCAGTGAGTCACAAACACATTGGCTGCAATTATTGAAAGACCTTTCCTGACTTGTCCAAAGATGTGTCTGCTAAGACTGTTTCCACATCCTAAAATCAAAAAGGTTAGTAGTAGAGGTCATACCACTATTAATAACCAAGAAACAAATTGTAATGACCTGGAAGTTGACAGAAGGGTCAGACTTCCTGAAATGGCAGTTAGACGTGTTAAAATAGGCCACAATGGAGAGTTATTCTGCATAAGGAAGTTAATAAATGGCAGGGGAAACCAGATGTGCTTAGAGCGTGGAAGTAGGAAAAGAGACTAAACATGGTTTAGCACACAGAGAGAACACAGGAAAGGAGCATAACAAAGAAACTATTGGAATACATTACTCAGCGGGAAGAAAGGACACTTGCCAAGGATTAGTGAATCGCTCAGGCTATAGGGAGCTCAAACACTCTTCTAGAAGTGCAGGATGGAAATGGTTGCCTGGATTGCGGTGCACCCAAAACGATGCATACAATGGGCAGCACCACATTTTCATTTGTGGGATAACCATTACACTGCATACCTCCCCATTAGGTTTGACACCAGACAACAGTGCCATTGCTGGTTCAGATCCCCCCTATCAACTAACATTTGGAAGGAAGTTTCTATAGTCAGAGTTGGTATGATCTTGGCAGCAGATGTTGAAGGGGTGGGCGCTTAAGAAGTGCCCATAGAAAATTTGCACAGTTTGAGCTCTGAATATCAGACCTATGGCACAAGTATTGAGGACAACAGTCTCCAAATTTGGTGGGGCAGGAATAACCTCAGTGATAGCAGAGGGAGAGCAGACCCTCAGCTAAATTTGAGTGGTATAAAGACCAAGACCAACTTCATAGAATATCTGAAAAATATGAAAGGGATCAGTGGCCATAGATGAGAAATTATAAACATGAGCTGAAAAAGGAAGGAGACAGGGTAAGAGGATCATTTAGGGAATGGTGGATGCCACACAAAAGCAAATAACGTGCCTGTTAGACCTGACATGCCTTGGGGTGGTCACCCCTAACTTTGTGCCTGCCTCCCTCCACTTTTTGGACTCTGTCTTTGCTGGCTTTTAGACTCTGCGCACTGTACCACTGCTAACCAGTGCTAAAGTGCATATGCTCTCTCCCTTTAAACATGGTAACTTTGGATTATACCTGATTGGACTATTTAATTTACTTATAAGTCCCTAGTAATGTGCACTGTATGGGCCTAGGGCCTGTAGATTAAATGCTACTAGTGGGCCTGCAGCACTGGTTGTGCCAGCCACTTAAGTAGCCCATTACTTTGTCTCAGGCCTGCCATTGCAAGGCCTGTGTGTGCAGTTTCAATGTCATCTCGACTTGGCATTTACAAGTACTTGCCAAGCCTAAAACTCCCCTTTTTCTACATATAAGTAATGTGTCCCTTAGGTAACCCCTAGAGCAGGGTGGGGTGTGGGTAAAAGGCAGGACATGTACCTGGGTAGTTTACATGTCCTGGTAGTGTAAAATGCCTAAATTCATTTTTACACTACTGAGAGGCCTGCTCCCTTCATAGGCTAACATTGGGGCTGCCCTCATACATTATTGAAGTGGTAGCTACTGATCTGAAAGGAGTAGGAAGGTCATATTTAGTATGGCCAGAATGGTAATACAAAATCCTACTGACTGGTGAAGTTGGATTTAATATTAGTATTCTAGAAATGCCACTTTTAGAAAGTGAGCATTTCTTTGGCCTTAAATCTTTCTGTGCCTTACAATCCACGTCTGGCTGGGGGTTTAGTTGACAGCTCCTTGTGCATTCACTCAGACACACCCCAAAAACAGGGTACTCAGCCTCACTTGCAGTTGAGGCATAGTTTGGCGTTGTCATCCCAGTCGAGGATGGAGCTGAAGAGCACCTGGGTATATTCCTTAATGTTGGAACCTTCTGCACCCATGGGGAGCCCCTAAGGTGGATATGTTTACAATGGGATCTGTGTTCCAGGTCATCTGCTTGGGCTTTCAGATCATCGTACTGTTCATGGAGGGAAACCCTTTGTCAACACCAGGGCAGTGCGCGCTCTATTGGCGACTAGAATGCAAAAACCCAGCACTCTCAAAACAACGTAATTTATGCATTGTGCTGATATGTTGTTGTTTAACATTTTGCATTGCAGAGTTTAATCCTGAAGACTTATTTTTAATGTGTTTACAAATACTGTTAATTTGCAATGTATTGCTGCAGGCTTTCAGAGTGTGTTATGGTGTGGTCCATTTCCAGGGTCTTCCAGAGACTTTCCCTGCAGCATGCCTGGGTGTGGGTGTGGACTGGGCCAAGACTCTATAAAAGGGAGCCAGCCCAACTCCAAGTGCTCACTATTCAGAGGTCCCGGTGCAGAGCAGCAGCTACTTCCTGAGCTCCTGTCCCGGTGGCCTATTTGATCTTCCAGGCCTCTGCCCTTCATTCTTCATTGGTGATCCTTGTTCTGGGTGGCAAGACGGTGGTTGGGCTGACCTCCCGACGCCGTTATCGAGAACTTTCATATTCTTGCCTTAATTCTTTAATGATTAACAGATTACTTTGCGTGCTACCATTTCTTGACATTTACAGTGTGGCTTACGAAACGGCAAGACGCGCGATTCGTTTCATGCTGTTTTAATCTTGTTATTCATTGCGCTCTACCATTTCTTGACATTTATATGGTAGCTTACGAATCAGCAAGACGTGCGATTCGTTCCATGATGATTTGACTTTGTTATTCATTGCGCGCTACCATTTCTTGACATTTGCATGGTGGCTTGCGAATCGGCAAGACGCGCAATTCGTTTCATGCTGATTTGATCTTGTTATTCATTGCGCGCTACCATTTCTTGCCATTTGTATGGTGGCTTGCGAATCAGCAAGACGCGCGATTCGTTTCATGATGATTTGACTTTGTTATTCATTTCGCGCTACCATTTCTTGACATTTACATGGTGGCTTAAGAATCGGCAAAAGACGCGCGATTCGTTTAATGGTGATTTAATCTAGATATTCATTGCGCGCTACCATTTCTTGACATTTTACATGGTGGCACTCGAATCGGCAAGACGCACGATTCTCTCTTCAAGCTTAATTCATGTTGTTCATTGTATGCCATTTATTCTAAAATATTTATTAGGTAATATTCGAGTTGACAAGTTGTGTGATTTGTTTCCAGAATCCATATTGTGTTATTCATGGTGCACAATCCTTTTATGGTGTTTACTATATATATGAAAATCTGCAATGTGCACAATTCGTGTTGAAACATTTCAAGAGAAGACAGAAGACCAGAGTTTCTAGATGCAATATTGCATGGTCCTAGTATGCATTCTAAAAAAAGGATTCATATGACTGGTTTAGAACTTATTCAGAATGTTTTCCTGATTCTCATGTAAAGGAAAGTACTTGAATTTGAAAGTTTCATTTAATCCATCTTGATTCCCTTACAGGTATCCAGCCATCTTGAAACTTAGTCATTTTAAACCTAATTCTTAGGTTGTTCATGTTTTCAGAATGACTAGGCTTAGAGTCATAGGGGGTCATTCTGACCCCGGCGGTCTCAGACCGCCGGGGACAGGGTCGGCGGGAGCACCGCCGACAGACCGGCGGTGCCCCGCAGGGCATTCTGACCGCGGCGGTTTGGCCGCGGTCAGACAAGGAAAACCGGCGGTCTCCCGCCGGTTTTCCGCTGCCCTTGGAATCCCCCATGGCGGCGCAGCTTGCTGCGCCGCCATGGGGGATTCTGACACCCCCTACCGCCATCCTGTTCCTGGCGGTTCGCCCGCCAGGAACAGGATGGCGGTAGGGGGTGCCGCGGGGCCCCTGGGGGCCCCTGCAGTGCCCATGCCAATGGCATGGGCACTGCAGGGGCCCCCGTAAGAGGGCCCCACTGTGTATTTCAGTGTCTGCAATGCAGACACTGAAATACGCGACGGCTGCAAACTGCACCCGTCGCACATACTCACTCCGCCGGCTCCATTCGGAGCCGGCTTCCTCGTGTGGAGGGGTTTCCCGCTGGGCTGGCGGGCGGCCTCCTGGCGGTCGCCCGCCAGCCCAGCGGGAAAGCCTGAATGGCCTCCGCGGTCTTTCGACCGCGGAGCGACCATATGGCGGTTCCCGCGAGGTGGGCGGCTACCGCCGCCCGCCTCTGTCGGAATCACCCCCATAGTCTAGTATTGATTATATGAGATGTAATTTTCATATTGTGCGTTTCAACCTTTTTCTTACTACAGGTCTCCTTCCCAGCTGTTCCCTTCCTAATCCCCTCTTCCCCTCTTGAACTCTCTTAGCCTCTGTGATTTATCTATCAGAGTCTTTAGAGCTGTTCAGTGGTGGACGTGTTGGGAACGTGCGCAGACCCCGAGGATCTGGTGACTCTGACACCCTTCCTGCCATAGAATCACCATTTCTTCTCCAATGAAGACACTTGGTCCCCCAGAGAGTTCTGTCGTAGATCCTGCATGTCTTGTGAATAGTCTTTTTTTAAGGGCTAGCAGATCTTCCTTCAATGAGTCGAAGCAGGATGTAGGAAAGCCCCAGGCCACTGGGGCCAACTCTGGGTCGGCTGTGCTTCCAGGCTCATTTTGAGTAGCAGACTGAGAACTTGTTGTGAGTCTATGCTTTGAGGTGCTGTAGAGTGGGTGAGCATTTCCCTAACAGACTGGTCCCACTTCTTAGAGGACGCCATTGGGGGGAAGAGCAGAAGTGCAAAGTGGCTCCGGTGTGAAAGGTGCTTGAGGTAGATCCGATTAGCAGGCTCCTTCAAGAATGTGGAAGAGGCCAGATAGGCCAAGGGGAGTCCACAGTGTTTGATGGCCTTCAAGCAGGGGGTGTGGCATCAAGCAGTCAGAGGTAGTTGCAGGGGCTCCCAGGTACACAGTAGAAGAGCCTCAGGTCAATATAGGCAGAGAAGGTAAGAAATGAGTGAGGCCTATGGTGTTACTGGCTGGGGATATTTGTCAGTGGTGCCAGGTGATGGTTTGATCACTGAGGGAGTTGGACTGCAGGGGGAGTCAATAGAAGAAGTGCAACGGGGCACCATGCTGAGGGATTTGGTAAGTATCAGTGAGGCTAGAAAGGGCAGCGGCAGTGAAAGCCGGTAGCAGCAGAACGTGATTCCCCAGGGAAGATAGTGACCAGCTCAGCGTTAAATAGGACATTAGGACGCAGATAGACACAGATGTGGGGAGGAGGACCTAATAATGTCTTGACGATTTATCTTGTGGGGGATACATGAAAGATATAAAATAGTCTTACCAGGCTCTTGCAGGATCTACCATGGCATTGATAGGGATGTTACACTGTGTGCAAGACTCTTAGTCCCCCAGTCACGCACTAGAGGCCCAAACCGAGTTTTCTTTCTTTAATAAAGGCCCAGCAGGGGACAGACTTTTTGAGAAGAGGGCCCCTAGAAGTCAACGGACATGGATTGTGCCCACTGTCTACCATGTGGAGTCTGTGAGGCGTCTGTAGTCCTCGAGTCCTTAGTGGGGGCAGCCAGTCGATCCGCATTCCCCAGCAGCTTCAGCCCAGAGGTTCTGCAGGCTGAGACATGTTCACTTTTGGGGTCTGCCTTGTTGTGGCTGTTTTCGCATGGCGCCGGGGGAACTGAGTATATGCTAGCTGCCGGTGGCCTCGCATTGCCATGTTGGCAGGGGCACAAGCACTGTTGATACGCCCCGGTCAGGGCCGTAGTCTCCAATTCAGCAGATACCTGTGTGCTCCCCTGGTCTTCAGGACCAATCCAAGGTAGTGCTGCTGGAGGGTCAGCGAATAGCCCTGATGCCTTCTTCTGGAGCTCTGCGTGCCGAGGCAACAGCAGTAAGGCCTGGAAGCCGAAGCCTATGCTGCAGCCATTTTAGCAGATGAAAAGCCCGGCAAGGTGATCAAGCCTGGAGGCCCCTGTACATCTGGGAGGTTAGTCAGGTGCCCACAGTGGGGGCTTTACAACAGTGGTGGCTGGCAGGATCATAAGGCAGTGTCTCACTGGGGCCCATCAAGAAGCTAGTATTGCGAGCAAGGGTGCTGGAGAGGCGAGAGTATGTCCTACTCCACCATCATCTTGGTCACGGCCCTCTGATCAGTATAGGGAAAGGTGCAGAAGACATTGTGACGCAAAGGGTTAATTAACTTGAACAGTGTAGACGAGCCTGCTGAAATCTGAACAACGTGGAAAAGTCCACGATGTCATTTTCAAGTTTGTTTTCCAACATTCCATAGATAAAATTATTCGCAGCTGCATGTGTAAGAAACAGGATGTGTAGGAGAGAAAGACGGAGGTCGTCTCAACCTTGAGAACGGAAGTACAGGAAAAAGATGGAATGAAAACAATGGCTAGGGAATGGCAGAGCAGCCAAGGGACACGTGCTGATAACATAGCTAGAAAATGCGAGAAAGGGATAGAATACAAGCTTCTGGTTATTTAAGCACTGAAGTGCGAGTGAGGGGATTGAAGCTTGCAGGTGGGGTTGTGAAAGCTGCCATCGCCAGGCCCACAGCGCTGCCTCCCTGTTTTGCTGTTCAGAGACCGTGACGCTCGAGGGGGAGAGAGGTCCAAGTGGGTGGTAGAGAGCTTCCCAGCAATTCGTGGACTAAGTTAAGTTCCACCCAGGGATGAAAGGCCTTTGTTTCTCTGCTCTATTACTATGATTGATTATTATGCCTGCACTATGTTTATAATCTGAAGTATTCAGCTCGTTTATATTTTGCTTCCTGAACATCTTAGTGTGAGCTTGCTGCAGTAATTGAAATACGCGTTTCGTATACAGTTAATCAAAGCTTATATCTGTCAATGAATCCTTAGCTAATATATAAATAGATGTCAATGAACTCTCTGCTCATATATGAATAGATGCTCATTGTCGTGTGCTCATATGTAAATAGATGCTGTTTATTGCTTTTTTTCAATCTACTTCGTTGATGTGCCAAATGCTTACATTTACCTGAAATTCTAGTAAAGCTAAATTGTGTTCATAATTGGCGTGTGGTCCTTCATTGAGCGTCCTTATTGACTTATATTGAACAGATCAGGTGTCAATCAGTCACCTGGATAAGACACCCTCCCATGAGATAGCCTTTATAAGCTCCTCAACAGCTTGTTAGAAAGAAGTTATGATCTGAGTGTAATTGGCGTATGACACTACTTTAAACCCAAATGACTGGGTGAGGGTGGCAAGAGGAGCCATAGATACATTAAATAACTTTGGACTTGCTGAAGAACCCTGAGGTACACTGTTGCTCAGGAAATTGGTAGCCAAAACGAAAAGAGCAGTTGAACCATCTAGCATCTGTCCAACAGAAATGAATGAAGCCTGCACAGTGCTGAGCCATGAATTCATAAATTTCATACATGTTACAGGAGGATGGTAATAGAAACAGTGTCCAATGCCACTGAGAGATCTAATACAAACAAGATGGCTGACTGACCTTGTTCCACTTTCTTCTTGATTCTGCGCTATAGCTTGGTGAAAAGAATGACTAGGGACTGTGCAGTAGATCATTATCATATAAGGTAGAGTTAATGCTGTTTTCTCATCATTTTCTCCAGTATTGTAGAAACAATGTAAGGGGTGATAGAGGCCTGAAATTACCCAAATTGGTGATGTTAGCATTTGGCTTCATTAGTAAAGGTAGTAAGACCCTCATTTACAAGGGCATTGCACCACCAGAATGTCACTTTTACCAGCCTTCTGGTGGCGTAATTCCATGCCCCATATTTACAAAGCAGTATTAAGACACTTTTTGTGGCTTAGTGCCACTTTGTAAATACAGCCCTTTTACATGCATCACTTTGTGTGAAAGGGGCGTGCAATGGATGCTGTTGAGGGTGTTCCACTGTGCCACCCATTGCAGTTTTGATGCTGCCCCTGATTTACAAGAATTCATAAATCTGACACAGCGCCAAAACCTAACGCCACCCCACGGGTGGCATTAGCATGTCGCAACAAGGAGAAATACTTTTATTTCTCCTCATTTCTGCTTTTACTACGTGTGCTGCATTTTGCAAGAGCAAATTTCCATTAATACCTGCAACACAGGCACCCTTGCACTATGGTGCAAGTGGGCCTGCGTTGGCACTAGGCGGCCAATTTTAGCGCTAGCACTAGGGAAAACATAGGGTGTGCAGTATTGTATTAAATGCAGCACATCTCTGCATTTCTGCAGTGACACAGCGCAGTGCCATCAATGAGCAGGTCTCTAGCTTTTCTGAACCTCAGCAACCCTGGGAGGTTGATTAAACAGGTCATTCCGACTAAGACTGACTTCCGATAGGGCTTAGTGAAAATATGCAGAGGGAAAGAGTCTGAAGAGGAGCCAGAACAGAAACTGATTCATCCATAGAGATGCAATTAAACTCTACTAAAGAGGGAGCCGTTACAGGGATAGCCTTGTGGTAGATATATTTTTCTACACTAGCCAACTCCAGGCCTGGGATACACATGTAGAGTATCTGAACCAAACCCCCTAGGTTTGCAATCTGCCAGTTCTAACATTTAATTTGTGGAACATCACAAGGAAGCATCCCCACATAGAGACTTTAGGTGAGCAGTAGGGAGGATGCAACTTTCAGGGACACCATATGAGACAAAATCAATAAGTATGTTAAGTAAAAGCAGCAGCAGTGGTTTGAACACCCTGCTTGAGTGATGCGTATGGGGGCTGCTGGGGCCGCTGTGCTCAGCGGCTCAAATGACTAAGACACGGACACTTGGTTACTTTCTCTGACCATGAGGCGCTCGCCTGCACGTCACTTTTATTCCTTTCTCTTCCACATCATGGCCTGTCCCATCCGGTTATTACATTTTCACCCCTCTCATGTACTCGGGACTTGGGCTATCCCAATGTCCCAAACATAACAATTGAGTAGGAAACCTTCTAAGTAATGAACCAAACTCACTGCATTTAAACAGTTACAGGGGTGAGATGAGCCTAGGCAGAAAGTATATAAACAAAAACAGAAAATGAGAAACCTAGACACATGCAAACCCAAGTACCCTTTAGTTAAGGAACAACTGGAGGAGGAATCGGAAATCTGGCTCAGCTCTTGGGCTTAAAGGAATTAATCCAGAACACATAGGAAGGCAGGCAATGCTGGTAAACTATTAGCATGGCCTGGAATCTCCATTAACGCAGAGGACAGCTCATAACTAGTGTACGAAAGTCACACATAGAGGTAACAACCTCACAGATCAAAATCAACCAAGTGGTCATTGATTACTATGCCGAACTATATGGGCCCAGAAAAGGGGTGTCGAACGAAGGTGACTCCCCACTGCTGGTGGCATACCGTCAGTGCGTCACAAACACATTGGCTGCAATTATTGAAAGACCTTTCCTGACTTGTCCAAAGATGTGTCTGCTAAGACTGTTTCCACATCCTAAAATCAAAAAGGTTAGTAGTAGAGGTCATACCACTATTATTAACCAAGAAACAAATTGTAATGACCTGGAAGTTGACGGAAGGGTCAGACTTCCTGAAATGGCAGTTAGACGTGTTAAAATAGGCCACAATTGAGAGTTATTCTGCATTAGGAAGTTAATAAATGGCAGGGGAATCCAGATGTGCTTAGAGCGTGGAAGTAGGAAAAGAGACTAAACATGGTTTAGCACACAGAGAGAACACAGGAAAGGAGCATAACAAAGAAACTATTGGAATACATTACTCAGCGGGAAGAAGGGACACGTGCCAAGGATTAGTGAATCGCTCAGGCTATATCGAGCTCAAACACCCTTCCAGAAGTGCAGGATGGAAATGGTCGCCTGGATTGCGGTGCACCCAAAACGATGCATACAATGGGCAGCACCACATTTTCATTTGTGGGATAACCATTACACTGCATACCTCCCCATTAGGTTTGACACCAGGCAACAGTGCCATTGCTGGTTCAGATCCCCCCTATCAACTAACATTTGGAAGGAAGTTTCTATAGTCAGAGTTGGTATGATCTTGGCAGGAGATGTTGAAGGGGTGGGCGCTTAAGAAGTGCCCATAGAAAATTTGCAGTTTGAGCTCTGAATATCAGACCTATGGCACAAGTATTGAGGACAACAGTCTGCAAATTTGGTGGGGCAGGAATAACCTCAGTGATAGCAGAGGAAGAGCAGACCCTCAGCTAACTTTGAGTGATATAAAGACCAAGACCAACTTCATAGAATATCTGAAAAATGTGAAAGGGATCAGTGGCCATAGACGAGAAATTATAAACATGAGCTGAAAAAGGAAGGAGATAGTGTAAGAGGATCATTTAGGGAATGGTGGATGCCACACAAAAGCAAATAACGTGCCTGTTAGACCTGACATGCCTTGGGGTGGTCACCCCTAACTTTGTGCCTGCCTCCCTCCACTTTTTGGACTCTGTCTTTGCTGGCTTTTAGACTCTGCGCACTTTACCACTGCTAACCAGTGCTAAAGTGCATATGCTCTCTCCCTTTAAACATGGTAACTTTGGATCATACCTGATTGGACTATTTAATTTACTTATAAGTCCCTAGTAATGTGCACTGTATGTGCCTAGGGCCTGTAGATTAAATGCTACTAGTGGGCCTGCAGCACTGGTTGTGCCACCCACTTAAGTAGCCCATTACCTTGTCTCAGGCCTGCCATTGCAAGGCCTGTGTGTGCAGTTTCACTGTCAACTCGACTTGGCATTTAAAAGTACTTGCCAAGCCTAAAACTCCCATTTTTCTACTTATAAGTAACCTCTAATGTGTCCCCTAGGTAACCCCTAGAGCAGGGTGCGGTGTGGGTAAAAGGCAGGACATGTACCTGGGTATTTTACATGTCCTGATAGTGTAAAATGCCTTAATTCGTTTTTACACTACTGTGAGGCCTGCTCCCTTCATAGGCTAACATTGGGGCTGCCCTCATACATTATTGAAGTGGTAGCTACTGATCTGAAAGGAGTAGGAAGGTCATTTAGTATGGCCAGAATGGTAATACAAAATCCTACTGACTGGTGAAGTTGGATTTAATATTACTATTCTAGAAATGCCACTTTTAGAAAGTGAGCATTTCTTTGCACTTAAATCTTTCTGTGCCTTACAATCCACGTCGGGCTGGGTTTTGTTGACAGCTCCTTGTGCATTCACTCAGACACACCCCAAAAACAGGGTACTCAGCCTCACTTGCATACATCTGCATTTTGTATGGGTCTTCCTGGGCTGGGAGGGTGGAGGGCCTGCTCTCACACAAAGGACTGCCACACCCCCTACTGGGACCCTGGCAGACAAGATTGAACTGAAAGGGGACCTGGTGCACTTCTTAGCCACTCTTTGAAGTCTCCCCCACTTCAAAGGCACATTTGGGTATAAAACAGGGCCTCTGCCCTACCACCTCAGACACTTGCTGGAGAAGAAACCTGAACCAGAACCTACATCCTGCCAAGAAGAACTGCCTGGCTGCTCAATGGACTCACCTGTCTGCTTTCTACAAAGGACTGCTGCCTTGCTGTTGGCCTGCTGCCTTGCTGAACTCTTGTCTGGCTGTAAAAGTGCTCTCCAAGGGCTTGGATAGAGCTTGCCTCCTGTTCCCTGAAGTCTCAGGACCAAAAAGACTTCTCTTTTTCATTTGGACTTCTCATGCGCCGAAAATTTCAATGTACAGCTTATTCCACAGTGAAAAATTCACTGCATGCCGATCCAGAAAGACTCCGCTCGACGCGTCGCCTGCAGTGCGACCGGAACTTCGACGCACGGGCTCACATGGACAACGCCGCCCGACTTCCAGAGTTCAAATCGATGCGACGCCTGCCGTGAGAAAGAAAATTCCACGCACAGCCTCCCGGAACGACGCGCAGCCGGATAACAAGCCGAGGAATCCACGCATAGACCCTGGGACATCTGGTAATTCCGCAATCCATAGAATGAGACGGTCCGCGTGCCGGAAAACGACGCACGTCTTCCCCGAGTGAAAAATAATGACGCAAGTCTGTGTGTGAAGGGGCGAAACCGATGCACACACTATTTGTCTTCTTGTAGAACGACGCACGTCTTCCCGCGTGAAAAATAACGATGCAAGTCCGTGTGTGAAGGGGCGTAACCAATGCACACACCATTTTTCCACGCATCTCCTCTTCTGCGGCCCTCTGCGGAGATTTTCCACTTTAAACCAGGTACTTTGTGCTTGAAAGAGACTTTATTTACTTTTTAAAGACTTATGAGACTTTATATCACTTCATAGTGATATCTTTAAAAATTAATATTGCATCTTTGATCGTTTTTGACCTGCAAATACCCAGATAAATATTATAAATTTTTCTAAACACTGTGTGGTGTATTTTTGTGGTGCTATATTGTGTTATTGTATGATTTATTACACAAACGCTTTACACATTGCCTTCAAAGTTAAGCCTGACTGCTCGTGCCAAGCTACCAGAGGGTGGGCACAGGATAATTTGAATTGTGTGTGACTTACCCTGACTAGAGGGAGGGTTCTTGCTTGGACAGAGGGTAACCTGACTGCCAACCAAAAACCCAATTTTTAACTTTGGTGATCAGCGGTGAGGATAGGACTTGTATTCGTGCAGTGACATACAGTAGCTAAGTATTTCACTACTTACCCACAGTTGAAGGTCAACTTGATTCTTATCTCTTTTTGCAAATTCGTTTTTCCTGACAATTTTCAAAAACTAAATCCTCACTCAACAAGTCTCTGGCTGGGTCTCAAGTAGGAGATTTGGACCTAGCCCTGTTGGAGACATATACTGTCAAACAGCTAAAAGGGTTCTGCAGGGTGATGAGAGTACCCACCCAAAGGGCCTCCAAAAAGGAGGACTTTCAAGTGGCGCTGAGGGCCTGGCCAAAAGCCCATTTAGAGGAGGATGATGAGGAAGAGGAGCCAGAAAATGGCCTCTCAGAGGATTTATTGCCATCAGTGGGTAATGTTACCACTGCAATTGTGCCCCCTTCCAGACCAGGGAGCAGTGTCTCTGAGCAAAGCCTGACAAAAAGAGTAAAGGAGAGAAGAAAGGGAGTTCCAATTTCAAATGGCAAAACTGAAAATTGAGGCCCAACAGGAGGAAAGGAGGGCAGAGAGAGAAGCCAAACAGGTGGAAGCTGAAAGAGCTGAAGCTGCAGCTGAGAGCTTTGGCTGAAAAGAAACTATTGTTGGCTCATGAACTGAGTCTTAAGGAGCTGGAGATCAAAGCGAGACAGTCTGAATCCAGCAGTAATGGTGGCAGCATACAGACAGAACCTGCTGGAGAAAAGAAGGTCCGTATACCCAAAAATGTGGTGCCCAGTTTTGTGGTGGGAGATGACATAGATAAATGGTTAGCTGCTTATGAAGTTGCACTAAGGGCTCATGAGGTTTCTGAAAGGCACTGGGGTACAGCTATGTGGGGTTATGTGCCGCCATTGGGGAGGGACACACTTCTCATATTGGATCAACCTGATCAAAACACATACCCACTTCAGAAAGCCACTTTACTTGCCAAGTTTGGGCTGACCCCTGAGGGATACCGTCAGAGGTTCAGGGACAGCACCAAACAGTCCACACAAACATGGGTAGATTTCTTTGACTTTTCCAGTAAGGCACTGAATGGATGGGTGCGGGCAACAAAGTAGATGATTATAAAGGGTTATATGACTTGATTCTGAGAGAGCATATGCTCAATACTACTTTTACAGAGTTGCGCCAGCACTTGGCAGATAGTAAGCTGACTGATCCCAGGAAGCTTGCTGAGGAGGCGGACCTCTGGGTTAGCACCAGAGTGTCCAGAAAGGTATATGGGGTGGACACCCACAAAGGTTGTCAGGGTTCCCAACAGAAGAAAGAGGGGGGAGATAAACTTACAGATAAGGAACTCTCAAAAGGCCCCCAAAAGAATTCCCAGGGAGGGGGTGGCAACCATTCCTCTTCCAGATTTGTGAAAAAGCCAGGGAAATTCAACCCCAAATGCTTAGAGTGCTAGCAGTATGGTCACTATAAGGGCGACCCCCAGTGTTCCAAGAGAGCACCGTCCACTACCGGACAGACACCTGGGTTGACTAGTGTAGTGCTCGGGGGGAGACAGATCCAGATAGCTTTGGGGAGCAGGTAGAGATTTCCCTAGTGTCCCTGGGAGAAAGAGAAATGGTGGCCAAAGCCCACATGCCCCAAAATACTTCCAAGTACAGGCAGTGAGTCACCATTAACGGGCAAAAGGTGGAGGCTCTGCGTGACACAGGAGCCAGTATGACTACTGTCAAGAGTCAGCTGGTGTCAACAGAGCAGATAGTCCCTAATACATTCCACCAGGTCATAGTCGCTGACATTCGTGAGAGTCACCTACCGGTGGCTCTGGTTCTCTTTGAGTGGGGGGGGTGTCTCTGGTACTCTGAAAGTAGCTGTGAGTCCTGCCATGCCTGTAGATTGTCTGTTAGGCAATGATCTTGAGCATACTACTTGGAAAGAGGTAGAGCTCAGACCCCACTTGGAGATGTTAGGGTTGCCTGAGTGGGTCTGCATGACCACACAGTCCATGGCTGCCCGGGTAGGGAGTCAAGGAGTCTGGAGCCCTGGAAAAATGGCCCAGACAGCTGCAAAGAGGGAGGGCAAGAGGCGCGGGAAACCCGCCTCAAATGTTTCCACGGTGGTGGACGGGGCCCCTGAGGAGGAGGAGGCCCCTGAGCCAACTGGGGAGGACATAGCTGACCTGGGTAACCTACCTGAACTTGCTGGCTGGCAAGTGGAGGGGGGGCCAAACAGGGCAGAATTCTGCAAGGCGCAGAAGGAATGTCCCGCCCTTGAGGGTCTGAGGCAACAGGCCATAGCCCAAGCAGCATGTGACGCCTCTGGCACTCACCATATTTACTGGGAGAATGATCTCCTTTACAGTGAGCGTAAGGTACCAGGTCCTGGGGCAGCCCGTGTGCTGGTGGTCCCCCAGTGCTACCGGAACTTCCTACTGGGTCTGGCTCACGACATCCCCCTGGCAGGACACCTGGGCCAAGACAAGACCTTTAACAGGCTTGACACCCACTTCCATTGGCCCAGAATAAGGACAGCCTCAGATAACTTCTGCAGAGCTTGCCCCACCTGCCAGGCTAGTGGGAAGACAGGGAAATGGCATAAGGCTCCCCTGCTCCCACTACCAGTCATTGGCACCCCCTTTGAAAGGGTGGGCATCGACATTGTTGGACCCTTGGACCCCAAAACTGCCTTGGGCAACCGGTATTATCCTGGTTTTAATGGACCATGCCACCCGCTATCCAGAGGCAATCCCTCTGAGAACAATGACTGCACCGGTTGTGATCAGAGCCCTGTTGGGAATATTTACCCGTGTGGGATTCCCTAAGGAGGTTGTGTCTGACAGAGGCACAAACTTCATGTCTGCATACATGAAGTCCATGTGGGATGAGTGTGGGGTGACCTACCGGTTTACCACCCATTATCATCCTCAATCCTCAATCCAATGGGCTTGTTGAGAGATTCAGACCCTGAAAGGCATGATTAGTGGCCTGACTGATGCCATGAGGCGTAAGTGGAACGTCCTCTTACCCTGCCTGTTGTTTGCTTACAGAGAGGTGCCCCCAGAAAGGGGTGGGGTTATGCCCCTTTGAGCTCCTCTATGGTCACCCTGTCAGGGGACCCCTAAGCATTGTTAATGAGGGCTGGGAGAAAGCTCCCAAGTCACCTCCCCAGGATGTGGTCAGCTACATGCTGGCCCTCCACAACCAAACCCAACGCTTCTGGAAGCAGGCCCAGAGTAACCTCGAGGACAGTCAAGAGGTGATGAAGGAGTGGTATGACCGAAAGACCACTCTGGTTGAGTTCTCACCTGGAGACAAAGGGCCTCATTATGACCCTGGCGGGCGGCGGAGGCCGCCCGCCAGGATGCCGCCCTCCAAAATACCGCGCCGCGGTCAAAAGACCGCGGCGGGTATTACAAGTTTTCCCCTGGGCTGGCGGGCGGTTGCTGAAAAACCGCCCGCCAGCCCAGGGGAAAACGACCTTCCCACGACGATGCCGGCTCGTAATCGAGCCGGCGGAGTGGGAAGGTGCGACGGGTGCAGTGGCAGATGCAGACACTGAAATACTTTGCGGGGCCCTCTTACGGGGGCCCCTGCCGTGCCCATGCCATTGGCATGGGCACGGCAGGGGCCCCCAGGGGCCCGCGACCCCCCCTACCGCCATCCTGTTCATGGCGGCTTTCCCGCCATGAACAGGATGGCGGTAGGGTGGGTCGGAATCCTCATGGCTGCGGAGCGCGCTCCGCAGCCATGGAGGATTCACACGAGCAGCGGAAAGTCAGCGGGAGACCGCTGACTTTCTGCTTCTGACCGCGGCTGAACCGCCGCGGTCAGAATGCTCGTTGGAGCACCGCCAGCCTGTTGGCAGTGCTCCCGTGGTCGGTGGCCCTGGCGGCCATCGGCCGCCAGGGTCAGAATGACCCTCAAAGTTTGGATGATGGAGCCAGTAGAGCCCAGGGCTCTCCAGGACCGCTGGACTGGCCCCTTTGAGATCAAGGAGCGTAAAGGGGAGGCCACTTACCTAGTGGACCTCAAGACCCCTAGGCACCCCCTAAGGGTCCTCCATCACAACCGTCTCAAACCTCACTTTGAGAGGTCTGGGGTCAGTATGCTCCTGGTCACAGATGAGGGCATGGAAGAGGAGAGTGAACCTCTCCCCGACCTCCTCTCTGTCAAAGAAGGGGATGGGTCAGTGGGGGCATCATTCTCTCTGACTCCCTGACTCTAACCCAGAGAGGAGACTGCTATGAGCTGTTAGAGCAGTTCTCCCCCCTGTTCTCCCTTACTCCTGGACTGACCCTCCTCTATGTTCATGACATTGACACAGGTGACAGTCGCCCTGTGAAGATCAAAATTTACAGGTTGTCGGAAAAGGTGAAGGCCAGCATCAAGGAGGAGGTCTCCAAGATGTTGACCCTAGGGGTTATTGAGAAATCCAGTAGTCCCTGGGCCAGCCCTGTGGTATTGGTTCCTAAGGCTACTGCCCCAGGTGTGAAGCCAGAACTCCGGTTCTGTGTGGACTACCGGGGTCTCAACTCAGTCACCCGGACTGATGCTGACCCCATCCCCCGAGCTGATGAGCTCGTTGATAGACTAGGCGCTGCCAAGTTCCTGAGTACATTCGATCTTACTTCAGGGTTCTGGCAGATCGGCCTGACTGAGGGGGCTAAAGAAAGATCAGCATTTTCCACCCCTGATGGCCATTACCAAATCCGGGTGATGACATTTGGGTTGAAAAATTCCCCCGCTACCTTCCAACGGTTGGTTAACGGGGTCCTAACTGGTAAAGATGCCTACTGTGCAGCTTACCTGGACGACATAGCTGTCTACAGTTCCAGCTGGGAGGAACACCTGCTCCACCTCAAGGAGGTGCTTCAGGCTTTGTAACAGGCAGGCCTGACTATCAAGGCTAGTAAGTGTCAGATTGGGTAGGGTTCTGTGGTGTACTTGGGACACCTAGTAGGTGGTGGCAAAGTGCAGCCACTCCAGGCCAAGATTGAAACTATCAAGGCCTGGCAACCACCTAGAACACAGACTGAGGTGAGAGCCTTTTTAGGCCTGACTGGATACTACCGCAGATTCGTCAAGGGCTATGGCACCATTGTGTCCCCCTTGACAGAACTCACTTCCAAGAAACAACCTAGGCTGGTGAATTGGACAGAGGCTTGTCAGAAAGCCTTTGATTCTCTGAAGGAAGCCATGTGCACGGCCCGGTGCTCAAGGCCCCTGACTACTCCCAGGAATTTATTGTACAGACAGACGCTTCAGAGCATGGCATAGGGGCTGTTCTAGCACAGCTAAATGAGGATGGCTCAGACCAACCAGTAGTCGTTATTAGCAGAAGACTATTACCACGGGAACAGAGGTGGAGTGCTATTGAGAGAGAAGCATTTGCTGTGGTCTGGTCACTGAAGAAGCTAAGACCCTACCTGTTTGGGACTCACTTCTGAGTTCAGACAAACCACAGGCCCCTCAGATGGCTCATGCAGATGAGGGGTGAGAATCCAAAATTCTTGAGGTGGTGGGGTTGACCACGCCAATGCTGATGGTCTCTCCAGATACTTCCGCCTTAGCGATGAGCGCTCCCAGGAGGTTGGGTAGCTCTCCCCATTTTCAGCTGGGGGGACACATGTTAGACCTGACATGCCTTGGGGTGGTCACCCCTAACTTTTTGCCTGCCTCCCTCCACTTTTTGGACTCTGTCTTTGCTGGCTTTTAGACTCTGTGCACTTTACCACTGCTAACCAGTGCTAAAGTGCATATGCTCTCTCCCTTTAAACATGGTAACTTTGGATCATACCTGATTGAACTATTTAATTTATTTATAAGTCCCTAGTAATGTGCACTGTATGTGCCAAGGGCCTGTAGATTAAATGCTACTAGTGGGCCTGCAGCACTGGTTGTGCCACCCACTTAAGAAGCCCATTACCTTGTCTCAGGCCTGCCATTGCAAGGCCTGTGTGTGCAGTTTCACTGTCACCTCGACTTGGCATTTAAAAGTACTTGCAAAGCCTAAACCTCCCCTTTTTCTACATATGAGTCACCTATAATGTGTGCCCTAGGTAACCCATAGAGTAGGGTGCGGTGTGGGTAAACGGCAGGACATGTACCTGGGTAGTTTACATGTCCTGGTAGTGTAAAACTCCTAAATTTGTTTTTACACTACTGTGAGGCCTGCTCCCTTCATAGGCTAACCTTGGGGCTGCCCTCATACATTATTGAAGTGGTAGCTGCTGATCTGAAAGGAGTAGGAAGGTCATATTTAGTATGGCCAGAATGGATATACAAAATCTTGCTGACTGGTGAAGTTGGATTTAATATTACTATTCTAGAAATGCCACTTTTAGAAAGTGAGCATTTCTTTGCACTTAAATCTTTCTGTGCCTTACCATCCACGTCTGGCTGGGTTTAGTTGACAGCTCCTTGTGCATTCACTCAGACACACCCCAAACACAGGGTACTCAGCCTCACTTGCATACATCTGCATTTTGAATGGGTCTTCCTGGGCTGGGAGGGTGGAGGGCCTGCTCTCACACCCCCTACTGGGACCCTGGCAGACAGGATTGAACTGAAAGGGGACCTGGTGCACTTCTTCGCCACTCTTTGAAGTCTCCCCCACTTCAAAGGTACATTTGGGTATAAAACAGGGCCTCTGCCCTACCACCTCAGACACTTGCTGGAGAAGAAACCTGAACCAGAACCTACATCCTGCCAAGAAGAACTGCCTGGCTGCTCAAGGGACTCACCTGTCTGCTTTCTACAAAGGACTGCTGCCTTGCTGTTGGCCTGCTGCCTTGCTGAACTCTTGTCTGGCTGTAAAAGTGCTCTCCAAGGGGATGAATAGAGCTTGCCTCCTGTTCCCTGAAGTCTCAGGACCAAGAAGACTTCTCTTTTTCATTTGGACTGCTCGTGCGCCGAAACTTTCGACGCACAGCTTATTCCGCTGTGAAAAATTCACCGCACGCCGATCCAGAAAGATGCTGCTCGGAGCGACGCCTGCGGTGCGACCGGAACTTCGACGCGCGGCCTCGCATGGACAATGCCGCCCGACTTCCAGTGGGGAAATCGACGCAACGCCTGCCGTGAGAAAGAAAATTCCACGCACAGCCTCCCGGAACGACGCTCAGCCGGATAACAAGCCGAGGAATCCACGCACAGACCCCGGGACATCTGGTAATCCCGCGATCCATAGAAGGAGATGGTCCGTGTGCCAGAAAACGACGCATGTTTTCCCCGAGTGAAAATAACGACGCAAGTCCGTGTGTGAAGGGGCGTATCCGACGCACACACCATTTTTCCATGCATCTCCTCTTCTGCGGCCCTCTGCGGAGATTTTCCACTTTAAACCAGGTACTTTGTGCTTGAAAGAGACTTTATTTACTTTTTAAAGGCTTAAGACACTTTGGGGGTCATTCTGACTTTGGCGGGCGGCAGAGGCCGCCCGCCAAAGTCCCGCCGTCAGAATACCGCTGCGCGGTCAAAAGACCACTGCGGTAATTCTGAGTTTCCCGCTGGGCTGGCGGGCGACCGCCAGAAGGCCGCCCGCCAGCCCAGCGGGAAACCCCCTTCCATGAGGATGCCGGCTCCGAATGGAGCCGGCGGAGTGGAAGGGGTGCGACGGGTGCAGTTGCACCCGTCGCGATTTTCAGTGTCTGCTTGGCAGACACTGAAAATCTTGGTGGGGCCCTGTTAGGCATGGGCACTGCAGGGGCATGGGCACTGCAGGGGCCCCCAGGGGCCCCACGACACCCGTTACCGCCAGCCAGGTTCTGGCGGGCAAAACCGCCAGAACCAGGCTGGCGGGAAGGGGGTCGGAATCCCCACGCCGCCATGGAAGATTCCCTAGGGCAGCGGGAAACCGGCGGGACACCGCCGGTTTCCCGTTTCTGACCGCGGCTGTACCGCCGCGGTCAGAATGCCCATGGATGCACCGCCAGCCTGTTGGCAGTGCATCCGCGGTCCCCGGCCCTGGCGGTAGTCAACCGCCAGGGTCGGAATGACCCACTTTATATCACTTCTCAGTGATATCTTTACAAATTCATATTGCATCTTTGATCATTTTTGTCCTGCAAATACCCAGATAAATATTATATATTTTTCTAAACACTGTGTGGTGTATTTTTGTGGTGCTATATTGTGTTTTTGTATGATTTATTACACAAACGCTTTACACATTGCCTTCTAAGTTAAGCCTGACTGCTCGTGCCAAGCTACCAGAGGGTGGGCACAGGATAATTTGGATTGTGTGTGACTTACCCTGACTAGAGTGAGGGTTCTTGCTTGGACTGAGGGTAACCTGACTGCCAACCAAAAACCCCATTTCTAACACTGCCTGACAGCCTTGCAGTCTGTCATGCGACCTATAAAGGTTGACTATTTATTGTGTATGATGTTCAAAGTTGTGCTATTGTCATGTGTTGTTGCTAGAGGTGGACGAGCCAATACATTTACAGGGGAGCTGACCCGGAGCCGAGCTAATGGCCTGGCTCAGATCTTAGGGACTGTGCACGAGCCAAGCCCAGAAAATTTTTGTTTTGTAAATCACACAACAAATCACATAAAAGATGATAAGGTTGTTAAAAATACAAAAAAAAGTGTATTTCTTTAACATGTGAAGCTTTGACATTATACATCACATGATAGCACTTCTCTGGTAAGTACTTTTTAAAGGATATGAAGAAAAAAGAGTTTTGATGAAATAAAATATTTTCCTGAGATCGTACAATTAAAGTGCAGAGCCCCAATTTACCCGGGGTTTCTGGTTTCACTTTATGCAAATCAACCAGGAAATGGGTATTGCTTTGTCTTTCTTTATGTTAAGGCTCTACATTTGCCTTTTTGTGACCTCTTAAATTGTTTCTGATGTAAAAGCACCTTGGGCCTCACAAGCATTGGGAAGCGCTATAAAAATGACATATATATAAAACACAATATAACTGTCTTGCTCAATCACATTTTAAAGCAAATGTATTTATGTTATTTCCCCGTTTTAGAAGTTAAGCTGTGACAAGGTACTACTGTAGTCTATTTATCAGTGGGGAGTGATATGCTAATGAACCCTTTCATCTGTTCTCACCAACTGTTTGACACCTTGCAAATGGGCTGAAGTAAGGTGAATGGCAGGTGGACACAAGAACAAATTTTAAAAAAAAACAAAGCCTCCTCCACTTTTGAAAGGTGTTTGGATGGTCTGAAAATTACAATAGCTCCAGCTACAGAGCCCAACATGATGGAGGGGAGGTCTTGGGCAAAAGCCCTTTTAAGCCAATGAGCTTTGCTTGCTTTGCTTACCTGGCTTTATATTATGCATTTAATACTTCTTAGGAGGCACTTTAAGATTTACAAGGTCAGACCTTAAAAGACATGCAAAATATATGCCATTTTTCTAACGTCTGAATAGCAATTTGAAAGAACTACTTCCTCGAAGACAGACAGTGTAAAAATGAACTATGAATACTGAAACCTAACTTTATTAATATTGAAATGTGTAGAGTTGTTGTACACATTAGAGTCAAAGGCTCTTTTCCTACTCCCTTTTTTGGGGATATTGCCCATGCCTGCTAAAAGCTCTTTACTCATTTATCCCTGAATATAAAAGATATCAGGGGCCACATTACACAAAGTACCCTGGGGCGCAACAGTGTATGTGACAGCTTTGTGCAGCTCTGGGACACTTTTGTATTACAGAAGGGGCCGTAGACGCTTGTGCGGTCCCTTCTATAATACAGATATCACTGGTGCACATATAGTGCCAGCGCTATCACCAGAGGGTGCCCCCTCATTTGCATGCAAGGACATCCTTTTGCCTCTGTGCCTGCGCGGAATTATACACAAGGGCGCAGAGGCAAAATCAAAGGAATTTTTTGACTTTTTTTCAAATTGAAAATAGGAGGGGCATGCGAGAAGCGTTCCCCTCCTATATATCAGTCGAAAAGGCATACATCTATTATGCGTGATTTAGGTCCATAGCCAGGATTACGTGCATATGGTTGTATGGCACCCCCAATAATGACAATATCATAAAACCAGTCTCGGGGGTTTAAGGGAACAGGTATTCCTGGCCAGAGTTTTATGGAGGTAAAGGTACATTTTTTGTTAGATGTTTAAAAACGTAACACGTCTGTTAAAAAAAATGGCTTTTTTTCCTACTGAAAAAACACTTGATTAAACTTAGTAGATGCCTGTGTTATTTCCTAAAGGGGCATTAGGATCCATGGTGTGGCTGCAAGCTCAGCCACTACTGTCCTCCGTGACAAAGGGATTAACAGTTTAGAACATGATCAGAAGAACCATAATTTGCTGATAGAAAGGACAAGGACATCTGCTTATATAATGCATTCGACACTGTCACTTTTCTCTATGTTAAAAGATCACTGGAATAGACATTTCTGAAAGGCAGAGTGGAGCTTTTCAAGTTGTACCAGAGAATGAATCCTAAGCTTCCCCACTGTAGTTCACAAAACTGTTAACTTCAAATCTTATTGCATTGAGAATGAAAAATATGTAATTGTTTCTAAGATGTAAAATCTGACCATTGGCATTGCTCGGTACTGCTGCTAGGCAGTGAGTGCTTTTATTATACTGTAGTATCATATGTAGCTCTTGCCATTAAACTTTTATTTCTGATGCCCAGGCCCTTTCATCCATGGTGCCCCACTGTCTATGTTCTTCTAATATGCGTGGTCTTCTTTTGCGATCTACCGTCCTGGTCCCTATGTCCCTGTGTTAAAGTCCTCATGTCCTATGCCTCTTTGTGACTTACTTAATGTCATTGTCTACACGTCATTGTCAGTGCACCCTGTGTGTTGTTCCCCTTGTGTCTGTGTCCCCATATGTCTTTTGGCACGTGCCTCTTGTTCGTCTCATCAGTGTTCCGTAAATGTGTCGTCCTCCAATTTCCAGTGTCCCCATATAAGTGCCCATCATGTCCCACTGTCACGTTTATATGTAAATTCAAATAAACTATTTTTAATATGCGCTACTTGGAAATAACCATATTTAGGGTCTAAGAAAGAGTATTGCAATCAGCAAGCTGACAGGCAAATTAGCAGACAACCTCTTCCTTATGTGTTTCTTCTGGAGATGATGGGCCCCAAGCTACCCTCTACTCACCTAGTGATCTGCAAGTACATTAAAAACACACTTTAGACTAAAGTCTTCCCATCACCAGAAAAGTACATGCCGACTCATAGAAAAGCTACAAATCAAAACGATTAGGTAAAAGGATAGCATGCATATACAAAAAATAAGTTGGAAGAAATAGTCCCTATAATTAGTAAGGGATTGTTGAGAACTGTTAGTAATGGGGTCTTTGGTTGACAGTCAGGTTAGCCCCTGTTCAAGCAAAGACCCTCACTGTAGTCAGGCCTTGGTAGCTTGGCAGAGCAGTAGGCTTAACTTCAGAGAGCTAGTTGTAATGTATTTGTACCAACACACACAGTAACTTAATGAAAACACTACAAAATGACACAACACCAGTTTAGAACAATAGGAATTATTTATCTAAACAAAACAAGACCAAAACGACAAAAATCAGACATACACAAGTCAAGTTATGAATTTTTAAAGATTAAACTCAAAAATAGCGCTTAGAAACACAAAATGCTTTGATGAGGTGTTAACACGGCATCGTGACGGAGTCGTTCCCAACAAGCCGACACCAGTGGCGCCGGACACAGAGTCGCGTAGACCCCTAAGTACAGTACCTTTGGCGAAGAGTGAAAAACAAGTCGATGCGTGAAGTCGGGGATCGCGCCATCTGTGCGAAACGTTTAATCCACGTACTTCGAGCGGTGTCGGTCATGACGTGGTGCGGCGAATTCCACGGACTCGCAGACTTCAGCCGGGCTGCAGCGGCGTCGGGCCTGCGAAGGTCGTCGCGTTCCAGCGAAGATCACGGAGTCAGGTGCAGGCGGCATCACCGTATTCAGCAGCAGCGTCGGTCTGAAGTTGTCCGAAGTCGATTTCCTTGGATTTCTGCCAGCTTTCCTTTCAAGGTCCCAGGTACTGGATAGGATCTGCACCACTTGTCAGAGCAGGAGTCTCTCCAGAGACTCCAGGTGCTGGCAGAGAGAAGTCTTTGCTGTCCCTGAGACTTCAAACAACAGGAGGCAAGCTCTAAATCAAGCCCTTGGAGATTTCTTCACAAGATGGAAGGCACACAAAGTCCAGTCTTTGCCCTCTTACTCTGGCAGAATCAGCAACTGCAGAATAGCTCCACAAAGCACAGTCACAGGCAGGGCAGCACTTCTCCTCAGCTCTTCTCCAGGCAGAGGTTACTCTTGTTTCCAGAAGTGTTCTAAAGTCTGTGGTTTTGGTTGCCTTTCTTATACCCAATTTCTCCTTTGAGGTAGGCCTACTTCAAAGTAAAGTCTCTTTTGAATGTGAAATCCTGCCCTTCCCAGCCCAGGCCCCAGAGACTCACCAGGGGGTCCGAGACAGCATTGTGTGAGGACAGGCACAGCCCTTTCAGGTGTAAGTGACCACTCCTACCCTCCCTCCTAGCACAGATGGCTCATCAGAAAATGCAGACTACACCCCAGCTCCCTTTGTGTCACTGTCTAGTGTGAGGCGCAACCAGCCCAACTGTCACACTGACACAGACAGGAAATCCACAAACAGGCAGAGTCACAGAAATGGTATAAGCAAGAAAATGCTCACTTTCTAAAAGTGGCATTTTCAAACACACAATCTTAAAATCAACTTTACTAAAAGATGTATTTTTAAATTGTGAGCTCAGAGATCCCAAACTCCACATGTCCATCTGCTCCCAAAGGGAATCTACACTTTAATCAGATTTAAAGGTAGCCCCCATGTTAACCTATGAGAGGGATAGGCCTTGCAACAGTGAAAAACGAATTTTGCAATATTTCACTGTCAGGACATATAAAACACATCAGTATATGTCCTACCTTAACCATACACTGCACCCTGCCCTTGGGGCTACCTAGGGCCTACCTTAGGGGTGCCTTATATGTTAGAAAAGGGAAGGTTTAGGCTGCCAAGTGGGGTACACTTGCCAAGTCGAATTTACAGTTAAAACTGCACACACAGACAATGCAATGGAAGGTCTGGGACATGATTACAGAGCTACTTATTTGGGTGGCACAACCAGTGCTGCAGGCCTACTAGTAGCATTTTATTTACAGGCCCTGGCACCTCTAGTGCATTTTACTAGGTACTTACTAGTAAATCAAATATGCCAATCATGGATAAACCAATTACATACAATTTACACAGAAAGCATATGCACTTTAGCACTGGTTAGCAGTGGTAAAGTGCTCAGAGTTCAAAAGCCATCAGCAACAGGTCAGAAGAAATAGGAGGCAGGAGGCAAAAAGATTAGGGATGACCCTGCATAAGCAAAAAAGTCCAACAAGAACGTACTGGGAAACAGTAATCTGGTCAGACCTCTGTAAAATCTACTATTTATCTAAAGAAAGATTGTGCTGGTTTACAGGAGGGAATTGTAAAGGGGTTGTCTGTTCTTTCTATTAGGTAGATGCAGATTGCATAAGAAAGCTTCTGCATGTGAGTTTGTTATTTCTTTTTATGTCCTCCAGTACATTTCCTGGGAGACAACTATACAATCTGTTGATGATTCCACCTCTACAATATTTAGAGTCATATTTACAAGAAAGTGGTGCATCAGCTTTGATGCGTAACTTTTCTTGCGCCCCATGCACCTTCCTTACAACACCATGTGTGCGCCATATTTACAATATGGCTCATCATGGGGCACGTTATGATAATACCATCATAATTTATGATGCTATTGTGGTACTTTGCAGGATTAGCGCTATAAAGTGTGGCACAAATCTTGCAAGGAAAAAGGAGGCGCATTGAAAGTAATGGGTGTGTCTGTGTGTATGTGTGTGTGTGTTTAGTTTGAAGTGATAAAGCTAGAGATAGCGGGTTATAGAGAATGGACAGAAATGTGTGTGCAATTCTGCCATGCATATCTAGAAGGGAGGCGTGTCAGAGGTAGATAAAGTAGGTGACTGATAATCTGGGTATTATGGCAGAAACTGCCAATTAAATTGCTCTTCAACATGCACAAATTCTCCTGTTACTCACATGCAACAGAGTCAATACAAAACAGTTTGTCTGCAACTTACTAACTAATATGCTATCATACAGAGATTGGCTCAAACTTGAAGAGGATATTGGGGTGGAAGAAATATCCAAAACAGCAGTGAGGTTGAACAGTGGGAAATATCTGGGCCCAAATGATTTGTCGCTGAGATATTTAAACACCCCTCAAGTACGATATGAAACCCCATTGGCTGAATAGGCTAAAGAAGTGTGGGATCTCTCGCTCATCTCCACACATCAACTATGAACCTTACCCTGCTGATCATCCAGCCAATAGGGTCTGATATCATACTTGAGGGGACTTTAGATATCTCAGCGGGCTACTCCCTGTTGCCATTTTCATTTGCCCTTGACATTAAGCCAGTGGTATGCTGGATCATAAAGAATGTGGCGATTACAGGTGTGAGATGCGGGACCATGATTTGGAGGAAGAGATCTCCCTATATGCAGATTGAAAGAAGTTAGATTGCTGGTTGACCTGGGGGGGGGCTTCCCAGGCAGCACCCACAATCCTTGTCAGAGTGAGCAACAAGCCAACCCTAAAAGAACCTGTGCTCAACCCACTGGTAGCTTGGCACAGAGCAGTCAGGCTTAACGTAGAGGCAATCTGCAAAGTATTTGTGCAACATTAAAACACCACAAAAAAGGATTCCACACCAAGCTCGAAAAATAGAAATCTCTTTAATAAATAAAACAAGGCCGAAACAACAAAATCAGTAGAAATGGAGAATTGCAATTTGTAAAGGTTTTAGTGAACATTGCACCAAAAAACACAAAGCACCAACTATGGTTTTCTGATTCTCACTATGTGTGGTAGCCATAAGGGTGGGATTCAGGCTGGTCCAATTAAAAGCTTTATCCCAATCTTACTATAGAAGTGAACCGATAGTCCGGTTTATGGTTTGTGAGGACAAATGGCAATAAATGCCCCAGGGAACCCACTAAGTTGGAGTGCGCATACATATCTGAGAACGCACTCAAATTCAGATCTAATGGAACAAGGTCAGGGATAAGATTGGAAGAGAGATTTGAAGGAAATTTGATTTGCCTGTACACATAGCAGCACCGGAGGTCTGGAGAGGCTTGACTATGCCGAAATACAATGATTATTTAGTAACCTGGCCCTATTAATGGCCACAGGGGACATAGAATGGATGTGGGGGGATGAATAGTACTCACTGTAGAAGACTTTGGGCACAGACATGAACTGGCGTATGCTGGCCAAACCATTGGCATAAGCAACCACCGATTGCCCCCAAAATTTGAAAAGATCTTGGAGTCTATTATGCCCTTCAGAGGAGACAACAGAGAGAATTCCATGACCTTCTATGAAGGACTTAAGAGAGTGGGGAGGAGGAGACGGTTAGACAAAGGTAACTCTTAAGGGCTGACCTATGGCAGATCAGAGGCACAGCTGAGGAGAAGGGGACCAACTTACATAATGGAACTGTTGACTGGAAAAAGAAGGCAGAGTGCCAAAGAAAGCGATAATTGTGTCCTGAAACATGTTTGTATTGAGTACAGTACATGAATCAGAGAAAGGGAGGTGGAGTAGTGAGGAAAGAAACTGTAAGGATATTTTATTTAAGAAGAGGAAGGAGTGTGAATCACAACAAAAGAGTTCAAAAGAGGAGGTGTATGAATTCTGTGAGAGACAGAAGAGGACAGAGGCTATTTTTGGGGATGAGAGTACTGTTATAGTTAAAGATTTCTTAAAGATGGGCTACAGCCAGTAGGGGGTGTCATTCTACCAGAAAGAAACGTGGTGCTGCCTTGCTGCTTCAGCCATGTCTCTAATCCGTGCACTGGGCTTCTTGCCGATACAGGGCAGCGATCATTACCTGGTCGTCCTCACTTGCTATGTTCCTGAAGTTCACTCTATTGCACTCACTATTTCACCAGCACCTTTGCACATCACAACTATGACAGCAGAAGGGGAGAAGGATAGGAATGATATGATGCACAAGGAGGAAAGCAGTGAAAAAAGCAAACAATTATAGGAAAACAGGATAGAAAAGTCAACGTTCAACTGCATAGCCTACAGGTCACAAAACCACAGACTGTGTAACCTCAAAATCCAAAGAAGCAATACACAAGAGATACTCTGTGAGTTTGAAAGATCTAACTCACAAGTGCACTTTGTGACTTACTGCGATTTCAGGGATATAGGGATGTAGCAATTATTTTGAGGGCAGTTGCGATAGCAAACCACTGATGTGATACCAAGCTCTCAATGCAGGACAGACAGCTCTCCCTTTGAGAGTGACAGCTATGAGCATCAGTGCGAAGAGACAGTGGTCCAGGGGGCACTGCATACCACCCCGATGTCCTCTTGCAACATTACGTTTCAGGGGTTTTTCTGAGTGAAACCCCTGGGCAAGTGTTTTGTTTGTTTAGAAAAAATACATTTAATGATTTTGAATGCAGAGGTGGGAGGCTTCTGGCCCTCACAGGTCCCATTCTTGCATTCGGACATTCAACAGGATTTGCAGAAGGGAATACTGCTGCATTAATATTAATTACTGTGCATTGTGAAAATGAGGCACCAATACTTGGGCTAAAAAGGGGTTGTATTTAAGTTGGCTCCAATCATTCCTTTATAATAGAACCCATCAGTTAAGGTTCAGCCATTTGCATCTAAAATATCCCCCGTGACCTGTAGTGCCACATAAGAATCATCACTCTCACTCATTTTAACTCATCTCATCGTGAATCTAAAAAAAGAGTATTGTTGCAGATAACACTCAAACACACAGGAAAATTCTGAAAGAAATATAAGAACGCCAGGAAAGTCCAGAACTTCCTCCTCTATATATAAAAATAGACGACTGTTATTTACCTATGTCGGAAAGTTTTCAAAACGAACTAAGATCCAACTTATTTGTTCCGGAAAAACCTGACTCCCTGGTCCTGATCTGGCCCATCCCCTTGGCCACCCACTCTTTCCAAAACCTTGGAGTTAATCTTCAGAATAAACTTTACATTGCCACTCAGTTCAAGTCAGCCACCAAGAATGTATTATCTCATCTCTGTAATCTCTGTGGCATTCTCTTCGTGCACAAGCTGAAGACTACATTTCTCTCATCGTAGCTGTAGCATTAACTACTGGAAATGGGGTATCAAGTTCTCCCAACGAAAACGGCATGAATTGCTAAGGGGCACAATGCTTTAATGCTTGATACATCTTCACTCGTCACCTCAAAGGGTTCTGACCACACCACCCCAGCTTTACAATCACTGCACTGGCTTCTGGTCAGATTAAGGATTGAATGTACAACCCCTTGCTTGGTACACAAACATTTACCAAAGGTTTCAGTCTATGTAGCTTGACCAGATGCCCAAGGTCGCCCCCCTAACGCTGTCTCCCACTATGGTGAACATGATTGGAATGATTTGAGGACAATTCTCTGCACCAAGAAGCTCCTCCATTTTAGGTTCTATTCGGCCACCTCCATCTCACTGCCAACATCAGCTCCTTCTGCAAGCAGCTGAAGATTCTCTTCTTCCTCAAAGCAATCGCCTGTTACTGACTTCTTCCTGAAACCCCAACCATCTGTGCCATGGTTGCATGATTCTCCTACAAAAAAGGACACATAGATAAATAAAATAATTGACATTTTTGCATAAATATGTCAGTTGCTGAATAATCCTCGACATCGAGGTTGGGATATATGTGTTTCACTGTAGCATTTTGAAAACAAGACTCTAGTGCAGTTTATTGACAGATAATTATATTATTACGTGTGGTTATACTACAGTTAATTGTGATCACCAGCAAGCAAGTAAGTAAGCTCTGATGCATGAAATGTAAACCTAATTTGACTCCTTAGTTATTGATTAATGTGATTCCAAAATTTGTCAATCAATTTCTCAACAAATAATAGATGATTCTTCATGATACAGTTCTGTTTAAACCATGTTCATTATGGTCAATGCAATTGCCCGGGTGTAAAGTTAAAGAGAGCGGCATAACCTAGAGTAACTACACACTAATTTTCACATTAATTTACTTTTCAATCCAATGCAATTAGCCAATTTTATCGGACCAGTTCAATTAAACAGTTGTAATTGACACAATGTTTCACCAAAATATTTGGAGTTGATCCACAAATGCTCCTGTCAAAATAGTTTTTTTTAGTTTTTACCAATGTTGGCCAACTAATATATTTGGAAAAGCAGGCCTTTCTGAACCTTTTCCTCAATAGAAAGCCCCACCTAGAAAAAAAGGACAACTACCAACCATGAAAGCATATAGCCACTCAATCAAGCAGGTATGTGGTATTCAGTGCACTTTAAGCATTTAACTCACTAGAATTAAGGCCCATGACAACTTTGACACTCCCAGTACCTGCGTCCACACCCCATGAATTTTAACCTTATAGTCGTCTGAAAACCTTCAACAATTTCCATCAGAACGTACTTTGCTTACACTTTCAACTATGCATCAAAGCTTCTCTTTTCATTACATTTTCATATGTACAATCCCTTTCTTACTTGATCACCTTCCATATCTCTCATTTTGATGTGTCCTATCAGAGCTTGAATTGGTTACCTGGGACCCCCTTGCTTACTCTTTCACCTGTCCTAAAAGTAGCTCCTTTTCCTACCTTTTTTCACCAGTCCTTTTAAAACCTCACTAGGTCACCGATTCATTCATCCCATCACAGTAACACATTCTTATCTTTCCATCCATCCTCCTCCCATACACTATTTTTCATTCTCCCCCAACTCCATTCCATCTACGTCTTCAAACACGCCAATCAAATTCAATCCACTCTATCCTTCTCCAAACTCTTTTTCTACCCCTCTAATCCTTTGTTCTCCCCAAAACCATGTATTCTCACTCCCTCCTTACAAAGAACCATTTATCTTCTATGTTTGAATATTCCCTATTCATTGGTACATTTATCTCCTTATCACAAGACCTCTGTCGCCATCACCTCACCGTTTATCCACCTTTTACCTTCTTGTACCGCTTCCTTCCAAAATTATGCAATATGATTCATAGTCTGCAATGGTGTCCTGAGAAAAAAATCACCAGTCTCAGACAGAAATATTATCATGGCCTCCAGTTATCCCCTGGTAGCTCAAGCCATTTCCATCTACATTTTGGACCCTATCGAGTAACACCACATGGCTGCTGCCAAACTCCTAAACAACGGCCCTTCCTCTGCCTTGCAACCCTCTGCCAGAATGCTTGCTCTCTGTACCTCAGGACTATATTTTCCTCTTCACTCATCAAACGATGGTCAAAAAGCATCTTTTACTGCCTATAGGTCTGAAACAGTGACAGGAAGCACCACCATTTCCAGAACCACCATGAAAAACCAAGAGGCCCTACTACAAACAAAATATCTTGGAAAATACATGTCCAACCAAAGAGCTCTTTGAAGCTGTTAATCAATTCTGAAACCTCGCTAGTACTTAAATATAAGGTATGCAGAGAAAAGCTGTATTACTCTTGTGTTCAATCTCATCAAGAAAGCCTCTAACTTCAAAGCTTACTTCATGTAAACCATGCAGCATCATCACAGGACTCCACTACTAAATTGTGCTACCTTTAGCCCTCAACTCATACTGTGCTCATTAAACATATATAAAGCATGGCTGGTCAACAGTGGATCCTTGCTGGATAAACTCCTTCAAGGTCCCATAATGGTGCACTATCACTTTTCAAATTTGCAGCCTACATCAGTTGAGGCGCTGTTCCCCAGCGCTCCACTACTGCACCTTTTTACTATTAAAATTGTTTATTGAGCTCAAATTGCTATGTTGTTGCTGATGACACTCAGATCATCTTAAAACGTGCCTAACTCTATCAGGTAAAAACTTCAAGACTCTGTGAATGTCTATTACTTGTGGAACAATAGATGCTAGAGAATCATCTCAAACTCAACACTTCAAAAACAAGAGTACTCCCATGTGAACTGTGCATTGTGACAAAAACATAACGCAATATCTTTTGACCACAGGCAGTGGGGCAGCCTCCTACCACCTCGACTGATGTGAAAACCCATTATGGGATTATGGACTCCAACCTCTCTCTTCAATGCAAAATCAAAAAAATTATGGAAGAGGGACTCATTCTATACAATGTGAATTTTATGACTCATTTACAAGGTTTTCTTATAGGGTACAGGCATCATTACTGAAGTCATGACTGGATTATACCAACTGAGTCAACTTCATACTATTTAGAAAAACAACTGCCAAAAAACAAAGGATACAAAATGCATCAGCCAGATAGCTACTCAATTTAAACAAACAGGACCATATCACACCTGCCCTCAAAGCACTACACTGCTCACCAGTGGTCAACAGAATATCTTTTAAAGCGCTTGGTGTTGCACATTGAGTAACCCATGGGAGAAGAACTAGCTTTCTACAAAGAAGCTTCATCATATGCAATCAAAGAAGAAAAAGCATTACAGAAACCTCAGATCAGGAATTACTCTATTAGTGATAATTCCTAATTAGGAAGTAGCTGCTAAATCGGACATTAAAACTATTGTATAAACTGTTAAATAAAATCAGATCAAATAATTTTTCATTTAGAAAGGCCACCAAGGCCTGGGTTGTCTCATACCCTAGTTTCAAGTACCTCTAGTGCCACAACCCTGACTCATTTGTAGGTCGGGATGGAATTTAACTTATGCTGGCATAGTTGGAATCATTTTGCAATTTTGTGTAAAATTACAGAGATTATGCCAATTCAACACATCACATTATTTTGGTGATTCATTTTAATGTAAGATGTACCGTTTGGGAATTGTTTTAACGCAAGCAGAGTTTCAATTACTTTTCTGTAGCCAAGCAGACCGTTTGGTTAATTTTTAGCACAAACCACAAATCCAAACCAGAGCTGCAGTGTTTTGCGCATGAGCAGTCAACAAATATTTAAGGCAGATATTTTACCCAAGCTGACCATCTAGTAATTTCTGAGCACAAAACTACAAACAAACATGAAGACAATATTCTGAGTGCGAGTGATGCAAAAACAACTGTAAATTACATTTTCAAGCTACATTTGTACCCAGACTGTTCAAGTAATTGTTTGAGCACAGATACATTTTAAGTAATTTTACAGTAGTTTCACAGAATTGCCCTACAGCAAAATTACATGGGTTTCACATACCCCTACTGATTTGTATATACTGTGCATGCCTCTTTGAGAAGTCTGGAGAACACTCTCTAAGTATTAAGCCAGGCTCTCCTTTAGAACTCTCTCCCCCATACATCACGGTGACACTTGCTGGCACTTTGCTGTTTAGCCATTTCTTAAACACTGCTACCATACCTTGAGTGTGGAAAACATCAGAAGGTATGCCCATTTTGATCAAATCTAATGAGGATCCCTAGAATCCGGCAAACTACAGGCCAATATCTCTTCTCCCATTTCTCAGTAAGGTGTTAGAAAGCCTAGCCAATCAACAGCTATCTCGCTATCTGGAAACAAACTCCATTATGGACCCTTTGCAATCATGCTTCAGGGACCCACATAGTAATGAAACCGCATTACTGATAGTTCTAGACACCATCAGATTCTCCCTTGATGAGGGCTATCAATCTATACTGCTGCTGTTAGAGCTGCCTGTTGCTTTCAATACCATGTCTCATTCCATCATGGTCCAAAGACTTTCCGAAATTGGTGTCAGAGGCAAAGTCCTTGGCTGGTTTCAGAGATTCCTACCAGTAAATTAGCCATCTTCAAGTTATTATGACTGGCACATATTTCCTCATCCGGCAAAGGTCCTGCGTATTTCCAATGTAAACTCTTTCCCTATTGTCCTGTTAGGCATTTCTGCTCTTGCTCTGCCCACGGCATATTCACACAGTCAAGTATGGTGGCCGATCCTTTTCTTATCTCGGCCCACATCACTGGAGCAAACCTTCTCTGCACATTCATGTGCGTTCTGATCTAGTGCAATTCAAAACACATCTCAAAACATGGCTTTCCTCATCCCCTTGTGCATTGTCATAGTTTACGCTAGTGCAATATAACTACAGGTATTCAAGAGCACCAAAGCCACAGAGGGTTAAACAGGAGAGGCAGCACTGAGTTGAGTTTCAGAATTATCTACCATGAACCAATATGTTAGTGGGTGGTGAATCCTGTTGCATGGTAATGCAAAGTTCTCTGAAGAGGTGTGCCTTCAGTGTCTTATTAAATCACTACACACCATCCCTTTCGAAACATATTCTGATGAAATAACAAGAACTAATTGTTACCTATTTATCATTCTTATAAATAACTACACATAATTGTAGGTTAGTGTTAATGTTAATTAGAACCTATACTCTGTTGATTAACTAGAACACTCCACACACTCCCACTTCTGCTCCGAGATTTTCCACAATGTTGGGAAAATATGCTTGCTTTTTTGAAGTCCATGAAGGAGGCTGCTAAAAACTATAAGTGTGACCTCCTAAACGGACTCTGATACAACTAAAAAGGTAGGAAAGTATTTGAATGAACAATTCTTATCAGGTAGGAATTCATGTGTGTTAAACTGTGATAATATCATTCTGTAGCTCATCACTCTTTGCTCTTTCCCCATCCTCATCTGAGTTCATTGTCATGGTGAGCAAGGGATCAGGGGCATAGATGTCTAAACTCACTAAGGCAAAAACACATTTTTACCACTGGGAGTTCCCCTAGTAGCATTCCATTTAATTATTTTGTGAATTTTCTGTGCCTTTGCACAAAATCTATGTTTTAGCATAGTGCAGTATACTGTTGTAGAAGAGTTGTCAGAAGGACAAACCACTGAGTTAATGCTACCTGCTGACATCTGTTGTGATCTGCAGATTTTTAGATCAAATCTTTGCAAGGCAAACTCAGCCTTCCCTCCTTACGAGGTGGGTAAATTGGGTAGCATTCTATTTTGTTACAACAGCGCCTCTCATTTACAGCACTCAGAAACCACTCAAGTGGAATATTAAGTGCTATCCCTGTGGAAAAAGCAATGTCTTTGCAATGCAAGTGCATGATGTAAAACATGTTGTAAAATCGCTTGATCTCTTATTTTACCACAGAAGGTACATCATTCAAAGGTGTTGCATCCGCAGCTTCTCAGCCCCCTGGGCACCCAAGAACCAGAGTACTTTGTGAGATTCAGCAGTTCTCAGGCCTCAGAAGACACTGTATGAAGCCTGCAACTGTGAATTAGGAATGTCTGTCATCGGGCCATTTTCTCTCATGCTCCTAGGCTCCTAGCTTCTGCTTCTTCACTCTTCAACTCCAGCACAGCAGACACCTGCCTGATGGTTTGCAGCTGCCTTTTTATGCAACTCTACAGCTAGTCAAGCTCAGGTTTTTGTTCTCCCTTCTTTTCCCTTTCCGTCATGGCTGTTCTTTCTGTGGTTTCTTCCTGACTTTCACAATACATTGGGCCTCATTACGACTGCCGAAGCCGCTGCAGGCAAAAGACCGCCAGTAATGGAGGTCTTTTGCCCGCCATATTAAGAGTGTTCCACTGGGCCAGTGGGCGAAAACAGCATTTTCGCCCTCTAGCCGAGCGGAACACTCACAACAACATTGACGTTGGCTCGTAATTCAGCCGGCGGCAATGTTGTGGTGCGTCGGATGCACATTTCACTGCCCATAATTCGGGCAGTGAAATGCACGATGGCGCTGTGGATGGGGGCCCCTGCACTTCCCATGCCATGCCAAGTGTATGGGCAGTGCAGTGGCCCCTAGGGGTCCCCTGATGCCCCAATTCTGCCAGCCTTTCCATGGCGGTGTTTACTGCCATGGAAAGGCTGGCAGGTGGGGACTCGTAACCCCCAGGGCAGCTCTTCTTGTAGCGCTGCCCTGGCGTATTACAACTGCCGGGACCAACAGGTTGCAGGCTGGCTGCAGCCTGGCGGTGTTAGCGGTCTGACCATGGCGGCTCCGCCACAGTCATAATGGGGTGTTCGGACCGCCCTGTCTGCAGCAGTCCGACCACCATCGTGAGGCTGCCGGTCGTGAGACCGCCAACCGCGTAATGAGGCCCACTGTCTTTCCTGTTATGTGGTGTTTGATGTCATTTCCTTTTCTTGTCCTTTTACTATGTAAAGGCCTCAGTCTGGTTGGAGGGTCAATCACAACAAATCCACGTTCTTTAACTTCTTCATCGCTCATTCCACTTGCTGATCCTGACCCTCACTTGTGAAGAATTTTACTACTGGTTTGTGGATTCCTGGTTTACTTTAATCCTTCGAAGTCTAACTAGGAGGTTTTTTTATGCCATTGGCTTTTTCCTCCTGAGAACGTGCAGCTTCTTCAGGGCACTTAGCTATCACATATTCCAGTATGTGGTGTCTTTGTTACTTTGAGAAACATTGAACCATACATCACACTGCGGACTGGACTGGATTGTAGATAAGTGTCCATTCATGAAGAGAGGGGTAGGCATTTCCTTTAAGTAAGGAAAGCCACCAGCCTTGGATGCCAGGCAGTAGTTGCCTGAAATTATTGAATATGATCCCTTTTTAGTTCTGGTTTTAGCTAATACTGAAGTTATATTCAGTCATGGTGTAATGTCATTTTGAATGATTGTATTTTACCATTTGACAAGAAGCACATCCACACGCAAAGATTAGCTTTGGTGTCAGGAACTATTTTAGCAATGTTTTCTTGTTAAAGGCCAAAAAATAATCTTATCAATTTTAGATAGTTTCTTCAGTATTAAAGTTCTACAAAAAACATGAAAAAACAAGCACTGACAAATCCAAAATACAGACAGCCAACACTAGAACAATTGGCTTTGCCAATGCATGCTCCGTGTATCTATAGAGCTCCAGGAAGGAAAATGTTATTGCCAGGAGTGCTGAAACACCTAGTACAGTTCCAAGAAAGTATAAGAAATAGCAAGTAGCATCTATAAATTACTTAATTCTTCAATCACCTTTTGGACTGGAGGAAAATGCTTGGGCAGTAGTGGTTCCCAAGAAGTCTCTTAAGCCAATTTGTATCCACCTCATATTCCCTGTTTCTTTTCATAAATGGTGCAAGCCACATTTTGGGACCTAGCAAACCACATTCAAATACATTTTTTCTAGAGTAGGGATGCGCACAACTTTTTTCTTGGAAGCTGCATAAGTCTCTATGCAATACTTCACAACTTGATACTTTTGCAAAATTATACAATTGCTTGATTAGAGAAGAACCTACATCCTCTAAAATGGAGTCCTATAGGGGTATTGATGCAATCCAAGATGGCCAATAGTTTCAGATTGTCTTGAACTGGGTGATACATCCGGCTACTGACCAATCAGGGGAACTAAGGTCAAGCACCTGATTGGGCCTGGTTTGGATAACTAGGCCAATGTAAGTAAAATATTTCCCACCGATGACAATGTGGCCCTTGATCAGCAGCACCTGAACGCAGAGCAGGAAGGGAGTTAGGTTGAGTGGACTGAAGACGTGTTTGCCACGTGGTTTATTGCAATGTGTGGGTCATTTTTGCTGAAAGTTTGCAGAACCAGATTTGTGACTAAGATGTGCAAGATAACGTACGTGTTTGTTCAGAGGCTGGGGACAGGCATTGTTGTTATTGTTAAATAGTACTTGTATGTGTATAATCAAGCCCAATTCATTTTGTAAGATAGCCGTTCTGCATGGCGGTGATCCACCATGAGTGGCGGCCTCCTGATCTTGACAACACAGCATACAGTGGGGGGCGTGGCCAAGATGGCGACCGGAGCAGTTGTGTAAATCACAGCTCCGTCGCCCAGCCCGCACAATAATCCTGCCATCGCGTTTCTTGCCCCCCCCTGGGGCAGGGTGGAAAGACCGTTCGAGGGGCCCGGCAGGGCGGCATCAATAATCGTGACCGGGAATGCCGCGGTCCTGAAGCAGCACGCAAAACGTCGCCGAGGTCCGTGCTTACCGTGCTGTCCTCGATGACTGCCTAGCCCAGCTGAACGGAGCAGTGTTCTGGACGTGCCGAAGCCGATACCCGGACCCCGTCATCAGTAACGAGGTGAGGGCTCGACGCAGCGACCCCGCTGCGGGAGTTGGAGCCATCCGCTAGTCCGCGGGGGGTCGCCTGGCGCACACGGGCCGGCCGAGTCCTCTCGCGCACAGCCCTGCTTCACTGCACGGTGCGCCGTAGCGCGCCTAATTAGATGGTTTTTACCTTTTGCCCGCTGGCAATTACTGAGCTCCCGCGCTCCGTCCTGCAGTGCTGCCCCACAACTGGGACCTGTAAAATACAATATAGGCGCTGCTGTTGGCCCGTGAGGCAGTCTGGATAAAGGATATAACTGCACACTTGAAAAAACGGAAGCCGCCATTTTGAGAGCCTCAGCCCTAGCTGGGATTGTGTTCTTGTAGCCCAGGAATACTACTTTTACCCAACGATATTACTTTAAACCCCACTGCACCTCCATAGAGCATTAGGAAAGCCAATCTGAAGGAAACCAATATAGCTGGTGCAGCGGCGTTAAGCCAGTGGCAATGCAAATCGTGCACGCATTTCTGGGTCGCAAGTAGTGCAGATAAAAACAATAGCAGAGTCTTCTGGCGATACTTCCCGGGCTGGTGCTTTATAATACGCACAAACACAGCCCGTGCATGACTTGAAAGCGCCAAATATACGCCTCCTCAGCACCGCTATATCCGGCTGACACCGCTAACTGCAACTTCTTTAAACAGCTGGCTAACACTTCTAGCTGCTCCTACCCCAGTTAATCGTCAGACGCAAGATCTGCTCGACCGGTTTGTCACACCATTAGACTCGGTAGCTTTCATCGTAGCGTCTTCCAATGTAATACTAACTTACAGACACTGCCGAATCCCTCAAATGGTGAAACCAAAGACCACCCGAGCACCTCCTACCAAAATGGACCACACTACAACACCTCCTCCGGAAAATCATCCCAATGCACAATCAACATTACAGAAGTTGGAACTAACCTTGCAATCACATACTTTTGAGAAAATCCTACAAGCTATTCTAGACACTAAGGCCCTCATTCGGACCTTGGCGGGCGGCGGAGGCCGCCCGCCAAAGTCCCGCTGTCAAAATACCGTACCGCGGTCGCAAGACCGCAGCGGGTATTTTGACTTTTCCCCTGGGCTGGCGGGCGGCCGCCGAAAGGCCGCCCGCCAGCCCAGGGGAAAACGGCCTTCCCACCATGAAGCCGGCTCGTAATCGAGCCGGCGGAGTGGGAAGGTGCGACGGGTGCTACTGCAGACAGTGAAATACTAGCGGGGCCCTCTTACGGGGGCCCCTGCAGTGCCCATGCCATTGGCATGGGCACTGCAGGGGCCCCCAGGGGCCCCGCGACACCCCCTACCGCCATCCTGTTCCTGGCGGGCGAACCGCCAGGAACAGGATGGCGGTAGGGGGTGTCAGAATCCCGCATGGCGGCGCAGCGAGCTACGCCGCCATGGGGGATTCAAATGGGCAACGGAAAACCGGTGGGAGACCGCCGGTTTTCCATTTCTGACCGCGGCCAAAGCGCCGCGGTCAGAATGCCCAAGGGAGCACCGCCGGCCTGTCGGCGGTGCTCCCGCCCCCGTTGGCCCTGGCGGTGCAACACCGCCAGGGTCATATTGAGGGCCTAAGTCCACCTTGGAAGCCAAAATAGGCTCTGTAACAGAAGAACTCAATATCCTTCACACTGACCAACACGCTCTAGCTGATAGAGTATCTGAACTTGAAAAAGACACGGCGCCCTTACCCAGCTCCATGAAAGACATGCAAATACAGCTAACGCAGCTGTCAACAGAAGTTGATCTCTTAAAACGTAGAACAGAAGATGCAGAAGGGAGATCCCGCCGCAACAACATACGCCTAGTGGGATTCCCTGAACGCGCAGAGGGCTTAAGTGCGGAACTGTTTATTGAACAATGGCTCATAGATACAATCCTTAAAAACAAAATCCCTAAGTTCTTCTCGGTTGAACGTGCACACAGAATCCCAGGCAGACCTCCAACACCTGGTTCGCAACCACGTCCCCTGATAATAAGACTCCTTAACTACCGCGACAGAGATCTTATCCTTCAATTATTCCGTAAATCAGGCCCAGTGTGCTACGAAAATGCTATGATAACAGCTTATCCAGACTTTACAGCAGAAGTGCAAAAAAAACGCAACTCCTTTTACCGAGTTAAAATATGCCTTCGCAAACATGATATCAAATATGCACTGATGTTCCCAGCCAGACTTCGGATACAGGATGACTCCCGCTCTCTCTTCTTCACTACCCCGGAAGATGCCTGGACCTGGCTACACGCCAAGGGCCTGGCGGACCCGTTAGACGCAAGCACTCAAGACGACAATAGATCCCTCTCCACGCCGCACCGTAAACAACGCAAGAGACAGGGAGCCAGACCCTCACCTGAGCAGGCAAAATCTGAGCGCTCTCGGCTTCTTCAAACGACATCCAACTTTGTCAATGCTCCCTCCGCCGTTCTACCTCTGCAAACGGAAACTGAACAGGAACAAGACATAAACTCTGACTCAACTGAGTCCACATGTGGTCCGCTTCTTACACCACGCACAGCGGACGACATCTGATGTATGCACGAACTGGCTCACTCACTCCTTAAAAACCTCATCACAGTTTTTTTGTGGCTTCTACACGCTGTCCTGCAGTCAACAGCTGCCCCCCGTCTGCAGCACTTTGCCTTTTATACCATGTGTAACCCAGGCGGGGTAAGACCGGACCTTGGCATCAACGCTATCTGGCACCCCCCAGCTCCATATGGACAATTACCTCACACTGGAATTTTCCGGTATTGTTTTTCTATATGTTAATAGTTTATTTGTTTTGTGTCGCTTTAGTGTGCATCTCCCCATTAGGAGTAGGGATCTATGGTAGGCGCGACGAGCATAAAAGCAGTAGCAGACACACAAGCGACGCCAAATGCAGCAACAATAACACAACTTGCAGCCTATCTTTTGATAGCTGGCCAATTGCAACGACTGAGTCCCACAAAAATGTTAACATAGGGTCACCAGATAATCATGGTTCCAATTATGTAATGCAAATAAACAACAATTATGGCAAATCACAAGTACCCAGGTACCCTAAAATATAAAATACTTACATGGAACGTTAAGGGTATGGCAAATTCTTGGAAGCGTCAAAGGGTTCACGCCTTTCTCACAAGACATCAAATAAACATAGCTCTGCTACAAGAGACACATTTCACCAAATCTATCCTGAACACCACACGTTTAAAATGGAAGTGGCAACTATACGGCACCACTTTTTCGTCCTTTGCTCGTGGAGTGGCCATCTGGATAGCACCCAATGTTCCGTTTGTACCTTCCCACACGCAATGCGACCCGAGCGGTAGATATGTAATATTGGAAGGTGCTTTAGACGGGACCTCATTAGCCCTGGTTGCATTATACTCCCCAAACACGAACCAGCGTGACTTCTTATCCACGTTAACTACTGGTAATCTTAGTGACCCCACATTGGAATGCATATGGGGAGGCGACTTTAATGGCGTTCCGGACACTCAAATGGATCGTTCATTCCCCCCACTCATAGCAGCCCCCGCCAATCGCGCGTCAGAATTTTTGGCGCAATGGGCATCAAACAATGGCCTGAGTGATATATGGAGGGTGCATCACCCCACTCACCGCGAATACTGTTACTTCTCCCCAGTTCATAAACTGCATACCAGGATAGATATATTCTTTGTATCCGCCACTGTTAATCACAAAATATGCTTATCTGAATATTTAGCACGCGTGATCTCAGATCACAATCCATTATGTTTGACATTGGCATGGGGTCACATACACACTCGTATACCAACATGGCGGCTGCAACCAGTAGTCCTCCTAAATCCTCCTTTTCAAAAAGATATCTCCAAAAGTATAACCGATTATTTTCTATCAAATAAAAATACAACATCATCCCGTGCCATAGAATGGGATGCTCATAAAGTAGTGATAAGAGGTCACTGCCTCTCGGCCACGGTTGGGGTCAGAAAGGTACTCACTAAGGAACTACAAGACTTAGAAATAAAGCTTCGTAACGCAGAAAATGCAAATGATAATAGTGAACCTGCATTAGCAACACTACACTTGCTTAGAGCCTCTCATAAGGAGGTAGATAATAGACTGAGCAAACACGATTACAGACACTATATGACCAGACAACACGCTGAAGGCGACAGATCTGGCAGATTATTAGCTTGGCTGACTCGACAAACACCACAATCAACACCCATCGGTGCAATACGCTTAAACCCTGATATGATCGTTAACACCCAGGCAGGCATAAATGACGCCTTCTCCACATATTATCGGACCCTCTATACGTCCCATCCACAACCTTCAGAACAACATATTATCAATATTCTAAGCCTGGTCCCTAAGTGTCAACTTATCCTTGATAATATTGCTGCACTAGACGGTCCCATCACTATTGAAGAATTGTGTCTTGCATTATCACAAATGGCACGCAATAAAACACCCGGCTCTGGCGGCCTGCCGATAGAATATTACAACTCTCATGCTGCCCAATTATTACACCCACTCACAGAAGTATTCAACGAAGCACTCAATAAACTACAATTGCCGGACTCTATGCGTGAAGCACTGATAGTCGTCCTCCCAAAAATGGGCCGCGACCCTTTAGATGTCAAATCATATAGACCGCTCTCCTTGCTGAATACAGACTGTAAATTATTAGGGAAAATACTCGCAAACCGTCTTCTCCCATACTTACCAGCTTTAATACACCATGACCAATCAAGCTTCATTCCTGGCAGAAGTACTTTCCTGAATATTAGGAGACTATTACACATAATACACAGTAACACAAACTCGGAAGCAGTGGCTCTATCTCTAGACATAGAAAAGGCATTCGACACACTCAGCTGGAATTATCTTCTACACACACTCAAAGCATTCGGCTTTGGTGCCGGCTTCACTAACTGGATTAAAACGCTTTATTCCAGGCCCACTGCTCGGGTTAAAAATGGACGCATTATCTCTGAAGCATTTCCTATAGGTAGAGGCACTAGACAAGGTTGCCCACTATCTCCATTGCTGTTCGCTATTGCTATGGAGCCACTAGCGATTAAACTTAGGAGTTACGCACACATATGGGGTATCCCGGAAGTTAACACCCACCACATTATATCTATGTATGCGGATGACGCCTTAATATATCTGCGCGACCACTCGGCCTATATGGCTGAGGTCTTGCAACTACTGGACTCCTTCGCTGTCGCCTCTGGTCTACACGTCAATTGGTCCAAATCAAGTGTATTCCCGATTTCTCCGTCCCCAGTAGCACACCATATGTTAATGCCGCAATACAAACTACCATGGTCACACATAACTTTTAAATACCTGGGGGTGCAGATTTATCACTCCATCACGGATCTAAAAGAAGGAAACATAGACAGGGTCCTTGGGTCCGTCCGTGGCTCAATACCCTTCTGGAGTTCACTTCCCCTATCTCCAATGGGCCGAGTGGCAATAGCCAAAATGCTCATCCTTCCAAGGTTTCTGTATTACTTTACAGCACTTCCGTTGTGCTTACCACGTTCCTTTTTTCATAAGCTGCAATCAGTACTAACGGATTTGCTCTGGGGTAAAGATAGACGCAGAGTAGCGCTGTCAATAACACAACATCCGTTGGAGCTGGGCGGATTAGGTATGCCTAACTTCGAAAGATACTATGCGGCAGCCCAATTATCATGGCTGTCTAAATGGTTATGCGACACTCCGTCAGCTGAAGGCAGGATGCTACAGTCACATATAGCACCACAGAAGTTGTTACTTTCGATATTAACCAGCACCCCCCACACATCTCCTAGACTAATATTGCTAGAGGTAGCCAGATTTTGCTGGCGTAGATATGTCCAAACAAAGTCCACATCTTCCCTTTACTCGCCTCTGTTTCCACTACTCCAATTGCCGGGCATTCAAGCCCTGTCGATGCACCATGATACACGCGAAATGAACACGCTCCAACTGGGCGACTTATATTCTAGCTCTGAGTTGCGCACTTTTACCGAACTGGTGTCAGAAGGCATTATGCAGAAAGGGGCTTTCCTAACATTCAATGCCATAAAGCTGCTGCTCAATAATATTTGGGGCGTAGGAGACTCGGAACCTCCCGAGTCCTCGCTGCTCACCACTATATTAACCATTGGCAGCTCAAAGAGCATTATTACCATATTATATAAAGCATTGCTCGGAACAATATGCACAACACTGCCATACGCAAAGGCTCGATGGGATGCTGTCCTTCCTACCCCACTACCACAGAAGACTTGGATTACTGCTCTTGCAACAATCAAATCAATATCTCGCAATCCTCGTTTGCGGTACACTCAATTTAATTACCTCCACCAATCATACCTATCGCCAGCCCGCATTAAAAAAATCTACCCCAATACAACACCAACCTGCCCTAGATGCGCTACACCAGCAGCTGACTTCTACCATATGGTCTGGAGTTGCCATTCAATACACTTGGCCTGGCAACGAGTGACGGAGGTCACATCAGAGATCTCCTCTCACACCCTAGTGCCCACTCCTGACTCCTGCTTACTTGGTATAAGACGCCGCACTAAAGCATCGACCTGGCATTCGTAGTGTATAAACGCTTGATAGCAATACATTGGAAAGCCCCACACGCTCCCTCTCACGCGACATGGCTACGTGACTTACATAACCGATCCCAAGCTGAAGCCCAGACACTTCACCTGCTACAACACAGAGGCCTCATCCTAGATGGCCCGGAGGTCTGGGATACATTTGTGGTGGCAATAGAGGCCAGAGACGACATGTATCCCCCATTAATGGGTCTCAACTCACGAACATTACAACCTGTGCTGATACTGCTAATACTTTAGCCGCACGACACTCACTCTGACTGTCCTCACATACACTCATTGCTAATATCCCTCTTCCTCCTCAAAAGACATTTCTCAGTTGCGCCTAACTACTCCCCACACGTTCATACAAGCCTGAAACATACAACCATAATAGGTAAAACGCTCTTGCCCCTGAACCTGTCAATTCCACAGATACCCTTTACAGTCTGGTAATGTTTTCTATAATAATCATGGATATCGTCAATGATTGGCCAATCTTATTAAGTTGTAATTGTTCACCACAATAGCTTGCATGCTAAATGTTGTCGCGCTCTCCTTTTATTATGCCCTTAACTCTTATGTATTATTAAGTTTAGTTGTCAAATCTCCCCTTCCAGCTACCCTTGTTTTCCCCTTCCAATCCTCCCTCCTCCTCCTTTCATCTTACACCACTTGGTGTGGCAATGCTGTGTAAATTTATACAAGTATGCAAATATATCGCAAAAGAATGTACAGCTGGTACTGTTGTGTGGAATTTGTGTTCAATAAACAGATTTAAAAAAAACAAAAAAAAAACACAGCATACAGTGCCTGCGATCAAGCGTACCTGCTTTAAGTTGGCCAGACATCCTGACACTTCTGAGACAGCTCCCATTTGTTGTGGTCATTTCCGGCAATTTCTGAAAACATACTTCATGTCCCAGCTCTCAGAGAGGTTTGACTAAGGACAGGAGGAGAGAGTGTTGTTGTGCACGAGTACAGGGGACTCATAAGGTGCTTCCTTCTCAACTCTCCTACACATAAGGAAGCAGCACAAGTAACACAGATGAAACTGATGTCAAAGGCATGGACAACATTTAAGAGTGGCAGGAGTCGCAACAGTGACCCCTGGACAGCCTCTTAGGACCATGGCGCTGCCGTTGCAATCCCTAGCCTCAGAGATGTCAAAGGCAGTCCCATGAATGAAAGGTAAATAGTGCTGTGAAAATGAAATAGATAATACACATTTTTAAACAAGCTGTTGCCAGCAGTCCTTATTGTGAACACATGGAAAATTATGCTGTCAATGAAAACCTCACATCTGTGCTTTAAGGAATTAGATTGCTTTTTAAGTGATGCTAATCAAAATATTTTAATGCCAAGGAATAATTGAGTCAGTAAATGATCTACGTGAAATAATACAGGTAGACAATGTCACTGCTATTTTTAGAAATGTTTGTGATTGTCTTTCTGTAATTTGTTTATACACTTCAGTTTGGGAATATACACTAGGAAAAACATTAAATCGTGACCGTTTGAGGTATAAATATGTTTGCTTCCCAGTTGTGCTATGTTATTTTGCGGCTTCTTCTCTTCCAACAAAAACATGAACGTTCATGGAATAAAAAAGAGAAATGTCTAATGTTCCCATAATGTCAACACCCTGTTTACATACATGCTAATAGACCCGATTCAGACGGGAGACTCCCGATTGTTCAAGCCTAACAAAATCTTTATTTTGGCTGTCTGGTGCCTGAAATTATCTGTGCCTCAATATACGTCAATGGGGGAAATGCGTTCTCCCAATTATTATTTTTTTAATCTCCAACTTTCCTCTTTCAAAATGCTGACATATATGTATTTAAAATGTAACTGTTTTGTAACGATCTAATTATGAGTTAAATATGCTTTTATCCTCATCAATGCCAGATATTGCTATCATCTGGATTAGGGTCACATGACATCAATTCCTGAGAGAATTCAGTGTCAAGGTTTATATAACGTCACTTCCTATGATGTTACTGGATCGAATGATGGTTATGTAATGTCACTTCTCCCATCCCTGGTAATTTGGTGAATCGGTGCCCACGGTCAAAGTTGCATTTAATTTTTGGATTCAATGCTTGTGAGTAGTTCTTCTTTTGTGTCTATAGCGTGTCTATCTATTTGGTTATCAAAGTCTGGTCACCCTGACCTGCCTGGACGTTGGGAAGGTTGGGTGGCTGTAGAAAGGAGCACAGAGGTGAGCAACAGCTCGAGAGCAAGGAAGGTAATGCACACTTTTGCAGCTCTTCCATGGAAACGTAAAATGTGCAGAGCTCTGAAACCTATTCTGTGCCCCACCCTTCTCCCGTCCTGACATAACAAACAGCCCTGGGGCAGCGGCGTACATGTAGAAGGAACATGGATGATTAATAGTGACTATAATTGATCTTTTGAAGAGCAAGAGATAATAAGTTGTTAAATGCTGCACACTGATATGGGAAACAGTACTCAGGGAGGCGACACACCCTCTCCAATTTGTATATAAGGAGCAGCTATTTCCCCAGTAGTCAGTCACCACCTCTGCTTCCTTTCTTGAGCTGGTGCACCTGCGATAGTACAGCATGGCAAGTTTACACAGTTCCTCTCGTAGTGTTTCTTCTCATAAAACTAGTGTTAGACAGGGTGCTAGTCAGAGTAGCCATGCTGGGGGTTCTTTCGGGGGCTATGGGGGTGGCAGCTTTGTTGGTGGTGCAGGAAGTGGCTGGGCTGGTGGTGCCGGAGGTAGCATTGGTGGTGGTGGTGGCTTTGTTGGCAGTGACCATGGGGCCAGTGGGGCCAAGGGGTCCAATGGGGTCAGTGGGGCCAGGCTGGCCATGGGGACCAATGGAGCCTAGGTATCCATGGACATGGTGAGGGCCTTCTCTCTGCCGGGGAGAAGGAGACCATGCAGAACCTCAACGACCGCCTGGCTGCCTACCTAAACAAGGTCAGGGATCTGGAGAATGCCAACGCCGAGCTTGAGCGTAAAATCAAGGAGTGGTACGCGAAGCAACGACCAGCTCCTGAAGAAAGGGACTACAGCAAATATTTCAAACAAATCGCAGATCTGCAAGCTAAGGTGAAGTACCATGCCCAGTTCAATTTATTACTTGTTTTAGATAATTATCTTGCCAATTAACAATAATTCCCTAACTGGTACTTCTTACTCTACTTCTCTATCTTTCGGAGTTTTTTCTAATCCAAGTTCTTCGATCAGTCTGAATATGTACTTCTCTTTCTCACAAAAGTATTTTCTATTTCTAACCTGTTTTATGAAAAATTTAAAATAATGTAAAATTACTACTCTTGACATACACTCTGACCTGTAAAAAGACGTTTAAACATAAACTATCTGTATCACAAGAAATCAGGCCAACGCTTGCTCTCATTTGTATGGCTCATCTTAGTGGCAATGCCCCAAGCTATATCCGAGTTCCTATGTGTGGTACCCAGGACCTGCCCTACAATTGTGCGCTAAATATTTTACTCACTAACTTTCTTCTTTATATTACAGGAAACAATCCAGTAGTTATGCCAAGGGTCTAAAAAAATACACATAAAAAGCAAACCACATATTTTGAAAGCATATGTTTAGAGATAAAGTTGACAGTGATGGTCGTACTATTTTTATGTTCCTTCATTTCTGAAGCATACCTCCCTAAATCAATTGTTGCTAATTGGTCCAAACAGATCATGCACTGCAATCAGTTAAACAGGCAAAACAATTGAATAGAGGTTGGAGAACACATTGGTGTAGTTAAGCAGGTAGACATTCATATCATGATAGAAAAGTATATTCGAGATAGGTTAATAGAGAAAACATTCATTTATTTCATACAATGGGCAATAGGAAAAGGCGACTTTGAATCACAGTAACTAAGCTACAGCACTCCACAGTAGGAGATGTTAGAATACATTTCCCATTCTTACTCAGTCTCACCACTGGCTCATAAAAGTAAAAAGAAAACAACAAAGTAAACATTCACCCTGCTAAACCCATTTAAAATTCATATTAATACGGCTTGTTCATCATCAGCAGGGTCAGACCTCCCACCCCCAGCGCTGATAGGTTACCTTAGCTCTCTGCTGACCCTAGTCAGCCCCCCAATCAGTACAGAGAGGCTTCACTGTTGTACTATTAGCCAATCTATTTCTAAGTCAGACTCCTAGCCATTTTCTAGCCTTTTTCTGCGGATGACCAAATGTACATTTTATTCCTTACAGTATGTTATCTGCTCTGATCTTCTAGCACCCCTGTTTACCCAGATGCCAAATCATACTGGACAAGAGCTTCTCACAACATCCTCACTTAACTGATACACAAAACCTCAAATAAAATTGTTGAAAATGTTCATGTGCATTATGAAGTGAGAGTTAAATAGTTTTTTTAGCAAGTCCAGAGAAAGAATCTGGTTAGCAGACATTCTTAATCAACTCGTAACATTTACTTGCCTTTAGCAATCTGACTGCTTTAGTTTGTGGAATCATTTAGAAGATTAACTTATTTACATGTATGAAATTGCAATCTAAATACAGTATTTAATTACTTTGAAGTGCAAGATTAATGTAGATTAATTTCAGCAGCGTTCATTAAAATCAGTTTAAAATATTCTGCTACTATTTTTAAAGAATTTTTCGAACTTAGGGCTAGATGTACATACCGCTGGTCGCAATTTCCAACCCGCATTTTTGCAACAAGTTACAGATGTGTAGCTGGTCACAACTTGACCTACCTCATGAATAATAATGAGGCAGGTCACAATCTGTAACCCACTAGGGTTCGCTGCCATCACAGGGTTGGTGCTCTCCTGGGGTCAGCAAAGCAAACCACTGTGTCTGTGATTGCTTTTACATAAAATCGTTTTTAAAAAATGCATCCTGTTTTATTTTTAGGAGTAGGTAGTGGTCTGTGGGACCACTGCCTGCTCTTAAAAAGTATTGTTTAAACATTCTCAGAGGGACCCCGTTCGCAATTGCGAATGGGTTACATACAACTTTGAGATGGTGGCTGTTAGACCTGACAGCCTTAGGGTAGTCACCCCTAACTTTTTGCCTGCCTCCCTCCACTTTGTGGATACTGTTTTTGCTGGTTTTTAGACTCTGCGCACTTTACCACTGCTAACCAGTGCTAAAGTGCATATGCTCTCTCTCTGTAAACATGGTAACTTTGGATCATACCTGATTGAACTATTTAATCTACTTATAAGTCCCCAGTAATGTGCACTCCAGGTGCCTAGGGCCTATAGATTAAATGCTACTAGTGGACCTGCAGCACGGATTGTGCCACCCACTTAAGTAGCCCCTTTTCCTTGTCTCAGGCCTACCATTGCTAGGCCTGTGTGGGCAGTTTCACTGCCACCTCGACTTGGCATTTAAAAGTACCTGCCAAGCATAGAGCTCCCCTTTTTCTACATATAAGTCACCCTTAATGTGTGCCCTGGGTATCCCCTAGAGCAGGGTGCTGTGTAGGTAAAAGGCAGGACATGTACCTGTGTAGTTATATGTCCTGGTAGTGTAAAAAACCCTCAATTCGTTTTTGCACTGCTGTGAGACCTGCTCCCTTCATAGGCTAACATTGGGGCTGCCCTCATACACTATTGAAGTGGCAGCTGCTGATCTGAAAGGAGCAGGGAGGTCATATTTAGTATGGCCAGAATGGTAATACAAAATCCTACTGACTGGTGAAGTCGGATTTAATATTACTATTCTAGAAATGCCACTTTTAGAAAGTGAGCATTTCTTTGCACTTAAATCCTTCTGTGCCTTACAATCCACGTCTGACTAGGTTTAGTTGACAGCTCCTTGTGCATTCACTCAGACACACCCCAAACACAGGATACTCAGCCTCACTTGCATACATCTGCATTTTGAATGGGTCTTCCTGGGCTGGGAGGGTGGAGGGCCTACCCTCACACAAAGGACTGCCACACCCCCTACTGGGACCCTGGCAGACAGGATTGAACTGAAAGGGGACCTGGTGCACTTCTTAGCCACTCTTTGAAGTCTCCCCCACTTCAAAGGCACATTTGGGTATAAAACAGGGCCTCTGCCCTACCTCATCAGACACTTGCTGGAGAAGAAACCGGAACCAGAAACTACACCCTGCCAAGAAGAACTGCCTGGCTGCTCAAAGGACTCACCTGTCTGCTTTCTACAAAGGACTGCTGTCTTGCTGTTGCCCTGCTGCCTTGCTGAACTCTTGTCTGGCTGTGAAAGTGCTCTCCAAGGGCTTGGATAGAGCTTGCCTCCTGTTCCTTGAAGTCTCAGGACCAAAAAGACTTCTTCCTTTCACTTGGACGCTCCGTGCGCCGAAAATTTCGACGCACAGCTTGTTTCGCGGCGAGAAAAACGCCGCACACCGACGCTGATCGACGCGACGCCCTCGGGACGATCGAGACTTCGACGCACAACCTCGCAAGGACAAAGCCGCCCGACTTTCCAGGAGAAATCGACGCGACGCCTACCGTGAGTGCGAAACTTTGACGCACGGCCTCGCAAGGACAACGCCGCCCGACTTCCAAGGAGAAATCGACGCGACGCCTGCCGTGAGACCAAACTTTCGACGCCCGGCCTCGCAAGGACAACGCCGCCCGACTTCCAAGGAGAAATCGACGCGACGCCTACCGTGAGATCGAAACTTCGACGCGCAGCCCCGCAGAACGACGCGCAGCCGGAAAACAAGCAGGAGAATCCACGCACAGATCCGGGACATCTGGTAATCCCCGCGATCCACAAAAAGAGACTGCGCGCCGGAAAACGACGCCCGACTTCCCCGCGTGGAAAAGAACGACGCAAGTCTTTGTGTGCTGAGGAGAAATCGACGCACACACCCTTTTTCCACGCATCCCTTTTCCTGTGGCCCTCTGAGGAGATTTTCCACCAGAAACCAGGTACTTTGTGCTTGAAAGACACTGTATTGCATTCTAAAAACTTAAGACACTTTATATCACTTTCCTGTGATAGTTCTACAATTTTCCATTGCATCTTTATTCTTTTTGACCTACAATTATCCTGATAAATATTATATATTTTTCTAAACACTGTGTGGTGTATTTTTGTGGTGTTATATGGTGGTATTGTATGACTTATTGCACAAATACTTTACACATTGCCTTCTAAGTTAAGCCTGACTGCTCGTGCCAAGCTACCAGAGGGTGGGCACAGGATAATCTTGGATAGTGTGTGACTTACCCTGACTAGAGTGAGGGCTTTTGCTTGGACAGAGGGTAACCTGACTGCCAACCAAAAACCCCATTTCTAACAGTGGCAAAGTACCAATGTTTTGCATTCCCATTTCAGTCAGAAAACATTAGTACATACCACTTCCCAATTCACCAAGGCATTCTCCATGGAGCTGATTTTACTATGCTAAATTCCTAAATATTTAGAGATAATGAGCAGCAGACAAAGGAGACAGAAATCTGTGGTTACAAAATTTATTACAGAGATCTACATCCCCACTGTAGAAACATGAAATTCCTAAAAGATGACCAGAATTGGGAATTCATATAGACTAGACTTGAGAAAATTGAAGTGATATTTTGCTGTCTGGCAATTTTCACTAGCAGTGAAACCATGATATGTTATATTGATTGCATATTCAGATGCTGTTGTTTTCATGTTTCTAGTTGTGCGACACTCAGCTCTTTATTCTATGAACGAATAGGCCTTGAGTCTTTCTTTTGCCATCTTGTGTCTGTAGATCTTAGCTGCCCAAGTGGCCAATGCCAGCGTCGTCCTGCAGATCGATAATGCAAGACTGGCTGCTGATGACTTCAAACTCAAGTGAGTAAGACTGGGTAGTGATGAATTACGTCTACTTACATATACTTATAGTACACATAGATACTCCTATACCATCTCAGCACACTTCTAATTTAGGCAGCTTGGATAGTCAAGAAATTTGATGCCTCATAACACACTAAAGACCGTGGTCTCCTACATCGGATACTCACTTCTTTCTCTGCACTGAAGGCATATATGCCTGAGTGTGGTAAATTGTTTCACTCTACAGATCCTGTTCTTATGAAAGTGAGCATTGGAAGTTTTAGCTGTTCACGTTTGAATGATAAAGGCCTTCAATTTAGAAAGATCAGTTTAATTTAAAAAAAAGTAAATGTGCCTATTATTTTAACACACTATCAACCATTGGTGACATCACCAGAGCAGGGATCCATGGGAACTCCTTTTCAACATGTCCTCTCCTTACACAAGGCATTTAATGGCTTATTAGATGAACATACGTACTTCCTGAAATTGAAGCATGCTGAAGGCGTTTTTAGGGAGTTTTGTTGTAATGTAGCAAAAGAAGTGTGTCAACTTTATATGTCCTACACTTGGGAGATAAGGAGAAACTAAGGTACCTCTAATAAGGAAGTGGCGTGTTTGCATTGGGTGCACTGTAGCAATTTTCCCAGGTTGAATAGTTTGCAATGGTGCTGATACAATTTGGCACCAATGTTTGCAGTTTATGACAAGTGAAACAACAACATTTTAAATGACTTGCCAGTGGGAAAACAGCTATCGGTCAGTCCAGATGTTGGTGTCGATGTCAGGGCAAATTTTCACCAGCACTAGCAACATCAATGTATTAAAAAATACTGTTGAAAACTCTACTGGCATTTATGTAATCTATGTTACCACAGGTATCAGTAATTCGTGGATGTAAAATACGCCTCATATAATGAATAATATCCTCTCCTCTGGATTATGGAATATTATCCGAATCTAATATTTCACCATGCCATTCCTAGATTCCGAGAGATTTTCTTTGAGAAAGTACTCACAGCTTCACTTGGCAAATTAGACCCTGGAAACACCTGAAGTAATTCAGTGTACGAAATTACTGCATACGTCGTAATTCACTATCAGGCCGTTAACTCCTGCTTGTGTCCAATTAAAGATTTAAAGGTCAATCAGGATAAAAGTTTATGAAGTGCTTCTTGAGAAAGTCTTTGGATTTCTGCCCCAAAAGACACTCAATGGATTTTCTGCACACTTACACTAAAGCTCGTTCTAAGTGTGTTTTATTGCAGCTTACACCGTGTTTGGCTGGGTTGGGTAAGGTTTGTTGCAACACAGGTATCTTCACCACTAGCGGTATTATGATCAGGCAATAGCTTGGAGAATAGACAAAACATGTTTGAACAAAAGTCCTAAAACTTAATATGTTCCTAGGTATGAGAATGAGCGGATGCTTCGCCAGAGTGTGGAGGCTGACATCAATGGGCTGCGTCGGGTGCTGGATGAGCTGACCATGGCCACATCTGACCTCCAGTCGCAAGTGGAGAGCCTGACTGAGGAGCTGGCAGCACTCAAAAAGAACCACGAGGATGTAAGAGCTAGTTGTGTGCTTCACTGGTCTCGGAAGACATGAATATGGGATAAAATCATAATACTAAAAATTTTCAATACCAATTTTTAAGAGTCAATAAAAGGGTTCAAATGTTTATATATACTCTAGACCATCATTCTCCACTGTTGGTGCGTCATGGCTGAGTCCATTCCAGGTTTACAGGATAGCCGATGACTATTTAGATTAATTGTACGCTAATTTGTGTTGTGAGGATATGCTGCAATCTGACAGGCGTCATAGATCAACATTGAATTCTCATGTTGTATATTGTCTGGCTTACTCGAAAATGTTGAACATTACTTGGTTGATCAGTGACTTACACTTCTTGACAACCCATGGAACCTTTTAATATTGCAGTATTAGAATCAAAATATTGTTCAACATAACTCAATTTCTAATGTTGATGTTCCCTTTTTTACATCACTTGCATACAAATGAAGGGGTTTTGTCTTTTTTTCTCATTGCAGGAGATGAAGGGTCACCAACGTGATACTCAAGGAGATGTCAGTGTTGAGATGCATGCTGCTCCAGGCATAAACCTCCTCGAACTCCTAAACAGACAAGGGTGCAATATGAAAGATTGGCAGAGGAGAACCGCAGGCGGGCCGAAGAAGAATTCAACCAAAGGGTGAGGATCTATACACTATGATGATTGTCAAAAGAAAATGGAGAACCCTGCATCAACTCTCCCTCATTTTTCTTTCAGAGTGCAGAGCTGAAACAACAAATCTCAACAGGGGTGGAGCAGGTGCAATCAATTAAGACTGAGGTGTCAGAACTGCGACGGACCTTGCAATCGCTGGAGATCGAGCTACAGGCACAACTGTCAATGGTAAGAGAAAGTTCACCTCTCAGAAAGCATCCCCACTCTTAAGAAACATAAAATTGTTGTGTGATAAGACAATAGGAATCTATTTACAGTTATGTAATCAAAATAATGATTGACGCAATTTTACATTTTTTCCCCATCCATTATTCTTCTGCACATTTCTGAATGGTTGCCACCTCATACCCTTGACAGAAATACATCTACAGTGATTTTCAGAGTAGGAATGGGTCAGGGAAATATTGCAAATATTCACAAACTCGATAGTTAGTCGATGTTCTCAAATTTTCCATGGTATTCAGGACCTGAATTCACTCCCCACCTTGAGAATTATCTTTATCCATGTGTAATATTGCACCATAATGTTGTAACCGTATAGCTACGTAAAGTTTTTTCCAAGTGATAGTTAACTTTTTGTGAATTCCTTTAAATAATTCATGTTGGTATTTGTACACACACTTAGCTTTATTATTTGTGCCCAGGGTGTTTAGTCGAATAGTGAACATAAGAAAAACAGCCAATATCAATCCTAATCCCTATCCTCCATTCCTGGTCACTTTTAAATCATTGTGATCTACATCTTTCCCACAATTCCTACTTTTGCTCCTAAAATTCCTACTTTTTATCCCACACCTAGGTTAATTTCCACTGACCTTACTCTATGGGTGGATGGCTTTTAGATCATCACCTTTTAACACTCTCCACAATTATATATACAGAGAAATACAATAAACCGACTTAAATCCACCAAATTGTCATCAACTTCGCTCACAATTCACTATAGAAACTTTGTCCAAAAGGTAGAGTCAGAGGGAGGCTTACCAGCAATGATATGTTTGAACAGAAAAAACAATGTTTGTAGTCTTAGGGCCTAATTTAAATATTGGCTGATGGGTTACTCCATCACAACGGCGAAAGATATCCCTTCCACTGAAATCTAAATCTCATTATGTCCTATGGGATTTAGAGTTTGTTGGGACGGGATTTGAGTCACCGTTGTGATGGAGTAACCAATCTGCTAATATCTAAGTCAAGCATTCAGTTCAAAGATTTGCCATTTACTTAGTAATTGTGCAGTGTTTTGTTGATTTTACAGAAAAGCTCTTTGGAAAGTAACCTGGCCGAGACGGAGGGACGCTATTGTTCTCAGCTGGCAGAGCTGCAAGGCAAGATCAGTATCATAGAGGAGCAGCTGGGTGACCTCAGGGCACAGATGGAGCACCAGAGTGATGAGTACAACCAACTCTTAGACATCAAGAGTCGACTGGAGCAGGAGATTGCAACATACCAGCGTCTCCTTGAAGGATCGGGAGGGTAAGAATTTGGCAGCATCTTTCACCAAAGATTTCCTTTTCTACCCTTAGTGAGGTGCACTATGTAGAAAGATCTCATAGTGGAGAAGCATGTGTAGAGTCATAGGGCAGTCAGCATGAAGTTAAAGAATATGCACTTGGAGCTCCTAAACCATATGAGGATCTGCACAGTGCTGTGTGAAAATAAAAAATGGAACTGCAGCATTTTATAAAAAGTTGTTCCAGTACCAGGGTTAAGCTTTAGTACCTCTGCATCAAGGATTATAAAAAAAATGGGTTGGGATAATGATTGCCACAGTCTCATCTTTTACGGTTTTTTTCAGAGAAAGGCTTACTTGAGTATCAGTGTGGTTGAGTTTATGGTTAAGCATGACAAGATTTTTTTTCTTTTGGATGGAAGAGAGTAAAATGAAGTGAAAATGGAAACTGGGTCACTGTTATCTTAGTCGCACCAAGTTCCAAGAACCTGAGCAATAAGTAAAGACCTAATTTAGTGTTTGGGAGACAGGTCGTGTGTCACAAAAGTCACAGATAGTTAATTCACATTATTACAAGTGACGTAGGGTACAATGCACTTTCTATTAAGGCGGACGGTATAGCTGCCACATTTGTGATGGAATAACCCATCTGTAAACTCTAAATCAGGCCCTACATCTCAGGTAAATAGCTCCTAGCTCAATGAATGATTGAATGACAATTTCTAGAGCATGAACAACTACCCAGAGGCCACCCTGGCACTGAAAAAGGGGTATAGACTAAGGGAGAGGTGGCTGCTTGCCAAGACTTATGGAAGCTCCAATAGCCAGGTTTGAAATTGTTTCCGGAAAAGTTGTTTCCTGAAAAGATTGTGATTGAGGTTTCTCCCTAATCTGCAGAGGGAGAGAGTTCCACACCTTAGCTAACCTAGAAAAGAAAGGTGTGATCTTGTATACAGGTATTTTAACACCATGGAAGTGTTCAAATGTTTTGTACACACAGATGGCATTGCAAGAGCATTTTTATATCACGCTATCGCTGTGATAAAATGTGACTTTCCCTCTGTCCTCAAGAGAGACACAGTTCAAGTGCCAATTTAAAAGGCTCTTTACTCAGGATAATATAATTAATTTTATTTCTGGATACAGGTCCTCACAGTTCCCGCAAACTAAACATCAGTCAGACTATGGCTCAGGAGAACACAGCAGTTATAGCGGGGTCAGCGGGTATGACAGAGGCAGCAGGTCCACCGGAACTACAGGCTATGGCTCAGGCACCGGTTCCTCTTCCAAAAGTAAACGCTTTCTTGCGACGCCCAGTTCCTACACACTTGAAAACCACAGTCATAATAAACAGGCTCTGACCCCATCACTTGCATCCCACACAGTCTCTGACACATCAGTCACAGCGATGGGTTAGATTCAGTGGTGCGATTATCTTAGCATAGGTTGAAATCTGCAAACAGCTCTGCCAGTGCGCCTGATCACTTAGCGACAGCTCTTGTATTTGTAAAACACTAAGGCCCATATTTATACTTTTTGACGCAAAACTGCGCCAACGCAGTTTTGCGTCAAAAAAATTAGCGCCGGCTAACGCCATTCTGAAGCGCCATGCGGGCGCCGTATTTATTGAATGACGTTAGCCGGCGTTAGCCGCCGGCGCTGTCTGGTGTGCGTTAAAAAAAACGCCGTACACCAGGCAGCGCCGGCGTAGGGGGAAAATGGCGTATGGGCGTCCAGAAATGGTGCAAGTCAGGCTGAGGCAAAAAAATCGCCACAACCCGATTTGCGCCATTCTTTTACGAAGCCCATCCCCCATTGAAATGACTCCTGTCTTAGCAAAGGCAGGAGTCATGCCCCCTTGCCCAATGGCCATGCCCAGGGGACTTCTGTCCCCTGGACATGGTCATTGGGCATAGTGGCATGTAGGGGGGCACAAATCAGGCCCCCCTATGCCACAAAAAAAAATAAAAAAAAATACCTACCTGGACTTACCTTAATGTCCCTCCATCCTTGGGTGTCCTCCTGGGGTGGGCAAGGGTGGCAGGGGGTGTCCCTGGGGGCGGGGGACGGCACCTCTGGGCTCATTCTGATCCCACAGGTCTCTTAACGCCTGCCCTGACCCAGGCGCTAAAATCCGGCGCTAATGCAGGTTTTTTAGACCCGCCCACTCCCGGGCGTCATTTTTGCCCGGGAGTATAAATCCGACGCATATGCATCGGAGTCATTTTTTAAGACGGGAACGCCTACCTTGCATATCATTAACGCAAGGAAGGTGTTCAAGCAAAAAAATTACGCTACCTCCATGAACTTTGGCGCTAGACGCGTCTAACGCCAAAGTATAAATATGGAGTTAGTTTTGCGTCGAATTTGCGTCGAAAAAAACGACGCAAATTCGGCGCAAACGGAGTATAAATATGCCCCTAAAAATCTGTGCAAGTGAGCTCGGTTATTGACTGCTGCACTCTCTCTAGTGTGACCCACACTTCACTTTAACACTGGAGATCCACCCTGCCTGCAGCAACTCTGCTATTCCAGTTCTAGAGTCTGTAAGTGCACCCAACTACTGCCCTGCAGCAGCCCCACTCTGTTGCACATGGAACCGAAACATGGTTCTAAGCACCTCAGTCATGATCTGTTCCCACATGGCGAGGTGATTAGTTAGAAACGCACGTTCACTGAAGGCGCTGTAATGTTTTTATTTGAGCCACTCATAGGTACTGCGAGCCGGATTATTTGTTATAAATTTTGTTTTTTAAAACCTTCCAGTTCTACGCGGGTAATAACGATTACAGAGGACTTAGTCGATGGCAAGCCCGTCAGCTCGAGAAGACAGGTACATGAATACTAATGAATGCTGAGGAGGATCTGAAGGATACGGACGAGGCCAATGGAACATTTGAGAAGTGGATTCCAGCGAATGAGGCACTTCAGAATTACCACACTTTCCGGGACTGCTTGGCACTTCATTCACACTCTTATGGTAGAGCCCCTGTATACTTCTCTCTCAATAGGAGCGTCCTTTTCAATTTTCACCTTGAAAACGAGCATCCTAGTGCAGAGCACCTTCCGCAAAAGAAGGCGCTATGTTCATGGACGCCGTTAAGTTTTACAGTGAAATACACATAGCTATTGTTGAGTTAACTTTAATTGAAAGTGCATTGACACCAGTGCATTATTTTCCTCTGAAAGATATTCTAAAAGAGGGTTCCAGAGCATTCAATCTGGATACATTCGCTGTGTGGTTCCTTTTTAATTCACTGTGGAACGTTTCAGGTTGTGGAAACAGTTTTGCTTTTTACACCTGCTTGCTTGTTTCTTCTTTTCAATAAACTTTCTGTTTGATGCAAAATTCAAAATCACTTTTCATTTATTTGAGTTGCTTCCACCAGCTTTTTTTCAGATTTCTGAGATTTCTTGCTCCATAACTTCTTTGCCAACGAACGAAATCAGACATTTACAGCATCTTTCGCTTCAGGGGCAGAAAGAGTTATAAGGAGATAAGGTGATTTGAGGGCTAAATGAATGGATGATAGGTGTACATTTACATATCACACAGTACATATTGTGTCTCTTTGTGCTGATCTGCAATATTGTCTACCAGTCAGAAAGTGTAATTGTTCATTATGCTTTTAAAAGGAGGAATTTGACACTAGAGTGTTATGTGAGAAAGTGGGTCTCCTGTCTAATATCACCCCGCAAGAGATTCCAGTATCTGGGACATATGTAAAAGGAAGTCCCTTTTCCCCTTCTCTGTCCCTGGCACCTAATGGTGAAAAATAGACGTTTTCCATCTGTGTGCCGTTGTCTCATATGGTCTACAGGTTGAATGCTGAGAATCAGATATCCAGGCCCCTTCTTTGTAACATGTTTTGTCTCAGAAATAGGATTTTGAACCTAAGACTGTCCTCTGCTTTTAGCTGGTATGGATACATTCTAGCTTGAATTGTGATCAAACTTCTGTAGTCCTAGGATTGCTAGGATTAATTTTACCAACAGATTTTGAGCATTCACAGAGATCCCTGCAAAGGCCCTCATTATGAGTAGCTAGGATGAGTTTAGGGTAATGATCGCACGAGGTGAAGACCATTACCTCGGGATTCAGACCTTATCAAGTGTAATAATCATGGGCGACTGGTGTTCATTGGCAAAAGGGACGTTGTCCTGCCCCCCTCTGGGGAGATGCAAAAACAGGGAAACAAACACAGCAGCTGAAAATAAATCACTACTCTGAGACAATGTGCCTAATCTCTTGGGTGAACTCTAGTGACCTTTGCAGATGTTCTGCTGCACAAGTGCCAGCCAGCCGGTTAAGGTCTTCAACCTGCAGGCACAAGCTCCAGCAGTGACATCATAGGAAAGGAAGAAGGAAGTGTTGAATTAGAAAGCAAGAGATCTGGTTGTTTTTGGGGTCCATAAACAGTGGCCCTGGGAGAAGTTACAAACCCCATCCACTTCAATGGCTGGGAGTGAGGCAGACCAATGTGACAATGAGGGAGTGGGTGGCAACAATTTGTTGGTCATCACAGAAGGGCAGGCTGTAGGAGGGATGCAGGGGGCTGCTTACCTGGCAGTAGCATGCGTTTAGGACTGCATTTGGTTTCACTTTGAAAAAAACATTTTGGAGCTGAGAGTGCCCCTTCTCGTGCTCATGCTCCATTTCTCGATCTGCGCACCTTGCATTTCTGCAAAAGCATGTACGAGGTAATACATTGCTCTCATTGGATGATAATGGATACATCTGTCCCTCAAGTACTGAGGGCGTTACATATAGGAGGCTCTATGCGTCAGAATCAGAAATTTAACATGGATTAGTTTTTGTACCAACAACCAGCAGTCTCTTCAAATGGAGGGTAATCAATTGCTGAGGAGGAGAACTGAGCGTTACTTTTAATATGTGTGGTAAGAAGAAGAGATCTTTATCAGATTTAATCCCCAAACTCCTTGCTTTGGTACTATGAGTGGGTGGATCACCTGATTCCACAGGTCACTGTCAGCTAGACCATGGCGACAAAGATCCACCATAAAAAAGGATTCCAGATTTCACCGCGCTTCAAACCACTTGTTTTCTTCCAGTTCATCATTATAATGAGGTAGTCTTTATGAATCAATTCTATTTATTATAGCTGCAGTTAACATATAGGACTGGCAGGGCTCAATAATCGCACAAGATGAGAGTACACAGCCTTTCACCTACAACCCTGAGGCCGACAGCGAGTCTGAGGCATTTTATTCAAACAAAAACATAAAGAACCAGAAAATAAAATAAAGCTAAGTGGTCAAAGAGAGGAGTCGGTGATGGCATAGGGCCAAGTTGGGTAGAATTAAATTCCCTATGGGATGAGCTGGAGGTGTTGGTCGTAAAAGAGTCAGGCGAATTCAAACATTGTAACAATTTCAAGTACAATGGGCATATCAATTTTTTTAATTCAGAATACAGAATGCATATATTCGGGGCCCATTCTGTGGCGAAAGCTTCCACTTTTTGGTCAACTGTGACAGAAATATTTTTCGTACCCGGTCTAAACCAAAGTTTGTGCTACCAGGTTAGATATTGGAGTCTTTTATATGTTTCCCATAAAGCGAAGATCACCTGGTGTGCTGCGCCTCATGCCAGCACCATATGCCTCCCATGAGGTGAATAGACTCGGAACATCATGGGATTGGAAAGGCCAAGGATAGTGTATGCCGGGAACCTAAGGACCAACGTGTCAAATGCATGGTCAATGTTGTCAAGGATTTGCAGTAATAGTGTCTCACTACCCCCACATTCCCTCTAGCACTCCTTTGAACATTCTTGGTTCCAGGAAGGAATAAGGGCAGGAGTCAGGCACCAATAAGAAACAATTTTATCTGCTGATTCAGTGCTGTATGTTATGCACAGTGTAACAGGCTCTGTAGTAAATGTTAGCTCAGTCATCATCCGAGACGGTCCTGCCAAGTTCCGTTTCCCACGTCCTTTGGCCCACAGTGTGGATATTATGGGCCCTTTGTCCTAGAAGAGTGTACAGTTCTGAGATGAGACGCCTGTTGTTATTCTTACGTAATAGCCATTTTTCAAATGGGGTTTTCCACATGAGGTTGAACAGAGGGTTGCATAATCCAATGGCAGATTTGGAGGTATTGGCTATGATCCTCCTCTCTCAGGCCATAATCGGTTTTTAGTTGCTCAAAGGGGATGATCCCATCAGGGTAAAACAAACACCCAGCATACTTGCACCCACCCTCTTGCCAGCAAGGAAACCTGCATATTTGCAGTCCAGAGGTGAAATCTGAATTAGCTAAGATGGGTGTCATTGGAGAGGGGATGGACATTAGTCCTGCCTTAGTCGCTATGGCGTCCAATACCGAAGCACAGAGTTAGTGACAAGTGATGAGTAAAGTCTCCAGAGCCTGTGCTTCCGGGAAAGCCAAGGCTCTTTCCAAATATGGAAACCAGCCACAGCCTGGCACATAAGAATAGTGCTTCTCTGTCAGACAGAGGCTCCACTCCACTAGGAAACACAGTTTTGAGGCCTGGTAGTATCAGATTAGAGACAGCACTGAAAGGCCCCCATCTCGAGTTGGGCAATACATGAGAGGGTTTGGAAGGCAAGGTTCCACCCCCATATAAATCTTTTAATCTCAGTTGGCATTGATAGAAGGACATGGCATGGTGGAGTAAGAGGCAGAGTTTGAAAAAGGTAAGGGATATGTGGTAGAGTGGTCATTTTGATAGCAGTGACTCTGCCCATCCACGAAAGGCCAAGGTGTTCCCAAATGTTAATATCAGACCTAACCTCTTTGGTCAAGGTAGCGCAGTTGAGTGTGACCTCTTTAGAGATGGAGGTTGCTAGTTTGCTTCTGAGGTAGAGGATGTAATCACTCGCCCACTTGAATGGGAGTTGAGAGCAGAGGATGGCTTCAGTCTGGGGTGTAACAGTCAGGTATGAAATGTGGGATTTTTGCATATTGACCTTAAAGCCAAAAATTTGGAGCTCTGTGATCAGGAGTGGGAGAGAAGTCAAAAGATGTGTAAAGGCCAGAATCACGTCATCCGCATATAAGCTGATATGCTGTTGCTCTCCCCCAAACTGAATGCATTAATTTCCAGACTGGATCAAAGATGCTGTGCAAGGGGCTCCATGTTGAGGGCAAACAGAAAAGGGGAGAGTGGGAGCCTCGGCATGTGCCATGCCATATGGGAAAGGGTGCAATGAGGTTCCATTGATGCAAACTGTGGCCCTAGTTGAGCTATAGATACTCTTGATCAAGGGCAGGAGCCTGTCACCAAAGCCAAAGAGGTAGGGTCAATGAACTCTATTGAATGCTTTTTCTGCGTTGACTGAGAAAAGCAATGATGCCTTTTGAGGCGGGGAGACTTTGTCCAGGAGGTGAAGTATGCATCTGGTGTTATCCCCACATTGGAGCTTGGGTATGAACCCAGTCTGATTTGGGGCAATAAGGACAGGCATTGGAGAGTTAAGGAGTTAGGCTAGTATACTTCTGTTAGATTTGTCATCCTTAGCGTGGTCTCCCTTAACATTTTGCCTTTGTTTCCCAGGTTGTTGATGTGTGCTGGCCTCTGTTTTTGCTGATTTTGTTACTCTGGGAACTTTACCACTGCTAAGCAGTGCTGAAGTGCAAGTGCTCCTTTACAAAATGTGTATGTAATTGGTTTATCCATGATTGGCATATTTGGTTTACCAGTAAGTCCCTAGTAAAGTGCACTAGAGGTGCCAGGACCAGTAAATCAAATGCTACTAGTGGGCCTGCAGCACTGGTTTTGCCCCCCACCTAAGTAGCTCTGTAATCATGTCTCAGACCTGCAACTGCAGTGTCTGTGTGTGCAGTTTTTAACTGTAAATCCGACTTGGCAAGTGTACCCCCTTGTCAGGCCTAAACCTTCCATTTTCTTACATGTAAGGCACCCCTAAGGTAAGCGCTAGGTAGCCCCATGGGTACGGTGCAGTGTATGGTTAAGGTAGGACATATAGGGGGTCATTCTGACCTCGGCGGTAAAAGGCGCTTACCGCCGGTCAGAACACCGCCGCAGCCGCGGTAAACCGCCACGGGCATTCTGACCCGCAACTTGCAAACCGCCAAAAACCCGACATCCACAAAAGTCCACAAGGTCAGCGAAAAAATGGCGATGAACAAACCTCCACCGTCACGCCAACAGAAATACGCCCATACCATTCCGACCCACAAATCCACGCGGCGGTCTTTCAAACGCGGTATTCCATTGGCGGTACACACCGCCGCGGTCAAAGTACACATACACATAGAAAACTCAGCCACATTGGTCAGTTTGAAATACACACACCTGATACACATACTAACACCACTCCCACACACCCAACACAATATAAAACACACACCCACATCACCCACATGCCCCTACGACCCGGAATCATTGACGAAGGCTAGAGAGAGAGCACAGAATAGACAATCCCACAACACAGAGGCACACAACACCATCACCCACACAGAATCCACGCACCAAACACCACACACCACCACACGCACCACACTCATCACCACAAACGCCACCCCACGCCTCAACCACACCACCCCATGGCACCCCAAAGACACCCCAGGTTCAGTGACGCAGAACTCAGGGTCATGGTGGAGGAAATAGTCCGTGTAGAGCCCCAGCTCTTCGGGGCACAGGTGCAGCACACCACAATTGCCAGGAAGATGGAGCTATGGCAAAGGATAGTGGACAGGGTCAACGCGGTGGGACAGCATCCACGCAATCGGGATGACATCAGGAAGAGATGGAACGACCTACGGGGGAAGGTGCGTTCCATGGTATCAAGGCACAACATTGCGGTGCAGAAGACTGGTGGCGGACCCCCACCTACTCCCCCAGAATTTACCGCGTGGGAGGAGGAAGTCTTGCACATCCTGCATCCTGAGGGCCTCGCAGGAGTAGGCGGAGGAATGGACTCTGGTAAGGCAAATCTTCACTACTGCTTCCCACCCCCACCCCACCTGCATGCCAAATCATACCCCCACCCTCGCCCCCTCCCCCATCACACCAACCCCTAGCAAAAGGCTCACCATCACAACCCACCCATCCCAACACCAAGCCCTGCATGCGACCACAAAGCATGGACACCCATCACCAAAGCATGCCCACTGCACACACACATCACCCCCACAAGCCACACTCACAAAAGCCCCCACAAGGAAATGCCTACACTTGGGTACACGGACACCCACCCATCACACGAAATGCCACACACAGAAGCAATAACCATACCTTTATAACCCTGCAGGACCCGAACGCCACCACACCGCCACGGAGGGTCCCGAGATGTCCATCCCACCCCCAGAAGAGGCCCCCAGCGATGACAGCAGCTCTGTCTCCCTGGAGCCAGATGACCAGCCCGGCCCATCGGGGACCTCTGGACAGTCGGTTCCCCACAGACAGCCACAGGCTACACCAGACCCAACCCCCTCTGGGAACACCAGCACAGCTCCCACCCAGCGGGCCCATGCCTCTGTCTCCAGGACACGTCAATCAGCGGTGTGTCCACCACTACAGGGCACCCAGGTTGACCCACCACCCCAACAACAACAGGGACCTGGGGGCAGTGGTAGTGGGCACACCGTCCAGGGGACAGAGGCCCAGGAACACAGGGGAACTGGGAGGGCTGCTGTGCGACAGGGGGAGGGCAGACCCGGGGAACCCACTCTCCAAGAGGCCCTCTCCTCCATCATGGGAGCATACCACCGCTCCCAGGAGATGATGGCGACGGTACTGGCCCGGTTCCAGGAGATCCAGGAACTGCAGGAGGAACGGTACATGGGGTTCAGGGAGGAACTGAGGAACATCGGTTCCGCAATGGGGACCATCGTCGTGGCCCTTACCCAGATCGTCACCACATTGCGGGACCATGTGGCACCCCAAAGGGCCCCTGTCACTAGCCCAGGCCAGGAACAGCCTACCACCTCCGCCGGCGCTAGTGGACAGGAGGCCCCCACACAACGACAGGCCACCAGAACCCCACCTCCTGCAGAAGAAGAACCACCCCGCAAGCGTAACCTGTGATCTCACAAGAAGACAGAGTAGGATTGCCAGACCCCCGCCAGCCTAAGATACCCCCTGATGTCATCCCACTGTCCCACATTGTCACCCTGTCCAACTTTGAACTGCCCCTGCTCCATCCTTCCCCAGGCATATGGACAATGCACCTGTGCTACTGAGAACTGGACTCTGCCATGGACATTACTCAACCCCCACCCATCACCATTTCCCAATCATGTACCTATATGTAGCACTTAAAATAAATATGTAGGAAAGTCCTCCTTTTTTGCCCTGATCACCCCCACACTTTTTGGACAGGTACGGGGGTTACTGACTCTTGGCTGTGCCCTGGGTACTGCTTACCAGTCCCAGGGCCAGTGCTCTGTGTAAAATGGATATGCAAATTAGGCTAATTATAATTGGCTAAGTTAACCTACCTATAAGTCCCTAGTATATGGTAGGGCATGTAGGTTTAGGGACCACAGCATAGGTGGTGCACACCTAGGTGCACTGCTGAGGTGCCCAGTGTCATTTTAAAGGCAGGCCTGCCTTGCTGGCTGCTTTTAAATTAAAGTTATATGCAAATTCGACTTTGGAATTAAAAGTACTTCCAAAGTCTTAAACTACCTTATTTTTACATATAAGTCACCCATAAGGTGTGCCCTATGTGCCCCTAGGGCTGGGTGCCATGTAACTATAAGCAGGGACTTTATAAAAATAGATTTATAAACCCTGGTGAGGTAAAAACAGCCAAATTCGTTTTTCCCTCATTGAAGTAAATGGCCTTCATAGGCTAGAATGGGGAGACTTTATTTAAAATTTAGAATTTGGTATCAAATTACTTGTTGTAATAAATCCCACAACTTCCAGTTGTTGGATTTAATATAACTTGTTCAGGTAAAAGGTTTAAGACTTTACCTAAAAAGTTGCCAATTTCAGCCATGCATTGTTTTTGCTGCTGTGCTCTGATTGGCCAGCCTGCAGCAGCTTAGCCAAGCTGCCTTGATGAGGTGTGAAGTGGCCTGGCTTCACACAAAGGAATGTGCTTGTGGGAGAGAATCTCCCCTCAGCAGATGGTGAGGCAGGAAGGGGGAGGGCTGCCAAACTGGTCTTCAAAGGCAGAGAAGGACATTTGGAGCACCCAGCAACACCCCCACATCCTGCAACCCCAGACAACTAGGTGCCCCCTTGATTAGATTAGGAGAGGGCAGGAGAGGGGTGTGTTTATGATTTTTGGCCACACCAGTGGGTGGGCTCAGCCAGATGTAACCTCCAAAAATCAGATTCAGCCATGTTGGATTTTTAGAGAATGTTGCCTTCTGGGATGGATTTTTGCCACACTTCCCAGGAAGTGGTCATCACAGGGGGACGACCCTGTACCTGATTGGAGAACCAGGACCCCCCTGCTTTTCACCCAGGAGCAAGGATAAAACTGGCAGACCTGCACCCACACCTCAGATCCCCACCAGATTTCAAGAAGAAAAGAACTAAAGAAGAAGAAGGACTGCCCTGCTGGACCCGTGGCCTGCACCTGGAACCTGCACTCAGAAGGACTGCACCAGCTGCACACTTGGGCTTCACCACAAGAAGGACTTTGCCTGGCTTCAACTGGTTCAAGGAGGGACTCCCTGTTTGCTACAGGTGAAAAATTGCTATCCAGAGTCCCCTGCACCAACTCCTGAGGAAAGTGACCAGCTGACCACTGTCCAGTGGCCAAAAAGGAGTTTGCGCCAGGTGCATTCTGGGAGTTGAAGTCCGCACCCCCCAAGGACCATCTCAGAACTTCTGGACCCTTGGGGTGAGCTGTGGACCCCAAAGGAACCTTAAAAGAACATCTGGGTGAAGCCCCAGAAGTTTGGAGAAGATTTGAGAATTTTTGTAAAAAAGCTCCAGAGAGGGACCGACCCGCCGCAGAAATTCTAGCCGGCTTGCCTCAACCGCGACCCGGCCTGACTTGGTGGTTCGTCCCGGTAAAGAAAAATCTCAGAAAAAGAGACTAAGTCCAAAGGTAAAAAGTTGACCGGGACCTCCCAGCCATCGTATCCGAGAAGGGCTCCATGGACGTCGGATCAAGATCCAGGTTTACCCCGGTCGAAGGATTTTCACCTCGAAAAAACGACTAAGTCCGAAGGTAAAAATCTCCACCGAGGAATCCAGCATCGCGTATCCGGACAAGGGCTCCAGGAGGTCGGATTCGACTGGCAGGTTCGTCCCGCTGAAGAAAATCTTCAAAATAAAGACTAAGTCAGAAGGTAACTTTTTAACTGAGGCCTCCCGCGACTTGTAGCCGAGCAGGGCTCCGTCGCGGTCGGCCTGAAACTTTGACTTTGCCCCGGTCGAGGTGCAACCAGATGACCCGATTGGCGCTTTTTGTTTCTAAGCGCTAGAAAAATAATAATTCTTTAAAAATTCATATCTCCGGTTCCCTTTATCCGATTTTATTTGTTTTTGTGTCATTTTAAAGATAAAAATATAAACTATTTTTATAAATTGGTTTTGGATTTTTAAACTGTTTCCTGTATTTAATTTAATTACTGTTTTGTGATATTTGAATGCTTTACACACTGTCTCCTAAGTTAAGCCTTGACGCTCGTTGCCAAGCTACCAAGGGTTGAGCTGGGGTTAATTTACTGAGACCTAACTGGACCTAAGTGGAGGTTAGTGGCTTGTTGCTAGGTGTAGGTACCTACCTGCCCTTACCAATAACCCATTTTCCAACAAAATCACTTATTGCACTTTAAAAAACAGGAGTCTGCTTGTATTTACAACAAATGTATTACACATAACGGTGCAATAATGTCCAGTTACTTTGTGATGACAGCATACCAATCTCAATAAGCTTTAGTCCATGGGCAAACAAAGCTGATGTCAGGCAGTGGGTCATACAGCTCTGAAAAGGGAAGGGAAAGTCACAAATCAGTTAACAGGAACTGGGGGGAAACACAGACAGTGGAGTCGCATGAGGCCTTCAGTAAATGTAAAATGGGGTGGCTGATTCTTACCTGGGTGCTACTGAAAGTATTGTTGTATGACTGTCTCCCTGTTGTCCGTGTCGTCCCCGTCGTCTTCCTCCTCTTCACTCTCCACAGGCTCCACAGCTGCTACAACACCACCATCTGGACCATCCTCCTGCAGAAAAGGCACCTGGCGTCGCAATGCAAGATTGTGAAGCATACAGCAGGCCACGATGATCTGGCACACCTTCTTTGGTGAGTACATGAGGGATCCCCCTGTCATATGCAGGCACCTAAACCTGGCCTTCAGGACCCCGAAGGTCCTTTCTATGATCCTCCTAGTTCGCCCATGGGCCTCATTGTACTGTTCCTCTGCCCTGGTCCGGGGATTCCTCACGGGGGTCAATAGCCACGACAGGTTGGGGTAACCAGAGTCACCAATTAGCCACACACGGTGTCTCTGTAACTGTTCCATCACATAAGGGATGCTGCTATTTCGCATGACATACGCGTCATGCACTGACCCAGGGAACTTGGCATTTACATGGGAGATGTACTGGTCAGCCAAACAGACCACCTGGACATTCATCGAATTATAACTTTTTCTGTTTCGGTACACCTGCTCACTTCCACTGGGGGGAACCAAAGCCACATGTGTCCCATCAATGGCACCAATGATGTTGGGGATATGTCCAAGGGCATAGAAATCACCCATCACTGTAGCCAATTCGCCCACCTCAGGGAAAATAATGTAGCTCCGCATGTATTTCATCAGGGCAGATTAGAAAACATAGGCTGAGACATCCCAGATGATATGGCCACTGTTGTCTGAAAAGACCCACTTGCCAAAAAATGGAGTACTGACAGAACCTGCACCAGAGGGGGAATCCCTGTGGGTTGGCGGATGGGGACATCAGGTCTGGCTCCAGCTGGGCACATAGTTCATGTATGGTTGCTCTGTTAAACCCCTGTGTAAGTATGATATGTCGTTCTTCCATTGTCGACAGGTCCACCAGCGGCCGGTACACGGGAGGATTCATCCTTCTCCTTGCAAGTCCCAGCGGACGGTGCCTATGAAGGACAACATGGAGCACAGAGTCAAGCAACCCACAGGTTCGTTCACACAGCTTGCACAGTACACGAATCGCTATGCATTGAATGGCTTGTATGAGTGGCAATGCAAGGCCTAGGCCTGTGTGACGCAGTAGAAATCATACCATGTGGGCCCTTGAAATGGCAGCTGCCTGACCTGTGAAGTGTGACAGTGGGATGTGAGGTCACTGCGCTGGCGTGGCACACCGTGGCGGTAGGCGGTCGAAGACCGCGGCGCAAAGCAGCATTGGTTATCATTGAACCCTATGGCTCTCAGGAGCCAATGACGATGTGCGCCGGCGGTCGTGGTACGCACCGCCGCGGTACGCACCGCCGCGGGCGTGACCGCCATTTTCTATCTGATTAATCACTTGAGACCTGATCATCCACAGGAGAGGACCTATACTGCAAGTGCTGCTGTGACCTCGGTCTGGGAGATACAATGGCTGCTGCGACTGGGGAAAGGGTCCCTGCCTTCACTTCCGAAGAATTGGAGAAACTTGTTGATGGGGTCCTCCCCCAGTATGCGCTACTCTACGGTCCTCCAGACCAACAGGTTAGTACACAGGGTGCACGTTGAATGGGCTATGCCTGTGTTGAGTGGGGTGTATGTAAGATGGTGGGGAGGGGAGCGAATGAGGAGTGCAACGCACGAAAGATGAGAGCATGTGCCACATGGCAAGGTTGGGGAGGGGGGGGTGCCACTCACATTGACCAGGCAGAAAACTGATGCGATTTCCTTTACCACCCTGTACATGTCACATAGGTCAGCGCCCATCAGAAGATCGATATTTGGCGTTCCATCACCAAGGACGTCCGGGCCCTGGGGGTCCACAACAGACGGGGCACCCACTGCCGAAAGAGGTGGGAGGACATCCGCCGCAGGACCAGAAAGACCGCTGAGTCTCTGCTGGGGATGGCCTCCCAACGTAGGAGGGGTGCCAGCCACCAATTGACCCCCCTGATGTCCCGGATCCTGGCGGTGGCCTACCCCGATTTGGATGGGCGCGTGAGGACATCACAGCAGACACAAGGGGGTGAGTATCAGCACATTCTGCTATCTTTGCGCGCAGTGAAGGTGTCTGGGTGGGGGAGGAGGGCTGTGGCTATCTCCAGGCCAGGGCGCATTCTGTAGGCTAGGCCCCTCCGTTAGACACAGCCCTGTGCCCCCGCCCCCCACCTCTGTAGGGTGCCAAGTACAGCTATCCATGGTCCGGCCTCACCCATGTGTGCATTTGTCGTCCATAGACCTGTAGGCCTAGTCACAATAACTGAGTAGTGTACCCCCATTGCGCGGCCTAGTTCTCAGGGGGCTTCTGTGTCTGTCCTCTCCGACAACAGTGTTGCCAATGCATGCACTCAACCTGTCTTCATTTCTCCCCCCCCCCTTTTTTCTGTCTTCCTGTTCATGTGTGGATTAGCATCATCAGGCGGAGGAGAAGTGGCATCGGCGCACGAGGGAGCTGCATCTCACATGGCCCCGGAGGGCCATACAACAGACTCCGAGTACACCAGTGAGACGGAGGGCGAGTGGAGCTCCACAACGGGGACCCGTGGAGACGTCAGCGACACCGACACGTCCTCGGAAGGGAGCTCCCTAGCGGTGGCGGCAACATCCGTGCCCACCGCCACAACAGGTACAGCCGCCACCCAGCGCACCAGCCCCGCCCTCCCAGCAGCCCCTCAGCCTTTGCTCCGTGCCCGCTCGCCCAGGAAGGCGGGCATCTCCTTCGCCCCAGGCACCTCAGGCCCTTCCCCAGTTACCCCTGCTGCCCTCAGTGAGGAGGTCATTGACCTCCTCAGGACACTCATTGTTGGGCAGTCTACCCTCTTGAATGCCATCCAGGGTGTAGAAAGGGAGGTGCATCGGAGCAATGCATACCTGGAGGGCATTCATTCGGGTCAGGCTGCCCATCAGCGATCGTTCAACGCTCTGGCCTCAGCACTGACGGCAGCCATTGTCCCTGTCTCCAGCCTCCCTCTTCTCCCTCCACCCAGTCTCCCTCCACCCAGTCCCAGTCTCCTGTTCCTCTGCCTATCCCATCCACACCATCAGACCAGCCTGCACACACCTCTACACCCAAGGGCAGCTCATCCAGACATAAGCACCACAGATCCCACAAGCATTCACTCAAGCAACATCCAGATGCAGACATGCCAACAGTCACTACCACCTCTGTGTCCCCCACCTCCTCATCTCCCCCTCCCTCCCTGTGACGTCTCCACTCACACCTGCATGCACACCACCATCAGCCAGTACTTCCATCACCAGCACACCCTCCATTACAGTCCGCACACGTGCAGTCACCACCCCCACTGCCATTTACACGTCCCCTGTGTCCTCTCCCAGTGTGTCTGTCACCCCCTCTTCCAAAGCACACAAACGCAGGCAGCCACCCACCCAACAGCCATCCACCTCACGACAGCCTCCGTCACAAGCACCTGCACCCAAAGACAGCACACTTGACGCTCCTACAACCACATCCTCTTCCTCCACTCCCAAACCCACTACACCTACCCGTCCCTGTCCTCCCCAAGTCCTTTTCCTTTCCAACCTTGAACTCGTTCCAATCACTGACCCACCCCCTCCATCTGGTAAGAGCAAAAAAAGCACCTCAGCCACCACCAGCCCTGCATCTACTGTGACCATAGTGCAGGGCTATTGGAGTCCACCAGATCCTAGGGCAGGAACATCGGCCAGCAGCAAGAGGACAGCCAGCCCCCCCCCCGGGAAGAGGACAAAGAAGAAAAAGGCCCGGTGCGACAAGCCTGAGACGGCTGCCACCAAGGACAGTAGCCTTGCCCCGTCACCTGCCACATCATCCAAGGGAGGCAAGGGCCACAGAGCTCCAGCAAAGGAGGGCAAGGGCAGCAGGGCGGAGAAGTCAGGCAGCAGGCGAGCTGCCCAGGAGGTCCCCACCAGCCCCATCCCGGGTGTGACGGACGACACCCACGGGCCCAGGACTCCATCACAGGAGGGCGCCGCGACCGCAAGTTCGGATGGGGAATGAGCGGGAAGTCTTGCCCAGGTCTGGCTCCCTAGACACACAGGACAAGCACCGCTGAACGGGCCTCGCCGGGAGGAGCACCGCTGAACAGGGCCCCGCAGGGGCAAGAACCGCTGAATGGGCCCCGCTGGGAGGAGCACCGCTGCATGGGCCCCGACGGGCCAAGAACCACTGAACGGGCCCCGCTGGGCCAAGAACAGCTGAGCGGGCCCCGCCAGGAGGAGCACCGCTGCACGGGCCCCGCTGGGGCAAGAACTGCTGAATGGGCTCTGCCGGGCCAAGAACCGTTGAACGGGCCCCGCCGGGCCAAGAACCGCTGAACAGGGCCCCGCCGGGGCAAGAACCGCTGAACGGGCCCCCGCCGGGGCAAGGACCGCTGCACGGGCCCCGCCGGGCCAAGAACCGCTGAACGGGCCCCGCCGGGCCAAGAACCGCTGAACAGGGCCCCGCCGGGCCAAGAACCGCTGAACGGGCCCCGCCGGGCCAAGAACTGCTGAACGGGCCCCGCCGGGAGGAGCATCGCTGCACGGACCCCGCTGGGGCAAGAACCGCTGAACGGACCCCGCCGGGCCAAGAACCGCTGAACGGGCCCCGCCGGGCCAAGAACCGCTGAACGGGCCCCACCGGGAGGAGCACCGCTGCACGGGCCCCGCTGGGCCAAGAACCGCTGAACAGGGCCCCGCCGGGCCAAGAACTGCTGAACGGGCCCCGCCAGGCCAAGAACTGCTGAACGGGCCCCGCCGGGAGGAGCACCGCTGCACGGGCCCCGCTGGGGCAAGAACCGCTGAACGGGCCCCGCCGGGGCAAGAACCGCTGAACGGGCCCCGCCGGGCCAAGAACAGCTGAACGGGCCCCGCCGGGCCAAGAACCGCTGAACAGGGCCCCGCCAGGGCAAGAACCGCTGAACAGGCCCCGGCGGGGCAAGAACCGCTGAACGGGCCCCGCAGGGCCAAGAACCGCTGAAAAGGGCCCCGCCGGGCCAAGAACCGCTGAACGGGCCCCGCCGGGCCAAGAACCGCTGAACGGGCCCCGCCGGGAGGAGCACCGCTGCACGGGCCCCGCTGGGGCGAGAACCGCTGAACGGGCCCCGCTGGGCCAAGAACCGCTGAACAGGCCCCGCCGGGAGGAGCACCGCTGCACGGGGCCCACTGGGGCAAGAACCGCTGAACGGGCCCCGCCGGGCCAAGAACCGCTGAACAGGGCCCCGCCGGGAGGAGCACCGCTGAACAGGGCCCCGCTGGGGCATGAACCGCTGAACGGGCCCCGCCGGGCCAAGAACCGCTGAATGGGCCCCGCCGGGCCAAGAACCGCTGAACAGGGCCCCGCCGGGAGGAGCACCACTGAACAGGGCCCCTCTGGGGCATGAACCGCTGAACGGGCCCTGCCGGGCCAAGAACCGCTGAACAGGGCCCCGCCGGGGCAAGCACCGCTGAACGGGCCCCGCCATCTCAAGCACCGCTCCGCTGGGCCCTTCATCTCAAGCACCGCTCCACTGGGCCCATCATCTCAAGCACCTCTCCGCTGGGCCCTTCCTGTCAAGCACCGCTCCGCTGGGCCCCGCCGTCTCAAGCACCGCTCCGCTGGGCCCTTCCTGTCAAGCACCGCTCCGCTGGGCCCCGCCGTCTCAAGCACCGCTCCGCTGGGCCCTTCCTGTCAAGCACCGCTCCGCTGGGCCCTTCATCTCAAGCACCGCTCCGCTGGGCCCTTCCTGTCAAGCACCGCTCCGCTGGGCCCTTCCTGTCAAGCACCGCTCCGCTGGGCCCCGCCATCTCAAGCACCGCTCCGCTGGGCCATTCCTGTCAAGCACCGCTCCGCTGGGCCCTTCATCTCAAGCACCGCTCCGCTGGGCCCTTCCTGTCAAGCACCGCTGGCCCATTGACAGTGCCGGTTCAGTGTCGAGCAGGGCTTCAGGGAGCACTCGGGGCACCATGCCTCCTCCAATCACAGTGGAGTCGGTAATCCATCTGATGGACTGTGGCTTTGCACCCCCCAGGATGGGACAGTGGGCATGGAGGCCCCTCGTGGATCTGGCGTCGTGGACTCATGTGGCTGAGGTGCCCCCCCTTCCCTTCCCCCTGAGGTGCCTGTACTTTTATCATCTGATGCCCCTGCAGTGTTCTCTCCAATGGTATCTGGTCTCCTGTGTGGGCTTTGCCCATGTGTTTGTGCACATTGGCCCACGGACTATGGAACTTTGACGGAATGTGCAGGACTTTTTGCCTATGGATATCTTGTTGACTATGTTCATTCCTTATTTTTGTATCTTTTATATGGCATATTTGCCATTCCTTCTATGGAGCTATTTATACATATGTTTTTTCGAACATTTAAATTGTGTCTTTGCATTATTCCGGGGGGTTTGTGTGGTGTCACTCTGACTTGTTGCTCGGCAATGGGGTGTAGGTATTTGTGGTGGGGGGGTGGGTGTATGGCGCATGTGTGTGCCCGTAAGCTTTTCTCCTCCCTCCTCCCCTGTGTCGTAGGTGCAGTACTCACCGTTGTCGTCTGCGCCAGCGTTCGTACTCCTGGTAGATGAGCAGGTAGACAATAGCTGGTAGGATGTGTAATTCGGGCTCCATGCTGTCCTCCTTCCTCGTGGAGTGTATATAGGTGAGCGTTTTCCCGTTCGTTGTCTGTTTCCGCCGTGTTTTTATCGGCGGGGCTCCCGCCCCGCAAAAGGTGGCGGATTGGTGAGTTGTGATAGGGTGGGTGGTACATTGTCTGCCGCCTGCCTGTTGGCGGTGACCGCCGCGCTGTTTGTCGGTCCCGCCGTGGCGGTCGGAGTGTTAATGTGGCGGCCTGTGTTGGCGGTTCCCGCCAGAGTTAGAATACCATTTTTTGACCGCCGGCCTGTTTGCGGGTTGGCTGCCGCTTTATCACTGACCGCCAGGGTCAGAATGACCGCCATAGTAATGTGTTTTATATGCTGTGACAGGGAAATATTGCTAAATTCGTTTTTCACTGTTGCAAGGCCTGTCCCTCTCATAGGTTAACATGGGGGCTACCTTTAAATCTGATTAAAGTGTAGATTCCCTTTGGGAGAGGGTGGACATGTGGAGTTTGGGGTCTCTGAGCTACAATTTAAAAATACATCTTTTAGTAAAGTTGATTTTGAGATTGTGTGTTTGAAAATGCCACTTTAGAAAGTGAGCATTTTCTTGCTTATACCATTTCTGTGACTCTGCCTGTTTGTGGATTCCCTGTCTGGGTCAGTTTGACAAATGGGCTGGTTGCACCTCACACTAGACAGTGACACAAAGGGAGCTGGAGTGTAGTCTGCATTTCCTGATGAGCCATTTGTGCTAGGAGGGAGGGGAGGAGTGGTCACTCACACCTGAAAGGGCTGTGCCTGCCCTCACACAATGCAGTCTCCAACCCCACTGGTGAGTGGCTGGGGCCTGGCCTGGGCAAGGCAGTATTTCACATTCAAAAGAAACTTTACTTTGAAGTAGGCCTACTTCAAAGGAGAAAATGGCTATAAGAAGGGCACCCAAAACCACAGACTTTAGAACACTTCTGGAAACCAAGAGGAAACTCTGCCTGGAGAAGAGCTGTAGAGCTGAGGAAGAAGAGCTGCCCTGCCTGTGACTGTGCTTTGTGGAGCTATCCTGTAGTTACTGCTTCTGCCAGAGTAAGAGGACAAAGACTGGACTTTGTGTGCCTTCCATCTTGTGAAGATCTCCAAGGGCTTGATTTAGAGATTGCCTCCTATTGTTTGAAGTCTCAGGGACAGCAAACACTTCTCTCTGCCAGCACCTGGAGTCTCTGGAGAGACTCCTACTCTGCCCTGTGGTGCCCATCCAGTTCCTGGGACCCTGAAAGGAGAAGCTGACAGCGTAAAGACAAGAAAATCCACGCACAGAGCGCCGTGCGGGGAAAAGATTGACGCAAATCCGATCTGCGCCTGAAAAAACGACGTGCCGCCGGCTCCGCAGCTGAGAAACGAAGCTCGCAGGAAACGCGACAGAAGAAACGACACACAGAGCAGGAGAAACGACATGCAGCATCGCTGATGGAGGCTGGGAGATCACAACCTGCGCTGCAGGATTTTCGGATTATCGTGCGGCTGGATTTTTGACTCAAGTCCCGCCGTGCGGAGTTTTTTTTTATGCACACCCGCCCGTGTGGGGTTATTTTTGACGCACACCAGGTACATTTTCACTCTAGCAGCACTAGTGTGTTTTTAAAACTACTTAAAGACTCTTTTTGATTTTTAATTGATAACTTGACTTGTGTATGGTGGATTTTTGTCGTTTTGGTCTTGTTTTGTTTAGATAAATATTTCCTTTTTTTCTAAACCTGTTTTGTGTCATTTTGTAATGTTTTCATTAAGTTACTGTGTGTGTTGGTACAAATACTTTACACCTAGCACTCTGAAGTTAAGCCTACTGCTCTGCCAAGCTACCAAGGGGGTAAGCAGGGGTTAGCTGAGGGTGATTCTCTTTTACCCTGACTAGAGTGAGGGTCCTTGCTTGAACAGGGGGTAACCTGAATGTCCCTCTCATAGGTTAACATGGGGGCTACCTTTAAATCTGATTAAAGTGTAGATTCCCTTTGGGAGAGGATGGACATGTGGAGTTTGGGGTCTCTGAGCTACAATTTAAAAATACATATTTTAGTAAAGTTGATTTTGAGATTGTGTGTTTGAAAATGCCACTTTTAGAAAGTGAGCATTTTCTTGCTTATACCATTTCTGTGACACTGCCTGTTTGTGGATTCCCTGTCTGGGTCAGTTTGACAAATGGGCTGGTTGCACCTCACACTAGACAGTGACACAAAGGGAGCTGGGGTGTAGTCTGCATTTCCTGATGAGCCATCTGTGCTAGGAGGGAGGGGAGGAGTGGTCACTCACACCTGAAAGGGCTGTGCCTGCCCTCACACAATGCAGTCTCCAACCCCACTGGTGAGTGGCTGGGGCCTGGCCTGGGCAAGGCAGTATTTCACATTCAAAAGAAACTTTACTTTGAAGTAGGCCTACTTCAAAGGAGAAAATGGCTATAAGAAGGGCACCCAAAACCACAGACTTTAGAACACTTCTGGAAACCAAGAGGAAACTCTGCCTGGAGAAGAGCTGTAGAGCTGAGGAAGAAGAGCTGCCCTGCCTGTGACTGTGCTTTGTGGAGCTACCCTGTAGTTACTGCTTCTGCCAGAGTAAGAGGACAAAGACTGGACTTTGTGTGCCTTCCATCTTGTGAAGATCTCCAAGGGCTTGATTTAGAGATTGCCTCCTATTGTTTGAAGTCTCAGGGACAGCAAACACTTCTCTCTGCCAGCACCTGGAGTCTCTGGAGAGACTCCTACTCTGCCCTGTGGTGCCCATCCAGTTCCTGGGACCCTGAAAGGAGAAGCTGACAGCCTAAAGACAAGAAAATCCACGCACAGAGCGCTGTGCGGGGAAAAGATTGACGCAAATCCGATCTGCGCCTGAAAAAACGACGTGCCGCCGACTCCGCAGCTGAGAAATGAAGCTCGCAGGAAACGCGACAGAAGAAACGACGCACAGAGCAGGAGAAACGACATGCAGCATCGCTGATGGAGGCTGGGAGATCACAACCTGCGCTGCATGATTTTCGGATTATCGTGCGGCTGGATTTTTGACTCAAGTCCCGCCGTGCGGAGTTTTTTTTGATGCACACCCGCCCCTGTGGGGTTATATTTAACGCACACCAGGTACATTTTCACTCTAGCAGCGCTAGTGTGTTTTTAAAACTACTTAAAGACTCTTTTTGATTTTTAATTGATAACTTGACTTGTGTTGGTGGATTTTTGTCGTTTTGGTCTTGTTTTGTTTAGATAAAAATTTCCTTTATTTCTAAACCTGTTTTGTGTCATTTTGTAGTGTTTTCATTAAGTTACTGTGTGTGTTGGTACAAATACTTTACACCTAGCACTCTGAAGTTAAGCCTACTGCTCTGCCAAGCTACCAAGGGGGTAAGCAGGGGTTAGCTGAGGGTGATTCTCTTTTACCCTGACTAGAGTCAGGGTCCTTGCTTGAACAAGGGGTAATCTGACTGTTAACCAAAGACCCCATTTCTAACACTGCCCTATCCAAGTCTAACCGTTTGAGGAGTTATCGTGTTCTTTCCAGCTCTATCCAAATACGTAGCACCCAGAACGTCTGTGGTTAGCCTCTAGCGCTAACACTTTCCATTCAAGAGTGATTTGCTGCTCCTTGTGGGAATGCTTTTCTGCAGCTGATAAAGCTATGAACTCCCCCCGGACTACCAATTTCAAAGTTGCCCAAAGAGAGGCAAAGCCTATTTGGTCATTATCATTGGATTGTAGAAAGACAACAATAGTTTTGCGAATAGCTGAGACGTTAAGGGAGATTGCAATAAGCTCTCCAGAAGAAGCCAGTGTGATGTTCTTAGTGAGTGGTGTGCCAATCCTCGTAGGTAGGGTTAGTAGGGCGTGATCTCTGAAGATTTAGGTGCAATGTGGGAGTCTAGTACTAGTGTCTGGAAGGCTGAGGTCACTAAGAAATAGTCTCTCCAGGCATAGGTTTTTTGCGCCACCAAGAGGAAAGCATAGTTCTGGGTATTGGGGTGTTTTGACCGCCAGACATCAGCCAGTGTGCTATCCAGTAACCATTGGAGCCCCTGCACTGAGAAGGCCTCTTTTTGGTCTGTGTGATGTCCAGAATGGTCCAGGTTGCTATCCATTACCAGTTTAAAGTCTCCACCAATCAGAATGGCAGCATCTGGTGTGTGAAACACAGATGAAAGAACCTCAGTGAGGAACAGTTCTTGTTGCTCGTTAGGAGCATATATGTTAACAAGGGTAAAGTGGAAGAAGCTGAGCTGTATTTGTTAGGCTAGTAATCGACCCCTACTCTCAGCTACCTTGCACAGTATTTCACCCTTAAAACCCTTCGAGAATAATATGGCTACCCATGCATATTTATTAGAGTTAGCTTACCACAGTTGGTGGGGGAACCAGCAGGATTTCATGACGTCTATGTCTCTGGATAGCAAGTACTTTTCTTGAATTAGGCAGATGTTGCTGCCTGAGCATTCTCAGAGGGTCAGAACTGCCTTCTGCTTGATGGGATTATTGAGGCCTCTGACATTGAGGCTTGTCATTGTGAGGTCCAGGGCAGGCAGTCAACAAGAGGCTAGGTCTGAGCACCCGGGGAAGCAAGAAAGGAGGGGGGGCATTATAGGAGATAAGTGTGAAGCACCTAGGCTGAATCAAGAGCATAGATGTCCCTATCAGACCATATATAATGAAGGAATCAATAACCACAGAAATAGAGTTCCACAAGGAGGAAACAGAACAAACATCATAACTTTTTTAAACAGTCCATCACTGATGATAGATCGAGAGTCCAACTATGTCGGAGACAAGGAGTCGGTGATCCTATCTCTTGTAAGGGAGGATGGCCTCCCACCACCCAAGCAGCAATCAATTCTGAAGGGATGCAGGTTCGTAAAGCTGCAAATGATGATCCAGAGCCATGAGGTTTAATCAGCTGGTTGAACCACCTGTGTTAGAGGCGAGTTGGTCAAGAATTTCTCAGTGTTCCTGAGCACACTCTTCAGGGCGAGGGTGGGACCATGGCCCTTGTTTTCCCTTTTTCTGCCAAAATTATGCCCAAGTCAGAGAGTCACAAGGAGAACCACCGCCAGCAGGAGAAGCAGATTCAGCACGTAGTTTGAAAATCGTTCTGGCGTCTCTCAGTGACTGAAGTTGGTGGAGCTGTCCTTTCCATTGGCAGATCAGTCTGAAGAGGTGGCCCTATCCGTAGGACACCTCTTTGGAGTGAGGAAGTAAGTTATTAGTTTAAACTCCCTATGATGTTGATCTGTGAGAGGGTAAATATCTTGCAAGAGGCCAATCGTGTACCCTCAAAAGTTGATGGGTTCCTACAATCTGGATGCTCTCAGAGTGCCCTATTAAATCTGGAAATCATGGACCCATGGCAGTAGATCCAGTGGTTGGGCTTTGGGACCTTATAATCAGCCCACCCGATAGACTCAGTTGAGGCATAGTTTGGCGTTTTCATCCCAGTCGAGGATGGAGCTGAAGAGCACCTGGGTATATTCCTTAATGTTGGCACCTTCTGCACCCATGGGGACCCCCTAAGGTGGATATGTTTACAATGGGATCTGTTTTCAAGGTCATCTGCTTGGGCTTTCAGATCATCGTGCTGTTCATGGAGGGAAACCCTTCCTGCCATAGAATCTCCATTTCTTCTCCTCAAGATGCTTCATTCTCCTCCAATGAAGACACTTGGTCCCCCAGAGAGGCCAAGTTCTGTCGTAGATCCTGCATGTCTTGTGAATAGTCTTTTTTTAAGGGCTAGCAGATCTTCCTTCAATGAGTCGAAGCGGGATGTAGGAAAGCCCCAGGCCACTATGGGGAACTCTGGGTCGGCTGCGCTTCCAGGCTCATGTTGAGTAGCAGACTGAGAACTTGTTGTGAGTCTATGCTTTGAGGTGCTGTAGAGTGGGTGAGCATTTCCCTAACAGACTGGTCCCACTTCTTAGAGGACGCCATTGGGGGGAAGAGCAGAAGTGCAAAGTGGCTCCGGGGTGAAAGGTGCTTGAGGGTGATCCGATTAGCAGGCTCCTTCAAGAATGTGGAAGAGGCCAGATAGGCCAAGGGGAGTCCACAGTGTCTGATGGCCTTCAAGCAGGGGGTGTGGCATCAAGCAGTCAGAGGTAGTTGCAGGGGCTCCCAGGTACACAGTAGAAGAGCCTCAGGTCAATATAGGCAGAGAAGGTAAGAAATGAGTGAGGCCTATGGTGTTACTGGCCGGAGATATTCGTCAGTGGTAAAAGGTGATGGCTTGATCACTGAGTGAGTTGGACTGCAGGGGGAGTCAATAGAAGAAGTGCAAGGGGGCGCCATGCTGAGGGATTTTGCAAGTATCAGTGAGGCTAGAAAGGGCAGCGGCAGTGAAAGCCGGTAGCAGCAGAACGTGATTCCCCAGGGAAGATAGTGCCCCGCTCAGCGTTAAATAGCCCGCAGGTAGACACAGATGGGGCGAGGAGGGCCTAATAATGTCTTGACGATTTATCTTGTGGGGGATACATGAAAGATATAAAATAGTCTTACCAGGCTCTTGCAGGATCTACCATGGCATTGATAGGGATGTTACGCTGTGTGCAAGCCTCTTAATCCCCCAGTCACGCATTGGAGGCCCAAACCGAGTTTTATTTCTTTAATAAAGGCCCAGCAGGGGACAGACTTCTTGAGAAGTGGGCCCCTAGGAGTCAACGGACATGGTTTGTGCCCACTGTCTACCACGTGGAGTCTGTGAGGCCTCTGTAGTCCTCGAGTCCTTGGTGGGGGCAGCCAGTCGATCCGCATTCTCCAGCAGCTTCAGAGGTTCTGCAGGCTGTGACATGTTCACTGTTGGGGTCTGCCCTGTTGTGGCTGTTGTCGCATGGCGCCGGGGGAACTGGGTATATGCTAGCTGCCGGTGGCCTCGCATGGCCATGTTGACAGGTGCACGGGCACTGTTGATCTGCCCTGGTTAGGGCCGTATTCTCCAATTCAGCAGATACCTGTGTGCTCCCCCTGTCTTCAAGACCAATCCAAGGTAGTGTTGCTGGAGGGTCAGCGCAGTAGCCCTGATGCCTTCTTCTGGAGCTCAGCGTGCAGAGGCAACAGCAGTAAGACCTGGAAGCCGAAGCCTATGCTGCAGCCATCTCAGCAGATGAAAAGCCCGGCGAGGTGATCAAGCCTGGAGGCACCGGTACATCTGGGAGGTTAGTCAGGTCCCCACAGTGGGGGCTTTACAACAGTGGTGGCTGGCAGGATCATAAGGCAGTGTCTCACTGGGGCCCATCAAGAAGCTAGTATTGAGAGCAATGGTGGTGGAGAGGCGAGAGTGTGTCCTACTCCACCACCATCTTGGTCATGGTCCTCTGATCAGTATAGGGAAAGGTGCAGAAGACATTGTGACGCAAAGAGTTCATTAGCTTGAACAGTGTAGATGAGCGTGATGCCTGCTGAAATCTGAACAACGTGGAAAAGTCCACAATGTAATTTTCAAGTTTGTTTTCCAACATTTCATAGATAAAATTATTTGCAGCTGCATGTGTAAGAAACAGGATGTGTAGGAGAGAAAGACGGAGGTCGTCTCAACCTTGAGAACGGGAGTACAGGAAAAAGATGGAATGAAAACAATGGCTAGGGAATGGCAGAGCAGACAAGGGACACGTGCTGATAACATAGCTAGAAAATGCAAGAAAGGGATAGAATACAAGCTTCTGGTTATTTAAGCACTGAAGTGCGAGTGAGGGGATTGAAGCTTGCAGATGGGGTTGTGAAAGCTGCCATCACCAGGCCCACAGGGCTGCCTCCCTGTTTTGCTGTTCAGAGACCGTGACGCTCGAGGGGGAGAGAGGTCCAAGTGGGTGGTAGAGGGCTTCCCAGCATTTCGTGGACTAAGTTAAGTTCCACCCAGGGATGAAAGGCTTTTGTTTCTCTGCTCTATTACTATGATTGATGTTAGAAATGGGGTTTTTGGTTGGCAGTCAGGTTGCCCTCTGTCCAAGCAAGAACCCTCACTCTAGTCAGGGTAAGTCACACACAATCCAAAATCAGCCTGTGCTCACCCTCCGGTAGCTTGGCACGAGCAGTCAGGCTTAACTTAGAAGGCAATGTGTAAAGCATTTGTGCAATAAATCATACAACACCATAGTATAACACCACAAAAATACACCACACAGTGTTTAGAAAAATATAGAATATTTATCTGGGTAATTGTAGGTCAAAACGATCAAAGTTGCAATACGAATTTGTAAAGATATCACTGAAAAGTGATATTAAGTGTCTTTAAGTCTTTAAAAAGCAATAAAGTGTCTTTCAAGCACAGAGTACCTGGTTTCTGGTGGGAAATCTCCTCAGAGGGCCACAGGAGAAGAGATGCGTGGAAAAAGGGGTGTGTGCGTCGATTTCTCCTCAGCACACACAGACTTGCGTCGTTCTTTTCCACGCGGGGAAGTCGGGCGTCGTTTTCCGGCGCGCAGACAGTCTCTTTTTGTGGATCGCGGGGATTACCAGATGTCCCGGGTCTGTGCGTGGATTCTCCTGCTTATTTTCCGGCTGCGCGTCGTTCTGCGGGGCTGCGCGTCGAAGTTTCGATCTCACGGTAGGCGTCGCGTCGATTTCTCCTTGGAAGTCGGGCGGCGTTGTCCTTGCGAGGCCGTGCGTCGAAATTTTGGTCTCACAGCAGGCGTCGCGTCGATTTCTCCTTGGAAGTCAGGCGGCGTTGTCCTTGCGAGGCCGTGCGTCAAAGTTTCGCGCTCACGGTAGGCGTCGCGTCGATTTCTCCTGGAAAGTCGGGCGGCTTTGTCCTTGCGAGGTTGTGCGTCGAAGTCTCGATCGTCCCGAGGGCGTCGCGTCGATCAGCGTCGGTGTGCGGCGTTTTTCTCGCCGCGAAACAAGCTGTGCGTCGAAATTTTCGGCGCACGGAGCGTCCAAGTGAAAGGAAGAAGTCTTTTTGGTCCTGAGACTTCAAGGAACAGGAGGCAAGCTCTATCCAAGCCCTTGGAGAGCACTTTCACAGCCAGACAAGAGTTCAGCAAGGCAGCAGGGCAACAGCAAGACAGCAGTCCTTTGTAGAAAGCAGACAGGTGAGTCCTTTGAGCAGCCAGGCAGTTCTTCTTGGCAGGATGTAGTTTCTGGTTCAGGTTTCTTCTCCAGCAAGTGTCTAATGAGGTAGGGCAGAGGCCCTGTTTTATACTAAGTTGTGCCTTTGAAGTGGGGGTGACTTCAAAGAGTGTCTAAGAAATGCACCAAGCCCCCTTTCAGTTCAATCCTGTCTGCCAGAGTCCCAGTAGGGGGTGTGGCAGTCCTTTGTGTGAGGGCAGGCCCTCCACCCTCCCAGCCCAGGAAGACCCATTCAAAATGCAGATGTATGCAAGTGAGGCTGAGTACCCTGTGTTTGGGGTGTGTCTGAGTGAATGCACAAGGAGCTGTCAACTAAACCTAGCCAGACGTGGATTGAAGGGCACAACAAGTTTTTAGTGCAAAGAAATGCTCACTTTCTAAAAGTGGCATTTCTAGAATAGTAATATTAAATCCGACTTCACCAGTCAGCAGGATTTTATATTACCATTCTGGCCATACTAAATATGACCTTCCTGCTCCTTTCAGATCAGCAGCTGCCACTTCAACAGTGTATGAGGGCAGCCCCAATGTTAGCCTATGAAGGGAGCAGGCCTCACAGTAGTGTAAAAACGAATTTAGGAGTTTTACACTACCAGGACATATAACTACACAGGTACATGTCCTGCCTTTTACCTACACAGCACCCTGCTCTAGGGGTTACCTAGGGCACACATTAGGGATGACTTATATGTAGAAAAAGGGGAGTTCTAGGCTTGGCAAGTACTTTTAAATGCCAAGTCGAAGTGGAAGTGAAACTGCACACACAGGCCTTGCAATGGCAGGCCTGAGACAAGGTTAAGGGGCTACTGAGGTGGGTGGCACAACCAGTGCTGCAGGCCCACTAGTAGCATTTAATCTACATGCCCTAGGCACATGTAGTGCACTCTACTAGGGACTTACAGGTAAATTAAATAGTCAATCATGGATAAACCAATCAATAGTACAATTTACACAGAGAGCATATGCACTTTAGCACTGGTTAGCAGTGGTAAAGTGCTCAGAGGTCAAAAGCCAACAACAACAGGTCAGAAAAAATAGGAGGAAGGAGGCAAAAAGTTTGGGGATGTCCCTGTCAAAAAGCCAGGTCCAACAATTGATTATTATGCCTGCACTATGTTTATAATCTGAAGTATTCCGCTTGTTTATATTTTGCTTCCTGAACATCTTAGTGTGAGCTTGCTGCAGTAATTGAAATACGCGTTTCGTATACAGTTAATCAAACCTTATATCTGTCAATGAATCCTTAGCTAATATATAAGTAGATGTCAATGAACTCTCTGCTCATATATGAATAGATGCTCTTTGTCGTGTGCTCATATATAAATAGATGCTCTTTATTGCTATTTTTCATTCTACTTCATTGATGTGCCAAATGCTTACATTTACCTGAAATTCTAGTAAAGCTAAATTGTGTTCATAATTGGCGTGTGGTCCTTCATTGAGCGTCCTTATTAACTTATATTGAACAGATCAGGTGTCAATCAGTCACCTGGATAAGACACCCTCCCATGAGATAGCCTTTATAAGCTCCTCAACAGCTTGTTAGAAAGAGGTTATGAGCTGAGTGTAATTGGCGTATGACACTACTTTAAACCCAAATGACTGGGTAAGGGTGGCAAGAGGAGCCATATATACATTAAATAACTTTGGACTTGCTGAAGAGCCCTGAGGTACACTGTTGCTCAGGAAATTGGTAGCCAAAATGAAAAGAGCAGTTGAACCGTCTAGCATCTGTCCAACAGAAATGAATGAAGCCTGCACAGTGCTGAGCCATGAATTCATAAATTTTTATACATGTTACAGGAGGATGGTAATAGAAACAGTGTCCAGTGCCACTGATAGATCTAATACAACCAAGATGGCTGACTGACCTTGTTCCACTTTCATCTTGATGAACTCTGACCCCTCAAAAAATGCCAAGCTATAGCTTGGTCAAAAGAATGACTAGGGGCTGTGCAGTAGATCATTATCATATAAGGTAGAGTTAATGCTGTTTTCTCATTATTTTCTCCAGTATTGTAGAAACAATGTAAGGGGTGATTTAGGCCTGAAATTACCCAAATTGGTGATGTTAGCATTTGGCTTTATTAGTAAAGGTAGTAAGACCCTCATTTACAAGGGCATCGCGCCACCAGAATGTCACTTTTACCAGCGTTCTGGTGGCGCAATGCCATGCCCCATATTTACAAAGTAGTGTTATCATTTTGTGTGAAATGGGCGTGCAATGGGTGGCGCCAACGCCAACGCCGTCACACCCTCACAGGATCTGTGCGAATCCCTCGCCACTTTCTTCCATCGCAAGATTAGCGACCTCCACGACAGCTTCGGACACCAGACCCAACCAAACACCACCGAACCGGCATCCACGGCCATCACCCTCAACAACTGGTCCCACATCAACACGGAAGAAACCAAATCCATCATGAACTCTATCCACTCCGGCGCCCCTTCGGATCCCTGCCCGCACTTCATCTTTAACAAAGCCGACGACATCATCGCCCCGCACCTCCAGACCGTCATCAACTCTTCTTTTTCTTCTGCTACCTTCCCCGAATGCTGGAAACACGCCGAAGTCAACACCCTACTAAAGAAACCTACGGCTGACCCGAGCGACCTGAAAAACTTCCGCCCGATCTCTCTTCTGCCTTTCCCAGCCAAAGTAATAGAGAAGACCGTCAACAAACAGCTGACCACCTTCCTGGAAGACAACAACCTGCTCGACCCCTCACAAACCGGATTCCGAACCAACCACAGCACTGAAACCCGCCCTCTTCTCAGTCACTGACGACATCAGAACCCTGATGGACAACGGTGAAACAGTCGCCCTCATTCTGCTCGACCTCTCGGCTGCCTTTGACACCGTCTGTCACCGCACCCTAATCACCCGCCTCCGCTCCACCGGAATCCAAGGCCAGGCCCTGGACTGGATCACCTCCTTCCTCTCAAACCGTTCCCAAAGAGTTTACCTCCCTCCGTTTCGCTCAGAACCCACCGAGATCATCTGCGGCGTACCCCAAGGCTCATCACTCAGCCCGACACTCTTCAATGTCTACATGAGCCCCCTCGCCAACATCGTACGCAAGCACGACATCATCATCACCTCCTACGCCGACGACACGCAACTTATACTCTCCCTCACCAAGGACCCCGCCAGCACCAAGACCAACCTACAAGAGGGCATGAAGGACGTCGCAGATTGGATGAGGCTCAGCCGCCTAAAGCTGAACTCTGAAAAAACGGAAGTCCTCATCCTCGGCAACACCCCGTCCGCCTGGGACGACTCCTGGTGGCCCACGGCCCTCGGCACCGCACCGACCCCCACAGACCACGCCCGCAACCTCGGCTTCATCTTGGACCCGCTTCTCACCATGACCAAGCAAGTCAACGCCGTGTCCTCTGCCTGCTTCCTCACCCTCCGCATGCTTCGCAAGATCTTTCGCTGGATCCCCGCCGACACCAGAAAAACCGTGACCCACGCCCTCGTCACGAGCCGCCTGGACTACGGCAACACCCTCTACGCCGGGACCACAGCCAAACTCCACAAAATCGCCTGCAACGCATTCAAAACGCCTCGGCCCGCCTCATCCTCGACATAACCCGCAGCAGCCACATCTCCGCACACCTGAGACACCTGCACTGGCTCCCAGTCAGCAAAAGGATGACCTTCCGACTTCTCACCCACGCACACAAAGCCCTTCACGACAAGGGACCGGAATACCTCAACAGACGCCTCAGCTTCTACGTCCCCACCCGCCTCCTCCGCTCCTCTGGCCTCGCACTCGCTGCTGTCCCTCGCATCCGCCGCTCCACGGCGGGTGGGAGATCTTTCTCCTTCCTGGCGGCCAAGACCTGGAACTCCCTCCCCACCAGCCTCAGGACCACCCAGGACAACTCCGCTTTCCGGAGACTCCTAAAGACCTGGCTGTTCGAGCAGCGATAATCCCCCCTTCTCCCCCTAGCGCCTTGAGACCCGCACGGGTGAGTAGCGCGCTTTATAAATGTTAATGATTTGATTTGATTTGATTTGAGGGTGTTCCACTGTGACACCCATTGCAGTTTTGATGCTGCCCCTGATTTACAAGGATTTATAAATCTGACGCAGCGCCACAACCTAACGCCACCCCAGGGGTGGCATTAGCATGTCGCAACAAGGAGAAATACTTTTATTTCTCCTCATTTTTGCTTTTCCTATGTGTGCTGCATTTTGCAAGAGCAAATTGCCATTAATACCCGCAACTCAGGCCCCCTTGCACTATGGTGCAAGTGGGCCTGCATTGGCACTAGGCAGCTAATTTTAGCGCTAGCACTAGGGAAAACACAGGGTGTGCAGTATTTTATTAAATACAGCGCATCCCTGCATTTCTGCAGTGACACAGCGCAGTGCCCTAAATGAGCAGGTCTCCAGCTTTTCGGAACCTCAGCAACCCTGGGAGGTTGATTAAACAGGTCATTCAGACTAAGACTGACTATCGACAGGGCTTAGTGAAAATATGCAGAGGGAAAGAGTCTGAAGAGGAGCCAGAACAGAAACTGATTCATCCATAGAGATGCAATTAAACTCTACTAAAGAAGGAGCCGTTAAAGGGATAGCCTTGTGGTAGAGGATATATAATTTTCTACACTTGCCAACTCCAGGCCTGGGATACACATGCAGAGTATTTGAACCAAACCCACTAGGATCGCAATCTGCCAGTTCTAACATTTAATTTGTGGAAAATCACAAGGAAGCATCCCCACATAGAGACATCAGGTGAGCAGTAGGGAGGATGCAACTTTCAGGGACACCATATGAGACAAAATCAATAAGTATGTTAAGTAAAAGCAGCAGCAGTGGTTTGAACACCCTGCTTGAGTGATGTGTATGGGGGCTGCTGGGGCCGCTGTGCTCTGGGGCGCAAATGACTGACACACGGACACTTGGTTACTTTCTCTGACCAGGAGGCGCTCGCGTGCACGTCACTTTTATTCCTTTTTCTCCCACGTCATGGCCTGTCCCATCCGGTTAATACATTTTCATCCCTCTCATGTACTCGGGACTTGGGCTATCCCAATGTCCCAAACATAACAATTGAGTAGGAAACCTTCAAAGTAATGAACCAAACACACTGCATTTAAACCATCACAGGGGTGAGATGAGCCTAAGCAGAAAGTATATAAACAAAAACAGAAAATGAGAAACCTAGACACATGCAAACCCAAGTACCCTTTAGTTAAGGAACAACTGGAGGAGGAATCGGAAACCTGGCTCAGCTCTTGGGCTTGAAGGAATTAATCCAGAACACATAGGAAGGCAGACAATGCGGGTAAACTATTAGCATGGCTTGGAAGCTCCATTAACGCAGAGGACAGCTCATAACTAGTGTACGAAAGTCACACGTAGAGGTAACAACCTCACAGATCAAAATCAACCAAGTGGTCATTGATTACTATGCCGAACTATATGGGTCCAGAAAAGGGGTGTCGAACGATGGGGACCCCCCCACTGCTGGTGGCATACCGGCAGTGAGTCACAAACACATTGGCTGCAATTATTGAAAGACCTTTCCTGACTTGTCCAAAGATGTGTCTGCTAAGACTGTTTCCACATCCTAAAATCAAAAAGGTTAGTAGTAGATGTCATAGCACTATTATTAACCAAGCAACAAATTGTAATGACCTGGAAGTTGACGGAAGGGTCAGACTTCCTGAAATGGAAGTTAGACGTGTTAAAATAGACCACAATGGAGAGTTATTCTGCATAAGGAAGTTAATAAATGGCAGGGGAAACCAGATGTGCTTAGAGCGTGGAAGTAGGAAAAGAGACTAAACATGGTTTAGCACACAGAGAGAGCACAGGAAAGGAGCATATCAAAGAAACTATTGGAATGCATTACTCAGCGGGAAGAAGGGACACGTGCCAAGGATTAGTGAATCGCTCAGGCTATAGGGAGCTCAAACTCCCTCCCAGAAGCGAAGGATGGAAATGGTCGCCTGGATTGCGGTGCACCCAAAACGATGCATACAATGGGCAGCACCACATTGTCATTTGTGGGATAACCATTACACTGCATACCTCCCCATTAGGTTTGACACCAGACAACAGTGCCATTGCTGGTTCAGATCCCCCCAATCAGCTAACATCTGGAAGACAGTTCCTGCAGTCAGAGTTGGTATGATCTTGGCGGCAGATGTTGAAAGGGTGGGCGCTTAAGAAGTGCCCATAGAAAATTTGCCCAGTTTGAGCTCTGAATATCAGACCTATGGAACACGTATTGAGGACAACAGTCTGAAAATTTGGTGGGGCAGGAATAACCTCAGTGATAGCAGAGGAAGAGCAGACGCTCATCTAAATTTGAGTGATAAAAAGACCAAGACCAACTTCATAGAATATCTGAAAAATATGAAAGGGATCAGTGGCCATAGAGGAGAAATGATAAACATGGGCTGAAAGAGGAAGGAGACAGGGTAAGAGGATCATTTAGGGAATGGTGGATGCCACACAAAAGCAAATAACCTGCCTGACAGCCTTGCAGTCTGTCTTGCGACCTTTAAAGGTTGACTATTTATTGTGCATGATGTTCAAAGTTGTGCTATTGTCATGAGTTGTTGCTAGAGGTGGATAAGCCAAGACATTTACAGGGAGAGCTGACCTGGAGCCGAGCTATGGCCTGGCTCAGATCTTAGGGACTGTGCACGAGCCAAGCCCAGAAAATGTTTGTTTTGTAAATCACACAACAAATATCACATAAAAGATGAAAAGGTTGTTAAAAATCCAAACAAAGTGTATTTCTTTAACATGTGAAACTTTGAGATTATTACATCACATTATAGCACTTCTCTGGGAAGTACTTATTAAAGGATATGAAGAAAAAAGAGTTTTGATGAAATAAAATATTTTCCTGAGATCGTACAATTAAAGTTCAGAGCCCCAATTTACCCAGGGTTTCTTGTTTCACTTTATGCAAATCAACCAGGGTGGGTATCGCTTTGTCTTTCTTTATGTTAAGACTCTGCATTTACCTTTTTGTGACCTCTTAAATTGTTTCTGATGTAAAAGCACCTTGGGCCTCACAAGCATTGGGAAGCGCTATAAAAATGACATATATAACACAATATAACTGTCTTGCTCAATCACATTTTAAATAAAAGGTATTTATGTCATTTCCCCGTTTTAGAAGTTAAGCTGTGACAAGGTACTACTGTAGTCTGTTTATCAGTGGGGAGTGATATGCTAATGAACCCTTTCATCTGTTCTCACCAACTGTTTGACACCTTGCAAATGGGCTGAAGTAAGGTGAATGGCAGGTGGACTCAAGATTTTTTTTTTTAAACAAACAAATCCTCCTCCACTTTTGAAAGGTATTTGGATGGTCTGCAAATTACAATAGCTCCAGCGTACACGTCTTCTGAAAGAATTCTGTGTCCTGGAAGCTGAAACAGCCAGGGCTACAGAGCCCAACATGATGGAGGGGAGGTCTTGGGCGAAAGCCCTTTTAAGCCAAGGAGCTTTGCTTGCTTTGCTTACCTGGCTATATATTATGCATTTAAGGCACTTTAAGATTTAAGAGGTCAGACCTTAAAAGACATGCAAAATATATGCCATTTTTCTAACGTCTGAATAGCATTTTGAAAGAACTACTTCCTCGAAGACAGACAGTGTAAAAATGAACTATGAGTACTGAACCAAAACTTTAGTAATATTGAACTAATTTATCCCTGAATATAAAAGATATCAGGGGCCGTATTACACGAAGCGCCCCAGGGCGCAATGACGTATGTGCCAGCTTTGTGCAGCTCTGGGGCACTTTTGTATTACAGAAGGGGCCATAGAGGCTTGTGCGGCCCCAGATATCGCTAGCGCACATATAATGCCAGCGCTTTCATCAGAGGTGCCTGGATGGAATTATAGACGTGGGCACAGAGGCAAAGAAGCTGTCCGGAGGGACACTGACAGTGCGCCACCTTAAAGGTGGTGCACTATCTGCGCACCCCTTGTTGGCAGCCCTCTGGGGGGAAAGTGGGCCCTGTGGGCCCCCCTGATATCCCCTTGCAGGCAAGTGCAGTCACTCACTATACCCTCCTGCAACGGGATCTCAAACCCCCCTTTAAAAGTGCAGGCAGTTGCCATCCAAAGAGAGAAACACAAGCAGCTTTTAAACAGCTGCTCCTTATTTCTCTTGAATGCACTGCCCTGAGGGCAGCGCGAGTATCCGGCTGTCCTGACAGCAGCGCATTCTAGTGATAGGGTGCACTTTTCCTGTGTGCACCCGGCGCACCTGCTTAAAGGTGCACGATGGTGCAAACAAGATAAGTGCACCCTAATCCAGGACTCCAGTTGTACTTTCTGAACATTTGAGTTAGAAACTTTTTTTGGTTAAATTCGGCAAATCATGCTGCAGATTAAGGCCCTTATTAGGAGGGGCCTGGTTAAAGGGCTGCAGTTCCCCAACAGTGGAGTTATTGACATGAGGGGTACTGGTACCTCTGTGTGGAAAATCGATCCCATTAAAAGCTGGTCTGAGGGTTCAATAAGAAATTAGGAATTACCAGGAAAATTGGTAATTCTGAGCCCAATTCCCCCCATAATTCCTCCTTTTCTCCTGTACTTTCTCACAGAGATCTCGCCTGGGTCCACCAGTTGAAATCTTCATGTAAAATTTAATAAAGCTTCAGTTTCTTCATAATTCCAATACAGTCGGTAACTGCTGCTTTGGGACCCATGTCAGTTAATGATGCCCATATTGTCAATTACTGTGAATACTGAATTAATCAGAAAAATGCAACTGCTGCCAAATAATGTCATTCAAATGTGCCCGGTCATAGCTTAGCTCAGGCTGACTATGGCTATGGCCTATAAAACTTCAATTTCCTGCTTCAGTGTAAATAGCAGATGCCTTTTTGCTAAGACAATGACATGTCCTGAGACATCTAATTGCTAAGGCAATGGCATGTCCTGAGGCATCTCAGAAAACGAGGCTTTCACTTCTCTTGAGCTGCTCTACCACTCAATGAGGTTAAAGAGTTATTGGACATGATAAATAAACCTTTTAAGGGATTAGTATTTTAAATGCAAGTTCAAGAACTTCTAAATTTGGAAAGTGAAGCAGAATCTTTAAAAAACGGGAATGAAAACCCATAAAGTATGAATAGATTACAATATTTAAAGATGAGAAAGCTTTCAATTATGACAGCACTCGGTTGTCTTGTACCTAGGTGTAGGCTCCAGAATTTCCAATCCATGCATACATGCTCACTCGTATGAGATTAGGGTCGATATGTTAGAGGATGATTGTCTTTTATTCGTGTTCTTGAAATAAGATGATCTGAACTTAAGTGAAGCAACCAGGGTAGGCAAACATCCCTACATTATTTCCCTCCATAATGAAAGACGATTTACAAATTTGAGCTTAGTGTAGAAAGCCTTATGAAGTAACAAATCCTATGATTACAAAGCCGCTAAGGTTGTGACTGTAAAAGGGCTTGTCACAAGGCAAAGGCTCTTTTAAAAGTTGGAAAGGTCTTTCCAAATCATAAAAGGAATTTTGTGACATTTTTCAAATAGAAAATAGGATGGGCGTGCAAGGAGCGTCCCCCTCCTATATATCAGTCGAAAAGGCATACATCTATTATGTATGATTTAGGTCCATAGCCACCCCCAAGAATGACAATATCATAAAACCAGTCTCGGGGGTTTAAGGGAACAGGAGCGTAGCAAGATGTATTCCTGGCCAGAGTTTTATTGAGTTAAAGGTACATTGTTCGTTAGATGTCTAAAAATGTAACACGTCTGTTAAAAAAATTTGCTATTTTTCCAGCTGAAAAAATACTTGATTAAACTTAGTAGATGCCTGTGTTATTTCCTAAAGGGGCATTAGGATCGATGGTGTGGCTGCAAGCTCAGCCACTACTGTCCTCCGTGACAAAGGGATTAACAGTTTAGAAGATGACCAGAAGAACCATAATTTTCTGATAGAAAGGACAAGGACATCTGCTTATATAATGCATTCAACACGGTCACTTTTCTGTATGTTAAAAGATCACTGGAATAGACATTTCTGAAAGGCAGAGTGGAGCTTTTCAAGTTGGACCAGAGAATGAATTCTAAGCTTCCCCACTGTCGTTTACAAAACTGTTAACTTCAAATCTCATTGCATTGCCGACACGCAAATTCTGTTTCTCAATGCGATGCATCAAAAATTCGCAAATAGCGAATATTCGAAGAATGGCCTTTTGCACATGCAATTTACCACAAATTGAAATCAGGTGGTAACCAGGTGCAACCTATATAAAGAGGCCCAGAATGACTCAGCCTCTTTTCCACAATGGCTGCACTCTACGTGATGGCGAGGAGAATGAGGATCCTGGCAGGTTTGAGGAGAGGGAGGAGGAGACAGGAGGGCATTTTCAGAGTGCCCATAACCCTTTTTGACCAGACAGACAAGGACATTTATGAGAAGTACAGGTTAAGTTCAGCCATGATACCTGACCTGATAGCTGATCTACAACCCCTACTGCAGCGCACCACACACATGACCAATAATATACCCACCCATGTACAGGTATTATGCTCACTGCACCTGTTAGCCTCATGGAGCTATTAAGGGGTCATGGCAGCAGCAGGAGAGGTCTCACAGAGTGCCCTCTCATGATTTTTCAATCCATTTCTCAAAAATTGAGCAAAATTCAACAGCACGTAAGATTCCCCAACACCCCACAGGATTTACTACAGACAAAATTTGATTTCTACCAGATTGCCCAATTCCCACATGTCATAGGTGCCATTGATGGGACACATGTAGCAATCTGTCCACCATCGGCCACCGAGTATGTTTATCGGAACCGTAAGAACCATCATTCCATCAACATACAAGTGATTAGCAATGCCTTCAACATCATAACCGATCTTGTGGCCAGATACCCAGGTAGCACACATGACTCGTACATCTTTCGTCACAGCGGAATTCACACAAGACTACTAGCTTGGGAGTTTGGTGAAGGATATCTACTGGGTAATGTAATAATTGACAATGTTGCATTGATGTAAATGTGACGTTAGATATCACAAGTACTCATTTTACTCTCTTTTCATTCCAGGAGACAGTGCCTACACAGTGCGGACCTATATACTGATGCCCTTCCTGAGCACTGCAATGCCAGCCAAGAGGAGGTACAATGCTGCACACAGGGCAACCCGCAGTGTGGTGGAGAGGTCCTTCAGACTGCTGAAGAGCCGCTTCAGGTGCATCCATAAGAGTGGAGGTGCACTGCAGTACAGCCCATAGATGACCTGCAAAACTGATGCTACATGTGCTATGTTTCACAACATTGCAACGACAAGGGGCATACCTGTGGAACCCCAAGAGCCAGACTCAGATGAGGATTGTGATCCCTTACCACCCCTTCACCCTGTAGACAGGAGCAGTGCAGCAGAAGGCAGGCAAAGACGTGCTGACATCACGCGCAACCATTTCTGATGTACGTAATGACAACACCACTTACATTTTATGTATTTCTGTAGTTAGCATATTTATTACCCTGACTTCAAGCAACAAACGTGTCAATAGGACATAGCTATGCACTATGCACTATAGGCAAACATGTGCGAGTAACAGCGTCACACTATTAGCATCAAAGTATAACTGTATTGCTACATGTTAAGGTAGTCCCCTGTAGCCCTCAACATTACTTCCTATGTCCACGCAGTCCACTTGAGTGTTCAGTGGCCTTGCTGGCACCTCTTTTAGCGGGTTCCAAGGCAGTACTGTGTCTGGTACTGCGACGCCTGGGATCCATCACAGGGGCTGTTAGACTGCTGAGGCTAGAGAGCTCCTCACTATCACCACCACCAAGTTCGCTATTTGTAGCACTGCGTGCTGTCTGCATTGCATCCAGAACATTGGTTATTTGCACCAATCCCTGTGCAATGTCCTGACTACAATGTGCCATCTCCACCTGTATGCCCACAGCACGTTGTGATATCAAGGCAGTTGAGCTAGCGAGCCGATTGGCCGATCTGCAGAGCCCATCAAACCTTCTAAAAAATTGGTGATGGCGCCTACGGTGGCTGACACGCTTCTGCCGACTCTCAGTGCAGAGTTCCCTAATGGCGTTTGTCAACTCCTTTGTGTTTTCTGCTGCTGTTTGCTGTCCCTCATTCAGAGACTCCAACTGCTTGTGCATGGATCCCATGTTTTCATTGAGTGCCTCCAACTGCTTGTGCAGTACTCCCCTATTGTCATTGTGAGACACCAACTGCCTATACATTGACCTCATGTGCTTGCATTGCAGGCGCTGCACTTTCAGCATGGAAGCTTCAAGGCCACCAAAGATTGATGGGCCCTCTCCTTCATCTGTGCACTGTCTGCCTGCATCGTGACGCCTACTTGGGGGAGTTGACTGACACTGGGGCAGGGACTGCTGTCTTCCTGTGGATCTAGCCTCTGGGGGAGGTGTGCATACTTCATCCAGCATTTCATCTGAGTCCAGGTCATACTCTGGGAGAGGTAACACTCTTGCCCTGTGTCTAGTTGGTGCAATACTGAAGGACTCACTGGTGTTTGAGTTGGACTGTGGCTGTGTTTCGCCATCCCCCACATTTCCACCTTCTGCTGTGTCCGGGCCTGGGACATCTACATCAACAATGTGCAGCATGTCACTTCTGAATAATTCACAAACTGTTGCACAATAGTAATGAATGTATACTAACATCGTGTCACTGTGAGTTGTTTGTGTTGTTCCTCTGTGTGGCTGTACACTAACTTGCTATATATGTGGGATTAGCACTTTAGGGGTGTGGACTACCACTCCCATAAGGCATTGTTGCGTTGTATGTAAGATGTGGCATGGACTACTTATCACAACGCATCGAGCTAATAGCTATTTTCTAAGGTTCATTTGTACATGTACATATGGGGATACACATCATTACTTCCCTTACCTTTGCTGGTGATGGGTGTCCCTGAGGTGTCAATGTCAGTGACACCACTGACAGCTTCAGGAAGCAGTGTGGATTCCACCATGTCTTCCATTGGTGTAGACGGTGCCTGATTGGGTGGTCCTCCTCCGGTCCTCTTTGCCTCCTTTAGCCTGCTGGCCACCCTCTCTTTGGCACGGGAACGCAAGTTGTACCATCGATTGCGTAACTCCTCAACAGAGCGCTGCGCAACACACACTGCGCATATTTTGGTCTGAATTTCTGACCACTGTTTCTTCTTCTCACTTTCAGGTACCTGGAGTGAGTTCTTCACAAAATGTTTGTTGTGTTTCCTTACCACCTCCTCAGTGAGCACCTCCAATTCCTGCTCACTGAATTTGAGCTTGCGCTTCCTGTCTCCATTCTCCTTTACGTTCCCATCATTGGCCATGTTGCTGTTTGGTCCTGGCTGGCTCACACAGCTGCCTCCCTGTTGCTGGGCTGTGTCGCTCTGCCTTCTCCTGTGGGTGTGGCTCCTGGAAACAGCATGGGCTGACTCACAGCCTGTTCCAGTTTGCCATTTTCGCAATTTGCAATTTGCAATTTTCAAATACTGATTTGCAATTTTTTTTGCGATTCGGTATTTGCAACGCACAAATTGCATTTGTGAACTTTAAGAAATCGCTATTACCGACTTGAAATTTTGATACATCCCATTTTGCATTTCTAAAATAGCGATTTCTTAAAATGTGTTATTTAAGAAATGCAAACCGAGAGCTTGATACATCTGGCCCCTAGTGATCTGCAAGTTTATTAAAAATACACTTTAGACGAAAGCCTTCCATTCACCAGAAAAGTACATGAGTAAAAGGATAGCATGCATGTACAAAAAATAAGTTGTAAGAAATAGTCCCTATGAATAGTAAGGGATTGTTGAGAACATACTGGGAAACAGTAATCTTGTCAGACCTCTATAAGATCTTCTATTTATCTAAAGAAAGGTTGTGCTGGCTTACAGGAGGTAATTGTAAAGGTTATTGTCTGTTCTTTCTATTAGGTAGACGCAAGTCGCATAAGAAAGCTTCTGCATGTGAGTTTGTTGTTTCTCTTCACGTCCACCAGTACATTTCCTGGGCGACAACTATACAATCTGTTAATGATTCATACCCTACAATATTTAGGGTCAGATTTACAAGAAAGTGGTGCATCAGCTTTGATGCGCCACTTTTCTTGAGCCCCGTGCACCTTCCTAACGACACCATGTGTGCGCCATATTTACAATACGGCATATTATGGTGCACGTTATGATAATAGCATCATAATTTATGACATTATTGTGGTACTTTGCAGGATTAGCGCCATAAAGTGTGGCGCAAATCTTGCATGGATACGGGAGGCCCATTGAAAGTAATGGGTGCGTCATTTTAATGCCTACTCTGAGCAGGTGTTAAAAATTACGCTAAAAATGGCACAGTGAAATGTAGTAAATTTCTCTGTGCCATTTTTATGGGCCTATCACTGCCGGAACGCCCCACTTGCATATATTATGCCTGGCACAGCAATAATGTGGTGCAAGGGGTTGCAAAGTGGCACAATGCAAGCATTGCGCCACTTTGTAAACATGGCGAGGGATAATGGCCTCCTTAACGCCACATTAGCGTAAACAAATTACGCTATAGTGGCACTAAGAGGCGCTAGTGCCTTGTAATTCCTACTCTACAATATTTAGGGACAGATTTACAAGAAAGTGGTGCATCAGCTTTGATGCGACACTTTTCTTGCGTCCCTTGCACCTTATGAACGACACCATGAGTGCACCATATTTACAATACAGCACATCATAGCGCACGTTAGGACAATAGCATCATAATTTATGACGCTATAGTGATACTTTGCAGGATTAGCACCATAAATTGTGGCGCTAATCCTGCAAAGTAAAGGGAGGCCCATTGAAAGAAATGGGTGTGTCATTTGAAGCCTGCCTTAGGCAGGTGTTAAAAATGACACTAAAAATGATGCAGTGAAATGTTGTAAATTTCACTACGCCATTTTTACGGGCCTCCCTGCGTGGGAACGCCCCCTTGAATACATTATGCCTTGCGCAGGCATAATGTGGTGCAAGGGGTTACAAAGTGGTGCAATGCATGAATTGCGCCACTTTGAAAATATGGCGAAGGAGAATGGCCTCCTTAATGCCACATTAGCATAAAATAATGATGCTGGTGTTGTTCCAGGAGGCATTAGGGATTTATAAATCTGGCCCTTAGTTTTCTCAATTACGTTAGTGTGCTGAGTCAGACACTCTATGGCCTGACTTTGATATTGAACCAGGCAAGCTCTTTATTTCAAAACATCTTCTGTGTTTGAATTGATGAATAACTTGTTAATCAGAGCTTTCATTTTCATCTGCCACAATGTTTGCCGGTAGAAGGTGTGTTGGGGTCATCCGTGGGTTTCCTGCAGTTGTGATCTGGCCTTAGTGAAGGTGTTTTTTTATCTTTGGGGCTTGGCCACCTGAACATAATCTCTTTCATAGCTCCTCCTAACTCTGTCAATTACCTTCTGCTGAAGCAGAACCTGAACTTCCATCTTTAGCATTTACGTCTTTAACCTGTCATGCTGTTAGAGAAATGGAACCACCAGTGGCATTCTTTGTCACCTCTTCATCAGACTGATGCTCGCACCGCGGAGAGGCTGTTCAGTTGCTTGCTGTCTAAGACGTTTTACAGCTAAAAGGGGTTTGAAGGATTAAGGCTCCCGCTTTCTGGAAACCATCCTTTCATGAGTTTCCTTTCTACTTTGGAGAGTAAAACATGCATTCTTTATTCCCTTGAAAAAGGGCAGAATAAAAGTATGGGATGCCCCCTGGGTAAGGGTTCTCCCATTTAACCATCGGGTCCTTGTGTTCTCCATTTTTCCATTGGTAACTGGAAGAAATCACGACTTTAACCTCCTCCTCAAGACGTTATCTTCCTCCCAACTTTGAACTAGCATTGTCCTTTCCCTGTAACCACAAGTAGAGCCTGGGAATTCTCTGCACGTAAGAGCAACATCTCAACGAGCTGTACAGCAGAAGCATTTAACGACATGTGCCCCACATGACCTTCTCTGTGATCTAGAAATAGTTGTGATGTAGGAATGGGACGTCCTCCTGTCTTGCATTACCTAGAGAATGTAGCAGCAGGGACTACTAACCCTCTGCTAGCACTGCAGCTGACCTGGTGTTGTTCAGTGTATCGAAAGTTGTGTATTGGGGCATCCAGGATCTAATAGGAAACGCTAAGTAGTAAGGTCAGAAAGCTCTTTCTGAAAATCATATTCACCAGAGTTCCCTTCTGCGAAAGTCAGATGCATCACGATAGTGGCGATATGGACGAAGGATTCCTGTGGTAGTCTGACCGAAAATGGTTAAAGTATTTGCAGGGCTCTATTGATAACAAGTGGTAAATAATATTTGCAGTATCATTTGAGTTACTTGGGAGAATATTATGTCAGGTTTATTACCACGTCACTAAAATCTGTACTCTGCTCAATGAACTCAGCAAAGAATGAACTTCGATTGATGAGTTTCAGGGTTATTCTGCAGGCTTGCATTCTTGGTGGTCACACGGTACTCTTCCACGTCATCTGATCTCAGCATCCCAGGACGATAGACACACTAAGACGTCTCTTTTGCAGAATGAATTCCAGAGGCTCCGTACCCCCTTGGTAGAGCAGATCAGAGCATCCTGTTTGGAGCTCTTTGCAGCACTTCGGTATACGTATGTGCCAGTGTTCAGTGTGCTAGTGTTTGTGTTCAGAAGCCAATTCTTTACTGCCCAATATCCATAGGCACCTTGGTTAATGTTTTGTGACAACATAACCACGTCACTTCACCTGTCCTAATGTCATTATTCCTATGTAAGTGTCCATGTGCCAGTGCCCACATAGTTACAACGTGTTCCTGTCCCAAAGTCAGTGTCAACACATCAGTGTCCTCATATTAGTTGCCCAACCCTATGACACTGTCATTGTACCAATATCTCTCTGTTCATGTCCTATTCCTTTGCCAAGATCCCGTGTCATTATCCCCATGTCACTAATAGACTCCTCATGCCCATGTCAGGATTCCAGGGTCAGTAAGGCCCTATTAATGCAGCAGTGCTCCCATAGGTACCATGTACGAGTCATTATCCTGTGTTAGTTTGGTGTCGATTCGCCAGTTTTTTAGTGTTAGTGCCACAGCCAATGCCCCTATGCCAGTGCATCTCTGTCATAGTGCTGTGGTGTCAGTGGCCTAATGCTACTGCCTCTGTCGTTGCCCCATTCCAGTGTCTGGGTGAGACACAGGTCTTTGTGCGTTCTTGTTGTCCAGTGGTTTGTGTTTATAGCACCGATGTAACCATAAGGATGCTTAAAAGCACTATGGCAGAAAAGGAAAAAAGCAGCAGACATGAAAGAATCTCAGGAACCGGATGGACTGAGAATGGTAAAAGAAATGAGATCTGCAAGTGACACCAAAATATGGACAAGGCGTGGTGAGAAAGATTTAGTAAGGAAAAAGCAAGAAGTCTAGAAAATCTATAATCCAAGGAGGAAGAGCTAGCAAGCCCAAGACAAATGATTCATAGGTGTATAAATTATATTTTGGCACATATGAGATGGTGCACCAGCTTCATATTTAAATCTTATTATACTTGTGTTTTGCATTTGTGCAGAGTAGGCTATTTTGATGAAAAATTGGATTGTGAAGCACATCATCAAATGTGAAGGGATAAACAGTTACATTTGTAGAAATGTTGCACCATTTTCTTCTTTTTTTGTAATAGAAATGCTGTAAGAAATAAAAGAGGAATGATGATTGTTAAAAAATGTCTGACTGCAGAATTTGTTTAGCGCACAGGTTATACTTATGATAGGAAATGAGTTACAGTTTTTTACAGTAAAGCACCATCCCTTGACTTTCAAGGCAATGCTTGTCGCCAAGGGCGTTTGGGTGGGGCGGGCCAACATTAGTAAAGGCTGGCTATTGCCCTGTTGTGACAGTAATTGTAGTTGCAACATTTATACCTGGATAGGGTGGCAACTGAATCGTAGGGAAGCTGTACCTGTATTTCTGTAACACCTTTGGGTACCATATGGTGATCCTCTGGGGGAGCAGGCAGTTGCCTAGAGGTTACAGGGCAAATTAGAGGCAGATAGCAAAAAGTCTGTATAGAACTTTGGAGGAAGTTGGCTCTGTATATACTATCTCAAAGTGAGAGATAGCATGCACAGAGTCCAAGGGTTCCCCTTAGAGGTTGATAGTGGCAAAATTAGATAATACTAATGCTCTATTTTGTGGTAGTGTGGTCCAGCAGTAGGCTTATCAGAGGGTAGTGTTAACCATTTGTTGTACACACACAGGTAATAAATGAGGAACACACACTCAAAGACTTAACTCCAGGCCAATAGGTTTTTATATAGAAAAAAATTTGTTCTCAATTTATTTTGGAACCACAGTATTCAAATTTGAAGCAAGTACGCCAAATGAAAGGTACTTCACACAGGTAAGTATAGAACTTTGACTTAAAACAGTAGTGCACACAGGTGGTCATTACAAACCTGGCGGTCGGTGTTAAATCGGCGGTACAACCGCCAACAGGCCGGCGGAAAAAAAACATGGAATTACGACCATGGCGGAAACCGCCAACATAGACAGCCACTTTAACACTCCGACCGCCAAGGCGGTACAAACAAACACTGTGGCGGTAACCGCCAACAGACAGGCGGAGGACAATGTACCGCCCACAGAATTACAACAGTCCAATCCGACACCCTTTCCGGGGCGGATTCACCGCGAACAAAAACACGGCAGAAACAGGACTTGGAAGGGGAAACGCTCACCTCTACACACCCCACGAGGAACCAGGACTCCATGGAACCTGAGCTCCAGATTCTTCCAGCCTTTATCTTCCTGCTCCTTTACCAGGAGTACGAACGCCGGCGGCGAAGACCACAGTGAATACTGCATCTACGACACAGGGGAGGGGGAGCGAAAAAACAGTAACACACACACGCAACACACAAAACCCCCACCCTCACCCACTACAACACACACATTAATACATCATGATACATTACAGTTACACCCCCTAATCCCCCCTGGAAGAATGCAAGGACAAAAGGAAATAAGTTGAATGATTGTAATATATTCAAATACAGTAATCAAAAATATATACATATATAAAGATATGTACACTATAAACAAATATATACACCAAGAATACAAGTCCAAGGTATTCCACTATCATAGTCCGTGGACCACTGGGCCCAAAAGGCATGGGCGGAGGCCCACACAAGATAGCCGAAAAAGACGGAGAGAACACTGCTGGGGCATCAGATAGAAAAAAAACAGGCACCTCAGAGGGAAGGGAAGGAGGGCACCTCAGCCGGATGAGTGCACGACGTCAGATCCACGAGGGGGCTCCATGCCCACTGTTCACTCCTGGGGAGTGCAAAGCCACAGTCTCTCAAGTCTCTACAGTGGGTGGTTTGCCCACTGTTCAATCCTGGGGAGTGCAAAGCCACAGTCTCTCAAGTCTCTACAGTGGGTGGTTTGCCCACTGTTCAATTCTGGGGAGTGCAAAGCCACAGTCTCTCAAGTCTCTACAGTGGGTGGTTTGCCCACTGCTTAATCCTGGGGAGTGCAAAGCCACAGTCTCTCAAGTCTCTACAGTGGGTGGTTTGCCCAGTGCAAAGCCACAGTCTCTCAAGTGGATACCATTCTCCACTGGTTCTGGAGGGGGCTTTGTGCCCAGAGTGCTTCATCCTGCCAAGGACTGAGGTAGTGGATGCCTTTATCCACTGGTTCTGGAGGGGGATTTGTGCCCAGAGTGCTTCATCCTGCCAAGGACAGAGGTAGTGGATGCCTTTCTCCACTGGTTCTGGAGGGGGCATTGTGCCCAGAGTGTTTCATCCTGCCAAGGCCAGAGGTAGTGGATGCCTTTCTCCACTGGTTCTGGAGGGGGCTTTGTGCCCAGAGTGCTTCATCCTGCCAAGGACTGAGGTAGTGGATGCCTTTCTCCACTGGTTCTGGAGGTGGCTTTGTGCCCAGGGTGCTTCATCCTGCTCGTGGCAGCCTCAGTAGCGTCGGAATCTTTGGCGCTCACTGGCCTGCAGTGCTTGTTGCGGTGGTGTCCTGGGCAGCGGTGCTTGTTGCGGCGGTGTCCTGGGCAGTGGTGCTGGTGGCGGCGGTGTCCTGTGCAGCGGGGCTGGTGGCGGCGGTGTCCTGGGCAGCGGGGCTGGTGGCGGCGGTGTCCTGGGCAGCGGGGCTGGTGGCGGCGGTGTCCTGGGCAGCGGGGCTGGTGGCGGTCTTGTCCGCCATGCAGATTTTCCCAGGCTTGCCGGTTTTACTGTGCCCCTTCCCCACCTTGGATGGTGGCGCAGCTGTCTCCACACTCCCAACTGTACCCCTGGGAGCGGCTTTGGTGGCTGATTTCTTTCCTCTCTTCCGCCGGCCACTGGCCAACTTTTTATGCTTTACAGGTGGGGGACTGTCCGTGCTCTGGCTCCTTTCCACACTGGCTGCCCTGCTGCCTGGCGCACTCCAGAAGCCGGTTTCTACTGGCACCACTGGTCCCGCAGATGTTGTGGCTGAGGTGCTGGGTTGGGACCTGGACAGGCGGGCCTTAAGAGACTGAAGGGGTGGGGGAGGTGAGGGTAAGAGGTCAAGGTTGGGCAGGAAAAGTTTTTGGGGAACACTGGGACGGGTAGATGCAGGGGGTTTGGGAGTGGAGGAAGCGGTAGTGGTTGTAGGAGGTGTACGTTTGGTGACTTTGGGTGAAGGTGCATGGGCTGGAGGGTGTCATGAGGTGGATGGCTGTTGGGTGGGTGTGTGGCTGCGTTTTTGTACCTTGGGATGTGGGCTCACAGACACACTGGTAGAGGACACAGGGGATGTGTGAATGGTAGTGGGGGTGGTGACTGCACGTGAGCGGGGTGTGGTGGTGGGTGTGCTGGTGATGTACGTAGTGGCTGAGGATGTAGTGCATGCAGGTGGAGTGGAGATGAGACAGGGAGGGAGGAGGGAGACGAGGAGGAGGGGGACACAGTGGAGGCAGTGGATGTTGGTGTGTCTGCATGTGTATGATGCTTGCGTGAGTGCCTGTGGGATGTGTGGTGCTTATGTTTGCCAGACCTTACCTTGTGTGTTGAGATGTGTACATGCTGGTCTGATGGTGTGCCTGGGATAGGCTGAGGTACAGGGGTTTGGGTCTGGTTGGAGGAAGTTGGAGGGGGGAGGCCAGAGACAGGGACAATGGCTGCCATCAGTGCTGAAGCCAGAGTCTGAAAAGCTTGCTGATGGGTTGCCTGACCAGAATGAATGCCCTCCAGGTATGCATTGGTTTGTTGCAACTGCCTCTCTACACCCTGGATGGCATTCAAAATGGTAGACTGCCCAAAAAGGAGGGACCTGAGGAGGTCAATGGCCTCCTCACTGAGGGCAGCATGGGTGACAGGGGCAGGGGCTGAGGTGCCTGGGGCGAAGGAGATGCCCACCCTCCTGGGTGGGCGGGCACAGGACACACACTGAGGGGCTGTTAGGAGGGCAGTGCTGGCAGGCGGGGTGGTGGCTGTACCTGTAGATGTGGGGGGCACAGATGGGCCCGCCACAGCAAAGGAGCTCCCATCAGAGGAGGAGTCAGTTTCGCTGGTCTCAGCTCCTGTCCCTGCCGTGGAGCTCCCCTCGCCCTCCGTCCCACTGGTGAATTCAGACTCTGTTGTGTCGCCCTCCAGGGCCATGTGGGATGCAGCTCCCTCCGGCTCTGGTGCCACTGCTCACCACCTGATGATGCTAATGCACACAAGAACAGGGAGACCACAAAAAGGGGGGGGAGACAGAAGAAAGACATGTTCAGTGCATGCAATACCGCTACCGTTGGCGGACACTACAGACACAGAAGCCCCCTGCACTACGCCGTGCACTTGCAGTTCCCTAATCAATCCCAGGGACATGGCTTACAAGGCTATGCCCGATTGCTGCACACATGGATGTCACAGGAGCCTGACTAGGTGTAGTTGGCACTGTACACAGGTGGGGTGGGGTGCCACAGTGCCTGCCTTAAGAAGGGACCTTGCCTACTAAACTCACCCTGGCCTAGGGGAACCCACAGCCCACCTCCCCCACCCAGACACCTCCAATGCACACTGAATCAGTAGAATGAGAGTGTACTCACCCCCTTGTGGCTGCTGTGATGCCCTCAAGCGCCCATCCAACTCCGGGTACGCCACCGCCAGGATCCTGAACATCAGGGGGGTCATGGTGCGATGGGCACCCCTCCCACGTTGGGAGGCCATCCCCAGCTGGGCCTCCGCCGTCTTCTTGCTCCAGCGGCGAATGTCCTCCTATCTTTTCTGGCAGTGGGTGCTCCATCTGTGGTAGACTCCCAGGGTCCGGACTTCCTTGGCGATGGCACGCCAAATGTCTTTCTTCTGGTGGGCGCTGACCTACAGGAATAGTACAGGGGAAAAGTAGAAGATATTACCGTCCGCACCGTCACAGTCATTGGCCCGCATCCCATCCAAACAGGCATTGCCCACACAGCATGCTCACAGTGTACTTACCTGTTTGTCTGGAGGACCGTAGAGTAGCGTGAACTGGGGGAGGACCCCATCCACTAGTTTCTCCAACTCCTCCGTGCTGAAGGCCGGGGCCCTTTCCCCAGACACACGAGCCATTGTCTCTTCCAGACTGAGGTCACAGCAGCACTTGCAGTGTAGGTCCTCTCTTGTCGAAGATCAGGTATCAAGTGATTGAACAGAGAGAAAATGGCAGTCATGTCTGCAGCGGTGCGTACCGTCACCGCCGGCGTACATCGTCATTGGCTCCTGGGACCCATGGAGTCCAATATTAACCAATGCAGGATAGCGCCGCGGTCTTCGACCGCCTACCGCGACGGTGTACAACGCCAGCGCAGTTACCTCATATCCCCTTGTCCCACTTTACAGGTCAGGCAGCCGCTATTTCATGGGCCCACATGCCATTATTTTGGACTGCGTCACACATATCTAGGCCTTGCTTAAACACTAATACATGCATATGTCGATTTGCTAATATTTTCCGATTAAGCTGTGTTTACGTACCTCAGAATTGGTTGACTCTCTGCTCGCTGTCCTCCTGCATAGGCACCGTCCGCTGGGGCATGTGAGAAGATGGCGGCATCCTCTGGTGTACAGACCGCTGGTGGACCTGTCGACAATGGAGGAGCGACATGTGATTATCACCTACAGACTTGATCATACCACAATCCTGCAACTGTGTGCCCAGTTGGAGCCAGACCTGATGTCAGCTATCCGCCATCCCACCAGAATCCCCCCTCAAGTGCAGGTGCTGTCAGTACTCCATTTCCTAGCAAGTGGGTCTTTTCAAACTACAGTGGTCATAGTATCAGGGATGTCCCAGCCTTTTCTTTTCCAACGTGTTGTCGAGAGTGTTGTCTGCCCTGCTGAAACACATGCGGAGCTACATCGTTTTCCCTCAGGTGCAGGATTTGCCTACAGTGAAAGGTGATTTCTATGCTCTGGGACATACCCCCAACATCATAGGTGCCAGTGATGGGACACATGTGGCCTTGGTCCCCCCCACAGGAGTGAACAGGTGTACAGAAACCGGAAGAGTTACCATTCGATGAATGTGCAGATGGTGTGTTTGGCAGACCAGTACATCTCCCATGTGAATGCCAAGTTTCCTGGCTCAGTGCATGATGCTTATATTCTACGGAATAGCAGCATCCCTTATGTGATGGGACAACTCCAGAGGCACTGTGTGTGGCTATTAGGTGAGGACATGGACCCAATACAGTGTGACTAGGGGCAAGATGTAGGTAGGTAAAAATTAGCGACTCACAAATTGCGACTCTTTGCGACTCGCAATTTCCGACTCGCTAACTACAATTTGCGACTTGCATACGGAGTCGCACCGCAGATAGCGAGACCGCTGTTTGCGAGGTTGCTTTTTGCGACCGCGCAAAAAACGGACACACAATTTGCGAGTGGGTGTCTCAAATTGCGACTGTGCCTAAAATTGAATGCAGGTGCTGCAGAACACTCTGGAAAACACTTCATGGCACATGATGATGACATCAAACCAGGAAGTTTACAAATACACCTGGGAGGAGGGAGGACCACACCCATTGTAACTGCAGCACTGCAAACACACAGAGCTCCAGCAACCATGGCTGAAAACCCAAGGAAGAGGAAACTGAAGTTTGCTGAAAAAGAGTTGGAGGTGCTGACTGAGGAGTGTTGTCAGCACCATGACCAGTTGTTTGGCAGGGCAGCCCTCACCGTGCCAGAGACAGAAAAAAGGAGACTCTGGATGGAGATCCAGGAAAAAGTCAACTCCCTGGGGGTCAGCTACTGGATTATTGAGGAACTGAAAAAAAGGTGGTACGACCTGCACTCCTGGACCAAGGAGAGGGTGGCAGAGCGGCTCCGGGAGATGAGAGGCACAGGAGGGGGACCATCAACACTACCACCACCCACACCCCTGGAGGAAAGGGTAGAAGAGACCCTTGAGCCTGAGGCTAAAAGCGGGATGAGAGATATGGACACCTCTGAGGCAGGACCATCAACCAGTGAGTACCATGTGACATGCATGTACCCTCATTAATGCCATAACCCCACCCACCTTGTACACAGGAGCATGCACAACCAAAATAGTTCCATTTCAGAGTAGCATACACCAGTATGGTGCATTATGGGCAATGTAGTCAAGTAGGCAGTTCATAGGCAACAGTTTATTATGAAGTTGATAACAGATAGTAGATACTGACAGTGTGTTCCCTATGTCCCACAGGTCTCCCACAAGACACCCCCACCAGCACAAGCAGCCAGGGGCCACTGGTCAGCCAGCAGACACACGAGGGAACAGGACCAGCCACCACTGCGACCTGCACCACCGACACCATGTCCCCTCGCGAAACACTTGTTGCAGTAGTGGTGTGTGAGCCTGCACCAGGTACCAGCCAAAGTGTCACAGGAAACATCACAGGGCCTCCACCGTGTCGCAGGCGACGTGGAACTCCATCCTCAGAGCGGCAGGCAGAGTCAGGGGATGCCTCCACATCACAAATCGAGGCCACACTCCTACGAGGTCAGCGCCTGCAGACACAGGAATTAAGGAGGATTACCGTGGCATTGCGGCACATGGAGCGCAATCATGGCAACAGTATGCAACTGGTACATTCAAAGTTGCAACATGGTCAGTTCAAACATGGGTGACCTTGCACTCTCCATGCGCCAACTAGTGGCAGGACTGCTAACGCAGACAGAGAGTGCACGGCACAGGGACCGCCAGCTGCTGAACCGCCTAGACAGGATGTCCTCCTCAATTGTAAGGCTGGCTGTGAACACAGCAGGTCTGTCTAGGCGCACGGTCAGCCTCCAGGTGGACATGGGCCACTTTGCCAGTGACGTGGCACGTGGACTGGGCCATCTGAGCCACGCTATAGACCTAATGGAGGCACGGCAGGTGGCCACGGGCACAGGCGACACGGCACAGGACAGTGAGGAGGGCTCCACTGTCAGCAGTGTCTCTGCCGGTGACACCAGGGTGCTTCGCAGTGGAAGCACAAGACAGGGCACTGCTGACCCCCCTAGTACCAGCCATGCTGGCCGAGCCCGCCGTAGATTCTGAGCTCCACACAGTCCTGGGGTTGGGGCACATGACGTCAGTGTGCCCCATGCCAGGTGGACTATTGAAGCACCTGAACTGTTCCAATTGTAAATAGTTTTTGTGTTTGCACTTATTAAATCACTTGTTCTTTCCACTTAACACATGGACTCTTTTTGTGTTACATTGGTGAGTATGGTAAAAGTTAGCACGTACCTTCCAAAGTATTGGTTTGCAATGTGTTCCCGTCTCAGTCTGCCTTGATTTGCGATGCTCCTATCTCCATGATGGCGATGTGGTAGCTCTTGCTCTTCATCCTCAGAATCTGGGTCTTCAGGGGTGAGAGAGTAACCCACGTCTGGTGGCAATGTTGTGCAGTATAGCGCATGCAACAACGATTTTGAAAGCTGTTATTGGGGTATACTGGAGGGCACCTCCACTTCGGTGGAGGCATCTGAACCTTGCTTTCAGCAGTCCAAAGGTACGTTCGATGACGTTCCTGGTCCTCTTATGTGCACTGATGTATCGCCTCTCGGAATCATTGCTGGGTGTTAGGTACGGAGTTAGTATCCATGGTCGTAGTGCATATGCACTGTCACCTGTGTGGCACAAAAAGTACAATGTTAGCAGGGCATAGGTGGTTTCCACATTGACCTGTGTGTATGTCTGCAAGGTGTTATCAGCTCTACCTAGGAGGTATCCGTCTCCAAACTCCCCACGTTCTAGGCGTTGGTGTATCTACTGTGCCTAAAAATGTAGGAGTCATGAGTACTGCCTGGAAATTTAGCAACCATGTCAGTGATTACATAATGGCCGTCACATACCACCTGAATATTGAGTGAGTGGGTACACTTCCTATTGCGGGACAGATATTCCAGGTTTGCAGGAGGGCATATTTGTATATGTGTCCCGTCTACACACCCTCTGACATGGGGGAAGTTGGCAATCCTGTAAAATTCCAACTTGGTACTGTTGATTTCTGCCTCATTCCTGGGTAGGTATATGTATCTCGACATGTGTGTGAGTAAGGCGTCTAGGAATGCCCTAAAGAACTGTGAGAGTGCACTTTGAGATACCCCACCTGCCACAGCAATGACCTCCCGATAGCTACCCGAGGCCAAGAGGTGCAGTGAGCATAGCACTTGCACAATCGTAGGGATGGCGCAGCCGCGCACAGTCTGGCGTTCTAGCTGTGGTTTGAGTAATTCTATTAAATCTAGTATAGCTGCGCTGCTAAGTCTATATTTATCATAAATCTCCTCCTCAGTTTGTTGGAAAAGTGTCTGCCTTGTTCTGTATATCTTCTCCTGTCTCTGGCTCCTCCTCCTTCTCTGCTGGGCGGTGTGGGCTTTCCTCCTCACTGCTATCAGGTATATCTCCGCCATCTTGAGTAACCCAGATGCCTTCTGGGTCTCCTTTTATACTTTGGTAATGGTTACCACCTGCTCTGAGTTAGTGGTAAATTGGAAGTGCAAAATGGGCTTTTTGCGACAAGTCGCAATTTGCGAGTTGCTATTGCATATGGTTTGCGACTCGCAAATTGCGACTTGCTATTTGCGGGTCGCAAAATGGGGTCGCACATTGTGCGAGTCGGTAATGGCTCACGTTGCATTTTGCGAGTCGGAAATGGGATTTTTGCATCCCATTTCCGATTTTGCGGGGTCGCAAATTGCGAATCGGGCCATTTGCGACTCGCAAAAGTTTGCTACATGTCACCCTAGGTGTCTGGGTCTGGGGATGTCCCTATGAGTTAGTGTGTGTCTAACAGCTGTTCCTCGACATTTGCAGGTGACTCTGGTTACCCCAGCCTTTCATGGCTACTGACCCCAGTGAGGAATCCCAGGACAAGGGCAGAGGAACGCTACAATGAGGCCCATGGGCGAACTAGGAGGATTATAGAGCGGACCTTCTGCCTCCTGAAGGCCAGGTTCCGGTGCCTCCATATGACAGGTGGTTTCCTATTCTGCTCACCAAAGAAGGTGTGCCAGATCATCGTGGCCTGGTGTATGCTTCACAACTAGGCTTTGCGACGACAGGTGCCTTTTCTGCAGGAGGATGGTCCAGATGGAGGTGTTGTGGCAGCTGTGGAGCCTGTGGACAGTGAAGGTGAGGAAGCAGAAGAAGAGGACATAGACAACAGGAACACGGTGATCCTGCAATACTTCCAGTGAGACACAGGTAAGAAGACAACACTGCCTGCTACTTCTGATTTAATTCTACTGTCTCTCATCTGTCTCTCACTGAGTTGTCACTTTCCCTTACGATTTCACAGATGTGGGTCCCACAGTGTGACATCTGCTTTGTTTCTGCATGGACTAGAGCTGTGTGACATAGGTATGTTGACATTATATTTGATATAGCATTTTGCCACTTGTTGGAAATGGCCCTTCTGCAGGGTTATCCCCAGACTTTTTTTGCTTCCTCCTTCTCTTTTTCTGACCTAATTTTTGCTGGTTTTTAGACTCTGCGCACATTACCACTGCTAACCAGTGCTAAATTGCATATGCTCTCCCCCTTTAAACATGGTAACATTGGATCACACCCAATTGGACTATTTAATTTACTTATAAGTCCCTAGTAGAGTGCACCATATGTACCCAGGCCATGTCGATTGAATGCTGCTAGTGGGCCTGCAGCACTGATTGTGCCACCCACTTAAGTAGTCCCTTAACTTTGTCTCAGGCCTGACATTGCAAGGCCTGTGTGTGCAGTTTCACTGCCAATTCGACTTGGCATTTAAAAGTACTTGCCTTGCCAAGCCTAAAACTCCCCTTTTTCTACATATAAGTCACCCCTAAGGTGTGCCCTGGGTAACCCCTAGGGCAGGGTGCTGTGTAGGCAAAAGGCAGGACATGTACCTTTGTAGTTTATACGTCCTGGTAGTGTAAAAACTCCTAAATTAGTTTTTACACTACTGTCAGGCCTGCTCCCTTCATAGGCTAACATTGGGTCTACCCTCATACATTGTTGAAGTGGCTGCTGCTGATCTGAGGTCATATTTAGTATGGCCAGAATGGTAATACAAAATCCTGCTGACTGGTGAAGTCGGATTTAATATTACTATTCTAGAAATGCCACTTTTAGAAAGTGAGCATTTCTTTGCACTTAAATCTGTCTGTGCCTTACAATCCACGTCTGGCTAGGTTTAGTTGACAGCTCCTTGTGCATTCACTCAGACACACCCCAAACACACGGTACTCAGCCTCACTTGCATACATCTGCATTTTGAATGGGACTTCCTGGGCTGGGAGGGTGGAGGGCCTGCTCTCACACAAAGGACTGCCACACCCCCTAATGGGACCCTGGCAGACAGGATTGAACTGAAAGGGGACATGGTGCACTTCTTAGCCACTCTTTGAAGTCTCCCCCACTTCAAAGGCACATTTGGGTATAAAACAGGGCCTCTGCCCTACCTCATCACACATTTGCTGGAGAAGAAACCTGAACCAGAAACTACATCCTGCCAAGAAGAACTGCCTGGCTGCTCAAATGACTCACCTGTCTGCTGTTGGCCTGCTGCCTTGCTGAAATCTTGTCTGGCTGTGAAAGTGCTCTCCAAGGGCTTGGATAGAGCTTGCCTCCTGTTCCCTGAAGTCTCAGGACCAAAAATACTTCTCTTTTTCATTTGGACTCTTCGTGCGGTGAAAATTTCGACTCACAGCTTGCTCCGCGGCTAGAAAATCGCCGCACACTGACGCTGATCGACGCAACGCCTTTGGGGCGGCCGGAACTTCGACGCACGGCCTCGCAAGGACAATGCCACCTGACTTCCAGAGGGGAAATCGACGCAACGCCTGCTGTGAGAACGAAAATTCCACGCACAGCCTCCCGGAACGACACGCAGCCGGAAAACAAGCCAAAGAATCCACGCACAGACCCCGGGACATCTGGTAATCCCGCAAACCACAGAAAGAGACTGTCCGCGCGCCGGAAAACGACGCATGACTTCACACATGAAAAATAACAACGCAAGTCCGTGTGTGCAGGGGAGAAATCGACACACACACCATTTTTCCACGTATCTCTTCTTCTGCAGCCCTTGGCGGAGATTTTCCACTTTAAACCAGGTACTTTGTGCTTGAAAGAGACTTGGGCCCTCATTCTGACGCCGCCAAAATCTGGCCGCCTAAAGACCGCTCTGCGGTCAAAAGACCGCGGCGGCCATTCCTACTTTCCCGCTGGGTCGGCGGGCTCCCTCCAAAAGAGCGCCCGCCGGCCCAGCGGGAAAGCCCCTGCAACATTGAAGCCGGCTCCGAATAGAGCCGGCGGTGTTGCAGGGGTGCGACGGGTGCAGTTGCACCCGTCGCGATTTTCAATGTCTGCAAAGCCCCCAGGGGCCCCACGACACCCGTTCCCGCCATCCTGTTTCTGGCGGTGAAAACCGCCAGAAACAGGCTGGCGGGAAGGGGGTCGGAATCCCCATGGCGGCGCTGCTTGAGGATTCCCCCAGCCGGGGGAAATCTGGCAGGAAACCGCCAGACCCGGCTGGGAGACCGCGGCTTTACAGCCGCGGTCAGAATGCCATGTGAAGCACCGCCAGCCTGTTGGCGGTGCTTCCGGCAACCTCCACCCTGGCGGTCATAGACCGCCAGGGTTGGAATGAGGGCCTTAATATCACTTTTCAGTGATATCTCTACAATTTCACATTGCATCTTTATTCGTTTTGACCTGCAATTATCCAGATAAATATTATATATTTTTCTAAACACTGTGTGGTGTATTTTTGTGGTGCTATATTGTGTTATTGTATGATTTATTGCACAAATACTTTACACGTTGCCTTCTAAGTTAAGCCTGACTGCTCAGTGCCAAGCTACCAGAGGGTGGGCACAGGATAATTTGGATTGTGTGTGACTTACCCTGACTAGAGTGAGGGTTCTTGCTTGGACAGAGGGCAACCTGACTGCCAACCACAAACCCCATTTCTAACATCACTGTTATTGCTAATACACATTTTCGAAAGCATAGACAGACTCCTGATTGTTTTGTGATTTAAGGGTGTTATTCAAGTGCTCAATAGTGGAGGGGGTTGTAAAATGGTCAGGGGTGATGGTGGAAGAATGTCCATGGCAGAGTCCAGTCTATTAGTCTCACAGGTACATTGTCCAAAGTGGCATAGGAAGTAGAGCTAGGGCAGTTTAAGTATGGACAGGGTGACAAAGTGGGACAGAAGGATGACAATCAGGGTGGTCTCATTTCTTGGCGGGGGTCTTGTCATAGTTCTCTGTCTTTGTCCTGGATCTCAGGGACCACTTGCGGGGTGGTTCTCCATCTGCAGGGGGTGGGGTGCTGGTGTGGTGGTCTTGTGGCGGTGCCTCCTGTCCACTAGCGCCGGCGGAGGTGATGGGCAGTTCATCGTCCAGGCTAGTGTCAGGGGCCCCTTGTTGTGCCACAGTGTCCCTCCTGGTGTTCAAGAGTTCCTTCAGCACCCCTAAAATGGTGCCCAGGGTGGAATTGATGGATTTGAGTTCCTCCCTGAACCCCAAATACTGTTCCTCCTGCAGCCGCTGGGTCTCCTGAAACTTGGCCAGTACCGTTGCCATTGTCTCCTGGAAATGGTGGTAGGCTTCCATGATGTTGGAGAGGGCCTCGTGGAGAGTGGGTTCCCTGGGCCTGTCCTTCCCTGTCGCACAGCAGCCCTCCCAGTTCCCCTGTGTTCCTCTGCCTCTGTCCCCTGAACCGTGTGCCCACTACCACTGCCCCCAGGTCCCTGGTGTTGTTGGGGTGGTGGGTTAGCCTGGGTTGCCTGTAGTGGTGGACACACTGCTGATTGACGTGTCCTGGGGACAGAGGTATGGGCCCGCTGGGTGGGTGCTGTGCTGGTGTTTCCAGAGGGGGGAAGCTCTGTAGTGGCCTGGCCAGTGTGAGGGGAACCGACTGTCCCAAGGTCCCAGATGGGCCGAGCTGGTCATCTTGATCCAGTTGGACCGACCTGCTGTCATCACTGTGGGCCTCTTCTGTGGGTGGAGTGGACATATCTGGACCCTCCTGTCCGGTGACGTTGGGTAGGGGCCCTGCAGGGGTGTAAAGGCATGATTATTGCATCTGTGTGTGCCATGGTATTCAATCGGTGGGTGACCATGTACCCCAGTGCTTGTGCAGGACCTTGTGTGATAATGGTTTAGGGGGGTGTATGGGTATGTGCAGTGGCCATGCTTTGGTGATGGGTGTCCATGCTTTGGTGTTACATGCAGGGCTTGGGTTTGGGATGTGTGGTTTGTAATATTGGGACATAAGTGAGGAGTTGGAGTGATGGGGGTGAGGGCGAGGGTGGAGGTATGTGATAGCATGGAGGTGGGTGGGGGATGAAGTAGTTAAAGGTTTGACTTACCAGAGTCCATTCCTCCTGGTACTCCTGCAAGGCCCTCAGGATGCAGTATAGCCAAGACCTGCTCCTCCCATGTAGTGAGTTCTGGGGGAGGAGGTGGGGGTCCACCGCCAGTCCTCTAAACCGCAAGGTGGTGTCTTCAGACCACGGAACGTACCTTCCCCTGTAGGTTGTTCCACCTCTTCCTGATGTCATCACGTGTTCTTGGGTGCTGTCCCACTGCGTTGACCCTGTCCATGATTCTTCGCCATAGCTCCATCTTCTTAGCTATGGTGGTGTGCTGCACCTGTGAACCGAATAGCTGTGGGCAGACCAGGGGGGTTTTGTAGGTGTTCTGCTTTCCTTCTTATCTCGTATCAGAGCTTACAGAACATATCAAGAATGCACTTCTGAGTTCAAAGAAGACCTTTATTGTTGTTCGTGAGAGATGAATTAATAGATTTCAAGCACACGTTCAATGAAAACAAAATACATCACAGTACTTCTCAGTTGCAATGTACACAGCAGGTTATATTTATAAGATATTGACAATATATTGAATGCAAAGCAAAACAAATACTTCACCGTGTGAGAAACTATTTACAGCTTCATCTTTCTGGGGTCTGCAAGATGATGACTCCGGTCAACTGCGAGAAAGAGATTATCTACCCACACGGGAGACTGGCAACTGGCACCAAGTTCCAGCCCGAAGTCAGGCAGATTTGAATCTAATTCTCTGAAGCCCCGAGCCATCCTTTCAAAAGCGTGCCCCCTCCTCTCAGACTCTGGAAAACTACGCAAGCCTTTGGAGACTGGCCAGATCTCCTAGACTGCTCCTCTTCCCAAGCCTGAGCAGAAAGGAAAACACCAAATGTACTCTCTCTTATCAGGTCTAGTCTAGTGTGAGAAAAACATCTTGGTTCATCTTGTGCAAAAACATAGCTTGGAAAAATACAGCTTGGATTCTCAACTGCAATGTCTAACTCCACGTTAAAGGCAATAGGCAGCTAACCTAAATATCAAATGTAAAGTCTAATGTCATGTCAAAGCCAATAGGCAGCTGAGCTGAATACAAAATGCAATGTCTAATATCATGTCAAAGCCAATAGGCAGCTGAGCTGAATACAAAATGTAATGTCTAATATCATGTCAAAGCCAATAGGCAGCTAAGCTGAATACAGAATGTAATGTCTAATATCATGTCAAAGCCAATAGGCAGCTAAACTGAATACAGCATGTCAAAGCCAATAGGCAGAATACAGAATGTAATGGCTAATGCAATGTCAAAGCCAATAGGCAGCTAAATTGAATACCGAAAGTAATGGCTAATGCCATGTCAAAGCCAATAGGCGGCTAGGCTGAACAAAACATTATGGGCCTGATTACAACTTTGGAGGACGGTGTTAAACCGTCCCAAAAGTGACGGATATACCACCTACCGTATTACGAGTTCCATAGGATATAATGGACTCGTAATACGGTAGGTGGTATATCCGCCACTTTTGGGACGGTTTAACACTGTCCTCCAAAGTTGTAATCAGGCCCATAATGTGCTACTGGTGAACATTGAGCAACTAACATGCGCAGTGGTGAAACACAAAGTCATTGGTCAAACTCCATTAATAGCATCACAGTAGGTCACCGGGGGGGACACAAGTCAGCACAAAAAGTACACCCTCAGCGGCACAGGGGCGGCCGGGTGCAGTGTGCAAACAGGTGTCGGGTTCGCAATGTAATCCAATGGGAGACCAAGGGGTCTCTTTAGCGATGCAGGCAGGCAAGGGGGTGCTCCTCGGGGTAGCCACCACCTGGGCAAGGGAGAGAGACACCTGGGAGTCGCTCCTACACTGGAGGTCGGATCCTTCAGGTCCTAGGGGGCTACAGATGCAGTGTCCTTACCAGGCGTCGGGTCTTTCAAGCAGGCAGTCGCGGTCAGGGGGAGCCTCTGGATTCCCTCTGCAGGTGTCGTTGTGGGGGCTCAGGGGGGTCAACTCTGGCTACTCACGGGCTCGCAGTCGCCGGGGAGTCCTCCCTGTAGTGTTTGTTCTCCACAAGTCAAGCCGGGGGCGTCATGTACAGAGTGCAAAGTCTCACGCTTCCGGTGGAAAACGTGTGTAGTTTCAAAGTTGCTTCTTTGTTGCAAAGTTGCAGTCTTTGTGGAGCAGAGCCGCTGTCCTTGGGAGTTCTTGGTCCTTCTAGATGCAGGGTAGTCCTCTGAGGCTGCAGAGGTCGCTGGACCCAGTGGAATGCGTTGCTGGAGCAGTTTCTTTAGAAGTGGGGAGACAGGCCGGTAGAGCTGGGGCCAAAGCAGTTGGTGTCTCCGTCTTCTCTGCAGGTTTTTCAGCTCAGCAGTCCTTCTTCGTCATAGGTTGCAGGAATCTATCTTGCTGTGTTCTGGGAGCCCCTAAATACTCGATTTAGGGGTGTGTTTAGGTCTGGGGGGGTTAGTAGCCAATGGCTACTAGCCCTGAGGGTGGCTACACCCTCTTTGTGCCTCCTTCCTAGGGGAGGGGGGCGCATTCCTATCCCTATTGGGGGAATTCTCCATCTGCAAGATGGAGGATTTCTAAAAGTCAGAGTCACGTCAGCTCAGGACACCTTAGGGGCTGTCCTGACTGGCCAGTGACTCCTCCTTGTTTTTCTCATTATCTCCTCCGGCCTTGCCGCCAAAAGTGGGGCCGTGGCCGGAGGGGGCGGGCAACTCCACTAGCTGGAGTGCCCTGGGGTGCTGTAACAAAGGGGGTGAGCCTTTGAGGCTCACCGCCAGGTGTTACAGTGCCTGCAGGGGGAGGTGAGAAGCACCTCCACCCAGTACAGGCTTTGTTACTAGCCACAGAGTGACAAAGGCACTCTCCCCATGTGGCCAGCAACATGTCTGGTGTGTGGCAGGCTGCTAATACTAGTCAAGCCACACTGGTAGTCGGTTAAGGTTTCAGGGGGCATCTCTAAGATGCCCTCTGGGGTGCATGTTACAATAAAATGTACACTGGCATCAGTGTGCATTTATTGTGCTGAGAAGTTTGATACCAAACTTCACAGTTTTCAGTGTAGCCATTATGGTGTTGTGGAGTTAATGCATGACAGACTCCCAGACCATATACTCTTATAGCTACCCTGCACTTACAATGTCTAAGGTTTTGCTTAGACACTGTAGGGGCATAGTGCTCATGCACTTATGCCCTCACCTATGGTATAGTGCACCCTGCCTTAGGGCTGTAAGGCCTGCTAGAGGGGTGACTTACCTATACCTATAGGCAGTGTGAGGTTGGCATGGCACCCTGAGGGGAGTGCCATGTCAACTTAGTCTTTTTATTCCCACTAGCACACACAAGCTGGCAAGCAGTGTGTCTGTGCTAAGTGAGGGGTCCCCAGGGTGGCATAAGATATGCTGCAGCCCTTAGAGACCTTCCCTGGCATCAGGGCCCTTGGTACCAGGGGTACCAGTTACAAGGGACTTACCTGGATGTCAGTGTGTACCAATTGTAGAAAAAAAGGTACAGGTTAGGGAAAGAACACTGGTGCTGGGGCCTGGTTAGCAGGCCTCAGCACACTTTCAAATCATATCTTGACATCAGCAAAGGCAAAAAGTTAGGGGGTAACCATGCCAAGGAGGCATTTCCTGGTGGGACACAACCCATTTGGTATCACTCTATGCAGATGACACCTTTGTTTTATCTCACCTCACCTGAGAATTCCCTGCCTTTATTATTGTGGTATCTTGATGCCTTTGGGAACCTTACAGGACTCCGAATAAGGCAACATAAATCACTGGTGCATCTGCTGTTAGGGGGGTGGCAAAGGCAGATCCAAAAACTCTACCTTCCGTTCCATTAAGATGGGAGACTGATAAGTTTCAGTACCTGAGAGTTAGCTCTACGCAACAGAAACGGAAGCAGTACAATATTGAGTGGGGAGGGTCTAAGAGCATCAATACAATTTTGGAATTCTCTTCTGTTATCATTAATGGGAAGAGTTGCTGTGGCAAAGATGGTATCCCCACCCTGGTGCCTCTACACTATGCAACATGCTTTTAATACCCTTCCCCGGGTGACATTCCAACATTTGCATTCCTTGCTTACGACACTCATTTGAAGGGAGGGGAAGTGCAAGGTGGCCCAGGAACATTTGTACATGCCTGTGTTGGAGGGTGGCCTTGGAGTGCCAAATATGGAGATATATTACCTCGCATTCCAATTCCAACACGCGTCCCTCTGGCTTGCAGATGAAGGGAACTGGGAGAAGACATTATTGGCAGATGAGGCGAGAGCTGCAGCATTACCACGCTTGCTGCATTCTGGTGGCAGGGATTTGACCAAAGTGCCATATCTTTTTAAGCATACGGCATCTCTGTGGGAACAGTCTGTACGAGTGGTACTGGGGAGCTAAATTTTTTAGACCTTCCAGCTTTCTCAACTTTGGCAGCTGCAGTGGACGTTGTGGTGTGGTGGGAAGGGGGATGCGAGATGCAGGAAGACCTTTACCCTAATGGGACCTCCAAGCGCATCTGCCGGAAACTTAAAATAAATGGCTCACCGAACACACACCTGACAGCCTCACGGCCCACAAAGACGCCACCCGCAGACACCACCAACTAATCAGACTAGCCAAAAGATCCTCCTTCAAAGACTGCCTAGATAAAAACACACACAACAGCAAAGAGCTCTTCAGCATCGTGAAAGAACTCTCCAAACCCAGCTCCAACGTCAACGACATTCCACCCTCACAAGAGCTCTGCGACTCTCTGGCCACATTCTTCCACCAAAAGATCACCGACATCCACAACAGCTTCAACACCACAGCCGCCCCCACCCCGCCAGACACCACCCCCGATAACACCACCCGCTCCGACCGCCTAACCTCCTGGGCCAATGTCAGCGACACAGAGACACGCAAATTCATGAACTCCATCCACTCCGGATCACCGTCAGACCCATGCCGCCACCACGTGTACAACAAAGGGGACGCAGCCATCGCTCCCCAACTACTTCAAAACAGCAACATTCCCGGAAAGCTGAAAACACGCCGAAATCAGTGCCCTCCTTAAACAGCCCAAAGCAGACCCCCAGGACCTCAAGAACTTCCGACCCATCTCCCTACTCCCGTTCTCCGCAAGGTCATCGAGAAAATCGTCAACACACAAACTGACTCACCACCTCGAAAACAACGACATCCTGGACCCCACCCAGTCTGGCTTCCGACAAAACCACAGCACCGAGATCGCACTCCTCGCCGCCACAGACGACATCAGACGCCAAATGGACAACAGCAAAACATATGCCCTCATCCTCCTAGACCTGTCAGCCGCCTTTGACACGGTATGCCATCACACTCTGAGAACCCGCCTCTTCGAAGCTAGAATACAAGAGAAAGCCCTCAAGTGGACTACATCCTTCCTCTCCGTCAGAACCCAGAGAGTCTGCCTCCCTCCCTTCCACTCCAAAGCCACCAAAATCATCTGCGGCGTACCCCAGGGCTCATCCCTCAGCCCAACATTATTCAACATCTACATGGCACCCCTCGCTCAAGTAGCCCGCCAATACAACCTCAACATCATCTCCTATGCCGACAACACCCATCTCATCCTCTCCCTCACCAAGGACCCGCACACCGCCAAGTCCAACCTCACGAGGGAATGCAGGCCGTTGCCTAATGGATGAGAAACAGCCGCCTGAAACTGAACTCGGACAAGACGGAGGTCCTCATCCTCGGACCCAACCCCTCCGCCTGGGATGACTTCTGGTGGCCAACATCTTTAGGAACCCCACCCACACCGACCGACCATGCATGCAACCTGGGCTACATCCTCGACTCCTCCATCTCCATGTCAAAACAGGTCAACGCAGACTCCTCCTCCTGCTACAACACTATCCGCATGCTCCGCAGGATCTACAAGTGGATCCCAACAGACACAAGAAAAACAGTGACACAAGCCCTCGTCAGCAGCAGGCTGGACTACGGCAACGCACTCTACACAGGCATCCCGACAAAACACCTGCGACGCGTCCAACGCATCCAAAACTCCTCCGCCCGACTGATCCTCAACGTACCCTGCCGCAACCACATCACACCCCACCTGTGAGTCCTCCACTGGCTCCCCGTTGAAAAAAGGATCACTTTCAAGCTCCTCACCCACACACACAAAGAAGTCCAAAACACCAGACCTGCTTACCTCAACAACAAACTCAGCTTCTACACCGTCACCTCCGCTCCGCAGACCTCGCACTCGCCACCGTCCCCCGCATCCACCGAAAGACATCCGGTGGCAGATCCTTCTCCTACCTCGCCACCAAGACATGGAACACTCTCCCAACCAACTTGCGACTGACCCAGGTCCTACTCGCCTTCAGAAGACTCTTCAAGACCTGGCTCTTCGACCAGTAGCAGCTTACCACCACCCCCCAGCGCCTTGAAACCCTAACGGGTATATAGTGCGCTCTATAAATATACTGATTGATTGAATGAGGAATTTATCACCTTTGAGGCAGCACAGGAAACATTTGCAGTGGGAGATGGGCAGTTCCTACTGTGTACAAGTATAACCAATACAGTCTGATAGCTGTAGCCCTCCAATCCAGCTGTTCCCCTGTCCTCGCTCCTTTTTAGAGCCTTATTGAAATTGGGAGGGACGCAACACCGAATCTCATAGTTATACAAAGCTACGCTAACGGACAAACCCAAAACCCAGTTCCCGGGTAAATCTGCATGAGAGGAAGAATTGAGGACTCCCATTGATGAGGCGCCATGGTGCAAGATATCCTCATTGGTGCCCACTATTTCTTGCAATGTGTCTTTTAAACTTGTACACTTTAATTTTCTCTATCGTACCTACATTACTCCAGTGGTCCTTCACAGGATAGATCCCACAAGGTAGAGGGGGTGCCACCGACGTCTCAAACACATATTATTCCTTTATTTGGCCTGCCTCTGCCTACATGTTAAGGCCTCCTAGGGGTCTGTAGTGCACCATTTGGAGAACGCATGTGGAATACATATTCAACGAGAACCCATGAGTTGTATATTGGGCGACATAAAGCTGCACAGGGGCAGAAAGAGGGAATATAATTTTATAATTTTACACAAATGACACTACTGCTAGTAAAATGTAGGGTAGCAATTACCTGGATTGGCCAGCTGGGACCAACTATAGAGAACTGGAAAAGGGACATGCTAGAATGGATGGTAGCTGAGGAGGCTCACCTTAAAAGATGTAGGCGTGATGATAGAGTTGTAGAGAACTTGCAGGTTTGGGAAGCATTCCTGACCAAGTTTGAAGGAAAGGAGGAACGCACACCATTGGACTCCTCAGAAGAAGATGGTGGCACACTGGTAGAGCAGTGATTGAAACCTTAACAGTATGAGGAGGGAAGTAGGATAGAAATGCACATGATACCAGTAATTAGTAATGGCCCAAGAATTGCAAGATTGTATATACATATATATGTCTGTGAATTGCATGTCACAGGATTGAAACTGGAAGTGATCTTCTTTATTGTATTAGTTACTGCAATGTTTTTTTTGACAACTGTGCATTCTTAGATTCCGGAAACAATTAAAAGACTATATACAAAAAAGTATGTAAGTGATTAGAAATCTTGCACGGCAGACTTCATTTAAACTGTGAGAAGTAAACCCTGCAAAAGTATGTCATTGGATGTTACAGAAGAAAGAATTATTTACAATAAATTTCAGAGCATATCGCTCTCAGAATGTATATATGTACCTACGTTTTCACGTTCTCTATTGTTATGTTAATCGTGGGCCAGCCCATGACGCACATTAGTGGAGGGAGACACATTGGTCTTCCCCATTGTGCAGTTGTAAAATGGTATGACTGAGGACATTAACCAGTATCAATAAAAAGGCCAGAGGAGCTTCCCTCGTGGCCATTGACCAGCGTGTAGTGTTGTGTATGGTTATTAAAGATTTCCGCATCTGCTAACACCAGTAAGCCTTACACGCGTCCTTACAAGACGGACGCAACAAATTGGCAATGAACGGGTGCCTGTTCCCTTGTGCCCCTACCTGCGGTTTGGTCGTGGAAGCCGGGTAGCATCTTTTGCCCCGTGGTTTGTGTCCCGCATGTGCTGCGGGCGTTGCATCATATGTTCTGCCGGCTGCCAGTGGTCCGGTAAGGGCAGCGAAAGAGGCGTGTCTGCTGTGCCTGGGCCTCAGGTGTCTCAGTGGCTTTGGGCCCCAATGGAGTGTCAGCGTGTCTCTGCATGGTGTGGTTTTGGAGGCGGGGCTTTCTGCTTGGCTGCACGAGTCCTGCGGCTTCTTCCGTTGGCTGTGGCTAGGGCAACAGGATGCTTATTATGAATGCCCGATTGATCTCTACATCGACGATAGCTCCGTGAGCAGGGTAAGCAGCGGTGCTGTGTACTGGGACACCCACACGCCCACAACCTTCTGGGTCAGGATAATAAAGATTAAAAATAAATAAATAAAAGAAACACCAAAAGCATGTGTTAACTATAGACCCTAGCATCAATACTGCAGAGACTGAGCTACATAGAAATAAAAAACATTAATACACAGAGTGTAAAGGAAGAATCTGCATTGTTTGAACTGTATCCCAGAAATAGTTACAACAAGCAGTACAGGAGACGCGTGTCAAGCCACTGCTGTCTTCTTACTCATCTTACTGCAAAACAATAAGGTTTTGAGGTGGCAGTAATGTTTTGCTGAGGCATGTCCATGATCAGGTCACCGGTGCTTTAACGTGCAAGTTTGTGCAGCGATCCCGTTGAAGGAGAAATCATACCCTACTTTCTTCTTTAAGTGTAACACAGGTGTGAGTTGAACTTTACGTTACTGTATAAACAGACTTTTATAACAATATAGCCATGTCGTCAGTTCCTGCATTGGAACCTTTTCTCGTGGAAGGTCCTCCTTCTGCCCAAGCAGCCAGGTGGAAGGAATGGGTGGACAGGTGGGAAACCTATTTTGGAGCCACGTCACTGGACCTGGAGAGACGACGCCCCATGCTTTTGCATTTGGGAGGTGCAGCTATTCATAAATTAGGAAGGTCTGTGGTGGAAGAGGGCCCACCTTTCACTTACCAGTCACTAAAACGAGCTCTCACCGCCCATTTTGAACCGTTAGCAAATCCAGACTATGAGCATTTCTTATTGAGGCAAGCTAGGCAATCCCCAAATGAGTCAGTCAATACGTTCTACGCCAGGTTGAAGGAACTAGCACGTACATGTACGCTGTTGAATGCCAAAGTTGAAATTTGTGCGCAGTTCATACAGGGCTGAGCTGAGAGAACAAATACTACAAGCACCTGGTATGTCAGTGGCGAATATTCTCACGATGGGCCAATTCAAAGAACTGTCAAAAGTACGTGCAGCCCATATGGATGTGGCATTGCAGACACAGGTCAAGACGGAACCCGTGAATGCCATCAACACAGCAGTCACGTAGAAGAAGAAAAGTAGGCAAAAGGGTGCCACGAGCTCATGAGCTTGTTTTTTGTGTGGGGGTCCATTCCCTCATCAAGGTGCATGTCCTGCACAAGGCAAGAAATTTTCAAGTTGCAATAAAATAAATAATTTCGGCAAGGTTTGTTGATCGTCTGTTCGTCCAAAATTGCAGAAATCTAAGACTGTCAACCTAGTGCAGCTGCCTGTAGTCACAGGTGAAGATGACGATCTGGATGATGATGAAGAGTAAGAAGGGACTGTCCATGTGATACATGCTCTGCAACCAGGAGGGCATCCTCGTAAGCGAATACCACGATGTTCTGTCTCTCTTGCATTCAGGCGCTAATTGACACTGGGGCTTCCATTAATATTCTGGCGCAGTCATTGTTGAAAACTCTCCCCATCCAACCTCATCTACATCCGACCTCGTCACAAGATTATGCCTTTGGGTTGTCGCAACCATTGCCATTGGCAGGGGTTTTCACCACCACATTATCTCATGCAGAGAGCTCAGTGCACACAAGAGTGTTCGTAACAAGGACAGCTGAGCAACTCAACCTAGTGTCACAGTTCACATGGATTTATTCGGTTACTTTCAACCATAAAAGCAAAAAACAACATTCAAATACAAATTTTTTGATAGAAAGGGTGAGAATAAAATAGAATAACACATGTTCAACCTTAACCCCTTCTGTGCCGCGGACGTAGTGGTTACGTCCTGCGGCACAGTGCTGCTGTGCCGAGGACGTAACCACTACGTCCTCGGCACACAGCCCAGAGGGAGCGCTCTCGCTCCCTCTGTGGGGTTCCCCCCCACCCCCCCAAGTCAGGGATGGAAGGGGAAGCCCTTCCCCTCCCACCCCCGACCCCCCCCAACCCCCCCTGTGACGTCAGCGCGCGAGCGCGCGCTGATTAGTCACAGGGTCTTCCCCATCGCGCTGGAAGCAGAGCTTCCAGCGCGATTGAAAAAGAAATGCTTTTGCATTTCTTTTTCAATCCCATGGGGGAGGCCCCGAGAGGCTTCAAAGGGAAGGAAATGTATTTCCTTCCCTTTGAAGTCTCTCACAGGTTTCAAAAGCCGGATTGCTTGCAATCCGGCTTTTGAAACCCCACTAGACACCAGGGATTTTTTTTTTTTTCTTGAAATTGGCAAAAGGGAGCAACCCCTTGGGCAAGGGTCGCTCCCAGGGGGGCATTTTTTTAGGAAGGCCTTTTCTGCCCCCCCTGGGGGCAGATTGGCCTATTATTAGGCCGATCTGCCCCCAGGGGGGGCAGAAACCTCTAGGCACCAGGGACCATTTTTTTTTTTTTTTTTTTTTGTGATGAATTCTTTTTTTTTAGGTGGGGAGCGATCCCTTAGGCAAGGGTCGCTCCCCTACGGGGCAATATATATTTAGGCCATTTCTGCCCCCCTTGGGGGCAGATTGGCCTATTTTGATAAGGCCAATCTGCCCCCAAGGGGGGCAGAAACCATTAGACACCAGGGAGTTTGTTTTTGCGCGCGAATGTCACGCAACAAAGCGACCCCTTTGGCAAGGGTCGCTCCCAGGGGGGGCAATTTTTTGGGAAGGCCTTTTCTGCCCCCCCTGGGGGCAGATCGGCCTATTATTAGGCCGATCTGCCCCCAGGGGGGGAAGAAACCTCTAGGCGCCAGGGCAAATTTTTTTTTTGTGTTTTTTTTTTTTGTTCTTTTTTTTTTTTTAGAGATGGGGAGCGACCCATCAGGCAAGGGTCGCTCCCCTGGGGGGCAAATTGTATTTAGACCATTTCTGCCCCCCTGGGGGCAGATTGGCCGATTTTAGGTCAATCTGCCCCCAAGGGGGCAGAAACCACTAGGCACCGGGGATTTGTTTTTTGGCGCCAATGTCACGCAGGGGGAGCGACCCCGTAGGCAAGGGTCGCTCCCGGGGGGGGGGGTGGGGGGGCAAATTTATTTTAGGCCATTTTTGCCCCCCCGGGGGACAGATCGGCCTATTATTAGGCCGAACTGCCCCCGGGGGGGGCAGAACACTCTAGGCGCCAGGGCAATTTTTTTTTTGTGTTTTTTTTTTTTGTTGTTTCTTTTTTTAGAGATGGGGAGCGACCCATCAGGCAAGGGTCGCTCCCCTGGGGGGGCAAATTGTATTTAGACCATTTCTGCCCCCCTGGGGGCAGATTGGCCAATTTTAGGTCAATCTGCCCCCAAGGGGGCAGAAACCACAAGGCACCGGGGATTTGTTTTTTGGCGCCAATGTCACGCAGGGGGAGCGACCCCGTAGGCAAGGGTCGCTCCGGGGGGGGGGGTGTGCCGGTTGGGGGGGCAAATTTATTTTAGGCCATTTCTGCCCCCCCGGGGGACAGATCGGCCTATATTTAGGCCGAACTGCCCCCGGGGGGGGCAGAACACTCTAGGCGCCAGGGCAATTTTTTTTTTGTGTTTTTTTTTTTTGTTGTTTCTTTTTTTAGAAATGGGGAGCGACCCATCAGGCAAGGGTCGCTCCCCTGGGGGGGCAAATTGTATTTAGACCATTTCTGCCCCCCTGGGGGCAGATTGGCCAATTTTAGGTCAATCTGCCCCCTAGGGGGCAGAAACCACTAGGCACCGGGGATTTGTTTTTTGGCGCCAATGTCACGCAGGGGGAGCGACCCCGTAGGCAAGGGTCGCTCCCGGGGGGGGGGTGTGGGGGTTGGGGGGGCAAATTTATTTTAGGCCATTTCTGCCCCCCCGGGGGACAGATCGGCCTATTATTAGGCCGAACTGCCCCCGGGGGGGGGGGGGCAGAACACTCTAGGCGCAAGGGCAATTTTTTTTTTTGTGGTTTTTTTTTTTTGTTGTTTCTTTTTTTAGAGATGGGGAGCGACCCATCAGGCAAGGGTCGCTCCCCTGGGGGGGCAAATTGTATTTAGACCATTTCTGCCCACCTGGGGGCAGATTGGCCAATTTTGGGTCAATCTGCCCCCAAGGGGGCAGAAACCACAAGGCACCGGGGATTTGTTTTTTGGCGCCAATGTCACGCAGGGGGAGCGACCCCGTAGGCAAGGGTCGCTCCCGGGGGGGGGGGGGTGTGGGGGTTGGGGGGGCAAATTTATTTTAGGCCATTTCTGCCCCCCCGGGGGACAGATCGGCCTATTTTTAGGCCGAACTGCCCCCGGGGGGGGCAGAACACTCTAGGCGCCAGGGCAATTTTTTTTTTGTGTTTTTTTTTTTTGTTGTTTCTTTTTTTAGAGATGGGGAGCGACCCATCAGGCAAGGGTCGCTCCCCTGGGGGGGCAAATTGTATTTAGACCATTTCTGCCCCCCTGGGGGCAGATTGGCCAATTTTAGGTCAATCTGCCCCCTAGGGGGCAGAAACCACTAGGCACCGGGGATTTGTTTTTTGGCGCCAATGTCACGCAGGGGGAGCGACCCCGTAGGCAAGGGTCGCTCCCGGGGGGGGGGGTGGAGGTTGGGGGGGCAAATTTATTTTAGGCCATTTCTGCCCCCCCGGGGGACAGATCGGCCTATTATTAGGCCGAACTGCCCCCGGGGGGGGGGCAGAACACTCTAGGCACCAGGGCAATTTTTTTTTTGTGTTTTTTTTTTTTTTTTGTTTCTTTTTTTAGAGATGGGGAGCGACCCATCAGCCAAGGGTCGCTCCCCTGGGGGGGCAAATTGTATTTAGACCATTTCTGCCCCCCTGGGGGCAGATTGGCCAATTTTAGGTCAATCTGCCCCCAAGGGGGCAGAAACCACTAGGCACCGGGGATTTGTTTTTTGGCGCCAATGTCACGCAGGGGGAGCGACCCCGTAGGCAAGGGTCGCTCCCGGGGGGGCGTGGGGGTTGGGGGGGGCAAATTTATTTTAGGCCATTTCTGCCCCCCCGGGGGACAGATCGGCCTATTATTAGGCCGAACTGCCCCCGGGGGGGGGGGGGCAGAACACTCTAGGCGCCAGGGCAATTTTTTTTTTGTGTTTTTTTTTTTTGTTGTTTCTTTTTTTAGAGATGGGGAGCGACCCATCAGGCAAGGGTCGCTCCCCTGGGGGGGCAAATTGTATTTAGACCATTTCTGCCCCCCTGGGGGCAGATTGGCCAATTTTAAGTCAATCTGCCCCCAAGGGGGCAGAAACCACTAGGCACCGGGGATTTGTTTTTTAGCGCCAATGTCACGCAGGGGGAGCGACCCCGTAGGCAAGGGTCGCTCCCGGGGGGGTTGGGGGGGCAAATTTATTTTAGACCATTTCTGCCCCCCGGGGGACAGATCGGCCTATTATTAGGCCGAACTGCCCCCGGGGGGGGCTGAACACTCTAGGCACCAGGGCAATTTTTTTTTTGTGTGTTTTTTTTTTTGTTGTTTCTTTTTTTAGAGATGGGGAGCGACCCATCAGGCAAGGGTCGCTCCCCTGGGGGGGCAAATTGTATTTAGACCATTTCTGCCCCCCTGGGGGCAGATTGGCCAATTTTAGGTCAATCTGCCCCCAAGGGGGCAGAAACCACAAGGCACCGGGGATTTGTTTTTTGGCGCCAATGTCACGCAGGGGGAGCGACCCCGTAGGCAAGGGTCGCTCCGGGGGGGAGGGTGTGCCGGTTGGGGGGGCAAATTTATTTTAGGCCATTTCTGCCCCCCCGGGGGACAGATCGGCCTATTATTAGGCCGAACTGCCCCCGGGGGGGGGCAGAACACTCTAGGCGCAAGGGCAATTTTTTTTTTGTGTTTTTTTTTTTTTGTTGTTTCTTTTTTTAGAGATGGGGAGCGACCCATCAGGCAAGGGTCGCTCCCCTGGGGGGGGGCAAATTGTATTTAGACCATTTCTGCCCACCTGGGGGCAGATTGGCCAATTTTGGGTCAATCTGCCCCCAAGGGGGCAGAAACCACAAGGCACCGGGGATTTGTTTTTTGGCGCCAATGTCACACAGGGGGAGCGACCCCGTAGCCAAGGGTCGCTCCGGGGGGGGGGGGGTGTGGGGGTTGGGGGGCAAATTTATTTTAGGCCATTTCTGCCCCCCCGGGGGGACAGATCGGCCTATTATTAGGCCGAACTGCCCCCGGGGGGGGGCAGAACACTCTAGGCGCCAGGGCAATTTTTTTTTGTGTTTTTTTTTTTTGTTGTTTCTTTTTTTAGGGATGGGGAGCGACCCATCAGGCACGGGTCGCTCCCCTGGGGGGGGCAAATTGTATTTACACCATTTCTGCCCCCCTGGGGGCAGATTGGCCAATTTTAGGTCAATCTGCCCCCAAGGGGGCAGAAACCACTAGGCACCGGGGATTTGTTTTTTGGCGCCAATGTCACGCAGGGGGAGCGACCCCCGTAGGCAAGGGTCGCTCCCGGGGGGGCGGTGGGGGTTGGGGGGGGCAAATTTATTTTAGGCCATTTCTGCCCCCCCGGGGGACAGATCGGCCTATTATTAGGCCGATATGCCCCCGGGGGGGGGGGGGCAGAACACTCTAGGCACCAGGGCAATTTTTTTTTTGTGTTTTTTTTTTGTTGTTTCTTTTTTTAGAGATGGGGAGCGACCCATCAGGCAAGGGTCGCTCCCCTGGGGGGGGCAAATTGTATTTAGACCATTTCTGCCCCCCTGGGGGCAGATTGGCCAATTTTAGGTCAATCTGCCCCCAAGGGGGCAGAAACCACTAGGCACCGGGGATTTGTTTTTTAGCGCCAATGTCACACAAGGGGAGCGACCCCGTAGGCAAGGGTCGCTCCCGGGGGGGGGGGTGGGGGTTGGGGGGGCAAATTTATTTTAGGCCATTTCTGCCCCCCCGGGGGACAGATCGGCCTATTATTAGGCCGAACTGCCCCCCGGGGGGGGCTGAACACTCTAGGCACCAGGGCAATTTTTTTTTTGTGTGTTTTTTTTTTTTTGTTTCTTTTTTTAGAGATGGGGAGCGACCCATCAGGCAAGGGTCGCTCCCCTGGGGGGGGCAAATTGTATTTAGACCATTTCTGCCCCCCTGGGGGCAGATTGGCCAATTTTAGGTCAATCTGCCCCCAAGGGGGCAGAAACCACAAGGCACCGGGGATTTGTTTTTTGGCGCCAATGTCCCGCAGGGGGAGCGACCCCGTAGGCAAGGGACGCTCCCGGGGGGGGGGTGTGGGGTTTGGGGGGGCAAATTTATTTTAGGCCATTTCTGCCCCCCCGGGGGACAGATCGGCCTATTTTTAGGCCGAACTGCCCCCGGGGGGGGGGGGCAGAACACTCTAGGCGCCAGGGCAATTTTTTTTTTGTGTTTTTTTTTTGTTGTTTCTTTTTTTAGAGATGGGGAGCGACCCATCAGGCAAGGGTCGCTCCCCTGGGGGGGGCAAATTGTATTTAGACCATTTCTGCCCCCCTGGGGGCAGATTGGCATATTTTAGGTCAATCTGCCCCCTAGGGGGCAGAAACCACTAGGCACCGGGGATTTGTTTTTTGGCGCCAATGTCACGCAGGGGGAGCGACCCCGTAGGCAAGGGTCGCTCCCGGGGGGGGTGGAGGTTGGGGGGGCAAATTTATTTTAGGCCATTTCTGCCCCCCCGGGGGACAGATCGGCCTATTATTAGGCCGAACTGCCCCCGGGGGGGGGGGGCAGAACACTCTAGGCGCCAGGGCAATTATTTTTTTGTGATTTTTTTTTTTTGTTGTTTCTTTTTTTAGAGATGGGGAGCGACCCATCAGGCAAGGGTCGCTCCCCTGGGGGGGGCAAATTGTATTTAGACCATTTCTGCCCCCCTGGGGGCAGATTGGCCAATTTTAGGTCAATCTGCCCCCAAGGGGGCAGAAACCACTAGGCACCGGGATTTGTTTTTTGGCACCAATGTCACGCAGGGGGAGCGACCCCGTAGGCAAGGGTCGCTCCCGGGGGGGGGATGGGGGTTGGGGGGGCAAATTTATTTTAGGCCATTTCTGCCCCCCCGGGGGACAGATCGGCCTATTATTAGGCCAAACTGCCCCCGGGGGGGGGGGGGCAGAACACTCTAGGCACCAGGGCAATTTTTTTTTTGTGTGTTTTTTTTTTTGTTGTTTCTTTTTTTAGAGATGGGGAGCGACCCATCAGGCAAGGGTCGCTCCCCTGGGGAGGCAAATTGTATTTAGACCATTTCTGCCCCCCTGGGGGCAGATTGGCCAATTTTAGGTCAATCTGCCCCCAAGGGGGCAGAAACCACTAGGCACCGGGGATTTGTTTTTTGGCGCCAATGTCACGCAGGGGGGAGCGACCCCGTAGGCAAGGGTCGCTCCCGGGGGGGGGATGGGGGTTGGGGGGGCAAATTTATTTTAGGCCATTTCTGCCCCCCCGGGGGACAGATCGGCCTATTATTAGGCCGAACTGCCCCCGGGGGGGGGGGGCAGAACACTCTAGGCACCAGGGCAATTTTTTTTTTGTGTGTTTTTTTTTTTTTGTTTCTTTTTTTAGAGATGGGGAGCGACCCATCAGGCAAGGGTCGCTCCCCTGGGGGGGCAAATTGTATTTAGACCATTTCTGCCCCCCTGGGGGCAGATTGGCCAATTTTAGGTCAATCTGCCCCCAAGGGGGCAGAAACCACTAGGCACCGGGGATTTGTTTTTTGGCGCCAATGTCACGCAGGGGGAGCGACCCCGTAGGCAAGGGTCGCTCCGGGGGGGGGGATGGGGATTGGGGGGGCAAATTTATTTTAGGCCATTTCTGCCCCCCCGGGGGACAGATCGGCCTATTATTAGGCCGAACTGCCCCCGGGGGGGGGGGGGCAGAACACTCTAGGCACCAGGGCAATTTTTTTTTTGTGTGTTTTTTTTTTTGTTGTTTCTTTTTTTAGAGATGGGGAGCGACCCATCAGGCAAGGGTCGCTCCCCTGGGGGGGCAAATTGTATTTAGACCATTTCTGCCCCCCTGGGGGCAGATTAGCCAAATTTAGGTCAATCTGCCCCCAAGGGGGCAGAAACCACTAGGCACCGGGGATTTGTTTTTTGGCGCCAATGTCACGCAGGGGGAGAGCGACCCCGTAGGCAAGGGTCGCTCCCGGGGGGGGGATGGGGGTTGGGGGGGCAAATTTATTTTAGGCCATTTCTGCCCCCCCGGGGACAGATCGGCCTATTATTAGGCCGAACTGCCCCTGGGGGGGGCAGAGCACTCTAGGCACCAGGGCAATTTTTTTTTGTGGTTTTTTTTTTTTGTTGTTTCTTTTTTTAGAGATGGGGAGCGACCCATCAGGCAAGGGTCGCTCCCCTGGGGGGGCAAATTGTATTTAGACCATTTCTGCCCCCCTGGGGGCAGATTGGCAAATTTTAGGTCAATCTGCCCCCAAGGGGGCAGAATCCACTAGGCACCGGGGATTTGTTTTTTGGCGCCAATGTCACGCAGGGGGAGCGACCCCGTAGGCAAGGGTCGCTCCCGGGGGGGTGGTGGGGGTTGGGGGGGCAAATTTATTTTAGGCCATTTCTGCCCCCCCGGTGGACAGATCGGCCTATTATTAGGCCCGAACTGCCCCCGGGGGGGGGGGGGCAGAAACCTCTAGGCGCCAGGGGAATTTTTCTTTTTTTTCTTTTTTTTTTTCTTTGTTTTTTTTTTTTTTAGAGATGGGGAGCGACCCATCAGGCAAAAGTCGCTCCCCTGGGGGACAAATTGTATTTAGGCCATTTCTGCCCCCCTTGGGGGCAGATTGGCTGAGTTTAGGTCAACCTGCCCCCAAGGGGGCAGAAACCACTAGGCACCGGGGATTTGTTTTTTGGTGCCAATGTCACGCAGGGGGAGCGACCCCGTAGGCAAGGGTCGCTCCCGGCGGGGGAGGGTGGGGGTTGGGGGGGCAAATTTATTTTAGGGCATTTCTGCCCCCCCCCCCTGGGGCCGGCTGAGCTACAGGCCAAACACCACAGGTAGGCACCTTGCAAAAAACACCTCTGTTTTCTGTGAAAAAATATGTTGTGTCCACGTTGTGTTTTGGGCCATTTCCTTTTGTGGGCGCTAGGCCTACCCACAGAAGTGATGTACCATTTTTATCGAGAGACTTAGGGGAACGCTGGGTGGAAGGAAATTTGTGGCTCCTCTCAGATTCCAGAACTTTCTGTCACCGAAATTAGAGGAAAAAGTGTTTTTTGGGCCAAATTTTGATATTTGCAAAGGATTCTGGGTAACATAACCTGGTCAGAGCCCCGCAAGTCACCCCATCTTGGATTCCCCTGGGTTTCTAGTTTTCAAAAATGCACTGGTTTGCTAGGTTTCCTCAGGTGTCGGCTGAGCTACAGGCCAAAATCCACAGGTAGGCACTGCTTTTTATAAAAAAATGTGATGTGTCCACGTTGTGTTTTGGGCCCTTTCCTTTCGTGGGCGCTAGTCCTACCCACACAAGTGAGGTATCATTTTTATCGGGAGACTTGGAGGAACGCTGGGTAGAAGGAAATTTGTGGCTCCTCTCAGATTACAGAACTTTCTGCCACAGAAATGTGAGTAACATGTGTATTTTTAGCCAAATTTTGAGGTTTGCAAAGGATTCTGGGTAACAGAACCTGGTCCGAGCCCCGCAAGTCACCCCTCCTTGGATTCCCCTAGGTCTCTAGTTTTCAGAAATGCACAGGTTTGGTAGGTTTCCCTAGGTGCCGGCTGAGCTAGAGGCCAAAATCTACAGGTAGGCACTTTGCAAAAAACACCTCTGTTTTTTTCCAAAATTTAGGATGTGTCCACGTTGCGCTTTGGGGTGTTTCCTGTCGCCGGCGCTAGGCCTACCCACGCAAGTGAGGTATCATTTTTATTGGGAGACTTGGGGGAACGCTGGGTGGAAGGAAATTTGTAGCTCCTCTCAGATTCCAGAACTTTCTGCCACAGAAATGTGAGGGACATGTGTTTTTTTAGCCAAATTTTGAGGTTTGCAAAGGATTCTGGGTAACAGAACCTGGTCCGAGCCACACAAGTCACCCCTCCTTGGATTCCCCTAGGTCTCTAGTTTTCAGAAATGTACAGGTTTGGTAGGTTTCCCTAGGTGGCGGCTGAGCTAGAGGCCAAAATCTCCAGGTAGTCACTTTGCTAAAAACAGCTCTGTTTTCTGTGATGTGTCCATGTTGTGTTTTGGGGCATATCCTGTCGCGGGCGCTAGGCCTACCCACACAAGTGAGGTATCATTTTTATCGGGAGACGTGGGGGAACGCTGGGTGGAAGGAAATTTGTGGCTCCTCTCAGATTCCAGAACTTTCTGCCACAGAAATGTGAGGAACATGTGTTTTTTTAGCCAAATTTTGAGGTTTGCAAAGGATTCTGGGTAACAGAACCTGGTCCGAGCCACACAAGTCACCCCTCCTTGGATTCCCCTAGGTCTCTAGTTTTCAGAAATGTACAGGTTTGGTAGGTTTCCCTAGGTGCCGGCTGAGCTAGAGGACAAAATCTACAGGTAGTCACTTTGCTAAAAACAGCTCTGTTTTCTGTGATATGTCCACGTTGTGTTTTGGGGCATATCCTGTCGCGGGCGCTAGGCCTACCCACACAAGTGAGGTATCATTTTTATCGGGAGACATGGGGGAACGCTGGGTGGAAGGAAATTTGTGGCTCCTCTCAGATTCCAGAACTTTCTGCCACAGAAATGTGAGGAACATGTGTTTTTTTAGCCAAATTTTGAGGTTTGCAAAGGATTCTGGGTAACAGAACCTGGTCCGAACCACACAAGTCACCCCTCCTTGGATTCCCCTAGGTCTCTAGTTTTCAGAAATGTACAGGTTTGGTAGGTTTCCCTAGGTGCCGGCTGAGCTAGAGGCCAAAATCTACAGGTAGTCACTTTGCTAAAAACAGCTCTGTTTTCTGTGATATGTCCACGTTGTGTTTTGGGGCATATCCTGTCGCGGGCGCTAGGCCTACCCACACAAGTGAGGTATAATTTTTATCGGGAGACGTGGGGGAACGCTGGGTGGAAGGAAATTTGTGGCTCCTCTCAGATTCCAGAACTTTCTGCCACAGAAATGTGAGGAACATGTGTTTTTTTAGCCAAATTTTGAGATTTGCAAAGGATTCTGGGTAACAGAACCTGGTCCGAGCCCCGCAAGTCACCCCTCCTTGGATTCCCCTAGGTCTCTAGTTTTCAGAAATGCACAGGTTTGGTAGGTTTCCCTAGGTGGCGGCTGAGCTAGAGGCCAAAATCTACAGGTAGTCACTTTGCTAAAAACAGCTCTGTTTTCTGTGATATGTCCACGTTGTGTTTTGGGGCATATCCTGTCGCGGGCGCTAGGCCTACCCACACAAGTGAGGTATCATTTTTATCGGGAGACGTGGGGGAACGCTGGGTGGAAGGAAATTTGTGGCTCCTCTCAGATTCCAGAACTTTCTGCCACAGAAATGTGAGGAACATGTGTTTTTTTAGCCAAATTTTGAGGTTTGCAAAGGATTCTGGGTAACAGAACCTGGTCCGAGCCCCGCAAGTCACCCCTCCTTGGATTCCCCTAGGTCTCTAGTTTTCAGAAATGCACAGGTTTGGTAGGTTTCCCTAGGTGGCGGCTGAGCTAGAGGCCAAAATCTACAGGTAGTCACTTTGCTAAAAACAGCTCTGTTTTCTGTGATATGTCCACGTTGTGTTTTGGGGCATATCCTGTCGCGGGCGCTAGGCCTACCCACACAAGTGAGGTATCATTTTTATCGGGAGACGTGGGGGAACGCTGGGTGGAAGGAAATTTGTGGCTCCTCTCAGATTCCAGAACTTTCTGCCACAGAAATGTGAGGAACATGTGTTTTTTTAGCCAAATTTTGAGATTTGCAAAGGATTCTGGGTAACAGAACCTGGTCCGAGCCCCGCAAGTCACCCCTCCTTGGATTCCCCTCGGTCTCTAGTTTTCAGAAATGCACAGGTTTGGTAGGTTTCCCTAGGTGGCGGCTGAGCTAGAGGCCAAAATCTACAGGTAGTCACTTTGCTAAAAACAGCTCTGTTTTCTGTGATATGTCCACGTTGTGTTTTGGGGCATATCCTGTCGCGGGCGCTAGGCCTACCCACACAAGTGAGGTATCATTTTTATCGGGAGACATGGGGGAACGCTGGGTGGAAGGAAATTTGTGGCTCCTCTCAGATTCCAGAACTTTCTGCCACAGAAATGTGAGGAACATGTGTTTTTTTAGCCAAATTTTGAGGTTTGCAAAGGATTCTGGGTAACAGAACCTGGTCCGAGCCCCGCAAGTCACCCCTCCTTGGATTCCCCTAGGTCTCTAGTTTTCAGAAATGCACAGGTTTGGTAGGTTTCCCTAGGTGGCGGCTGAGCTAGAGGCCAAAATCTACAGGTAGTCACTTTGCTAAAAACAGCTCTGTTTTCTGTGATATGTCCACGTTGTGTTTTGGGGCATATCCTGTCGCGGGCGCTAGGCCTACCCACACAAGTGAGGTATCATTTTTATCGGGAGACGTGGGGGAACGCTGGGTGGAAGGAAATTTGTGGCTCCTCTCAGATTCCAGAACTTTCTGCCACAGAAATGTGAGGAACATGTGTTTTTTTAGCGAAATTTTGAGGTTTGCAAAGGATTCTGGGTAACAGAACCTGGTCCGAGCCCCGCAAGTCACCCCTCCTTGGAATCCCCTAGGTCTCTAGTTTTCAGAAATGCACAGGTTTGGTAGGTTTCCCTAGGTGGCGGCTGAGCTACAGGCCAAAATCTACAGGTAGTCACTTTGCTAAAAACAGCTCTGTTTTCTGTGATATGTCCACGTTGTGTTTTGGGGTATATCCTTTTGCGGGCGCTAGGCCTACCCACACAAGTGAGGTATCATTTTTATCGGGAGACGTGGGGGAACGCTGGGTGGAAGGAAATTTGTGGCTCCTCTCAGATTCCAGAACTTTCTGCCACAGAAATGTGAGGAACATGTGTTTTTTTAGCCAAATTTTGAGGTTTGCAAAGGATTCTGGGTAACAGAACCTGGTCCGAGCCACACAAGTCACCCCTCCTTGTATTCCCCTAGGTCTCTAGTTTTCAGAAATGCACAGGTTTGGTAGGTTTCCCTAGGTGGCGGCTGAGCTAGAGGCCAAAATCTACAGGTAGTCACTTTGCTAAAAACAGCTCTGTTTTCTGTGATGTGTCCATGTTGTGTTTTGGGGCATATCCTGTCGCGGGTGCTAGGCCTACCCACACAAGTGAGGTATCATTTTTATCGGGAGACGTGGGGGAACGCTGGGTGGAAGGAAATTTGTGGCTCCTCTCAGATTCCATAACTTTCTGCCACAGAAATGTGAGGAACATGTGTTTTTTTAGCCAAATTTTGAGGTTTGCAAAGGATTCTGGGTAACAGAACCTGGTCCGAGCCACACAAGTCACCCCTCCTTGGATTCCCCTAGGTCTCTAGTTTTCAGAAATGCACAGGTTTGGTAGGTTTCCCTAGGTGGCGGCTGAGCTAGAGGCCAAAATCTACAGGTAGTCACTTTGCTAAAAACAGCTCTGTTTTCTGTGATGTGTCCATGTTGTGTTTTGGGGCATATCCTGTCGCGGGTGCTAGGCCTACCCACACAAGTGAGGTACCATTTTTATCGGGAGACTTGGGGGAACATAGATTAGCAAAACAAGTACTATTGCCCCTTGTCTTTCTCTACATTTTTTCCTTCCAAATATAGGAGTGTGTGTAAAAAAGACATCTATTTGAGAAATTCCCTGTAATTCACGTGCTACTATGGTCACCCCGGAATTCAGAGATGTGCAAATAACCACTGCTCCTCAACACCTTATCTTGTGCCCTTTTTGGAAATGCAAAGGTTTTCTTGATAGCAATTTTTTACTCCTTATATTTCAGCAAATGAATTGCTGTATACCCGGTATAGAATGAAAACGCACTGCAGGGTGCAGCTCATTTATTGGCTCTGGGTTCCTCGGGTTCTTGATGAACCTACAAGCCCTATATATCCCCGCAACCAGAGGAGTCCAGCAGACGTAACGGTATATTGCTTTCGATAATCTGACATTGCAGGGAAAAGTTACAGAGTAAAACGTAGAGAAAAATTGATGGTTTTTTCACCTCAATTTCAATATTTTTCTTTTTCAGCTGTTATTTTCTGTAGGAAACCCTTGTAGGATCTACGCAAATGACCCCTTGCTGAATTCAGAATTTTGTCTACTTTTCAGAAATGTTTAGGTTTCTGGGATCCAGCATTGGTTTCATGACCATTCCTGTCACTGACTGGAAGGAGGCTGAAAGCACAAAAAATTGCACAAATGGGGTATGCCCCAGTAAAATGCCAAAATTGTGTTGAAAAATTGGGTTTTCTGATTCAAGTCTGCCTGTTCCTGAAAGCTGGGAAGCTGCTGAGTTTAGCACCGCAAACCCTTTGTTGATGCCATTTTCAGGGGAAAAACCACAAGCCTTCTTCTGCAGCCACTTTTTCCAATTTTTTTGAAAAGAACGACATTTTCACTGTATTTTGGCCAATTTCTTGGCCTCCTTCAAGGGAACCCACAAAGTCTGGGTACCTCTAGAATCCCTAGGATGTTGGAAAAAAAGGACGCAAATTTGGCTTGGTTAGCTTATGTGGACAAAAAGTTATGAGGGCCTAAGCGCGAACTGCCCCAAATAGGCAAAAAAAGGCCCGGCACAGGAGGGGGAAAAGGCCTGGCAGCGAAGGGGTTAAAACACATACAATTACTTTCCTTCAAAATGCACCTGACCCCCTAGTACCTATCATTTAAATTAGACATGGGGTTTTATTTCAGTCTTAGGTGCATAGTTAAAACTTAACAGCAAAAAAATATTTTAAATGTATTCCTCATCATAATTTTTTTCCCAGGGAACGGATACGTATATGCCAAGCAGCTACAATATACTTGCTAACCGCACAAGATAGAGGGAAAGAAGTATCCCTCATCATGATCCTTAAGGAAGCCATGCAATGTCTCATCCCCATATTTCTGCACACGGGTCGCAACCACTTCCGTCGCGCAATCATATATGCGGGGCATATAAACATAAAATGTACAATAGATTCTGAAGTGTGAATGCATCTAGGACAAAGATCAGAACTTGGAGTCAAGCTCCGTGTACTACCATAAGATTTAAGAGGCAGGCAACCATATCTGAACTGAATATACAAACACTTACTTAGTGGATCATGAATTGTATTCATAAATGGTTCAAGATACGGATACCATTTGAAATAAAAAAATTGTAAAGTCAATCTGCCGTGTGTTGAACACAGCAGGTAGTTTTCCCTGACATACATCCAGTAAACAGTTTTCAAATGGTTCTTCTGATCCTTCCTTATACTCTCTGGATGGCTCCAAAACTCGCTAAGACCCAATCTATAAAACCATTTTGAGATGTGATTAAACCAAGGAATGGTAAGTACATTAGGTCTATCTAGGATGTCTTGAATAGACTCCTTATATGCGGATAGCTCAGAGGTGGTCCATACGCGGACCCAGAAAAGCAATGGTCGTAGGGCAATTACATCTGAGATGCATGAAAGACCAAGGTCCCAGAAAATTGACAGCAGTGGAGTATTACGAGGACAAGCCAAAGTTTACCTTACAAAGTTGTTTTCCCCCACTGCAAGCATGCCAGTTTTCGAGACCGCAGCACTCTGTGCCTTAGCTCCGTAGATTTTAATGGTTGGGGGAATCACTCTCTCAGAGGTAGACTTGTGGAAACGTAGAATAGCCCCAGATCTCTGGGCCAAAAGAGCTAAACTTTTATCGATTTGGGCCCCCCAATGCAGATTATTGCTAATTCTCACCCCCAGATAGTCTATGGAGCTTACCATGCCTAGTGTCATTTGCTTTCAGTGTGCACATCAGAACTGTGGAGAGTCTTCTGACTGAGTTTGGGCAGATTTTTGAAGGAATTTGGTGCCTGAAAGACCGCCTACTATGGTTGCATATTGACAACTCCATGCAGCCAGTAGCATTAAAACACCACCGGGTGGCATTGCATCTTCGACCAAAGGTGGAAGAAGAACTTAGGAAGCTCGAACAGGCAGATATAATTGAGAAAGTGGATGGTCCTACACCATGGGGTTTCACCCATTGTATTTGCTCGGAACTCAAACAGCCAGGAGAGGTGAGGATCTGTGTCGACAAGCGCCTGCCGAATGTCGCCCTCAAGTGAGAATGTTGTTTAACACCTACTGTGGATGACATTGTTGTGGAGGTTGCAGGGTCATGATGGTTCTCGAAAATGGATCTTCGTGCTGGATACCATCAGCTCATACTACATTCAGACTCAAGGGGCATAACCACTTTCTCGACTCATGTGGGTCTTAGACGGTACAAACAGCTGAGTTTTGGGATCTCCAGTGTGGCAGAGGTTTTTCAGGACACCATTCGTGGGGTGCTTGCTGGTTTCCCTGGAGTTTTTAACGTCAGTGATGACATCCTTGTGCATGCTCCAACCATAGAGTTACATTTACAACGTCTTTGAGCGACTTTTCACAGGCTTCAAGACAATGGCCTTACCCTTCACAGAGACAACTGTGTCTTTTTGCAGATTGAAGTAGCTTTCTTTGGGTACTGGTTGTCTGGTGAAGGAGTTATGCCTGACCCAGCTAAAGTGGAAGACATTCAATCGGCCGCAACCCCTACCAATGTATCTGGTGTCCGCAGTTACTGGGGCATGATAATGTACTGTGAGTGTTTTATCAAAAACTTAACAGCTCTCACAGCCCCTCTCAGGGATCTAATCAAGGCTGGTGCAGTTTGGGAGTGGGGACCTGAACATGATGCCTCCTTTCAAGCCACCAAGTCAGCATTGTCAGAACACACAACACTGGTGTACTTTGATCCCCATAAAGATTCGGAGCTATCCGTTGATGCTAGCCCCACTGGGTTGGGGGTGGTGTTGGCGCAAAAAACAACTGGATGGAGAGTGGGCTCCTGTGGCCTATGCCAGCTGTGTGTTAACAGAGACTGAACAACGATATTCACAAATTGAGAAGGTGGCCCTTGCAGTGCACTGGGTCTGTAGACATTTTCACCTCTATCTGTATGGAAAACCGTTCATGGTACACACCGATCACAAGCCCCTAATACCACTGTTTAACGGATCTTCCTCCAACCCACCACCTCAAATAGAAAAGTGGAATCTGAAGTTGCAGGATTATCGTTTTCAAGAGGCATACAGACCCGGGTCTCTCAACCCGGCTGATTACTTGTCAAGACATGCTCGACCTGATACTCCTAGAGAGATTGCTGACGCGAATGAAGTAGTGGAGTATGTGAGGCTGGTGGTAGGAAGATCTTACCCATTGCCTATTTCGATTGATGAAATCAAGTTGGTTACGGTGAGTGATGAGTGTCTTCAGCTGGTACTGTCAGTAGTAGAATCTGGAAAGTGGCACAGTGTCCTTCAAAATGTGGCCCTTAGGACAGATGAATCTAGACTGATGCTATCCTCCTTGCATAAAGTCAGGAATGAGCTAGCCATATCCCCGGAAGGGTGCTTATTGAGAGGTCCCAGGTTGGTGATTCTGCCTGTTTGCAGAACTCGGTAGTAGAGTTGGCACACTGTTCGCACCAAGGAATCGTCAAGACGATTTCCAGGTTGAGGAGCAAGGTTTGGTTTCCTGGGCTTGATGATAAAGTGGAGAAAACAGTGTGGCACTGTAATTTGTCAAGCTGTTGGTCCAGCCGAGAGTCCCCCACCTGTGATAAAACCTTTCCTGTGGTTTCAGGCCAGTGCAGATTTTGGAAGCCTGCCAGATGGTCGTCACATGCTAGTGGTGATAGATGATTTCTCTAAATATCCTGATGTGGAAATTGTAGAGACCATGACTGTTTTTCAGATCATTCCTCATTTGGAAAAGATTATGGCCACCCATGGCCTAATACGGGAGCTACGCAGAGACAATGGGCCGCCTTTCTCCAGCCAAGAGTTTTCTGAATATCTCCGATCTCGAGGACTTCTCCACAAGAAGATCACTCCTCGTTGGCCTCAAGCTAATGGCGAGGTGGAGCGCTTCATGAGAACTCTCAACAAGCTGTTACGAATTGGCGTTGCTGGGGGTCACAATGTGGACTGTGCGGTGTATGCATTTTTAGGGGACTATCGTCTCACTCCTCATGCCACCACTGGAGAGACCCCTAGCTATTTGTGTATGAATCGAAGGTTCAAGACACTATTCCTCATGTTCAAGAACCCTCTGAACTTCATGATCGAGTACAGGAGGCATTGTCCAAGAGGGTGCAACGAAATGACAAGATGTCATGAAAGCGGAGAGCAAAGCAGCAAGACATCTGTATAGGGGACCATGTCCTTGTACACAACAGACGCAGTGGAAGCAAATTCATGCTGCCTTTTGAAAAGGATCCATGGGTGGTGAGTGCTATAAAAGGCAGCATGGTAACTGCAAAAGAAATCAGGAAACCATTACATGGAACATTTCATTTTTCAAGGCATTCCACATGTCTCGTGGTGGAATGGAGATGGAACAGAATTTCTCACCGGCTAGTGTGTTTGATGATGATGACGACGACGGGTGTGTGGACTTCTGTGATCATCGTTCTCTGCTCCCAAACCCCAGAGTGGTGGTTGACGAACCTCTGATGGCTGCTCAGGAGGGTGCAGATATGCAGAGCACAGAGGTTACCCAGCCTCCTGATCCGGAGTTACCTGAGCCTCCGCCAACTGACTCCCTGCCTTCTAGGCGAGGTTTGGAGCGATACAATTTGCGTCTTTGTCCAACAAGGTCAACGAGGTTGAAGGGATTTGTGGCAGAATGATTACTTGTGGGATTTCTTATTCTCACGTGTTAACTGTTTGGGACTCTGTACGAGTGATGTAATTTGATTCTATATGTGTTATGTTTTATTTTGGGTAAAGAAAGAATGTAATGTTCATACTGGGCCAGCCTATGACGCACACTAGTGGAAAGAGACAGATCGGTCTCCCCCGTTGTGTGGTTGTAAAATGGGATGACCGGTGACATTAACCAGTATCAATAAAAAGGCCTGAAGAGCTTTCCGCGTGGCCATTAACCAGCGTGGAGTGTCGTGTATGGTTATTAAAGATTTGCGAGAGATAATTTAGCACCCTTCACTCCATTTTGTGTGTAAAAGGCTGCTTTATTGGACACAGGTGCCTCACAGTGTTTTATCCCTTGGCCTTTGCCGTACAAAACTAAATCCTCACTATACATAAACGCTCCTGTCAACCGGCCCCCCCTCCCCTAAGCCCCCTCCCTTTTCCCTCTTTATACTTGCAGCTCATTAGTCCAGTCCTCCTTATCTCCCGCTCCTGTTTTATCTGTCTAGTACCTTACTAGTCAGGTGCTATCGTCTTGAGCGTGCAAGTCACCAGCCCCTAAATGTCCATCTTATCTTCGTAGCCCTGCTACTGTCCATCCTCTTCCAATCTGTGTTTGTCTTGTCCTATTTTCGCCATGCCTGTTCTCGTCTGTCATGTGCCCGTTCTCGGTCTCCGCCTGCACCTGTTCCAAGCGACAATACATCAAAACCCCCATGCCCGTGCATCCTTTTCAAACAAAGCAACCCAAAAATAACATTTTTGCAGCCAAAAAAACAAAAACAAAACTACCTTCCGTCCCCTAAACCATACCTCAATCTGGGAGGGAGGGTGGGGAAAAAGCCTGCCGCACTGGCAAACTGCCACCAACAAAATGGTGGCCTAACAAAATGTCTGTCCCCATTTATAAAGTAGCCCCGGCTACCAAAGCACCAAGCCCAAAAACAGCCCAAACAGCGCCCAAAACGGCGCGAATGGGCTATCCCACTCTCGCAAACCTTCCGGGGGGGAGACTGCCAAATATGGCGCTCCCCCCCAAAACCACCTTGCGAGAGATAATTTAGCACCCTTCACTCCATTTTGTGTGTAAAAGGCAGCTTTATTGGAAACAGGTGCACTCACAGTGTTTTATCCCTTGGCCTTTGCCTTACAAAACTAAATCCTCACTATACATAAACTCTCCTGTCAACTGCTCCCCACTCCCCAAAGCCCCCTCCCCCCTCCCTTTCCCCTCTTTATACTTGCAGCTCATTAGTCCAGTCCTCCTTATCTCCCGCTCCTGTTTTATCTGTCTAGTACATTACTAGTCAGGTGCTATCGTCTTGAGCGTGCAAGTCCCCAGCCCCTAAATGTCTATCTTATCTTCGTAGCCCTGCTACTGTCCATCCTCTTCCAATCTGTGTTTGTCTTGTCCTATTTTCGCCCCGCCCGTTCCCCTCTGTCATGTGCCCGTTCTCGGTCTCCGCCACCAGAAAAGAAGAGGATCCGGCCCGCAGGGACGTCCTCTCCTTTTCTGCCCCCCCCAGCGTCTAAAGTCACTTCCCGCGCGTCTGCCTAGGGTTCTTTAAACATTGCTCGAAGAGCTTCCTTTAATTGGAGCAGGTACAGTTCCATGCCCATAAAGGACAGGTGTACTCTGTTGCCCCTGAAAAATTTGATATCTGATATTTGAATGCTCCAGATATTCCAAACTTTGCTCCGCACAAAAAGTGTGCATTTCCTTGTTAATCTTCTTCCTCTCTTTCTCTATTGCCCCAGGTTTCCTCGCCCCTTTCCAAACTAATCGAGGAACAAACGCTGTCCAAATGACATGGCACCCATGCCACTGTTGTCGCACCATGACTAAATCCCTCTTCATGTCCTTCAAAATGTCTAGTCCAGTCCGTTTTACCAAGTCATTCTCACCCAAATGAATTATCAATACATCTGGGCACGGACCCCGCCCCTTTAACCTTTCCAAAGTCCCCACTAACTCCTGCCAACACATTCCTCCTTTTCCTTCCCACCGTACCCTATACCGCACCCTGTTTAACCCCAAGTTGGTCCCCAGCGTAGTTGACTGCGCTTGCTTCGCCGCCCACTTCACGAATGAGTGTCCCACGAGCCAAATTGACAAGAACTGCACAGCCGGCCCTGGAACCGAACCTGCATCAAGAAGAAAAATTGTTACTGACCCTCTACCTGACTCCATTATCGCACATACCTCCTATATGCATCTGACTTCCATCTCCCCAGCTCTAAAACTGCCGCCTTCCGCCACCCTCGCCGACCTGCTTCTGTCGCCATGCCGATCCTAAATGAATGTGTGCCATATTGCGCCGCCTTTAAACCTATGTATCGCAAGCAGGCCCTCAAAACTGACATTAACTGGTAAGCTGACACCGCCTCGCCGCTCACGTGACGAAAAACCAAGCCCTCTTTGACTGTCAGATTTCGTTGCCATCTTATAGTTAAGCGCATCGGGCATAAATACCCCTTGGGGTAAGCCCGCAAAAATACTTGCCTCCCTTTCCCTTGCTGATCGGTCTTTGACCATACCAATGATATTACCACCACTCTAGGGGAGAGAGAAACATCCTGCCATAAAACCCCGACCCAGTCTGCGGAACCCAATAGCTCCGACACCCTGAACGCTCCAAAAAACATCCAAGACATCAATGTCTTGAACAACGCGCATTCGGCTGCATTTTTACAAACTGCATCCGCCGCCTGCAACAGCTTCTCTAGTAACTCTAAGGTAATGGGCTGTCTCTTCCTAGTCCGGTTCCCTTGTTCCCTGGCCCAACCCTCCAAAATGCGCTGCCCCAATTCCCCTGCTGACAGAGCATAACCCCACAACAGCTTACCCATAAAAGCCACACCAGCCAACTTCCCTGCCATTGATACCCTGGACGGTCCTAAATCCACCATGTCCATGATGAAATTAACCACGTCATCTACCCACTCTTGCTGCCGTCGCCGTCGACGCGCCCCCGACTCCAGAAAAGCCCGCCAAGCCCGTACATACGTGCGTTGCGACGACGGGGCCAAGGAATTCACCACCAATCGCAGAATCCTCTGCTGCCTATACTCCAGAGCGCCGCCGGCATCGCCGTCCTGCTCACCCGCTCGTCCACGACCAACCCACGGAATCTCTCCCACTGCGAACGAGATAACGCATCCGCTATGTCATTGTTCACCCCTGGCACGTGTTTTGCCCTGAAATAAATGTCGCGGAGCAAACATTCTAAAACAAAAACACGAAGAAGCTGTAGGCACTGCGGATCTCTAGCCGATTGACGATTGATCACTTGTACCACTGCCATGTTATCTACCCTGAAAAGCACTCTTTTGTGCTGTAGATAATGTCCCCAAACACACACTGCTACCACTAATGGAAATAACTCCAGAAAAGCGATGCTCCTCCCACCCGAGCGCCATGCTTCCGGCCACTGTTCTGCACAATACTTCCCCTGCCAGTAAATACCAGAGCCCAACGCACCCGCCGCGTCCCAAAAATATCTGCACATCCCAATCGCACAGCGGCCATGCTTGAATTGGAATTCCGTTGAACGACTCCAAGAAAACACACCACATTCGCAGATCCTCTTTTGACCCTGCGCTGAGCCGTACGTGATGGTGCGGCATAGTGCCCCCCGACAAAGCCATACCAAGCCTCCTGCAAAATGTCCTACCCGCCCGTACCACCCGGCACGCAAAATTTAAATGGCCCAACAACACTGAATTTCCCTCACTGTCGCCTTCTGTTTCATCACCACGTGTTTCACCTTTTCCAACATGGTCCTCTTTTTTTTCTCAGGCAACCGTGCCACCATAGCCACAGTATCTAGCTCGATTCCCAAAAAAGATAAGGCCGTACAGGGCCCCACCGTCTTTTGGGGGGCCAGGGGCACTCCCAGGTCCCCCATGATGCACTGAAATTTTTGCAATGCCACCTTACAGGACTCGGACTCCTTCGGCCCTGCAAAGAAAAAATCGTCCAAATAATGTGTCACCGCTCTATGGCCCGTGGCCGTCACGAAAACCCACTGCAGAAAAGTGCTGAAGCATTCAAACAGTGCACATGAACTCGAACACCCCATGGGCAGAGCCTTGTCAACATACCAGTTGCCTTGAAATTGGATGCCCAACAACTCAAAATCCCGCGGGTGCACCGGTAACAGCCGAAAGGCTGATTTAATATCTGTTTTTGCCATGAGGGTGCCCGGACCCAATTCCTCCACCAATGCCATTGCCACGTCCACTGAGGCATACGACACCTTAGTAAATTCCTCTGGAATGAAATCATTCCCCGATGACCCTTCCGGCCATGACAAATGGTGAATCAACCTATACTGGCCTGGTTCCTTTTTTGGCACTACCCCAATAGGCGACACAATCAGATTTTCCAGAGGCCAATCCGCAAAAGGGCCTGCCATTCTTCCCTCCGCCACCACCTTGCCAAGCTTGAGCCACACCAGCTCCTCATTGCCATTTACCGACCGCAAATTGTCCACCCACCGACGCTGTTGCGGCCCTTGGTATCCCAGCTCGAACCCGTCCTAAAAAACGCGCACCAGCAATTGTCCCTGACTCTCATTACCGTAAAGACCCACCCAGAAAGCCAACTTGTCCAGTTTAATTGGCGTAATAGCTTTTCCCCAACACTGGCCCTTTCTGTTTGGACTGACCCTGATTTGCACTGGCACCACACCCCCGTCGCTGACTGCTGTCCCACGCCAGCTCCTCCGTAACAACTGGTTAGGGGATGCCTCCCCCACACTTGGAGCACTCATGCCTGAACTTACAGTACTCCCTCGTGCATATCCCTTTGTTAAAGTCCCAGCAGGCACCGGGCTTCTTCCCCGAACCCGCAGCTCCGGATGCTCCTCTGTCTCCAGTGTTGCTGTTAGGATTGGCCCCACCCTGGGTGGGGCGATCCCGAAAGGACCGATAAGTAATTGGTAAGCCACTGGCTGTAAAAATCGTTTTCCCGAATTTTGCGGGACCCATCGTATGTTGCCACAAGTACGCGTCTATTTCGCCCCATTGAGCTTCTTCATCCACGGCCATACGCGCCCGAAACTCCTCATCATACTGGGCCCACGCATAACCACTGTAGTTCAAGTAAGCCTTGCGTATCACGTCCATATATTTTAGCAGCGCCACTGAACGCTCCGGGAATCGCTCACAATAAATGCTCGCAAATATAAGAAACGCCGCCGTCCAATTCTCGATCGTGACTGGTACTCTAGGCCTCTTTGCCAATTCAAATTCCTCCTCCTTCGAACCTTCTTTCGCCCGAACCTCTCAGTGTAACAACTTTAAGATCTCAACATACTCCCCTTTCCATATTTTTTCCTTTGTCGCCTGCATGAGATGGGCCCCAAGAGGCTTCGCCGTCCCCATATATGGCAACCGCTTACATTTGCCCCCAGCTTTTCCCACCCCATGCTCCGCCCCTTTTTATTCAGTCTCCTCCTGTTCTTTACCTACCTGCTCCTTCCCGTCCTCCGTGGCGACCCCCACATCTATCACATAGACACCCTTTCGCAGCGGCTCCCCTGTGCTTGCATCCGTCCCGCCGCCACCCCTATTGATTTTAACGCTTTTTGCTCATTACCTGTGTGCAGCAACGCGTGCGCTCCGCATCTTTCTGTCTGGATCCCTTCCTCGCCTTTGCCTCCGACACCTGTAACATCTCACAACAAGAATTAGACTCCCCCCCGTCGCCCACCAGGCCTCCTCCTCACCAATCTCTCCCTCTTCCACGCTATCCTCGTCATAATCCAATTGTACGTCCCTCCCAATGTCCTCCATGTCACTCCACTCCACCCTTGTCCCCAATCGTGCCTTCTTCACAAAGTCCTCTACTGGCGCCGCCGCAACATACGGTCGCCGCGCAGCCGCTAAGCCCCCTTTCCGGTGCGCCGAAGGGCCAGGCCGCTCCCCCTTACTCACCAAAGTCCTGGAGGGCACAACACCCAATCCAGGCTGGCGTTTTTGTCCTAGGACCTTGGCCTGTACCGCAGAACCACCACGTCGAGAGTCGATCCAGCCAGCCGCGCTGGGCCCCGCCTTCTCTTCTTCCCAGGGTTCAGAGCCCGCCCATGGCTCCCCTGGGTCCCCCTCCTCACTACTGCTCTTCTCCCCCTGCAAAATTTCCAAGGTGTCGGTGAGCAGGAACCCTTCCTCTGACCCCACCACCTCTGTCTTGCCCCTGTTGGCCCCTCCTCTCATAGGCTCCACCCCGTCAGCCCTGCCTGATCTTGACCCCGTCTGCCCTTTCCCTTCACTCCTGACCCCCCCGTAGGTCCGAAGAGGCGGCCGCACCTTAAGGGTAATGCCATCCTCCCCCACCTCCTGGCTGTCCTCCTCCTCCTCCTCCTGTCCCTCATCCTCACTCCCTTCCCACTGAAAGCCCCATCCACCTTCCTGCTCTAGCCCCCACCTGCCACTTGTCTTTTGTTCACTCGGGCCTTCCCCCCCCCTGCCCCCCTGGTAATCCCCATGCACCCCCACCCCTCCCCCCCTGCTCTTACCTCTTCCCACTTCCTCCCCCCTTGCCTCTTCCCTACCCTGTCCCTCTAAACTGCTTCCACCCTCTGCCCCCATGTGCTCCGACTGCGCCCATAAAATGGGATTTGCTCCCCCTGACATTCTCGGGGTATCCCCGTGTGGTTCCCCTTCCCTCCCTGCCTTCTTCGCACGGCCCGCCATCACGGGGAGGCCACCACGTGTTTGCCGCGCCTCAAATGGGCGCGGCTCCAGTGCTGCCGATCCTCCGGCCATGTAAACTGGGGGCGGATCGCTCCCGATGTCGCCCCCAACTCTGCCCTTCGATGCCCTTGCATGCGGCCGCCCCCCCAAGGGGCCCGGCCACCGCACTTTTGAAACAACAACACGGCGGGCAGGCGCGCTTGCCTTCCCTGCCCGCCCCCTTCCCACCCCGAGTCCCCTTACCTACGTGGCCCGCCTGCTCCCGCTGCCACGTAGGGGGGAGCATGCCGCTACCGTGGCCGCCACCCCGCTCGCCGCTTGACGTGCTGGGCGCTCGCGTCGAGCACCGACCTCCGCCAGCAAGTCCAGCCGGCCCGCCTCTTCCAACAGCTGCAGCGCTTGGCGGACACGTGGATCCATCGCCCCAGGTAGCCTGCTTCTCCTTAAATAATAAACTACTTTACTTTTTTTTTTTTTTTATTATTTCACCTCGCTATAGCTCCCAACTGTACTGCCTGTCACCCAAAATCTAAACTGTCCGATAACCTGCCACTAACAAACGCTTGCCGCACTGGCAAGAAAAAGCCTCCCGAAAAAGCCTGCTGCACTGGCAAACTGCCACCAACAAAATGGTGGCCTAACAAAATGTCTGTCCCCATTTATAAGGTAGCCCCGGCTACCAAAGCACCAAGCCCAAAAACAGCCCAAACAGCGGCCAAAACGGCGCAAATGGGCTATCCCACTCTCGCAAACCTTCCGGGGGGGAGACTGCCAAACATGGCGCTCCCCCCCAAAACCACCTTCCGCATCTGCTAACACCAGTAGGCCTTACTCACGTCTGTACGAGATGGACACAATCCTCTTATGTTCTATACTTTTCTGTGAATCTTTTATTTTAAGAATAACATCTCTCTTTACTGTCTTCTGCCCCATACACATAAATAATGTAACTTTCGGGTGTTACATGCGTAGCTTGTGATTATGAATAATTTAAAAGAACCCTGCACCTCACTTCTCATTGTCTACCAAGATCCTTGTACATTTAGATACAGACTTTTAAACTTCTTTTCACATTCCGCTCTTGTTACAATGCCACTGTTTGCCTTTGCAGCTGATTAAGCTCTTGGTGCAGATTACTTTAGTCACTCACCTGAAGTACCCCCACCATCTAGGCAAAATCGACTATTTGTAATCTCAAAGGCTGTCCATGCATAACTGTGGTAATACGCTTATGGGTGGCTATGTTTCTACAAAACGTTCTTTACAAAAACGGAGTATGACGTACCCAGTTTGTGTACCTGTTTTTCACAGTTTATTACACCGTTTATAATAGGAGTCAGCTTTCAGCACTCAGCTCTAAATTGTCACTAATGCAAAAATAGGAACACATTTCTCTCCTTCAGCAGAATGTTTTGCCTTCCTAATGAGTTCACAAGATCAAAACACTAGTGTTGGAGGCACTGGCAGTGAGGGGCGTGGCTTAAATGGTGAAAGTGGCGATCGCCTCTTGAAGGACCTCCGGGCCGAGAGGTAAAAAACCCTGCAGTATACTCTTGCCATCTCTGCACCGCTGTGAAGACCTGTGATGCCGTGCCGGATGCAATGGCCATGTGAGCGGCTGAACCTCACTGAGCAAACAGCCGTATGCCATGGATCCAAATTACCCCAGTCCGCAGGGCCTGCCTGCGGGGCCCCACTGCTCTGGCGTCCCCGCACTGAGGCAGGCACACTCGGCGTGCATCCAGCATGCATGCCCAGGGACCCTCCTTGTCACTCCCTGCGGGTGGCGGTGGACATTTGCGCACCACCAGAACAGTGTGGCAGCAGTACAGAGAGGGGGCAGCCTGCCACTAGCACCTCCATTGTACTGCTGAGTCTTAGCTGCTTGAGCCCGAACCCCGTATTTGTTTACAATATATGACCTTTATACGCAAAGATGTTTTTCAAAAACAAGGAATATTTTTTTCTGTCCCTAGAGGTGTTTTGCTTCTTTTGGTGGATACAGACAATACTGCTGCGAACCAGCAGGAGGGCAGCGGGCAGGCAGCTCAATGCAACGGGCCTCAGCGGGCAGACCGCTGCCAACAACAGGCTTGCATTCCCATGGGTGGGCACAGGAATGGCCGCACTCCTACTGGTTGGGAGATCACAGTAGGCTCCTCCGGCGTGTGATCGGCACATGTGCCACAACACCCTGCATCTGTACCAGGAGGCTGCACGGATTTTCTGCACCACTTCCGTCGCATCACATTGTCGAAGCTTGACCCCACTGACCCCCTTTGGACCCGCTGAAAAGCTGAATCGAGGGGCAATTGGCTTGAGGAGCAGACAAATCAAAACAGACAACCGCCTAAGATGCATCCTACTTCACACTCGCTCCGTCCACAAACATGCAATTGAACTCTGGGACCTCCTGACCACATACTCGCCCAACGTCGCATTCCTCACCGAAACCTGGATGAATTTGTCCTCAGAACCAGACGTAGCCATAGCCATACCAGAAAACTACAAGATCACCAGTGGAGACCGAATCAACAGACCAGGAGGAGGAATCGCCTTAGTCCACAAAAACACCATAAGAGCCTGCACCAACTCCCACGACACCATCAACTCCGCTGAGCACCTCCACTTCAAAATCCACATCAACGCCAACAACACACACAGAGGTACACTGGTCTACAGACCCCCCGGACCCAGACCGCAGTTCTGTGACGACATCAGCTCCCAAGCCCTCGTCTCAACAGACTACATCCTCCTTGGTGACCTAAACTTCCACCTAGAAAATAACAACAATATCAACACCACCAACCTAATCGACAACCTCGCCAACTTCGGCCTCAAGCAACTCGTCACCACACCCACCCACTCCGCAGGCCACACACTCGACCCCATCTTCTCAGCCTGCAACCACGTCTCTTTCAGCCACACCACCGAACTCAGTTGGACAGACCACCGCTGCATCCACTTCTCCTACCAAAAACCAGTCACTCACCACCATCGCACACAACTCCCCCCGACGCAACTGGAGCAAAATATCAACAGATCAACTGATCTCCACTCTCGCCCGGCCCCACCCCCTGGGACCCCAGACCCCAACATAGCCACCACCAACCTTCATCGCTGGATAGAATATTGCGCCAACACCCTCGCACCGCTCCAAAAAAAAACAAACACCTCCCACAGAATCAAGGCCAGCTGGCTTACCCCAGAACTACAGGAATCCAAACGGCTATGTCGCAGAATGGAAAAAAACTGGCACCTTGACCCTACCAACTCCAACCACATCGCTTTCAAGGATGCCCTACGCAAACATCACCAACTGATCCGCACCACCAAAAGGACCCACTTCAAAAACCGCATCAACGCCAACGCTCACAACAGTAAAGAGCTCATCAGCATCGTCAATGAGCTCTCCACCCCCAGGACCTGCTCCAACAAACCCCTGCCATCACAGGAGTTCTGCAACTCACTGGGAACCCACTTCCGTCGAAAGATAGAAGAAATCCACAATAGCTTCAAACCCCAGACCCACCAGCTGACTACAAACACCCAAGAACCCAACGCTCCAAGCAACACCCACCTCATCCACACCTGGACCCCCGTCAACATAGAGGACACCGCCACCACCATGGCCTCCATCAACTCCGGATCACCATCGGACCCCTGCCCACACCATATCTTCAATAAGGCAAACATCATCATCGCCCCCCACCTCTGCAAAACCATCAACAGCTCCTTCGAGTCAGCCACCTTCCCAGAAAGATGGAAGCAGGCAGAAATCAATGCCCTGCTAAAGAAACCAAAGGCAGACCCAGATGACCCCAAGAACTACTGGCCGATCTCCCTCCTCCCCTTCCCAGCCAAGGTCATTGAAAAAATTGTAAACAGACAACTATCCCACTTCCTGGAAGACAGCAAGGTACTCGACACCTCCCAATCCAGATTCCACAGAAACCACAGCACTGAGACTGCACTCATTGCTGCCACAGACGACATTAGGACCATGCTTGACGAAGGAGAAACAGCAGCACTCATCCTCCTGGAACTCTCCGCAGCTTTCGACACGGTATGTCATCGCACTCTCCGCACACGCCTACACAATGCTGGAATCCGCGACAAGGCACGCGACTGGATCTTGTCATTTCTCTCAGGCAGAATCTAGAGAGTCTGCCTCCCACCGTTCCTGTCAGAAGCTTCCAGAATCATCTGTGGCGTTCCCCAAGGATCTTCGCTCAGCCCCACGCCCTTCAACGTTTACATGGCCCCCATCGACAACATCGCACTAACCCACCACATCAACATAGTTTCCTACGCAGACGACACTCAGCTCATCCTCTCCCTCACGAAAGACCCTACAACTGCAAAGAACAACCTCCACAACGGAGTTCATGTCATCGCCAGCTGGATGGAATCAAGCAGCCTCAAGTTAAACACAGACAAGACAGAAATCCTCATCTTTGGCACCAACCCCTCAACTTGGAGTGACTCCTGTTGGCTCACCTACCTAGGAACCGCGCCCTCACCCACCACCCAAGCACACAACCTAGGCTTCATCTTAGACTCCACACTCAGCATGACTCAGCAGGTCAATGCCATCTCCTCTTCCTGCTACAACACTCTCTGCATGCTCCGCAAAATCTTCAAATGGATTCCCGTCGAAACCAGGAAAACTGTCACCCACGCCCTGGTCAGCAGCCGATTGGACTACAGAAACGCCCTATATGCAGGAATAACAACCAAACTCCTAACAAAACTGCAAAGAATCCAGAACGCATCCGCCCGCCTCATTCTGGACATCCCACGCCGTGACCACATTTCCCCCCACCTCAGAGACCTTCACTGGCTAGCAGTATCAAAGAGGATCACCTTCAAACGCCTCATCCACGCACCCAAGGCCCTCCACAACACAGGCCCAGCCTACCTCAACGACAGACTCACCTTCCACACTCCCACCCGCACTCTTCGCTCCGCCAGCATCGCCCTCGCCTCCATCCCCCGCATCCGCCGCACCACCTCCGGAGGAAGATCCTTCTCTCACGTAGCCTCCAAGACCTGGAACTCCATACCGCTCCACCTTCGCCAGACCCAAGACCTCTTGACATTCAGGAAACGCCTCAAGACATGGCTCTATGACCAGTAGCTCCCCCCCAGCGCCTTTAGACCCTAACAGGTGATTAGTGAGCTCTATAAATCCTTGATTGATTGAATGATTTATTGATTGAGCCCGTACCAAAGCCCGCAGCAGAGAGGTGAGGAGCTCTCCTGGACACTTTGACCCATGTATCACCGGCTGCTGGCCCCACATGCAGCTCCATACACCAAGAGCAGGCATAAGCAGGCCAGAGGCCAGACCGGCTCCCTTCACCAACATCTCACTCGTGGGATTTCCAGACACCAGCAGGCCCTCCACCCCCTAGCCACAGGATTCAGCAGCCAAGTCAGACACCATCCGAAACACGATAGAAACATCACTTACCTCTGTGTAACCCAGAATAAAGGTGATTCGGATGGAATTTGAGAGGAATCTGGTCTCTACAGAAATGGAGTGCAGTATCAAGACCATACAGCCACATCTAGAGGACCACAAAAAGTGCACACAAGATTTCCTAGACAGGGTGCAGAGATTAGAGCATCGGGTGGATGATGCCGAGGGCACCACCCAAAGAAACAGCATATGAGTAGGTGGGCCTGCCGGAGGGAGTGGAGGGTGATCGTCTGATGATTGCGATCCTAGAAGAATGAGTGAAGCCCTTCTTCTGACCCACTTCCTCTTCCCACACTTCTCCATCAAAAGAGCGAACGGCGCACTGGCCCGCACCTGCCGATGGGGCACTCCTCCACCCAGTGGTTGCCAGGCTCCTTCTTTCCAAAGACAGAAATGCTATTCTGCAGGTAGCTAGGCAGGTAGCCCTGCTCGAATATAAAGACTGCGATCTTCCATGACTACACCAAGCAGACCCAGCACCAGTGCTCCTCCTTTCTTGCAGTCAAAAGTCATCTTTGTGACCACCATGTCCAATACTCCATGCTATTACCAGCAAAGCTGAAGGTCATTTGTGACCATTAATCAAAAGGGGGGACTAGGAGCTAATGAAGGTCCAGCACCCATGCTCCTATCCCATTGTTGTAATACAAAAAGAGGGCTGGTCGTATGGAAAGTTGAAAAATTATTAAGGAGGGTGATTGTAATGGTCAGAAGGTAGAGCCTTCTTACACCCAAATGGTTGTCATGCTTCATCATCAGGCTGCTCCTCGTTGGGCCAGCACTTCAGTGTCTAATGGTCCCCGCAAGGGGGCTCTTTTTCAGAGGTCTTCTGATTTGCCGCAATAATGAAGGTGCCTCAAGGGTATAGTAAGTGGAGGGTGATGTGCCAGGTTGAGTGCTAGTTGAAATAAAGCTATCTAGGGGGTACCTAGTCAGTTTTAATAGAGTGGTCCCCTGCCAGATATAAAAGCAAAAACGAGTACTGTTGTTTGAGCTCAATGGACCTTGACAGCTTTAAAGTGAGTGTTGTAGGGTTGACATGTTTCACGCCTTGTGGCGCAACTGGATCTTCAATGTTTCTTCAGGATCAAAAAAATAATACCTACCCTACGCCTAAATGGAATATGTGATGTGTGAAATGGGTATCCCCAATAGAATTATGTCTGCTATATCTACCATGGTACAGAGAAAGTAGAATATTCCAACCCTGTTGGATAGTTCAGTATTGTCCCTTTGGTCTAGGCAGAGTATCATGCACAGCTGCTGAGAAAAGTAATCCCACCAATGTTTAGCTCAGAACCTACCCCTTTCTACCAGCCTGAAGGTTACATGTCAACTCACAATACCGTAAAGCACCTTCATCCCTGGGGCAAATCAGAAGACCGCCGACAAAGAGCCCCCCTGCAGAGCCCATTGGGCACTGCAGCACCTTCCCAATGAGGAGCAGTTTGATAATAAAGCATGACACCCATTTGGGTTTGTTAGGGCTCTACCTTTTGATCATTAGGACTCTCCTTCTTCTATAGGGTTCTAACAGATAATATTTGTTTACCTTTCCATAAGAACAGGTCCCCTTTATTGTACTAGGTTATTTATGACCAACAGACCAATTTCTTTCTGGAGCAGAACACTTCCTGCGACTGGATGGAAACTCATTTCAAGGGGAGTCATTACTCTCCAGCAAACAGGGGTAATGCATCCCGCCCTGGTGGATGGAAGGGCTATGTGGGGTTGGACCCATGGAAAATCCAGAGGAGCCCAAGAGGCACCCTCCCCACATGAACTAAGACGGAGACAGCAAAGGGCCATTGTGACAGCATTCGTTCTGCGCCAATCTTCACCCCCTTCAAATACTGACTCTTGCTCAACGATGATCGGAGATGCCATTACATTCGGCACTTCAGGGGCTGGTGGGCTGCTGTCTGGCTCCCTAGTTGCTGCAAACAGTGGGTGATCTCATCTAATGCCCCAGTGCAATAGTCGGGCAGCACACCATGGGAGCAGCATATCCAGAAGGACAACCACAGGACCCACTCCAGCCCCGACCAGGGCAGCTTCCACGCTCCTGCACCTTGAGCTGTCTCCCTTATTGGACATCGAGGGGCATATTTATACTTCGTCTGCGCCGATTGTGCGTCAACAATTTTGATGCACAATCAGCGCAAACGTTGCCCCGTATTTAAACTTTGACACCCGAGCCCGCGGATGACAAAATTCCGCTGTGTGCGTAATTTTTGGGATGCGGCAACCCGCCTTGCGTTAATTATATGCAAGGTAGCCGTTCCCGTCCAAAAAATGGCTTAAACGGCTGTGCGTCGTATTTATGCTTTCGGGCAAAAATAACGCACTGCCGGAAGGCGGAGCCAGAAAATGACGCGCGGACCGATTTGCTTAAAAAATTAACGCCTGGGTCAGGGCAGGCATTAAAATGGGGCAAACACACCTGTATTTAATCAGAACACACAGAACAAACAGCAGAGCAGCAACAGGGAGCCATGGAGGTGATTCTAATCCAGCGTGCACGCAGACGCAGAGCCCAGCAACAACAACAGCAGCTACAACACCAGCAGGGACCCCAAAGGCAGCGCAGAAGGCAGGAGAGGATATTCCGCCCAAGAACAACCCTTCAGGGCTTCAGGGAACACAACATCATACAGAGGTACCGGTTGAACTGACAGGCCATTCAGCAGCTGCTGCAAAACATTGAACAGCAGTTGGCCCCCACTTTGGTGACACCCCTCACCATCCCAACAGAAACAAAGCTGCTTGCCGTACTTCACATGCTGGCAAGTGGCTCTTTTCAAATAACTGGTGCCCTGGTTGGCGGAATATCACAACCATCATTCTCCGCCTTTTTGCCCAAAGTACTGGATGCCATCATTCGACTGACATCTGCTTCCCTAACACACTACAGAGCAGCAGGAAACAAAACAGGGGTTCTACCTCATCGGTGGCTTCCCACACGTCCTTGGTGCAATCGACTGCACACATGTACGCCTTGTGCCACCTGCTGCAACTGAACACCTCTACCGCAACAGGAAGCACACACATTCCATCAACGTGCAGGCCATAGTCGATCCCCAGGGATTGATCACCAACATCGTGGCTAAATATCCTGGGAGTGTACATGACTCATACATCTTCCGTCACTGCACCATCAATGAACACTTCCAGGATGGACGGTATGGCAATGGACTACTTGTTGGCAAGTACAAAAACCTACTTATATACCCACTGCACAGCAACCCTCTAGGACACACAACACATACACCACAACAGCAACATGTGAACAGGAACACACTGAGGTCGTGACATTACTAACCATGTTTCTTAAGTCACCATTGAACCTGTCACACATTGGAAATTACTGTACAGCCTAATGTGAAGACGTCAATGAGTGTGGTTGCTTAAATGTCACCTTGCAAATTGTAAGCGTCCCAATGACCTTTACATTAATACATTGCATAAGTTTCAAGGTATGGGATGTCCAGGGTACTTTGATATGAACGTGTTAACAACACTTTCAATTTTAACTGTGCATGGAACTATCATCTCACCCCCAGTGAAGACACACGGACACCTGTATCACAAGTCACAATGCTAGGGAGGGCACACTGTACTGCAAATCCCAAAACATACTGCTGACAAACGGTTAGCAGACAAACACTCGTTCATCCAAGGAAACAACACAATGCAGAAGGTACAGCCTACAAGCATAGGATGTCACATTAGTACACAAAAGAGTCACAGACAACACAAGACAACTACTGCCATTAAAGCCTTTTCAATAGTGCCATATACATCAACATGATCCCATTCATTTTCTCTTGCAGCTGATCAGGGGTATGGCATCCAGCCATGGATTATGACACCATTTGGCAACCCAAGTACAGCTGCAGAGCGTGCATACAACGAGGCCTATAGGAGGACACGCAGCATTGTCGAGCGGACCTTCAGCATCCTCAAGTCACGGTTCCGCTGCCTCGACATCACTGGTGGTAGCCTCCTATATTCCCCCGAGATGGTCTGTAGGATCATCCTCACATGTGCAATATTGCACAACATTTGTATCAGAAGAAACATTCCCCTCCTGGAACCAGAGCCACACATGCCTGAAGAGGAGGTAGAGGAGGATGCTGGCCTGCAACAGGAGGGGAAACTACAGAACACAGCTGCGGGTATACGCAGCCGGCAATAGATTGTAAATAATTTCTTCTGATTATGATCACCTTCACCATTTTAGTTAACTAATTTAAATAAACACCTATTCTAATCACCATATTATGGTCTGGCTATTCCTTTTTGCACACCTTCATCTCTACTTATCAGAATAAGAGTGTTGCCTCATGGAGTATTGCTGAGATACTCAGTAGGACACGGAACATCCCAGAGCTAATGTGATGCCTAACATACAATGGTCACATACACACACACTCTTAATGACATATATCATTTACATATCTCCTTTGAAGGCCAATAGCAGAGAACCACAACTATTTCACACACACATGTTGAAAGCAAGGTCCAACGCAGCATATGGCACACAACTATGACACCATCACTCAATAAGGGGAAAACAAGCCTCATACATGAGGCAGTCAATGTACTTTGGCATCACTAACAGGAATGTCTGACAAGATCCTCTATGCTGTTGTATGAGCAGTATGACATTTGGGATGTTGCCTTGTTACCCAGGCACAGGATGGACCCTGACATATGCAGCATGGGTGTGTCCTTAGTGCTGCATCGCTCCTATTGTTGTTTACTTTGGCTGGTGTTTGTGACAACTATGGGCATTGACATTTGAGTGTACTGGGGCCTTTGTCTTGTTTCTGGGGATTGTTGCAGATGTCATCCTCACCCCCTAATTTAGGTGTGTATGATCCATGGGGAGGTTACTGCCATTGGCTACTTGAGCTGCACACAGATCAGAGGTGGTAGTGGCAACTGTTGTCGCAGTTACATTGCAGTTGTCGGTTTGGCTAGAGGATTGCTAATAGGGCCCTAGTTAATGTAGGAGGTATGTTGGCTGACGAGTGCCAGGATGTAAGTTTGATGTAGTGGCCTTCCCTCCTGGCGTGGCTTTCCCTTTGCTCTATCGTTGGCATGACAGCATGCCCCCATGGGACTGTTGTTGCTGTAGTGTAATGGTGTGCCCCAGCTTCTGTCTGTGCAGGCCATGCCCCAATGCCATGCCCCTTTACCCATGCCACTCCATGTATATGTTGACTTCCACGCATTTTGTGGTCGGTATCCCCCCCGCTTGCAGTTAACATTTGTGCATTTTAATTCCCCATGCAACTTACCTTGCAAGTGCGTTGTCTCCTGGTAGTCTGCGCTGTCCTGTCCTTGAATCCCTGTGACGATCTCCTCAGGGATAACGGCTGCGACCATCTCCTCCATGTGGTCCAGGGTCTCCTGGTGTGCTGGACTCCCCCCTCCAGTCTGCAGTGCTGCCTTCCTGTTCCTTGTCATCTTTTCCTTGGTCCTGCGTTTGCAGTAATGCCAGTGTTTCTTGCACTCAATGACTGTTCTGCGTACTTCAGCCACACTGTTAATCTTGTCGACAATTTGTTGCCATATAGCCTCTCTCCTACTGATTGGCAACTTTGATGTGACAAACAGTTGGTGCTGGTGTTCCGTCACCTCTTTCACCAGAATTTCCTGCTCCTCTGCACTAAAGCTACACTTTCTTTTCTTCTTAAAAGTGTCCTGGTTCTTGTGTGGGTCCTCCTGGCTGGTTCCTGGTCTGCTGTCATCTTCCTGGGGTCTGTAGTGGCGTCTGGGATCCATTTTGGCTCTCCTCTGGAGAAATGGCTGTGTTCGCTGTGTTTTTTGACGCTATTGCGTAAAAAAAAGGCGCATATCCGTTTTGCGGTGTCATAAATCGACCCACAGTCATTTCTGCCACGTTAACGTCGTTTTCCTTTACGACTTGACGCCGCGGTGTGCGTCAAAAATAATGACTCCCACCTGTTGTTTGCGCCACCGTGCGTCAAAGTATAAATATGTTGCCCGCACGGCGCACCAAAATGGCGTTAGCCGGCGGTAATATTTTTTACGCAACACTGCGCCGGCGCAGTTTTGCGTCAAAAAGTATAAATATGGGCCTGAATCTCCTACGCTTTATTGAGCCAATGAGATACAAATGGATAGACTGTCAAATTGAGCCATGGTGTGCTTTGTCTGCCTGCTGCTCATCACTTGCTCCCATAGGCATATGGTTATCATATACCACCACCAATCCCCACACTACACATTGGTTTATAAGAGACTGGGCATGCAGCACCCAGCGGCAGGCTCTTGTTTTTGTTTGACTTGGGCTCTATTGGATGCCAAGGAAACACTTTCTGGTCTTGACAATGGAGCCCTCCCCAATGAGTGCGCACCTCAGGCCCTAACTACTGCTAAGGAAGACCACAGCAATTTAGTGGAGTGCCTCCATTGCTACAAATTTGTGAAAAACACAGCCCACCCTCATACCAAGCGCAAGAAACCAGGCTGCTTACTTGTGTGGCTGGCCCACCAGGAAACATATACTCCTCTGATTTCCAAAATTACCCTCAACACTGACATCACAGTGCTTTCTTATTCAGCCATATTGCTTGCATTCAGTTCATATAATCCCAAACTCTACAGGGTGCCTTTTTTATGGTGGACTTGAAGAAGGCCTTTGACACTCTGTCCTGGGATTACCTCTGCGCTGTTCTATGTGTGGGTTACGGCCAGCACCTCCTGGCATACACAAAATTACCATGTACAAACCGTACCTCCCACCTTTGAGTGGACTGCCTTGATCTCAGTCCCCTTTTCAATCAGCTGGGGAACCCGTCAAGGCTGCACCTGTCCCCTATCCTTTTTGCCATTGCAACAAAGAGTTTAGTCCATCATTTTCAATTAGAGTGCCAACATTAGGGCGTCCCTCTGGATGACACCACTCATGTAGTATTGTTGTATGCAGATGATCTGTTATTGTACATTCAGGATGAGGCCATTAACATGGAATCGATTGCAATGATTTTCATGAATCCAACCACCACCGTACACGTCCTTCAGCCATGCTTAGACCCTGCGGCCAACTCCCCTAACCACCTAAACCCACACTGCGCACGCCTCTTTGGTTGTGAGCAGCTGGATTTGTCTGGAGCCTCTCTCTGGGTGTGAAAATATGTGTGAGATGGGGTATCTGGGGTGAGTGGCTGTGAGAGTGTCTGTCTGGGAGAGTGGGTGCAGTCTGGGTGGGAGAGTGGGTGCATCATTGTCTTAATGGGTGCGTCAGTGTCAGTGTGGGTCATGGAGTGGGTGTGTGAGGGTTTCTGTGGGTCTGTGAGTGGGTTTGTGATAATGAACTGGTCTGTCAGTAGGTGTGCGAGTGTCTGGGTATGAGAATAGGTGAATCAGTTTCTTAGTGGGTGTGTCAGTGTCTGGGTCTGTCAGTGAGTTCATGAGGGTTTCAATGGGTCCATGACTGGGTGTGTGAAAGTCTGAGTGGGTCTGTGAGTTGGTGTGTGACTGTCTGAGTGGGTCTGTTGGTGGGTGCATGAGGGTGTCAGTGGGGCTGTGACTGGGTGCACGAGGATCTAGGTCCTAACTATAACTGCCATGTTATATATATATATTCACATCATAATCCACACAAACACACAACTTCTCATTCACACACAAACTCTTGTAAATCCACACATCTACTCACATACGTATTTACAGATACATAAAACTAGTGACATACATGCACTCATCCTCTCAAACAGCCATTGAAACAAGTCTCACACCCATACAGTACTAACTGACATATTCACAGACTCGTACAGCTAGTTACATACCAACTCATACAACCATACACCTACTCACATCCACTGATATACCGTTACAATTGCTTTAAAAAACCTTAATAAATTACTCATGCCACCTCCAGTCAACCAGATGTACAGCCGTTCACAAACCCACACACTCACCCATATAGTCACTAACACAGCTTCTAATTCATCAGTACAGTCAATTACACACCCAATCACTCAAACTATACAACTATTCACACATGCAGTCAATCACATGTACAGGCACTGCCACACCCATTAACTCAGACATGTAGCCACTCACACACCCACTCAGCAACACAAGTACTCACACATCCACTCTCTCACCATATACACACACTCACTCACTTTAGGAAGGAGACACTCATACACCCACTCACTCTCACATAAGGGCTCTCATTATGACTTTGGCGGTCTTTTTGCGAGACCGCCAAAGCCACGGGTGCCAGAAGACCGCCCACCATATTACGAGTACTGCTGGATTTCCGACACATATTGGGCAGAAATCCAGCAGTAGCTGTGCTGGTGGGCTGAGATGCTGGGGCGGTTCCACCACCGGCCCCACCCTGCAAGAAGGACTATGCCTGCCGTATTATATGTAATAATAGTGCGTGGCAGTGTCCTGATCGCGGGCCACTGTATGCACAAAATATTACTTTCTCCCATTTGAAGTAGATGTTGCCTGCAGTGGCTGGCCTTCAAGAATTCTCTATAGCTAGCCTGTCTAACCACTCAACCTTACGGTGTGCATGGCTTTTTACCCATGCAGAACAGAAGTTGTCCACGAGTTTAGTGAGTGTAAGAATATGTGTGAGAAGGTGGATTTGTTGGTCAGACTGGGTCTGAGAATGTCTGGGTGTAAGAGTGCATACATTAGTATTTTAGTGAGTGCATCAGTGTGTCAGTGAGTCTGTGACTGTGTGTCTGAGCATCTGAGTGGGATTGTAAGTGCATACATAACTGTCTGAGTAGACCTGTGAGTGGTTATACAAGAGTCTCAGTGGGAATGTGAGTGGGTGTACAAGAGTATTAGTGACTATGTGAGTGGGTACATGACTGAATGGTTTTCTGAGTGGGTGCATAAGTTTGTTAGTTCACGTGTGAGTGGGAGAAAGAATGCTTGGGCACTCTTTGACATAGGAGTAGTCGGCTCTGGGGGATAGTGGTCCCCAGGGTGATCTGTGGCTCCCTGAGGGGGTTGTGTGGTGACACTACAAATTTGAAGATAGCCCAGGGCAGGTGGTTGTCCTTGAGGTTTTGAGGCTCAAAATGGTGCCTATTCACATTTTTTCTTTTAAATTTACGTTAGGATAGCTGGTGGTCCCCAGAGCACTTGTGGGGGGTGGCTACGAGTGTCCCACACACAATAATCATTTGCTCTGGGAAGTTGGTTCTCCTCAAGATGGTGGGGGTGCCATGGCCCCTCCACCACATACATATTTGATATAGTCCCAGGGAGGTGGTGGTACCTGGGGCACTAGGGAAGTGACTAGGGCCACATGTGCGCTATTTAAATAAAACCTGTTGATGTGGTTTGTGGCGCAGTGGGGTGGGGGTTTCCATCCCCTAGTAAGAAAATATTTGAAAACTGATGAGCCCATGGGAGGTGGTGGACCCTGGGGAGTAGGGGACTCCTTCAATTATGTACTGAAAAAAATAAATATATATATATATATATACATATATATATATATATATATATATATATATATATATATATATATATATATATATATATATATATATATATTTGTATTAATAATTTAGGTAATCATGTAATTTGTATTCCAGTCATTACAAAATATAATATCAATCTTCTCCCTTTTTGCGGCATTGGCGAATATAGTGTATATAAAATAATGAACATCATACTTTCTGACATTGTTTATAGTATTTACTGTGTTGTTTTGTAGGGAAAAGATTTATTTTGTTAGTATATGGTATTGCTTTTGTATTATGACGTGATCACGGTGAATCCGACGTCTGGGAAGTGTGGTGCATGCGTACGTACGTTTCCGCTTTTGCGTTTATCGCAATGATTGGGTTTATAGCGTGCATTAAAAAAAAGTTTAGAACACGTATATAGGCATTTTGAACATATTGTTTGGTACTAGTAGTTTACTGATAGTTTTAAAATAAATTATTATGTTATTATTATAGTGAGAAATTACTTTTTAAATCATTTTTTAGTTTTCTCGATTACATTATTCTTCGCGATATACTCGCTAACGGCGAACAACATGTGACCATGAAAAAATAAATCTGATTAGACAGAAGACTTTCAGTTATTTCTATAGGAAGTCTCCACCTGTTTTTTGAGTTCCTGAATATTCCATTTCATTCTGGCTTGCACAGAGAGCAGGTGTGCTTTTGGGAGATGTTTTGTATCATGGATTTTTGGGGTTTAAAAAAATTCTTGCGGTACCACTTCTATGCTTTATCATCTTAAAACGTATCGTGAGAGCAGTTTGTGAAGAGCCAGGAGAGAAAGAGAAAATGACATGCCTTCAACATCTCAAGTAACATCATCTCTCCCTGGTGAAAAAATACCATCAGACTTGAAGAAGAGTCATCCTGATTAATTCCCTAATTTAGGCGCATTGACACATACTGCCTAGATTGCAAAACCTGTCTCACAGCAGGTGCACAGGATTTAAAAAATATTATTCAAGCTGCAGATCACCATAAATGTTAAGTTGTTTTCATTTTGAAAGTTTTTTCCACGTGTATTGTTAGATTGGTGGTTGCAATAATTTTCTACCTTTTTGCCATTTTATTAATAAATACCCAAAAAAATCGCAACATTTTAGAAAAGTTAAAACATTTTTTTAAAGCTGATTCCTAAAAAATGGTTCCTTTAAGAACCGCCATTCACAGTTAAAAATAGGCAAAATATGGTATATGTGCAGTGTAAGGCTGAGTGTGTAAGTGAGTGCATGATTGCATGTATGATATGTCTGAATGATGCTTGTGTAACTCAGTCAGTTCAAAAGACGACATCAGAACCCTGATGGACAACGGTGAAACAGTCGCCCTCATTCTCCTCGACCTCTCGGCTGCCTTTGACACCGTCTGTCACCGCACCCTAATCACCCGCCTACGCTCCACCGGGATCCAAGGCCAGGCCCTGGACTGGATCGCCTCCTTCCTCGCTAACCGCTCCCAAAGAGTTTACCTCCCTCCGTTTCGCTCAGAACCCACCAAGATCATCTGCGGCGTACCTCAAGGCTCATCGCTCAGCCCGACACTCTTCAATGTCTACATGAGCCCCCTCGCCAACATCGTACGCAAGCACGACATCATCATCACCTCCTACGCCGACGACACCCAACTTGTACTCTCCCTCACCAAGGACCCCGCCAGCGCCAAGACCAACCTACAAGAGGGTATGAAGGACGTCGCAGATTGGATGAGGCTCAGCCGCCTAAAGCTGAACTCTGAAAAAACGGAAGTCCTCATCCTCGGCAACACCCCGTCCGCCTGGGACGACTCCTGGTGGCCCACGGCCCTCGGCACCGCACCGACCCCCGCAGACCACGCCCGCAACCTCGGCTTCATCTTGGACCCTCTTCTCACCATGACCAAGCAAGTCAACGCCGTGTCCTCCGCCTGCTTCCTCACTCTCCGCATGCTCCGCAAGATCTTCCGCTGGATCCCCGCCGACACCAGAAAAACCGTGACCCACGCCCTTGTCACGAGTCGCCTGGACTACGGCAATACCCTCTACGCCGGGACCACCGCCAAACTCCAAAACCGCCTGCAACGCATCCAAAACGCCTCTGCCCGCCTCATCCTCGACGTACCCCGCAACAGCCACATCTCCGCACACCTGAGACACCTGCATTGGCTCCCAGTCAGCAAAAGGATCACCTTCCGTCTTCTCACCCACACACACAAAGCCCTCCACAACAAGGGACCGGAATACCTCAACAGACGCCTCAGCTTCTACGTCCCCACCCGCCCCCTCCGCTCCGCTGGCCTCGCACTTGCTGCCGTCCCTCGCACCCGCCGCTCCACGGCGGGTGGGAGATCTTTCTCCTTCCTGGCGGCCAAGACCTGGAACTCCCTCCCCACCAGCCTCAGGACCACCCAGGACCACTCCGCTTTCCGGAGACTCCTAAAGACTTGGCTGTTCGAGCAGCGATAACCCCCCCTTTCCCCCCTAGCGCCTTGAGACCCGCACGGGTGAGTAGCGCGCTTTATAAATGTTAATGACTTGATTTGATTTGACTGTGTTAGTAACAGCATGACTGCATGTATTACTGAATGATTAACTGTATGCATGACTTATGGAGTGAGTGTATAAGTATGTGCGTGAGTGATTGCCTAAGTGCACGTATGTGTGAGTGATGGAGTGTTTGAGTGGATTTTTGTGTGACTGAGTGATTGCATGAGTGTATGGGTGGGTGGGTTACTGTATCAGTATAAGTGAATCAGTAAATATATCACTGTATGTATGGGTGAGTTACTGAGTGCATAATTGAATCCTACATGTGTGAGTGTGTTACTGTTACATGTGTGAATGAGTGAATATATCTCTGAATGCAAGAGTGACTGACTGAGTGTATGGGTTCTGAATGGGTGATGAGTGAGTGTATCTATGATTTAGTTAGTGAGCGAATGAGCACAAGTATTACTGAATGAGTGAGTTAATAAGTGCATGTATGATAGAATGAGTGAGTGTCTGAGTGGTCTGTGTGTGGCTGAGTGTGTGTATAAGTGAATGCATGTATGAGTATATGAGTGCATGTATGAGTGAGTGACTGAGTGTATGAGTGTTTGTAAAAGTGATTGACTGAATACATGAGTGCATGTATGAGTGAATGCATGAGTGCATATATGATTGAATGAGTGAACATCTGATTGGTGGATGTGTGAGTCTATAAGTGCATGTGTGAGTGCATCTATTAGTAGTTAGTTGAGTGTATGCATGAGTGGGTGAGTGTATAACTGAATGCATTAAGTGTTTGTGAGTGCATGAGAGCATGTATTGGTGAATGACTGAGTCAACGAGTGCATGTATGAGTGAATGAGTGACTGTCTAAGTGGTACGTCTGTGTTGAGTGATCTGAGTGCATGTATGAGTGAGTGACTATAACTGTAAAAGTAATTGACTGAGTGCATGTATGAGTGACTGAGTGTGTGGATGCATGTATGATTGAATAAGTGAGCATCTGATTCGTGAATGTATGAGTGTATAAGTGTATGTGTGAGTGTATAACTGCATGAGTGCATCTGTTAGTAGTTGGTTGAGTGCATACATGAGTGAGTAACAGTGTATAAGTGTGTGCATGGGAGATTTAGTGAGTGTATATATTGGTCAATGAGTAAGTCAACAAGTACATGTATGATTGAAAGAGTGACTGAGCGAAATGTGTGTGCTGAGTGAGTGTATAAGTGAGTGTATGATTTAGTGTGTGTGTGTGTACATGTATGAGTGAGTGACTGATGCCCTCATTACGAGTTTGGCGGTCAGTGGACCGCCGCAGTGGAGATGACGGTTACACCACTGCGGGACTGGCGGTATAGACTACCATATTACGAGTACTGGGAAGGCACCTGCAGAACACAGTCAAGTTTCCATCTGAACCGCCAATGTGGACGGACCGCTGTTGCTGGCATAAGACCTCTTCAGGACAGTGGTCAGACAGTTCCACTCACTGTATTATGAGGTTGCACATCGCCAGGACTTCTGGGGCGGTCTAACCGTCGCAAAAACCATGGCGGAAACGAACATAAAAGGAAGCACCCACCTTCTGGAACACAGGCAAGTCCGTAGGGGCCTTATCACGTGAATTGCAAGTCTTTCCAATGCTCCTGCTGGACATTGACATTCAGGACCAGTGACGCCAATAAGACACCAGCCGTAAGTACCCCATCCTAGCACACACTGGAGGGAAGGACATTAGTACACACGCACAAACGCACAGTCACCAAACTTACAGGCACAAGGAAAGCCAGGACAAGCTATGTAGCATCGACCCCAATGGTGCAATTGTAGATAAATATTATTGGAAATATCAAAAATGTCATGATAGTAACTATTTACAAAATGCCATAAGGGCCAGTGCATCATTGTCCAAATGTGCCGGGCACTCTGGGCATGTGAGGACTGCCCAACTTGAGTTCTGACTGCAATGTGCAGACCTCCACAGGGCAGGGTAATCAATGGGGCATGCAGGCACCTCAGGGATGGGGGCATAGGGGTGTGGGATCAGGGTTTGGATGGGGGGTCCTTCCTCTTCTTATCAGGATCCCCCCTTACTGTCCTGCTTTTGGGGGGACGCCTTTGCCTTGCCCCTCTTTCCTGCCTTTTTAGGTGGGATGGCGGTGGAGGCCACCACAGCAGGGGACCCAGATGTACTGCTACCAGGGCTGGGGCAGGTGTGCCTGTTGTGGCAGCACTGCTGACTGTGGGGCATGGCTCAGCCCAGACGAGGAAAGGGAGGTAGAAGGCAGGGCTCTGGGAAGGGTAGCAGGGCATTTGGGGGAAACAGAGACTGGACCAGGAGACAGGAACAGGGAAAACTCATGCAGGAATCTCTTTTTAGGGGCAGCGGGTAGGTCATGTGTTAGGCGTTTGGGAGTGGAGAGAGATGGGATGGTTGAAAGGTGTGTACGTGGATATGGTTTGCGTGCTGGTATGTGGGTGTATGGAATGTGTGTTCTGGGTGTGTGTTGGTGGATGAGTGTGGGCGTAAAGGTGTACTGGGAGGAAGAGTGGAGGAGACACAGATGTGGCAAGGGGGATTTGTGAGTGAATGTTGGGGTGGTGTGTGCAGGGAGGGTGGATGTGCTGCATGTGGTTGTGTTGACTGTTGGGGTGCATGCGGATGTGGTGTATGGGGTGCGTGCATGGGGGTCAGATGTTGTGGTGACGGTGGCAGTGACAGGACATGCGTCCGGACCTGGGACTGATGATGTCGTGTCTGCATGTGTAAGTGGCGATGTGACTGTGAAGGGGGAGCAGGTGGGTGAGTCAGGGTAGGTAGTGCATGTTGCTGTGTGTGCGTCTGAATGGTGGGTGTGTGCATGGCAGTGATGGAGTTTGTGGTGCATGTGAATGTCCTTGCGCTCTGGGTCTGTCTGGGTAGTGTATGCTGGTATGAAAGTGTGCTTTGGATGGGAAATGGAAGAGGGATGTGAGAGTGGGAATAGGTAGTTGGAGGGGGGACGGAAGAAGAAGGAATACTGGCTGTCATCAATGAGGAGGCCAGAGCCTGACACAATCTCTGAAAGGCAGACAGGGCACCGCAAATGCCTTCCAGGAATGCATTTGACTGTTGCATCTGGGATGCCAGTCCCTGGATGGCATTCACAATGGTTGTCTGCCCAACAGAGATGGACCTCAGGAGGGCAATAGCTTCCTCATCGAGGGCAGCAGGGCTGACTGGAGCAGGGGCAGAGGTGCCTGCTGCGAAGTGGGCACGGGCAAATGGGTGAGGAGCTGCATGGAGGGCGGTGCTGCTAAGGGGGTGGCAGACAAATATGGTGCAGGCATAGGGCCTGAAGGTTCCACCACCACCAGGGAGTCACAATCAGAGGAAGAATCAGATGATGGTGTAGATGTGCCTGTCCCCCCCATGGTGCTCCACTTGCCCTCTGTCTCACTGGTCCCCTCAGCTCTGCTGGTATCAGCCTCCTGGGTCCTGTGGGATGCAGCTTCCCCACTTGTCGGTGCTCTTGTCCTTCGCCAGATGATACTGTTGCACACAAAGACAGAGGAGCAGGGGGAGGGTGGGTGGTACAGTGAGAAACAGGTTGGGAGAAAGAGAAACAGGGAGCAAGCGGTCAATGCCAGCACAACAGCCACATACAAGTCACTACAACATATTCCAGTGCCATGTCATTAAATGCCATGCCTTCACACACACATGCCACTGCAATGACAGCCCATGTGTGCCACCTCAGTCATGCACATGAGTTTCACACATGCTGACACACATTCAATCCTTTACAGGATGAAAGCCATACCCTCAACACATGTCTGACCCACCCTATTGGCTCATGCCTCTATACGATCACTAGATCCAAACTTTATACTCTACGGGCATTTGGCGGCATACTTTCACAGCCACATAAGCCAAGCACATATAGCTGTATGATGTGAAACCTCAGACTTTGCAGACTACACATACACCACATGCCAGCTGATGGGGATATGGCCCTAGCAACACCAATTGGATAGTTGGGAGTACAATGTGTGTGAACTCCAGAAGCAGGAACCCTGTCCACATCTAAGACCCTGCTCATGTACTACACAGTTGCCCTGTCATTGATGCCACTTAGCAGTAAAGTCAACCCCAACTCACATCCTGCACAGCATATGAACACATGTATGTAGCACATCCGGCATCAATGTGTCCCTAGCACATATTCTACAGCCTTCTCACACTGCACAGGCTGCACCTATCACTCACCACATAACTGAAGCCCGAATGTGAACTCACACCCTTGTAGCTGCTGTGCTGCCCTCAAGCCCCCATCCACCTCTGGGTACGCCACTGCCAAAATGCGGGACATAAGGGAGGTCAGGATCCGATGAGCACCTCTCCCTCGTTGGGAGGATGTCCCTAACTGGGCCTCACTGGTCTTCCTCGCCCAGCGTCGCAGGTCCTCCCACCACTTCCTGCAGTGGGTGCTCTGCCGGGCACGGACCTCCAGGGTCCGCACTTGCTTGGCGATGGCAAAAAAGATCCCCTTCTTTTGATGGGCGCTCACCTGTACGGATAACAGGGAGAAAAGGAGACAGTCATGTAGCGTGACACCTTAGGGACTGCATTGGACACAACACTTCCCCCGAACATACGCACATTTCATCCTTCCAGTTGTCCTCACAGCTCTCGCCAGGTCCTTCCACAATTCACTCATCCTCGTCCCAAGGCCCCAATCTACGTTCGTACCACTCACAGACAGTACTATCATAGCTCACTCACCTTCTGCCCTGGTGCCCCATACAACTGGGCATACAGGGGTAGGACAACCTCCACAAGCTTCTCAAGTTCCTCCTGTAAGAAGGCTGGGGCCCTATCCCCTGCAGCACTTGGCATCTTGGCAACCAGTGGCAGAACACAGCAGCACACACAGTGGAGATATACTCAGCACGAGTGCCAGGAGTCAAGTGAACATGAGCACATGAAATGGCAGTCACGGCTGCTGCGGACATCACCGTCACTTCCGGCGTGATTGCCATTGGCCCATGTCTCGCATAGGCAACCAAGTTAACCAAAAAGGAGTTGCACAACGGTTATGACCGCCTACCGCCATGACGTCTTACGCCAGTGGAATTCGCTCACTTCCATCTGTCATGTGCATGCAGGACAGGGGGCTGCATTTTACTTTTCCAATGTGTACAGAGGGGGTTTATGAGGTTTGTCGGATGTTCAATACTGACCTGTGCACAGCTCCGCTGTGTCCACACAGTCCTTTATTCAAATAATGATTGCCACTCCCTCCTATTCCCAGGTACGGTGGAAGAATGATGGTGAGGAAGCCACCTGTCTGCAGGCCCCTGGTCGATCTTGCCACCCTTGAAGAGAGGCACGTCATCCAGTGCTATCAACTCAATCATCAGACCATCATCGATCTTGTGAGGCTGTTGGAGCTGGATCTGCGGCCTGGTCTTTGTCATCCCAATGCCATCACACCCACAGTACAGGTGTTGGCAGTCCTCCACTTCCTTGCCTCAGGGTCCTAAATAACAGTGGGCTGGGCTGCCATAATGTCCCAGCCCATGTTCAGTAACGTCTTGAAGAACGTCCTATGTGCCCTACTGAAACATATTGGCAGCTTTTTCATGCTCTCCCAACGTGACGATCTGCCCACTGTGAAAGCAGCCTTCTACACTGTGGCACGTGCCACATGTGATCGGGCTATTGATGGGACCCACATTGCCCTGGTGCCACCCAGGAGGAGTGAACAGGTGTTTAGGAACCGTAAAAACGTCTTCTCAACCAATGCATTCCAGAAGAGGCTGCAACGCATCCAGAACGCCTCTGCACCCCTCATCCTGGACCTCCCCAGCCACTGCCACATCACACACCACCTGAGAAACCTGCACTAGCTCCCAGTCAACAAGAGAATCACCTTCAAACTCCTCACCTACGCTCACAAAGCACTGCACAACACCAGACCAGAATACCTCAACAGACAGCTCTCCTTCGACACCCCGACCCCGCATCTCCGCTCCTCTGATTTCGCCATTGCCACTGGCCCACACATCCACATAACTACAACACGGAGTAGATCATTCTTACACCTCGCCGCCAAAACGTGGAACACTCTCCCCACCCACCTGCGCCAGACCAAAGACCTCCTTACCATCAAAAAACTTCTCAAGAACTGGCTGTTCGAGCAGTAGCATCACCTCCTCCCTCCCTCAGCGCCTTGAGACCCTCATGGGTGAGTAGTGCGCTTTACAAATTTCTGATTTATTGATTGAATGTTCAGGTGGTGTGCCTCACAGACCTCTACATCACTCAAGTGACTGCCCGGTTCCCAGGGTCAGTGCATGTTGCCTACATACTGCAGAACAGCTTTATCCCACACCTGATGGCACCACTACAAAGGGATCATGCCTGGCTCAACGGTATGTATTGTGTCATATGTGTGCCTCTGTATTCTGCACACTCCACACCACCTTCTGGATTTACCTACAGTTTTCAATATGCCAATTACCTCTGTGCACACAGGTGACTCTGGTTATCCCAACCTGCCATGGCTATTGACACCTCTCAGGCATCTGACTACAGCAGCAGAAAACCGTTTCAATGAGGCCCATGGTAGGACCCGACGGGTAATTGAACGCACCTTTGGAGGGAAAGCCAGATTCAGGTGCCTGCACCTCACTGGAGGGGCCCTACTGTACAGCAAAAGTGTGCAAGATCATTGTAGCGTGCTGCATGTTGCACAATTTGGCTATCAGACGTCACACCCCAATTACTGGATGCTGAGGAGGGTGCAGCTGTGCCAGTGGCTGATGAAGGGGACATGGAGAGTGATGAGGAGAAGGATGAAGATGAGGATGCAGTTGATTCCAGAGCAGAGCTGATACAATACTTCCACTGACATACAGGTATGTGTCAGAGCCATGCTATGTAACCAGTAGCAATGTCTGCCATGTGCAGGGCTGCTATCAGGGTTGTAAATTCAATGTGGCTGTAGTGTGTACACATTACTTTATTATGTGGTGCTGTTAACTATATTACAGAACTTGTAAATTATTGCTCCCCCTTCTGGCACTGTTACATAAATTGGTAGGTCAATGGTCTTCCTGTTACATATGTGATGGCTGTACATAATGTACTCAAGGTAGATAAAGACGGAGACAGAAACTGTGCTCAAAGGTGTTTATTTTATAATACAAGTGCAAGGGCTGATGAGTGGGGTCATGGCGAGTAGGATCATCAGAGTATTTAGCCCACCTGTGGGTAGTCTTTGTCCAGTATGATGGCCATGTGAAAAAGGTGTTAGATAGTGGACAGTCAACAGGGTGTCGCTGTAACACACAATGGGGTGGTCTTGGTCTTGGCATCAGTGGAGGTTGGATGTCTGGTTGGCAGTCCTCATTTGCGTGGGGGCTCCTCAGCTACAGGGGAAGGGTTGTTGGTGTCCTGCATATCCTGTGGTACGGCCTCCATTCCACTGGTTGCGGCTGATGTGGAGGGCTCAGATGTGATCTGGATTATGGTAGGGGCCTGCTGGTGGGAGGTGGACTGACGCTGGATGGTGGCAAGTTTCATCAGCACCCTCGCTATAGTGGCCATGGCGTCTGCCACTGCTGCATGGCCTCCTGATGGCTCTCCCTCTGTAGCCTCTGAGTCTCCTACAGGGTAGTGAGGATCTGGGCCATGGCGTCCTGGATTTGGTGGTATGCACCCAGGACCTGGTTGAGGGCCTTCTGGCCAGTCTGATGTTGTTGCTGCCCCCTCCCTTGGACCACCCTCCCACTAGCCCTGGCCTCCTGTGCCTGTGCCCCTGGCACAGTGTGTCCACTCTCAGTAGCACCAAGGCCTTCATTGTCTAAGGCAGGTGCCCTTGACTCAGGCCCCTGTACTGTGGGCCACACCTCTAATTGAATGGTCCCTGAGGCACAGGCTTGGGGAGGAAGGGCTAACTGTGGTGTTGTAGCCACAAGGGAGGGTGAGTCCGGGGTGTCTTGGTTGGGGCTGCTGGAGGTGGACTGGCCAGTTGCCTCAGATGGCCCAGGCATTTTGTTGTCCTCCCGACATCCACTGGGGCCTTAATCCTGGGAGGGCTGCTGACCCTGGCATCCTCTGCTGGATGGCAGTAGCAGGGTTTGCTGTGGATGGAAAGGGTGAGAGTTATTATGTGGAAATGTTGTTGTAGTGTCATGGTGTGCCATTTGCAGTGGGTGGAAACGTTACCCAGGGATGGCAATGACATTTGCAGGAATAGGCCATGCTTGTCATATCAATTGTAGTTGTGGGTTTGCTGTTTGACATTGCTGTAATTGGCATTGGTAGTGAGGTGGTGTTGGCTAGCAGTCTGGGTGGGCTGTGGGATGACTGTCCATGCAGGTGCACCATTGTGAGGTGTGAGAGTGACTTGGATCCGGCATGCCTAGTGATGGATTGTAGGAGTGGTGGTTGAGGAGATAGTGAAGGTTTAGTGTGCAATGTGCGGGGTGGGTTTGTGGATGGTGGAAGAGGGGTGGTTTTGCATGCAGAGTAGGAAGGTGGGGTGTGCATTTGTGTGGTTTGTGATATGATGGGGTGTGGTAGGTGCTTGGGAGGCATGCAGACTAGAGTGGTTAGTGCTTAGGGGGGGGTGTAGGTTCCTTAAAAGTATCAATCCCTCCGATGATTCCTGTCAGGCCCTCAGGATGCATGATGTCCAAGACCTTCTCCTCCCAGGTTGTCAGGTCAAGGGGAGGAGGTGGGGTCCACTGCCAGTCTTGTTGAGGGTGATGTTGTGCCTGGATGCCATGGAAAAGACCTTCCCCCTGAGGTCGTTCCACCTACTTCTGATGTCCTCCTTTGCGCGTGGGTAGCTGCCGACTGCTTCCATCCTGTTGACGATCCTCTGCCATAGCTTGGTTTTCCTGGCGATTGATGTTTGCTGGACTTGTGCTCCCATCAGTTGTGGCTCGACTCTGACGATCTCGTCCACCATGACCCGCAACTCATTGTCGGTGAAGCTTAGGTGCTTGTGGGTTGACATGTTGTGGGAGTGTGTGCTATGCGTGTGTGGTGTGAATGCAGGTGGATGATTGTTGTGGTGGTGCGTGCAATGCATGACTTATTGCTCTATCCTTTAGGATGTTAAAAGGACTTTCCAGTTCTGACAATGTATTTAAAACATATTACCCTTAATAGGCTGAATAATATCTGAAGATTATGGTGGTCATTATGACCTTGGCGGTCTGGTGACCGCCAGAGCAAAGGTGGCAGTTTTACCGCCAGCAGCCAGTTGGTGAAGACTGCCACGTTATGAGTGTGGCAGGTTGGCCTCTGCTAACTCACCACATCTCCATTCATACCGCCATGGCGGTCGGACTCACTGGGCTGGAGATCCGACCCAGCTGTCCACAGAAGACCGCAGGCGGTATTAGGAACTGTCTTTCCACCAGGGTTTCCGCAGGGCTAGCACCACCACGTAAATCCTGGCAGAAAGGCTACCAGTGATAGAGAATTTCTTCTGTGTCACAGGTAGAGGCCTCCCCACACACCCTCCAGGTGTAGCACCCCCCTCCCCACATACATGCACATACCCACACGCTCCATGCTAACACTCATTCACCCACATTTACATACAGGCATTCACTCACATGCATCCATACTCACATTCACCTCAGCACTCATATTTGCATTCAACCATGCATGCACACACCCATCCACACACGCATACAAACACCCATCCAAACACGCATACACACAAGCAGACAAATACCCACTCACACACGCAGACAAACTCCCACTCACACATGCACACACAACACCCCACACCCTCCCATCCCCTTCCTCTGTTGGACGATCAACTTACCTGGTACGGGGAGGAGGTCATCTGGCAGGGAAAGGGCGCTTCTACCTCCATCAGCACCCCGCCATGAGGACACCGCCAGGCCTTATTATTGCACATAATACAGTGGGCGGTGTACTTCTGGTGGGGCAGGCCGGTGTTTCAACCGCCCATGCGCCTCCACCCGCCAGCACGACTACTGCTGGATTTCCACCCAAAGTGTGGTGGAAATCCTGCAGTACCCGTAATATGGTGGGCGGTCTTCTGGCGCCCGTGGCTTTGGCGGTCTTCAATGAAGACCGCCAAAGTCATAATGACTACCTGTATGTACGGAGTACTAGATAGTAAGTATGGCAGTTTTTCTGTCCATCATTTTTCTTAGAACTTTGGTTGAAGAAAAAGAAGATATGAGTTTGATAGTTTGAAGGGAAACCTTTGTTTGTATGTTAGGTTAATATTGTTGCATTCTCTATACCCAATAATACTTTTTAAATATACAGTGTAGTGTCCAGATGTGGTAGTAACTCCTTCATGAAAGATGATAGCTAAAGTTGTAAATGTTCTTCCTGATAGAGATATTTGTCCAGCTTTAAATTTTGTAATTTGAGTTTCTAATTTTGTACCATCTGGTCCGCACAGTTGTATCATTACTATTATATATTTTCCTATTCTTTGTAGAAATACTGACCCCCAGTCGACCTTGCTACCCTGGAAGAGAGACACATCATTCAGACCTATCGTCTAAACCATCAGAGCACCATGGAACTGTGTATCCAGTTGGAGTCGGATCTCTTACCTGCCATACGTAATCCCTATGCCATCCCTTCCACAGTATATGCCTTGTCAGTGCTACACTTCCTTGCCTCAGGCTTGTTCCAGATTACAGTGGGATTGGCAGCTGTGATGTCACAATCAATGTTTAGTCTTGTGTTGAAGGATGCACTGTGTGCTTTACTCAAACACCTGGACAGCTACATCAGGTTCCCCCAACGTGTGTATTTGCCCTACTGTGAAAGCTGATTTCAATGATATGGGACATGTCCCTCATGTAATAAGGGCCATAGATGGCACCCACAGACCCTTTGGTTCCTCCCAGGGTCAATGAACAAGTATACAAGAACAGGAAAATCTTTTACTCCATATATGTCCAGGTGGTGTGTCTCGCTGACCAGTATATCTCCCAAGTGACGGCAAAGTTTCTTGGATCTGTGCATGACTCCTACATTCCGAGGAAGAGCAATGTCCCACACATGATGGCACAACTATTGAGAGAGAGGGCCTGGCTCAGTGGTATGTATCCAATAGTATGTGTGCAACTGTAAGATCACCTCTCATCTCTTTCGTTCCTGAGTCCCTACCGGTATTGTGATAGGTTCAACCTTTGTGCATACAGGTGACTCTGGCTATCCTAATCTTCTGTGGCTGCTGACACCAGTGAGATACCCGACAAAGAGATGGTGAAAACTGTTTCAATGATGCCCACGGCAGGACAAGGTGTGTCAGTGAGAGGACCTTTGGGCTACTGAAGGCCAAATTCTTGTGGCTACACGTCTCAGTAGGTGCGCTGCTCTACTGACCACTAAAGGTCTGCCAGATCGTTGTTGTCTGCTGCATGCTACACAATCTGGCCCTGAGATGTCACATACCATTACTGGATGTTGAGGAGGTGTTACTGTTCAAATGTCAGAGCTATGTTCTGCATGTTGTTGGCTAGCATCACATCTGCAAAGGAATGGGCATGGTGTATGTACCCAATAATGCTATGTCAACTGCAAAAGCATTGCCAACCAAAGTAGTGTTATTAGTAAAGCCACTTATCACTGTACACAGTGGACAAATATGGAACATAACTTATACTGACAATGGAACTTGGCTTTAGTTGTGTCAACTGTGAGGGATCGACCATTGGTAATGCATATTTTTCATATGTGGATCTACCATGGTAACTTGTCTTAACATTCCACTTGCAAATTCACACGAGGGAGTACGACAATGTACTGCATGTGTGTTGAGTGGGCAACATTGACTCCTATCCCTGTCTTGGTATATTTGCAGGTCACTTAGGTGGTGCTATTCTTGTTCCTGGTTAGACAGGTGGTTCCCTTGACACTGGATTTCAGAATGTGTCCGTTCAACTATCAAACTTACTGCACAGTCCTCCCCCTTCTGTCCATCTTGCAGACATTTGCTGGTCAATGGGTCCACTGACATGACATGTTTACTGCAGAAAATCTCACTTGCTACAATAAAGGCCTATAAGCAGTAATTGTGCTCAATTGTGTTTAATGTGATTCTCAAGTGAAATGGGTGGAGAGTGGGGTCATGGTGGATGAAATCATCAGAACACTTGGGCCAGCTGCAGGTAGTACAGGTCCTGTATCCAAGGGCCATGGGAAAATGGAAACATGACAGTGGACAGGCAACAGGGTGTGTCAGTGGCACACAAGGGAGAATGTTCAGGAGAGGCTCACTTCCTGGCAGTGGTTTTTGTTTTGGCCTCAGGTCCTGCAGGATGTCTGGATGGACGGCCTTGTTTAATTGGGGGTTCCTCAGCTGCAGAGGGAGGGGTGCTAGTGACCTGTGGGTCCTCTGGCAGAGTCTCCATCCCACTAGCTGGGGCAGAAGTGGATGGCTCAGTTGGTATGGGGCTAGTTGAAGGGGCCTGCTGGTGGGTGGAGGACGCATGCAGGATGATTGTTAGTTCTTTGAGCACCCCGGCAATGGAGGCCATGTTGGCATTGTGAGTCTGCCACTGCTGCATGACCTCCTGGTGGTATTCCCTCTGCAGCCTCTGGCTGTCATGCAAGCTGGAGAGTATCTGGCCAATCTTGTTTTGGGATTGCTGGTATGCTCCCAGGACTTGGGAGATGGCTTCCTGCCCAGTCGTTTCCCTTGGTGGCCCGATCCCTTGGCCCATAGGTGCCCTCCCACTGCCCCTGGCCCACTGCCCCGGCACAATGTGCCCAGTCCTAGTTACACCGGACCTTCATCATCTGGGATGTGAGGGGTATTCTATGGTCACTGTACTGTGGGGCACACTGCTGATTGACCAATCATTGGGACACAGGTTTGGTGATGAGTGGTTGTATGTGCTGTTGTTACAACAGGAGTGGGGAGCTCAGATGTGGGCACGGTGAGGCTGGTGGTGGTGGGCTAGGTAAGTCGTCAATGTTCAGACATCCAGAGTAGAAGTCCTTCCTGGGGCCTTAATCCTGGGGAGGGCTGTCAGTCTCTGGCATCCTTTGCAGGGTGGCAGTGGCAGGGGTACCTGTGGATAGAGAGGGAGTGGGAGTGAGTTACATTGTGTAGGTGTACTTGTTAATATCACTGTCTGATGCATACAGTGGCTTGACTTGCTTCCCAGTGATGGCAATGACAGATGCAACACTTCAGACATTGTTTGTGGGTGAAGGATTGTGACATTGGTTCCATGTTCCATTGAGGGTTGTAGATAGTGGATAGCATTGCTCTCATTGCCATATAGTAGTACACATGCAAAGCATCCAGTTGGTGTAGCTGGTGCTTTGGTTTTACATGCAGGTGTTCCACTGTGAAGTGGAAGTAGCAGCTTTTGATGTGTAGGAAGTAATGCATTGTGGGAATTGTAGTGCTTGCCACTGCAAGTGCTATCCATGCACTAGGGAGGGACTGTGTGGAGATAGTAGCAGTTGGGTGGTGTGGCATACAGGGGAGGGGCATTAGGTGATTGGCTGGAGGGGAATAAGTGTAGGATGGGGTGAATTGGGGATTGATAGAGTGGTGGGGCTGCATGCTATACACGAGTCGTTGGTGCCAGGGGAGTGTTATTGACTTATCAGAGTCCATTCCTCTGGTTATTCAAGTCAGGCCCTCCAGATGTAGGATGGCCAAGACCTTCTCCTCCCACGATGTGAACTCTAGGGGAGGAGGAAGCAGCACACTACCAGTCTTGTTGATGGCAATCTGGTGTTGTGATGTCAAGGAACGCATCTCCCCCCGTAGGATGCTCCACCTCTTCCCGATGTTCTCCTTTGTGCGTGGATGGTTGCCCACTGAGTTTACCCTGTTGACAATCCTCCACCATAACTTCATTTTCCTGGCTATGGATGTTTGCTGAACCTGTGCTCCCCACAGTTGTGGCTCTACCCTAATGATTTCATCGACCATGACCCTTAACTCTTCGTCTGTAAATCGTGGGTGCTTTTGAGGGGACATGGTGGTATTCAAGTGGTTTGGGGGGGTGTTGTGTGCAAGGGTGGAGTGTTTGATGGAGTGTGTGGGATGTTTAGGTTTGTGTGTGGGATGTTTAGGTTTGTGTTTGTGGTGTTTGTATGCAGTTGTGACGTGTGCATAGTGTTTATGGTGCTGTTGTATGGTGTTTGCTGAGTGTGAAGTGTTTATATGCCTATAGTGTATCAGTGGTAAGTAATCGGTTTGTGGGTCCTCGCTGTGTCTGTCTGTGGTTGTAGTTGCAAAGGGTTGTGGGTTGTGTGGGGGTGTGTTTTATATTGGTGGGTGTATGTATCTCAATTGTGGGGTATTCGTGCTGCCTAATGTGGTGTGGTGTTCAGGCTGAGGTGTGTTTTTGGCTGCGGCAATTCGCACCACAAATGGTTTCCAGCTGTGTAATGACTGCTGTGCTGATTTGTGATTCACAGTATGGAAGGCAGAATGTTGTCAGAGTGGCAAGGCTGGTGTTGGGACTGCCTCTCTCCCACCCTTGGTCAGTCTGGCGGTTTCAAATTTGTGGCTGTTTTGGGGCGGTTTTCAGTATGTGGCTTGTAATACCGCAGTCGGGATACCGCCAACACTGGAGGTCTTTTGGTGGGCACCGCCACAGCGGTCTTCATTTAAGACTGCCAAACTCGTAATGAGGGCCTAAATCTTTATAATAAATGATATGTTGTACCAGATACAATGTTTCTTTCTTAACTTTGCTAACGTCTACTAACTCTTGCCAAATCTTAATATTCTTAGTAGGTACACCATTCACTAGAATTATAAGTCCTTCTTCACAATCTCTTTGTACACCAACAGTTTGAGCATTGCGCTTAAAATCTAATGGCAAGTAAACAACTCCTATTTTTCCTATTTTTGGATCCATATGCACAGTTGCTTGCTTCACGATGGACGACTGACCCACAAAGTTTGACCTCAGGAGGTCAATAGCCTTTTCACTGAGGGCAGCAGGGATAACAGTGCAGGGGCAGAGGTGCTTGCGGCAAAGGAGATGCCCACCCTCTTGGGTGAGCGGGCACAGCCAACTGGTGGGGTGGGAAGCTACAGGGAGGGCAGTGGTAGTAAGAGGGGTGGCAGGCAGAGATGGTGCTGGGGTGGTCCCAAATGGGTCCACCACTGCCAGGTAGTGTCCACTGGAGGAGAATTCCAATGATGAGGTGGATCTTGTCTCCTCTGTGGCACTCCCCTCACCCTCTGGGCCACTGGGTCCCTCGGTGTCAATGGTATCAACACTCCAGGTCCCAAGGCCAGTAGCTTCCCCACTTGGTTGTGCCCCTTCTCCTTAACCTGCAGATGCTGATGCAGAGAAATAGAGAGAAAGAGAGGGTCATCACATTTTTAACATACACATACGTAACATCATACACAACAGTAACATCCCATCTATGTCTGAGAAAGCCCCAGATAGGAAGCATTTAGAGCTTACATCATGTCACAACTACATACATCCAACATTCCCATAGAACAATCCCGCCACATAAGCCAACTATCTGACCACTACATCACTATCTCATCAATTCAGCAGTAACTCAAAAATATCATACACAAGAAGAATCGGCTACATCCAAAGTCTCTCCCCATACAGATCATCACTGTGTATCAACAAATCATGCCTCTCCCTACTCCACACTTGCCCAGTCCATCTCCAGTAGTCAGGTTCCATGAAAGTAAACTCATCTCACCTCAAATACAGCACAACATGTTGCTTTGCAAACACATACCTAACTTGTGAATCTGTCCATATCTTTCACAATGTTAAACACCTCAGATGAAGACATAACAAATGTCATTCGCAAATAGTGTGCCTCACAAAATGGCATAGCATGTCATTGAAAAATCAATCTAAATGCCGTACAAAGATTTATCAAGAGTATCTGGACCCACTTATCTAACTCATTTACACAAGTACCGCAATTCCATGTCCTGCAATAGGGGCTTACTTAGCAGATAGGATACAACCACAGACAATCACAGGGAACATACCAACACCTCCAAAACAATGGACAGCAAACAATGTGCATGAAGGCCACATACCATTCCACTATGCATGCTGAATAGAAACCTCTACATGACAACATCTAAACTCCTACATCACTAACAAGTGTCCTGACACGTGAATCATATTACCTTAGTACGTACATGACCAATAAATAATGTGACCATGAATGACTCGTACACCTAGACTCAAGCAAATTGAATGACAACATATCCCTATGTATTATGGACAATATTCATGGGCTAAGGGATCAGCAGCCTAGCCACTTACCTTCTCAACACCATACACATTAGAAGAAAATGTATTAAAACACATGTCAATGTTATGTCTTGAAATATCAATGTAATATTACCAACATGATTTTCAATATGTAGATGTCCACCCTGATCAATATCCACCTTTCCCAAATCATTAATCTGACATGACAATGGGGACCCCTCCTGAAACCTCATAGGGAGTGTAATAAGTTTGACATAGCTAAATCCTGATTGGAATGACAGTCTCATATGAATTTGCCTTCTATTTCAGTACACAGGATTACGTGGCCCTGTTACTCATCTTTCAGACCCAATGCTACACATAGAGCAAGATCCAGTGAAACAGGACTCATCCGAGACCAAAGAGCTATACAACTTACCAATTGGGTAAATGGAGTTGGGCACACTAGGTGGGAAGGATTACACAGCAGGTTACTGTTGGAAAATGGGTTATTGGTAAGGGCAGGTAGGTACCTACACTTAGCAATAGGCCACTAAACTCCACTAAGGTCCAGTTAGGTCTCAGTAAATTAAACCCAGCTCAACCCTTGGTAGCTTGGCAACAAGCGTCAAGGCTTAACTTAGGAGACAGAGTGTAAAGCATTCAAATATCACAAAACAGTATTTAAATAAAACACAGGAAACAGTTTAAAAATCCAAAACCAATTTATAAAAATAGATTATATTTTTACCTTTAAAATGACACCAAAACGAATAAAATCGGATAAGGGGAACCGGAGATATGGATTTTTAAAGAATTAATATTTTTTTAGCGCCTAGAAACAAAAATCGCCAATCGTTTCATCTGGTTGCACCTCGACCGGGGCAAAGTCAAAGTTTAAGGCCGACCGCGATGGAGCCCTGCTCGACTACAGGCCACGGAAGGCCTCGGTTAAAAGTTTACCTTCACACTTAGGCGGTCATTCGACCACCGCCATGTGGTCACCGCCGAATGACCGCACCGCGGTCAAAAGACCGCGGCGGACATTCTGGCTTTCCCGCTGGGCCGGCGGGCGACCGCCAAAAGGCCGCCGCTGGCCCAGCGGGAAAGACCCAGCAACGATGAAGCCGGCTCCGAATGGAGCCGGCGGAGTTGCTGGGGTGCGACGGGTGCAGTGGCACCCGTCGCGATTTTCAGTGTCTGCTTTGCAGACACTGAAAATCATTATGGGGCCCTGTTAGGGGGCCCCTGCACTGCCCATGCCAGTGGCATGGGCAGTGCAGGGGCCCCCACGACACCCGTTACCGCCATCCTGTTTCTGGCGGTAAAAACCGCCAGGAACAGGATGGCAGGAAGGGGGTCAGAATCCCCATGGCGGCGCTGCAAGCAGCGCCGCCATGGAGGATTCACTGAGCCAAGGGAAAACCGGCGGGAAACCGCCGGTTCCCCTTTTCTGACCGCGGCTTTACCGCCGCGGTCAGAATGGCCCAGGAAGCACCGCCAGCCTGTTGGCAGTGCTTCTGCGGTCCCCGGCCCTGGCGGTCATGGACCGCCAGGTTCGGAATGACCCCCTTAGTCTCTTTTTTGAAGATTTTTCTTCAGCGGGACGAACCTGCCAGTCCACTCCGACCTCCTGGAGCCCTTCTCCGGATACGCGATGCGGGAATCCTCGGTGGAGATTTTTACCTTCGGACTTAGTCGTTTTTTTCGAGGTGAAAATCCTTCGACCGGGGTAAACCTGGATCTTAATCCGATGTCCATGGAGCCCTCCTCGGATACGCTGGCTGGGAGGTCCCGGTCAACATTTTACCTTCGGACTTAGTCTCTTTTTCTGAGATTTTCTTTACTGGGACGAACCAGCAAATCAGGCCGGGTCGCGGTTGAGGCAAGCCGGCTAGAGTTGCCGCGGCGGGTCGGTCCCTCTATGGAGCTTTTTTTCAAAAGTTGTCCAAACTTCTCCAAACTTCCGGGGCTTCTCCCAGATGTCCTTTTAAGGTTCTTTTGGGGTCCACAGCTCACCCCAAGGGTCCAGAAGTTCTGAGATGGTCCTTGGGGGGTGCGGACTACAACTCCCAGAATGCACCTGGCGCAAACTCCTTTTTGGCCACTGAACAGTGGTCAGCTGGTCGCTTTCTTCAGGAGTTGGTGCAGGGGACTCTGGATAGCAATCTTTCACCTGTAGCAAACAGGGAGTCCCTCCTTGAACCAGTTGAAGCCAGGCAAAGTCCTTCTTGTGGTGAAGCCCAAGTGTGCAGCTGGTGCAGTCCTTCTGAGTGCAGGTTCCAGGTGCAGGCCAGGGGTCCAGCAGGGCAGTCCTTCTTCTTCTGTTGTTCTTCCTTGTTGGATGTGGTAGGGAACTGAGGTGTGGGTGCAGGTCTGCCAGTTTTATCCTTGCTCCTGGGTGAAAAGCAGGGGGGTCCTGGTTCTCCAATCAGGTGCAGGGTCATTCCCCCTGTGATGACCACTTCCTGGGAAGTGTGGCAAAAATCAATCCCAGGAGGCAAAATTCTCTAAAAATCCATCATGGCTGAATCTGATGTTTGGAGGTTACATCTGGCTGAGCCCACCCACTGGTGTGGCTAAAAATCATAAACACACCCCTCTCCTGCCCTCTCCTCATCTAATCAAGGGGGCACCTAGTTGTCTGGGGTTGCAGGATGTGGGGGTGTTGCTGGCTGCTCTAAATGTCCTTCTCTGTCTTTGAAGACCAGTTTGGCAGCCCTCCCCCTTCCTGCCTCACCATCTGCTGAGGGGAGATTCCTTCCCACAGGCACATTCCTTTGTGTGAAGCCAGGCCACTTCACACCTCATCAAGGCAGCTTGGCCAAGCTGCTCAGGCTGGCCAATCAGAGCACAGCATCAAAAACAATGCAGGGCTGAAATTGGCAACTTCTCAGGGAAAGTTTCAAACTCTTTACCTGAAAAAGTTATATTAAATCCAACAACTGGAAGTTGTAGGATTTATTACAACAATTAATTTGATACCAAACTCTTGGTATGCATCATTTAAGGAGACTTTAAAAATTAAAATAAAGTCTACCCATTTTAGCCTATGAAGGCCATTTACTACAATGAGAGAAAAACGAATTTGGCTGTTTTTACCTCACCAGGGTTTATAAAACTATTTTTATAAAGTCCCTGCTTATAGTTACATGGCACCCAGCCCTAGGGGCACATAGGGCACACCTTAGGGGTGACTTATATGAAAAAATAAGGTAGTTTAAGACTTTGGAACTACTTTTAATTCCAAAGTCGAATTTGCATATAACTTTAATTTAAAAGCAGCCAGCAAGGCAGGCCTGCCTTTAAAATGACACTGGGCACCTCAGCAGTGCACCCATGGGTGCACTACCTATGCTGTGGTCCCTAAACCTACATGCCCTACCATATACTAGGGACTTATAGGTAGGTTAACTTAGCCAATTATAATTAGCCTAATTTGCATATCCATTTTACACAGAGCACAGGCCCTGGGACTGGTTAGCAGTACCCAGGGCACCATCAGAGTCTGGAAAACACCAGCATAAAGTGGAAAATGGGGGCAAAAAGTTAGGGGGCCTCTGCAATCAGCCCTGTTTTCTCACAGTTACACATATGTATGGCTGAGTAGAGTTACACATATGACACAGCCACACATGCATTTCCACATGCAGTCATGCTATCTGGTTGACATAGGTGATTAACATGTCCCTATATACAATGGCCACTTTTGTGTTTCAATGTCGGCTACTGTCGTGCTATGTCTTCCTATGAGACACATTACCTGTAGCACTTACCACATTGTCACAGCTGAGATACTTAGACATCATACACTTATCTGGCAGAAAGTAAATGGGTTCTGTCAGTATTTACCCCCTTGTGGCTGCTGTATTGCCTTCGAACACCCATCCACCTCAGGGTAAGTCACTGACAAGATGTGGGCCATTAAGGGGGTCAAGGTCCAATTGGCACCCCTCCCTCACTGGGAGGACATCCCCATCTGGGCCTCTGCAGTCTTCCAGGGCCAGCGCCTCAGGTCCTCCCACAGCTTCCTACAGTGGGGGGTCTGCATTTGCTTGGCGATGGCACACCAGATTCCCTTCTTTTGATGGGCGTTGACCTTCATGGATTATACAGACAAAAATAAAAAGTCATGTCTACATGCACTATACCAACTCAAGTGGACAGAACACTTCAGTGACAGCAAGTAGGCAACCATTTCCATTCTCTCTGTTCACACTCATGCACTATTTAGCATCTGCATGCATCAACACCTTCACTACTTTACATTCCATTCACACTATCATACATCACACCTCCATGAGCATGTCCAGCTCTTCAGGCGTGAAGGCTGGGACCCTATCACCTGCAGGACGTGGCATGATAGCTCCCAGAGTCAGTACACAGCAGCTCAGGTAGTGGAAGTCTTGCTGGCAGCAGCGCCAGGAGTCAAGAGAGCAATACTGCAGAAGATGGTGGTCACGTCTGCCACGTACAGGACTATCGCAGCCGGCAGACATCGCCATTGGCCAAAGTGTGCTAAAGACAGCAATGTGTTCTAATGGTAATTTGCACTGCGGTTGTGACCGCCTACCGCCATGAGGACTTCTGCCGGCGGACTTAGGTCACTTCCACATGTCCAGTACAGTAGGTCAGGCGGCTTCCATTTTGTGCACATTTCATGTATGGAAGAGTTTTGTAATCTGTGTCATAAACTATGCTCTACAGTATATTGTGCAGTATGTCTGCAAGTACTGCCTACATGTTTAGTTGTCTATTTGTGCATGTGAGCAGTAAAAGCTGTGTAACTGAAGATCATGTGGTGATAGCAATTTACACCTAGTCTCAGGATCCTATTTGATTTGTAAATGTAGATAATGCGCAAAAATATGTTTACGACATGTCAAGTCGGTTGTACTAACAAACAAATGCTGTAACAGATTAATATGTATGTGTAGTACATTAGATACTTGAGGTGTTGTGCACTAAGGCGGTTGTCATCGGATGCATAGCAATGTGCTGTATTGTAGATGTTAGAGGTTGTAACCGACCTCGAGAGCAGATATGTGTGACTTGAATATGGACATTTACATGATGTGTGCATGCTGCATGTCACATACTATAGTTACATGTTTTCACATAGTTACGCTGCTACTAGGAGAGGAATACAACCACCAGTGTACCGTCCACTTGTAGACCTGTACCCCATAGAGGAAAGACATAGGTGGTCATTATAACATTGGCGATATATTCCGAAGACCGCCATAGTACAGTTCTCCAACAGACCGCCGTGGAGGCGGTAATCCGCCCGCCAGATTATGACACACAAACAGAAAACCAACAGAAACCAGCCGCAACCACAAGTCCGCCTGACCCAACAAAGGTGAAAAACTGTCGGTCCCACCACCGTCACCGCTACTCCAGCAAAACACCGTCTTCCAAATTATGATCCACGAATCACCACAGCAGACATTCAGCGGTTGTCAACCATTGGCGGTGCACACTGCCGCAGTGGAATTGGGCACCTAAAACCACTACAAACCAACACTATCCAGAACAAAAAATGCACCCCTGATACACATACACACACCCACCAAAAGCACTATAAAACACCCTCCCACATAACCCACAATCCTTTGCAAATACAAGAAGACTGCAACACCTTGCCAGGCCAATCCAATAGAGAACTGCACACACACACACACACCACATCTACCTATTCATCCATCGCGCATCACACACCACACACTGCACCACAACACTGAACACCCTCTGCACACAACACACAACAGGCATGTCTCCACAAAAGCACCCCGTTTCACTGATGAGGAGTTGCAGGTAATGGTGGAGGAAATCATCAGGTGGACCACAGCTGTTTGGTGCACAGGTTCAGCAGATATCCATTGCCAGGAAGATAGAGCTATGGCGGAGGATTGCGGAGAGGGTGAACTCTGTGGGACAATATCCACGAAACAAGGGACAACATCCGAAAGAGGTGGAAAGACCTACAGGGGAAGGTGCATTCCATTGCATCAAGGCACCAGGTTGCCATCATGAGGACTGGCGGTGGACCCCCACCTCCTCCACCACAGTTGACAGCATGGGAGGAACAAGTCTTGGCAATCCTGCATCCTGAGGGCAACACTGCAGTCACAGGAGGGCTGGACACCATTACTAACCTACCTCCACTGATTCCTGCATGGCATGTCACCCCGTCACCCCGACTCCCTAATGTGCGTTCAACAACCCGCCTGGTACGGCCATGTGCTTCGATGTACTGATTTTCTGCCCCTGTTCTCGTATTCCTAACAGAGGTCAACAGCCAGGACAGGTTTGGGTAGCCGGAGTCACCTGGAAGAAATGAGGGACACACATTACCCATGTACAATGGCATGGTGTACAACTCCAGTAGGCATAAACTGACATACATTGTGTGGAGACTCAAGCTCACCTATGAGCCACACTCTGTGCCTCTGTGGTCGTGCCATCACCTGTGGGACACTACTATTCCTCAATACAAAGGCATCATGCACGAATCCAGGAAACTTGACTGTGACGTGGGAGATGTATTGATAAGCAAGGCACACCATCTATTCTTCTTGACCTGCTCATTTGCCCTGGGAGGGACCAAGGCAATATGGGTGCCATCTGTGGCCTCAGTCTCATGTGGTATGTGTCCCATGGCATAGAATCCAGCCTTTACAGTGGGCAAATCTTCAGTCTAGGGGAATGAGATGTAGCTGCTCATGTGTTTGAGCCAGGTAGCCAAAACCCTTCCAAGCTCAATCGAGAACACTGTCTGTGACATTCCTGCAGCCAAACCCACAGTCACCTGGAAAGAACCACTTGCCAGGAAATGGAGCCCTGAGAGTACCTGCACAACAGGGGGAAGTGATGTAGTGCTACAGATGACAGGAATTAAATCAGGCTCTAATTGCGCACACAGCTCTGTGATTTCGGCCCTGTCCAGATGATAGGTGAGTATGATGTGGCGGGCCTCCAGTGTAGCCAAGTCCACAAGGGGACTGTACAAGGGTGCTTGCCTCCTCATCTTCATCCTCCGCAGTGGTTGGAATCTTAGTGAGCCAAAGTTAAAATCTGTGTAACTACCGGAAGTATGCAATACATCACAGTATGCAGTGCATGTATGTATATAGGAGACTGGAATTGTATAGGTGTGTACAATCTATACCATTGACACACATATATTGGTCCCACATGAGTACTAGCATTAGGAAATGTCTGTCCTGTATGTAAGGACAGGTGGAAGTGACCTCACTCCGCCGGCGTTTGATGTCATGGTGGAGGCGGTCTGTACCGCCCTGCAACTCCTCATTGGCTAACATGGAGCTCTATGGAGTACAGGAACCAATGATGATCAGGGCCGGCGGTCGTGACTGCCATTTTTTCTGTATCACTTCACTTGATTCTGGATCAACATCTCCACTGCGTCTGCTGCTGTGACCTGTGTCTGGAACCTGCGATGGCCCGTGCTACAGGGGAAAGGGCCCCAGCCTTCACATAGGAGTACCTGGAGAAGCTTGTGGATGGAGTCCTACCTCTGTATGGGGGGTTGTATGGGCCTCCATATCAACAGGTGAATACATCATGGGTACGTTGGATGCAACATGGCTGCATGTAGGTGTATGTATGTGCTGGCAGTGTGTCATTGGGGGTTCGTGTTTTGGTAGCATTCAATGTGTATGCAGAGGTAAGGGGTCATGTGTGTGCTTTATGTGGGTCAAATGCAGAACGTATGCCATCTGTGTGACAGAATGGATTGTTGAGTTCATGGTGTCCTTTTGTCTGTGTCTCCTCTAAAGGTCAGCGCCCATCAAAAAAAAGGGTTGTGGCGTGCCATTGCCAAGGACATGCGGACCCTGGGGGCCCAAAGCCAGTGGAGCACCCACTGCAGGAAACAGTGGGAGGACCTGAGATACTGGGCCTGGAAGACCGTGGAGACCCAGCTGGGGATGGCTTCCCAAAGAGGGAGGGGTGCCCGTCGGAGCCTGTCCCCTCTAATGGCCCGCATACTGGTAGTGGCAAATCCTGAGTTGAATGGGCACTTGAGCGTAGCACAGCAGACACACGGGGGTGAGTACAGAGTGTTTGGTATCTATTTTTTGAGGCCTGGCATGAGGTTTGGGTGCAAGGTTCTAGTCAGTGAGTGCCCCAATATGTTGCTTCAGCTTATCCAGTGTGGTCCTGCTTAGCTATGTAGGGCGGTATGTATATTTGGTATTGGTAAGTAGCTAGCATACCATGGCAGACAGAGCTTAGTGAGTCCCAGTAGTTGTGCAGATGGTAGTGTTTGGGTCCTTTACTGCTGTTGTACCCAGGTAGTGGTTTGTAGTTCTGGTCCATACTGCACTGTGTTAATTCCAGTGAGTGAATGTGATGTGTATGCCTTATGTGCTGTTGTTACTGTGGTTGACCCTCTGCTCCCTTTATTTCTCCCCCATCCTCTCTCCTTTCCTCATCCTGTCCTTGTGTACATTAGCATAATCTGGCGAAGGAGCAGGGACACCGGCGAGTGGGGGAGCTGCAGCCCACGGGACCCAGGAGGTGGAGAGCACAGACACTGAGGGGACCAGTGGGTTGGAAGGCGAAGGGAGCATCACAGGGGAGACAGGAGCCAGGACTACAGACTCAGATTCTTTCTCCAATGGAAGCTCCTTGGTGGTGGCGGAATCCTCTAGCACCACCCCAGCTACGTCATCGTCTTCCAACCCCCATACCAGCACCACCCTCCCGGTAGCCCCTACCCAGTTCCCCGTGCCCAGTCACCCAGGAGGGTGGGCGTCTCCTTCGCCTCAGGCACCTCAGACCCTGCCCCCGTCAGCCCTGCTGACCTCAGCTATTGACCTCCTGAGATCCATCTCTGTAGGGCAGTCAAACATAGTGAATGCCATCCAGGGGCTGGCATCTCAGATGCAGCAATGCAATGCCTTCCTAGAGGGGCATTCACGGTGGCTTGACTGTCCTACAGAGATCATTTCATGCTCTGGCCTTTTCTCTGATGGCAGCCAGTGTCCCTGGTTCTTCCATCCCCCATCCAACTACCTGTTCCTAGTCCCAAAGCCCTCTCCCCCAACCCTTCTCATGCACACAATCTGACAAGCATGCACCCAAAGTAACAGACAGGACTCGCACAGACAAACACAGGCACCACACTTCAGTCCAAAAACACACACACATCCAAGACGCACAAACTTCAACCGCCACTGCATCCACTGTCACCCTTTCCTCCACCTCCCTCACAGTAACATCAACAGTCACACCTGCATGCACTTCATCATCAGTCCCAGATCCTGCCACCTGTACAGCCCTGCCCACAGTCACCATAACAGCAGACATGCAGACATGCACCCCACACACCACATACACAGTCACCACCACCACCATCACAACCTCATGCAGCACACCCACCTCACTTGCAGACACCAATACAACATACAGACACAACACTTCCTGTTTGTCCTCTCCCACCCTGTCTATCCCCATCCAATTACACATAAACGCTCCCATCCAGACACTTAACAGCCATCCACCTCATACACGCACACTGTCCCTGCACCTACACCCAAGTCCAGCACAGTTACTCCTTCTACAACCACTTCACCTACCTCCACTCTCAATCCTCCTCCAACTACCACCATCGCTGGGGTGGTGGTCAGCTGACTGCCAATGTCATAATGAGGGCCATAGTCTCCAGACATATTGGCTGAATCGGCATACTATCATTAATCTTTCTGATCAGTTGGAGCAAGATCAGATGCCTGCCATTCCCAGTCCCTATAGCATACCTCCCATCATTAAAGTCATGTCAAAGCTGCACTTCCTGGCCACTGGGTCCTTTCAGAACACAGGCCCTAACTGCAGGGATGTCTCAGCCCATGTTCAGTCTGGTTTTGAAGGATGTACTCTGTGAATTTTTTAAACACCTGAACAGCTACATCAGGTTTTCTCAACATGCAGATTTGGCTTATGTAAAGGCAGGGTTTTATGCTATGGGACACATTCCACTTGTGGTTGGAGCCATAGGTGGCACCCAAGTAGCCATGGTTTCCCCAGTGCCAACGAACAGCTGTATAGGAGCAGTTAAAACTACCACTTCATCAACGTTCAGGTGGTGTGTCTGGTAGACCATCACATTTCACAAGTCAGTGCTAAGTATCCAGGATAAGTCCATGATTCCTTCATCATGTGTAACAGCAATGTTCCACTGCTAATGGCACGACTCCATACAGAGAGGGCTTGGCTGGTAAGTTACAATTGAAATGTGTGTTTGTAAAGTATGTCTCCTGCCATCACAATGTTGCATGTCCCACATATATGTTTGTGTTGTTTTACCAAATTCCTTACAGGTCACTCTGGCTATCCTAACCGTCTTGGTTGTTGACACCAGTGAGGTACCCAACCACGCCAGAGGAAGTCCACTGCAATGAGGTCCACAGGAGGACAAGGTGTGACGTGGAGCAGACTTTTGGGTTCCTGAAAGCAGGATTTAGGTGCTTGGACATTCAGGAGGAGCCTTCCTCTACTCACCCAACAAGGTATATCAAATAATAGTTGAATGCTGCATGCTCCACAATCTTGCCCTGAGACGTCAGGTACCATTTATACCAGATGAGGGGAAGGTAGCAGAACCTGTGGGTGGAAATGCAGTGATGAAGAGCCAAAGAAAGATGAAGCAGGAGACTCCAGGGGAGATCTCATCAATCAGAACTTCAATTGACTAGAAGGTATGTGGTGTTTACTTAATATTGTGATTCACTTTTGGAACCTGAAGTTGATGGATAGCATGTCACCTCCTTTATTGCATCATCTGTGAGGTTGTAGGTAGCTTAAATGCCTGTGGGTGAGTTGTGCACGCAGAGAGAACATTTGTATTTTTTACAGGACAGAGTAGTCTACAGTATCATGTTTTGTTAGAGCAGATGCAAAGTCACACTTGTGGACATGACCTTCTCTGATTAGAGTAATGTTTTCTGCTATGTCCTATCCCTATCTCTGTAAATAACAGATTTACACAGTCCCTCTTTGGCTCATCAACGTTGGTAAGTGACAGCCAGTGTGAGAAGCAGATGGCAGACATGAGAAGTGGACATGGCTGAAACCAGGTACTAATAGTCAAGAGTATGTAGAGTGTAACAAACATTGTTAGAGTGTCAGGACACTGGGGGGTAATGTGTTGTCTCGTCAAGTGCACCTGTAGGGTACAGGAGCTGATCAAATGGTGTCATTTTTGTCTCCAAATTTGTCTGCCTCATGTGTAAATGTAGGACAATAGCATCTCACATCACAATGGTTTCTGTTGTATGTATTCTTACTTGTACCTAGCTGTCAGTCTGTTCCTATTTTGCAGACCAATGTGCACGTCACAGTGTACTGACATAGGTGAATGACAAGCATACATGCATGTGACCAATGTAAGTGAGAGATCCCTGAACTGGGAACCTCAGTACTGGGATCTGTCTGTACCATGGGATGTGGATATTTGGAGGCTATGCTATGGGTATGTGCGGAGGCTTTACCAGTTGATACAAAGGACCAATCTCTGTGCCTCCTGCTGGGCAGGGAGACTAACATGACCCTAACTTCTTTGTCCCGTGGTTAAGCATTGTGTGACACCTTAGCCAACATCCTAGTGTTACACTCAGTTATGCTCTATGTGCTATTGGCATGTCTATCAATAAATGTGTGTGTAGATGTAGCATACAACAGTTTTTGAATCTGTCCATGTGGGAATCCTTATGTAATGGGTCTCCTGTTGATAGAGTCCACGTGTGATGTCCATAACATAGGTTGTACAATGCAAAGAGACATATTGATAGCAGAGTTACCATGCATAACAGTTGTACATGTTTGATAAATGACACCTACACAGGACCTGTGATCAAGGGTGATTTATTGTGAACAGTAATACCAATATGTAGGATTAGTAACTAACAAAAACACAAAGTAAGCAGAGAAGTGAGTGCATGAAGTACTGAATGGGTGCATGAGAGAGTGCGTGAAAGTCTTATTCCATCTTCCATTCAGAGCATAAGAGTATTAGGGTGTGTCTGATTCACTGCATGATGGTCTGCTACAGTCTTTGAATGAGTGCATGAGGGACTGACTCACTCTGTGAGTCACTGTATCAGAGTCTCAGTGTGTTTCTCAGTGTGTGGATCAGTATCTGAGTACACCTGTGAGGGCAAGCATGAGTGTCTCACTACTGCTATCACTGAATACAATTATCTATTTGACACTTCCCCAATTTTTTTTTTTGCTGTTGCTGCTATTCGTATATTCATTGCGATGTTACAAGGGGAGCGGTCCGCACTGAGCATTGCAACATATTCGCAAATATCGCATGGTGCCCCCAAAAAATATTTTCTTACATATTAACTTTACCTACAAACACTTCTATATTATGGCCCAGGGATCAGACTAACTCCACTCTCAACCATTATCTGAATTTTTTTTATCACTTTTCAGCCCTGGGGACCTGGTATATAAAATGCGGGCCGCAACTTTCTGCTCAGCCAATCAGACAACTCCCTTTGTTGCGCCTATTCGCGAGTACGTCATGGACACGCAAAGTCACTGCAGCCAGAGATATACAAATTCAGTTTTCTTCATATATCTCAATAACTACTGAACAGATTCACGCCAAATAACCACAAGTGTGATCTTCGTACTGACAGCTAGCTTTTTGCCAAATTTGGTGTAATTTCAGCCAGTGGTTCGGTCTGTAGTCATGTCTGAAGAATCCTATGGAAATTAACATGAGAAACCCAACCTTTTTTGAGCGCCCTTATGCTTGGCCCCCGCTTGAGGGATCACCCCAAAACTTTCCATGGCCCACAAGAATCACTGCAACACTTTTTGGGGAAAATTTCATGCAGATTTGTCAAACGGTGCCAAAGATATAAGCCAGTCAAAAATGTTTTCCCTGTGGAAACATGCCTAACTAAAACTTCCTAGTGGTGACCGCCACTAGGTAATATGGATATATATATATATATATGTATATATATATATATATATAGATAGAGAGAGAGAGAGAGAGAGAAGGATATAGATATATTTTTAAATGGCGGTCGCCAGAAGGTAGTTATGGTTCGTACCTAGTTTCCATAGAAGAAACGTTTTTTGACTTGCCCATATCTTTGGCACTATTTGCTGAATCTTCACAAAATTTTACAAACAAAGTGTCAGGTTGAGTCTTGTTGTGCATGGAAAGTTTCGTGATGATCCATCAAGCGGGGGGCCAAGAAAAACGGGGGTTAAATAAAATGTTTTTCCAATGTTAATTCTCACAGGGTTTTGAGACATAACTGCAGCCCGAGCAGCTGGATGCTATTACACCAAATTTGTCAAAAGGTAGCTCCTGGTCCAGAACATGCCCTATTTTCATTTGGTATGAATCTGTTCAGTAGTTTTTAAAATATTAAAAATAAACCAAATTTGTATATTTAGATTCACGAATCCTATAGATCTTGTGTAGAGATCTGATTGGTTGCCAACACTTCAACCAGGAAGTGTTGGCCGTCATTTTGGGACTCTGCTTTTGCAGAGTCCCAAAAAACTAAATAAAGAAAAAAAAGGTAAGAGGGCAGAGTAGGAATACCTGGAGCCCATAGCCATGGTCCAGGAGTCCCCCTGGGATCCCACCAGGGATAATAAGCGTTTTTTTTTTTTTACATTGACAGCAAATTTTGTGAAGATTCGCAAATATTTCTGTAATTGTTTTTAAAAAGCAAGTGCGTCTCCTACGCTTGCTTTTAATTTTGCTCCTGCATGGGCCAGGTCTCAGGGGCATAGTTATTTAAATTATTGAGGAGCAAGCACACAGGGCCATCCTCCTAGTGCATTGAAAAGCCCTGGAGACCACCACGTCCCTGGGATGACATGTAATGAAAATGCAGGGGGGGCTACACTGACCCCACCGTAGACCGCCACCTCCCCGTGGCAAGAACAAAGGCAAAAATGCGGGGGCACTGTGTGGGCCCTCCTGGGCCCCAGGAACCTGCACCTCCCTGGGGCAAAAGTAATGTGGGTGATACAGGGGGGCGTGCAGACCCCACCCCGAGGACCACCACCTCCCTTGGGCCAATTCACCGTTCAAAAGAGAAAGAGGGGGGCCTGCATCCTTGCTCCCGGTGCATATATAGCCCTGGGGTCAACCACCATCCCAGGGTTGGACGGGAGGTGGGGGCCACACTGTCAGACCATTCACCTGGAGGACATTTGTCTGCAGAGATGATATTGGACCCTACTCTCTCCCAACACAATGCCCGACTAAGGAATGATAACCTCAAATAAGGCGCTGTCCTAGGAGGAAAGTGGTTTGGGCCAAAATAATAAAAGAAATAAAGTCTTGCATCCTTTGAGTGGTGTCCAGTTCGCTATCCTGCTTGGGAATATCCCAAGTGTCTTCTTCTTTCGAGGTGTGCAGGAGAGTCAACTAAAAGGAAGGAACACACACTATATTAGCATTGGCATTGATTAAAATAGTTAGTTAAAATAACATTTGAGCAATGAAGGTACTTATACTCAGAAATACTTATAACAACACAGAATGCACTCTTTTTCTTCTTGTTGGATAGAAATTCCAACTTCTTTCATGAGCTTCAAATATGAGTTCACAGTTTTTTCCCTGCAGCATATTATGTCACATGCTCTTGTTATGTGACTGTTCTTCCTTTTCTTATATTTGAATTCTTTTTTTCCCTTAAAATGTTTGCAAATAGTTTCTTGAACTTCCAGCAGATAGTGTGGGTGTCTTACGCCAAGATTATTCAAAAGCCTTGACGTTTTTATTTTTTGTAGAATTGTTCCAGACGAGAAATAAAGACTAGAGCACTAATCTTGTTTTCTTTTCTTTTGCTTGTCCTGTCATTACAGATTACCCCCTCACATGTCAAAAAGACCAACGGGTCGATTCCTAAACAGCTGCAGCCGTGAAGAGGATTCCCCACCGCTGCTCAGAGGTAGGTTTTTTTCCGGGGATTGGAGAAGTCCGATGTTCTGCTCAGAAATGACTTTGGGGGCACAGATGTCACCGGATCAGGTAAGGAAGCTTGGACCAGGGCGAAGAGGGTGCGATGATTCAGGAGAGTGGACGGGAGGATAAGGGTTCTTTTTTCAGGAAGTAAAGCCAAGTGCTCGACTGGGGTTTTACCGAGTATTTCTAGGTAGATAGTGTTTTCTAGAAGGGCACATACATCACTCTTGAAAGTCCCTGACTGGAAAGTCCCCATATTGGTGGTACATCAATCACTCTAGGAAGTACCAGACTGGAAACTTCCTGTCTGCAGGCACATGGATACTTACAAGGTATGTGAATAATTACAATAACAGAAAAACAGTCATCATTGAAGCTAGACTTGTACAAACATGTGGAACAAAAACAGAAGGCCTTTTAGTCAAGCCTAGGCATAATTAACAAGCACATGGAACATTGCAAACACAAAGATAATTTAAAGGTTTGGTATAGACAAGAGTGATACCAAACTTAGCACAAATACTTAACCTAAGGTGTGTGAGGTTGAAGAGCGTCGACATGATTTATAAAGCGATGAGTTGCAGAACATAAGGTACATGCTTTGGCACGGGAATTTGTGATCGTAACAAGCGCAACCACCCTCATGTAGCCATACATGGCCATGGGGACCACCACCCCCCAGGGCCGAGCTCCTGTTACCCACAGAGGTGCCCAACCTTAGGAGAAAGTTGTTTGCTTTTGCTTGGCAAGAGCTGTGACAGCCCATGCCAAGCAAAAGCAAACATAACTGTGCTCCCAGCAAGCAGGAGCTTTCAAACTGTTCCCACTTCCTAAGAGTTTTCATCTCTTTCCCTGACTGCTGTCATGCGGGCAGAGACACAGATGACATTATTGCTCCTGCACACAGGGGGCTGCATTTACAGCAGCTCCATGCTGGCTCCCACGGGAGGCGGGAAGCTGGATGGGACCGTGGGGGCCCTGAGGCTACCCCTATGGTCCCTTTCAATAATAATCACTTACTTCTGTAAAATGCAAATCATCCAAATGTATTTTCTCTGCAGTCCCAGCTTTCAAAGTTCGCTGATGGAGGAGCTCAAGGAACAATCACATTGGCAAAGTTAGAGACACACTTGAGACATTTAGGCAGCTGTAGTGTAGGAGATGCACTATATATTTACCCAATGAGGCAGCATTAACTAATTAGCCAGTAGAAAGTACTCCAGCTGGGTAGACACAAAATTCTGGCCCCTTCTTCGATAAATATGCAGGGCAGGATTCCTTCTGGCACAATGCTCAGTTCACACTTCTGTAAAGTAGTGATCATCCAAATTTGTTGCACCTATTCACCTTGAAAAGTGATCTGTAAACCTTGATGGAGGGATTGTGTGGTTATAGGGTGTTGTCTGCAGAGCCTGGCCACAGTCCAGGCCCTGTGACCAACCACCTGCTGCACATGGTCGAAGGCTGTGTGTGGTGTGGGGTTGAGTGGTTGCGTCCAGGCCTTGCGGCTAACTCCCAGGGCCAAAGGCCATGCATGGCGATGGGTTGGATTAACATATAGTAATTACAATTATTTTACGTTAATAAAAAACATACAAATTTGCTGAAAAAGCAAAGGTTACAGGGACGTTATAGATAGGAAATAGAATTGAAAAAAAAGCATAGAAATTCATTGAAAAAAAACAAAGGTTAGAAGGACATTATATTTAGCCTCACATTTTAAATGTACAATGCCATAGAAATGCACTTGTTATAATTTAGAATTTCATGTAAGTATAACTCATGCCCTAAGGTAACTGTAACTCAAGCCCTTGCCATGCATTGCCAATTGCCCTCACCATGCAAAGTTTTTTAATTAATACTTTTACCGCAAGTGTTGCAATGATATTATCAATTATTTTAGAAAAGCTTTCACAAGTGCTGTAATATCTTGGGTAATTAACAGTGCATGGTGGGGGTGTGAGTTATAGTTACCTTAGGGCACTAGTTATAGTACATTTAAAATGTAAGCCTGACTATTACGTCCTTGTAACCTTTGTTTTTTTAAGTGCATTTTGTATGTTTTTGTTGATTCTCTTTCCTAACAATAATGTCCCTGTAACCTTTCTTTTTTCAGTGAATTTCCATGTTTTTTTAGCATAAATTAATTTTAATTGCTAAACGTTAATGCAACCACCGCCGTGCATGGTGGGGGCTGGTAATGGCCAGGCCTTGCGACCTGCCTCCTATAACCACCCATGCCCGCTTCACGCACAGCTGTGGCCAGGCCTTGCGACCAACCCCCTATAAGCAGCCAACCCTGCACCAAGGTCTTCCTTTGGCTGTGCACGGTGGGGGTTGGATGCTACTTTCTGCTGGGTAATTAGTAAGTGTTACCTCATTGGGTATATGAATAGTGCATCTTGTACACTACAGTTACATAAAGGCCAGTGAGGAAATGTCTCCAGCTACCTTGTGTGTCTGTTACTTCATCAATGTGCTTGTTCCTGAAGCCTCTGTATCTGATTCTTTTCAAGGTGGAACTGCAAAAACTTTGCCAGAGAAACAGACATTTGAGGTGAGCAAATCTAGAGTGTCACTGGTGTTGCAGGGTGCTCCTTACTGGAGCTGCTCTCCACCTAATTGTTGGAACTACCCCGAGTTGTGTGTGTGTGTGTGTATATATATATATATATATATATATATATATATATATATATATATATATATATATATATATATATATAAGCCCAGTTCCCAAACTAAAACAGATAAAAAGAAAAGGGGACAAGGTAGGAATACCCCAACCCCTAGCATTGGTGCTGGGGTACCCCTGAGACTCCACCAGGGCAAAAAAGCATTTGTTTTACTCTTTGCTGATTTTTGTTTTTTTTTAAACACAAGCGCGGTCTCCTACGCTTATTACTCAGTTAGACCAGGGGTGGGCCATGTCCTGGGGGCATGCCAAATATTTAAAAAAAAGAGCAGAACACTTGGGGTCCCCTTCCAAGGGATTTGTAAACCACAGGGACAACCACCTCCCTGTGGCTTTTTTGAAGTAAGGAGGGTGGCAGCATGGAACCCTCTCCTAAGGCTTACAGAAGCCTCTGTGACCACCACCTCCCCTGGGCTATAATGCTTGTAAAGGATGGTGTCTACATGGATCTCCGACCCTAGGGACCACCACCTCCCTGGGGCCAGTTCCAAATGATAAAATAGGGAGAAGGGCTTCATGGCCCCCCTCAGGGGCAATATACAGCCCAGGGACCACCACCTCAGTGGGGTCAGCCTGTGCTAAAGAAAGGAGGAGGGGAACACAGGCCCATCTCCTGGAGCTAGTTAAGGCCCTGGGCACTGCATCCCCCCAGTAACAGCTCCTGCTATCTCCCGGGCTGCCCTCCATCAAGAGATAGCTGTTTGCTTTTGCTTGGCGGGAACTGTGGCAGCTCCTATCAAGCAAAAGCAAACACTCTGCTTCTAACAAATGGGAGCTGCCAAAATGCTCTCCTTTGCTGAAAGCAGAGTTTTCATTTCCTTCTCTGCCCACAGACATGCAGGCAGAGAAAGAGATGAAAGTTTTGCTCCCGCACTCAACAAGCTGATTCTAATAAATGTTGGTAATGAGGCAAAGCTACAACTCATTGTTTTTTAGAACATGTGCAAGGACTGGAGTGGTCACTGGTCTGATTACGGTGGAAGCTGGCAAACATTCATGACAGCGCACCAACATCCTGTGATAGCTCAGTGGGTTAATGCGACAACACAGTGCATAACCTCTAGGTCACAGGTTTGACTGTGAATGAATATGACGCTAGGTGCAGAAAAAGACCACAACCTTCATGCTTTCATGTCTGCGTGGATGTAGCTGAAGAGTGCAGAAGGAGCACTAGATGAAGCATGTAACATATGACTGTGTAGAATTACACAACAGAAAGCAGAGACACACATTTGCAGATCCAGAGTGATGCTGGCAATTTTTCTTTAAAAAAATGCTTTTTTGCCAGGGTAAGGTCCCAAGGGGACCTGACCACCAGGGCTATGGGGTCAGGATATTCGTATACTGTCTCCTTTTCTTTTTATTTATTTTTGGGGCTTGCTGAGTTCCAAAATGGCTGCCAATACATCCTGGTTGAAGTGTTGGTAGCCAATCAGATTTCACAGGGGACTGCCAGATCTGAAGAGGATCCCCATCCCTTGGTTTACAAATTTGGTTAACAGTTAATATCTCTAAAACTATTGAACAAAATTACACCAAATCACAAAAAAGTCTCTTTCTGGACCAAGAGCTAGTTTTCTGCCAAGATTTGGTGTAGTTGCATCCAGCGGTTCAGACTGTAGTCGTGGTCAAAATCTCCATGGGAAATTGCATGGGGAAAAAGCATTGTGGGACCCTCTTTTCCTCAGCCCCCACCTGATGAATCTCCCTGAAACCTACATCCTGCATGGTATGATGGGAGTCGGGTGTTTGTAGGGGGTAGGCCGCAAGGCCTGGCTGCAGGGCTAAGCCCTGTGGTCAATCCCTGCCAACCACAGCCAAAGGCCATGTGTGATTCATTGTAGGGGGTAGGCCGCAGGGTCTGGAGGCTGAAGGCCATGCATGGCGGTGTTTGGATTAACATAAAGTAGTAAAAATTAGTTAACGGTAAAAGAAACCATAGACATTTGCTGAAAAAAACAAAGGTTACAGGGATGTTATAGTTAGGTTATGAATGTACTCACACAAAACCATAGAAATTCAGCAGTTATAGTTACGGTTAGCTGAAGTAACTATAACATGTGTCATGCACGGCTAATTACCCCACTAATTACACCAGTTATGACATCTTTGATAACATCATTCATAATACCAGTGTAATATTTGCAGTAAAATTAATGAGGACAAGACTGTGCATAGTATAAACCCTTTATACTATATATATATATTGTTAGACCTGACATGCCTTAGGGTGGTCACCCCTAACTTTTTGCCTGCCTCCATCCACTTTTTGGACACTGTTTTTGCTGGTTTTTAGACTCTGCGCACTGCTAGCCAGTGCTAAAGTACATATGCTCTCACCCTTTGAACATGGTAACTTTGGATCATACCCAATTGGACTATTTAATTTACTTATAAGTCCCTAGTAATGTGCACTATATGTGCCTAGGGCCTGTAGATTAAATGCTACTAGTGGGCCTGCAGCACTGGTTGTGCCACCCACTTAAGGAGCCCCTTTACCTTGTCTCAGGCCTGCCATTGCAAGGCCTATGTGCAGTTTCACTGTCACCTCGACTTGGCATTTAAAAGTACTTGCCAAGCCTAAACCTCCCCTTTCTCTACATATAAGTCACCTCTAATGGGTGCCCTAGGTAACCCCTAGAGCAGGGTGCTGTGTGGGTGAAAGGCAGGACTTGTCCCTATGTAGTTTACATGTACTGGTAGTGTAAAACTCCTAAATTCGTTTTTACACTACTGTGAGGCCTGCTCCCTTCATAGGCTAACATTGGGGCTGCCCTCATACATTATTGAAGTGGTAGCTGCTGATCTGAAAGGAGTTGGAAGATCATATTTAGTATGGCCAAAATGGTAATACAAAATCCTGCTGACTGGTGAAGTTGGATTTAATATTACTATTCCAGAAATACCGCTTTTAGAAAGTGAACATTTCTTTGCACTTAAATCTTTCTGTGCCTTACAATCCATGTCTGGCTGGGTCTAGTTGACAGTTCCTTGTGTATTCACTCAGACACACCCCAAACACAGGGTACTCAGCCTCACTTGCATACATCTGCATTTTAAATGGGTCTTCCTGGGCTGGGAGGGTGGAAGGTCTGCCTTCACACAAAGGACTGCCACACCCCCTACTCGGACCCTGGCAGACAGGATTGAAAGGGGACCTGGTGCACTTCTAAGCCACTCTTTGACGTCTCCCCCACTTCAAAGGCACATTTGGGTATAAAACAGGGCCTCTGCCCTAACACCTCAGACACTTGCTGGAGAAGAAACCTGAACCAGAACCTGCATCCTGCCAAGAAGAACTGCCTGGCTGCCCTATGGACTCACCTGACTGCTTTCTACAGAGGACTGCTGCCTTGCTGTTGGCCTGCTGCCTTGCTGAACTCTTGCCTTGCTGCAGAAGTGCTCTCCAAGGGCTTGGATAGAGCTTGCCTCCTGTTCACTGAAGTCTCAGGACCAAAAAGTCTTCTTTCTTTCAACTGGACTCCTTGAGCGGTGAAAAATTCGACGCACTGCTTGCTCCGCTGTGATAAATTCACTGCACGCCGACCTGGGACGACGACGCTCGACTTCGCAAGGAAAAGATCAACGCTGCGCCTGCGGTGCGACTTGAATTTCAACGCACGGCCCGCCTGGACAACGCCACCTGACTTCCAGAGAGGAAATTGACGCAGCACCTGCTGTGAGGGAGAAAATTCCACGCACAGCCCACCGGAGACTGTCCGTGCGCAGGAAATCGATGCAATGTCTTCCCCGCGTGAAAAATAACGACGCACGTCCGTGTATGAAGGGGCGAAACCGACGCACACACCATTTTCCACACATCTCCTCCTCTGCGGCCCTCTGCGGAGATTTTTTCACTCCAAACCATGTACTTTGTGCTTGAAAGAGACTTTGTTTGCTTTTTAAAGACTTAAGACACTTCATGTCACTTTTCAGTGATATCTCCACAATTTCTTATTGCATCTTTTATCATTTTGATCTGCAGATATCCAGATAAATATTATATATTTTTCTAATCACTGTGGGGGTCACTCCAACCCTGGCGGTCGGTGTTAAAGCGGCGGCCAACCCGCCAACAGGCAAGCGGTAAAAAAAATGGAATTCTGACCCTGGTGGAAACCACCAACAGAGACCGCCACTTTAACACTCCGACCACCACAGCGGGACAAACAAACAGCGCTGCGGTCACCCCCAACAGACAGGCGGGAGACAATGTACCGCCCACCCTATCACAACCCACCAATCCGCCACCTTTTCCGGGGCGATAGCCCCGCCGATAAAAACACGGCGGAAACAGACATTACGAACGGAAAATGCTCACCTCTACACACTCCACGAGGAATCTGGACAGCATGGAACCCGAACTACACATCCTACCAGCTATTGTCTTCCTGCTCCTCTACCAGGAGCACGAACGCCGGAGCAGAAGACACCAGTGAGTACTGCACCTACGACACAGGGGAGGGGGGAGGGAAAAAATTACAGGGACACACATACGCAACACACCCACCCTCACCCTCACCCACAACTACATACACATCAATGCAGAGCAACAACTCAGAGTGACACCTCCCAAACCCCCCGGAAGAATGCAAAGACAAAATAAAATGACCATGAAATTTGAATTATATTGTACAGCTAAGTAAAAAAATATATCAAACATCTATAACTATATATACATATGTAAATTGTCCTGTCCAAATTGGGTATCAGCCATTGTTCGTGGGCCAATGGGCCTAAACACATGGGCAAAGCCCACACAGGAGACCCGAATCCATTGGAGAGAACACTGCAGGGGCATCAGATAGCAAAACTACAGGCACCTCAGGGGGAATGGAAGGGGGGGCACCTCAGCCAGATGAGTCCACGACGCCAGATCCACGAGGGGCCTCCATGGCCACTGTTCAATCCTGGGGAGTGCAAAGCCACAGTCTCACAAGTCTATACAGTGGTTGGGCTGGCCACTGTTCAATCCTGGGGAGTGCAAAGCCACAGTCTCACAAGTCTATACAGTGGGTGGGCTGGCCACTGTTCAATCCTGGGGAGTGCAAAGCCACAGTCTCACAAGTCTCTACAGTGGGTGGATTGCCCACTGTTCAATCCTGGGGAGTGCAAAGCCACAGTCTAACAGGTCTAGACAGTGGGTGGTTTGCCCACTGTTCAATCCTGGGGAGTGCAAAGCCACAGTCTCACAAGTCTCTACAGTGGGTGGATTGCCCACTTTTCAATCCAGGGGAGTGCAAAGCCACAGTTTCACAAGTCTATACAGTGGGTGGTTTGCCCACTGTGCCATCCTGGGGAGTGCAAAGCCACAGTCTATCAAGTGGATTACAGACTCCACTGGTTCTGCAGGAGGCATGGTGCCCAGAGTGCTTCATGCAGCCCTGCCCGACACAGATCCGGGCCTGCCCCTTCTGCCAATGGGCCAGCGGTGCTTGAGACGGCGGTGCCCTGTTCAGCTTTGCTTGACTTGAAGGGCCCAGCGGAGCGGTGCAGAGACGGCGGTGCCTAGCGGAGCGGTGCTTGAGATGAAGGGCCCAGCGGAGCGGTGCTTGAGATGAAGGGCCCAGTGGAGCGGTGCAGAGACGGCGGTGCCCAGCGGAGCGGTGCAGAGACGGCGGTACCCAGCGGAGCGGTGCTTGAGATGAAGGGCCCAGCGGAGCGGTGCTTGAGATGAAGGGCCCAGCGGAGCGGTGCAGAGACGGCGGTGCCCAGCGGAGCGGTGCAGAGACGGCGGTGCCCAGCGGAGCGGTGCTTGAGATGAAGGGCCCAGCGGAGCGGTGCAGAGACGGCGGTGCCCAGCGGAGCGGTGCAGAGACGGCGGTGCCCAGCGGAGCGGTGCTTGAGATGAAGGGCCCAGCGGAGCGGTGCAGAGACGGCGGTGCCCAGCGGAGCGGTGCTTGAGATGAAGGGCCCAGCGGAGTGGTGCTTGAGATGAAGGGCCCAGCGGAGCGGTGCTTGAGATGAAGGGCCCAGCGGAGCGGTGCAGAGACGGCGGTGCCCAGCGGAGCGGTGCTTGAGATGAAGGGCCCAGCGGAGCGGTGCTTGAGATGAAGGGCCCTGTTCAGCGGTGCTTGACTTGAAGGGCCCTGTTCAGCGGTTCTTGAGATGGCGGTGCCCTGTTCAGCGGTGCTTGACTTGAAGGGCCCTGTTCAGCGGTTCTTGAGGCGGCGGTGCCCTGTTCAGCGGTGCTTGACTTGAAGGGCCCTGTTCAGCGGTGCTTGACTTGAAGGGCCCTGTTCAGCGGTTCTTGAGACGGCGGTGCCCTGTTCAGCGGTGCTTGAGACGGCGGTGCCCTGTTCAGCGGTGCTTGACTTGAAGGGCCCTGTCCAGCGGTGCTTGACTTGAAGGGCCCTGTTCAGCGGTGCTTGACATGTGTCTCCAGGGCACCAGATCCGGCCATGACATGGATTTCACTCACCATCCGACATGTGGCTGCTGGGCCCTTCATGCACATCTGTCTTCTCGCTTGCGGGGCCCTCCTGTGCTGCCGTCCCGGGCCCGTGGGTGTCCTCCTTCACACCTGGAATGGGGCTGGTGGGGCCCTCCTGGGCAGCTCGCCTGCTGCCGGACTTGTCGGGCGTGCTGCCCTTGCCACCCTTCCCTGCTCCTCTGTGGCCCTTTCCTCCCTTTGTCGGTGTGCCAGGTGGCACCCCACTTCCTGACGGTGCCAGGGTAGTGCCTTTGGAGCCTGCTGTCTCTGGCCTCTCGTGCCAGGCACTGGCTTTCTTGGCTTTTTTTCCAGGGGGTGGGCTGGCTGTCTCTTTACTGCTAGCTGAAGTAGCTGGCCTTGAAGGTGGTGGACTCCAAAATCCTTGGACTATTGTCCTTGTAGGTCCAGGGTTTGTGGTGGCTGAGGTGCTGATTGGAGTCTTATGAGATGGAGGGGGTGGGTCAGGTGATGGAAAGAGGTTAATTTTGGACAGGAAAAGCTTTTTAGGAGCAGTGGGAAGGGTAGGTGTAGTGGGTATGGGAGTGGAGGAAGAGGATGTGGTTGTAGGTGAGTCAAGTCTGGTGTCTTTGGGTGCAGGTGCTTGTGCTGGAGGCTGTCGTGAGGTGGATGGCTGTTGGGTGGGTGGCTGCCTGAGTTTGTGTGGTTTGGAAGAGGGGGTGACAGACACACTGGGAGAGGACACAGGGGACGTGTAAATGGTAGTGGGCGTGGTGACTGCACGTGTGCGGAGTGTTCTGATGGGTGTGCTGCTGTTGCTTGGGTGAATGCTTGTGTGATGTGTGGTGCTTATGTCTGGATGAGCTTCCCTTGGGTGTTGAGGTGTGTGCAGGCTGGTCTGTAGGTGTGTCTGGGATAGGCAGAGGTACAGGGGAGTGGGACTGGGTTGAGGAAGTTGGAGGAGGGAGGCAGGAGACAGGGACAATGGCTGCCGTCAGTGCTGAGGCCAGAGCGTTGAACGATCGCTGATGGTCAGCCTGACCCGAATGAATGCCCTCCAGGTATGCATTACTCCGGCGCACCTCCCTTTCTACACCCTGGATGGCATTCAAAAGGGTAGACTGCCCAACAATGAGCGTCCTCAGGAGGTCAATGACCTCCTCACTGAGGGCAGCAGGGGTAACTGGGGCAGGGCCTGAGTTGCCTGGGGCGAAGGAGATGCCCACCTTCCTGGGTGAGCGGGCACGGGGCGAAGGCTGAGGGGCTGCTGGGAGGGCAGAGCTGGTGCGCTGGGTGGCGGCTGTACCTGTTGTTGCGGTAGGCACGGATGTTGCCGCCACCACAAGGGAGCTCCCTTCCGAGGACGTGTCTGTGTCGCTGGTGTCACCACGTGTCCCCGCTGTGGCGCTCCCCTCGCCCTCCGTCTCACTGGTGAACTCCGAGTCAGTTGCATGGCCCTCCATGGCCATGTGAGATGCAGCTCCCTCGTGCTCCAATGCCACTTCTCCTGATGATCCTAATGCACACATGAACAGGAAGACCACCAAAAAAGGGGGGGGGGAGAAATAAAGACATGTTGAGTGCATGCATTGGCGACACAGTTGGCGGAGAGGACAGACACAGAAGCCCCCTGCACTACGCCGCGCACTTGGGGTACACTACTCAATCCGTGGGACATGGCCTACAAGCGTATGGATGACAAATCCACACATAGGTGACACAGGGCCATGATTAGCTGTACTAGGCAACCTACAGAGGTGGGGGGCGGGGGCACAGGGCCATGCCTAATGGAGGGACCTAGCCTACGGAAATCGCCCAGGCCTAGGGATACCCACAGCCCTCCTCCCCCACCCAGACAGCTCCAATGTGCTCAAAATCACCAGAATGTGCTTGTACTCACCCCCTTGTGTCTGCTGTGATGTCCTCACGCGCCCATCCAAATTGGGGTAGGCCACCGCCAGGATCTGGGACATCAGGGGGGTCAATTGACGAGTGCCACCCCTCCTACATTGGGAGGCCATCCCCAGCAGAGCCTCCGCGGTCTTCCTGCTCCCACGGCGGATGTCCTCCCACCTCTTGCGGCAGTGGGTGCCCCGTCTGTTGTGGACCCCCAGGGTCCGGACGTCCTTGGCGATGGCACGCCAAATGTCGATTTTCTGACCTATGTGACATGTACAGGGGGAGAAAATAAAATATCATCATTTTCTGCATGCTCGATGTGAGTGGTCCCCCATCCCCACCCTTGCCATGTGGCACATGCTCTCATCTGTCGTTTGATGCATGCCTCATTCGCTCCCCTCCCCACCATCGTTCATTCACCCCACTCAACCCAGGCATTGGCCACAAAGCATGGTCCCAGTGTACTTACCTGTTGGTCTGGAGGACCGTAAAGTAGCGCATACTGGGGGAAGACCCCATCCACGAGTTTCTCCAATTCTTCAGAAGTGAAGGCAGGGGCCCTTTCCCCAGTCACAGTAGCCATTGTCTCTTCCAGACCGAGGTCACAGCAGCACTTGCAGTATAGGTCCTCTCCTGTGGATGATCAGGTATCGAGTGATTAAGCAGATAGAAAATGGCGGTCACGCCCGCGGCGGTGCGTACCGCGACCCCCGGCGCACATCGCCATTGGCTCCTGAGACCCATAGGGTTCAATGTTAACCAATGCGGCTTTGCGCCGCGGTCTTCGACTGCCTCCCGCCACGGTGTGCCACGCCAGCGCATTGACCTCACATCCCACTGTCGCACTTCACAGGTCAGGCAGCCGCCATTTCAAGGGCCCACATGGCTTAAATTCTACTGCGTCACACATACCTAGGCCTTGCATCAACACTCATACAAGCCATTCAATGCATTGAGAATCGTGTACTGTGCAAGCTGTGGGAACGTACCTGTGGGTTGATTGACTCTGTGCTCCACGTTGTCCTTCCTAGGCACCGTCCGCTGGGACTTGCGAGGAGATGGAGGAATCTTCCTGTGTACAGACCGCTGGTGGACCTGTCGACAATGGAAGAAAGACATGTCATACTGACATACAGGCTTGACAGAGCCACTATACAGGAACTGTGTGCCCAGCTGGAGCCAGACCTGATGTCACCCATCCGCCAACCCACAGGGATTCCCCCTCTAGTGCAGGTTCTGTTAGTACTCCATTTTTTGGCAAGTGGGTCATTCCAAACAACAGTGGCCATTTCATCAGGGATGTCACAGCCTATGTTTTCCAAGGTGTTGTCCAGAGTGTTGTCTGCCCTGTTGAAATACATGCGGAGCTACATTGTTTTCCCTGAGGTGGGCAATTTGGCTACGGTGAAGGGTGATTTCTATGCGCTTGGACATATTCCCAACATCATTGGTGCAATTAATGGGACACATGTTGCTTTGGTCCCCCCCAGCACGAGTGAACAGGTGTACAGGAACAGAAAAAGTTATCATTCCATGAATGTCCAGGTGGTCTGTTTGGCTGACCAGTACATCTCCCATGTAAATGCCAAGTTCCCTGGGTCAGTGCATGACGCGTACATCATGCAAAATAGCAGCATCCCTTACGTGATGGAACTACTTCAGAGACACCGTGTGTGGCTAATTGGCGACTCTGGTTACCCCAACCTGTCCTGGCTACTGACCCCAGTGAGGAATCCCAGGACAAGGGCAGAGGAACGGTACAATGAGGCACATGGGCGTACTAGGAGGGTGATCGAGCGGACCTTCGGCCTCCTGAAGGCCAGGTTCAGGTGCCTCCATATGACAGGTGGATCCCTAATGTACTCACCAAAGAAGGTGTGCCATATCATCGTGGCCTGCTGTATGCTTCACAACCTGGCTTTGCAACGCCAGGTGCCCTTCCTGCAGGAGGATGGTCCAGATGGTGGTTTTGTGGCAGCTGTGGAGCCTGCGGAGAGTGAAGAGGAGGAAGACGAAGAGGACGACACAGACAACAGGGACACAGTAATGCAGCAGCATTTTCAATGACATACAGGTAAGAATCAACACCGGCATTTTACATTTACTTAAAGTCTCCTGCCTCTCTACTGTCTGAGTTTCCCACCAGTGTATGTTAACTGAGTTGTGACTTTCCCTTCCAATTTCAGAGATGTGGGCCCCACTCCGTGACCTCTGCTTTGTTTCCCCATGGACTACAGCCGTGTGACAGTGGTATGTTGTCATCACGATGTAACTGGACATTTTGGCACGGTTCTGTGTAATACATTTGTTCAAATATACAGGCAGACTCCAGATTTTTTGTGTGCAATAAGTGTGTTTATTAAAGTGCTCAATTTTGGGTAATGGTTGCAATTCGATGATGGGTGATGGTGGAGGAATGTCCATGGCAGAGTCCAGATTTTCAGTCTCACAGGTGCATTGTCCATATGCCTGTGGAAGGTGGAGCAGGGGCAGTTTAAGGTTGGACAGGGTGACAATGTGGGACAGTGGGATGACAATCAGGGGGTATCCTTTCCTGGCGGGGGTTTTGGCATCTTACTCTGTCTTCTTCCTAGATCTCAGGCCCCGCTTGCGGGGTGGTTCTCCTTCTGCAGGGGGTGGGGTTCTGGTGGCCTGTTGTTCTTGTGTCGGGACCTCCTGTCCACTAGCACCGGCGGATGTGGTAGCCTGTTCTTGGTCCATGCTAGTGACAGGGGCCCTTTGTGGTGCCACATGGTCCCCCAATGTGCTGACAATCTGATTGAGAGCCACAACGATGGTGCCCATTGCGGAACTGATGTTTCTGAGTTCTTCCCTGAACCCCATAAACTGTTCCTCCTGCAGTACCTGGATCTCCTGGAACCTGGCCAGGACCGTCGCCATTGTCTCCTGGGAGTGGTGGTATGCTCCCATGATGGAGGATAGGGCCTCGTGGAGAGTGGGTTCCCTGGGCCTGTCCCCCCCCTGTCGCACAGTAGCCCTCCCAGTTGCCCTGTTTCCCTGTGCCTCTGTCCCCTGGACCGTGTGCCCACTATCACTGCCCCCAGGTCCCTGTTGTTGTTGGGGTGGTGGGTTAACCTGGGTGCCCTGTAGTGGTGGACACACTGCTGATTGACGTGTCCTGGAGACAGAGGCATGGGCCCGCTGGGTGGGTGCTGTGCTGGTGTTCCCAGAGGGGGGTAGGTCTGCTGTGGCCTGTGGCTGTCTGTGGGGAACCGACTGTCCCGAGGTCCCCGATGGGCCGGGCTGGTCATCTGGGTCCAGGAAGACAGAGCTGCTGTCATCACTGTGGGCCTCTTCTGGGGGTGGAATGGACATTTCTGGACCCTCCTGGGCGGTGTCGTGGCGTTCGGGTCCTGCAGGGGTATAAGAGTATGTTTATTGCTTCTGTGTGTGCCATAGCGTGCAATGGGTGGGTGCCCGTGTACCCCAGTGCTGGCATTCCCTTGTGGGGGCTGTTGTGACGGTGGTTTGGGGGGGGGATGGGTATGTGCAGTGGGCATGCTTAGGTGATGGGTGTCCATGGTTTGTGGGACAGGGGGTAACCTGACTGCCAACCAAAGACCCCATTTCTAACATATATATATTTATATATAACTCGTGCACTAAGGTAACTATAACTCAAGCTCCCGCCATGCACAGTTTTTTAATCAAAGATTTTACTGCAAATATTGCATTGATATCATCAATGATGTTATTAAAGATGTCATGCGTGCTATAATTTGTGGGTAATTAGCAGTGCATGGCGAGGGTGCGAGTTATAGTTACCTTAGGGTACAGGTTATAGTTACTTGAGATAACTCTAACAATAACTGGCAAATTTCAAAAGTTTTGTATGTTTAAAATGTGAGCCTACTTATAGTGTCCCTGTAACCTTTGTTTTTTTAGTGAATTTCAATGCTTTTTTAAATTCTATTTCCTAACTAGAACGTTCCTGTAACCTTTCTTTTTTTCAGTGAATTTCTATGTTTTTTCTAACCTTTTGTAATTTTCATTACTATACATGAATCCAACCATCGCCGCGTACGGCCACCTGCTGCCATGCCCTGTGTCCACCTCCATAAGCACTCAGCCTTACACCGTGCATATCCTTCATCCATGTGCAGTGGAGGTTGCCTGCAAGACCTGGCCTTCAGCCAGACCCTGTGGCCAACATCCCAAACCACCCAAACCCATTCTGTGCATTGACCCTTGGCTCTGCACAGCAGGAGCTGTGTGTGGTCTCTCTGGATGTTAGAATAGGTATGAGAGGGTGGATCTGCAGGTGAGAGTGGCTGTCAGATTGTCTGGAAGTGAAAGTATGTACATCAGTGTTTTAGTGGGTGTGTCAGTGTGTGCGTGGGTCTGTGAGTGGGTGCATGAGGGTGTTACTAGGTGTATGACAGTCAGAGTTGGATGTATGAGTGGATGCGTAACTGTGAGTGGATGTGTAACTGTGAGTGTGTCTGTGAGCGGGTATGTGACGGTCTGACTGGAGCTGTGAGTGAGTGCATGAGGGTCTGAGTGTGTCTGTGAGTGGGTGTATGAGAGTCTGAGTGGGTAGGTGAGTGGGTGTGTGAGTGTCTGAGTGTCTGAAAGTGTGGGAAATGTTTTGAAAGAGAGACAGAACGAGAGAAAGAAAGTGAGCGGGAGAGTTTTTTTAGGCTTTGATGTTGGATATACTTAGAATGAGATAGTTGTGCACAATTTTAAATAAATGTATTTATTATTTAAAAAAATAAATAATATTTTTTTTTTTAGAAAAAAAACGAAATGAGTCTAGCTGGACTCAAACACCCAATGCTCACCTTCACATTGAGCTATGGCCTTTTGTCAGCCCTTTATTGGCTATTTGGGACCAAGAGGGATCCCGTAAGGGCTCCCTTGCGGTCCCTACTTATTTACTTTTTTTTTTTTTTTTTTTTTTTTTTAATGTATTTATTTAAATAGAAAGCCCTTTACAGGCTATCTGGCAATGCAGAGGAAGGCTTAAGGCCTCCACTGTGGTGCCATTGCTTCAGCAAGCATGGAGCTTCTTTGACAACAGCTCCCTGCTTGTTGAAGCATTTCATCTCTGTCCCCTACACGCATACAGGGAAGAGAGATGAAAGTTTCAGATTTTGACATTGGACCTTCTTTAAAGGTCCCGCTGTCAAAACCAGAAGTGTTTGCTGTGGTTTGCCTGCTGCTGCACAGCTGCAGCCAAGCCACCTCAAACAGCTATATCCTGGGGGTGGGCCCCCTGGTACAAAGAAGTAGCCGGCCCTTGAGGGGTTGTGATCCCCAGGGCCATCTGTGGCTCCAAGAGGGGCGCTGCGCAGCACCCTTCCAATGAGGATTTAGCCCTGGTGAGATGGTGGTCCCTGGGGCTTGGGGATCCCAAAAGGACCCTCTTTAGATTTTTTTTAATATTTGTCCCGGGGGTGGTGGTCCCTGGGGCATAAAAATGCTTTTTAGCCCTGGAGAAGTCCCGCAGGGACCCCAGCACCAGGGCTAAGGGGTCAGAGTGACTCTACCCCGGCCCCTTTTTTTTCTTTTTTTTGTCTTTATTTTCTGGGACTCGGCTGAAGCAATCCAATCCAGGGTTCTTCCCATGGCTGAGGATGGATGTCACAAAAAATTGTGGAAAACATCGTGCATAGAATTATTAGGTAATTTCCACTGCCTGCTTCAGTTGTAGAAATTTGTCAATATTATTGTGGACTACATGTAACATTTGTCAGGGAGCCAGATGCCAGGAGTGCTTTGTTTTTTTTTATCATAAAAGTATTTCTTAGGGAGGACTTTTCAGCTGAACTTCATTCTGATAATGGAGTGCAGTTCGTCCCTGGAGATATGAAGGAGTGTTGGTGGGAGCAGGGATTATGCAGAAGATGAGTAGTTTATGTCCCTCTCAAGCAAATGGTCTAGTGGAAAGAATTAACAGAAAAGTAAATGAGTGTGTAAGAGATTAAGTTGACTGAATGCAGAAATGTCTCTGAAAACTATACTGTGGGTTCACCACAATACTCCATAAAGTGTCACAAGGGTTACACTTTTCAAATTTATCAGGGGTCAATTGCATGTGAAAGCTTGTATACAGATTTGTTGAACAAATTTGTGAAAGGTGCAAGAGTGTTTTTTTAGGAAAGAACAAAGGAAGAAAAGGTTCAATTAAACCAGATTAAGAGCAAGACTAAATTTGAGCTAACTAAGGAGGTGTGAATAAGAAGCATAAAGGGAGGGAATTTTGTGCACAATAAGTCACAAAGTCCAAGATGAGGATGTGAGAGCTGTGAGATTGTCCAATAGCCAATGTGGGAATTATGGCTACAAGGTCAAATTCGGAAGAGAAGCCACTTGTGTGCTGAGGGTGGAAGAAATTCTGAGTTTCCATGTGATTTATGTCAATTATTGGATTATCGTGCTAATGTGCAAAAACAATTTTAGCCGAGTAAAGAGCTTTCAAGTTAACCTTCAGAATGTAAATATTATGCTCCTTATTGACTGTTAAAAGTAATGTATTTTTTTACATTGCTGAAACGACAATTATTTATGTTTTTCTGTTTGAGTCTCTGCACTTAAGAAGTTTATAAGTTTGTTTTCATGTTTATAGATAGTTTACCCCATAGCTTTTTGACTTCAGACCTCCTGTTTTTCTGACGATTTTTGATGGCTGTTGAACTTTGCACAGTTAACGTTCTGGTTTTTTCTTCCTCTTTTTCTTCTCTACTTTCTCTTTCCTTGCTTGTTAGCTGCTGGCGGGCAGGTTGGGGCGTGTTGGATGCGCTATACTCTTGTTGGAAAGTTCGTTGGCATCGAGAAATGTGACAACGGTTCATTGTCTTACCTGGAACGTGCATGGCTTGAATGATGGACGAAAGGTGCGCCTTATGTCTGCTTATCTGAAACGCCATGGAATCGACATATGTATGCTACAGGAGACTCATTTAGAGGCTTCGACGCAGGGCAGGCTGAAGGCTGGTTGGATTGGTGAATATCACTGCTCGGTGTTTTCGCACTGTGTTCGTGGTGTGGCGATATTGCTGCACAAAGGGTTGCAGTGGCGTACTCAGAAAGTTATAGCTCATCCTACTGGAAGATACGTCTTGTTAAGCGGCACGTTTCTGGATAGAGCCTGTAGGCTCGTCTCAGTTTATGGTCCTAATAAGGATGACCCTGAGTTCTTCCATGAGATATGGCGGTTGGTGGAGTCGCTGGGTAGCGGCACCGTGATTTGGGGCGGAGATTTCAATGTGATTTTAGATCCGGCGGTGGATCGTGAAAGCTCGGCCAGGGTACAGCATGTTGTGGCAGCAAAGGCTCTATCGTCAGTGATGGATGATGGTGCTTTGGTGGATCTGTGGAGGGCGGAGCACGGAGCTGCAAGAAAGGGCACGTGTGTTAACTATGCCCATAGTAGCTGGTCCCTCATTAATCGCTGGCTGGGTACCAGGGACGTGGAGCTCTGGACGCAGTCGGTGGATCATGTGGCTCGCACCTTATCGGATCACTCGCCGGTTAAGTTAGTGCTGGCGGTGCCCTGTGGGTTGGAGCACACCTTTATGTGGTGGCTACCGCAGGGGGGGCTTCGGAACGGGGCATTCCGAGAAGAAGTTTGCAAGGCTATAGTTAATTTCTTCACTGAAAATTGTGGGTCCGTGAGCTCAGCCGGTACTTTATGGGAGACTTTTCCGGTGGTGATTCGTGGTGTGTACCACTCGAAACAACATGGTGTGTTGAAGGCGTTACACTGTGAACTGGCAGACCTGGAGGCAGAAATAGCAGATTGGAGCGGCACCCGATGGTGGATTGGTCGGGAGGAAGCCTCTCTCTGGGAGATTTGCTTTCTGGGGAGGTTCGCCAGGGCACGGCGATACGGCTAGGGGGAGAGGACCGGACGTACGTTGGCAAGCATGCTGAGTAGGCCATGGGCCAGCAATTATGTTACTGAAATAGACAGTGCAGTGGGTGAACGTGTGGCTGGGACAAAGGGAGTCATGCAGTTTTTTACTACATTTTTTGCGAATCTGTATCCGGAGCCTATTGGGTTGGATGTTGCCATGGCTCAGGCTTACTTCTCGGAGATTGCTTTACTCTGGTTTGATGGCAAGCACCGTTCATATTTCAATGCCCCCTTTTCGGTGGAGGAGGTTGCCACTGCGATTCGTAGTCTGCCTGGAGACAAGTCCCCCGTGCTGGATGGCTTGGCTCCTGTTTTATAAGGAGTACTCTGATATTCTTGCTCCTCATCTCCTGGAGGTGTATGCGGAGTCAATGGAGACCGCGACCCTTCCGATTGTTTGTTGTTGATTGTTACGATACTTAAACCTGGTAAGGATCCATATTGCTGTGACTCATATCGCCCGCTCTCTATGATCAACATAGACGATAAAATCTTGGCCAAGATGATTGCGGCGAGGCTATAGCCGCTTCTGCCGAAGCTGGTGCTCCCGGATCAGTCCGGGTTTGTGCCTGGCAAGTCTTCATCCTATAATTTGCGCACGTTCTTTGCGGTCGCGGGTTCTATGGAGCCCAAGGCTGATGCGGCGGCGGTGTTTTCGGACGCTACTAAAGCTTTCGACTCGTTGGCTTGGAAGTACATGTTCGCATTGCTTGCTAGAGTGGGACTGAGTGTGCACTGAGTGCGCACTTTGTGAAACTGATCCGCTTGTTGTATTCGGCCCCCACTGCCAGACTGAGCTTGAACTGGAATATTTCAGTCCCTTTCCCAGTAGCGCAGGGGTGCCCTCTGTCCCCGCTACTCTTCGTTGTGGCAATGGAACCCCTCACGGCGTGGTTGAGACAACACCATAATGACAAGGGTCTGACGTTTCACCAGCGGCCTATATTAATATCCATGTATGCAGATGATATTGCGCTGTACGTTCGCGAGCAGCGAAAGAATCTTGATGTTCTGTTGGATGAAATAGTTTGCTTTGGCTCCTTTTTGAGGATTGAGATTAATGGTCCAAGTCAGTGGTGATGCGGGTGGGGCGGACTTCTCTTCTCCATACCCAATCGGATGGTCGAGTGGCTCAGTATGATACCAGGGGTTTTGAGTTGCGATGTGGAGGCTCTCTGGCTGGCCAACTATGGCAAGGCAATATCGTGGTTGGAGGATAAAGTTGAGGCGTGGCGCTCGCTGTCGCTCTCGCTCATCAGGTGTATTGCTATTGCTAAGATGGTGGTACTGCCTAAATTCCTGTGCCTGTTTGTAAACCTCCCTCTTCTTCTTCCGGTGGCCTTCTTGCGGCGTCTTCGCTCTGCTTTGATACGTTTGATTTGGGCCAGCGGGCAGCCTAGAATTGCCTGGGAGAAGCTGACATTACCATTTGAGCTGGGCGGCCTCGCCGCCCCAGACCTGGAGCTTTATTATTACTGTGCTCAGGCTCATTTTGCGTACTATTGGCTGTGCCCGATTCGTTATCTACCACATCTCGCACCTGAGAGTGACGCAGTGTGGTCAGATGGCTTGTCCCGTGTCCTTGGAAATCCCACCGGCCTAGGACGCAAAGAGTTGACACTGTGACATGTAACGCTCGAGCTTGGACTGCGTTAATGCATCGCTCTGAAGTGAGAGTGCCCTTTGCCCCCTTGTTGCCAGTTCTCTCTGTTGCGGATGTTGGGATGTTTCGTGATGTGAGATTTCACGACTTCCTGCGCGATTAAATTCTGACTAAATTGGGAGACTGGTTTGTAGATGGTGGGCTGATCTCCCCTGGGGATGCGCTCAGTGATGGACACGCTTCTGCGCTGCAGCAGTTGTATGTGTTGCATATCTGCACTATGCTGCGTGCTCGATTCTCTGACCCTACAGAGATTCCATTGGAGTGTCAGGCCTTGGAGGTGCTGTGCCAAGCCCAGTCGCCATGTACGCTCATTACCAAATTGTATAACTGTATGCACGACCAGCAAAGTGGCGCTGGAATGCCTGCTAGAGTGTGCTGAGAGGCGGATGTTGGAGAGCCCATATCTGAGGAGGTGTGGAGGAGATGTTGTGTGCACATGAGAGTTTTATCCCCTAATTATTATAGGTTACGTTTGATCCATTTCAAGTTTTTTCTCCACCTGTACTATACCCCACATGGTCTATGCTCTATGGGCCTGCGTGCAGATGCGAGCTGTGAACGGTGACATGCCCCCGATGCTGGCTTTTTACATCTCGCCTGGGATTGCGCCAAAGTCCATGCTTTTTGGACGGAGGTAATACATCTGATTGAGGAGATGACCAGTTTGGAGCTGCCCCTTTCCCTTAGGTTAGCGCTGCTTGGATGTGTGGATGAAGTGTGGCTGACCCATAGGCGATTGGTGGGCCTGCTCGTCTTGTTTGCTAAGCGCAGGTTTGCGATATGCTGGGGTCGAGATCGGGCCGCCGTGTATCTGATTGGCTGCGCGACACCTCCTCTTGCCAAGAGCAATTGATGATTTTCTGGGAGTTAGCTCCTGAGGGATCTTGGCCAAGGGATAAATGGGGTCCACTGCACTCCTTCTTGGAGGCCTTATAGTGCGGCTGCGTCTGTGTCATATGTCAGCCTACGCGCTGAGTGGTTCTGACTGCCATCACTCTTCTCCTGTGCCGTGATCACAGTGTGAAGCTGGCTGGTTGCTGTGCGCTCCTACTTCCCTTCTCTGACTGCCTTGCTATTTCCCTCTATTACCTTGTTGGTTCTGTACTAGGTTTATAGCCCCACGAACGCTTTGCTTCACGGCTCTCATCCCTGGATTTATGTTTTGTAATGTACACATTGCTGCGGTTGGGGATCTTCTTGTGGCTCTGGAGGACTCTGATGCAGTGCTCAGGTTGGGATTAATGCTGGCGATTTTGATTCATGGATTGCGTCCAGGTACTCGGGTGGGGACCGAATCCTACATTCCCTTTGCTTTTCTGTTCTGCGGGCTCGCCTCTGTTGACATATGGTGTATGTTTTCTTATATATCAATAAATATTATTTTTTTGTAAAAAGTAGCACTTTAAACATGTCTCCAGCCTGCCATTGCTTCCTGAGTGTGCAGTTTTAAACTGCCATGCACATAAACATTTTACAGGCCTACACCTTCCTTTATAATACATATAAGCCACCACTAGAGTAGGCCCTGAACATCCCAGAGGGCAGGGTGTAATGTATTTAAAAAGTAGCACATGTGCTTTTATGCTTTACATGTACTGATAGTGAAAAACTCTTAAATGTGTTCTTCGCTACAGCAAGGCCTCCGTCTCCCACAGGATAACATTGGAATTACCTTAAAACATTTAATAAACTGGGAGCAGGAAAACAGTTATTGTTTACTATCTTTAGCATTGTAATGCAAAAATCCAAACTTCTGGTGAAGATGGATTTTAAATTACAATTTTAAAAATGCCATTTTAAAGTTGGCATTTTCCTGCCCTAGCCATTTGGTGCCTGCAGCCGGTCACATGACTGGTTGTAGCTCACCGCTGGGGATTGTGTATTTCTTGTAGAAAGCCACACATAATAAGGAGCATAGGTGTTCCTGATGAGCCATCACTGGCAGGATGGGAGGGAGGAGCTGGGCACAGCCCCACTTACACTTGAATAGGTTGTGTCTTGCCTCCATAAAAGGGGCTGCATAGCCCCTGTGCACTTAAAAGGCCTGCCTCTAGAAGCTTCTCTCGACTTCAAAGGCACAACTGGGTATATGTATTGGACCTCAGACACCAACTCTTGAGTACACTTCTGGACATTTGGATACTCTTCCAAGAAGAAGGACTGCTATGATACTGAAAGCACTGCCACTCACCTAGACTGCTGGTCTGAAGGACTGCTGCCCTGCTGTGATGACTTGCTGTGTGCTGCCATCTTACCTGGGTGAGAAGGACTGGACCTTCATTTCTTGAACCCAGAGCCCCAGAGTGACTCCAAGGCCTAGTTAGCTGGACCTCCTCCTCTAAAACCTCAAAGACACAATAGCCTTTAACAACTTTGCACCTGCACCTGGACTCTGCCACATGCGAGTCTACACTGCCAAGTTGTGCCAACCCACTCCTGAACCCTTGGAAGTGTGCCTAAGGTACTGTGCCAGTCTCTGTGGATCCAGCAGAACTGATGCATTTCCTCTGCTGCATGGCGCAACCCCAAGCAGAACTGATGCATTGCCACTGCTGCATGGTTTAAAGTACAATAATATTATTCATGTTTTTTCAATACATGTAGTTATAAGTAGTCAAATTACATTTTCACAGGCACTTATTAATTCATATAAAAATCTAGATGTAGGACACTGTCAACAACATTTAACTATACACGTTTATTTTTCTAATACACGTTTCTCTATTTAAGACTTTTAATACACGTTATTCATTTTGTTTTGGTTACACATATTTCATTAATATTTGCTTTTGCTTTCTAACAATCCCTCCTCCGATGGCAATATGTTCCATCACAAAAGAATATGCACTAACGAAACAATTCAAAATGTAGTTTGTTTAGTATATCTACTGGCTTTTGCCATTCTTCAAAATTTCTCAAATCACAAATGTATCTGCTTCTTATCTTTTCCATTTCTATTTATTTCCTCCTCTGTGCTTTTTCATCCTTTGAGAATGTATGAATCTATACAATTTGTCAAATCCAAATATACACACCACCACCACTATTAGTAATGGTATCATTCCCACAGCATCTTGACCAAGATTTCACAACCAATTTCCCATTTTAGTGAAACTTTGGCCTACATTTTCCCATACACTAGGCTGTCTTTTAAATCAGAACTCAAATTTGCCAAATTTCTACTATAATTTCTAGATTGCACCTTAAGCATCTGACAGACTCTGCCCTCTTTTAAAAGGATGTCTAACGCGAGACGGTTCTGAAGAACCATCAAATGTACAGCAGCCATTTCTGTGTCCAATAGAACTATGGCCCCAGAAAAATCTGCCAACTCTTTTACCACAATGGTTGAAAGTTTTCTAATTTTTATGTCATTCAGAACAACTCCTACAGATAATAATTGCTCTAAATATCCAATTATTTTTTAATAACTTGCTCTTTTTGATCTTGGTCTTCAATCTGGTACATTTTAGGAAAAACACTCCCAGGTAACAAGTCCCATACCATCCCCTAGCAAGACAATAATAGACATTTTTACCACAAATGTATTATACCCCATGAATCGCAGGATCTTGTCCATTTAGCATAAAGTCCCATGTATTCTTAAATAGAAATACATGTCTGCATTCACTCGTTCCTGCAAACTTATTATCAGTTCTGGACTGAGGCCTGTATATGTAAAGCTTTCCTACATGTTGTTAATCTAAAGTAAGTTTCCCTAGTATGTTAGTTACACTATATGCGTGATCATTCTTGCAATTACGTTTTACTAAAACACTTCTCTATTTTCTCATTTATTGCCTTTCTTCTTTCATCAGCCTGATTCAGGAAACTCTTCTCAATTAGTGAAAGTATGCATGTCAGATTGTTCCGATGAGCACAGGCCGTGCCAAATGTCAGTGTAGGCTCAAAGAAACCTCCCACAATGCCTATGTTTCTAGCTTTAGCAATACTATTCAAGTGTTGGTTAGCTGGAACAAAAGAAAAGACTAAATCAAAATTTGAATACAAATACTGTGTCTATTCCTGATTATAAATTATTGTTAATAGAAGACTACAACCAATTCCATAAGTTAGTGGTAAGTAATGATATGTAATCCCTTCTTGAACTGAGGAAGGCATTTGTGTACACACATAACATTCTCTGACATCCATAGTCTCAACATATTCATACAGCAAATGATAGAAAACATTGGAAGAAAGATCTCCTTTTGAACTAAGTGTAAGTAACTCTCAACTTTGTAAAACGTATCTAACTGAGAAAGTGTAGTAGTCTCTTATACTGGAAAAGTGTATAAGTAGTTTTAGCTTAATCCGAAACACTCATTCCTACGACTAATAACAAACTTTTCAACACAAATACAACTGACAATCCAGCACACACATACATGCACCCATTGTTTCTATTGCAATTGGCCTGTAAAGAATCAAAAAAGTGGAAGAAAAGAAAAACATATAAAGTTAGCTATTGCAGCCACAAATAAAAAAATTAAAATAATCTTAGGTTTTCTTTGCAATTATTTACAGCAGCTTTCAGGCTCTCCAGAACTTGCCAAAAAACAGTTTTGCAGCTTTGTCAAAGTCAGTTTCAAATGTCCCTTTATTAGATCACAATCTGCTGATCAAGAACTATTACTTCCAGTGTATGATGCCTTTCTTGGTCATTTGGCAATGCAATTTCAAAACTCAACTTGATTATGACTTCAAGTTCTAAAATATAGAACTGGATTCTCATAGTCAAAACAAAAGGACATAACATAAACGTGTTCCCACTCATCAGCTGCAAAATACGCTCATTCAGGACCTGAGTATCTTCGACTTGTAAATTTCTTTCTCTTTGATTTTTGACTTGCACTTATTTCTTCTTCACTCAGATCTGTTCCTTTCTGCTTTCTCATTTATGCTTGATGACACATCAGAAACCTTTTCAGTTGCATGCAAAGAAGTCCACTTATCTCCTTTCACAGTTTTTCTAGACAGTGATGACACAACTGGACTTACGATTCTTCTAGGTTCAGTAGCATTTGGCAAGCTTTTCTTTGACTTGTTTCACCTGCACCATTAGCCACTTCAGGAGGAGTCAAATCTGCATGACTTTGATTCAACTCAACTTCACTTTCGGCTACTTTCGGAAACAAGATTTGCTTTATCTCTTTTTCCCAATTGCCTGCTTCTGGGAGAGTCCTCCAGCTCAGACTTGACTCTCATGCTACACCCACTTCCGTTTCTTCTGAGTAATATCAGGATTGTCCTTGAGTTCATCTGACATAGGAGTACCTGGATCTGGATCTTCACCAGTTTGCACTGTCTTTACTTCTGCAGTCTCTTGCTCTGTTTTTGTCACTTGCTGTTCTGTACTTGAGGCTCAACAGTTTCTGCTGGTGCTCTCAGGAACACTGGATCTTCATCCTCCAAAGGATATGGCCCTTTACGAGTGTGGCTGACATGGATCCAGTTTGAAATTCCAGCACACTTCACAGCAGTTGTTGTAACTAGAATGACCTGGAACATTCCCTTCCACCTAGATTCCAAGCAAGTCTTCCGCGAGTGCTTCTTGATCACCACACAATCACCAGCCTGAAGACTGTAAGACTGTTTTTGGGATGGCGGCACAGCTGTAGCTTCTACCTGGTGAGATAAAGAGCGAACCACATCCGCTAGACCTTTGCAGTAATCCAACACCAAGTCATTTGTTATGTTTAAAAGTGCATTTGCGGGAACTGCTGACAATCTCATGGCTCTGCCCATCAACATATCATGTGGCGAGAGACCAGTCTTTCTGTCAGGTGTACTGTAAGTGCTCATCAGAACCAAAGGTAAAGCATGAGGCCATTTCAGATCTGTAGATGCACACATCTTTGCCAATCTAGCTTTCAGAGTTCCATTCATTTGCTCCACTAATCCAGAAGCTTCAGGGTGGTAACTACAGTGCAGCTTCTGCTCAATGTTTAAGGCTGAACATAGCATTTTTATCACCTCATTATTGGAGTGACATCCTCTATCTGCTTCTAAAGAGGCCGGAAAACCAAATTGTGGGATCAGCTCTCTAAGTAACAGCTTTGCTACTGTGAGGCTTTCATTTCTACGTGTAAGGTAGGCTTCAATCCAATTACAAAATATACAGACAATCACTAACAAGTCCCTCAAACCACCACACACAGGCATTTCAATAAACTCCATCTGCATTCTGTTAAATGGACCATCTGATCTTCCAATGTAACTCAAAGTGACAGCATGTCTCTTTCCCACATTCATTTGTTGGCATGTAATGCACCTGTGACCAGATGCTTCTGCTATCTAAGTTTTGGATTGAACCATGTTCGAATCATTCAAAACATTGCATCTCTGTCAATCTGTGTTTGACCATGATAGTATCTAGCCATTTGCATCAGTAGACAGTTTGGCAAGACTACCTGCACTTCAGTTGAAACCCAAAACTCATCTATTTCTCTTTGATTATAACCCAATTTTATCCAGTTTCTTCTTCCGGAACCTCATCCTGCAATCTTTTAATAAATATCTTCTCAAGTGTCAACCGTTGCCAACAGAAACCTTTGACTTGTCTCATCGAAATGGGGTCTATGGTTGACAGCCACATTGGACAAATCGAAATACACACACCTGATACACATGCACACCCCACTCCCACACACCCAATACAATATAAAACACACACCCACATCACCCACAAACCACTACGACAACAATTGAGAAAGAAGCACAGAGAGTGACACCACCATCAACAATACTAGCATCCACAGGCACACAACACCATCACCCACATAACTTCCACGCACCTCACTCTACACACCACTATATATCAGCACACTTATCACCCCACATGCCACCCCACACATCACCTACACCACCCCATAGCACGGCAAAGACACCCCAAGTTCTCGGAGGAGGAGCTCAGGGTCATGGTGGAGGAAATTGTCCGGGTAGAGCCACAGCTATTCGGATCACAGGTACAGCACACCTCAATTGCAAGGAAGATGGAGCTATGGTGAAGAATAGTGGACAGGGTCAATGCAGTGGGACAGCACCCAAGAAATTGGGAGGACATCAGGAAGAGGTGGAACGACCTACGGGGGAAGGTGAGTTCCGTGGTCTCAAGACACCACCTTGCGGTTCAGAGGACTGGCGGTAGACCCTCACCTCCTCCCCCACAACTAACAATATGGGAGGAGCAGGTCTTGGAGATTCTGCATCCTGAGGGCCTCACAGGAGTAGGTGGAGGAATGGACTCTGGTAAGTCAAATCTTAACTATTACATCCCCCACCCTACCTGCATGCCAACACATACTCCCACCCTCACCCTCACACCCATCACTCTAACTCCTCACAAATGTCCCAATATCACAAACCACACATCCTAACCCCAAGCCCTGCATGCAACAACAAAGCATCACCAAAGCATGCCCACTGCACATACCCATACCCTTACACCCCCCAAACCATCATCAAACAAGGTCCCACACAGGAATGCAAGCACTGAGGTACACGGTCACCCACCCATTGCACACCATGGCACACACAGATGTAATAAACATCCTTTTATCCCCCTGCAGAACCCTTACCCAACGTCACCGGACAGGAGGGTCCACACATGTCCACACCACCAACAGAAGAGGCCCACAGTGATGACAGCACCTCTGTCCAACTGGATCTAGATGACCAGCCCGGCCCATCGGGGACCTCGGGACAGTCGGTTCCCCTCACCCAGCCACAGGTCACCACAGACCTTCCCCCCTCTGGAAACACCAGCACAGCACCCACCCAGCGGGCCCATACCTCCGTCCCCAGGACACATCAATCAGCTTTGTGTCCCCCACTACAGGGAACCCAGGTTAACCCACCACCCCAACAACAACAGGGACCTGGGGGCAGTGATAGTGGGCACACGGTCCAGGGGACGGAGGCCCAGGAACACAGGGGAACTGGGAGGGCTGCTGTGCGACAGGGGGTGGACAGGCCCAGGGAACGCACTCTCCACAAGGCCCTCTCCAACATCATGGGAGCATACCGCCACTCCCAGGAGACGATGGCAACGGTACTGGCCAAGTTTCAGGAGACCCAGTGCCTGCAGGAGGAACAGTATTTGGGCTTCAGGGAGGAACTCAGATCCATCAATTCCACCCTGGGAACCATCGTAGGGGTGCTGAAGGAAGTACTCAACACCAGGAGGGACACTGTGGCCCTACAAGGGGCCCCTGACACTAACCTGGACGACGAACTGCCCACCACCTCTGCCGGCACTAGTGGACAGGAGGCACCGCCACAGGGCCACCACACCAGCACCCCACCCCCTGCAGAGGGAGAACCACCCTGCAAGCGGTCCCTGAGATCCAGGACAAAGACAGAGAACAATGCCAAGACCCCCGCCAAGAAATGAGACCACCCTGATTGTCCTCCTACTGTCCCACTTTGTCACACTGTCCATCCTTAAACTGCCCCAGATCTACTTCCAATGCCCATTTGGGCAATGCACCTGTGAGACTAATAGACTGGACTCTGCCATGGACATTCCTCCGCCATCACCCCTCACCATTTTGCTACCCCCTCCAATTCTGAGCAATACAATAAACACCCTTAAAGCACAAAACAATCTGGAGTCAGTCTGTGATTTCGGAATACTGTATTAGCAATTACTGTGGCAAAAAGCTCTTTCATTTGTAATGTCAACATACCTATGTCACACAGCTCTAGTCCACGAGGAATCAAAGCAGATGTCACACAATGGGAACCCACATCTGTGAAATCGTAAGGGAAAGTGACAATTCAGTGACCATACACTGGGTGAAAACTACAGACAGTAGAGAGGTAGTAGTGTTTAAGTACATGTAGTAGGCCGGTTAGTATTCTTACCTGTGTTTCACTGGAAATATTGCTGGATCACTGAGCCCCTGTTGTCCATGTCTTCTTCTTCTGCTTCCTCGTCTTCACTGTCCACAGGCTCCACAGCTGCAACAACACCGCCATCTGGACCATCCTCCTGCAGAAAAGGCACCTGTGGTCGCAAAGCCAAGTTGTGAAGCATACAGCAGGCCACAATGATCTGGCACACCTTCTTTGGTGAGTAGAATAGGGATCCACCTGTCATATGGAGGCACCTGAACCAGGCCTTCAGGAGGCGGAAGGTCCGCTCGATCACCCTCCTAGTTCGCCCATGGGCCTCATTGTAGCGTTCCTCTGCCCTTGTCCTGGGATTCCTTACTGGGGTCAGTAGCCATGACAGGTTGGGGTAACCAGAGTCACCTGCAAATGGCGAGGGACAACTGTTAGACACACACTAACCTGGAGGGATATCCCCAGACCCAGACAACCATTCCCACAGACTAGCTTCCAGGTGCTCACCTAATAGCCGCACACGGTGCCTCTGGAGTTAACCCATCACATAAGGGATGCTGCTATTCCGCAGGATGTAGGCGTCATGCACTGAGCCATGGAACTTGGCATTCACATGGTAGATGTACTGGTCGGCCAAACAAACCATCTGTACATTCATCGAATGATAACTCTTCCGGTTTCTGTACACCTGTTCACTCCTGTGGGGGGGGACCAAAGCCACATGTGTCTCATCAATGGCACCTATGATGTTGGGGATATGTCCCAGGGCATAGAAATCACCTTTCACTGTAGGCAAATCCTCCGCCTGAGGGAAAACGATGTAGCTCTGCATGTGTTTCAGAAGGGCAGACAACACTCTGGACAACACGTTGGAAAACATAGGCTGGGACATCCCTGATGCTATGGCAACTGTTGTTTGAAATGACTCACTTGCAAGGAAATGGAGTACTGACAGCACCTGGACTTGAAGGGGGATTCCTGTGGGATGGCGGATAGCTGACATCAGTTCTGGCTCCAACTGGGTACACAGTTCCTGGATTGTGGCACGATCAAGCCTGCATGTGATGATCACATGTCTTTCCTCCATTGTCGACAGGTCCACCAACGGTCGGTACAGCGGAGGATGCCGCCATCTCCTCACATGTCCCAGTGGACGGTGCCTATGAAGGACAACAGCGAGCACAGAGTCAAACAACTCAGAGGTATGTACCCCCAGCTTACACAGAACACCCATCATAATCTAAAAAGTGGCCTGTATGTGTGTTGAGTCTTGGCCTAGGTATGTGTGACGCAGTTGAAAATGAAGCCATGCGGGCCCCTGAAATAAAGGCTTCCTGACCTGTAAAGTGGGACAATGGGATGTGAGGTAACTGTGCTGACATTGTACACCGTTGCGGTAGGCGGTCGAAGACCGCGGCGCAATGCTGCATTGGTTAACATTGGACCCTTTGGGTCCCAGGAGCCAATGACGATGTACGCCGGGGGTGATGGTACGCACCACCGCAGACATGACCGCCATTTTCTATCACTTCAATCACTCGATACCTGATCTTCGACAGGAGAGGACCTACACTGCAAGTGCTGCTGTGACCTCGGTCTGGAAGAGACAATGGCTCAAGTGTCTGGGGAAAGGGCCCCTGCCTTCACATCGGAGGAGTTGGAGAAACTCGTGGATAGGGTCCTCCCCGAGTACACGCTACTCTACGGTCCTCAAGACAAACAGATAGGGCCACTGGGAGCATGCTGTATGGGCTATGGCTGTGTGGAAAGGGTTGGATGTAAGAAGGAAGGGGGGAGAGTGCGGCGTGCATGAAACGACAGTGAGTGCATGTGCCACATGCCAAGTGTAGGGATGGGGGCCAATGACTGTGACGGTGCAGTTGGTAATAAGTTTCTCTTCCCCCTGTACAAATCATGTAGGTCAGCGCCCACCAGAAAAAATATATTTGGCTTGCCATCGTCAAGGACATCCGGACCCTGGGGGTCTACCACAGACGGAGCACCCACTGCCGGAAAAGATGGGAGGACATTCCCCGCTGGAGCAAGAAGACGGTGGAGGCTCAGCTGGGGATGGCCTCCCAACGTGGGAGGGGTGCCTGTCGCACCATGACCCCTCTGATGTTCAGGATCCTGGCGGTGGCGTACCCGGAGTTGGATGGGCGCTTGAGAGCATCACAGCAGCCACAAGGGGGTGAGTACAGTCACATTCATCTGACTCTGCACGCATTACGAGGTGTCTGGGTGGGGGAGGTGGGCAGTGGGTTCCCCTAGGCCAGGGCGAGCTTGGTAGGCAAGGTCCCTTGAGAGGCAGGTTCAGTGGAACCCCAACCACACTAGTGGTTAGAGCAATCTATACCTAGTCAGACTCCTGTGACTTTCATGTGTTTAGCAATCGGGCTTAGGCCATGTACCCCATGGGCATGTGAAAAATCTAGGAACAATAAGTGCATGGCGTAGTGCAGAGGGCTGCTGTGTCTGTAGTGTCCGCCAATGGTAGTGGTGTTGCATGCACTTGAACATGTCTTTCTTCTGTCTTCCCCCACCCTTTTTGTGGTCTCCCTGTTCTTGTCTGCAATAGCATCATCAGGCGGAGGAGCAGTGGCACCGGAGCAGGAGGGAGCTGCATCCCACTTGGCCCTGGACGGCGAAACAATGGGGTTAGAAGCCACCAGTGGGACAGAGGGAAGGGGATCTCCATGGCGGGGACACGAGGTGACAGCAGTGACAACGACTCCTCATCTGATAAGAGCTCCCTTGTGGTGGCAGGCCCCTATGTGTCCCCCCCGCATCAACAGGTACAGCCGCCACCCCCCTACCAGCACCACCCTCCCAGCAGCCCCTCGGCATGTGTCCTATGCCGCTAACCCAGGACGGTGGGCATCTCCTTCGCCCCAGGCACCTCAGGCCCAGACCCAATCAGCCCTGCTGCCCTCAGTGAGGAGGCTATTTCCCTCCTGAGATCCCTCACTGTTGGGCAGTCTACCATTGTGAATGCCATCCAGGGTGTTGAGAGGCATTTACAATAAACAAATACATACCTGGAGGTCCTTCATTCTGGCCAGGTGGCCCAACAGAGAGCATTTCAGGCTCTGTCCTTAGCACTGATGGCAGCCATTGTCCCTGTGTCCAGCCTCCCCCCTCCAACTTCCTCCACCCAGACCCAATCCCATTTACCTCAGCCTATCCCAAGCACACCATCAGACCAGCATGCACACACCTCAACACACAAACATAAGCACCACACATCCCACAGGCACTCACACAAGCATCATACCCATGCAGACATGCCAACATCCACTGCCTCCACTGTGTACCCCTCGTCCACGTCTCCTTCCTCCCTCCCTGTCTCGTCTCCACTCACACCTGCATGCACTACATCTAGGTCCCAACCCAGCACCTCAGCCACCACATCATCGGGCACAGTGGTGCCAGCAACTGTAGGCTATTGGAGTGCGCCAAGCATCAGGGCTGCCAGTGTGCCACAGAGCGAGGGCAAGGACATTCCGCCACCTGCTAAAGTAAAAAAGTTGCCCACATCCTCGAGGGAGAAACCGAAAACACCTGCCACCAAGGGCTCAGGAAAAACGAAAGGGGATAGTGGCAAGACAGCTGCGCCACCAAGGTGGGGAAGGGCCAGAAAATAAAGGGCAGGTCAGGAGAGGGCATGGTGGCACCGACAATGGGACCAGTGTCACACCTTCTTTCCATGTCGACGCCAACCTGTACGGTGGAGAAGACCGCCACCTGCACCGCCACATGCACCGCCACCAGCACCGCTGTCATTGAGCCTGCCACCAGCACCGCAGTCACTGAGCCCGCCACCAGCACCGCAGCCACAGAGCCCGCTGCCAGCACTGCAGTCATTGAGCCTGCCACCAGCACCGCCGCTACAGAATCCGCCGCCAGTACCGCCAGTGGGCCGCGACATCCTAAGCCAGTGGCACCACTGCAGACATGGCTGCCATCCCCAGTGGTCAGCTGTCCGAGTCTGGTGGTCAGATCCAGGAGCCTGGGCAGCTTCCATGATGCACCACCTTCAGTGGAGAAAGGCATCCACTACCTCAGTCCTTGGCAGGATGAAGCACTCTGGGCACAAAGCCCCCTCCAGAACCAGTGGAGAAAGGGATCCACTACCTCAGTCCTTGGCAGGATGAACCACTGTGGGCACAAGGCCCCCTCCAGAACCAGTGGAGTATCACATCCACTACCTCAGTCCTTTGCAGGATGAAGCACTCTGGGCACAAAGCCCCTCCAGAGCCAGCGGAGACTGTTATCCACTTGAGAGACTGTGGCTTTGCACTCCCCAGGATAAAGCAGTGGGCAAACCACCCACTGAAAAGACTTGTGAGACTGGCTTTGCACTCCCCAGGATAAAGCAGTGGGCAACCCACCCACTGAAAAGACTTGTGAGACTGTGGCTTTGCACTCCCCAGGATAAAGCAGTGGGCAAACCACCCACTGAAAAGACTTGTGAGACTGTGGCTTTGCACTCCCAAAGATAAAGCAGTGGGCAACCCACCCACTGAAAAGACTTGTGAGACTGTGGCTTTGCACTCCCCAGGATAAAGCAGTGGGCAACCCACCCACTGAAGACTTGTAAGACTGTGGCTTTGCACTCCTCGGAATAAAGCAGTGGGTGACCCACCCACTGAAAAGACTTGTGAGACTCTGGCTTTGCACTCCCCGGGATAAAGCAGTGGGCAACCCACCCACTGGAGAGACTTGTGAGACTCTGGCTTTGCACTCCCCAGAATACATCAATGGGCATGGAGCCCCCTCGTGGAGCAGTGGCGTTGTGCGTTGATCAGGCTGAGGTGCCCCCCTCCCCCTCCCCGTGAGGTGCCTGTTTCATTTCGATCTGATGCCCCTGCAGGGTTCTCCCCGTTCCCAGTCGGGTATCTAGTGTGGGCCTCGCCCATGCATTTTGGGCCCAGTGGTCCACGGACAATGATTGGTGCACTATCCGGACTTGTTTAGTTGGTGTACATAATTGTAATATACTGGATTTTGAGTTTTGACTACTGGATTTTTATTGATTACAATCGTTCAAATCATTTCCTTTTGTCCTTGCATTATTCAAGGGGGGTGTGGGGTTGTAAATGTAATGTTGCAGCATGTATTTGTGTATGGTGTTGTGGGTGAGGGTGGGGGTGGGGGTTGCATGTGTGTGTCACTCTCTTTTCCCTTCCCCCTCCCCTGTGTTGTAGGTGCAGTACTCATCGTGGTTGTCGCCGCCGTCTTTGGTGCTCCTGATAGAGGAGCAGAAATACCATAGTCGGAAGGATCTGTAGTTCTGGCTCCATGGCGTCCAGGTTCCTCGTGGGGTGGGGAGAGGTGAGTGTTTTCCCTTCCAAGTCCTGTTTCTACCGTGTTTTTGTTTGCGTTGGTTCTGCCCCGGAAAAGGTGACGGATTGGCCTCTCATAATAGTGGGGGCGGTACATTGTCTTCCGCCTGTCTGTTGGTGATGACCGCCGTGCTGTTTGTTTGTACTGCCTTGGCGGTCGGAGTGTTAAAGTGGCTGTCTATGTTGGCGGTTTCCGCCACGGTCATAATTAAAAAAAAAATTCTGCCGGCCTGTTGGCGGTATTACCGCCGCTTTAACACCGAATGCCAGGGTTGTGATGAGGGCCAAAGTGTCTTAAGTCTTTCAAGCACAAACTACCTGGTTTGCGTGAAAAATCTCCACAAAGGGCCACAGAGGAGGAGATGTGTGGAAACAAAGGGGTGTGTGTCGATTTCTCAGGCAACACACGGCGATGCGTCGTTTGGTTTTCACGTAGCAATGGGTGTGCATAGATTTCTGGTGCGTGGTCGGGATCCTTTTTGGGTTGCGGGGTTTTCAGACGCCATAGGGACGATGCAAGGATTTCCTGCGTCAATCCGGTAGTCATTGTGTAAAATTTTCTACCGCACGGCAGACGCTGCATCGATTTCTTTCTGGAAGTCGGACTGCGTCGTTCCGGCTCGTCTGTGCGTCGATCCGGTCAGGCCATGTGTCGAATTTTGCCACACAAGGAGTCCTTCTTGTAGAGATGAAGGCCCTCATTACAACATTGGTGGCAAATGACGCCTACCGCCGTGCTAACGGCCACCAACATACAGTGACAGTAGCAGTATACTGTTACGGTTATTTTGACCCACGCAGAGAAATCCGCCACTATACAGACACCCACACAAGTCCGCCAGCCGAAAGGTCAGTGATAAACTGGAAGTAACAAAAAAAACACACCGTTACCCCAACAGAAATACGCCCACAGCATCATGACCCACGAATCACAGCGGCGGTCATTCAAACGTGGTAAACCATTGGCGGTACACACTGCCACGCTCAAAATACACACTCACTAACAAAACTACACCACATTCAAACTACACACACCTGACACACATACACACACCACACCCAATCCAATATAAAACACACACCCACAATACCCACAACCCCTTACAACAATAAAAATATTGCCAACTGAGAGACACAATCCAGGAGCACCCACTGAATCTGAGCCACATAACACCATCACCCATACACCTTCCACGCACCTCACAGCACACACCCCAACACATCACCCCACACACCCTCAAACATACCACTCACACTACACCCATGGCACCACAACGAAACCCAAGGTTCTCAGAGGAGGAGATAATGGTCATGGTGGAGGAAATCATCCGGGTAGAGCTACAGCTATTCGGATCACACGTGCAGCAGACGTCCATTGCTAGGAAGATGGAGCTATGGCAGAGAGTCGTGGACAGGGTCAACGCCGTGGTACAGCACCCAAGAACAAGGGATGGCATCAGGAAGAGGTGGAACGACCTACGGGGGAAGGTGCGTTCCGTGGTAGCAAGACACCAGATAGCTGTACAGAGGACTGGCGGTGGACCCACACCTCCTCCCCCACAACTAACAACATGGGAGGAGCAAGTCTTGGTGATCATGCATCCAGAGGGCCTGGCAGGAGAAGCAGGAGGACTCGACTCTGGTAAGTCAAATCTTTACTACTATATCCCCCACCCCACCTGCATGCCATCACAAACTCCTATCCATCACTCCACCACCTCACATATACCCCACTATCACAACCCACCCATCCCAATACCAAGCCCTGTATGCAGCACCAATGCATGGACACCCATCACCAAAGCATGCACACTAGTGACAATCACTAGCCAAACCAAGCACAACTCACACAAGCCAACGCTGCCTTGCTAATAATAACCATAGAGGGAAACATCCATGCACAACATGGCACACGCAGATTCAATAACACTGCATTTACATCCCCACAGGACCGCCACTCAATGTCACCGAAGAGGAGGAGCCAGCCACATTGAGTCCCCCTCAGAAGAGGCCCACAGTGATGACAGCAGCTCTGCATGCCTGGATCACGATGACCAACCTGGCCCATCAGAGACCTCTGGACTGTTGGTGACCCTGCCACAGTCCCAAACCACCACAGAGCCTCCCCCTCAGGAAACACCAGCACAGCACCCACCCAGGGGGCCCATACCTCCATCCCCAGGACACGTCAATCAGCAGTGTGTCCACCACTACAGGTACCCCAGGCAACCCCACAAACACAGGAGGATGAGGGACCCGGGGTCAGTGGGCACACGGTTCATGGGACAGAGCACAGGACATCAGGGAAGCTGGGAGGACTGCTGTGTGACAGGGGGAGGCCAGGCCCAGGGATTCCACACTCCACAAGGCACTTGCAGGGATCTTGGGAGCATACCACCATTCCCAGGATACCATGGGCCAGATACTATACAAGTTGCAGGAGACCCAGCGGCTACAGGAGGGACAGTACCTGGGGATCAGGAAGGACCTGAAAGACATCCACACCACCCTGGTCACCATTGCAGGGGTGCTGGCAGACAACACCATGAGGGAGGCAGCGGCACACCAAGGGGCCCTGACACTAGCCACACCAAAGAACAGCCCTTCACCTCCGCCGGCACTAGTGGACAGTAGGACCCGCCACAGGACCAACAGGCCTCCAGCACCCCACCCCCTGCAGAAGGAGGAAAACTCTACAAATGGACCCTGCGATCCAAGCAGAAGCCAGAGAACGTTGCCAAGACCCCCGCCAGGAAATAAGACTCTCCTGATTGTCACCCTTCTGTCCCACTCTGTCACCCTGTCCACCTTGAATTGCCATTGCTCCACTTCCTATGCCCTCTTGGACAATGCACCTGTGATACAAATAGACAGGACTCTACCCTGCACTTTCCTCCATCAGCAACCCAGCCCATTGCAATACCCCCTCCACTTATTAGCACCAAAATAAACACCCTTTGAACAAATTCAAATATGGAGTCTGTCGATTATATGACACATGTATTAGTTTCACAAACATTGCATTTCTAGCAATAATGTAATATTAACATAGGTATAACCTGTAGTGGGCAGCAGTAAACACACCAGGAGCCAGACTGGGGCACAGAGATCTGATAATAGAGATGCCACAGGGTACAGTAAGTGGCCATAGACATAGGGAAATCAGGCTGCCATGTTCAATGTCAAACAAAGAACTGCAACGGAAGGTGAAGTTACAGTGTCTTACCTGTGTGTCACTGGCAGTACTGTTGAATGAGTGTACTTCTGTTGTCCACATCTGCTTCCCCTGCCTCCTCTTCAGCACAGTCCACAGGCTTCAACGCTGCCACATGACCACCTCCAGGCTCATCCACCTGCAGAAAAGGCACCTGGCATCTCAAGGCCAGGTTGTGCAACATGCAACAATGATCTGGCACACCTTCTTGGGTGAGTAGTACAGGGATCCACCTGTCAGATGGAGGCACTGGAATGTGGCCTTCAGGAGGCCAAAGATTCTCTCAATTATCCTCCTTGTTCACCCATGTGCCTCATTGTAACGTTTCTCTGCCCTTGTCCTGGCATTCCTCACTAGGGTCAGTAGCCATGAGAGGTTGGGATAACCAGAGTCACCTGTAAATGTTGAGGGATACCTGTTAGCCCCACACACCCTTAGGGCCAAACTCACACCCATATACCTACATCAACTGGGTGGGGACCATGGGCTCACCTATTAGCCACACCAGGTGCCTCTTGAGTTGAGACATCACATATGGATTGCTGCTATTGCTTAAGATAAAGGCATCATGCACAGAGCCAGGAAACTTGGCATTCAATTGGGAGATGTACTGGTCCACCAAGCACACCATCTGCAAATTCAGAGAGTGAAAGCTTTTTCTATTCCTGAACATTTCTCCGGGGGGGGTGGGGCAAATGCAATATGTGTAGCATCAATGGCACCAATGATGTTGGGGATATGTCCCAAGGCATAAAAGTCAGCCTTCACTGTGGCCAGATCCTCCACCTGGGGGAATATGATGTAGCTGCACATGTGTTTCAGCAGGGCAGACAACACTCTGGTCAGCACATTGGAGAACATTGCCTGAGACATCCTTGATGCCATGGCCACTGTCGCTTGGAAGGAACCACTTGCCAGGAAATGGAGCACTGACAGGACCTGCACTAGAGAAGGGATACCTGTGGGGTGGCGGATAGCTGAAATCAGGTCTGGCTCCAATTGGGCACACAGTTCTTGGATTGTGGCCCTATCAAGTCTGTAGGTCAGGATAATGCGCCTGTCCCCCATTATCGCCAGGTCCACCAGCGGTCTGTACATGGGGGATGTCTCCATCTCCTATTCATCCTCAGCGGTTGAATTCTAGGGTGAAAAACGATGAGGAGAGGGGCATATTCACACATATGTGAAAATAAAAATGCATTTCTTCCTTTACAGAAACATTATGTGAGTCAGTTGATGTGCCAATGTCTGCTGTGACGCAGTTGCCATGGCCTGTGCCCCCTGAAATGGCGGCTGCCTGACCTGTGAGGAGAGAGAAGTGGAAATGAGGTCATTCTGCTGGCGTTGTGCGCCGTGGCGGTCGGCGGTTGACGACCGCCGCACACATTCACATTGGTTATCTTTGGGCCCTATGGGTTCCAGGAGCCAATGTCGATGTATGCCGGCGGTGACGGTACATGCCGCAGCGGACGTGACAGCCATTTTCTATCTGTTCGCTCACTTGCTACCTGACCTTCAACGTGAGAGGACCACCACTGCAAGTGCTGCTGTGACCTGTGTCTGGCAGCGACAATGGCTCGAGTGTCTGTTGAAAGGGCCCCCGCCTTCACTTCGGAGGAGTTGGAGAGACTGGTGGATGGGGTCCTACCCCAGTACACTTTATTCCATGGTCCTCCAGACAAACAGGTGAGTACACTGTGAGCATGATGCGTGGACCATGAATGTATGGATTGCTGTGTGTGTAAGGCTCGTGTGTGGGGGGGATGAGGAGTCCTGGGCAGAGTGCTGCATGTCTGGTGGTCAATGTCTGTGCGTAAGGGGATGGGAGGGATATTGTGGGCCATGTGTGTAACAGTCCAGATGGTATGACTAATCCCTTTTTCTATGCATATTTTTCTGCAGGTCAGCGCCTATCAGAAAAAGGGTATTTGGCTTGCCTTTGCCAAGGAGGTGCGGACCCTGGGGGTCTTTGAGAGGCGGAGTACCCACTGCCACAAATGGTAGAAGGACCTGTGCCACTGGGCAAGGAAGACAGCAGAGGCCCAGCTGGGGCTGGCCTTCCAACGAGGAAGGGATGCCTGTCGGACCCTGACTCCCCTGATGTTCCGCATCCTGATGGTGGCCTATCCAGAGTTGGATGGGTGCTTGAAGGCATCACAGCAGCCACAAGGGGGTGAGTACAGATTCAGAATCATGACTTTGCACGCATTAAGGTTTTACCTGGGTGGGGATGTGGGCTGTGGTGCCCCTAGGCCAGGATGAACATTGCAGGGTAGGTCCCTTGTTGGGCAGGCTCGAAAGCACTCCAACCCCAATAGTGTTAGTGGGCATCTACTAATGGGCAGGGTCCTGTGGGTTTCAGGTGTGCAGCTAATGGCGTTAGGCAATGAAGCCCATGGGCTGGTGACTATCTTTGTAACTGTTAGTGCATGGCCTAGTACATAGTGTGTGTTGTGTACTCCAACGGTAGTGGTGTTGCTCGCATTGACCAAGTGTATCCTCTGTCTCTCCCCCCTTCTTGTTTTGTCACTCTGTCCTTGTGTGCATTAGCATCATCAGGCGGAGGAGCAGAGGCACCGGCGATGGAGGGAGCTGCATCCCACATGGGCCTGGAGGCAAAATCCACCGACGGTGAGGGCACCAGTGGGACGGAGGGCGAGGGGAGCACCACGACAGAGACAGGAGGGGACACTACCTAGAACGACTCCTCCTCTGATGGAGGCTCCCTGGCAGTGGCAGACCACTCTGTGCCCACCCCAACAACAGGTACAGCCACCACCCATGTACCAGCACTGCCCTCCAAGCAGCCCCTCAGCGTGTTTCCCTTGCCCGCTCACCCAGGAGGGCGGGCATCTCCTTCGCCCCAAGCACCTCAGGCCCTGCCCCAGTCAGCCTTGCTGCCCTCACTGAGGAGGCTATTGACCTCCTGAGATCCCTCTCTGTTGGGCAGTCAACCATACTGAATGCCATCCATGGGTGTAGCAGGGCATTTGCAACAAACAAATGCATATCTGGCGTGGCGGCCCATCCGAGAGCATTCCAGGCTCTGGCCTCCGCACTGATGGCAGCCATTGTCCCTGTCTCCAGCCTCCCCCTCCAACTTCCTCTACCCAGCCCCAATCCCCTTAACCCCAGCTTATCCCAAGCACACCTTCAGACCAGCAATCACCCAAAACAACACACAGAGGTGGCTCAGGCAAACACAAGCACCAAATTTCATCTCACATGCACTCACACAAGCACCATCCCCATGCAGACGCACCAACATCCACTGCCTCCACTGTGTCCCCCTCCTCCTCCTCCTCGACTCCCTTCCCAGTAGCATCTCTACTCACACCTGCATGCACTACATCCTCATGCACTACCTCCATAAAAAGCACGCCTATCACTACACGCCCCTCACTGGCAGTCACCACCCCCACATCCATGCGCACGTCCCCTGTGTCCTCTCCCACTGTGTCTGTGACCCATCCTCTCAAAGTACACAAACGCAAGCACACACCCACCCAACAGCCACCCACCTCACAACAGCATCCAACTCATGCACCTGCACCCAAACACAGCAGACTGACACCTCCTACACCCACTCCCTCTTCCTCCACTCCGAAACCTTCACCCTCTTCCCACCCCAGTGTCCCTAAGAAGCATTTCCTCACCAACATTAACCTCTTGCCTACCCCTCCCCCCGTCCTTCACCTCTGGCCATGGTGGCCAGAACCCAGCCCAGCACCTCAGCCACCCAGTCCACGGCCACTGTGGTCTCTGCAGCTGTTAGAGGCACCAAGGAGGCACCCGTCAGCCCAGCCAGTGTGCCATCAACACCTGCCAAGGCCAAGAAGGGTCCGCCACATGGCAAGGGCAAGAAGGGGACAACATCCAGCAAGGGGAGGGAGGCACAAACAGCCAGCAAGGCCAAGTCAAAGACTCCAGCAGGCAGAAGCAAGGAGGCACCACCATCTTCCAAGGGCACAAAGGGGCACAGAACACTAGCCAGGGCACGTCAGCCATCTGAGACTGCAGGTGAAGGCCTGGAGGCTACCACCACAACTGCCAGTATTGCCACCTGCACCGCAGCCAGCACCGCCACCTGCCCCGCCACAAGCAGCACTACTGCCAGCAGCAGCAGCCCCAGTGGGCAGCCATCCGAGGCTGCAGGTGAAGGCCTGGAGGCTACCACCACAACCGTCAGCACCACCACCTGCACTGCGGGAAGCACCGCCACCTGCCCAGCCGCAAGCAGCAGCACTGCCAGCAGCAGCAGCCCCAGTGGGCAGCCGTCCGAGACTGAAGGTGAAGGCCTGGAGACTACCACCACAACCGCCAGCACCGCCACCTGCACCGCGGGCAGCACCGCCACCTGCACCGTGGCCTGCACCGCCACCTGCCCCGCCGCAAGCAGCACCACTGCCAGCAGCAGCAGCCCCAGTGGGCAGCCGTCCGTGGCTGCAGCTGAAGGCCTGGAGGCTACCACCACAACTGCCAGTATCAGCACCTGCACCGCAGCCAGCACCGCCACCTGCACCGCAGCCAGCACTGCCACCTGCACCGCTGCCAAAACCGCCACCTGCCCTGCCGCAAGCAGCATCAGCCCCAGTGGGGAGCCTTCGAGGCTGCAGGTGAAGGCCTGGAGCCCCCTCCAGGAGCAGTGGCGTTGTACCATCTTCCGGCTGAGGTGCCCCCCCATTCCCCGTCCCCCTGAGGTGCCTGTGTGTTTTTGACCTGATGCCCCTGCAGTGTTCTCTCCGTATTGAGGCAGGAGACAAGTGTGGCCTTTGCCTATGTGTTTTGGCCCAGTGGGCCACGGACAGTTTTTGAGTGGGCATTGTCCCGCCTTTTGTATATATTGTATATATTGTACATACTGTTTTATCTTTATGAACGTATTTCTAAGTATTACTAATATTACACTCATTTTACTCCATTCCTTTTGTCCTTGCATTATTCCGGAGCGTTACGGGGTGTATATGTAATGTTGTTTCATGTGTTTGTGTGTATGGTGTTGGGGGTGGGGGTGTTACGTGTTGCATGTGTGTGTCACTCTCTTTTTCCTCTCCCCCTCCCTTGTGTGCTAGGTGCAGTACTCACGTGGTCGTCATCGCCTGTGTTCATGTTACTGGTGTATGAGAAGATACACCATCATGGGGAACACCTGCTGCTCGGGCTCCATGGCGTCCTGGTTCTTCCTTGAGTGTCGAGAGGTGAGTCGTTTCCCTTCAGAGTACTGTTTCCGCCATACTTTTGATGGCGTTGGTGCCTCCCTGGAAAAGCTGGTGGATGAGCGGGTTGTAATGGAGTGGGCGGTACATTGTCTTCTGCCTGGCTGTTGGCGGTTACCCCCGCGGTGTTTGTTGCTACCGCCGTGGCCGTCGGACTGTTAACGTGGCTGTATGTGTTAGCGGTTTCTGCCGTGGTCATGATTCCATTTTTTTTACCGCCAGCCTGTTGGCGTTGTTACCGCTGCTTTAACACCAACCGCCAGGGTTGTAATGAGGGCTTAAGTCTTTTTGGACCTGAGAATTCAGGGAATAGGAGGCAAGCTCTATCCAAGCCCTTGGAGAGCACCTCTTCACCACAGTCAGAGAGCAGCAAGGCAGCAGGGCAACAGCAAGGCAGCAGTCCTTCACAGAAAGCAGACAGCTGAGTCCTTCGTGCAGCCAGGCAGGTCCTCTTGGCAGGATGTAGGTTCTGGTTTAGGTACTCTCCTCCAGGAAGTGTTTGAGTTGGTAGGGGCAGATGCCCTGTTTATATACCCAAATGTGCATTTGAAGTGGCTTAGAAGTACACCAGGTCCCCTTTCAGTTCAATCCTGTCTGCCAGGGTCCCAATAGGGTGTGTGGAAGTCCTTTGTGTGAGGGCAGGCCCTCCACACTCCCAGCCCAGGAAGACCCATTCAAAATGCAGATGTATGCAAGTGAGGATGAGTATTCTGTGTTTGGGGTGTGTCTGTGTGAATGCACAAGGAGATGTCAACTAACCCCAGCCAGACGTGGATTGTAAGGCACAGAAAGATTTAAGTGCAGAGAAATGCTCACTTTCTAAAAGTGGCATTTCTAAAATAGTAATATTATATCCAACTTTACCAGTCAGCATGATTTTGTATCACCATTCTGTCCATACTAAATATGACCTTCCTATTCTTTTCAGATCAGCATCTACCACTCAGTGTATGAGGGCAGCCCCAATGTTAGCCTATGAAGGGAGCAGGCCTCACAGCAGTGTAAAAACAAATGTAGGAGTTTTACACTACCAGGACATGTAAACTACAAAGGTACATGTCCTGCCTTTTGCCTACACAGCACCCTGCCCTAGGGGTTACCCAGGACACACCTTAGGGGTGACTTATATGTAGAAAAAGGAGAGTTTTAGGCTTGGCAAGGCAAGTACTTTTAAATGCCAAGTCGAATTGGCAGTGAAACTGCACACACAGGCCTTGCAATGTCAGGCCTGAGACAAGGTTAAGGGACTACTTAAGTGGGTGGCACAATCAGTGCTGCAGGCCCACTAGCAGCATTCAATCTACAGGCCCTGGGCACATATAGTGCACTCTACTAGGGACTTATAAGTAAATTAAATAGTCCAATTGGGTGTGATCCAATGTTACCATGTTTAAAGGGAGAGAGCATATGCACTTTAGCACTGGTTAGCAATGGTAAAGTGCACAGAGTCTTAAAACCAGCAAAAACAGTATCTAAAAAAGTGGAGGGAGGCAGGCAAAAAATTAGGGGTGACCACCCTAAGGCTGTCAGGTCTAACAATCGGTATTTGTTACATTTTTCCATTCGTCATTGAAGGTAGCACAATTAAGGCCACAGAATCTAGCAATGAGATCAGCATATGCATTACCCATAGAGATAATATAATTTGCTTTTTGGTGCGCAGTAGATTTCACAATTGCGACATTTTCAGGTAATTGTAAATCTTTTAAAAAATCATGATTCCTGTCCCCTTGTCTTATAGGGGAAACACAAGAGGTCATGAAACTGTCTGTCTGTAAAAATCGTAACTTTATGCTGTGATGAAAAACAGCATGCTCTAGTAAGAGCAACCAATTCAGCCACTTGTGCAGAAAATCCTCCTTGAAGCCATGAAGCTTTGAGTACACCAGAAATGGTGCACACAGCATAACTAGATTTCAATGTTCCTGCATTGTCTCTTAAACAGGAACCATCAACAAAAATTATGTGATCATTTTTCTCTAATGGTGTATCCTGAATATCAGGTATGGGTTTGGTGTACAGTTCAGTAATATCCAGGCAGTCATTTTCCACTTCATTTATATTTTCAGGTTCACAATGTCTATAGGTAGCAAAGTAGCAGGGTTAAGTACCCCACATTGTTAAGGCTAACATTCGGGGAACCTAAAATCAGCAGTTTATAGCGAGTCAGCCGAGCATTTGTCAGCTATTGAGTTTTGGTCCTGAGAAGCAAGACGCCAAATGAGTGAGAGACCAGAACAGTTAAAGGATGTTCCATCACAATGTCTCACTCTGGGCAAGACTAGTACCAACCGCAGCTACATGTTTTAGGCTGCCTGGTAAAGCGTCAGTAACCAGATCCAATGTAGCTGAAAAATATGCTCCAGGACGATTTACGCCACCATGTACCCATGTTAGGACAGAAAAAGCACAATAATCATGCTCATGACAAAACAGTGAAAATGTCTTTGTGTAGTCAGGCATTCCCAGAGCTGTGCTCTGCACAGACTCTCTCTCAACTTGATAAAAATATTCATACAATCTTCATTGAAAGGCACAGGATCAGTGATATCTCTATGGGTCAATCTCTGTAAAGGCTTAGAATTAACAGAAAAATTAGGAATCCATTGGAGACAGTAACTCACCATTCCCAAAAACATTTTGACATATCTTTGAGTAATGGGAGGGTTAATTTGTGAAATAGCTGTAGCTCTTTCTCTGGACACTTTCCTTGCACCTTTCTCTATCTGATCTCCCAAGTACTTCACCCTTTCTGGCATTAATTTTGCTGGAGACACTTTGGCCCTCATTATGACATTGGCAGCAAATGCCGCCTACTGCCACGGCAACGGCCGCCAACATACCATCGCTGTGGCTACCGAGCATCCACCTAATTATGACCGTAGGCAGAATTCCACCAGAAGGCTGGTGGAATTCCGTCTATGGTTATGGTGGCGTACGGCGGTAAGGCCAGCAGCAGTACCACGCTTGCAGAACGCCGCCATCCATATCATGAGCCATAATACCGCCTGGCGGTGTTTTGCTGGCGGACGCTGCTGCTGGCAGCAGCGCTGCGTCCCATCTCTGGCCGGAGGACCCCCTGCAAGCAGGTAAGTCAGGTTCTCCAACAGGGGAGGGGGTGGGGGGTGTTGTGTGCGTATGTGGGAGTGTGTGTGACGGTGTTTGTATGCAAGCATGCTTGTGTTATGCGTGTGTGCATGAATGGGTGTGTACATGCATGTTGTGTCGTTTGATTGCGTGTGCGCCTGGATGTATGTTAGTGAATGTTGCTGTGAGTGAGTATGAATGTATGCATGCGTGGGTGAATGTGGGTATGCGTGTGTGTATGGGTGTGTATGTATGTGTATGTATGTGTGTATATATCAGGGGTTGGGAGGGGGAGAATGAGCGAGGACTCTGGGAGGGGGGCGGAGGAGACACCTATCAGTGCCAGGGAAGGAATTCCCTGGCACTGATAGTGCCTACCGCCATGGTTTCTGTGGCAGTACAGAAAACACGGAAACCATGGTGGTGGGCTGGGTCAAAATTCCAGGGGCGGCCTAGTGAAGGCCGTCAGGCTGGAGATTGTAGTCTAGTACTGTAAATGCAGGAAACAAGTAATCAATGGAAACTCTTCATTAATTAGATTACATTTAACTGATATGCATGCTTTCTTATCATCGCTATTTATTTGAATGGCAATTCCATCTGTGTCAACTAAGAAAGAGACTTCATGACCCACAAGTCTACCATTTACATAAGGGCCTCTCTGCTCCACCTCTAATGAAGCTGCTAGCACATTTTCTTCTTCATCTGAACTCTCACATACAATTTAATCATTCAATTCATCCTCACTGTGTATTCGGGACTGTGTAATCAGTGGTTTACTGTTTTGAATTAATCTTTGACCCATGTTCTGTTGAGGATCTACTACCTGCTGCTATGCCATTGGAGCTTGAGGTATTTGCATTTGCTGCTGTTGTGGCATTATTTGTATGTGCTGTTGCATTTGCTGTTGTGGCACCTGAGAACGTGTCACCTGCTGTTGGGAAATTTGCATTTGTGGAATCTTCATTTGATTATTCATATTCTGAACATTTACATTAGGATTCCAATTTCTCACTCCTTTCAAATTTGGAAAAGGATTATGTTCATTCATCTGAACAACACCTTCCTGTACCATGAAAGGACATTCCGGCTTCCAGTGTCAACGACCCCTGCAAGCGTGACAAGGTAAAATTGTCTTCATTGTCTGCATTTTACCTGAATTAAAATTAGTATTCAAATCAACACGATTTCCATTTTCACCACCACCACATCCTCTCGCCTGTTCCTGAGTCTGAACTACTTGCAAGTTTCCCTGCAATTGTGGAATTCCCTGCATTGCTGATTGTGCTGCTCTAATCCGCATCACCATCACCTTTTCTTTCAATCTTTTCTGCTTCATGTCAATTTTGTTTCTGCAATATTGATCAAACTGCAATACTTCATCAACCGGTTATGCTTGCCAGCAAATCAAATGCCTCTTATGCATGTTTCTAATTTCAGGTCTCGACCCCTGCACAAACCTGAACACAAAACTTATCATCTGTTTGGGTTCAATAGTCTTTGTGCCACTGTAATGCTTGTATGCCTGCAACAGCCTTTCATAATATCCATATATTGACTCCTCTGCTCCCTGAGCTGTCCTATCAGTTCTCTGCCAATCAATGTCTTTTGGGGAAATTCCCATTTTCAAAAATTCAGCCACGCTGTAATAGCTTTTAATTACTTCAGAAGACAGTCCACCTGTAAATTGATCTTGTGGAGGCTTTCTTGTGATCCAGTCAACACTCCTTTTGCATTCAATCCATTAGTCAGCTGGGGCCACTATTTCTAAAAAAGTATTTAAATCTTTCCACAAACACTTTGCAAGTTACACAAACCTGTCTGCCTTCTGATACCATTCCACTGGTTTCTCTCTCATTCTTGGGTAGTCATTTGTAAATGACAAGATATCTCTCCTGCTCCAAGGGACATGAACATAATACCCTCAAGGAATTTCTCTCATTGGTAATATCTTTACTGGACTTTACTGTACATTAGTTGCTACCTGTACCTGACACTGTGTTACCACAGCTGGAACTGCACTTGGACTAGCACTAGATCTAGCACCTTAATTTACTTCTTCTACTGTATATGGAGGAATACGATTTCTCAATAATTGTGTTCTAACTTCATCATCATCTGAATCAATATCATAAGTCAGTGATCTACTAACTTCATCTGACCTCCACTCAGTTCCTGCAGCATTCTTTTTCTTTTTCTTTATTCTGACATTGTCCCCTTTCTCTTGTTAAATTGTGGGAAACATTCCAATACCTTGAAAGGTTTCTATACTCCAAAACGTCTGCTCATTGTCCCATTTGGCTTCTAGCAATGTTTTTTCAGGTTTTCACATTCGTCTCACAAATTTTAATTTCTCTTGTTGTATGACTCTGAAATAGCTAAGGCTTCAAATTGTGCTTGTCTCAGAGAAGGCTTACATTCATAAAGTACTCTTCTCAAATTTTTTAAAATTCTCATATTAAAACTTTCATGAGCAGGAAAAGCTAAACTCCCTTCCTTCTCTGTTATTTTGTACCACTATTTTAACCAAATACAGGCTGATGGACCTTTCTCTTCAATTACTATGTATGCAGGTGTACCTTCGGGGGGAGAGGCAATTTCTCCTATTTTAACTGAAATGAAAGGATCTCCTCTTCTCGCACTTTTTAACGCTTTGAAAAGTTTCATTTTTACCTTCAATAGTGCTTAAAACTAAGAATTAAATTCAAAACAGGAAGTATTTAAATCCCTAAATCCCTTTCACTTGCTACTCTCAACCAATAGCTGTTCACGGTTGTCGACCAATCTATTCGCGGCTCCTTCCCAACAACCGACCAATACCAGTGTGGACCCAGTGACGTCACACTTGCTCACACAGCTGTTGACAAAGCCTCACGGCTCGTCCTTCAAACTTGATTCACACAAAAAACGAACTGCAAAATATTGCGAGCACTAAATAAAGCAACAAAACCAACTTGTCTGCTTAGTACAGATAGGTCTCAAACACTTCAGAAGCTGTACGCTGTACGGACATTTCAACTGTGGCCTTTCACTGAAACTGCTACTCTTCTGGCTTTGGCATTCTCTCATGCGCAGGTAAAATTTGACCTGCAAATTTCACCCTTGACTAATACTAGATCCTCCTTGTGTACTCAGGAATCACTTAGGCCCATATTTATACTTTTTTTGCACCGCATTTGCGCCGCTTTTTAACACAAAAGCGGCGCAAACTTACAAAATACAATAGTATTTTGTACGTTTGCGCCACTTTTGCATCAAAAAACGACGGAAATGAGGCGCTAAAAAAGTATAAATATCGGCCTTAGTAACTGTCAAACTAGCACTCCCTGAACACGCACACTAGGAATGCAACTACACTAAATGCAGATAAATAAAGACCACAACTAAGTGTCTCATACACTTGTACAATACTCCGGAGTCTTAGACCATGCAGGGTCCCTTACAACAACAACCATGTGGGCAATTATTTAGCACAAAGTGCCACATTCATTTGAAGTTTGACGAGTTCCCTACTCTCACCCTTTGAGTAGGCATACTCCCTACAAAACTACGTTGGAGTAAGCAAACTCCCTACTTAACTCATACATCAAAATTCATCTGCGATTTGCCAAAGCATTGCAAGCGCAAGCCCTACTTAGAACTCACATAGGGCCAGATGTAGGAAGCATTTTGCATGGTGCAAACTGCGAAAATCTCAGTTTGCGCCATGCAAAATGCTCATCGCGATGCTCATTCACAATTTGCAAGTCGTTACCGACTCGCAAATTGTGAATGCGACTCGCAAATAGGAAGGGGTGTCCCCTTCCTATTTGCGACTCGCATCGCAATGCTAAATTGCTTTGTGACCGTGAATGCGGTCGCAAAGCAATTCGCAGTTACCACCAGTGTCACACTGGTGGTAACCCATTCGCAAAAGGGAAGGGGTCCCCATGGGACCTCTTCCCCTTTGTGAATGTTGCCAAAAAGGATTTTTCAGAGTAGGCAGTGGTCCAATGGACCACTGACCACTCTGAAAAAACAAAAACAAATGGTTTCGTTATTTTATTTATTTGGCAACTCGTTTTCCTTTAAGGAAAACGGGCTGCAAAATAAAATAAAAAACTGCTTTATTTAAAAAAAAGTAATAGACATGGAGGTCTGCTGTCTTCAGCAGGCCACCATCCCTGTGAGTGCAGGAACTCGCTATGGGGTCGCAAAATGCGACCCACCTCATTAATATTAATAAGGTGGGTCTTTGTGACCCCATAGCGAATCGCAGACAGTGTCTGAGACACCGTTCTGCATCTGATTTTGCGAATCGGAAATTGTGAGTCGCACCTCATGTTCTTGCAAGATGGTGGGGATCTTTGTATTAATGACTCTCATCTTTACCATTATGTTTTTTGCATTTTTCATTACCCTTATCATTGCAGCCCATGCAACTTATCGTAGATTGCATTTTTGTTAATAAAACCAATAAAAACTTTGCTGCATCTCCTTCATTACCTGTGTTTGATTGAGACATGTTGTTAATGTGAGAAAGGGGTAGTCTCCGTTTAACCATGACACTCCCTGAGATGTCGCACTCTTGAGTCCATGCATAAAGGTTGCCACAAATTACCTTTTACTGTTGGGTTTTTAGTGAGGTGCTGCTTGTGAGCCTGGAGGTTTGGGCCAAAAGTTGCGACTTGTTGTAGGATAGGCATAGTCACCTACAAACATAAGTACTGTCATCCTTAAACCAGCAGTCTTGCCTAGAGCAAGAGTCAAACTACGACAATGCACCAACACTGGTGTTTAGGCACTAATATACATATACCCTGACTATCATTGTCTCACATACAACAAGTACCCTACGTACCATTATATGTAGACATCCGTGGTCTTGGGGCAGATCCTCCTCAGCTGAACAGGGACCACCTAATTAGGCTATAGGTTGTTCGAGCTTGAACCATTAAAAGGACTTTTCTCCCCACTTGGTGTTCCATCTCTTTACTCACTTCACAATATGGCTAACGCCATAGACATTCCTGAGAATGTTAGACATGCATTAACACTACATCTAATAGGTCATGGCTTATCATATGAGAAGGGGGATGTCACATTCATAGTAGAAGCTAATGAAGCTTACCAAACAGAAACATTTTACTCTTGGGTCACCTTTTCCGAGGAAGACTCTAGATCATTTACATTTCACACATACAGAATAGCAAATGTACCAGTACGGTACCAAGCATACCAGTATCTTGAAATACCTATTACTAATCAAGAACATCAAAACTGGTTTAATGGCACCCTACCACACATAATACAACCTGTAAGATTAGGTCCCTTAGGTAATGAGGGACCAACATGGCCTATGTTTGCCAGGTACACACCTCACCCTGGTATACAGAACATGCAGGCAGCTGATCTGCGAAATCTATACATTGAGATAGTAACAGTATATAGACGATTTGTTCAGTTTGTAATGCAAACTTTGAACACTACACCGGCGCGTCCAGCACCACCAGCACCTGCTGGATACCAATTGGCTACTACTGGGATGAATCCACAAACAGTACATTCTATCATGGGTAAAGTATGCACAGAATGAGAGAAAATCCTGCTCTGGATAACCCAGAAAACAAATCAGCTGGAAGCTGTGTTTCCCCATATGGGGCAAAAGGAAAAACATAGAATTCTCACAAAGTCCTTGACGTTCAGGATGGTTCCCTCGGTGGATGAATGTACCACATGGGGTACAGTCTTCGCTGCAATATATACTACCACACATGGTACCCGACACTTGCCAATTTACCAGAAGTCATAAAAAAAATTCAGAATGAGAATGGGGCTGCATCAGCCCTTGATTCGGGGATGAAATTAATGTGCAACTTTGGCACAGCCTCCTCAATAATACTCAGTAACATTAAAGGGGAAGTGGTAGCATTGGCTATATGCTAGCGCCTCCAAGAGAATCCACATTTGGACCAGGCGAAACAGCTACTGAAAATTATTTCTGACACCTATACCAGTATAGGACGGGATAGGTTGGGAACCAATCCGAAAAAGCTCGAAATACAGAGTACCACCACTAAGGAAGGTACTAAACAAGCACAGGAGGGTTCTACAGGCACTGGGATAAACAAAAACCAATTTAAAGACAGACGAAGTCAGAGAGCAGATTTTCCACACCCAGAGATCTCCGACAGGAGATATACTCTGAGAAATGGAGAAAATATAAAAGCTCCTGACAGATCTACTGATTCACGTCCCTCTCGTTCCTTTCACGACGCACCAGATAGCAGTAGCTAGAGAGGGGGCCGTCCAGATAGACGTCCTGAATATGTGAAACAGAAGAAAGACTCACCACAGTCTTCAGACAAAAAAGAAGATAAGTCCCCAAAACAAAAGCCACAATTTAAAAAGAAAAAGGTGGCATTACTGTCAGTTAAAACTGCCAGTATACTTGAGAACATTGCTGAAGAAGAAGACGTGGACAGTGACACTGTTAAACAGCGCAGCAGAGGTCACAGTATGTTGTCAGAGTCTGAAGGATCATCTGAATGCAACAGCAACTAGCGATTTCATTGCAGTTGAAACTGCGCACAGGTGTGTTCTTCCACCCGACAGGGTTTTTGATCTAAATATCCAAACTGAGGAGACGTGGAGTGCCCCATTGGTGTGATATTCTGGGATGAACTTAGTTGTGATATCCTACTGGCTGAAAGGGACTGGCCTCACGAGCACGTCAGTAAGCTTCCACACGGCGAAGATGTTGTTGTGCCTTCTTTCTCTGATCTTGTTCCAGAAGCGGTAAAACAAGCCTATGCTGGTAATTGGGCTATAGTGCAGGCACCTGTGTTATACCACAGCCATGTAGGTTGGGATAAGGATTCTCCTTGCCATGTAATACCTATCAGGTCTACACTCCAGCCTCAACCATAATATCCTTATCCTGTTAAACCGAAGCAAAAGCTCCGGTGAGGAAGATTCTCATGCAGCTCGAGTACCAGGGAGTAATTGAGCCCTGAGTCTCTGCAATGAATAACGTGTTATTCCCTGTAGCAAAACCAGACCATGACGACAGAATAGTCTTAGATTACAGACACTTAAACAGTCATACATGCACATATGATATACAAAATTCACATAGCACAGCACTAATTAATAACATAGTGACCAAAAAAAACAAAGCAACCTTGGATATTTTCAATGTTTCTTTCTGCCAGAACTTGACACACGAAAGTCGGGACCTCAGTGCATTATCATTTGGCTCACAGAAACGCTTTTGCTGTTTGCCCCAAGGCTACAAGAACAGCTCAGGGCTGTTCTCAACCCGTGTAACATTAATATTACATAATATTCATCCTGGGGCGCTGTCCTATGTGGATGACATCTATCTCACAGATGACCTCAACATTCATCTTATTAAGGTTGATCGGCCACACACTTTCTAGAAAAATATGCTCAACTGCAACCACCGAATACAAGCAAGAAACTACAGTCTTTACAATGTATCAAGCCACTCTATCACTTAATACACCCTGATTTTTCTAGCAGACACTTGACAGTTGAACACACATGCATTGTTATGAAATTGCAACAGGACATGCTAGAAGCAAAACACTTACACACTCGTGACAACAAAACAAATTTGCTGGTGCAATTGGGTTCACTTATGTCATCTTTAATGAGGGCAACACAGTGCCCATAGCCTTTAAATCACATTCATACTCTAATGCAGCATTATGTTTTGCACCCACAGAAAAAATACTAACTGCACTTCAGATGGCTCTCATTAAGGAGAGGCCACTTGCCCAAGGAAAACACTTATTGTTGTTACTCGAGAGCCAGCCTTAGAGGCCGTCACCAAAGCAAGCGTTCCTAATGCTAAAGCCCTACATCCAAGCTGAATTCAGTGGGCAACCTCACTGACTGCCACCGATGTAGATTATGGGGGTCATTCTGACCCTGGCGGTCATGGACCGCTAGGGCCAACGACCGCGGGAGCAGCGCCAACAGGCTGGCGGTGCTCCCATGGGCATGCTGACCGCGGCGGTACAGCTGCGGTCAGAAACGGAAAACCGGCGGTGTCCCGCCGGTTTCCTGCTGCCCTGGGGAATCCTCCATGGCGGCGCTGCAGGCAGCGCCGCCATGGGAATTCCGACCCCCTTACCGCCAGCCTGGCTCTGGCGGTTTTGACCGCCAGAACCTGGCTGACGGTAACGGGTGTCGCGGGCACTGCAGGGGCCCCCTAACAGGGCCCCACCAAGATTTTCAGTGTCTGCCAAGCAGACACTGAAAAGCGCGACGGGTGCAACTGCACCCGTCGCACCCCTTCCACTCCGCCGGCTCCATTCGGAGCCGGCATCCTCATGGAAGGGGGTTTCCCGCTGGGCTGGCGGGCGGCCTTCTGGCGGTCGCCCGCCAGCCCAGCGGGAAACTCAGAATAACCGCGCCGGTCTTTTGACCACGCAGCGGTATTCTGGCGGTTCCCGCTTGGCGGGCGGCTCCCGCCGCCCGTCAAGCTCAGAATGACCCCCTATGTCTTTGATTCAAAACTTCAGACACAAGAATTTCTCCAATATGAACAGGAGTACCCAGCACCTCTAGAAATTTTGCCCCTTGACAGATACCATGCTGTCATTTACATGGATGATTCAGCACAACCAGCTGTAGGTACTAAACATCAGTACTCAGTCGCTTGTGCAGCGGTGAGCAGAGTGAAAAAGGAAGGAATCTTCTACCTTCACTATACCTACACGCAGACCTTAGGGGACAGCGCAGCCCAGCTGGCTGAACTCAAAGCCCTTATTTTAGCACTAGAGCACACAGAGCCAGGATTACTGACTTTGATTGTCTGTGACTCATACTACTGCATCCAGTCATACAATGATTATCTTAATCATTGGTGATTGAAAGGGTTTAGAGACTTCAAAGAGAACACCATAAAATACAGAACTCTGTGGGGGAGGGTGGCTGATCTTAAGGCTAAGCTACCTTGTGTCCATATAGTACATACATTGGGCCACCAATGTGTAGGAGTACACGTTATAGGCAATACTTTGGCTGATAAAGTGGGCAAATATGCAGTAGCTACGGCTTCTGTTGCTGCAGTGACTCGTTCTCAGAAGAGATTGGATAATTACATTTTGACTGCCTTGAAAACTTTGGCTGAAGGCAAGCCTCTTCCAAAAGCGTACCCTGCAAAATACTCTTACCACATCAGTGCACAGAATGTTGCCTATGGAACAATTCCTGGGGTTGGAGATCGAGTGATCCCCAATCAAGACCAGAGGTTATCATCAAAGCAGCACATGAGGGTGTTGCATCTGCTCATGCTGGCATTTCGGCCACAGCGACTCTTGACCCTAGGGTAGGTCGCTCCCCCTGCCTCTGCAGCTCCACCAGCCCAGGCTCCTGACACCTCCCAGCAAGACCTGCTAAAACCGTAAGTACTCCCCCCGCCCAGCCCAGCGCTACTCACCTCTCTTTCCCTGAACTTCTGTCTTCTGCCTTCCGCTCTCTCCTCCAACCTTTCTCCGCACCTCTGCTGTCCATTTCCCTTCGCTTTCTGCTCCTTCTTCTGGTAGCCATCTTCCTCCGCTCTCTGCTCCTCTTCTGCAGCCCACTTGCTGAGTGTTCTGCTCTTCCTCTGTGCCCCGCTCCTCTTCCTCACCGCGCTCTCTTCCTGCGTGTTCTTTCTTCATCTGTGTTCTTCTTTTCTCCTCTTCCTCACCGCGTTCTCTTCCTGCTTTGCTCTTCATCGGTGTTCTTCTTTTCTCCTCTGCACCCCGTCCTGTGTGATATTTTCTTCCTTTTCTTCATCTGTGTTTTTCTGTGCTCTTCTCTGCCTCTGCACTCCGTCCTGCGTGTTCTTTCTTCTTTTTCTTCATCTGTGTTCTTCTGTGCTCTTCTCCGCCTCTGCACCCCGTCCTGCGTGTTCTTTCTTCTTTTTCTTCATCTGCGCTCTGTGTTCTTTCTTCTTTTTCTTCATCTGTGCTCTTCTGCTCTTCTCCTTCTCTGCACCCCGTCCTACGTGTTCTTTCTTCTTTTTCTTCATCTGTGCTCTTCTGCTCTTCTCCTCCTCTGCACCCCGTCCTGCGTGTTCTTTTCTTCTTCTTTCTTTTTCTTCTTCTTTCTTCTTCTGTGGCCTTCTGCTCATCTTCGGGACACTTCCCTCCTCTGCCTCTCTGGTCTCTCCTCTTCTTCCTGACTCCTCTCTCCTCTTCTTCTTGACACTTCTTCCTGACTCCTCGCTCCTCTTCTTCTTGACTCTTCTTCTTGACTCTTCCTCGTGACTCTTCTTCTTGACTCTTCCTCGTGACTCTTCTTCTTGACTCTTCCTCTTGACTCTCTTCCTCTTGACTCTTCTCTTGACTCTTCTCCCCTGACTCTTCTACCCCTCTCTTCTGTTCTTCCTGACTCCTCTCCTCCTCTGTAATCCCCCTTCCCTATCTTTTTTCCCCTCCCCCTCTACCTGTCCCCCCCGCCCTCTGCTTTCTCGCCGCCACCTCCTGCTCGGCCCGCCCCCCCTGCTCCCATTCGTCGCCCCCCCTTCGGCCTCCCGCCCCCAGCTGACCCCTCCTCCCCCCCCTCCTCCCTCTTATGGCGGCCACTGCGTGGCCGAAGGCGCGCCAAAGGCAAGCCCGTCTGCGCCCGTCCGCGCCTGGACCGTGCCCAGCGCCACGACCCCTGGCCCCCAGCACTCCCAAACCCCGCAGCACCACTACGACCCCACCTCCCTCCACGCTCTCAACCCGGGACGCTCCAGAACCTGCTTCCAAGCCAACCCTAAACGCACCCATGGGCCCTTCGCATGCCTCACCTGCAAAACTCACCTTCCACCGCGACTGCACCCCGCACGCCAGCCCACGTGCCAATAACCACCTCAAATGCATCCTGATCACCGCACGCTCTGTCCACAAGCACGCCATTGAACTATGGGACCTCCTGGACTCCACCGCACCGGATGTCGCCTTCATCACTGAGACCTGGATGAACGCCTCCTCGGCCCCCGACATCGCCATAGCCATCCCCGACGGCTACAAGATCACCAGGAGAGACCGCACCAACCAAGTCGGTGGAGGAATCGCCATCGTTTTCAAGGACTCCATCAACATCACCACCTCCACCGAAGACACCCCCCTCGCCACCGAACACATGCACTTCCAGATCCACACCGACCCCAGGACAACCCTCAGAGGAACTCTCATCTACAGACCCCCTGGACCATGCGCCCTCTTCAGCGAATCCATCGCAGACCTCATCTCCCCGCACGCCCTTGCCTCGCCGGACTACATCCTCCTCGGTGACCTCAACTTCCACCTGGAGCAGAACAACGACCCCAACACCACCACCCTGCTCGACAACCTCGCCAACCTCGGCCTCAAGCAACTGGTGAACACCCCTACCCACACCACCGGACACACGCTCGACCCCTTCTTCTCCGCCACCAACCACGTATCCTTCAGCCACTCCTCCGTAATACACTGGACCGACCACAGATGTGTCCACTTCACCTTCAGTCGCAAGACTCTCCACCTCCGCACACAACCCATCTCACGCAGACATTGGAACAAAATCCCCACGGAACAGCTTCGCTCCACTCTCAGCGACAACCACCCACCTTCTCCACCGACCCCAACGACGCAGCCCTCAGCCTCACTCATTGGATCACCAACTGCGCGGACAACCTCGCACCTCTCAGACGCCTCCCAAGACAGACCAGCACCAGGAAACCTCAATGGTTCACAGACTCCCTCAAGGAACCCAAAAAAAACTGCCGCACCCTCAAGAAAGCCTGGCGCAAAGACCACACCGCAAAAAACATGTCTGCCCTCAAAAACGCCACCCGCGAACACCATCAGCTGATCCGCGCCACCAAAAGAACTTCCTTCACAGACAGACTGGACAAGAACACTCACAACGGCAAAGAACTCTTCAACATTGTCAAAGAGCTCTCCAATCCTATCGCCAACTCCAACTCCATCACGCCCTCACAAGACCTCTGCAACTCCCTCACTACCTTCTTCCATCGTAAGATCACCGACCTACACGACAGCTTCAGACACCAGACCCAGCCAACCACCACAGAACCTACTACCCCAGCCATCACCCTCAATGCCTGGACTCACATCAGCGCGAAGGAGACCAAAGCTACCATGAACTCCATCCACTCCGGTGCCCCCTCGGACCCCTGCCCACACTTCATCTTCAACAAAGCCGACAACATCATCGCCCCGCATCTCCAGACCATCATCAACAGCTCGTTTGCTTCTGCCGCTTTCCCAGAGAGCTGGAAACACGTGGAAGTCAACGCCCTCCTGAAGAAACCTACAGCGGACCCCAGCAACCTGAAGAACTTCCGCCCCATCTCGCTCCTCCCTTTCCCTGCCAAAGTCATAGAGAAGACAGTCAACAAGCAACTGACCAATTTCCTTGAAGACAACCACCTACTCGACCCCTCTCAGTCCGGATTCCGAGCCAATCACAGCACAGAAACCGCCCTCATCTCAGTCACAGACGACATCAGAACTCTGATGGACCACGGAGAAACAGTCGCCCTCATCCTCCTCGACCTCTTGGCTGCCTTCGACACCGTCTGCCACCGAACCCTAACATCCCGCCTGCGCTCCACCGGTATCCAAGGACTGGCCCTGGACTGGATCACCTCTTTCCTCTCTAACCGCTCCCAAAGAGTCTACCTCCCTCCGTTCCGCTCAGACCCCACCGAGATCATCTGCGGCATCCCACAAGGCTCCTCGCTCAGCCCAACTCTCTTCAATGTCTACATGAGCCCCGTCGCCGACATCGTACGCAAACACAACATCAACATCACCTCCTACGCCGACGACACTCAGCTGATACTCTCCTTCACCAAAGACCCCACTGGCGCCAAGACCAACCTGCAAGATGGAATGAAAGACGTTGCAGAATGGATGAAACTCAGCCGTCTGAAACTGAACTCAGATAAAACTGAAGTCCTCATCCTCGGAAACACCCCGTCCGCCTGGGACGATTCTTGGTGGCCCACGGCCCTTGGCACCGCACCTACCCCCTCAGACCACGCACGCAACCTCGGATTCATCCTGGACCCACTTCTCACCATGACCAAACAAGTCAACGCCGTATCATCTTCCTGCTTCCTCACTCTCCGCATGCTCCGAAAGATCTTCCGCTGGATCCCCGCCGACACCAGAAAAACTGTGACCCACACCCTTGTCACAAGCCGCCTGGACTACGGAAACACCCTATACGCAAGAACCACCGCTGAACTCCAGAATCGTCTGCAGCTAATTCAAAACGCCTCCGCCCGCCTCGTCCTCGACATACCCCGCAACAGCCACATCTCCGCCCACCTGAGACACCTGCACTGGCTTCCCGTCAGCAAAAGGATCACGTTCTGGCTCCTCACCCACGCACACAAAGCCCTCCACAACAAGGGACCCGAATACCTCAACCGCCGCCTCAGTTTCTACACGCCCACCCATCAACTTCGCTCCGCCAACCTCGCACTCGTCGCCGTCCCTTGCATCCGCCACACCACGGCGGGTGGGAAATCCTTCTCCTACCTGGCTGCCAAGACTTGGAACTCCCTCCCCATGACCACCCAGGACCACCCTGCATTCCGGAGGCAGCTCAAAACCTGGCTCTTCGAGCAGCAGTAACCCCCCTTCCCCTAGCGCCTTGAGACGCTCACGGGTGAGTAGCGCGCTCTATAAATTTGTTTGATTTGATTTATGACAGTAAGACTCTTACAGAAACGCTTCTGGTGGCCAGGTCTATATAAACAGACAAAACAGTACGTCGTTTGTTGTGACATTTGCCAGCAGATTAAGGGCTCCAACATCCAATGCCCACCACAGACATCCCTCTTAGTGTCCAATAGGCCACTACAATGTGTGTACCTGGACCATTGTGGTCCCGTTCAACCTGATGGTACATACAAATACATCTTAGTCGCTGTAGATTCTTGTTTCTAGATTCCTGTGGGTATGGCCTCAGTGGTCGACTGACACTCGAATTGTTATCACTCAAAGACTTGCTGATCTTTATCGGTAGATATGCGGTTGCAGCATTCCATTCTGACCAGGGCCCTGCCTTTGCCTCTAAGGCATTCAGGGACATCATGGGGACGATGGGTGTTGAACCCATTACTCCTCACCATACCATCCTGAGGGAAATTCAGTCGTGGAGAGGAAGAATAGTGATGTAAAGCAGTCCTCAACATCTAGAGTATTAGGTTCTTGCTGCAGTTGGCTTCATCACGTCTATGGGGTCCAGAGAGCACTGAATAATCTGCCAGGACTGTCCTTGAGGGGGTCGCATTCCCTATGAGGTTCTCTTTGGGACACCTTTGTATGTCTCCGATCTAGATAGCCCTGGTTTGGTGGCAGCAGAGACACCTTTTGACATAAATGAACGTCTCACCGTCTTACAGGATGTTCAGCAATTCTGTGATGATAAATCATCCGCCAGTGCTGCCACCTTAAGAATAAAGGATTTACCAACAACTTCTACTGGCTGGATTCCTAAAGTTGGGGATCTGGTTTGTGAGAAGATTGCTGTGAAGAAGGAATTAGGTCTATCCTACAGAGCACCTAGTCCTGGGACTACAAGGTCTACCACCGCTGCCTGGTGCCAAAGCAAACAGATTCATTTCCATTGATTGCATCAAACTTCACCATGTGGCCAATCCTACACAGTAGACCCAGAGGTCTCTTGGGTAGTTTCCCGTCCCCCTCTCACTACCCAACAGAACACACCTCTTCAAAGCAGAAATAACAACACTACTTCTGACTACACAAGCATGATCAATGATGCTAAAAATACCTCCTTGACCGTGGGGAGGGCAGAAAATGAGCTCTTGCTGATTCCAGTTACCACTTCAACGACAACACCTGTCCAAGATTTGGCTGTCTTCTACACCAACACAACACAAATTAATGACATAGTCTACCATGAGCCTCCTCGTGAAGTGGATTCATCCACCAGCAATGCACCTGCACCTGTATTTGCAGAGACACCTTCTGGTTAGTTCATTGACATTTATGACTTTTCTTCAGACTCATCCACTCCTGTGATTGAAAATACTTGAAAGACACATAAGCTGTATCTATGGCTTAAAAATAACTATTTAACATACCCATGGAACTATCTATGGTTATCCTTGGCATTATTTGCATATTTCCTATGAATTCGTTTTGTGACTGTTTTCTTTTTGCTTATAAATGGTCATTACCTTCCTGAGTGCTCCTCTGTTGAGCCTGTGGATGAAGTCTTAACTCCATATCATTCCTCACATAAGGTCCGAAGAGACTTGTCCCTTTTGAACATTTCAGGTGTACCAATTCCTGATGCGATTGTGTGGGATAAATTTCCATTTGATATATGGGCCTACTGAGGTCATTCAAATTCCTTATGTTTTCAAATTTTCAGTGACTGAAGTAATTACACCTGGTGTTGTATCTGATGATTGGGATGTCCAGACAGTTGATTCATTGTTAACTGAAATGAAGGATAAGTCAGCATTTGAAAGTGATCATGTATACACCAATGCAAAGAATTATGGGGAAATGTTCTGCTATAACAAATGTGGGCATTACTACCTGTACTGTGCAACTAGACATAGGGGGTCATTACAACATTGGCGGTATAAGGCGCTTACCGCCATGCAGAAGACAACCAATACACCGCTGCGGCCGCAGTAGACCGCCACAGCTATTATGACACACATCACGGAATCCGCCGAAATTCAGACACCCACACAATACCACCACACCAAAGGTCAGCGATAAACATGCGGAAACACATCCTCCACCTCCACGCCAACAGAAACACGCCCATGCCATTACGACCCACGAATCCACGCGTCGGTCTTTCAACCGCGGTATTCCATTGGCGGTACACACCGCCGCGCTCAAAATACACACACATCTCCAAAACACCGCCACATTGGACAATTTGAAATACACACACCTGACACACATACACACACCACTCCCACACACCCAATACTATATAAAACACACACCCACATCACCCACAAACCCCTACTACCAAAAATTCAGAGAGAAGGCCAGAGAGACAGCACAGAACAGACAACCCCATCACACAGAGGCACACAACACCATCATCCACGCAACATCCAAGCACAAAACACCACATACCACTACACTCACCACACTCATCAACACATACACCACCCCACACATCACCTACACCACCCCATGTCACGTCAAAGACACCCCCGCTTCTCCGAGGATGAGCTTAGGGTCATGGTGGAGGAAATCATCCGGGTAGAGCCACAGCTATTTGGCTCACAGGTACAGCACAGATCCATAGCCAGGAAGATGGAACTATGACAAAGAATAGTGGACAGGGTCAACGCAAGTATCGTCACTGGTCCAGAGACCACCGCACAAGACACAGCCCAGGAGGGCCCAAGTATCGTCACTGTTCCAGAGACCACCGCACAAGACACAGCCCAGGAGGTCCCAAGTATCGTCACTGGTCCTGAGACCACCGCACAAGACACAGCCCAGGAGGGCCCAAGTATCGTCACTGGTCCTGAGACCACCGCACAAGACACAGCCCAGGCGGGGCCAGGATACCACAGCCCCGCTGGGCAATGATGGAACATCATGCCACACACCAATGTCCAGTATGGAGATTGTCATGCCACATACCAATGTCCAGTGTGGAGTTCGTCATGCCACACACCAATGTCCAGTGTGGAGATCGTCATGCCACACACCAATGTCCGTATCAGAACCGCCATGTCAAATCACCGCTGAACAGTCCAGAGACCGCCATGGCAAAGCACCGCTGAACAGGGCAAAGACCGCCATGTCAAAGCACCCCTGAACAGGGCAAAGACCGCCATGGCAAAGCACCGCTGAACAGTCCAGAGACCGCCATGGCAAAGCATCGCTGAACAGGGCAATGCACCGGGTAGGAATCAATGGCCCACCACACCAGGCATCCTTGTCCCATGTGCAGCTGGGACAGTGACAGGACACTACCTTTCACGGGGAGACTCATCCAGTCTGGGCACCAATCACCCGCCAGTACCAGTATGGACCTGCATCGACTTGAGAGACTGTGGCTTTGCACTCCCCAGGATGTAACAGTGGGCAACCCACCCACTGTAGAGACTTGAGAGACTGTGGCTTTGCACTCCCCAGGATGGCACAGTGGGCAACCCACCCACTGTAGAGACTTGGGAGACTGTGGCTTTGCACTCTCCAGGATTGAACAGTGGGCAAGCCACCCACTGTAGAGACTTGAGAGACTGTGGCTTTGCACTCCCCAGGATTGAACAGTGGGCAAGCCACCCACTGTAGAGACTTGAGAGACTGTGGCTTTGCACTCCCCAGGATACATCAATGGGCATGGAGCCCCGTCGTGGATCTGGCTTTGCATTCATGTGGCTGAGATGCCCCCCCCTTTCCTTCCCCCTGAGGTGCCTGTAGTGTTTCTATCTGATGCCCCGGCAGTGTTCTCTCGGATTTAGGTCAGGTATCTATTGTGGGCCTCGCCCATGCATTTTTGGACTGTTTGTGCACGGACATTGTTGTGTACATATCTGCAATACTTATCGGATTATTTATGTAAATATGAGTGATTTTGGAATACATATATTTGTATATTTTTGTATGACATGTATATTGGCAGATTATAATGTTTGCCCAAAATTCAAATTGTCTTTGCATTCTTCCGGGGGATTGTGGGTTGTTACTGTTCTTTTTGTGACTGCATTGGTGTGTATGTTGTACTATGCGAGGGTGGGGGTGTTTGGTGGGTGTCCCCCTAACTTTTGCCTCCCGCGTCGTAGGTGCAGTACGTTGCTGTTGGTCGTGAGGGAGCAGAAAGACAAGGGCAGGTAGTATTTGGAGTTCCGGCTCCATGGAGTCGTCATTCCTCGTGGGATGTGTAGAAGGTGAGTGTTTTCCCATAGCAAAAGCTGTTTCCGCCATGTTTTTATCCACGGTGAATCTGCCCCGGAAAAGATGGCAGATTGGCCTTTGGTGATACTGTGGGCGGTACATTGTCTCCCGCCTGTCTGTTGGCGGTGACCGCCGCGCTGCTTGTCTGTACCGCCGTGGTGGGCGGTGTGTTAAAGTGGCTGTCTTTGTTGGCGGTTTCTGCCAGGGTCATAATTCCCTTTTTTTGTCCATCTGACTGTTTGCGGTATTACCACATCTTTAACACCGTCCGCCAGGGTTGTAATGACCACCCTAGATCAGTATTCAATTACACACGGTGGGAACCCTGTTCAACACCACCTGCGGGGAGCTGAAAATATTATTCAGATAAATTGGCTTATTTTTCTGGGCATGTTTTAAAAAATTCAGAGTAATATTATTTCAAGTTACCTCCTTTCAAAATTAGGAACATTTTTATGACATTACACAAAACTGATTTATTCAGATTCCTTTGTTTCCCATCTTGCAATTAAAGGTTACAAATACTGGAAGAACACTATTGATGTAAAGAGTGTATGAGGAACACAAGACTGGCAAATACAGGGTAGGGAAGCTTTATTTAGAGTGTGCCTTATTCCTGTGCAAATGATCTTTTTAAATGATACCATTCATCAGACGTCCTGTCTGGGGTTAGCAAAAATGAAAGAAATGAATACACCCAGTATCCCCACTCAGGCAAAATTTAATAATTAGCAGTCCTTCCTGAATCTCACAGAGGAGGAACTAAATGCAAAGGTTCAGGCTGGCCACTTTCCAGTCCCGGTGGGTGGTTAATTTGGCCAATAGACACAAATGGGTGTCAGACACGTTTTGTGAATTCCTTAGAAGGGTTTCAAGATTAGCCGGCCAGACCCTCGCTTTGTCTTGGGTCAACACACTGGAATAGTTACAATATACAGTGTGGGTAAACTGTGCCAACAGTGGGTACAGACTAACACGTTAGCCACAGTTAAGGAACATCTTAACACTCTTTCTGAAGATGTAGACTTACAGGACTTCTTGTTAGGTCCTAGAAAGCCACGCTGTAAAAGATTAATCTATGCCATACATAATGAGATCTGTAATCTTTCTCAGATAGAAGCTGCTGCATGGTTAAGGCAAATAGACAAGGAAAATTTAGAAAAGGCTTTAGGTGCTGTCGAGAATGGCATGAACACTCTGCATAGTGTCGTCTGGGATTCATATCTTTCAGACAGACATGTTCATCTTATATTGTGGGTAAAGTCAGCTGCCTTCCATCATGCAGTTAGTTTGGATATTAAAGACTTTGAAAAATGGCTGTGTTCCATACAAGTATATTAACAGTAGAGCTTGTTTGCTGCTTTTAAGTTATCCAAGGAACAACAGACAATGGCTAAAAGGGAAGCGAGTTTCACCAAGCTTCACATAGAAAAGTTAGAGAAGTTGCCTTTTACTGTTGCAGAAAGTCCATCAATGGTATTGCTTTTAAATAGCATTATTAACTTGCCCTTTTCTACTTTTTGTTTTTTGAAATGCTTGAAACATCTTGCCGAGGGCAGGAACGAGCGGTTAGGTGATAGCTATCCTATAGAAAAGTGGGAGTTGCCCTTTGAATACAAATGTTTGAACGACAAAACAGACATCTTCCTCAGCGGAAGCGAATGTGAGGCTACTGTTAGTCATTCAATGATCTGCAAGCAGGTGTCCCTTCATAGCCTTTGCACTGCAGGGGTCGCGAACTTGGCCTGTTTTCTAAAGGTTACTACGTCCTTTTGATTCAACCAGAATTTCATGTACTTTCAAATGGAAGTTATGTGGTGCTAAGCGACCAATGCTGTTGCGGTGTGCAACCAGGAATTGCCAACGCAATTTACGTCTCTAAGGTCGTTACGTGTTGCAGACAACTTTTATTCCCCTCCACACGAGAGATAGGAATATCAGAAATGTGGCCTCACATTGATACTGCTAATGTAAATTATGACACGCTGAGCAGACTAAAGTTGCTACTGCTCCAAAAACAAGTTGCATTGACATCGGCTGTAGAGACAAATGCTCTCCACATAGCAAGATCATCTGCCGAGATACAATCCTTATTAAATGCCAACTTCTCCAAGAACTTTGGATAGCTGGTATCCAGAATTTTCAATGCTTCGAACACTACGGAAATTGTCCATTTCTTTGAGGTTTGGATTTGTGTCCATATTCCAGACTGTCTTCGGAGTCATTCCATCGGCCATCCATTCACTCCTTTCCTGCGTGTTTGGCGGCTTCCCTATAATTTTGGCATTATTAAGTGGAATACTGCTGCTATTTCTTCTGATTCGCAGTGGTTGTGTTTTCCCAGCTATGCAAAATAATGGAACCACTGCCACTAGCTCAACTGTGCCGTGAACGCATGGTTCAGATCTTTAACACTCCGTTGCTGGAAAAGTTAGATTGCGATTGGTCATTGTCATTCTGACTAATCCTATGGTGCGTGCAACCGTTTTTTCACTGTGTATTCGAACATTTGCCTACAGTGTGTTTTCATGTTCGGCTAGTGGCTCCTGTGGACCAACCTCTGCTGATGTCCCCAATTAGGGTTCATTCACGGTCATGCCCCTTGGGACTAAGGCTGATTCGCAAGGCCACCTATGAACCACCTTTGGTGAATGATCTGGCTATTTTTGGCGCTGTGGAAAGTGCCACTACGCAATACTGCTCCGTGGATCTGTCTGCCTATTCTGTCATCAATCTAATATCTGATTATGTGGCCTCTTTCCACTCAATCGCTTCAAAGATGCTCTTCAAGATCATGACTACTGTTGAATGAATTATTGATTGCCTTTTAACTTTGGCCTGCTATGCTTGTCATGGGCTGCAATATGGCCCTCATCATGACCCTAGCCGTCTTCTGACAGCGGTACTACCGCCACATTATGAGATTGGCAGGTTGGCTGCAGCCAACCCACCAATTTACCACTCATACTGCCATTGGCATGGGCAGTGCAGCGGCAGTGCAGGGGCCCCCATGGACAGCCCCATCGCGCTTTGCACTGCCCGAATTACAGGCAGCAGAAAACGAGACGGGTAATGCTGCACCAACCACACCGTCACATTGACGCCGGATCGATTACCAGCTGGCATCAATGTTAAGACCCTGTTCACTGCAGGGCCAGTGGGTGGAAACACTGTTTCCACCCGCCGGCCCTGCGGTGAACTCTTAGTAGTGCGGGCAGTGTTCAGATGGCCTGATGGGGGGATGAGCTTGGCAGGCGGCCGCCGTCCGCCACACTCATAATGGGGGCCCTAATGTAATCCCGCACAATGCTCAACAAATCTTTTTTGTACTCTCTCTGATACTTAATCCTCTTCCTAATCATGTATCCCCACTCCCTGCTCATACCAGAGGCGCCTGGTACCTTTTGATACTGCGGGGTGAGTGAAGTGCCCCATCACTTCCCAAAAAACAAAATAAAAGTCCCCCTTCTCCCAAAACCTCAAAGTAAATCACCCATCCCACCAAAATCCCCAAATAAAGTAACCCCTCCTTCCAAAAGCCCAAATACAAATATAACCACTAACTACAAAATAAAACACAACCACTATACTTACACGCTTTACACATTTAAAATAAAATAAAACAGTATTTACCCACGGCGGCGCGTCCTCCTCAGTGTTCTTCTGCTGTCTGTTGCATGAAGAGCTCCCCTAACCAATCCAGATGGTGCTCTCATGCTGTTAACCAGCATGAGAGAAGCACCTGGATTTGGTAGAGTGGCTGGCTAGATGCTTCTTTAGGCTCTGGAGGTCTGTGCTTCGTCTCCACCTAGCTGTCTAAGGCAGCTTGGTGGAGAGCTTCAAAGTGTGCATGTCACTTTGGCTAGTGCAAGACAGCTGGCCAAAGAGACATGTGCACTTTGGAACATCCAGTCAGCCCTGCTTCAGTCCTCCATGCTGCCAATCGGCAGCAGAGGACATGACCTGCATGTCTCTGGGCTTGGGGCTGCAGCAGTATGCACATCAGTAAAAATTAGATGGCAATTATTTTTTCTTGCATGGCTTGCAACAGGCGGCATGGGGATGATATTCCCCCACCTTCATAAAAAAACTGCCACTGGCTTAAACTGCTATAAGTTGTCATAGAGACTCCTGTTATAGGAATGAGACTGCCCGATTTGGGCAGCAGCTTCGTCAAGCACGGGGTACTGAGTCTGATCCTGCGCCGTTTGAAAACTGTCGGCCTAACCTTTATGGCCAGCCAGCAGCACCTCACCAGTACCCAAGAGTAAAGGTGATTGTGGGAGCCCTTCACATGACATCTTGATTTCTCAGGGAAACTGTGAGGGAACAGATCTTACTTCTTTCTCTGAGTAATATGACTCACACATACAATGGCAAACAGAAGCAGGACTAGGTTCAATATGTTTTATTGAATCAACTGCATTCTATGTAAAAAGGCATGCATTGTGATTATAAAGATGATAAAAGATAATAAAAGCAAGGCAGTGACAAGGAAAGTGAAACATAGGAAACCGCACTGTCACAACAATGGCTCTAGAATCCCCACCTGCACAACTAAGATTCTATACAAGACCATGGTAGTGCAAGCCCTAATCTTCCCTTTAAGTCCCCTGGAATAAACCTATCCCTCATACCTCTGTTTATAGGTAAAGAAGAGGTCTGTTGGTCTGCTGAGAGTCCTCCCACATGTAGGGAGAGAAACTGCAAAGACTACATGCAGCGTAAAATGGCAGTGAGGTGTTTTATGATAAAACATCTAAGTGGTCATTACGAGTTTGTCAGTCCCCAGACCGCCAAGCCGACTGTGGCGGTCACACGCCCGAGGCCGACGGAGTAGACTGCCATTTGAAGACCATGGCGGTGATCCAAATGGAACACAGCCAGTTCCACCAATGTTTTTACGGACCGTCACGGCCGGTGGTAGGCATCTCCAGGCCAGAGGAGACCATGTTTCCGCCGAGCATATTACGAGGTTGCACACCGCCAGAATTTCCGGGGCAGTCGCACCGCCATGAAAAGCATGGCAAAAATAAATAATAGAAAAGGAGACACTCACCTTTAGGAACACAGACATGTCCGCAGCCGCCATAGAACCTAAACTTAAAGTCTTCCCACTGCTCCTGATGGCCATACATCTCCAGAACCGGCAATGAAGACAACAAACGTAAGTACACACGCCTAGCGCACACTGGCGGAAAGGCTATTATTACACACCCACACACAACACACACACCCAGCGTGGCTAGTGAGGGCCACACACACAAACAAACACCTATACCAACACAATCACACACGTACATACCCATACACACACAAACAACACACACCTCGGCCAACATACACGTGTCAATCAATCAATCAATCAATCACGATATTTATAAAGCGCGCTATGTACCCGTCAGGGTTTCGAGGCGCTGGGGGGAAGGTGGGGGGGGGTGGAGGTGTGCTGCAGTTAGCGGTCGAAGAGCCAGGTTTTGAGGAGTCTCCTGAAGGCGAGGAGGTCCTGGGTCTGGCGTAGAGATGTGGGGAGAGAGTTCCAGGACTTGGCGGCGAGGAAGGAGAAGGATCTGCCGCCGCAGGTCTTGCGCTGGATTCGGGGGGCGAGGGCGAGGTTGGCGGATCGAAGTTGACGTGTGGGAGCGTAGAAATTGAGTCTGGAGTTGAGGTAGGAGGGTCCGGCGTTGTGAAGTGCCTTGTGAGCGTGGGTGAGGAGTTTAAAGGTGATCCTCTTCTCCACCGGGAGCCAGTGGAGTTCCCTCAGGTGAGGGGAGATGTGACATCGGCGGGGTATGTCGAGGATCAGTCGGGCGGAGGCATTTTGGATACGCTGGAGTCGTTTGATGTCTTTGGTTGGGATGCCTGTGTAGAGTGCGTTGCCGTAGTCAAGTCTGCTGCTGACGAGGGCTTGGGTCACCATCTTTCTGGTCTCTGTTGGAATCCACTTGAAGATTCTGCGGAGCATGTGGAGGGTGTTGAAACAGGAGGAGGAGACGGTGCTGACCTGTTTGGACATGGTGAGTGCAGAGTCCAGGATGAAGCCGAGGTTTCTTGCGTGGCTGGCAGGGGTGGGTGGGGGTCCGAGGTCGGCGGGCCACCATGAGTCGTTCCAGGCCGAAGGAGAGCGCCCGAGGATGAGGATTTCCGTCTTGTCGGAGTTGAGTTTCAGGCGACTGTTGTTCATCCATTCGGCGATGGATTTTAGTCCTTCGTGGAGGTTTGTTTTGGCGGTGAGTGGGTCTTTGGTCAGGGAGAGGACGAGCTGGGTGTCGTCGGCGTAGGAGATGATGCTGAGGTGATGCTGGCGGGCCAGTTTTGCGAGGGGGACCATGTAGACGTTGAACAAAGTAGGGCTGAGGGAGGATCCTTGGGGGACGCCGCAGATGAGGTTGGTGGCTTTGGAGCGAAAGGGGGAGAGTCGGACTCTCTGAGTTCTGTCGGAGAGAAAGGATGAGATCCAGTGGAGGGCTTTGTCTTGGATGCCGGCTTCCTGGAGGCGGGTCAGTAGGGTGCGGTGGCAGACTGTGTCAAAAGCGGCTGATAGGTCGAGGAGAATGAGGGCCGAGGTTTCGCCGTTGTCCATTTGATGTCTGATGTCATCTGTGGCGGCGAGGAGAGCAGTCTCCGTGCTGTGGTTTCGTCTGAATCCGGATTGTGAGGGGTCCAGGATGGAGTTGTCTTCGAGGAAGTGGGTGAGTTGTGTGTTGACGATCTTCTCGATTACTTTTGCTGGAAAAGGGATGAGAGAGATCGGGCTGAAGTTTTTGAGATCGTTGGGGTCGGCCTTGGGTTTCTTGAGGAGGGGTTGGATTTCAGCGTGTTTCCAGCTGTCCGGGAAGGTGGCGGAAGTGAAGGAGAGGTTGATGATCTTGCGGAGTTTGGGGGCGATGGTGGCGTTGGCTGTGTTGAAAACATGATGAGTTCATGGGTCCGTGGGGGAGCCTGAGTGGATGGTGTTCATGGTTGCCATGGTTTCTGCGTCGTCCACGTGGGTCCAGGTGGTGAGGCGGCAGTCGCGGTTGGAGACGTCGGGGGGGGGATCTGGCGGTGGGCCGGTGTTGAAGCTGTTGTGGATGGTAGCGATTTTCTGGTGGAAGAAGGTGGAGAGGTCGTCGCAGAGTTTCTGGGAGGGCGGGATGTCGTTGGCGTTGGCTTTTGGATTTGAGAGTTCTTTCACGATGCCGAAGAGTTCTTTGCAGTCGTGGGCGTTGTTGTTGATGCGTTCGGTGAAGTGGGCGCGCTTGGCGACGCGGATCCGTTGGTGGTGTTCACGGTTTGCGTCTTTGAGGGAGGCGAGGTTGTCGGGCGTGCGTTCTAGGATCCATTTCTTTTTGAGCTTCTGACAACGGCTTTTGGAGGTGGTCAGTTCGTCTGTGAACCAGGCTGTTTTTTTCTTTCCTTGGTTGGCGGTGGGCTTCTTGAGTGGGGCTAAGGTGTTGGCGCAGTCGAGGATCCATTGATGGAGGTTGATGGCGGCTGTGCTCGGGTCGGTCGCGTCGGGTGGAGGGTTTTTAACGAGGGTGCTGGTCAGTTGGTCTTGGGTGACTTTGCCCCAGCGGCGGTAGGGGGGTAGATGGATGCGGTGCTGCTCGGTAATTTTCTTATAGGAGAAATGGACGCAGTGATGGTCGGTCCAGTGGAGTTCGGAGGTGTGGCTGAAAGAGATGTGGTTGCTTGAGGTGAAGAGGGGGTCGAGGGTGTGTCCAGCGATGTGGGTGGGAGTGTTGACCAGCTGGCGGAGTCCGAGGTTGAGGAGGTTGGAGGTCAGTGCTGCGGTGTTGACGTCGTTGTTATTTTCCATATGGTAGTTTAGGTCTCCCAGGAGGATGTAATCCGGGGAAGCGAGGGCGTGGGTGCTTGCGAGGTCGGCGATGGTGTCGCTGAAGGGGGCTCTTGGTCCTGGAGGGCGGTATATGAGGGTTCCTCTGAGGGACGTGTTGGGGTCTGTGTGGATCTGGAAGTGGAGGTGTTCGGCTGTCTTGAGGGTGTCGTCAGTGTGGGTGTGGATTTTGAGGGTAGCTTTGTGAGCGATGGCTATTCCGCCGCCGATTCCGTTGGTTCAGTCTCTTCTGGTGATTTTGTAACCGTCCGGTATGGCGATGGCGATGTCCGGAGCCGAGGAGTCGTTCCACCAGGTTTCGGTCAGGAAGGCCACGTCGGGTGCAGTGGAGTCGAGCAAATCCCAGAGCTCGATGGCGTGTTTTCGTGCGGAGCGGGTGTTGATGAGGATGCAGTTCAGGTGGTTGGGGTTGAGTGATTCTATTGTTGGTTTTGTCGTTCTGATGCAGGAGAAGTTGCAGGAGCGGCAGGAAAAAGGTCCTTTAGTGTGCTTCGGGGACCCCAGGAAGCATTCCGTGGAGGAGCCGGTGTTGAAAGCGCGGAGTTCGTTGGCTGAGTAGCGGACGCGGGGGGCGCGAGGACCAGGGGGGGTGGCGCTGGGCGCGGTCCAGGCGCGGACGGGCGCAGACGGGCTTGCCTCTGGCGCGCCAGCGGCGCGCCCGCTGCACGCATCCGCTGCGCGGACGTGCAGCGCCAGCCATTAAGAAGGGAGGGGGGAGGGAGGAGCAGCTGGGAGGCGGGAGGCGGGAGGGAGCGGCAAATGGGGGCGCGAGGGGGGCGGGCCGCAGGGAGGCAGCGGCAGGGATCGGGGAGCGCACAAGGGGCAAAAACACAGAAAACGAGCAAAATTAAAGGCAGTCACAATAAGAAAACCACACAATCAGAAATACAATAATGGCACAATACACAATCGGGGAGACGGCAATCAGGGGGGCACAATGGGGGCAGAAGCGCTGGCGGCGAGGCGCAGAAAAAGCGAAAAAACAACTTACAGGACGGCGGAAGCGGCACACGGGTCAAGTGAGCCCACTAGCCACCAGGGATGAGGCGCAGGAGGATGCCTGCGGGTGGAGGAGGGCCTCGAACACGCAAACGGCAGCGTGGACGAGGGACACAGGCAGGAGGCAGCAGGCAGCAGGTTGGTGCTGCGGTCATACACACACGACACCGCACACACACACCAACACCACTGACAAACACAATCATACACAAAAACACTGAGTTACACAATGACAACACCTTCACAATCACACAAACGCATTGGCAGAGAGGCACACTGCACACCTCCACAGGACAACACATACTGGCAGCAACATGTAACAAGAACACACAACCAATCCAAACCAAAACACTGCCAACAACATATCAGATCACACGTCACATCTACCCAACATACAAAGCACATCACAGATGCATCACTCGCACACACCACTACCACACAATGCCACACAATACCATGCTGCTACACCAACACATCACATAGACAGAACTCACAAAATCACATAAATACAACACATACATGTGGAAGGAAAGGCAGGACAAGTTTGTTACCCTCAACACCAACGGTACTGTGGTGCAGATATATTGATATAAATATTTTTTGAGAAAGTCCACTATATACAACATAGGCGTACTGGCCAGTCCAAAAGTTCACAGTGCCGCAGGCAGACTGGGCTAAGTGTTTGGCCCCAACTTGACTCGTGACTGCAAGGTGGCCTCCACATGACAGGGGCATCCATGGGGTAGGCAGGCAACTCAGGGATGAGGGGGGAGGAGGTGGAGGCTTGGGTTTGGGAGAGGACCCTTGGCCTTGGGTTTAGGAGGAATGACCTTCAGTTTAGTGAGGGTTGTAGTTTTTGGTGGGGGAGGGGCATGGGCTGTACCGGGGGGGCATGGAAGGACTGGGAGGTGGAAGGACATGGTTTTGGGGAGGGTAACAGGTGCTTGGGGGAACCACAGGCTTTGACAGTGAGGAGGAACAGGGAAAACTCATAAAAGAATCTTTTTTAGGGACACAAGGGCGGTCATGGGAAAAACATTTGGGAGTGGAGGGAGAAGGAGTGCTTGTGAGGTGGTACTTGTAGGTGTCTTGGGTGTCTTGGGTGCAGGTGTGTGGGTGGAAGCCGTGTGTGCTGATTGTCTGTTGGATGGGTGAGTGTGAGTGTTTAGGTATCTTGGGAGGAGGGGAGATGAGATACAGAGAGATGCTCAGTTGGATGTGTGAGTGTCTGTTGGGGTGATGCCTGCAGGTAAGGTGGATGTGCTTGCATGTGGGGGGGTGGTAGTCGTGGTGAGTGCACATGTGGAGTATGGGGTGGATGTATGCGTCTCTGCTATTGGGATGACGGTGTGTATGAGGGGACTTGGGACTTGATCTGGGAGTATTGATTTGGTGATAGCAAGTTTGAGTGGTATAGTGTCTGTGAGGGAAGAGGTGGTGGGGAGTCTGTGTTGGGAGTGGATGTTGTTGTCTCTGCATGTGTGTGTTGTCTGTGTGCATGGCTGTAGTGGGTCATGTGGTGCCTGTGTTTGTCTTTGTGAACCATCTCTGTTGAGGTGGATGAATGGTGGTCTGACTGTGCTCTGGATGGGTTTGGGGAGAGGGGCATGGGATTGGGCACAGGTAGCTGGAGGGGGGATGGAAGACAAAGGGACACTGGCTGCCATCAATGAGGAGGCCAGAGCCTGAAAGGATCTCTGCAGGGCAGGCAGGGCTCTGTGAATGCCTTCCAGGTAGGCATTGGTCTGCTGCATCTGTGATGCAGGTCCCTCAATGGCATTCACAATGGTTGACTGTTCCAGAGAGATGGACCTCAGGAGGTCAATAGCCTCCTCATTGAGGGCACCAGGGCTGACTGGGGCAGGGGCAGAGGTGCCTGCGGCAAAGGAGACACCCACCCTTGTGGGTGAGAGGGTACGGGCAACTGAGTGGGGAGCTACAGGGAGGATGATGCTGGTAATGGGGGTGGCGGACAAGGATGGTGCTGGGCCTGTCCCAGATGAGTCCACTACCATTACGGAGCATCCATCAAAGGAGGAATTGGAAGTGAATGTTGAAGATCCAGTCTCTTCTGTGACACTCCCCTCGCCCTCGTCCCACTGGTCCCCTCAGCTCCGCTCTTGTCAGCCTACTCGGTCCCGTGGGCTGCAGCTTCCCTACTAGACGCTGCCTCTTCTCCTTCACCTGATGATGCTGATGCACACAAAGACAGAGGAGGAGAGGGAGGGTGGGAGAGAAAGAAAGGGTGGAATGGATCAATAGCTACCCATCATTCACACAGAGTAACAACTTTTTATTCTGCTGGTATGCCATGTCAGGGCGTGCCTTTATACTGACATGCATGACTAAGGGAAATCAAAAGGGAAACAAAAGCTATGCCTAAAAAACTACTAATGTGGGAACATTGGCACTCATTGGCTTCATGAAGTGTCGAACAATGCATAGTTGCATTGTACTTGCCACATTCCCATGGTCAATTAAATTGACATATCCTGTACTTTTGACCCAACAGAATGCTGCATGTCAAGGTAGCATGCCCACAAATCCATGTACAATGCAGTCAGTAAGTTCTTGGCCCCCTGTAGACATTTACACATTCAGTAAAAGGTAGCTGATTGAAAACTCACAAATTACTTCTGTCATTGTGGCAGAGTAATACTGATGCCAATGCCTTAACGCCTTAAGTATATTGATGCTGATGGAAGGAGCTGGTCACTCAAAAAGTGTGAAGGGTGTCCAGACAAACCCAAAAATTGAATTAGTCCCCTCATAAGTCACTGTCTGCTTGGTATTAGCACACATAATTGATACAAATCCTGCCAGGGTGGCTGATACCCATTGTCCATGGGCATTTGCCAACGATCTACACTGCATCTTACCACTAGTAGGCTACCGAAACCCATACAAGCCTAACATTAGCGAGGTGTAAGTGTGTGCCCCCTTGTGGCTGCTGAGCTGCCCTCAAGCGGCCATCCACCTTAGGGTAGGCCACTGCCAAAATGTCGGCCATTAGGAGAGTCAGGGTCTGATGGGCACCCCTCCCTTGTTGGGAGGACATCCACAGCTGGGCCTCTGATGTCTTACAGGCCCAGCATCTCAGGTCCTCCAACCGCTTTCTACAATGGGTGCTCCACTGGCTATGGACCCCCAAGGTCCATATTTGCTTGGCGATGGCACGCCTAATCCCTTTCTTCTGATGTGTGCTGACCTGCATGGGTGACACAGACAGAAGGAGAAAGTCATGTAGAGTGGCATCATAGCAACAGCAGTGAACTTTATACATCAGACACATCTCATGCCCCACTAAAGTGTCTTGATGGCACAATAACACCAACTCCATTGCCACCTGGATGCATCCACTCAATGTGCGTCGTCACAACGCCTTTCAAACTCACACACACCACTATCAGGCAGGACAGTAACATTGGACTCACCTGCTGCTCTGGTCCCCCGTACAACTGTCCATACATGTGTAGGACCCAGTCCACTAGCTTTTCCAACTCCTCCTGGGTGAAGGCAGGGACCCTATCTCCCACAGGACGTGGCATTATGGTTCCCGTAGGCAGTACACAGCAGCTCATGCAGTGGAGGTCTTGCTTCCACTAGTATCGGGAGTCAACTGAGCTATGCAACAGAAAATGGCAGTCACATCCGCCACGTACATGACCGTGGCCCTAGTCCCCCATAGGCAACATTGTTATCCAATGAGTGTAGGAGGCTGGCCTGATTTGTAGAGGGTACCTTGGGTACTTACACCTTATACCAGGTCCAGTTATCCCTTATTAGTGAAGTAGTAGTGTTCTAGCAGCTTAGGCTGATAGAGGTAGCTATAGCAGAGCAGCTTAGGCTGAACTAGGACACATGCAAAGCTCATGCAATACCACTTATGGTTGCACAGTACTTATACACAAGTAAAGACAATACTCACTATTACCAAAAATAAAGGTATGTATTTGGGTGACACAGTACCAAAAATATCTTAGAGACAATACTCCTTCTGGAGGTAAGTATTATACACAATATATACACCAGACACCGAAATTAGACAAGTAAATAGTCATAGAACAGTGCAAACAGTAGAAAATCCTATAGAATGCAATGGGAAAACTAGGTCTAGGGGCAACACAAACCATATACTAAACAAGCATTTGCAATGCAACCGGTCTCCCATTTCTCCGAGCTAGAGCTATTAGCAGCTGTAAACTCCCAAATGGACTTTTCTTGCCACATTAACAGAAAATGAAAAGTAAAACAGTTGACAGAAGCAAGTCAATTCAAAGCCCCACGGCCGCCGTGAGGGCAAAGGTTATTGGCTTCCTGTGTAAATGTCTAAAAAGAATCGTGTCTGGGATGAAAGGCAAACCAAAACTGGAGAAGGGGCCATCACCCGCTGTAACAGGAAGAAGCGTGAAGTAGTGTGTTGGCCAACAAAAATGTACACTTTGAAAATCGCCTGGGAGGGAACTCAGCACACAAAGGAGCAGCACCCCAATAACAATGAAGCATTTAAGAGAAGCACAACAAAGAATTAATAGCAAAAGTAGGCGTGGTTAAAAGCTCAGAGAGAAATTACAACAGGCCAGAGCGTTTGTGCGCTCGACCCTACAAACTATGCAGAGAGCCAGGGGAGGGCATCAGAAAAGTCACACATTAACGGCTTTGTATTGCTACATCAGATATTTGGAGCTGAAATTATATAAAAGACACAGACTTCAGATTCTGAAGTGCGTCTGTATAAAGAAAACCATCAACCTTGATAGAGGTCAGTAGAACAAAAATTTAAGAGACCTATTAACTGGACACTGTTGGGCAGAAAGGAAAGGATGCGTAGGACTGAGACATTGAGCGCGGGTACAATGTTTTATAAATAGCTTCAGCGTACAGCACTGTGTGGCCTCAGTAATGCAGTCCTCTTGCCAGAGCTTCCTGAGAGTGTGAGGAATGAATCCCTTCACATTTTCAGTCTTTCTCAACTCCCAACAGAAATCTAATATATATCTCCAAAAGGTCCTGTGGAGTAACGTTAAGGCTCTAAGCCTTGCTAAATCCCATGGCCATCCAACGTTTTGTTCAGAAGACTGCTAGCACCACGGCTCAATGTCAGAATGCCGAATACCAAGGTTGTCTACTTTTGGTTTCCCCCTCATGCCTCTTTTAACCCTCACCCTAGGCTTCATGCCCTTTCAACTCCCTCTTGGAGTTTTCTTTTCCATCCTCGCTTCTCACCTTTCACTGTATTCTGTCAAACACTGATTAATTAAATCCCGGGTTAAAATAATAATAATAATAATAATGGCGGTGGACCCCACATGCAACCGCCTTTGAAATTAACCACTATGTCCAAAATAAACGGTCGTTAGAGGCTTTGTGAGTAATATGAATGTTAAGAAATTAATTTCTCCAACAATTCCACTGTCCAGAGATGGCCAAATTTAAAAAAAGAAATGTTAATTCTGTATCTAGGGCCCGGTTCTTTAATGATGCACAGCATTCACATCTGTAACTCAGACACGCCTCAAAAGAAGGGTCATATTTATACTCTGTTTGCGCCGAATGTGCGTCAAACATTTTGACACGCATTCAGTGCAAACCTTGCCCAATATTTAAACTCTGACGCCCGACCCCGCGGACGTTAAATCTCCACCGTGTGCATCATTTTTTGGATGCTGGAAACTGCCTTGCGTTAATGACATGCAAGGTAGGCGTTCCTGCCCAAAAAATGACCTTAAGGCCTGTGCGCCTTATTTTACTCCCACGTCATTTTGACGCAAAGGAGGGGGTGGGCCTTAAAAAACACCTGGGTCAGGGCAGGCATTAAGGGACCTGTGGGACCAGAAGGAGTCCAGAGGGGCCCACCCCTGCCCCCAGGGACACCCCCTGCCACCCTCGCCCGCCCCTGGAGGACACCCATGGATGGGGGGACCCATCCCAGGTGAGTACAGGTAAGTTGAGGTAAGTATTTTTACCTGATTTGGGCCCCCATACATGCCACTGTGCCCAATGACCATGCCCAGGGGACTGAAGTCCCCTGGGCATGGCCATTGGGCAAAGGGGCATGACTCCTGTCTTTGCTAAGACAGGAGTCATTTCAATGGGGGTTGTGCGTCAAAAAAACGTGCAAGTCCGGTTTGAGGCATGATTTTTGCCTCATACCTGACTTGCACCATTTTTTGATGCACAACCCCCTTTTTCCCCTACGCCGGCGCTGCCTGGTTTGAGTCTTTTTTTTTACTCAGACCAGTTCGCAGTGCCGGCTAACGTCATTTCTTAAATAAGGCGCCCACATGGCGCATAGGAATGGGGTTAGCCGGCGGTAAAATGTTTGACACAAACCACCGCTGGCGCTGATTTGCGTCAAAAAGTATAAATATGGGCCGAAATGTTCTTATTCTGTTGTGATGGGCAGAGCTTTGCTTAGCAACAGTTTTAATGTATAAAGCGCTGCATAAATGTTCTATTCCCTTAGGGGTTTTGGTGAACTAAGAATGTCAAACCTGTTGACATTCTCCTTTAAATATTTTTGTCTTCGCACACATTTCTCACACCGCATGATTTAAAGGCTGTGTCCTAAGTGCAACTACGAAAGGGAATGATACATTTTCCGCAGGTAAGAACATGATAAGTGTGATTCCTGACTTCGAAAAAGTTCGACACTGTAGTAATGTCATTGCACAATTAAAAAAAATATGCCTGCTTTGTGAAGAATGCACATTTCCTAAAAATGAACAACAGTATTTTGTACACAACAGAGGTTTTCTTTTTTTAAAGCTGTGGACTTGATCACCTGTGGTGCAATACTGGAAATTATGGAATACTGATTTCACATGAACATAACTGAATACAAATTCCAACATAATAAAACGGGTTATCTTCCTAGTGACTTTTGCCAGTCTAAGTTGACATAACTTAAAACAATCCTTTGATCCAGGTTGCTGGTATGTTGCTTTAAAGCCCAAAATGTCCTTCTTTGGACTGCAGAGATAAGGTCAAAGTTCGGCAAACTGCTTCCTGCAGCCACAGTTGTGCCTGCTGTGCACCATCACCTACCTAAGAGGTGCATCCAGATGTTGCCTGTCTCTGTGTGTATCCTTAAAATGCTTTTGAAGAAGGCTCGGAAGGAGGGCCATGATGGTCTGTGCCCATGCAGAAGGAAGTGGTTATCCTTCTGCCAGTCAGGTAAAACATCGTGCCGGTTGACACACCATCGACTTTCCCACACCTGCACAAGTGAACGAGCACAGTGGAATAGTCAATTTTAAGCCTATCCGGGACACTTTCCAAGCTGACACCCCCCCACTTTTAAACATGAAGTGATGCTGACAAACTTATTGTATGGCGAGTAAGTTAACAGGCTAAAGATTTTTCTTGCCACATTGAATGGAAAAGAACAGTGAGAGTTCACTCATAATGAAACCTATCGGCAAAAGTGCAATTATCCACGTAACCGGCGAACAAAAGATAAAAAGTAGTCCACAATCCTGATGGGAAACAGTGAGCCTCTCATGTTTTCAGTACTTGGTCGCTGCACTCGAGGAGGGCTAACCACCAGAAAAGGCATGACGTATGCGTGCCTTCCACTAATGAAAGAAAGCAGATTTTAACAGGCAAGACCATGAACCAATTAAAGACACTGACCTGAGGTGGACTGGGCTCCGAGCCCTTTTCTAACTCCTAAAGCGTCTCGCAAGCGAAATGCATGCGCAAGCGCATGCAAAGCAGGCTCGACCCTAAAAAGTGGAATATGAATCACAAATTCTCCCCAGACAAGTGTAGTGTGTGCAGAATCACTGGAATAGTAAGACTACAGTAAAGGTAAGTAAATTACCCCACCCCAGAACCCAGAAAAGCAGCAGTAAAGTACTGCAAGTTTCCTTAGGACACACTACACCTCGTTTTGGGGATTTTGCAGCAGCCAACCAAGTCTGCAAAGAACTACTGGATTATTGGACCTGAAGACCTGCAAAGGAAAGGGGACCAAGTCCAGAAGTTGAAAGAAGTTCCAGGAAGGACAGGAGCCCCTGCCAACCCAGAAGAAGGTGCAAAAGAAGAGTCCCCGGTTAGTAGAAGACTGTAGAAATGCACCCTAGGAAGATGCTAGCAGGTTCCTGCATGATGCGAAAGATGTCCCACGGCGTGAAGATCATTGCAAATGAGATTTCGTGTTGGAAGGCACCAACAAGCCGTGGCTACGACAAAAGTGTGTTTTTCATCAAAATGGCACTGGATGGACCCAGGAGGGACCCAAGAGGGACCTGGGGGCCTCAACTCTGCATGAGGAGGAATAGGGGTCTCTCAGCACTTTGGAGAGCCCTCATGATGCCAGCCAGCACCCCCAGAAGCCGCAGGATCTGGGTTCAAAGGAGGTGTAAAACATGGTTGATGCAGCACAACAAAAGAAGGTCCCACGCCGCCGGACAACAACTCAGCGAGTTGAGCATCGCAGGGTGGAGTGCTGGGGACCTGGGCCAGGTTGTGCGCAAAGAGTGCACAGACGCCTCAGGAGGCAAAGAAGACACAATACACAGGGGTACCATCGTTCTCGGGAAGGCAAGGTCTTACCTCCTCCAAATTGAATCAGCAGGACCTCAGGATAGTCTATGTTGATGATGTCCACCCTCTGTGTCCTTAGGAGCAGTCTCTTTGCCGTGAGAGGAGTCCCAGTGTACCAGTCGTCACCTTGGAAGGTGCCTGCTTGGATCAGGCGAGTGACTCCGTCACTCCACGGGAGATTTCTTCGGTCCTTCTGGTGCAGGATGAAGACAGGGAGTCCCCAGAGCATGCACACCATGGAAACTGTTGCTGACTTAGAGCTGAGGTTGCTGAAGCAAAGTGTCTCTTGTAGACACTTTGTTGCAGTTACAGCGTTTCTTGGAGCAGGCTGCCATTGATCTGAGGTCAGAAGAGTCTGAAGTTGTTACAGAGGATTCCTGAAGGAAACTTGCAAGCAGAATCTGAAGAGAACACACAGGAGAGACCCTAAATAGCCCTGAGAGGGGGATTGGCTACCTTATCAGGTATGGACCTATCAGGAGGGGTCTCTGACATCACCTTCTGGCACTGGCCACTCAGAGCCCTCCAGAGTGCCCCCACACCATTCAAAGTAAGATGGCTGAAGTCAGGGACACACTGGAGGAGCTCTGGGCACCATCACTGGGGTGGTGATGGACAGGGGAGTGGTCACTCCCCTTTCCTTTGTCCAGTTTCCCACCAGAGCAGGGAAGAAGGGGTGCCAGAACCGGTGTAGACTGGTTTATGCAAGGAGGACACCATTTGTGCCCTTCAAAGCTACCCCTTCCCAGCCTGTAACACCTATTTCCAAAGGGAGGGGGTGTAACACACTCCTCTAAGAGGAAATGCTTTGTTTTGCCTTTCTGGGACTGGGCTGCCCATACCCCTGGAGGGCAGAACCCTGTCTGCGAGGTGGTGGCAGCTGTAGCTGCAGTGAAAGCCTCAGAGAGCTGGTTTGGCAGTACTGGGGATCCATGGTGGAGCCCCCAGGATGCATGGAATTGGCTCCCAAATACCACATTTGGAATGGGGGGACAATTCCATGATCTTAGACATGTTACATGGCCATATTCAGAGTAACCACTGTGAAGCTACATATAGGTTTTGACCTGTATGTTTTGCACTCCTGTAATGGTGTCCCCGCACTTACAAAGTCCAAGGAAATTGCCCTGAACTATGTGGGGGCACCTTTGCTAGTGCAAGGGTGCCCTCACACTTAGTAACTTTGCACCTAACCTTCAGCAAGTGAATGCTTGACATATAGGTGACTTATAAGTTACTTAAGTGCAGTGATAATGGCTGTGAAATAGTGTGTGCACTATTTCACGCAGGCTGCAGTGGCAGGCCTGTGTAAGGGTTTGTCTGAGCTCCTTATGGGAAACAAAAGAAATGCTGAAGCCCATATGGATCTCCTTGAACTCCAATGCCCTAGGTACCTAGGTACCATATACTAGGGACTTATAAGGGGGGGGCAGTGTGCCAATTGAAATTGGTAAATGAAGTCACTGGCCTACAGTGACAAATTTAAAAGCAGAGAGAGCATAAGCACTGAGGTTCTGATTAGCAGAACCTCAGTGACAAAGTTAGGCACTACACAGGCATACACATTAGGCCACAAACTATGAGCACTGGGGTCCTGCCTAGCGGGATCCCAGTGACACAGTAAAAACACACTGGCACACACTCACAAACAGGCCAAAAGTGGGGGTAAGAAGAGGCTACTTTCCCACAATGAGGAGTTGCATGGCGGTTGCAACCGCATACCGCCATGACGACTAACGCTGGCAGAATTAGGTCACTTCCATCTGTCCAGTACATGCAGGACAGGTGGCTGCCATTTTACATGTCATCTGTGTATTGTAGGTGAATAATAAGTGCACCATGATTGAACTGTAGTGATAAGTGCATACATTGACTATGTTCACATATCAAAGCTGGGTTCACACATGTGACATTCATGGACAATGTAGTTAGATGGACTAATGACAATGACAGGACATGTGCATTCACTTGCTACCTCCTAGACGGAATGACCATATCTGTATGTCAAAAATGTACATACAGCGTATTACCTGGGGGAATAGGGTGTTGTGAAATGGAAGTATCACATGTTTCGTCTGTGGCAAGCTATTTGTCTGGGGCTGCAACAGTAATCTAGGATGGCAAAGACGTTCAGTCTACATGCCCATATGGATTGTGTGTACTTCAGCGTTATGTCCACATTACTATTTTGTGCTACAAGTACAAGTTTCATCATCAAATTCCATAGAACCTTATTTTGTTTGGTTTCCGATCCCTTCCCTATACTCTTTACTTGTACTTTTTAGATTTAATATGATTCACTTTAGAGTGGCGTTTCCAACAAAATGCGTGTGGGAAAAAACATTACCGCCATGCCCTTGTGACAATTTCGAAACAAAGTACTTGTCACTTTATTTTATTTTGTTCAATCTATTCAGTTCCTAGGGAAACCTTTTTATTACCTATTTTGCCTAATTTACACACTCTTTCTTATAAAGAAGGATTGATTGGCATTCAAACCCTTTCATCCAAACAAATGTGCAGCTCTATTTTAAGTTTTATCAAATCCGCTATCACCATTAGGATTCAATATGAATTAGTGATGTGACTATTTATTAATGGAATTCAAATACTGTTTTGTTGTCGTATACGATTTTAGAAGTATTTATCATTATATATTGACTTAGTAGGCTTAAGTGGTACGCTTAGATTTTATAGACTTGCAGATCGAAGAGTCTTGCCTTTTGAATTATGCAATAAGTACTGTAGTTTATGATGATTTATATGTATGTATGTGTACTTTTATGGCAACACGCCGAATAAAGTTATTTTGACTGACTGACTGACTGACTGCTACAAGTATAGTGTTAGGTGGCATGTGAACTGTCGACATCAACCTGTGGCTTTTCCTCTCTCCCATTCTTAGATAGCATGCAATGGTGAGAATGAGATGTGCACCGGTGTACCGGCTCCTAGTAGGCCTTGCTACCCTGCAATAGAGACACATCATCCAGACCTATTCTCTGGACCATCAGACCATCATGGAACTGTGTACCCAGTTGGAGCTGGATTTCTTGCCTGCCATACATAATCCCTATGCCATCCCTCCCAAAGTACAGGTCTTATCAGTGCTACACTTCCTTGTCTCAGGCTCGTTCCAGATTACAGTGGACTTGGCAGCAAGGATGTCACAGTTGATGTTTAGTCTTGTGTTGAAGGCTGCACTTTGTGCTTTACTCAAACACATGGACAGCTACATCAGGTTCCCCCAACGTGTGGATTTGCCCACTGTGAAAGCTGACTTCTATGATATGGGACAAGTCCCTCATGTGACAGGGGCCATAGATGGCATCCATATTGCTTTGGTTCCTCCCAGGGTCAATGAACAAGTGCACAGAAACAGGAAACACATTTACTCCATAAATGTCCAAGTGGTCTGTCTCACTGACCAGTATATCTCCCAAGTGACGGCCAAGTTTCCTGGATCTGTACATGACTCCTACATTCTGAGGAACAGCAATGCCCCACACATGATGGCACAACTACAGAGAGAGAAGTCCTGGCTCATTGGTATGTATCCAATAGTATGTGTGTAACTGTAAGATCACCTCTCATCACATTCTACCCTGTGTCCCTACCGGTATTGTGATAGGTCCAACCTTTGTGCACACAGGCGACTCTGGCTATCCTAACGTTCCGTGGCTGCTGACACAAGTGAGATACCCAACAATAGATGGTGAAAACCATTTCGATGAGGCCCATGGCAGGACGAGACGTTTCATCGATAGGACCTTTAGGCCACTGAAGGCCAGATTCTAGTGTCTACATGTCTCAGGAGGTGACCTGCTCTACAGACCACTAAAGGTCTGCCATATCGATGTTGCCTGCTGCATGCTACACAATCTGGCCCTGAGACGTAACATGCCATTACTGGATGTTGAGGAGGTAGCAGCTGGACCAGTGGCTGATGAAGGTGGCACAGAAAGTCATGAGGAGGCAGATGATGGAGGATGGAGCTGACTCTAGAACAGAGTTGATCCATCAATACTTCTAATGAAATTAAGGTATTGTACTGTATTGTAGGTGAACTGTACTCCTGTTTGCCTTGTGACATTGCTGCTCCTGGTGTGTGCCATCAGGCGAGGTGTTACTGTTCAAATGTCAGAGCTGTATTCAGCATGTTGTTGGCTAGCATCACATCTGCAAATGATTGAGCATGTTGCATGTACCCAGTAATATTATGTCAAATGCAAAAGCACTGCCAGCCGAAGTAGTGTTATCAGTATAGCTACTTATCATTACTGTACACAATGGACTATTGTGGAACATAACTTATACTGAGAGTGGAGCTTGGCTTTAGTTGTGTTATGTCAGCTGTGAGGGGTCAACCATTGGTAATGCATGTTTTGCAAATGTGGATCTTCCATGGTAACTTGTGTTGACATTCCACGTGACAATTTGCACTAGAGGTGATTACAATGTACTGCATGTGTGTTGAGTGGGCAACATTGACTCCTATCATGATGGTTGTCCCTGTCTTGGTATATTTGCAGGTCACTTAGATAGTGCTACTCTTGTTCCTGGTTAGACTGGTGGGTGTGTGGGATACTTAGGTTCATGTGCTAGTATGTTGTCGTGTCTGTGCGCAGTTGTGATGTGTGTATAATGTTTATGGTGCTCTTACGTGGTGTGTGCTGAGTGTGAAGTGCGTATGTTCCTATGATGTATCAGTGCTAAGTAATAGGTTTTTGGGTCCTCACTGTGTCTGTCTGTGGCTGTAGTTGCAAAGGGTTGTGTCTTGTGTGGGGGTGTGTTTTATATTGGTGTGTGTGTCTAATGTGTGTACGTGTCTCAAGTGTGGGGTATTCGTACTGTCCAATGTGGTGTGGTGTTCAGGCTGAGGTGTGTTTTTGGCCACGGCAGTTCACACTGCCAATGGTTTCCCGTCGTGCAATCGCCGCTGTGCTGATTTGCGGTTCATAATATGGAGAGCGGAATGCTGTCGGCGTGGCGGTGCTGGTGGTGGGAGTCCCTCTTTCCCGCCCTCAGTCAGCCTGGCAGTCTCAAATGTGTGGCTGTTTTTGGGCGGTCTTCAGTATGTGACTCATAATATGGCAGACTTTATACCACCAACACTGGCAGTCTTTTGGCGGACGCCACCACGGCTGTCTTTAGATAAGACCGCCAAACTTGCAATGAGGGCCTTGATGTTCTGAGAAAACTGCCTTGATGTGACAACACATATATTTCTGTGTATGAGAGTTGTGGACATGATGAACATTTTGTGTGGTCAATAACTCGTAACTTATCACGTTCAAATTTGTATGAACCACAGAATAAAAATGTTGTGCAGAGAAAAGAATAACAGAATTCTGTGCAAAAAGACAAGCTGATATAACAATAAAAACATCTCCACTAAAATACAGCTTTTGCTAAAATAATAAGAAGAATAAAAATGCTTGTCTCGGAGTGAAAGGACACAAGCTGCAGGCCTAAGCTAAAATAACGCGCCTCTATAATAGCTAAAGTAACATTAAGGTCCCTAAAGCAAAACTGCAATTTCTATATCCTTAAAATCAAGTCTAAAATGTATACAATGAAATGTCTATATTGACAAGCAAACAGACCAAGATGCGGGCCAAATTAAAACTTGCCAATTTAGAAGTTAAAAACATATAAATCAATTTAAGACCAAATATCAGCAGTAAAACAATAATCATGGTCCTTTAGAAAATTGCCAATTTAATCAATTGTAATAGAATTAAGGAAAGACCCCACTTCGGCAGATGTTAATGAAACCAATTCATTGACAAAGATCAACAGATCAGCATTCAAACATGGTATGCACTGCGTAGCAAGACATACTTCTGGTTCATGCTCAAAAGGGCACCGCAAGCAATGGATGGGCTGCACAGAGTGCAAAACCAGTCTGAATGACAGGGACCGGTTGCACTATAGCTCTTCTAGGAGTGGTGCTCCAAAGTACTGCATCATGCGTTCACAACACAGTTGGGCTGGTGGAAGCGCCATCAGTCCTCCTTGTTGGGATGGGGCAGCCATTGCGAAGAAAGAATAGAATCTGCAGAATGCTGCCAATTAATGCCAAATAAATATGGAATCCCTGAAAACACACAGGATAATAGAGTGTATGGGTGAAGGTATAGGGGGTCATTCCAACCCTGGCGGTCGGTGATAAAGCGGCGGCCAACCCGCCAACAGGCAGGCGGTCCAAAAAATGGAATTCTGACCCTGGCAGGAACCGCCAACACAGGCCGCCACTTTAACACTCCGACCGCCACGGCGGGACAGACAAACAGCGCGGCGGTCACCGCCAACAGGCAGGCGGCAGACAATGTACCGCCCACAGTATCACAACTCACCAATCCGCCACCTTTTCCGGGGCGGGAGCCCCGTCGATAAAAACACGGCGGAAACAGAATACGAACGGGAAAACGCTCACCTCTATACACTCCACGAGGAATCTGGACAGCATGGAACCCGAATTAAACATCCTACCAGCTCTTGTCTACCTGCTCATCTACCACGAGTACGAACTCCGGCGCAGAAGACAACGGTGAGTACTGCACCTATGACACAGGGGAGGGGGGAGGACGAAAGGTTACGGGCACACACATACACCCCCCCCCAACTATCAACATACCAATGCAGAGCAACAACTGAGTGACACCCCCCAAACACCCCTGAAAAATGCACAGACATAATAAAAATGTAAATTTAAATTTATGTATAAATTAGGTTCATTGAATTCATGGAAAATTATCGTCATGAAATATCAAAGCAAAAATAATGAACAGTGCGAAAGCTATATACATAGTCAATAAGTCCTGCTCAGTGTGTCAAATATCCACAGTCCGTGGGCCAATGTCTACCAAACACATGGGCACAGCCCACACAGGAGACCTGAGTCCGTTGGAGAGAACACTGCTGGGGCACCAGATGACAAAACTACAGGCACCTCAGGGGGAAGGGAATGGGTGGCACCTCAGCCACAGGAGTCCACGACGCCAGATCCACGAAGGGGCCACCATGCCCACTGTACCATCCTGGGGAGTGCAAAGCCACAGTCTCTCAAGTCTCTACAGTGGGTGGGTTGCCCACTGTGCCATCCTGGGGAGTGCAAAGCCACAGTCTCTCAAGTCTCTAAAGTGGGTGGATTGCCCCCTGTGCCATCCTGGGGAGTGCAAAGCCACAGTCTCTCAAGTCTCTACAGTGGGTGGGTTGCCCACTGTGCCATCCTGGGGAGTGCAAAGCCACAGTCCATCAAGTGGATTACAGACTCCACTGGTCATGGAGGAGGCAGGGTGCCCAGAGTGCAGCGTGAACACTAGCTTGACACAGAACCGGCACTGTCAATGGTCCAGCGGAGCTTGACAGGAAGGGCCCAGCGGAGCGGTGCTTGACACGGCGGGGCCCAGCGGATCGGTGCTTGACAGGAAGGGCCCAGCGGAGCGGTGCTTGACAGGAAGGGCCCAGCGGAGCGGTGCTTGACACAGCGGGGCCCAGCAGAGCGGTGCTTGACACGGCGGGGCCCAGCGGAGCGGTGCTTGACAGGAAGGGCCCAGCGGAGCGGTGCTTGACAGGAAGGGCCCAGCGGAGCTGTGCTTGACACGGCGGGGCCCAGCGGAGCGGTGCTTGACAGGAAGGGCCCAGCGGAGCGGTGCTTGACAGGAAGGGCCCAGCGGAGCGGTGCTTGACAGGAAGGGCCCAGCGGAGCGGTGCTTGACACGGCGGGGCCCAGAGGAGCGGTGCTTGACAGGAAGGGCCCAGCGGAGCGGTGCTTGACAGGAAGGGCCCAGCGGAGCGGTGCTTGACACGGCGGGGCCCAGCGGAGCGGTGCTTGACACGGCAGGGCCCAGCGGGGCGGTGCTTGACACGGCGGGGCCCTGTTCAGCGGTGCCTGTCTTCACGGCGGGGCCCTGTTCAGCGGTGCATGTCTTCACGGCGGGGCCCTGTTCAGCGGTGCCTTTCTTCACTGCGGGGCCCTGTTCAGCGGTGCCTTTCTTCACGGCGGGGCCCTGATCAGCGGTGCCTTTCTTCACGGCGGGGCCCTGTTCAGCGGTGCCTGTCTTCACGGCGGGGCCCTGTTCAGCGGTGCCTTTCTTCACGGCGGGGTACTGTTCAGCGGTGCCTGTCTTCACGGCGGGGCCCTGTTCAGCGGTGCCTTTCTTCACGGCGGGCCCTGTTCAGCGGTGCCTGTCTTCACGGCAGGGCCCTGTTCAGCGGTGCCTTTCTTCACGGCGGGGCCCTGTTCAGCAGTGCCTGTCTTCACGGCGGGGCCCTGTTCAGCGGTGCCTTTCTTCTCTATCAAGGGAGCCAGACCTGGCCAGGACTCCCTGCTTAGTCGCCCTCCGACCGTGCAGTTGCTGGACCCTCCTGTGACGGAGTCCTGGGCCCGTGGGTGTCCTCCGTCACACCCGGGATGGGGCTTGTGGGGCCCTCCTGGTCCGCGCCCCTGCTGGCTGACTTCTCCGCCCTGCTGCCCTTGCCCTCCTTCGATGAGGCTCTCTGGCCCTTGCCTCCCCTTGATGTTGTGGCAGGTGACGGGCCACGACTTTGCTCCTTGGGGGCAGCCGTGTCAGCCTTCTTACGGCGGGCCTTGGTCTTACGGGTTCTCTTTCCAGGGGGGGCTGGCTGTCCCCTTGCTGCTTGCCGATGTATCTGTGCTGGGAAAGGGTGGACTCCAAAACCCGTGCACAATGGTCAGACTTGATGCAGGGCTGGTGGTGGCTGAGGTGCTCTTCGGACTCTTACCAGATGGAGGGGGTGGGTCAGGTGGTGCAAAGAGGTCAAGTTTGGAGAGGAAAAGTTTTTTAGGAGCAATGGGAAGGGTAGGTGCAGTGGGTATGGGAGTGGAGGGAGAGGATGTGGTTGTAGGAGAGTCAGGTGTGCTGTCTATGGGTGCAGGTGCTTGTGACGTAGGCTGTCGTGTGGTGGTTGGCTGTTGTGTGGGTGGCTGCCTGCGTTTGTGTGTTTTGGAAGAGGGTGTGACAGACACAGTGGGAGAGGACACAGGGGACATGTAAATGGCAGTGGGGGTGGTGACTGCACGTGTGCGGACTGTACTGGAGGGTGTGCTGGTGATGGAAGTACTGGCTGATGGTGGTGTGCATGCAGGTATGAGTGGAGACGTCACAGCGAGGGAGGAGGGAGACGAGGAGGAGGGGGACACAGAGGTGGTAGTGACTGTTGCCATGTCTGCATCTGGATGTTGTTTGTGTGAATGCTTGTGTGATCTGTGGTGCTTGTGTCTGGATGAGCTGACCTTGGGTGTTGAAGTGTGTGCAGGCTGGTCTGATGGTGTGGATGGGATAGGCTGAGGAACAGGAGACTGGGAGACGGTGGAGGCAGTTAGAAGAGGGAGGCTGGAAACAGGGACAATGGCTGCCGTCAGTGCTGAGGCCAGAGCATTGAACGATCGTTGATGGGCAGCCTGACCCGAATGAATGCCCTCCAGGTATGCATTGCTCCGATGCACCTCCCTCTCTACCCCCTGGATGGCATTCAAAAGGGTAGACTGCCCAACAATGATGGTCTGGAGGAGGTCAATGACCTCCTCACTGAGGGCAGCAGGGGTAACTGGGGCAGGGCCTGAGGTGCCTGGGGCGAAGGAGATGCCCGCCTTCTTGGGCGAGCGGGCACGGAGCGAAGGCTGAGGGGCTGCTGGGAGGGCGGATCTGGTGCGCTGGGTGGCGGCTGTACCTGTTGTGGCGGGGGGCACGGATGTTGCCGCCACCGCTAGGGAGCTCCCTTCCGAGGACGTGTCAGTGTCGCTGGTGTCACCACGGGTCCCTGTTGTGGAGCTCCCCTCGCCCTCCGTATCACTGGTGACCTCGGTGTCTGTAGCATGGCCCACCGGGGCCTTCGGAGTTGCAGCTCCCTCGTGCTCCGATGCCAATTCTCCTCCGCCTGATGATGCTAATGCACACATGCACAAGAAGATACAGAAAAAGGGTGGGGGGAGAAATAAAGACAGGTTGAGTGCATGCATTGTCAACACCGTTGGCGGAGAGGACAGACACAGGAGCCTCCAGCACTACGCCGCGCAATCGGGGTACACTACTCAGTACTTGTGACTAGGCCTACAGGTCTATGGACAACAAATGCACACATGGGTGATGCTGGACCATGGATTGCTGTACTTGGCACCCTACAGAGGTGGGGGGCGGGGGCACAGGGCCATGCCTAAAGGAGGGGACTACACTACAGAAAGCGCCCTGGCCTAATGTCACCCACAGCCCTCCTCCCCCACCCAGACACCTCCACTGCGCGTAAATATAGCAGAATGTGCTGGTACTCACCCCCTTGTGTCTGCTGTGATGTCCTCACGCGCCCATCCAAATCGGGGTAGGCCACCGCCAGGATCCGGGACATCAGGGGGGTCAAGGTACGACTGGCACCCCTCCTACGTTGGGAGGCCATCCCCAGCAGTGACTCGGCGGTCTTCCTGGTCCCGCGACAGATGTCCTTCCACCTCTTTCGGCAGTGGGTGCCCCGTCTGTTGTGGACCCCCAGGGCCCGGACTTCCTTGGCGATGGCACGCCAAATGTCGACTTTCTGGTGGGCGCTGACCTATTTGACATGTACAGGGTGGGAAAGGAAAAATCAACATTTTTCTGCATGTTAGATGTGATTGCCCCCCCCTCCCCAACCTTGCCATGTGGCACATGCTCTCATCTGTCGTGCCTTGCACTCCTCATTCGCTCCCCACCCCACCATCTTACATCCCCCATACACAACTCAGGCATAGCCCATGCAACGTACACCCAGTGTACTTACCTGTTGGTCTGGAGGACCGTAGAGTAGCGCATACTGGGGCAGGACCCTACCCACAAGTTTCTCCAACTCTTCTGAAGTGAAGGCAGGGGCCCTTTCCCCAGTCGCAGCAGCCATTGTCTCTTCCAGACCGAGGTCACAGCAGCACTTGCTGTATAGGTCCTCTCCTGTGGATGATCAGGTCTCGAGTGATTAAGCAGATAGAAAATGGCGGTCACGCCCGCAGCGGTGCGTACCGCCGCGGTGCGTGCCGCGACCGCCGGCGTACATCGTCATTGGCTCCTGAGACCCATAGGGTTCAATGTTAACCAATGCGCCTTCGCCCTGCGGTCTTCCACCGCCTACCGCCACGGTGTGCCACGCCAGCGCGTTGACCTCACATCCCACTGTCACACTTCTCAGGTCAGGCAGCCGCCATTACAAGGGCCCACATGGCTTAATTACTACTGCTCACACAGGCCTAGGCCTTGCATTGCCACTCATACAAGCCTTTCAATGCATAGCGATACGTGTACTGTGCAAGCTGTGTGAACGTACCTGTGGGTTGCTTGACTCTGTACTCCATGTTGTCCTTCCTAGGCACCGTCCGCTGGGACTTGCGAGGAGAAGGATGAATCCTCCTGTGTACCGACCGCTGGTGGACCTGTCGACAATGGAAGAACGACATATTATTCTTCGATACCGACTTGACCGAGCCACTATACATGAACTGTGTGCCCATCTGGAGCTAGACCTGATGTCCCCCATCCGCCAACCCACAGGAATTCCCCCTCTGGTGCAGGTTCTGTCAGTACTCCATTTTTTGGCAAGTGGGTCTTTTCAGACAACAGTGGCCATGTCATCAGGGATGTCTCAGCCTATGTTTTCAAAGGTTTTGTCCAGAGTGTTGTCTGCCCTGATGAAATACATGCGGAGCTACATTGTTTTCCCTGAGGAGGGTGATTTGGCCACTGTGAAGGGTGATTTCTATGCCCTTGGACATATCCCCAACATCATTGGTGCCATTGATGGGACCCATGTGGCTTTAGTACCCCCAAAAGACAATGAGCAGGTGTACAGAAATAGAAAAAATTACTATTCGATGAATGTCCAGGTGGTCTGTTTGGCTGACCAGTACATCTCCCATGTAAATGCCAAGTTCCCTGGGTCAGTGCATGACACGTATGTCATGCGAAATAGCAGCATCCCTTATTTGATGGAACAGCTACAGAGACACCGTGTGTGGCTAATAGGTGACTCTGGTTACCCTAACCTGCCTTGGCTATTGACCCCAGTGAGGAATCCCAGGACAAGGGCAGAGGAACGGTACAATGAGGCCCATGGGCGAACTAGGAGGATTATAGAACGGACCTTCGGGGTCCTGAAGGCCAGGTTTAGGTGCCTGCATATGACAGGTGGATCCCTAATGTACTCACCAAAGAAGGTGTGTCATATCATCGTGGCCTGCTGCATGCTTCACAATCTTGCATTGCGACGCCAGGTGGCTTTCCTGCAGGAGGATGGTCCAGATGGTGGTGTTGTAGCAGCTGTGGAGCCTGTGGAGAGTGAAGAGGAGGAAGACGACGGGGACGACACGGACAACAGGGACTCAGTTATACAACAGTATTTTCAGTAGCACACAGGTAAGAATCACCCACGCCATTTTACATTTACTTACAGTCTCCTGCCTCTCTACTGTCTGTGTTTCCCCCCAGTTCCTTTTAACTGATTTTTGACTTTCCCTTCCCTTTTCAGAGCTGTATGACCCACAGCGTGACTTCTGCTTTGTTTGCCCATGGGCTAATGCTTATTGACATTGGTATGTTGTGATCACAATGTAACTGAACATTATTGCACCGTTATGTGTAATACATTTGTTAAGAATACAAGCAGACTCCTGATTTTTGTAGTGCAATTGGTGATTTATTTTAAGTGCTGCATATAGGTCCATGATAGTTAAACGGTGATGGGTGGGGGTGGAGTAATGTCCATGGCAGAGTCCAGTTCTCAGTCTCACAGGTGCATTGTCCAAATGCCTGTGGAAGGATGGAGCAGGGGCTGTTTAAGGTTTGACAGGGTGACAATGTGGGACAGTGGGATGACATCAGGGGGTATCTTATGCTGGCGGTGGTCTTGGCATCCTAGTCTGTCTTCTTGTGTGATCTCAGGTTCCGCTTGCGGGGTGGTTGATCTTCTGCAGGAAGTGGGGTTCTGGTGGCCTGTCGTTGTGTGGGGGCCTCCTGTCCACTAGCGCTGGCGAAGGTGGTAGGCTGTTCGTGGTCCGGGCTAGTGACAGGGGCCCTTTGGGGTGCCACATGGTCCCGCAATGTGGTGACTATCTGGTTGAGGGCCAGGACGATGGTCCCCATTGCGGAACCGTTGTTCCTGAGTTCGTCTCTGAACCCCATGTACCGTTCCTCCTGCTGTGCCTGGATTTCCTGGAACCTGGCCAGTACCGTCGCCATCGTCTCCTGGGAGTTGTGGTATGCTCCCATGATGGTGGTGAGGGCCTCTTGGAGAGTGGGTTCCCTGGGCCGGTCCCCCCCCCTCTCGCACAGCAGCCCTCCCAGTTCCCCTGTTTCCCCGGGCCTCTGTCCCCTGGACGGTGTGCCCACTACCACTGCCCCCAGGTCCCTGTTGTTGTTGGGGTGGTGGGTCAGCCTGGGTGCCCTGTAGTGGCGGACACACCGCTGATTGACGCGTCCTGGAGACAGAGGCATGGGCCCGCTGGGTGGGAGCTGTGCTGGTATTCCCAGAGGGGGTTGGGTCTGCTGTGGCCTGTGTCTGTGTGTGGGGAACCGACTGTCCAGAGGTCCCCGATGGTCCGGGCTGGTCATCAGGTTCTAGGTCGACAGAGCTGCTGTCATCACTGGGGGCCTGTTCTGGGGGTGGGATGGACAAATCTGGACCCTCCTGGCCGGTGTGTTGGCGTTCGGGCCCTGCAGGGGTAAGAGAGTATGGTTATTGCTTCTGTGTGTGCCATGGCGTGCGATTTGTGGGTGCCCTTGTCCCCCAGTGCTGGCATTCCCTTGTGGGAGGAGTTGTGAGGGTGGTTTGTGGGGGGGGATGGGTATGTGCAGTGGTCATGCCTAGGTGATGGGTGTCCATGGTTTGTGTTGGCATTCAGGGATTGGTGTTGTTTTGGTTGGGTTGTGCTGGTGAGACATTGGCAGGGAGGATGTGTGCTGGGGGGTTGGGGGTGAGGGTGGGGGTGTGGGTTGGCATGCTGGTGGTTGGGGGGGGTGAAGTCGTTGAGATTAGACTTACCAGAGTCCATTCCGCTGCCTACTCCAGCGAGGCCCTCAGGATGCAGGATGTTCAAGACCTCTTGATCCCATGCTGTGAATTCGGGTGGAGTGGGTGGGGGTCCGCCGCCAGTCTTCTGCACAGCGATGTTGTGTCTTGACACCATCGACCGCACCTTCCCCCGTAGGTCGTTCCAGCGCTTTCGGATGTCTTCCCGATTTCTGGGATGCTGTCCCACAGCGTTGACCCTGTCGACGATCCTTTGCCATAGCTCCGCCTTCCTGGCTATTGTGGTGTGCTGCACCTGTGTGCCGAAGAGCTGGGGCTCTACCCTAATTATTTCCTCCACCATGACCCTGAGTTCTTGGTCCGAGAACCTGGGGTGTCTTTGGGGTGCCATGGGGTGGTGTGGATGAGGTGTGGGGTGGTGTTTGTGGTGATGTGAGTGGTGGTGTGTGGTGATGTGTGCGTAGATGTGGTGTGGGTGATGATGTTGGGTTCCTGTGTGTGTTGTGGTTTGCGTTCCCTGTGCTCTATCTCTGTGTATTGCGCCTTGTCTCTGAATTTCGATTTGGGGGGGTTTGTGGGTGATGTGGGTGTGTGTTTTATATGGTGATGGGTGTGTGGGAGTGTTGTGTGTATGTGTATCAGGTGTGTGTATTTTGAATTGTCCAATGTGGCGGTGTTTTGTATGGGTGTGTGTATTTTGAGCGCGGCGGTGTGTACCGCCAAATGGAATACCGCGGTTGAAAGACCGCCGCGTGGATTCGTGGGTCGTAATGGCATGGGCGTGTTTGTGTTGGCGTGACGGTGGAGGTTTGGTCATCTCCAGTTTATCGCTGACCGCTGATGAGGCGGCCTTCCGTGGATGTCGGGTTTTCGGCGGTTTGGCAGTTGTGGGTCAGAATGACCGTGGCGGTTTACCGCGGCCGCGGCGGTAGAATGGCGGTCTTCTGACCGGCGGTAAGAGCCTTTTACCGCCGAGGTCAGAATGACCCCCATAATGCTTAACATAGAGGAAAAGGTGCTAATAATACAAGAAGCAACAGCCTTAAAGAAATGTACAATCCCAGCGATGTTCGTGGCATTAGAAATTTGCCCACTTAATTCACAGGAGTGTCTTGAAAGATTAGTATTTATCTTTGCATATGACCTCGCCCCCTGAGAAGCATAGGTCTTGCGGCCAGATGTAAGCACTACGTGTTTTTGAAACAAAAGAGTTTTGATTCTGCTTAGCTTGTCAAAATTTACATTTGAAGTGGCAATATGAGGCCATATATCTGATTCTTTTGTCTGTTGCGTTGGGGAAAAAGCACATTACCACAACAGGTGACAACTTGGGGGACCGAAACAATGTAGGCAATTCCGGCTCGCATTCCACAACTGTTTTCTCTATTCAGAACCACTTATCTCCCATTTGAGAGCAGCTGGAGTGCTGAATGAATCAAAGGGACAGGAACTTCCTGCAGATAACAGGCTAAATTTGCTACTGAAGCATTACATGGTCCATGCAAAGATAGCTGTTTCAAATCATTGAATGGCTCATATAAGTTTCACACTTGAGTCCTCCTCTTTCATGCATTGAAATGTTTGTACGAGAAGGGCAGCTCCCACACCTCATGAATGTAACCATCTCATAGCCTTTCATATCTGCCTACAGAAATGTGTTTTAAGCATGAGGTGAATTGCAGTGTGGAAATAGGCAGGTTGAGAACCCATGAATTCACCAGACAGCAGATGGTATTTCTGCCACAGCAAAAGGCAACTTTACCAACTTTTCGATGTTAAGCATGACATAAGTTGTTTCTTTCTTAGTCATTATTTGTTACTGTTGTGTTAAATCAAATGCAGCAAGCAGGGCTTTCGAGCTAACATATTGCCATGACACACAGCCACTTTTGAGTACTTCTAACATCCAATCTAACTGCATAATGGACCTTAGTTGGCTTTGTTCATATTGTAAAGACAAGCCATTTTGTATAATGTTGATCTCAGAAGAAATTATGTTGTTGAGAGTGTATATGTAGTTGGACAAGGTGTTCATTCCATTATCTACATTGGTTAATGCTTTCTGTAAGTTTTCCTGATCTATTTGCCTTAAATCTATTTGGGAAAGTTTCCAAATTTCATTATAAATTGCATATAAGAAGCACTTTTTTCATGGCTTTTTGGGGCCCAACAGGAAATCTAGTAAATCTGCATCTTCTGATATAAGGCTGAGGTGTTCCTCTCCAGCTGCTAGTGTGAAATATTTCAGCCACTGTTGGCATACTTTTTCTACCTTATATGTGGTGATAATATCAGAGTGTTGTGATAATTGTAATGAGGGTCAGATCAGCTCTCTAAAACCCCCTGTGGAGTTTACAAAATGTGCATGACAACTATTTGTGCCCGTTGGCTGCAATAAACACCCGTCAGGACCTGAAAGTGTTATGTTAAATGTTCCTTTTTGGACCCACCCATTGAACTGTTCTTGAGTGGCATTTATTATTTTTTGCCAATTATTACATTTAGCTGGTGAGGAATACTGGGAGCATTAATTTTCTTAACTTTTTCCAAGCTTAGACAACTAGTTTGCTGTTTAGTGTTGTTTAAAAATATAATTTGCAATGGAATAAGGCAGGTTCCAAACTAAGCTTCCCTTCCCCGTATTTGCCAATCTTTAGTTTCCCAAACACTTATTAAGTCTATAGACTTCAACCAATATTCATAGCCTTCTATCGCCAACTGGGAAGCAAAAGAATCAGCATAAATGAATCTGGTGTCTGTTGACAAAACATGTTGCAGTTTCGTAGGAGGTAATTTGAAGTAATAGAACTCAGCATTTTTTACATCCTTCCCAGTAAAATATGCAAATTTTTCCATATATGTTTTAGAGCTTCCCACTGGTGGGGTCAGACAATGTTCCCATTGTGCATAATTGTAAACAGTTCTCTGGGTGCTAGCTTTGTGTATGAAATGATATCCATAATGATTATAACAGAACATATTGCCATACTTAGCAGATGTTTGATAAACATCTTCACTTTCAAATACATATAATATTAAAAGCTCAGAAAGCATAGAATCAACTGTTTTTACATCCCAATCATCTGAAACTACTCCCGGTGTTATAATATCATTAATTAAACCTTTAAACACATATGGTATTTGAAGAATCTCCGTCAGCCCAAAGACATCAAAGGATACTCTATGTCAAACAATCCCATCAGGAATTGGTATAGCTGAAATGTTCAGTAGTGACAAGTCTCTCTGTGCCTTCTCTGGAGACAAATGTGGTGTTAGGATCTCATCCACCAGTTCAACAGCAGAGCGTTCATGAAGATAATGACCATGTATCAATAAAAAGAAAATTATGACAAAATCAATCCAGTAAAGAAAGGCAAGCACAGTTAACAGAACCCACAAACAGTTCCATGGATGAATCAGATAGTTAGTTTTAAGGTAATTGAACAGCATACTTGCTCTTGATACAGGTACTGCAGAAGTTGTAGAACGAAGGGATCGTTGATGTCAGCAAAATATCCAGAAGCAGTTTGTGCAATTACTGGAACCCATGTTGAAAAAGTAGAAGTGACAGATGTGTCCCTTGGTGGTTTGTAAAAAACATCTCCATCTGTTTGTGTTGAATTTGAATAACACTGTTCAGAAGTGTCTGTTGTCACAGAAGAAGTTACTGGTACTGAGAAAAGATCATTTTTCACCCTCCCCCATCTCGGGATGTGTCAGCATTGTTGGCTAAAACGTGTTAGAGGTACATACGGGTTGGTAGTGAGAGGGGTTCGGGAACTACCCAGGAGTCTTCTAGGTCTGCTGTGTAGGATCAGCATTTCCCCTGGGTCAAATGTCTCTCTTTTATGACAGCCATATGAACAGCAGTCAGAATCTTTTGAGTGGAATCCAAGTGTTGCTCAGCTGTGGAGGGCAGGTATGATTTGTATGCTGTAGGTACAGTGTAACCTTCATTGAATGTTACATAGCTGAATCTGATAGCACCAGCAATTACTCGGATGATCAAATTTGTTTTGGTATCGTGTGTGTAAATGTTTTGCTTCAAGCATGTCCTGCTGCAATGCTCACAAAATGTATGTGTTTGACTGTCCAATATTTACTTGAAAAGTCGGGACATGTTAAATCATGCAGTGGTTTTATGAACTGTGCATAGTCTGGAATGTAAGCTCTTCCAAAGTAGAAAAACACCAATAATGACTGCCGCTTTTTAATGGTATTGGGTGGTTGTAATTTTGCGCATTTTTCTAGAAAGTGGGGTGCCAGGCTCTTTCCTTCATCAGATAACTTGTATCCCAAAAACAGGACACTGAGAAAGGCAATGCGAGATATCCATCTTAAATGTTCTGGGATATTATCTACATAGGACATCAATGTCATGTAGAATGGATGTTACAGGTGCTGAGAACAGTCCAGGACTGTTCTTATACCCCTATGGGAGCCTAAAAAATTTAGTTAACGAGCCTAATGTGCTAAATTCTGCTAAATTCCTGCTTTCAGGTGCTAAATTCTGGCAGGAGAATCCACTGTAAATGATCCTAGGCTGTTTTGTATTTTTTGCACACTAAGGGGGTCATTCCGGCCCTGGCGGTAAAAACCGCCAGGGTCGGGGTCCGCGGGAGCACCGCCAACAGGCTGGCGGTGCTCCTTTGGGCATTCTGACCGCGGCGATACAGCCGCGGCCAGAAACGGAAAGTCGGCGGTGTACCGCCGACTTTCCGCTGCCCATGGGAATCCTCCATGGCGGCGCAGCTTGCTGCGCCGCCATGGGGATTCCGACCCCCATACCGCCATCCTGTTCCTGGCGGTTTCGGCTGCCAGGAACAGGATGGCGGTATGGGGTGTCGTGGGGCCCCTGGGGGCCCCTGCAGTGCCCATGCCAATTGCATGGGCACTGCAGGGGCCCCCATAAGAGGGCCCCACTTTGAATTTCAGCCGGCTCCATTCGGACCCGGCTTCATCGTGGAAGGGTGTTTCCCACTGGGCTGGCGGGCGGCCTTTTGGCTGTCACCCGCCAGCCCAGTGGGAAACCCAGAATGACCGCTGCGGTCTTTTGACCGCGGGACGGTCTTCTGGCTGTTCCCGCTTGGCGGGCGGCTCCCGCCGCCCGCCAAGCTTGGAATGACCCCCTAAATTATTAATCAGTGTTGTGTACATTTTGCATAGCAAATGTGTGTGTATAACTATTTAAGTGCCTGTAATCTAAGACTGTTCTATGAGAATGGTCCGGCTTAGCTGCGGGAAATTAGGGGTTGTTCATTGGTGAGACGCTGGGCTCAATTACACCATGGTACTCTAGTTCTGTGAGTATTTCTCTCACTGGTGCTTTAGCCTCATGTTTAATGGGATATTGAGATTGAGGCTGTGGTTATGATCTAATAGGTATAATGTGGTAAGGAGAATCTCTGTCCCACCCCACATGATTGCAATACAGTGCAGGGCTTGTTCCAGTGCCCAATCTACTGCGTAGGTTTCTCTTAATTCCCTAGGAATGAGAGGTGAGAAAGAAGGCATAACAACTTCTTCCCGAATGGAAGATTGCAGGCAAATTCTGGTGGCCAATCCATTTCTGCTAATAGGATATCATAGCGCAATGTACATTTTTCACAGAATATTACTCCAACAGTGCGCTCAATATCTCCTTTGAGTTGCAATTTCAATTTGTAAGCCCTGTCGGGGAGAGACTTGCATATCTGCCGTTTTGACTTCTTAATATTCATTAGTTACTGACACATCCAGAAGCTCTTGAAGCTATTGTGACCTCTGCCACGCTGTTTAGCAGAGTCAGTGCCCACTTCCTGTTCTTCATTAAGGCTCTCAACACGTGTGGCATTTTGGGCCAAAATAGCCGTCGCCTTTTTCTTTTTAAATTGTTTATTCGGTTGGGGAGGTTTCTCTTCCATTTTTATGGAAGGTTCAGTGGAATGTTGCAAATCTTTTCTCAATTTCACATACTTGTTTAGTTGTTCAAACACCTCCCTCTCTCACTTAGTTTATACCGTGAGTCCTGAAAGGACCAAGATTGGGGTGTATCAATATATTGATATCTATCAGGAGTTTTCAAGCTATCTCTATTTCTTAAATTGTATCGTTTCTCAGAGGTATCCAGAAGCGGAAATTCTCCTCTCTGTTTTACATTAGCTTTATTCCGTTTTTTGTTTATCCCAGCATTTTTTAGAAAACTCCATTGCTTGCTTGGTAGAATCCTTATTGGATTTACCTTGTAGCTGTGGTTTACTCGATCTGGCTCCCAAACTATCCCCACCTATGCTAGAAAAGGTCTCTGCGATAATCTTTAGCAGCTCACGCTCCTGATTGCGTACAGGAACATCCCAGAGCCGCTGGCAGACTGCCAGAGCTACTGCTTCCCCTTTAAGGTTACTTAATATTATTGAGGATACTGTGGACACTGTTACAAAGTTGCCCATTAATTGCATCTTCAAATCTAGGGCTAGGGCATCTCCATATTCATCTTGAATTTGTTTCAACATTTTCGGAAGATTCACAAGTGCCAGTGTACCATGTGCAGTAGCGTAGAGTGCAGCAAATACTGCACTGCATGTGGCACAGCTATCTACTGAGGGGACCATCCCGAATGGCAAGCACATTGTGAGAATTCTATGTTTATCTTGAGGTCCCGTATGCTAAACACTGATTCCAAACACTTATTTTTTGTGCTAACCAGTACAGAATTTCTTCACTTTTGGTGGGTACCTTACCCATGGTTGAATGCACTGTTGCAGGATTAATAAATGCCTTGACCATATCTGGTTGTGCTGGAGCAGCCCTTGCTGGGGCAGTATTTAATGTTTGCGGCACAAACTGAGTATTAGGCATTTATATACTTAAAGTAAACCATAATACAGGTGATGCAATTCAGCTACTGCCATGGTGTTAGCATTAGGGTGTGGTGTATATTTGGCCAGCTGTGGCCATATAGGATCATTAATCAAAGGACTTAGGCGGTCATTCTGACCCTGGCGGTCAAAGACCGCCAGGGCGGAGGACCGCGGGAGCACCGCCGACAGGCCGGCGGTGCTCCAATGGGGATTCCGACTGCGGCGGTAAAGCCGCGGTCGGACCGGCACCACTGGCGGGCTCCCGCCAGTGTACCGCCGCCCCATTGAATCCTCCAAGGCGGCGCAGCTTGCTGCGCCGCCGAGGGGATTCCGACCCCCCCTACCGCCATCCAGATCCCGGCGGTCCGACCGCCGGGATCCGGATGGCGGTAGGGGGGATCGCGGGGCCCCTGGGGGCCCCTGCAGTGCCCATGCCACTGGCATGGGCATTGCAGGGGCCCCCGTAAGAGGGCCCCTAAATGTATTTCACTGTCTGCTGCGCAGACAGTGAAATACGCGACGGGTGCAACTGCACCCGTCGCACAGCTTCCACTCCGCCGGCTCGATTCCGAGCCGGCTTCATCGTGGAAGCCTCTTTCCCGCTGGGCTGGCGGGCGGTCTGAAGGCGACCGCCCGCCAGCCCAGCGGGAAAGTCAGAATTACCGCCGCGGTCTTTCGACCGCGGAACGGTAACCTGACGGCGGGACTTTGGCGGGCGGCCTCCGCCGCCCGCCAAGGTCAGAATGAGGGCCTTAGTCTAACATTTTGTGCAAAGTGTGGTAGGGCGTCATCAAGCCAATTTTCGTGTTCTTAATAAGATAGAGGCATCTCTAATTAAGCATATGCTCTGTACTGTGCAGGTGCGTTAGCAGGAGTGTAATGAGGAAAGGTGTGTGTGTATATTCCCATCCACTGCTAGCAGAGTGACTCAAGAGAAAAAACAAATCAGTTCTATATGCTGGATTTGCCTCGACTACAAATGTAACTGCTCCGTGATGCCATTGTTTGTTAAATGATTTGTGAGGGGGAGCCTCATGCTTGCTGCAATTACAACCAGTTAGGATTCCCACATATTTCAATACTACAAAGTTGTATAGTTGAGAGATAGGGACACTAACTGGTGATTTAATCCCTTTAAAGGTTTAAGCTTGAACCACCTACAGTGAAAAATAGGTGCTACCTATATTAGCTGAGGAGGATACCACCAATGTCTCTGTATAGGGTAATTAGGGTGTCTTTAGCATGTAGTGATACAGGGATGGATACTTGGCAGATCTGAAATTCAGTGCCTAACCAACGTTGGAAACACCATGTCATAGTCACCAGACCCAACCTAACACCACCGAACCCACATCCCCGACCATCACCCTCAACAACTGGACCCACATCAGCACGGAAGAAACCAAATCCATCATGAACTCTATCCACTCCGGCGCCCCTTCGGACCCCTGCCCGCACTTCATCTTTAACAAAGCCGACAACATCATCGCCCCGCACCTCCAGACCGTCATCAACTCTTCTTTTTCTTCTGCTACCTTCCCCGAATGCTGGAAACACGCCGAAGTCAACGCCCTACTAAAGAAACCTACGGCTGACCCGAGCGACCTGAAAAACTTCCGCCCCATCTCCCTTCTGCCTTTCCCAGCCAAAGTATTAGAGAAGACCGTCAACAAACAGCTGACCACCTTCCTGGAAGACAACAACCTGCTCGACCCCTCACAGACCGGATTCCGAACCAACCACAGCACTGAAACCGCCCTCATCTCAGTCACAGACGACATCAGAACCCTGATGGACAACGGTGAAACAGTCGCCCTCATTCTTCTTGACCTCTCGGCTGCCTTTGACACCGTCTGTCACCGTACCCTAATCACCCGCCTCCGCTCCACCGGGATCCAAGACCAGGCCCTGGACTGGATCGCCTCCTTCCTCGTAAACCGCTCCCAAAGAGTCTACCTCCCTCCGTTTCGCTCAGAACCCACTGAGATCATCTGCGGCGTACCTCAAGGCTCATCACTCAGCCCGACACTCTTCAATGTCTACATGAGCCCCCTCGCTAACATCGTACGCAAGCACGACATCATCATCACCTCCTACGCCGACGACACCCAACTTATACTCTCCCTCACCAAGGACCCCGCCAGCGCCAAGACCAACCTACAAGAGGGTATGAAGGACGTCGCAGATTGGATGAGGCTCAGCCGCCTAAAGCTGAACTCTGAAAAAACTGAAGTCCTCATCCTCGGCAACACCCCGTCCGCCTGGGACGACTCCTGGTGGCCCACGGCCCTCGGCACCGCACCGACCCCCGCAGACCACGCCCGCAACCTCGGCTTCATCTTGGACCCCCTTCTCACCATGACCAAGCAAGTCAACGCCGTGTCCTCCGCCTGCTTCCTCACCCTCCGCATGCTCCGCAAGATCTTCCGCTGGATCCCCGCCGACACCAGAAAAACCGTGACCCACGCCCTCGTCACGAGCCGCCTGGACTACGGCAACACCCTCTACGCTGGGACCACCGCCAAACTCCAAAATCGCCTGCAACGCATTCAAAACACCTCAGCCCGCCTCATCCTCGACGTACCCCGCAACAGCCACATCTCCGCACACCTGAGACACCTGCATTGGCTCCCAGTCAGCAAAAGGATCACCTTCCGACTTCTCACCCACGCACACAAAGCCCTCCACGACAAGGGACCGGAATACCTCAACAGACGGCTCAACTTCTACGTCCCCACCCGCCCCCTCCGCTCCTCTGGCCTCGCACTCGCCGCCGTCCCTCGCATCCGACGCTCTACGGCGGGTGGGAGATCTTTCTCCTTCCTGGCGGCCAAGACCTGGAACTCCCTCCCCACCAGCCTCAGGACCACCCAGGACCACTCCGCTTTCCGGAGACTCCTAAAGACCTGGCTGTTCGAGCAGCGATAACCACCCCCTTTGTCCCTAGCGCCTTGAGACCCGCACGGGTGAGTAGCGCGCTTTATAAATGCTAATGATTTGATTTGATTTGATTATAGAAATGAGACTGCTAAATTTTAGCTGCAGCACCACCTAGCTGAACCTGCGCCACATGACAACCGTCAGCCTAACCCTTCTGACCAGTTAGCAGCACCTCACCAGGACACAAAAGTAAAGGTGAGCTGTGGGAGCCCTTCACATGACATCTAGATTTCTCAGGTGAACCATGGTGGAACACATCTTACCCCTTTCTCTTAGTCATGTATGTCTCACACATACAAAGGCAAACTGAAGCAGGAGTAGGTTCAATAGGTTTTATTGGATCAACTGCAGTCTATGTGATAAGGCATGTATTGTGATTATAAGGATGATAAAACATAATAAAAGCAAAGCAGTGACAAGGAAAGTGAAACATAGGAAACGTTCCACCATACTGTCACAACAATGGTTCTAGAGTCGCTACCTGCACAACTAAATTTCTATGCAAGAGCATGGCAGTGTAAGCCCTAATCTGCTCCTCAGGGCCCCAGAAGGAACTCGAACCGCATACCTGTGTTTGTAGGTAAAGAAGAGGTCTGTTGGTCTACTGAAAGTCCTCCCACATGGAAGGAAAGAAGATGTCAGGTGTCAGCTGAAACTGCAAAGTTAATGTGCAGCATACAGGACTTCTGTTATCATCATCTTCCTGTTTATTCACCTTTAATCCTCTTGTACCTTTTTCTTCAGACATTATCCAATATGGCTCACAATATACAATTGTGTCGTCAACAAATTCCCTAGCCTGCTACACAGATCATGCCATGGCCTTCAGATGTCTTCTGCTAGCACAAGGCATTTCCTTCTACATTGTGAACCCATACTAGCATCACAACACAACTTCTGCCAAACTCCTGAACAAATGTCCTTTCTCTTCCTTCCATTGCTGGCTCTCTGTACTTTAGGAACAGAGCCAAGAGGCCCTACTACGCGCAACACATCTTCAAAGATAGATGTCTAACCGAAGAGCTCTTTGTATCGGTTAGTTAATTCTGCAACCTCACTACTACTTAAATATAACATATGCACAGGAACTCTGTAATACCTTGTACATAGGTTCATCAACCAAGCTTTCTTTCTCAAAATCATGCAATGCCTCCCAGGACTCCCCCACCAAATTAACCTACCGTCAGCCCTTAACTCATACTATGCTCATTAAACATACTAACACAGATAAACCACCAACCTAATTAAAGTCATAAGAATGGTTGGTCTCTCGCAGATCCTTGTTGGTCAAACATTATCAAATCAAACTTACTTGGCTCCTCTGCTGCTATACTGGCGTGAGAGTGCATCAGTTCCTTCCTATCAATGGGTGAATCCCAAGTGAACTGAAAACATCACATATTAAACCTAGTGCAAAACTCATCTAGGCTCACCTGGGAGATTACAGGCCAAGATAAATTCATTGAAAACTTGGTCTTTGTCCAAGCATCACTATTCATCCAATAAAACAACCTTCAGGCAAACAGACCAAATGGATTCAGACTAGGAAGGCATGTGCAATCAGCAATGATTTCCCTCTGGGCTGACCTTCTGAATTATGCTGACAGCTGGGAGCTTGCTACTCTGCTTGGTTTGCATTCAATTTTAGAAACAGTTGAGAAGAAACTACTTTCCCAAAAGTTGCATGCCACTTGGATAGAGGATACTGTCCTCAACTTTATTAAATCCTTTAAGGATTTATATTGTTACACTATCAAAATTCAATTCTCCACCCTACTTCAGTTCAGGTGATGTTCTCCAGGGTTCAACTATTGCAAGTTTACTCTTTAGCTGGTTTATTCTTTGAGCCTCACCTGCTATAATTTTGCGGAGGTCATCGTAAAACTCATCCAACCCACTCAAGTCAAAACATTAAGACTCAGTAAATGTCTATTAGCTGTGGACAATGGATGCTACACAATCATCTTAAAATTAACTCTTCAAAAGCAGGAATACTTCCTTGGGCTTTGTGGCAAAGCTATAACCAAATATCTTCTTGACCCCAGGCAATGGGGCAGTCACTAATCACCATAAATAAAGTAAAAAACCTTTCTTGAACTGTGGACTCCAACCTCTCCCTTTAACCCAATCTTAACAGAATGGTGAGTGAAAGAGACTCATTGTATACAACATGAATTGTATTACTTGCTAGCAATGGTGAACCCAGTGGCTGGATTATGCAAACAGACTCCAGTTCGGGCTCATTAGAAAAGCAATTGCCAAAAACAAAGAATACAAAACACATCAACCAGATAGTCACTCAACTTAGACAGTACTTTATCACACCAGCCCTTACAGCCTTACACTGGTTACCAGTGATCAGAAGATTATCCTTTAAATCCAGTTGTAATACACATTGAATAATCCATGGGCTGGGGCCTAGCTTTCTACAAATGAACTTCAGACTATACAAAGGAGAAACCTGTGATGTGATGTTATGTAGATTTGTAGACTGCCTATCTCCCGGGAGGGTAATGTGGTGCTAAGCAGATATGAGTCTAGCCTTGTGAGGCTAGTCAGAACTAAGGCCTATTGAGACTGCTCAGAAAGCCAGGTCTTCAGCTTCTTGTGGAACTCAAGAAGTGAGGAGGAGGCTCTTATGTGTAGTGGTAGGTCCTTCCATGCTTTAGGAGTAATATAGGAGAAGACTTGACCTCTGGACCTGCTTTTCCTTGTGTGTGGAATGTGCGGATAGGTGGAGGTGTCGGGAAGGCTTGTGAAAGAGATTGTAATTGTGCCAGTATTCAGCAGTTCCTTGAAAGTGTGGATGAGGAGTTTGAAATCTGCTTGTTTGTGTATAGGGAGCCAGTGGACCTTCTTCAAGTGTGATGTGTTGCAAGTGCAGCGTAGGGGTTGAGGTTGATTCTGGCTGCAAAGTTCTGAATGGTCTCCAGCCTTTTTGTGAGTTTTTTTGTTCATCCCAACATAAAGAGTGTTCTTGTGTTCCAGCTTGCTTGCAGTTATTAATTATTAAAAGAATGAGTACCGGTGCCCAAAGTGCTGCCGAGAAAACCACGGCTGATGCTATTAAATGTTGTGCACATAAAACCAAGGCTGCATGATCATGAATCATGAATCCCCCTCATGCCTCTTTAATCCACTACCAGACACTTCCTACCCCTTTATCTTACTCCTGCGGCTCATACTTTCTCTCTTGGTGATTGGTTTTCCATCTTTCTCTTCCTCCTTTCCTCTTTATGTGTTTCCTGGTGAGGAAAAATAAATGATTGTCCCAAGAAATTAGTTCCGGTGGCCCCCAGCAGCAGCCACCAGCTCAAGTTAAGCACTACTTGCTTGAGACAAGGGGACGAGATAGGCCACAAGACGGAGTTGGCCCACAGTGGTTTTGGCAGGGGCAGGAAGGTCACCACTCAAACTGTTGTTTTGAGGGGGTCATGAGGGACCTGAGGTTGGCTGGAAGATGTCTGGTAGAGGCTGCAGAGGGCCCGGTAGCCGTTATGGGAAAGCCTGGGAGCCTTGAGGGTGGCAGAAAGAGTCAGCTAATCCAGAAAGTGGTCTGAGGCCCCATGACCGAGTGGATGCATTGGTGGGGCTGCTGAAGCAGAACACCAAGAGACTCATGTAACTGTTGAGTTGCAGGGGTGCAGTGCCCGGAAGCTGTGATACCTCTTGTTTTACTTGGAGTAGGATGAGGGGGCCACCCTGGGCCAGGGACCCTCAAATCTACAGTAGCAGCAGGGGCCTCTGGGGTGATGCTGGGCCCAGGGACTGAAGAAGTTCATGAGGGGCCCTGGGAAATGGGTGACGACTGTCAAGGAACTGGTGCTGTCTGGGTGTTTGTTTCCCCCTGGCTTGTTTCATGGATCTAGAGGGGAGTAGAATAGAGGGTCCTGCAGCTGGTCCTAATTCCTGTGGGGCTGATAGACACATGAGGACCTGCAGCATCTAAACCCCATGATGGTCCGCAACATACAAGGAAATGCTGTGGAGGCTAGAAGCAATGTGGCTCCAGAGGGCCACCCCAGGAGGGGGTCAGATACAGAGCTGGAGACCCACACAGCCAAAATCCTGGCAGTAATCTGTGACCCAAGGACACACTAGAACAAAAACAATTACGCTGTTGCACCCCGGGAGGCCCTGCCTCCCGGGTTGCACCAAGACCCATTGTGGCTCGCTTACTCAACTTCCGAGACTAAGACAAGATACTGCAACTGTCACAATCATGATCCCTGGAGGACTGAGGCGAGCTAAGTGAGAAGTTATCTAGACTACAGCAGACTTGTCCAGCAGGAGACGTTCCTAACATTAAAAAGGCACTTGCGGCTCCTCAGTCTTAAATATGACCTGCTGTACTCAGCCTCCCTCAGAGTTACTGCAGATGATGCTACCCATTTCTTTACTTAGGTGAAAGATGTTTGGGACTGGTTGGAGTGGTAGGGCTCTGATTGGCAGACACAGTGATCATGGCAGCATCCACGCTGTAGGCCCAGGCCCGAGCCCACCAAGGCTGAGGCACAGACAGAGAGGTCTAAGGTGGTCAGGGAAATACAGCAGGGCATGATGCAGCCTTCCAGGAACTGGTGGGAACTTCCTTGGCAGTGGCATGGGCAAGTCAGCAGGAGAATCGATGGGGTCAGGAGGTGCAGAGGAGCCGAACCTCCACTCTATATTAGCTGATGAGATTATCCCAGCTTGAGATATTGGTGAATGGCCTTGAACTGTCATGAGGGAGGGAGGGTGGCACATGATCGGAGATACAGGGCTCAACAGGAGCTGGAATCAGCTAGGCTAGACATCCAAGACCCTCATTCAACATGCCAGACATGATGGTAATCAATAATCAATGTTGGGGATGCAACAGGGGCCTCGGGGATTGTGGAAGTCAGTGGTTGCCTACTTGCAGCGCAAGGAGACACAGAAGAGGGGTTGAGGTAGAACAGCTGACAAGAGCTGCGGTGGTTGAAGATGGTTATGAGGTATACATATGGGCAGACAGGGTTAGTTAGGTTCCATCGGCCTGTGGACACTGCGATATATGGGGCCACACATATTAGGTGAGGGCACCTACTTTAGGTCCTTTCATGGAATGAGATAAGAAATAAACTGAATAAACGGCCCCCCAATACTTGGTACATCATTCCAGGGATTTGATCCTGCTGCGGGAAACACACTTGCAGGGTTCCAAAAGTTACTTTTTAGACAGGGGAAGGTACAAAACCTTGCTACATTCGGGACACTTTATGGAGCTAGGGGGTAGGAATCCAGGCTTGGAGATCCTCTCCATTTTCAAGTCACAAAAACATGGGCGGAACCTTTAGATGACCCGTGCCCCTGCTGGTTTTTGGGGGCCATGGTACTGGAGGATCTATGGCTGGCCACGCAGCACCCAGGGAACAGACAGTTCTCTCATGCAGCCTATGTGTCCCACTCATTGGCATGACTTATTTCCTGGTCCCAGAGTCTCAACGCCACAGATACAGGAACAGGTGTAACCTGCCAAGGGGGATTTCGGATTACTCTTCAATCACTACAGAACTGTAGACTCGAGCTAGCCCTGGGTGGTGCCTGGACCCTTAGAAGCTGATTGACCGGTATACCAGGAGCTCTCAGAGATGTCAAGCTGGTATTTTCAAGAGAATAAAGACTCAGTGACCTCAGGAGTAGTACTATGGGAGGCTGATAAGGCCGTGACTCAGGGCCATATAACAGGACATGTGGCATGAAAAAAAGCCTATGCAGCACGGCTGAAAGTAGAGCGGGCGCAGACACTAGCCTGGCTGTGGGGGGATATAAACACTTGGTCCATCAGGGGACAACAGCATTAAGCGGGTAAAAACTGAGTAGAATTTATGAGACAAGGAACAAATCAGGGAAGATTCTGGCATGGTTAGCCAAAAAAGATGAGGGCCAAAGGCGGATCACAGCAGTCCACACACAGCACAGTCACTTAGCAGAAAAACTGGTAGCAAAAACTCAGACCTTCCCACAGTATTTATGGAGGGTATACAAACCCCGCCTCTCTCAAACAGAGGCAGCAGACATGTATACTTTTGTGTGTGTTAGGCCTTATGCCTTATGCCTTATTGGTCCATATGGCTCTTTAGCTGCCTCACTAGGAAGTCTCAGGTGAAAGAGCCACTGATACTCCTCACATTGGATGCCAAAAAGGAGTTTGATTCACTGGAATGGCCTTACTTGGTGACCTTCTGGATCGCATGGGATGCAGCCCAATATACGGGCACAGGTGTATCTTCTCTACTATTTTCCATCTGTGAGAGTACAGGTAAACAGGACATTGTCAGCACAATTTGATCTTAGGAGGGGTACCCGAAAGGATGTTCCCTTTTGCAGCTGTTCTTCATGGTGGCGATGAATTTGCAGTGGTGATGGAGTTGGTTTAAGTGGGACGCATTGATGCTGGACCTCTGCTAGGACAGCAATTAAGAGGGTGGGGTCTCGCTTTATGCTGGCGATGTTTGATGTATCTTACTGACCCAAACCAGCCCTATTGAGGATTTTGGAGATGTTGCAAATATTTGGTCAGTTTACCTGAATAACCATTAATTGTGGAAAATGTATACAAATTTTCCAATGCCCCGATGGGAACGAGGCCTGAGCTGCTTGTGTGGACCAATGTCATCTTCACTTACCTGGGAATATATGTGACCACGGATCACAAACTTTTCTACAACAATAATGTGAGATGCAGAGCACTGGAGGCAGCTTTCCTTCTCATTGATGGGTAGGGTGGCCTTATACAAGATGATCTACCATCCTAAATTTCTCTATGTGCCTCAGAATTCATTATTCGAGGTTCCCCAACAGATACTTCCAGGAAGTGGAGACAGAAGTTTGGTCCCTTTAATGGGATGGCAGCGCTTCACAATCTGCCCTCGGAACATTGACAGGGAGGCCAATGGACCGGGAGATTGCCCTGCCAGACCTGAAGCTGTACTATTGGGCAACCTGCTTCCTGATAGTTAATGATTGGTCCTTTGGAGACCAGAGAGAACCAGCTCTGATGGTGGACCAGGGGGCACTGGTGCCCTACGGTTTCACACGATGGCTTTATGATATAGGGAGACTGATGACCCTCCCAGAGCCAATTGCCTTGGTGATCAGAAACTGGAGAAGTACGACACAGAAAATGGGTTGGAAGGGTTGGAAAGGTTGACTAACATTGAAGATACCATTGTGGGTCTGAAGAAGGCTGGTGGAGCTTTGTGGGATATCAGGCCAGTGTCACTGGGACAGGATTGAGATCTCCAAGATGGGTGACCTATAAGGGGGGATGGGGTGATTGACATTTGCGCAATTGCAGTGCATTGGTGGGTGTCAGTTCTTGCTCTATCTGCAGGCCCGATCCATTCTAAGCCATTGGATCCGCTGCCCTCAGGACCTGAAGGATGAGGGTTTGCTGGAGTATCGGGTAAGAGGAGCCCAGTCACGCCATATCCCAGTTGCATTCTACACTCCTGTGTTATAGTCAGGCCCCATTGTAGAAGCTGAGAGAGAAATGGGAGGGTTGCTTGAGTAGGATGGAAGATGATGAGTGGGGACAGCCTACAGATACCTGGGAGAGGTTGCCATCCGGGTGGGGTGTCAGCTTATACAGATGAAACTGCTGCACCGCGCATGCTTTACACTTAAAAGGCTCCACGCCTTGGTTTGTAGCAACACCGATCTTTGCCTGAGGGTATAGCGCCAAAGGGGGACTACATTTCACGCATTGTGGGACTGCCCAAAACTTAGCGTGTTCTGGGATAGGGTGCAACAGAAACTTTCTGTGGTGCTGGTGGAGGCTCTGGAGCTCACTTCCTGACTAACCCTCCTAGGTGTGTGGATGGAGGTAACCCTGGACAGATACATACTCTTCCAGTGTAACACAGCATTGGTGAAGACTCAACAAGACGTTACACAATACTGAGGGAGTGCTCAGATCCCGATATTGAGAGACTGGGTATCCAATATGGTATAAGGCAAACAGGCACAGCAGCTAATATACTGGCTGGGGTGCTGCCCTCACATATTTGCTGATATGTGACCCCTGTGGCAGTTTCTTCACAAGGGCAGGGGACTGTCACCCACCCACCGCCTGCTGTGATCTGTGCAGAAAAAAATAAAATGGCAATGAAAAGATTTAATTGCCATTTTATTTTTACTGATGTGTGCACTCCAGCAATCCCAAGCTCAGAGACATGCGGGGCATGTCCTCTACTGCTATTGGCAGCATGAAGGAATGAAGCAGGGATGACTGTATGCTCCAATGCGCACATGTCATTTTGGCTGTCTGTCTTGCACCAGTCCGAAGTGGCATGCGCACTTTTGAAGCTCTCTACCCAGCTGTCTCATAGAGCTGGTTTGAGACCAACCACAGTCCTCCAGGGTGTGAAGGAGCATCCAGCCAGCCCACTCTATTCAGTCTAGGCACTTCACTCATGCTATATAACAGTACAAGAGCAGCGTCTGGATTGGTTAGGGGAGCTCTACATGCATCGAACAGCAGAAGAACACTGCAGAGGACGGGCACCCCGAGGGTAAGTACCATTTTATTTTATTTGAAATATGTAGTGCATGTAAGTGTAGGTGCTGTGTTTTATTTTGTAGTTAGTGGTCATGTTTTTGTTTGGGCTTTTGGAGGAGAGATTATTTTATTTTGGGATTTTGGAGAGAGGGAGTGTTTTATTTTGTTTTTGGGGAAGTGGTAGGGCACTTTCTTTCACTCTACCACATTCAAAGGGCATCAGCTGCTCCTATACGACCTATGGTTAGAGCGGGAGGTTGGGTGAATGAAAGGATCCCTATAATAGAAATGTTGGAGGGAATGGAAGCTTGTGGCCTCAGACAACCTTTAAGGGGAGGGGTAAGTCCCCTGGGTTCTGGTTCTGGATGCCTATCGACTGAAGATTACACTTGCAGTGTCTACGGAGCTGAGTAGTGTTTCATTAATTCTAAACTGTCACTTGTTATAGCCTGTAGATTAGTTTGCCACACTGACTGGTTGTTTTACCTTACATTGAATGTGTTTTATGTTTGTGCCACAACAAAATTAATAAAAAAAGAATGTGAGTTCAGGAAGGATCCTTGCAAATCTCCACTGGGATGCAGGCATCCCATGTGTAGGGTACCAGGCAGTTTAACTAAGTTCTTCTACTCCGGAAGAGGCTCATCCATTGTATAGTGTCTCTTTGGAGTCTGATGTCATGTAGGCATTGGATGAGGATAGAGTGGGAAACCAGGTCAAACTCAGCAGAGAACTTCAGGACAATGAGGCCCCTTTGCCTCCTGCATCCGGAGCCATGTAGATGTCATCCGTGGCTGCTATAAGGGTAGTTTCAATGCTGTGACTGGATCTGAAATTAGACTGAGTGATATTGAGGAGTTGGTGGTAGTTGAGGTATTCAGTGCAGCTTCTATTGATGATTTTTACTTCTCTAGGACCTTGGCCGGGAATGGTAGCAGGGACATCAGTCTGTAGTTGGTGAGCGTTGAAGGATCGTGTTAGAAATGGGGTCTTTGGTTGGCAGTCAGGTTACCCCCTGTTCAAGAAAGGACCCTCACTCTAGTCAGGGCACAGGAGAAACACACCTGGTTAACCCCCACTCACCCCCTTGGTAGCTTGGCATGAGTAGGCAGGCATAACTCAGAAGCAATCTGTAAAAACGTTCTACCAACAGACACAGTAATACAGTAACAACACTACAAAATGGACCCCACACCAGTTTAGAAAAACTAGGTAATATTTATCTAAATCAAACAAGACCAAAATGACAAAAATCCAACACACACATGTTAAAATATGAATTTTCAAAAGAATTAGAGTCTCACTCTATTGAAAACAGTGGAAACAATGATTTTGCACAAAGTATCTAGTTAGCGTTAAAAATAAAGCTGCACGGGTGAACGAGCATCGGAAAACACAGTGATGCGATGATTCCTTCCTCGTGAGGAAAGCCGTGTGTTGTTTCTTCTCCGGTCAGGTCAGCGATGTGTTGTTTTTCTCCCTCGCAAGAGAGCGATGTGTCGATTTCTGGATGGGGCACCTCAGATCCACGCAGAGTCAGGTTGACATTGACACCCAGGGACGATGCATGGAAAATCCTGTTGCACGGTGTTGGAAACCGCACTGCAAGTGGTTTGCGTCATCAGCAAGCAGGTTTTGCACGTGATTTCTCCAGATACGATGCGTCGATCTCCCAGCTGCGATGCAAGTGGAGCGTAGATTTTAGCCGCAAAGCCAGTGGCGCACTGTTTATCAGCTGCATTGCAGAAGGTGCACGCCGTTCTGTGTGTGGATTTTCAGCTCTTGTCTGCCAACTCCACCTTTCAAGGGCCCAGGGACTGGATAGGACACCACTTGGCAGGGCAGAAGTGTCAGCAGAGAGTCCAAATGTTAGCAGAGTAAGTCTTTGCTGGCCGAAAGACTTCAAAACAGGAGGCTAGCTCAACTCAAGCCCTTGGAGATGCTTCACAAGCAGGAATTGCAGGAAAGCCCAACAAAGCACAGTCACAGGGAGGAGCAGCACTCTTCATCAGCTCTTCAGCGTTTTCCTTGGCAGAGATTCCTCTTCGGTTCCAGAAGTGATCTTGAAGAAATCTAAAGGCTGGGGTTTTGGGTCCACTACTCATACCCCTTTCTGCCTTTGGCAAACTTCAAAGGGCAGTCTCTCTTGTTTGCAAGATCCTGCCTTACCCAGGCCAGACCCAAGACACACACCAGGGGGTTAGAGACTGCATTGTGAGCACAGATGGCTCATCAGGATATGTAGGCTACCCCAGCTCCCTTTGTCTCAATGTCTAGAGGGGATTCACAAACAGCCCAACTGTCAAACTTACCCAGACAGGCAATCCATAATCAGTCAGAGTCACAGAATGGCTTAAGCACAACATGCCTACTTTCTAAAAGTGGTATTTTCAAACTAACAATCTAAAAACCAACTTCACTAAAAGATTACTTTTTAGATTGTGAGTTCAGAGACCTCAAACTCCAAACTTCTATCTGCTCTCAAAGGGAATCTATACTTTAGTAATATTTAAAGGCAGCCCCCATGGTAACCTATGAGAGAGATAGGCCTTGAACAGTGAAGAGGGAATTTAGCAGTATTTCAATGTTAGGTCATGTAATATACATCAGTACACATCCCATCTTTAACATACACTGAACCCTGCCCATGGGGCTACGTAGGGCCTACCTTAGGGGTGCCTTAGATGTATAAAAACGGACGATTTACGGCTGGCAAGTGGGTACACTTGCTAAGACAAAGTGGCAGTTTAAACCCGCACACACAGACACTGCAGTGGCAGGTCTGAGCCATGTTTACAGGGCTACGTATGTAGATGGCACAACCAGTGCTGCAGGCCCACTAGTAGCATTTGATTTACAGGCCCTTTGCACCTCTAGTGCACTTTACAAGGGGCATACTAGAAAATCAAATAAGCCAATCATGAATACGCCAACTACACATAACACATGCATTTTACATAGGAGCACTTGCACTTTAGCACTGGTTAGCAGTGGTAAAGTGCCCAGAGTATCAAAAACAGCAAAAACAGAGTCCAGCACACATCAACAACCTGGGTAACAGAGGCAAAATGTTAGGGGACACCACGCCAAGGATGTCAAGTCAAACATATGTCCCCCCAGCTGAAAGTGGGGAGAAACTACCCAACCGCATGGGAGTTCTCATCACTAAGGCGGAAGAATCAGCATTGACGTTTTCTTTGCCAGGGCTGTGTTTAACCGTAAAGTCTATTCCCTATAGGGAAATGCACCACCTCAACAGTTTTGGATTTTCACCCCTCATCGGCATTAACCATCTGCTGGGCCTGTGGTCTGTCTGAACCCGGAAGTGAGTCCCAAACAAATAGGGTCTTATCTTCTTCAGCGTCTAGACCACAGCAAAAGCTTCATGCTCTATTGCACTTCACCTAAGTTTCCTGGGAAGTATACTCCTGCTAATGAAGGCTTCAGGTTGATCTACGCGCTCTTCTTTTAGATGTGATAACACAGTTTGCACAATAATCGCATTGGAGAAATCAGGGCCCTGATTTATACTTTTAGTGCACTAACACAGTTTTGCAACAAAAAGTCTAGCAGCAGCTAGCACCATTTCTGTGCGCCAGCGGGGCACCATGTTAATGGAATGGTGCAAAGGGTAGGCTAGGGTTAAAAAAAATGACATTAGTCGGGTGGGGCTGGTGGTATGCAAGAAGGTTTTGCACCAAAAAGTGACATTAGGCAGGTTAGGGTAAAAGAAATGACTCTAAGCTACCTAGTGTCATTTTCTGACGCAAAACCATCCATACCACATGACTCCTGTCTTAGAAAAGACAGGAGTCATGCCCACCATCCCAGTGGCCAATAGCCAGCACAGGGGACCAGGGTCCCCTGGACATGGCCATTGCACCCAGTGCCATGTACAGGGACCGATTTCAGGGTCCCCAGTGGCACTTAAAAAAATACTTACCTGTACTTACCTATACTTACCTGGGATGGGGTCCCCCATCCTCCGCTGTCACTCTGGTTTGGGTGTCCCATGGGCTTGGGGAGGGCACCCGTGGGCTTATTCAATGGTGGTCCACCATGGAAATAGGCCCGTAGGTCCCCTGGCGCCTGCCCTGACCCAGGTGTTAAAAAATAGTGCAAAGCAAGCTTTGCACCATTTTAACCCCTCCTTCCCCCATGTGTGATTTTTGCACAGGAGGATAAATAAGGCTCTAGGGCTTTAGAATCATTGTTTGCTCTGGAACACCTACCTTGCATCTCATTGACGCAAGGTAGTTTTCCGCAGGTAAAAAATTACTTTAACTCCAATATTTTAGCGCTAGATATGCCTAGTGCCAAAATATGAATATAGAGTTAAGTTTGTGCTGGATTTGTGTAAAACAAATGACGCAAATCCGGTGCAAACAGAGTATAAATATGCCCCCAGGCACCTTCAGCACAGGGGCTGTGCACATGGCTGCTTCAGGGCATCAAAAGCTGTCTGGCAAGACACTGTCCAGATCATCTTCCTTGGTTGCTTCTTGGAAGTCAACTCATTCAAGGGGGCAACAATTGTGCCATACCCCTTGACAAAACATCTGTCATAGCCAGTGAGGCCCAAAAAGACCCTCACCTCAGTCTGGGTCTTGGGAGGCTTCCAAGACAGAATGGTGTCAATTATAGGCTGTAGGGGTGCACCTGGCCATTCCCTACCTGGTGTCCCATACACCACTGAACCCTGCCCTATCTGGTACTTACTGGCCTTAATAGTGGGGCCTGCCTTTTGCAGGGCCTCCAACACTCTGCAGAGGTGCTGCAAGTGTTCTTACCAAGTGGAACAGAACACTGCAGTGCCGTCCAGTTAGGCTGCACTGTAATCGTCCAGCCCAGTCAACACTTGGTTGACCAACCTCTGAAAGGTGGCAGGGGCACTTTTCATCCCATATGGCATCACTTTAAACTGGAAGAGCCCATCTGGGGTAGAAAATGCTGACCTCTCCTTGGCCCCCTCAGTTAAGGCAATCTGCCAGTACCTAGATGTCATGTCAAAGGTGCTAAGATATTTGGCAGAACCTAACCGACTGAGGAGCTCATTAGCTTGGGGGATATGGTGTGCGTCAGTCTTAGTGACGGCATTGAGACCACGGTGGTTCATAAAGAACCGGAGTTCTTGTGTGGCACCAGGAGCAGCAGCCTTAGGAACCAAGGCCACATGGCTGGCCCAAGGACTACTGAAAAACTCAATTACCCCTAGGATTAATCCCTAGGGGTAACATCTTTTATACCTCATATTTGATGCTAGCCCTGATCTTGTAAGTCACTTTGGAAACCTTCTGTTTAACAAGTGGACTGGCCCAGTGTCCACGTCATGTGTACACAAGTGTGTGACCCCTGGAATCAGAAGAGAACAGGGAGGCAAACTGACCCAACACATGGCAACAGTCCCTCTCAGTGAGGGGGAGATGTTCACACCCTCCACAGACCCATCTTTCTCTCCAGCAGACAGGAGGTCAAGAAGAGGCTTACTCTCTTCCTCCACCCGATCATCTGTTGCTAGGAGCATGGACCATTCAGTCAGCTCAAAGTATGGCTTGAGGCGGTTCAAATGCAGGAACCTCAAGGGGTTCCTGGGAGTCCCCAAGTCCACCAGGTAGGTGACTTCGCTCTTGCGCTCCATTACCTCAAATGGCCAAGTCCACTTGTCCTGGAGCACCTTAGGCTCCATTGGTGCCATCACCCACACTTTCTGTCCATGTTGAAACTCGACCAGAGTGGCATTCTGGTCATTCCACTGTTTCATGTCTTCCTGGCTTGTGTCTAGGTTCTCTTGTGCAAGAGCTCTGAAGCGGGCAGTCTGGTTTCTAAAAGCCAACATGTAACTGAATGCATCCTGGGGAACCACGACGTCATGGAATCAGAACTGCAAGTCTTTCCGATGAACTTCTACGCCATGCTCCACCACGAAAACTAACCTGCGAAGACGACAGCGGTGAGTACAGCCGCCTAGCACACAAGGGAGGGGGGAGGAAAAAGAGAGTGACACACACACACAACTGACACACACACACACCATACACACAGCCAGCTGCACAAGAAAACAATTTGTCCCTGATAATTGGCTGAATAATGCAAGGACAACAGCAATTAACTAAAGTGATTGTAATAATATCAACATCAAAAATAATAAGTCAAGTGGCAATGCAACAGATATGTACAAATGTACAAAAAAGGGACACTGCCCAGTCCACAGTTCACAGGGGTCTCATGGCCACAGGGCAAAGTCCAAGGCCCCACTAGATCCCTGCACCAATCCAGTGAGAACACTGCAGGAGCATCAGTTGGCAAAAGACAGGCACCTCAGGGAGTGGGAACACCTCAGCCGGATGCAGAAACAAGACCACTAGTTTTGGAGGGGGCAACATGCCCTGTGCTTGGTCGTGGGCAGTGGAAGGCCACAGTCTCTCGAGTGAGTGACTTGCCCACTGGTTATGGAGGGTGCAACATGCCCTGTGCTTGGTCCTGAGGAGTGGAAGGCCACAGTCTGTCAAGTGGGTGACTTGCCCATCAGTTCTGGAGAGGGCAACATGCTCTGTGCTTGGTCCTGGAGAGTGGAAGGCCACAGTCTCTCGAGTGAGTGACTTGCCCACTGGTTCTGGAGGAAGCAACATGCCCTGTGCTTGGTCCTGGGGAGTGCAAGGCCACAGTCTCTCGTGTGGGTGAGTACCCTACTGGTTCTTGAGGGGGCAACATGCCCTATGCTTGGTACTGGGGAGTGCAAGGCCACAGTCTCTCAAGTGGGTGACTTGCCCACTGGTTCTGGTGGTGGCGGGCCTCACAGCAGCCCACAGAGGCTGGATCATATGGCGTCCACCGGCAGTGACGGCTGCACTGTGGTGGTGGTTGTGGGTGGCTCCTGCTCAGCCCCTGCACCCTCCAATGGCTGCACTGTGGTGGTGGTTGTGGGAGGCTCCTGCTCAGCCCCATGCACCCTCCGATGGCTGCACTTTGGTGGTGGTTGTGGGAGGCTCCTGCTCAGCCCCTGCACCCTCTGATGGCTGGTGCAGGCTCCTTCCCCTTCTTGCTGGCTGGTGCAGGATCTTTTCCCTTCTTGCTGGCTGGTGGAGGCTCCTTCCCCTTCTTGGTGGCTAGTGCAGGCTCCTTACCCATTCTTGCTAGCTGGTGCAGGCTCCTTACCCTTTAGTATTTTGGCTTGGAATCCTTTCCGCCACGAGTAGGTGCTACTGAAACTGGCCCCCTGGACTGTTTTGCTGAGGTGCTTGAGTGGGTCCTTGATACCCTGGCCATACATGCAGGATGGGGGAGGAGGGGTAGGGAAGAAGTCAATTGTGGAAAGGCAAAAGGAAAAGCTTTTTAGGGCCATTGGGGTGGGAAGAGGGAGAAGTAATGGGAGTGGAGGGTGAAGGAGTGGTTGTTGGAGGTGTTTGTCTGCAGGATTTGGGTGCTGGTGCATGGGTGGTATGCTGTTGTGAGTTGGATGGCTGTTGGGTGTCTGAGTGCTTTGGTTTGTGTACTCTAGGAGGTGATGGACAGACACAGTGGGAGAGGACACAGGGGACGTATGCATGGATTTTGTGGAGTTATCTGCCAGTGAGGTGTGTGTTCTGCTTGGTGTGGTGATGATGCTGGTAGTGGACGATGATGTAAGGCATGCAGGTGTGAGTGTGGACGTAACTGGGTGGGAGGTGGAGGAGGAGGGGGAGACAGTGGAAATAGTAGATGTTGTTGTGTCTGCAACTGAATGGTGTTTGTGTGAGTGCCTGTGGGATGAAGTGTGGTGCTTGTGTTTGCCTGTGACCCTCTTGGGTGTTGTCTTGTGGGCATGCTCATCTGGCTGTGTGCTTGGGATTGGTTGGGGTTGAGGAGAATGGGACTGGAGAGTGGAAGTTTGAGGGGGGATGGTTGAAACAGGGACAATGGCTGCCATCAAAGAGGCAGGAGCCTGGATCGATCTCTGTTGGGCCGCCAATCTACTGTGAATGCCCTCTAGGAATGCATTAGTTTGGGGGGAGAGAGACAAAGGATACACTGGGTCAGTGACTGCACCAACACCACCGTTGGTGTACACAGCACCCTCACACACAGGGAACAGGCCTACACACTATGCATTGCACTACCAGTGATATTGCTAGCCACAACAGCATGAGGAGGAGCACACACCGCCAACTGAAGCACAGTTGGGACCCATGCAGCCCTGACCAGGAGTGGATGCTAACAAGCGAGGTAGGCAGTATTTCCCCTTCAGACCCTTAGCCACCAGGGGACCTACACTGCTATGTCTGGCCTGGCCTAGGGACCCCCAATGACACCCACCCACCACCCGGCTACCACCCCTTCAGTCGTTTCCTTCAATAATGGCCACTGTACTCACCCCCTTGTGGCTGCTGTGATGCCCTCAAGCGCCCATCCAGCTCTGGATAGGCCATCACCAGTATGCGGGCCATCAGGGGGTCAGGGTCCGACGGGCACCCCTTCCTCGTTGGAATGTCATCCCCACCTGGGCCTCCACGGTCATCTGTGCCCAGCGTCTCAGTACCTCCCACCGTTTGCGACAGTGGGTGCTCCGTCTGCCATAGACCCCCAGGGTCCGCACCTCCTTGGCGATGGCATGCCATGTACCCTTCTTTTGAATGTTGCGGACCTGCAGAGGCACTACAGATAGGAAACACCATTAGACAAACAGTCCAGCCAGTAACACGAGTGACCCACCATAACCGTTTCCACCACTATTGGCACACACAGAGCCCACACTCAACATGTAGCCAGCGAAGAGGACATCCATCTCACCCCACACACAATGCCTTCACACACACCTCCATGCATTCATGCCACATGCATCGTGCCCACAGTCTACTCACCTGTTGGTCAGGAGGTCCATACAGCAGTCCATACTGGGGTAGGACCCCATCAACCAGTCTGTAAAATTCCTCTGAAGTGAAGGCTGGGGCCCTTTCCTCGGTCACACGGGCCATATAAGGTTCCAGACACAGGTCACAGCAGCACATGCAGTGTAGGTCCTCTCCTATGGAAGGTCAGGAAACAAATGAGGAATCATATAGAAAATGGCGGTCACCACCAGCGTAGATACCTATTGACCACTGTACCCCATAGGGCCCAATTATAACCAATGGGGAATTGCACGGCGGTTCACGACCGTCTACCGCCACGGCGCACAATGTCAGCGGCATTACCTCACTTCCACCTGCCCTCCACACAGGCTAGGTGGACCCTATTTCAGGGAGGGGCAAGCCTATGGAATAATGCTGCGTCACAGGATAAATAGGCACATTTTGACAAATTGCACAGTCTCATTACATGTTAATAGATTGCGGACTACTGTTGTGGCTCCATTGTTCAGTTTGTGACAGCCTCCTCACTCTTTTGTCCCTTGGATACCTACCGCTGCGGATGAATAGGAGATGGAGACATACCCCAGTGTAGAGACCCCTGGTGGACTTGGCTACACTGGAGGACAGGCAAATTATCCTCATCTATAGACAGGACAGGGCCACAATCACAGAGGTGTGTGTCCAATTGGAGCCTGACCTGATATCTGATATCTGTCAGCCCACTGGGATCCCCCCTCTTGTGCAAGTGCTATCAGTTCTCCATTTCATGGCAACTGGTTCTTTCCAATGTGACAGTGGGCTTGGCAGCAGGAATGTCACAGCCAATGTTCTCAATAGTGCTGACAAGAGTGTGGTCGACCCTGATAAAACACATGTGTATCTACATTGCATTCCCCCAGGTTGAGGATTTGGCCACTGTGAAGGCCGGGTTTTATACCAAGGTACATATCCCCAATATCATTTGGGCGATAGACAGAACACATATTGCATTTTCCCCACCCCGCCAGAATGAACAGGTGTTCAGAAACCGTAAGAGTTTCCACTCTATGAACGTGCAGATGGTCTGCTTGACGGACCAGTATATCTCCCACATCAATGCCAAGTATCCTAGGTTGGTGCATGATGCCTTTGTCCTGAAGAATAGCAGCATCCCAAATGTGATATCCCAACTATAGAGGCACAGGGTGTAGCTAAAAGGTGAGCCCTGGTTCCCACCCAGTATATGTTGGTGTATGCCTATGGTGTGGCCATATAGGATAGGGTGTGGCTAAGTGTTGTCTCTCAATATTGTGACTCTGGTTACCCAAACCTTTCATGGCTGCTGACCCCTGTGAGGAATGCCAGGGCAAGGGCAGAAGAACGTTATAATGAGGCACATGAGCTAACCAGAAGGATCATTGAAAGGACCTTTGGCCTCCTGAAGTCCAGGTTCCTGTGCCTCCATCTGACAGGTGGATCCCTGTGCTACTCACCCAAGAAGGTCTGCCAGATAGTGGTGGCATGCTGCATGTTGCACAACCTGTCCCTCAGACGCCGTGTCCTTTTTCTGCAGGAGGAGGAGACTGGAGATGCCCCTGTGGCAGCAGTGGACCCTGTGGACATTGAAGATGAGGAGTCAGAGGATGAGGATGTGAACAACAGAACATCTGTAATCTGTCAGTACTTCCAATGACACACAGGTGAGACGGTGCAACTTTACATTTCAATGTCTTTGGTTGTATTCTGTGTGGCATTGGCATGCTGGTATTTCCCAATTCTATGCCCACTTACTGTTATCTCTGGCTATTCATTTTGCAGATGTTGGTGATTTGATAAATACTCCTGGTGTGATCATAACAGCCAGCTGCAGGTCATTGATACTATGCTCATTCTATGTACAGTTAATTTGCACTGGTTGTACCTGTTTCAATCAATACATATTTGAAATACATGACATACTCGAAATCGATTTATATCAAAGGGTGTTTATTGAAGTGCTAATATATAGAAGGAGAAGTGCAATGGGATGGGGTGATGATGTAGGAAAGTCCAGGGTATTGTTCCAGTCTGTTCGAAGCACAGGTGCATTGTCCCAGGCGACATAGGAAGGGGAGCATTGCTAGTTCAAGGTGGACAGGATGACTGAGTGGGACACAAGGGGGACAATCAGGAGAGTCTCATTTCCTGGCAGGGGTCTTGGCAAGTGTCTCTGGCCTCTGTCTGGATCAACGTTTGCGGGGTGGTTCATCTTCTACATGGAGAGGGGTGCTGGTGGCCTGTGAGTCCTGTGGCAGGGCCTAATGGCCACTAGCAGCAGCGGAAGTGGAAGGCTGTTCAGATGACTGGCTAGTGGCAGGGGCCCCCTGGTGTGACACTGCCTCCCCTATAATGTTGGCCATGTCTGCCAGCACCCCTGCTATGGAGATCAGGGTGTTGTTGATAGCCTGCAAGTCCTCCCTGATCCTCTGATACTGTCCCTCCTGCAGCCGCCTGTTTTCCGGTACATTGTCTAGGATCTGGCCCATTGTGTCCTGGGAATGTTGATAGGTTCCCAGCGTCTCAGAGAGTGCCTCCTGGAGAGTCAGTTCCCTGCTCTTGTCCTCCCCCTGGCGCACAGCAGTCCGCCCAGTGTCCCTGTTTGCTTGTGTCTCTGTCCTCTGAACCGTGTGCCCACTGCCAATGACCCCAGGTCCCTGATTGTCTTGTGTGCGAGGTGTGGCCTGGGGTCCCTGTAAGGTGGGCACAGTGCTGTTTGACGTGTCCTGGGGACAGAGGTATGGGTACGCTGGGTGGGTGCTGTGGTGTTCCTTCCTGTTGGAGGAGGCTCTGTGGTGGTCTGTGACTGGGCTTGGGTGACCGGCTGTCCAGTGGTCCCTGATGGGCCAGGTAGATCATCCAGATCCTGAAGACCAGAGTTACTGTCATCACTGTGGGCCTCCTCAGTTGAGGGCATGGATAGTGCTGGCACCTCCTCTCCGGTGACATTGGCTGGGGTACCTTTGGGGATGTAAATGATGTACTATGCTTCATGTGTATGACATATTGTGCATCCCTGGCTTCCCCTCTATGGTTAGTGTTGCCCTGCCTGTTTTTACTTGTGTATGTTGTTTTATGGTGGGATTGTTAGTTTGCATATGCCGTGCATGCTTTTGTGATGAGTGTCCATGCAGGGCTGTGAGGGATGTCCATGCTTTGGTACAGCATGCAGGGCTTGGCATTGGGATTAGAGAGATGTGATGGTGGAGTGTGTGGGATATAGTGGAGTGATGGGAGTGAGGATGAGGGTATGTGATGGTATGCAGGTAGGGGGTGATAATTGTTGAAAGTTGACTTACCAGAGTCCAGTCCTCCTCCTACTCTGGCCAGTCCCTCAGGATGCAGTATTGCCAAAATGTGCTCCTCCCATGCTGTGAGTTGTGGGGGAGGATGTGGGGATCCACCGCCAGTCCTCTGTATAGCGAGCTGGTGTCTAGCTGCTATGGAACGTACCTTCCCCTGTAGGTCATTCCACCTCTTCCTGATGTTGCACACTTGCTCTGGGGTGCTGTCCCACGGCGTTGACCCTGTCCACGATTCTCCGCCATAGCTCCATCTTCCAGGCTATTGATATTTGCTGCACCTGTGCTCCAAATAGCTGTGGTCCTACCCTGACAATTTCCTCTACCATGACCCTTAACTCCTCCTCAGTGAAACGGGGGTGCCTTAGTGGTGCCAAGGGTGCTCTGTGATGTGTGTTGGTGAGGGTGTGTTTGGTAATGTGTTGGGGGGGGTGAAGTGGGGTGTGTGAGGGATGTGTGGGTGTATGTGGTGTGTGTATGTAGAGTGGCAGTGGGCTTGGTGTCCGTCTGGTGGCTATGATTTGTAATCGTAAAGGGTTGTGGGTAATGTGGGTATGTGTTTTATAGTGGTGTGGGTGTGTAGGTATGGTGCGTGTATGGGTGTCATGTGTGAGTTGTTTGAATTGTCCAATGTGGTGTTGTTTTGTCTGTGTGTGTCCATTGTGTTCGCTGCAGTATGTAGTGCCATTTGTTTACTGCTGTTGAATGTCCGCCGTGGTGATTCGTGGGTCATAATGTGGTGGGCATTGTTCTGTTGGCGTAACTGTGTGGGTTTTGATGCCACCACTTTTTCACTGACCTTTGGGCTGGCGGATTTGTGTCTGTGGCTGAATTCTGTCAGATTGGTGTGTGTGTGTGTCATAATATGGTGAATGAATATCCGCTGCCGCGTGGTAAGTTGGCGGCCGTCAGAGTGGAGGTAAGTGGGATTTACTGCCAGGTTCATAATGAGGCCCTAAGTCTTTAGGAATGTGTACCCTTCTCTCAGGCTGCACTGAGGTATTGCTGCCACCATCCCTACTGGACTGGCTCCTCTGATCCAGTTCCCTCAAGCTGAGCTCAGGAGCCAGCAGTAACTTTTTCTCTTCAATTGCCAGCCTCCTCCCTTCCATCTGCATTTTGAGCCTCTCTAATTCCATCTGGTGAGTCCTCTCTGCCTGTCTGTCCTGTAACTCCTCAGGAGTCAGACCCTTGGATGACACACTGCTACCTGTCCTGGAGACCCTCCCCCAGGCATAACAGGTCTACCCACTACATCATTGTGTATATTCTGCACCTCCTCCTCCTCCTCTGTGTCCCCCCAGCTTCCTTGGCTGCCACCCAGGCCCTCAGTGCCTTTGCAGCTCTTCCTTCCTGGTGGAGCTCCTAGTGGGACAGGCAAGATCCCTACAGAACTGTTTCAACTGAGCAACTGTGTAACTTTCTAGTTTTCCTAACTCAAAAATATCTCCAGCTGGTGCATCACCAGATTGGGACATGATTGCAAATCAAAAAGTGCAAAGTTCCAAGGCAGAAAAAGAGTTCCCGAAGAGAAGTTCAGGAATCAATAAAAGATCACCAAAAATATGGAAGTAAAAAAAAACAAGTCCAAAAAAGAGCAAAAACAAGTAGTATGTGGTTACGTAATGGTCTGCACTGAAAAGAGTAGTGTACACTTAATCATTGTATGTCAAGTACAAATACAAGTCCAATCCCCACCGCTGATCACACACTGTAATACAGTGAAAACACTACAAAATGGACACCACAACAGTTAAGAAAAATAAGTAACTTCTATCTAAGTCACACCAGACCAAAATGACAAAAATCCAACATACACAAGTTAAAATATGATTTTTCAAAAGAATAAGAGTCTTACTCCAGAGAAAACATTGGAGACGATGATTTTGTACAGAGTACCTGAATAGCACCAAAAATAAAGCCGCATAGGCGAGCATGCGTCAGAAAAGGCAGCAATGCGTTGATCCCTCCCTCTCAAGGGAGGCCGTGCATTGTTTCTTCTCCGGTTGAGTTGGAGATGCGTTGTTTTTCTACCTTGAGAGTGATGCATGGATTTCCGGACGGGGCACCTCAGATCCACGCAGAGTCGCATTGACTTTGACGTCCAGGGACGATACGTGGAAAATCCTGTCACACTGTGTTATAAAACTGCGCTGCATGGGGTTTGCGTCGTTATCAGCAGTGAAGCCAGCGGCGCACTGTTCATCAGCCCCATTGCAGATGGTGCATTGAAAATTTCCCCACACGCGTTCCGTGTGTGGATTTTCAGCTTTTGTCTGCCAACTTCACCTTTCAATAGCCCAGGGACTGGATAGGGCACCACTTGGCAGGACAGGAGTCTCAGCAGAGAGTCCAGATGTTAGCAGAGGAAGTCTTTGATCACCCTGAGACTTCAAAACAGAAGGCAAGTTCAACTCAAGCCCTTGGAGATTCTTCACTAGCAGGAATATACCACAAAGTCCAGACTTTGTCCCCTTTCACAGGCAGGAGCAGCAACTGCAGTGAAGCCCAACAAAGCACAGGCACAGGCAGGGGCAGGACTCCTCATCAGCTCTTCAGCTCTTCAGCTCTTCTCCCTGGCAGAGGTTTCTCTTGGTTCCAGAAGTGATCTTGAAGAAATCTAAAGTCTGGGGTTTTGAGTCCTCTACTTATACCCCTCTGTGTCTTTGAAGTTGGCAAACGTCAAAGGGAAGTCCCTCTTGTTTCAAGATCCTGCCTTGCCCAGGCCCCAGACACACACCAGGGGGTTGGAGACTGCATTGGGAGAGGGAAGGCACAGCCCATTCAGGTGTAAGTGACCATTCCTCCCTCCCCTCTAGCACAGGTGGCTCATTAGGATATGCAGGCTACACCCTAGCTCCCTTTGTCTCACTGTCTAGAAGGGAATTCACAAACAGCACAACTGTCAAACTGATCCAGACAGGCAATCCACAAACAGGCAGAGTCAAAGAATGGTTTAAGCAAGAAAACGCCTACTTTCTAAAAGTGGCATTTTCAAACTAACAATCTAAAAACCAACTTCACTAAAAGATGTATTTTTGAATTGTGTGTTTAGAGACACCAAACTCCAAATTTCTATCTGCTCTCAAAGGGAATCTGCACTTTAATAATATTTAAAGGCAGCCCCATGTTAACCTATGAGGGAATTGGCCTTGCAATAGTAAAGACTGAATTTAGCAGTATTTCACTGTTAGGATTTTGTAACACACATCAGTACATGTCCCACCTTTAACACACAATACACCCTGCCTATGGGGCTACCTAGGGCCTAGGCCTGGAAAGTGGATACACGTGCCAAGTCGAATTGGCAGTTTAAAACTGCTCACACATATACTGCAGTAGCAGGACAGAGCCATGTTTACAGGGCTACTTACGTGGGTGTCACAACCAGTGCTACAAGCCCACT